>NC_080679.1:95215238-96465238 GCF_030445035.2 Dasypus novemcinctus | reverse complement strand
ACAAACTTTTAGCTAGACTGACAAAGAAAAAAGATGGAGGATTCAAATAAATCAGAAATGAAAGGAGGGCCATTACTTTTGACCCTGCAGAAATAAAAGGGCTTACAAGTGCATACTATAAATAATTGTACACCAACAAATTAGATAACCTAGTTGAAATACACAGACTACCTACACTGCCTCAAGAAGAAAGAGGAAATCTTAGTAGACTAATAATACATAAAGTGATGAGATTCTCACATTGTTCAACCACTGTTTTCCTGATATCGTTTAGTTCTTTTTTGTGTTTTCCTTTATCTCTTTGAGCATCTTGAGGATCAGTTTTTAGAAGTCTTTGTCTGGTATTTCCAAAGTCCTTTCTTCTTCATTGATAATTTCTGGATTTTTATCTTGTTCCTTTGGATGGGCCATCATTTACTGTTTTTCTGTCTTGTAATCTTTTGTTGCACACTGTACATTTTAACATTCTAAAGTGTTAATTCTGGGATTTATGCCCTCTGCTATCTGTTCTTTAAGTTTGTACCCAGACAGTAATATGACAGAGATTTTGTTAAATGTCAAGGGCTAATCAAAACAAACAAACCAAGGCAGAAAACACTTTTTGGTTAATGCTCCCCTTCAGAAATTAGCCCAAGGTGTATGTGAAGTGCAGGGTCCTCTCTATTTTTTCTGAGCCCAAGTCTTCTGCTCGCTTGTGAATTTAAGAATTCTCCCATTTTACAGGTATTTGAATGCCCCCTCTTTTTTATATGAAATGTACTTTCTCCCCTTCAGGGTCCTCTAATGTGTGACTTACAGCAAGTAATCCTTTGCCTCAGACCAAGTTTGACTTAATTGTTTCTTACATTATTTAGCTGTCTTCAAGTTGCTTCTGTCTGCAGAGCCAGTTCTGGGAGGGTGAGCAGATAGGAGTTTCCTGGTTCAGTCTTTCCAGCCTCCATCCAACAAATCACTATGCCATACAGGCATCCTCTTATGTGCACAAGGGATACTCTCCTCCCTCTCGAACAGGGCCAGGAACCCACAATGGGAGAGCAGGCTGGCTCCACACAGCACCAGGGAGCGGGTAGGGAAAGTGTCAGCAGCAATGCCACGAGATTTCCTATAGTTTGTAAATCTGTGTTATTGACTCAACTCTTGTCCAGTTACTGTAATCCTTTATTTTCCAGAGTTTTGAGGAAAATGGCTCTGCCTGTTTTTATTATTTGTTCAAAGATTCTGTAGGGAAAAGGCACCTGGAGAGTTTAATGCTATTGTCTTGGTTGACTGGGACTCCACAGAGTGTGAATTTAAAAATTGGAGTATAATCAAGGTTGACAGAAGCTAATTAAGTAGGACATATGCAGGAAGGTTATTAATTAGCCTTTAAAAAATTGTCACTTATCTTGTGACTTCAAGTTTTACAAAGAAGGAGACAGAAGAAATGGCAGAGCACATGTGTGTCAAAGGAGGTCATGACTCAGACCATCTGGGTACAGAAGCTGTTGTTAGAAACACAGGAGAAGGGTTAAGGTAAAAGGCTCTGACCTTGTGTTGGAGAATTGTTGCCTAACGAAAAGGAGGAGGAACTTAATTTAATAATTTCCCCTGGTAGAAGTAGCCAAGTTCACATTCTCACATTGTAAATAATCAGTTTGGAGAGAAATAAAATGAAGCAGGTCGTGCCTGAGAATCTATCCCAAGAACCATATGTACTCCATGAAATTTCCAGATTGTGTTGCAGGTGTAAATAATTTTTGTCATTCTAGACAGGTAAAGGTAGAAACCTCATACCCTACTGGATGCATCAGGACAGCAGACAAGTTTTGCTTGACCTTGAAGTACTGGCAAATGTAGTGCTTTAGTAAGTTTTACTTTGCTGTCAAAATTTAAACATGGAGAATTCCACATGAAATTCAGATTTCGCTTTTTCACTCCATCACTGAAAGACATGGCAGTATTAGGTCTGTATTGCTGTATGGCACTCCATACTGTCTTTTACCCTCAGTCTATGGTAATAATTTAACAGCATTTATGCTGTGAATCCTATTCTGGAGGGATAAAATGAAGAAGTGAGTTGTGGAAGAGATGAGCATTTATCAGGTGCTTAGTCTATGCTTGGGACTACACTTAGACTTTGACATTCATTATTTTATTTAAAACTGCCAAACAATATCAATCAATGATAATACTGAGGTTCAGAGGGGATGAATAACCCCACCAAGGTTACAAAGCTCATGGCAGTCAGGAGCGAATCAAGGTCTGTTTTGACTCTTTCTGCTATTCTATTATCATAACTAGAGTTAAAATAGTATCCCCATACCCTTGTACTCACATATTTGCCTTCCTGTACTGATGACTATTGACATGAGCTTTGTTTTCTGATATCTCTCTGCTGCATCATGGCTATGAATGTCAGAGGAGGCAAATCAACAAATGTTTATTAGCATCTGTTATATGAAAGGGAATGAACTAGGTCCAAGTTTTAGACATGACCCCAACTTATACTAGAGTAAAGGCATTAAAATAAATACACAAATAGCTGCACAACTAAATGCAGTTATGGAATGGATCACGAGGGAGGTAGAAAGAAAGTACTTTAGGGAATGAAAGGAGTAAGAGAGCTTTTATGCTGTGTAGCGTGAACACCTGGATGGACCGTGTGGCCATTGTTGACAACTTTTTCCTTGCTTTTCTCTCATACTTTCTGATCTCTGGCTGAAGCAGTGCGTGTGTGATATGTGGCTATAGATAGATAGATGTAGATATATTCGGCCTAGGGAATGGATCAGAACCTTAATCTGGAACTATTAACTCAGAGTCACTCAATCCAGATCTAGATTCTTGTATTTAATAGATGTCAAATGCTGGTACAACAATTGAGAAGTAAAGTAGTTAAGAGCTCAGGTTCTGAAACCACACTGTCTGAGTTTAAATCCCAGCCAAACTATTTATTAGCTGTAAAACCTTGGGCAAGTTACTTCATCTCCCTGTGCCTCAGTATCCTTTAAAATGTAAAATGGAGATAATAAAGGTATATCTGCCTTCTAAGGTTATTATGAGAATTAACATGATTTAGTATATATAAAGTACTTAGAATAAGGCCTTCCACGTAAGTAGCATATTATTGATAGAATTATTTATTACTACAAATTGGCTTTTTATCAATATGCTCACTATTCAAATAAAAGGTTAAAACATGTTTAGTGATACCCATTTTTAGAGCTATTACTAAATTTACCCCTAAAATCTATTACTATCTGTTCATTAGCCACTGTTCATAAGCCATTGCACAGCTTCCTTTCACTTCTGGGTCTGATGTAAGATCAGTTTGTTTCATGGGCAGGACCACGAGGAAAAGTCTAAGAAAGTGGAAGAGGGAAAGAGTAGATGTTAAGTAGTATTGCTGGTTTGTGATTCATAAACCTAATGAAACTCCACTGTACCTGCCATTCCTGTAATTACTCTGAGCCTGAAGTTCCGCAGGGTCAGGAGAAAGCACGAAATATGTTTCACTGATCTATATGGAAAATTATCCTTTCTCCCTGGCTCCTTATTTAGGTTACATACCAATTTTTTTTATGCATAGGAAGTATCAGAGACATATCGCAACACAGTTAAGGTGTTTAATTTTTTTGCAGATAATTATTTTGTTTCTTTCTGTAAGAAAATATAGAGTTTGGATTAAGAAAAAAGTTTATATTTTCTGAACTTTCATTAATATATGGTAATATATGGTAAATACGTTAAATTGATAATAATTAGGTTTTAAAAATTAAACATCAAATCTCAATTTATTTTTAAGCAGCTTTAATGATGTAAACTTTTAAATGATTTTATTAACATAAAATTTATATAACAATAAACACATCAATGCTAAGTGTATAATTTTTGCATTTAAAGTTCAGAAAATTTTCCTCCTCTAATAAAAAACTTTCCTCATGCTACTTTGCAGTAAAATTCTCCCTCCCACTTCTGGTCCTGAACAACAATTCGTCTGTTTTCTGAAACTACAGATTAGTTTTGTCTGTTTTAGAATTTCATATAAATGGAATCAAGTAACACCGGTCCTTTGGGAGCACTACTTTATGTGCTTATTGGTTGTTTGCATATTTTATTTTATTGAGTGTCTGTTCAAATATTTTGCACATTTTAAAAATCAAGTTGATTGTCTTCTTAATATTCAGTTGTAAGAGTTCTGAAAATACTCTGCATATAAATTCTTTATCAAGTATGTGTATTGGGAGTAGTTTCTCCCAGTTTGTGGTTTGCCTTTTTATTTTATTAATGACATGTTTTGAAGAGCAAAACTTTAAAATTTGGATGGAGTCCAATTTGATCACTTTTTTCTTTTATGATTTGTGTCTTTTGTGTCCTAAGAAATATTTCTTCAAGATTGTAAAGATTTTTTTCCTGTTTTTTTTTTTCTTCTAGAAGTTTAGCTCTTAAGTACAAGCCAATTATCCATTTTGAGTGAATTTTTGATTACAGTATGAGGTAAAATATTGAGGTTAATTGTCTATGGATATTCAGTTGTTGCAGCACCAATGTTTAAAGAGATTATCCTTTCCTCATTGAATGATCTTGGCACCTTTGTTGAAAATCAATTGATATATATATATATATATATATATATATCTCAACTGATATATAAATATAAGTCAATTGATATATAAATAAATATATTTATTCATGGACTATTTTTCTGCTCTATTGATTTATATGTTTAGTCTTATAGCAATATTATACTACCTTGATTTCTATAGTTTAACAATGTATTTTGAAGTAAGGTAGCTTGATAGCTTCCAATTTTGTTCTTCTTTCACAAAGCTGTTCTACCTCATTTCCATTTCCATATAGTTTTTAAAATCACCTTTTCAATTTCTAAAAACACATGCTGGAACTTTGGGGTTGCATTCGAACTATATATGAAATTGGGGTGCAATGACATCTTAACAACAGTGACCCTTCTAATGCACTAATATGGTACATCTCTCCATTCATTTAACTTTCAAAATATCTATCCATTTTTTCATTGCACAGGTTTTGTACTGATTTTGTTACATTCATCCCTAAATAGTAAATAGTTCATGTGTTGTGTCTGATGTAATTACAGACAATATCTGTTTGTTTAAATTTCATTTTCTTTTTCTTTCTTTTTTTTTTGAGTTACCAGGAGCTGGGAATTGAACCTGGGACCTCATATGCAGGATACTGGGGCACAACCGCTGAGCCACATTGGCTCCCCTGAGTTAGATTTTTTGTTTGTTTGCTTGTTGTTTGTTTTTGTTTTTAGGAGGCACTGGGGACTGACCCCAAGACCTCCCATGTGGGAAACAGGGGCTCAACCGCTTGAGCAATATTTGCTCCGTAAATTTACTTTATAGTTTTATTAGCGTTTTGGGAGATTTTTAAAAGGATTTTTATATATACATAAATATTTTCTCCGTGAATAGACGATTCTAATTTCTCATTTCTGTACTGCATGATTTTTTTGTTGTTGTTGCCTTAATGCAATGACTAGGACTTCCAGTACAAGTTAAAATAGAACTGGTGGTATGGATATCTTTGCAATGTTTCTAATCAAAGATAGCAACTATTCAGTCTTTCACCATTAAATGTGTGGTTAGTTGTAGATGTTTTACAGAGATCTTTTTCAAGGTGAGGAAGTTGCCTTTTATTTCTAGCTTGCTGACAGATATTGTTTAATAGGTGTGAAAATTTGTAAATTGATTTTTCTGTATCTTTTGAGATGATCACATGATTTTTGCCTTTATTTTGTTAGTGTGGCAAATTATGTTGATTGGTTTTCTTTTTTTTTCTCTCTTTTAGGAGAAACCAGTGATTGAAACCAGGACCTTTTAAATGAAAAGCAGCTGCTCAACCACTTGAGCTACATCTGCTCCCTGTTGGTTGGTTTCAGAAGGGGAAGGGAAAAGTTCTGAAAGAGCACGTGTAGTGAAAATTTTTGTTGTTCCATATCTGTAAATACAGTCTGCCAGTGTCATTCAAAGAATTTATTTATTTAACATAAATTGTCAAATTTATTTGCACAAAATTAATATTTATTTTCTTATACCCTTTTTTTTTGGTTCTACAATCTCTATTTTTTTTAAATGTTACATTAAAAAATATAAGAGATTCCCATATACTCCCCACCCCCCTCACCCCACTCCTCCCACATCAACAACCTCCTTCATCATAAAGGCACATTCATTGCATTTGGTGCATACATTTTGGAGCACTGCTGCACCACATGGATAATAGTTTACATTGTAGTTTACACTCTCCCCCAGTCCTTTCAGTGGGTTATGGCAGGATATATAATGTCCAGCATCTGTCCTTGCAATATCATTTAGGACAACTCCAAGTCCTGAAAATGTCCCTACATCACATCTCTTCTTCCCTCTCCCTGCCCTCAGCAACTGCCGTGGCCACTTTTGCCACATCAATGCTACAATTTCTTCCATTACTAGTCACAATAGTTCCATTGTAGAATATCAGTAAGTCTACTCTAATCCATGTTTTATTCCTCCATCCCGTGTCCCCTGGGATGGTGATGTCCACTCCACCTCTATATCGATTGGGGGCTTAGATTCTACATGGATGACAGATGCGATTCTCCTGCTTGCAGTTGTAGGCACTCTTGGCTCCCTGGTGTGGTGGTTGACCATCTTCACCTCCCTGTTAGCTGACCTGGGTAAGTCCAACGAACCAGAGGGTAGGAGTTGCAACTCTGCTGAAGCTCAGGGCCCAGCTGGTACATGGACAGTCCAGAGATTCAAGTCTCTTGAGTATATACCAACACTAGTGCCAACCACAGGTTCAGTAAAAGCAACAGAAAAGGCAAGTGTAGAAAGATCACATCTGAGTCCAACCCCTTCACACTCAGGAACACAAATTGCAGAGTAGGGCCAACTGACACGGCACTGAATCCCAGAGCCATCTGCCATGACCATAGAACCTGTGGGTCTCTGTAGCTTTCAAGAGAACCAGTACCTGGGATTGTATCTACTTTGGCTGTCTCTGGGGTCCTGCTATTTATCAGACCTGTAATAAAGTCTCTTGTCTTATTCTTATTGTTGATAACCTGTGTCTTCTCTCTTTTTTTCCTTGATTGATCTAGCTAGGGGGTTTACCAAATTTATTGATTTTTTTCAAAGTATCACCTTATTATTTCACTAATTTTCTCCATTCTTTTTTCATTTTTATGTTACTGATTTCCATTCTTATCTTTATAATTGCCTTTATTCTCTTTACTCTTGATTTAATATGTTCCTCTTATTACGGCTTCCTTAAAGTAGCTTAAAGAATTGATTTTACACCTTTATCCTTTTCTAATGTAAGTATTTAAAGTTTTAAATGTTATTTAATATTATTTTAAGCACTGCTATTACTGAAACCCATAAATTTTGATACTGTATATTTTTTATCATCAGTTAAAATATTTTCTAATTTCTCTATTGATTCTGGTTATTTAGAGGTGTTTTGTTTAATTCCCAAGTATATGGAGATTTTCCACTCACTGTTTTGCTATTGATTTTTTTATTGTGTTAAGATACATATACCCAAATTTCCCATTTTAACCCTGGACAAAGGTGGCAGCAGCCAATGTTTCGACCTTCCCCAGACAGGGGCAGAGGTGGTGAATATTTAAAGAAGCAGTAATCCCTCAGTGTTACATGGGAAAGTAAGCTGAAGGGCTGCATTTGCTGGCAGGCCAGGAAGTCTCATCTTTGGGGAGCCATCAGAGAAGTTTTTGGCACTTTCTTGACTCCTCCCCAGGGCAGTGTGGAGTAGGTCTGCACCATATTTGTGGGTCCCTGACACTGTTTTGACTTAGAAAGACTGAATTGGGAAAGTCCTCCCTGGGGTGATCCTCCTCCCAGAATTTGCTCTTTCTGCAAAACAGCGTGAGACAATGAAAAGAGTCCTTGCTAAATACCACCCATCCCTCCAGCAGGCAGGCTGAGCCTCTGCTGAGACCTCAATGCCTCCGTGACCTGGCTGTCTTTGCCTAACTTCTTGGTCTCTCTAGTCTTTTTTACTGTCGCTCCTCCTACCCTTCCCTTTTCCAGATGGCTGCATCCTACTTCCTCACTGCTTTATTCAGACTCAAAATTCAGGTTGGAAAACTCCACGTGATTACTCTTCAGTGTGATGTGCTTACAACACTGTCTTAGTGTCCTGGGGCTGTTGTAACAAAGTGCCACAAACGTGGTGGCTTAAAACAACAGACGTTTATTCTCTCACAGTTCTGGAGGTAAGAAGTCCAAAACCAAGATGTCACCAGGGCCATGCTCCCTCTAAAACCTGTAGGGGAGGATCCTTCTCTGCCTCTTTCAGCTTTTGGTATTTGCCAGCCATCATTGGTGTTTCCTGGCTTGTAGCTGCATCCTCTACTCTCTGTCTCCTCCATCTTCATTTCATTTTCTCTCCTGTCTCTGACTCTTGCTCCAAATTTCCTCTTTTTTTTTAAAAGATTTATTTTTTATTTCTTTCTTTCCCCTCCCCCCCACCCCCAGTTGTCTGCTCTCTGTGTCCATTCCCTTTGTGTTCTCCTGTGTCTGCTTGGCATTCTTGTCAGTGGCACTGGGAAGCTGCCATCTCTTTTTTGTTGTATCATCTTGCTGCATCAGCTCTCCATGTGTGTGGGGCCATTCCTGGGCAGGCTGCATGTTTTTTGAGCAGGTCAGCTCTCCTCACAGGGTGCACTCCTTGCATGTGAGGCTCCCCTATGCAGGGACACCCCTGCATGGCACGGCACTCATCGCACGCATCAACACTGCACCTGGGCCAGCTTGCTACCCAAGTCAGGAGGCCCTGGGTTTGAACCCTGGATGTCCCATGTGGTAGGTGGATGTTCTATCAGTTGAGCCAAATCCGCTTCCTTAAATTTCCTCTTCTTAAAGGGACTCAATCATATTGGATTTGGGTCTACCGTACTCCAGTTCAGCCTCATTTTAACTTAACTAATCCCATCTGTAATGATGCTATTTCCAAATAAGCTCACATTCATGGGACTTGGGTTTAGGACTTGAACATGTCTTTTTTGGGGGAACACAATTAACACATACATACCTAAATGCATTCTAGTGCATTTCACATGATTTGTTTATTTTTAAAATTTTAAAAAATTTTTAAAGATTTATTTTTATTTATTTCTCTCCCCTTCCCCCCCACCCCGTTGTCTGCTCCCTTGTGTCCATTCACTGAGTGTTCTTCTGTGTCCACTGCATTCTCGGCAGAACTGGGAATCTGTGTCTCTTTTTGTTGCATCATCTTGCTGTGTCAGCTCTCTGTGTGTGCAGTGCCACTCCTGGGCAGGCTGTGCTTTTTTATGCAGAGTGGCTCTCCTTGCAGGGTGCACTCCTTGCATGTGGGGCTCTCCTATAAGGAGGACACCCCTGTGAGGCAGAGCACTCCTTGTGCACAGCAGCACTGCGTGTGGACCAGCTCATCACATGGGCCAGAAGGCCCTGGGTTTGAACCCTGGACCTCCTATATGGTAGGTGGATGCTCTATCTGTTGAGCCATATCCTCTTCCCACATGATTTATTTTTGTGCAGAATATTTTCCAAGCCACCTCATGTGATCATGGTAGGACCATTTTATAGATGGAGAATTTGAGGCTATGATCTAGATCACAGTGAAGACCAGCAAAAACTCCAGACTCCTCTCCAGTTTTGTCACCTCCTCCAGGTTTCTTTCTTCCTGGTCACTCACCAAGTCTTTGTGTTTCTGAGCCAGCATTCTGGCTCGTGTTCCTGAGCAAACATTCTGGATGCGGCACTGGAATTATCTGTGGCTGAGGGCAAGCTTTGAGAGGGAGGTCCTATTTTTACAATACTTGGCTCCCAGCAAAAACAATTTCTCACAAGTCCACAGACATTTGACATTACCTAAGGATCTAAGTAAACACTTGACTTTATTTTTATATATTACTTGGAAATTTTAACTATTATCTGATATTCAAATAAGCATTCAAAATACATGTGACCATCATGTTGATAACAAAGCTAGCAGTCTAATGTCATGTTCATGACAATTAAGGGTTTAAAGGGTCCCTAGTGATTTAAAAATTTATACAATTGACAGAGTATCTCCCTTGTGGTGGTGTTACTTTCATGTTGCTTGACATGAAATAAATGACCCTTAACACACAAAATGAGCTGAAATGATAACCTCTTCAGTGGGTCTCTATGCAAACAAAAAGATTTTGAAATTCAGACTTGGAAACACTGTTTAGTATTTGAGCCCATCTTATTCACACTTTGGGTTTGCAGAGCAAATGTTTGCTCATAGCTTTGCTTTCTAAAATATAAAAACAAAACAAAGCAAAAAGAACACTTGATCTTGTCCCACAGGTCACTCAGGCTTTAATTTTTTAAAAATCTGCTTTTAAAAAAAATCTGCTTTACTCCGTCCTTCATTTTGGATAGTTTCTACCATTATGTCTTCAAGTTCAGTGATCTTTTCTTCTTTAGTATCTAATCTGCTGTTAAGCACATCCAGAAAATTTTTCCTTTCAGAACTTATATTTTTTCATCTACTGAAGTTCCATTTAATTCTTTTTCATAACTTCCATTTTTTCTTCATATTATGAGCTTATTTTTCTTACAATCCTTGTATATATTTATAACTATCTTTAATAATTTCATTATTTCTGTCATTTTTGGTTCTATTATTATTTCCAGATTTGTCTCCTTATTATGGTTAATATTTTTCTTTTTTGCATTTTCAGTCTTTTTATTGGCTCAAGTACATTGTGAATGTTAGAGTGTTGAGTGTTTTAATTTTGTCTTTCTTGAAAGAGTTTTGAATTTTGTTTCAGTAGGCAGTTAAGTAATTTGTAGATCAACTTTATTCTTTCTAGTTTTGCTTTTAAGGTTTGTTAAGGAAGGGTTGGAGTAGCTTTTTCTTAGGGATGGGGTGCCTGATACTAAGTCATGACCTTTGAGATTTCCTCTCCATGTGCCAGATATTCAACAATATTTCTTCACTCTGGCTGGTTGAACTTGCCCATCTTCCAGTCTTGCATTAGCTCTGGGTATGGTTTAGTTTTCAGCTTCCCTATAGTTCTTTCCCTGGCCTGATAGAATTTATATCCAGCAACAGACTCAAGGGGATTTCTCTGCAGAGTTCTGGAGTACTTTCTTTGCATTTCTCCTGTTGCAAAGATTTTATCTGTGTTAGTCTCCTTAAAGTACAAACACTGTCTTTTCAATTTCCAACTTGGCTGACCACCATGATATACTTGGGTTTTCCCTTTCTATGGCATTGTATTAGCCAGGGACTTTCTTAGGGAAATAGAACTGACATGATATATATATATATAAAATATTATGAATTTTTAAATATATGATATGTGAATTTTAAAAATAGAAATTGGCTTATGTGACTGTGGGCATGGGAAAGTGCAAATTCTGTAGGGCAGGCTGCAAACTAGGAACTCCAATGAAGGTTTTTGATAAATTCAACAGGATAAGCTGGCTGTCTGAAGTAGCAATGGATACTTCCCCTTCTCTCCTGGTTCTGTTGATGTTCAGCTTCTTGCTTCATGTGGCTTTCTCTAAGTGTTTGAATTTCATTCTGCTTATAAAGGACTCTAGTGATAGGGTTAAGAACCATCCTAATTGGGCTGGGCCGTATCTTAACTGAAATACCCTCATCCTACTTACACAGGGTTCACATCTTCAGGAATGGATTAGATTTAAGAACATGTTTATTTGGGGTACATACAGCTTCAAACTACCACAGGCATGATCGAAGTACTCCTAGACAGAAGGCTCAGGTGCTCCCAGGACTCACTTCATTTTTCTCATACATCTCTTGATGTGCTGCTTATTTTCCAATATTTGAAAGCATATGTTCTATAGCTGCTCAGTTTTCTGGTTCTTAATAGTGAGATGGCTATTCCAGTACCAGTTATTCCAACATAGCTGGAAGTAAATTTTAATAATTATGTCTAATATTAATATGCAGGTCCATACAGAAATTGCTTCTGTTTTTTTAAAGAACTGTCTATAGCACTGTTGGAAAACAGTGCACATAGTTTCAGCAAAGTTTGATTAACCACATGGAACAGAGCAGTTTGGGAGGGATCCAGAACTAGAACCAGACTCGGTGGTAGATTGGCTATGGGCAGGGGGACATACCTAACTTGGGACTGCAGAAATTTACAGGTATTACATGGTTGTGGTGATGAGATGATTGACAATACGAATTTGGTATAACTGAGCACTGTGTTAAATGTTTTACAAATTGTAACAGAAATCTTTTGTTGTTGTTTTTGTTTGCCTTTTCCCCCTTTCTGTTAACCCTTTTTTGTGCTTCCCCCACTGTCCATATGGTTTTGTTCACTCTCCCAACCACAGGGACATATTAAATAGGATCTCATTTTGTTAGTGATTAAATTTCTTCCCTGGGACTGATCATAGAGATTTTGGAAGCCAGACTATTTTAATTGGGGCAGTTAAGTTGGAATGATTTATGTCTGGAGCTGCCTGTAGCCATATTTTTTAGATAGATGAGGGAGATTCACTTACAGTAAAAGAAAATGAGGTTGGGAGCCTAGAGATAAGCAGAGGCAAAAGTGGAGAGAAGATGACATCATTTGGACTTCTAGATACATCTGTGCCTAAAACCAACCATTGTGTTTTGTGGACCAATAAATTCCCTCCTCCTGTTTTTTTTTCCTTCCTTGAATTGGGTTTCAAAGATTTCTAACACATGAGTATTAGTTCATTAAATTCTCATACAAACTTTGTGCAGGAGTTAGTCTTAGTTTCCTAGGGCTGCTGTAAAAAAAATCATAAACGTGGGGCTTAAAGCAACAGAAATTTATTATCTTACAGTTCTGGAGCCTTGAAATCCAAGTCAAGGTTTAAGGAGGGCCATACTTCTCCCAAAGTTTGCAGGGTTCTAGTGGTAGCATTTTCAATTTTCTTTTATCATCTATCATCTTCTATTACCTGTCATCTTCTTCTATCATCACAATTATATATTGAGCCCTTACTTTTGCTCAGGGCTTATCACATTCTCATTCAATTCCTTAACTAAATTCTGCCAATATAAAAATGCAGAGTTTTGTAGGTCATATTGTCTGATCATAATCCAATAAAATAAAAGTAAACAAAGAGAAAATTTCAACCTTGCAAGAAAAGAAATGCACTCAGAATAATTCGGATTATAAACTATATGAAAATAATTAAAAGGATAGCAGTAAATCTCAAAATTCTATGGAATATAGCCAAACTTGTACCCAGAGGAAAATGCATATAATTTCAATGATGTTTGCTATTAAAGAAGACTAAAAAGCAAGGAACTTAGTATCTATCTTAAAAAATTAGAAAAGAACAATAATAAAAAAAAATGTGGGAAGAGGGAAATAGTAATAATATAAGATTTTTTAGTAAACTAATATATAAACCTAAAATCTGGTTGATTAAATAGTTCAATTAAGTAGACAAACTCCTTATGCACCTAATTAAGGAAAAAAAGAGGAAAACCAAAATCAAACAAGGTGACTAATGAAATTGGTAACATAATTATTAGAAAATACTAAGTTTCATTTCTATGGTATAAATTCTGAAAACCTAGAAAAATTTTCCAGGAAATTATAAAGGACCAAAATATACCACAGTGGTGGAAAATGCAAACAGACTAATTACAGTAGAAGAGAGTGGAAAGTTGATTAAAGGTCTACCATTAGAAAAGTCACCAGGACCAGATGATTTCTCCATTAGGCTCTATCTAACCTTTTAAAGACTGGGTAATTATAATATTGTTAAAATTATTCCAGATCTCGGAAAAACTATTCCCAATAATTTTTGGATTGGGAAGCACCCCAATCCATTTTCTGAAGTCAGCACAATTCAATAGTGTAAAACCTGATAAAAACTTTTTAGCAGAAGCAGCTACAATAAAAACAACAAACAAAAACTACAGACCAATCTTACTTATAAATATAGATGCAAACTTCTGAAAAGTACTAGCAAATAAAAGTCCAACAGTGAATAAAAGTAATATTATATTAAGGAATCAAAGAATGGTTTAGTTTAAGGAAATTTATCAGCATAATTCATGACATCTGCTGAAGAATGTATACAATTATACATTATAAATTATAATGTATAACTTTATATAGTTGTATCAGTGGATGTTGAAAAGGTATTTAATAAAATTCAGAAGTCATTACCAGTAAATACATTAATTAATATAGGAATGGAAAGAAATTAAAATTTCATATAGATAATTGTAATGGTCACTGCGGCTTTCTTCTCAACATCTATTCTATTCTGCCCCTATGTGTCAGTATCCACTGGCTTGGGTATTAGCCCTAGCTCCGGTTGGGTTTCATTAGTTTAAACCAATCATGGTAAATCCTTTCCTTCTTGTCACTGTCAGTCTTAAAGAAGAAACACAGAATAAGATAATCTTTTCCTTCCATTGATATTGTCATGCACAATGTACTGCTGCAACATTCTACCACGTATACTAGTTTGCCTAGGAATTTATTTAGGGTACTTAGATATAAATTTAATAAGAAGAATAAACCAAAAGCCTAATATTTGAATACATCAAAATTAAAAATTTTTATTTATTGAAGGAGATCATGTTGAAAGAGAATAGGCAGGTGACAGAATGAGAGAAGATACTTGCAATTTCTAAGACTGATAAGGGCTTGCTATCTTGAATAGCAAGGAATGCCTGAAAATTAGGACATCCACCCCAACAGGAAATTGAGCATAATATCAACAGTTTACAAAAGAAGCCTTCAAAGCTAATAAGCATACAAAGAAATGCTCAAAATTATTTAATTAGAGAAATGCAAATTAGAACAACAATTAGGTATCACAATGCTTCTTAGAATGTCAAAAACTGAAAAGGTAGAAAATGCCAAGTGGGATGTGGATTTGAGTAACACTATGCACAGCTGGATGAAGGGTTTTAGAAACCCAATGGACCTTACATTTGAGTTTGGGTTCCATGAAAGCAAATTCTGAGCGAGGATTTGAGTGCAGGTAAGTAGATTTGGGAGGAACAGGACACTGGTAGGAGATGTAGACATGATGCAAAAGTGACAGTGGCCAAAATAAGGGTGCAGTACTAGGCCAGCTACTATAGTGGGTGATTGGAGTTTAGTCGCTGAGGTTTTGAAACTCTGGAAAAATATGCAAAATATACAACAGAATTATCCCAGCTGAGGGTCAACACCGGGATTGTGACCAGTGTGGTGGAACAGAGCCCTCTGTGCTGATAGGCCTCCAACCTGGGGTTAATGTTCTATGGAGCTGCTTGAAATGCTTAATTCTGTTATCTTTGAATTTGTGCTTTGTAAGTGAAGTCTGATGGGAAAATGGAACATGCCCCAGGACTTGTGGTTTTCAGCTCAGGCCAGATCTCCTTTCCTGCTGCTTCTCCACTCACCAGGATGTGTCCTGGTCTGCTTGCTCTCTGCCATCTGGTGGCCTGGGCCCTGCCCCGTAACTGCTGCCCATCTTGGCCTAGGGCAGGGACTGATTACATTGGAGTGGGGAGGCTGGAATTTGGGGGAGGCATGTTCTGTTGTTGCTCTCTGCCTCTAACATTCACCTTGGTATTAGTGTGGGGGTATGGGGGTTGGGGTTAGAAGCAGGAGGCCAGGCAACATGTCTCCGCCTTGGGCTGGCAGTGTCAGGGCGAGTTTCGTGGGCAATTTGGTGGGCATCGTTCACATCCTGCAGTCCAGTACCAAGGGCACATTGATGTGGAAGTTGCAATCCCTTGGGGGTAGGTAGCTCATCCTCCTTGGGTTGGTACAGCGGGTCCATGGGGAGAGGAGATTCAGTTCCTCGTCCCCAGCCCAGCCCTTTATCTTCATTTTGCCTTGGGCCCAGCAGATTATGTAGCCAGCTCTGGTCAAGGGAACTGGGTGTTTTAACATCAACTTTGGGCAGTCATTGATGGACACTGCTTAGTGGTGGTGGTGTTGGTATCCCCTGTCTGGTGAGTGGACCTGTGGAGCATGGCTCTGAATGGCCCTTTGTAGGTCTGATAAAAATCTTTCAGCCCAGAGATTCAGATCCTAGCAGCTGCAAATCTGCCAGAGCACATGGAAAGCTCATAGGGATGCATGCAGGATGGGGTGGAAGTGGATGTTACAGCATTTGCTAGAGACTACTTACTTTATACAATACGTGAAAATAAATATAAGCTGCATCAAACAGTTAATATTTTTTAAAAAGAAAAATCTTATTAGACAATTAATAAAGTAGGGATATGGGAATGTTGCTGATAGCATTTACTAGAGAGCCCTTACTTTATATAACACATAAAAATAAATAACAGCTGCATCAAATACTTACATTAAAAAATGGCTATTAGGAAAGTAATAGAATCTAGATTAGGAAGATCTTTTTTACCAAGACATGGAACTCAAAGGCTATAAAGAAGATAGATGTATCTGATTATATTACAAAATGTAGGACAAGAGTTCATATATGAAATTAAAAGACAAATGATATGCTATGAAAAGTATGTGTTCTGTGAGATGGACAAAAGATAAATATCCATAATAAGCAAATAACTCTTATAAATTGATGACAAAAGACAAATATTCCAATAGAAAAACTTTCAAAAGTTGTGAATAGGAAATTCACAGAAATGCAAATCGAAAATGAGAAGTGAAGCTATGAGTTTTTAAGCCTCACTAATAATCGAGAAATGCAAATAAGAGTTACAATGAGTTCTTCTCAACCATTGAATTGGCAAAAATGAAAATAACTGATAACATCTACTTCTGGCAGGGATATGGGGAATAACATGCTCAAGCATTGCTCCTAGAAATGGGATTTTTTACAGCCTTTTTGAAAATTAATCTGTAAATATTTACATATGCAAAAATATACATAGGACTTGACTCAGCAATTCCATTTTAGGAACTCTATTCTATAGAAATAGAGCTCTGGTGTCTAAAGTTATGTGTGTGCACCCACACACCCATAAGATTCTTTCCTGCAACATTGCAGAGGAATGGAGAGGCTGGAATTTGGGGGAGGCACATTCTGTTGTTGCTCTCTGCCTCCAAACAGTTGCCTTGGTGCAAGTGTGGGGGAGTGGGGCTTGGGGCAAGGCCAGTTAACATATTTTGGCAATTTATGGGATGGAATATTATGCAAGTTATGCAAAGAATGAGTTAGTTCTGTAGAGACCTATATTAGTTGCTCAGAGTGTGTTTGATGATGTACTTTTAAGTGGGAAATGGAAAATGCAGAGAAATATATATAATAATCTTTCATTTTAGAATCCTGAGTGTTTGTGTGTGTATATACATATGGTTATGTGAACATGGAAAAGGAATTGAAGATTATGCTAGGTTAACAATGGTTCCTCGGCGAGGGAGAGGGATGGGGTGGGGGGAGGGATTAGAAGATGGAGTGAGAATAAAAAAGGGTACCAGGGAAGTTTTCCACAGTAATGAAAACATTATAAATATAATTTCACTTATGTAAAATTTTATGTATGTCTAAGTGTATAGGACATGTGTAAAAACCTTTTAAGCTGGATCATAAATAGTAATAGTGGTCACATCAAGGTGGTAGCATTTTAGGTGATTTTTAGTTTTCTTTTTCATACTTTTAAATATTGTTTGAGATACTTTCGATCAATGTGCATTATTCACAGGATCAGAAATAAGATAGCTTTATCGTGAGAAACAGAAACATTTCACAACAATGTTGGTTCAGAGAGGTAAAGTCTCTTGACTAATGTCACACAGCTGGTAAGTGGAAGCACGAGGATTCCAGCCCACCTCTGTTCGATCCCAACGTCAGCACACTTTCTCGCACAGCACATCTTTTCCACCCATGGCGCTGTCAGATGACCAAGACGGGGATATTAGCCGAAGCCCAGACCAAGGCAGGAAGCCCAGTTATCAGAGTGGAGACCCTCCGAAGCCGTTTCTCCCAGCACTGGGTGAGGCTGAGGTCTCAGAGGGTGGGACCTGCTGCAGGTCAGGCCTCTTCCACCCCAAGGTTCTCCACACTGGCTAAGCCTTGGAATCCCCTGGGAAGATTTAAGATAATACTGATGCTGGATCCCACATTGGTATTTATTTGGTCTTGGCATAGAGAGTTTAATGGCTCCTCAGATGTGTTTTATGTGTAGCCAGAACACAGCCAAGACATAATAATTAAACAAATCAATGCACAAGCTAGCTAAATTGCGACAAGCTTTGTGAATGACAGAGGGGATGTGGTCACGTGCATCAGAATCTCCCGGAGGGCTGGTGAAAACACAGATTGCCAGGCCGGCCCCCGAGTTTCTTTTCCATGCGCCTGGGGTGGGACCGAGGAGTTGCATTTCCAGCAAGTTCCTAAGTGCTACTGCTGCTGCCTCTAGCCTGGGCCGCCCTTGGGAACCTCTGACGGAGAAGGCTGGAGAGAGATCAGACCTGAGGCAGAGGGTCAAGTGGCTCCAGCTGGGAGGAGAGGAGGCTGCAGGGCGGAGACAGGGAAGGGCGTGAGCACACGGCCCCCCTACCGCCAGCTCCCTCCAACGCAAGCCCATCTCCCCTACTTCAAAGGAGAGGTTGAAGCATCATCCCCTGTAATGACATTTTATAGTTATAAGATTTTATTACTACCCATAAAATATTTACACTTTGCTGCTATGCCACAAAGCAGTCTGTCCTAATTGAGAGGAACTCAACTTTGCCTGACAGTAAATGGATGTGATGCATTTTGTGAAACAGCATCTTTCTTTTTTATGTTGTTTGTTGACATTCTCATTTTCTGAATTCAACAGCACAATGTTAATGTGGTTTCTGGGTAATTTTCGTAATGTATTTAGCAAGAATATATCACTTTCTGAAAGCACAGGATAATTGACCCAGATTAATCTTCTCAGCATCCCTGGTAAGTAAGTAGCTGTATCATTTGTAAAGATAGAACCCCATTGACTTGAAAGGAGAAAGAGGGACTGCCTGACTTAATATGGGCTCGCCGTTAGGGACCACAGACTTCCGGAACATTCCTTCGGAAGTCATTCTCTCCTTTTGTCATCCTATTTTGCCCCAGTGTATGCATTTGAGCAAGTCAAGGGTGCAGAAATTCCTGACTGTGTGAACTATATTCCCTACTAGCCTGCTACAGTTTCTTAAATTCCTAGTATGGTGGTCATTCAGGTTTTTTAGGTAATGTGGGTTTAATGTGAGGACAAGTAGTGAGGAAATAAATTCTTAATAGATCCAATTTTTATTCATCTTTAGTGAAGATTATGGTGAAATCACAAGACCCAAATTTCAGTAGTATTTAATAAGGAACTTTGAGTAAAAAATTTGAGTAAAGATTTACCCTCCCATGAAAAATAAACCAGAAAAACTATATTAAATAACAGTTTTCAAGACACTGGTCATCAGGCAATGAAAGAAAGTGATTCCTAAGAGCTGCAAAACAAAAAGGTGAGCCCTATGCTTTCTTGAGAGTTTCCAGGTTGTGGCACAGAGAGAGTATGTCAGGTGGATCCTGGCAGACGTCCTGAGTTGACGCTTAGAGTGCAGGAAGACCAAAGCAGCAAGGGTTCCTGGGACAGAACCAGGGAAGAGAGACCTGGACAGAGAGGACCCAGCCATCTGCAGGGTCTCTATGGAGTGTTCAGCAGAGTACTGACCAGCATCTGTGTAGGAGGAAACTACCTGAGATCTGAGAAAGAACCATCGTAAGGCTTAGAAGGTACAGTACCCAGTGCTCTCCCTGGGCTGGGAATATTGCCTGTTCCTGCCAGCTAGATTAGAAAACTATGAAATTTTCAGAGCATTGGGTAGAGTACATAGGAAGGTCCTGCCTCAGTTTTGGGGAATAATTAGCCCTAGACTGAGCACTGCTCTGGATCTGCCTAGCAAACTATAAAATCAAGACTCAAAATTGTTTCCATATAAATTAATTGTATCCTAGAACAAAGCACAAGAACATAAATAGGAATACAAAATTATGCAAACTCAAAAAAATAAAATTCACAATGTTTGGCATCTACCCAAGAGAAAGCAAGCGTATGCTCATACAAAGACTTCTACAAGAGTATTATAGCAGCTTGATTTATAAGAACCACAAACTGAAAACTACCCAAATGTTTATCAATAGGTAAGTGGATAACACTTAGCTGTGAAAACAGATGAAGCTTGATACACGCAACAACATGGAGGAATCTAAAAACAATCAAGTGAAAGGAAAACAAAAAAGGATACAAACTTGTGGTGGCTTTGCAATGTATCAGCTTGACTAGGCCGGACTACTTGTCCCGTATTCCCTTTCCTGTATGTGTTTGTCTAGGATGGGCCACAGATGGATTCTTCTGGGGTATTGGAGGGCAGAAATAAAGCAGCAGCTGTTTTGTACCTGTCAGAGATCTGCTGCTCCCCTCAAGGCATGAAGCAGTGTCTGGGTCTGCAATGACTTAATCTTTCTTAGGATCCACTTTCAGTTTCTCCAACTCCTGGGCAGGTGTGTGTGTGTGTGTGTGTGTGTGTGTGTGTTTAGCTCTGTGATAGAGATCCTGGCATCTGGGGGACATCACACCACCAAGGTCAGAGGCAACAAGAACTGACTCAGGTTTTGGTGTGTTTTCTTGGCTCCAGCTTGTGCTCCTGAGTTTCACCCTGTTCTTGCTCAGGCCACATTACAACCATCCTCCCTTCCCACCTGGCCTGCTCTGTGGACTTCAGGTTCCAGCAGCAGGTATGAACATGCACAGAGACAGCAGAATCAGCTCCCACAATGGTGTTTTACACACACACACACACATTTTTCTCATTATGTTACATTCTAAAGAGTAAAATCTTTGTAGCCACGAAATGCATTTCTTACTGCAAATATTCTTCCTAAGTAGTAATTATAAAAACAATAACAATAGTTTACGGCATGTTTATTATATGCTAGGTGCTGTCTGAGTTTTTTACATGTATTAACTGATATAATCCCTGTAGCAACCTCATGGGTTAAGTATTTAATTACACCCATTTTTCAGATGAGGAGAATCAGATGTAGAATAGAGCTCAGGTGACATAGTCAATAAATGGAGAGGCTGGGATGTGAACTAAAGCGGTGATCTGGAAAACCTGTGCTCTTAGCCACTACCACTCGTACATATAACATTATTAATTGAAGAATAATCAACAGTTCCTGAACATGGTGCATCTCAGATCACAAACCCAGTTAAACGGTGTGAATTATGCCCAGAGGTGATACAGACAATACTCACCTTTCCCAGTTGGGTCTTACTGTTTTCTTCTCCTCCATCTGTTTCTTTGTTCCCTGGGACCCAATCAATCAGCTTAAGATCTCTCTGGCAAGAGAGTTTGACTTGATATTCTTGCATTTTGTCTGATCTACCTTGGTCTTTGAAACACTGCCTTCTTGTAAAGTTTTGAGGGCCAGCCCTTGAATTCCACCTGGGATGCAACCTTCTGTCTTTTTCCTAGTAAACGGAGGAGATTTCTGCTTAGCTTTCATATTGGGGCACTTCAGTGTTTAACTGAGTGTCTCTCAACCTGGTGCACATAAGTCCTGCAGTGTGTCCCTGCCACAAAGGATGACTCTCGAATATTCTAGAGGACCAGGCATGGGTAGTGTACTTTGGTTCACAAATTGTGGCATAGGGTTAAAGTTTCTCCAGGAGAGTGTGCTGATTCCTGTCTGAATATTGTGCCCTACTTTTCTTTGCTGGTCAGGGCCTGTTCCCATATTTCTATGTCCTCACCCCTACCTCAACACATACTAGCTGAGACTATAATATTATTGAGTGCATGGTTTTTCCTTCTCTCTCCTCTCCCTCCAGGAGAAGGTGCAGACTTGGAAAGTTAAGCCTATTTACTAATAGGGTCAGGATAGATGATCTTCCCTGCCCTGTTCCTGTGTTCTCATCGTTCCCTGGCAAATGTTACTCAGCTGAATATCCAGTGTGAGCATAGTTTGACAAGATATGTCTATAGCTATATGAAACAGGTAGGCAGTTTTACTTCCTTGGGCCTCAGAGATCTGTCCCTGCTGGAGCTGGGATGGTGGACACATCAGCAGAATGATGAAAAGTGCAGGCTCTGGAGGAGGCCTGCAGGAATCCATGTACAACTCCAAAAGAAGTAGCCTTTCTCAGCCTCAGTTTCTTTAATGTAGGAAACGGATGTTATAATCACAGTATCTTCCTTATAGGGTTACATGAGTTCATCTTGGTGAACCGAACCAAAGTGCCAGGCACATGGCTAAGGTCCTCTCCGAACACCTCCATCCCTGGTAGCCTCTGCATCTGGTCCTTACACACTGTAGTTTGCCAATTTATCAGGGCAGTTATTCAGACTGACCATGGCTACCCCATTGGAGCCTTTGCTCTACGGAGGTAGCAAATTGGTGGCTATGGCTGCCAACCAGGATGCAAGGTTTGTCCCCATGACCAACTTGGCTCTTTCCCCAGGGCCTGAGTGCCAGGAGCTCTGTCTCAGGTAGCCAAGCCGACTCTAAATAGTGGCTTCTTATTCATGCTCTCCCAAATTAGCCTTCCCAATGGGGAGAATTTGGAGGTGTTCTTAAGAATTTCTAGGTAGTCCAAATGTTTCCAGTGTAAAGAGCCCTAGTAACTTACTCATTTTGGGCTCCATGACTTATTATTTTGGGTTATAACTATGCTCCTTTCTGCATTGCTTTTTGTAAAAAGTCTTACTAATCAGTTAACCATTTTTATGCCATGGGCCCCTTTGGTACCCTGGAGAAGCCTATTATAGACTCCTTCTCAGAATAGTGTACAAAGGAAATCAATTGCATTGAAACATATTTATCAAAATTTAAAAATTATAATTTGTGTCTTCTAGTAACACATTCAATAACAAGAGTTAGCAGAAAATCTAATAACTACTCTAATTTTGAAGTAATAAACAATATTTTTAGATATGTGCAACAACTGTACAATACCGTGAAAATGGCTGTGACTTCTATTATTCACAAATCACAGGTACCCTTTTTTAAAAAGATATATTTATTTATTTTTAAAGGTTTATTTATCCCTCTCTACCTCATTGTTGGTGGTTGCTGTCTGCTCTGTGTCCATTTGCTGTGTGCTTTCTGTGTCAGGTTGTCTTTTCTTTAGGAGGCGCTGGGAACTGAACCCAGGACTGCCCATGTAGAAGAGAGGTGTTCAATCACCTGAGCCACCTCAGCTCCTGGGTTTGCTGTGTCTCTCATTCTCTCTCCTCTTTTTGTCTCTTTTGTTGTGCCATCTTGTTGCAACAGCTTGCTCTACCTGCCTGCCATGCCTGCTTGCCATGCCTGCTCTCCATGCCAGCTCACCTTTCCAGGAGGCATCAGGAACTAATCCCAGGACTCCCATGTGGTAGGTGGAAACCCAATCGCTTGAGCCACATCTGCGTCCCAAATAACAGGTACTCTTAACCTTACTGTGACTTATTGCTTGTATTCATAACAGAAGGACATGCTAAATAATCAGTCAGATATTTGTACAAAGATACAGTTAATGGATCCCTGAATTCTTGAAGGATCAAGGACCGCTGTTTGGATCAAAGCACATTTGCAGAGTCTTTACCTCTTCATATGGATACAAGGTAAAAAATCAGACAAAAATCAAGTAAAAAAAAGTCCTTGTACTTTCCTCAGTTCCAAATGAGCTATTAGGCATATTAAATAGAAGGTGTTTTATAAGGGCACTGGGTGTTAAAACAGATGTTAGATACAAAGTAACTAGATGTGCCTGAAGTATCAGGTATGTAGTGGGTACTGTTTGGTGCCTTATAAAAATTTCCTTCCTTTCTTTCTCCGTTCCTCTCTCCCTCCCTTTCTTATAGAAATGACTAAAGAATGGGAGCCATGTCTTTTAATCACTTGGTCACGGAGCTTCCCTCCTCTGTGCCTTGCAAGGTATTCAACCCACAAGAGACTTGTGATCAAGTTCTTTTCAGACCTTCGTGAGAGTTGTAAAGATGAAATCCAGGCTTCTGATATCTGTGTGGGGGTGAAGGGTTGAGAGTTGGTACCTTCTCCTAAATGATTAAGAATAATGACTTTCAAACTTCACCCTGCAAGACCTTGAGCATACCCAATTTACATTCCCATTTACACATTTAGAGATTACATGCATACTGCATGCTTATAATTGAAACAATGTTTACAAAACGATGTTCTTACTCTGTGTGATGCGGTCTGATATTTCCTGCTCCATTCTTTTCCACTCTTTGAATAAAACATGCTAAAATTGATTTCATGACTCTCTAATGGGTTGGTATCCTCAGTTTGAAAAGCACAGATCCCCCCAGCCCTGCCAGATAACTCCTTCATCTGTTTGCTTGGTGTTTTTTCTCATTGTCTGCTCATTGTTTTTTTTGCTCATTGTCTGTTTCTTCTTTAGGGGGCATTGGAAGTCAAACCTGGGACTTCTTGTGTGAGAGGCAGGTACCCAACTGCCTGAGCCACATTTGCTCCCTGAGAAGCACAGATTTTGAGGTTATATAATTAAATGTATTAGGTTGCAAAAACTATAATCTTGTTTTTACAAAATGCAAATTATCGGCCTCATGTGGGAAAGGGGTGCTGGATGAAGAATCTAGCATTCCTGCATTCCCCTTGACCTCAGGTACTCTTTGTAGCATGGCTTAGTCTTAACCAAGCATATAGAAAGTTACCATGATTTCTTACACAAAGGGCCTGTACTTTTGCTAAAACCATAGTTTGTTTAAATAACTAACTCTTCCTTCTTGGCCTCTTGGTAGTGAAAGTCTCTTTGGATGCTTGTGTTTATATTGGTGTCACTGTGTACTCCTTAAGCCCTTTGTTTTCTTGCTGGTATATGCCAATTTCCCCATTCACAGATTCTGGGATGCAGCAGACACTTTTCTTTGGATGCCATGCCTTATCCTTCTTGGGTTGAGGTACTACGCCTTTTCAGTCACTTCCCTAGATAAATCGTCCTCCTGGAAGCAAACATCCTGCTGGGTGCTGCATGCCTGTGTGTCAAAGGAAAGCAGCGTGAGGCAGACAGCTGCTGCCATTTGGACTGAGCCTGAAAACGGAAGTTCTCTGTCTTTGGGAGGGGAACGGATGCTATCATGTAGAGAATCTTAAATGAAGAAGAGATGACAATGTCAAGGGAACCCTTTAAAGTTAGCAAATTAATTGCTCTAGTGATATCGCTAGCTGGGCACGGGGCTTTTCTGCCCACAGTGAGTTGTGGAGGAAAGCTATTCCCTCATTCACAGAATACTCAATGTTGTGGTTAACCTTATGAGATTCTCTGTATACTCTCCAGTGTCAGCTTGGAGGTACCTGTATATGCAAAACTGATATTGATATCACTCCACAGAGCACAAATCAGGAGGGAAGCCTGAGAAGATACACAGTTTGTTCACTCATAATTTTTTTTCTTTTTTTCTTTTTTTCTTATTTCTTCCATGAGATTCATTTTTTGGGCTTTTTTTGATTCAAACTGATTCGTCTTCAATTAGGTGACAAGAGAATAGCCACAATATGCCATATAATCAATTTATCTGCAAAATTGTCACCCATATCATTAAATTTCACTTTAAAAATGCTTTCTGTACTTCCTTCTCTATTTAGCTTAGCATCCACTGAAACATTCTTTAAAATCAAATTGTCTCTTTGCACGGAGAAAACTATGTTTTTTATGACATTTTTATATCTTAGGAGATTCACTCTAAGGGTTTCAAGTCTCTTGCCCCTGGGTCACGGAAATGAATTTGGCAGAAATCTGTACTGAATGTATGTTGTACTCACCCAATGGCTGATCAGTGACTTGCTTCCCAGCCCAGTGTAGCTAGTTAGGTACGGGAAAAGTCCAACCCCAGTAGCTTGATGTCTATGGCATTATTAATGGGTGGAATCCTCCAGAAAGCCAAAGCTTAGCTGCTGTCATTATTCTCTATTATTTATTTAGAGAGTCCTGAAGTCAGGCTCTAAGCTATGCTAGCTGTAAAGTCACAAGGAAGTCTCTGGGGATTATAACTTGGAGATAGACATTGTTAATAAAACCAAACGTTTTCATATTGAGTGTGGCAGCTGAGAAAGAAGATAAATAGCAGCAAGGCAAAGATCCTTTACTTCACTGTGATGGAAGGAAAACGTTGCTTAGTTTCCCCACATGGCAGAATCCTTGGGGCATGCTCAGACCTCATCTCTGGCGTCTGTGCGCCGTTGAATGATTCCTAGGTCCTGTCCACATAGATCTGTAGATGCTCTGAGAGGTATAAGCTTCTGCCACACTGACTGCTAACAATATGTCACAGCTGTTCAGATTCTCTTCAAGACTTTGGGGAAAAAGGGAAAGAGTTCTGGTTGACATGCGTGTTGAATTCCTTGGGTACCCAGCTAGTGTTGCAGTTTGGTTCTCTGGAAGCAGATACTGAGATGGAATTGTGCGTGCAGAGCAGAAGAGAGGAGGCAGGAAGCCATGGCCAGCCCCCCAGGGAGCTCTGGAGCATATTCAGCCCATCAGCGTACCCCGTGAGGGCTGAAATTGCTGGACCTTTGTACGCCCTCCTTATCAGTCACCAGATGTGGGCTGCCCTGGAAGGGTGTGCTCTTGCTAAGGCAGCTCTCTGCAGCTGAGGCAAACCCTGAAGGAACTGAGAGCTGGGGCACCATGTTTCTTTCTTGAAGGGGCTTTGGGTGGCACATTTCCATGTCTACCATGGCTAGTAAGTGACGGAATTGCAATTGAGCTTGGATTCAACTGGTTCTCAAGTTGCTAATATTCAGTCATTCAATTAACAAATATTTATTCAGATTTTCTTATTACCAGATATTGTTTCAGATATTGAGGATTCAACACTGAGGGGAAAAGAAAAGCAAGAAAATAAAATCCCTGCCTCTATGGGATTTACATTATAGTAGGGGACATAAACTATAAACGTATATATATAATACACAGTATACCAGATAGTGATAAACGCTATAAAAAGTGAGTGTTATAAAACTTATTTATGATCTGTGAAAATAAAACATGAAAGGTCGAGAGGACTCTGTGTGTGTGTGCAGGTATGGGGAGGGATAGGACAGAGAGTTTAGCTATTTAAAAGAGAATATTCAGAGGAGGAGAGGACATTAGAGCAAAGACCCAAGGAGGATAGAAGATGTGCCTTGTGGACATAGGAAGCATTCAAAGCAGAGGGAACAGCCAGTGCAAAGGCTGGCGGTGGGAGCCTGCCTGGTGTATTCTTGTCCCAGCATTCCCCTGCAAGCTTTTGTGCATAGTATGATATCTAACACAGGCCTTGCACAGAATGCAGTGTTTTCAAACTTCATTCATTTATGTTACCACTGAGATACTTTTTGTAATATTCATGCACCATCTGTACTATTATTTCCTTATTTAATTAAATTCCTTTTTCACATTTAAATAAATTATTTTAACAGGAGGCTTTTGTTTTCATTGCCCTAAAATGCAAATCCAATACCATTTGGTATGCTACTTTTATATTCAACATAATTACACACTAAGTAACTGCAGAAGTGTACACACATAGCTATTAAAATAAAAATGTTTTCCTGACACCTGAAATAATTTTATGCACTATCAGTGATACATCAAGAGAGATGTGTATCACAGTTTGGGAAAAACAGAATTGTAGGTACCTGATAAATATTCAAAAAATTGAATATTTAAATATTCAAAATAATTGAAACTATTAGGCTGTGGGGTAACCAATATTTCCTAAATTCTGTTGATATTTTTATGCTTCTGCTTTAATGTTTCCTCATTTTCTGAGAGGAGTAACATACCACATCACTAATTCATAGTAAGAATTGGTCTAAGTTTTATTCTACCTGACTGATGTTTCCCTAAGATCATGATTTTTCATGCAAGAGTAAAATCGAGTGGTTTAATGCTTTGGACAGACAGAGATTACTTCTGGGTATTGGGTATTGGGTGTGAGAGGGAAAAGGGTGACCATGGAGATAGATGGGTGACAAAGACACATTTTTCACAATTTGCAAGAACCCAATTCCACTATTCTTGGGACATACTGGTTTGATGATAAGGACAGGGTTTCCCTGAAATCCTTTCCATTTTTAACCATTATGTCAAGGAGACGAGCAAGGAAGGAATGTGTTTGCTAGTCACTGGGACCCTATGTTGGATTTTGGGAAATAGTCTGAAGGTGGGAATTGCTTTCCTAGAGATAAATGCAGTTTTGGAAGTGCATTTTAACCAGCCTGAAGAAAGAAGAGGGCAAAAATCGAGGGAAGAGAATATCACTTTTTCAGCCCTATCCTGCCTGATCTTCACAAACACATCCCTGTGTATTTACCTGTAATGTGCTTACTCATTTACTTTAGTGCCATTTTGTGTTTATATTCCCCTACTGAAATCCTTGAGGGTAGCGAGAATTAGTTTTACACATGCTTGTGCTCCCACCTATTAGTCCCAAGTTTGCCAAATACCAGATGCTCAATAAATGCCAATTAAATAAATTAGCAAACAAATCTTCAAGAACCTTTGCATATTTACCCAAAACATTTTGACTGTGGTTCTCAAGAGCCTGGTGAAACTAATGGCTGGCAGTGTCTGCATTATGATCCCCAGGGGATTTTACCAGCAAATAGGCCCCTATCAAATGCTGGATGATCAGGTGAAAAAAGAGAGTCAGAACGACCATCTGTCTGACTCCCTGGCGCCGGAGCTTGTGATTTAACATTATGCTCTGTAGACATTTGGCCAAAATGAAACACATTCTGTGCCCTTTGCTTGATGAATGACCCCACTCCTCAATGGTGGAGGTTTGTTTTTGTAAAGATAAGAAATGAGCCATTTGATGGAGAATTTTGAGGAAGACTGCCAATACCCACCGCAGGAGAGCTTGGCACTTCTGCGTCTATCTCATCTTCACACTCATGAATAAAAGGATGCCCCCATGCTTTTTTCCTTGAAAAGTATAATAAATACTTTCTTTAGATATTCATATTTCTGGTGGAGGGTTGTCACATTAACTGTATGCTTTGAGTCAGTAATTCCCTATGAATGTGAAATGAGCCTGACTTAATAAATCATTTTTTTCAGTTTATATATATATTCCCATGTGAATGTTAGTATTTTAAGGAATTCTCTCAAAATTTGCAAATCTAGATTTTCACAGACTTCAAAAATAATGCAAGAAAAGCTCTACCAAAATGACAGTCAGAGCTTGTTAAGAGGGAGAGAATTGTGTCATCCTGGCTTATCTCGGCCTCTTAAGGTTCAGAATCAGGAGTTTTCCTCTTTGTCCAGAAATAACTAAATGTAGACACAGGCTTAAGCAAATGGTTGATAATGAGTTGCACAATCTGAAAAGACCAAAAGCAGCCCAATGATTTAAGGGCAATATGGTTTCCCTTTTTGATATCTGGTTACAGTACTTGTTATGATGTCTGCAACTTACTTTAAAATACTTGCACATGGAAGTGCGGTTTCAGGTTAGTTTAAGCCACGTTCCAAGGGAAGGGATGGTCAGTTAGCATTAATCAGAATGGCCACACTTCAGAGGGAGCTACCTCCAGTCAGCACTCGGTGCTTTTCTAATCAGCATTATGACTGTTAGAAATCAGTTTTCATAGGTGCCATTGTACTTAGTTCATCAGCATCATGGATTTAATAATTAGTAAAATGAGTTGTATTTAGGATTGTGTGGCTTGGCTTAGATATTTTAGAGACAATTCACCATTGCATGAAGAAGGTATAAGAAAGCTACCAACCTTGTAGCCTTGGACTTGGTACCTGAGGTTGATCCATAAGTAGTTCTGGTCCAGCCATTAAGTCAGACGGTTCTGGGACCCTGACACTTGACTCCAGGGTTAACAGAGTCCTGCCTCTGGAATGATGTCACGTCAGCCTGGAGTAAACTTTCAGGCAAGGTAATGACTGGAGCACCTAAAAAGACAAAGAACAGAGAAGCCTTCGCCATCAGGTCCATAGTACGGGTCGAAAAACATTTCGTGCCTGTTTTGGTAATGAATGGTGTTTAATCAATGCCTACAATGGGTCAAAATTTGGCCTGAGGTTTACTTTCATTATATCAGGTAGTGAGGTTGTTGGGGTTTGACTAAGATTACACTCATCCCAAAGAACTTAAGAGGTGTACATGGACAAATAAGCAACCTCTTTCATTCTTTTTTTCCTGCCTTTTATGCTCAGTTTTGTTGTGCTCTAATTCCAAAAACTCTTGTTTCATTCAGAGTACAACCACACAAGCAGAACCAGTAGGCTATGCCTATTAAGAGATTTCTTGTGAGAAACTGGCTTGCCTGATTCTGAGGGGCTGGCTAGGCAGATCTGAAATTCATAACGCAGATCATCAGGAAAGAAGGGCTAGGCCTCCAGGCCCAAGGCCAAGCTGCTGTCCCCAGGCGCAACTCCTTATTCGGGGACACCCCAGCTCTGCTTTAAGGCCTTCTGGCTGATTAAATCGGAACAACCCAGACTATCTACGTCCTAGATTCTAGGATAATCTCCATTACTTAAAGTCAACTGATTAGCGCAGGGGTTCTTAACCATTTTTGTTCCACAGACTCCTTTGCCAGTCAGGTGAAAACCGCAGACCCCTTACTAAGTCCACGCTATACTGAGGATTATTTAATAAATATATCATACCCACACCAACATGTCACCACAAGGATGGTATTTTTTTGAATTTCAATTCAAGCTCATGGACTCCTTGTTCAGAACCCCAGGTTTATGGACTTCATATCTACAAAATACCATCACAGCAACAGCTGGGTTTGATTGAGTAACTGAGGATGGTAACCTAGCCAAGTTGAGACATCAAAAACATCATCACATCCTTCTTGTTTTTACAGCTCTTGGTGCTGGTCATTTCTGCCCAGGCACCCTGTATGGTTTAATTACTAAAGGGGCCTGATTGTGCTTAGTCTCAAGGGAACTCCTTGAGTCTCTTTCATCATTCTTTTGTTGATATTCATGAAATGAAAAAGCAATGTTTCAAAAGATTATGTTAAATCGCTTATCTTTAGTGATGTCTTCACCTTGAAAAACTATTTGTTTGGATTTTCAAAATGGGCTTTGCCAGCCCAATTCTTTGATGGAAATACACTTCTCCTTCCACTGTGGTAGATTGAATTATGTACTCCAATGTAGACATGTTCTTTCTCTTAACCCACATTCCAGTGGGTGTGACTTGTAAAGAGAACCTCTTGAAGACGTTACTTTTACTTAGGCTGTGGCCCAACTGAATGAGGGTCTGGTCCTAACCCAGACTACTGAAGCCCTTGAAAAGAATCAGAAGTGGAAATCGGTGTAAAACTGAAAGAGTAGAAGAAAGGACACGATGTTGCCATGTAATGAGGAAGCCAAGAAACTTAGAGGATTGCCAGCAGCCAGCACCAGAATGTTAGTCTTTGGGGGAGAAAGCGAGCCTTGCTGATATATAGATTTTGGACTGTTTGTAGTCTCAAAACTGTGAGACAATAAATTCCTGTTCTTTAAGCCAACTCATGCTATGGTACTTGTCATAGGAGCATGGCAAACTAAGACACCCTCCAAACACATTTTGATGAACAGATTCTGTGCTTTACCAGGGCAGGGGTGGCATCACAGAGGGAAAGGCAGTAGCCTGGGCATGGGACTTGGAGGCAGATGGTAAGAGCTCCAGTTCCTTCCTTATGAGCTCTGGACCATGGGAAATTATTTAATTTGCTTGAATACTTGACATTCTCATCTATAACATAAATAAGGATTATTATGAAGATCAGAAATAGTATTGAGAAAGTGACCAGTGGGTGGTAGGCTCTTAATATGTGACTATAATCCTTATTTAACCAACAACCATACAGTCTGCTATACTAAATGCTCTAATCAATACACACACACAAATCCAAACAACCAGAGCACTGAAAGGAAGGAAAAACTGGTATTAATGCCTCCAACAGAAATATTATCAATATAAAAATGTCAAAGTAACAACAATGATAAAGACCAAAGTCTATTTATTGTCTAATATATAGTAATAAATACTTCATGACATTGAATATCCTTTTTTATCTTCTTTTGAGTTGAGGAATATGAATTTATTTTATTTTTCAGTCTTTATTATTGGCAAGCCCTTTTTACCACACCATAATGAGTTCCTTGTCTTTTATTTACTCACTATAACCAGATTTCTGCTAATGTTATCTACATTCAATACTTTGTCTTCATACATAGACTCTTCATCTTAAATTTTCTATTTAAAACTATAAATGGGAACTAGTAAGATAAGCTAGGCTTTCTTTTTTTTTTTTTTTAAGATTTATTTATTTTTTTCCCTTCCTCTCCTCCCAGCCTGCTGTTTTTGCTGTCTGTGTTGGCTTCTCACTTTCTCTCCCCTAGGATTCACTGGGATTTAATCCTGAGGACCTCTGTTGTGGAGAGATTCCCTGTCAATTGCACCTCTTCAGTTCCTGGTTTCTGCTGCACTTTACCTTTACTCTCCCCTTGTCTCACTTTTGATGTGTCATCATCTTGCTGTGTGACTCATTTGCGTGGGCACTTGCCCTCACCACACGGGCATTTGTGTGGGCACTGGCTCACCACATGGGCACTCGTGCAGGTGCTGGCTTGCTGCGCGGGCACACTTTCTCTTCTTTTTCACTAGGAGGCCCCAGGGATAGACAGAAGCTCTATCACTTGAACCATATCTGCTTTCCAAGCTAGGCTTTCTTAATTGGCAAAATTTAACTCCTCTTTCCCTAAAACCAGAGGGTGTAAGTATTTTACTGTCTGATTTAAAAAAAAAAAACTAATATATTTTGTGCCTCAGGCACAAAGGAAAATATGCACTTGAGTTCTTTGATTAGTGGCAGTAAGGATAACCAATTTGGCAAGAAAATATCACATTCTTTACAACAGATATGGTTTTATTTCTTAAAATATTTTATTTTGAGAAGAAACATGCAAAACAAATTTAATGATATCAGAAGAAATGCCATACCAATGGATTTGGGGATGAATCTTCCAGACAGGGACAGCCTGAGATAAAGTTGTATATAAAATTATTTTTTTGTGCCCCTTCCCTTCTCAGACTTTCTCTACTCTAATTACTGCTATTATCACATAGACCTCAGGTTAGTTATCTTAGGCAAAGCTCCAGCCCTTACAGCTTTCTTGTCCATCTACCTCAAAGAGCAAAACACATTCACTGTATAACTATTACCATACCTTCCTTTTCTTAATCAATTTAAGATCTTCCTCCCTACCTCTCTCTTCCTTCTTGGCCTCACCTCTTCCCTCCTTCTCTCTTTCCCCCTTCCTTCGTCCCTCCCTCCCTCTCTCCCTCCCTTTCTTCCTTCCTTCTCTTCTTCCCTCCTTCCCTCCTCCCTCCCTTCCTTTTTCTATTCAACAAATATTGATTTCGTTAGCCATACAGCACACATACACACTAGGTCCTGGGGATATAGAGATGAAAGGCACGGTCTCTGGCTTTAGCAAATTCACAAAATAGTGGGGAAGTAGAGAGTATAAACACAATATAAATTTCTGTCGTGGAAAAAACTGCCTAAAGGACAGAGAGCACTGAGCTGTCCTGGTGAAGTCAGTGAATCCTGGAGGTGTTTCTTTAGCTGATTCATGAGATGGGACAGAAGTGTTACAGGCAAATAAGATGGGATAGAGTGGGAGGGCCTTGCTGGTAGAGAAAACTGCACATAGAAAGCTCAAAGGATTAAAACAAATCTGTTTTAGGGAAACTGCCAAAAATTCAAACTTCCATAATAACTCATTGAAGAGCATAGACACCAGGGCTGAAGGGGTAGGTTGCGGGATATGGGACAGAGGAGGAAGAGAGAAAGTTCAAGGGCTAGACAAGGGAACAGGAACTTGCACTTTATTCTTATGATAATGGGGACTACTGAGGAATTTTAAAGTACTAGTGTCAAATTATTCATGCTTGGTGTAGAAAGCTAGAGGTGGCCAAGAATAGAGGCAAAAAGTCCAATTTAGAGATTTTGGTAGTAATTCAGGTGGAGGATGACGAGAGGTGGGTGTTAAGTAACACATTCATTCATCCTTCAACATATGCTGACTGAGTATTTGTACTGTGCCAGGTGTGGAAGGTATGGAAGTGAATACAAATTGTTCCTTCCCTTGAATTTCAGGTCAATGGGGGAATCAGACATGTAAACAGCCTATTTTTATATTGTAAACGGACTCTTTATATTGTGTTTAAGGTTTTCTCCTTTGGAGATGCAGTGATTGTAGGCAAAAAGAATAGGATGTTTGGATTACAGAGACCAGGGTTCAAACCTTGCCTCTGCCGTTTAACCCTTGAGGGGCCTTGGGCAAGTTACTGGCCCTCATCAGTAGAACAGCTATCATGAGATAAGGCTTTTTGAGGAGGAGAGGAGAAAATGGATACAAAGGATTTAGAGCAGTGCGGGTGCATACTAGAATCAGCTTCCCCTTTAGGGCTGAAGGAAGAATGGGAAAGCAGGCAGGAGCTGAGGGACCAGGGCTACCACGTGGTTTATGTAGGCTTTGTAACTTGTGAAGGAGGCCAGGAGATGCAGCATTGCATGAAGAAAGACTGTCTTTCCTCATTTCTTCCTGGTTCCTGAAATAGCAGCCGTCTGGGAGGAAGGGTCAGGTACATCCAACACCGAAGGTGTTATAATTTGTCTGCCATGATGTGGATTGTCCTTCTTCTTGATTTCTCCACTCCCAAAGTTGGTGACCTTTGACTTCAGCTGTATCAAATTCTCCCTGCTGCATATAGCTGTGCTCCATTCTGGCACAAAATTGTCTGCAGGTGAATAGTGCCCACCTGACAAATGCCTCTGGCTTGGGACTATCCATGATCCTTGTCCTTCAATTATGGGACTCACATTAAAAAAGATATTCTATAGAAAACAATATCAGGCCTCACACCTGAGGATGGATAATATCTCAAAGACAGTTCATTTTGGGAACTGCCATCCAGAAAGTCAACAATGTCTTCCAGAGTTGCTATGGCAACATCTCCCTCTTATGACATGAAGGAAGAAAAAGGTCATGATGGTGGACTGTTTAAATGTTGCTCTGATCATGTCTTTTATTTCTGTGGGGGAAAAGAGAAAATGGCAATAGGCAGGAATCAAAAATAAGAATGGAAAATAAGACAAAAAAGATAAAGGGATTCCTTTGAATGATTTTCCAAATAGATTTTGTTATTGAGGATTCACACTAATTCAATTGGATTTAAAGCTCTAATAAGAGAATCCAAAATGAAATCTCTAACACTTGAAGGCATAATTAGTGTTCAAGCACAAGATGATGTAACGACCACTTTTATATTGTGGAGAGGGACTTCAAATTAGATGGTGGAGAAGAGAGAAGGAGGTTATAAAAGCAGTTGCTTAAGATTTAGACCAAGTGAATGAAAACAGGTTTTCTTCAAATTAGTACAACCTCTCTTTGTGATTTCTTCTCACCTTTTGAACTCATTCTTTAGAATTATATAAAACATCTGTTAAATTAGAGAATGGAGTTGTATCAGTCTGGTTTCTATTAAGAAAATAGAACCACAGAGATAGTTTAACAGGGAATTGAATATATGAAACAAGGAAACAATGGTGTTGGAAAAGCCGAGAATAAAGGGGCTAGAGAGGCAACCTGGGGATAAACAAAAGCTGGAGCTGCATTCTCCTCACCATCTGGCTGGACGGAAAAAGAAAGTAGGTTATCATGTCTTGATTATTTCATTTTACCTTCCATAATTCTTAGGACAATGTGTATGTGTACATAGTGGCAATATGTAAGGGCCTCTAGGAGCTGGGAAGCATAGAAAGGGTAGTTGGATGGGATCTGGGACCACAGCAGAGACGAGTCATTCCTGGAAATACCACCCAAATCAGAAGGAGGGAGATTCAAGGCTCCCCTCCTTCTGTCCTCCAAACTTTTGTTTCCTGATCTCCCACCAGTGCCTTCTATTGGCCAAATCTAATAAAAAGTCAGTTGGCTAGTGAGTCTGGACAATAATAGTTGCATGGGTCAGCCCCCTTTAATACAGAGGATAGGATGGGTGGAAAGGATCTTAGAGACAGGCAAATGACTAGCAAAAAGGGTACAGGATATGAGAAAAGGCTAGCATTATGGACCAGTGAAAAGTCCAAATTATAGACTACTGAAAAGAAACAGATTTATTAATTTTAAATGCATATCATATTAGACATTTTGTTTGACGGTCTTAGGCAGTCCTAAAAAGGCCAGGACCTTGGATTTGAATTCCAGAAACCCTGGTTGCCATTTTTACAGTAAATAATCTGTGGCATCAAAAACCTCATTATTTAAGTGATGGCAACTCTTTTAGGTCAGAGTGAGATTCACCAGGATAATAAATTTGGAGGATAGAATGAATTTCTTCCCTGAATAACTAGTAGTTCTTCTAAATTATTGCCAAAAAAAGACACAAGTTCCAATTGAATTTTAAGAATTGATTAGAAAAGTAGTAGAAGTAGTGCTACAAGAAAAACCAGCAGAATGTTGATGCTATACTAGAATCTCAGAATGTCAGAGTCAATTAAGAGTTTACTTTGGAATCTTGAGTAGCATCTTTGGACAGCCTGTATCATCATCATTTCTGCCTGTCCTGTCCTTGAACTTTTCTACAGTTGGATGTCTTCCACAGGCAACCCATGTCATTTTCTAACTGCTCTGTTAGCAAAATATTTCATTATGTTGAACCAAATCTAACTATGGAGTTTTTCTTCATTGGTCTGAGTTGTTACTTGGGGTCACACAGAGCAAGATCAATCTTTTTTCTCCATGGCAGTCTTTCAAATGTTTCAAGATGGATATCATATGCTCCTGACTTTAGTCTTCTGACTAAACATCTGTAGATTTTTCACACATTCTCCTAATAGAGTTCCCTCATCTATCTTGCTTTGCTTTTTGTTTTTGCCATCCTCAGCTATTTAGTTTCTTATACTTGATACAAACCTAAAGCTCATATTACCCAATGAATTAGAGGCTCAATCCCTGATCTCATGGGTTAATTTGTAACTCTGTTATTTCAACCAGCCTGGTTATATGTTAGTCTACTCTACAAGATTGTATGTTTTTGAACAACAGTTATCATGTCTTGATTATTTCACTTTACCTTCCACAATTCTTAGGACAATGTGCATGTGTACATAGTGGCAATATGTAGAATACAGAAGGAACGTGAAAAGTCACCTATTGAGGATCAATTTGATGCCCTGTCATCAACTCTTTGTGCTTATGCAGCTGTGTCTTTCCACACACTGCTCCCCCTCCCTCACTCAGAGTGTTCTTTACCTTTTCTCTTCATGGAGAACTCCCTCCCTCTCAAATATCTCTACTCCACTCTAGCTTTCTTCAGCCTTCCCTGCCACAGAAATCTGCTCCTCCAAAATCAGAATTCATTTTTACTTATTTGTATTTCTAGGGCCTATAATTGCTCTCTATAATGTACAAAGAACTTTTGTTTTGAAGTCAGTCAGATTTATGTCTGAATCCAGCTCAATTGTCTCTTGTAGTCTTGTTTAACTTACTTAGCCTTTTTATTTATTTTTTAGTTTTTAAATTTTCTTAAAGATTTATTTATTTCTCTCCCCTTCCCCCTATTGTCTGCTCTCTGTGTCCATTAGCTATGTGTTCTTCAGTGTCTGCTTGCATTATCTGGCAGCACTGGGAAACTGTGTTTTTTTTGTTGTTGTTGCATCATTTTGCTGCTTCCGCTCTCTGTGTGTGTGACACCACTCTTGGATGGGCTGTGCTTTTTTCATGCGGGGTGGCTCTCCTTGTAGGGTGCACTCCTTGCGTGTGGCAGCACTGCGCATGGGCCAGCTCACCACATGTGTCAGGAGACCCTGGGGATCGAACCCTGGACCCTCCATATGGTATGACGCTCTATCAGTTGAGCCACGTCCGCTTCCCTACTTAGCCTTTTTAGACCCCAGCTTCTTTTTAATATATAAATATGATATTTAGGATGATAATTATTCACTTCACTGAGTTCTTGAAGGGTTAAATAAAATAGTAAATGCAGAGAACTTTTCCCAAAGCCTGGCACATAGTGGTACTCAGTAAACTTTCATCTGTCATTACAACATTTAAAATTTAAAGTATTTTACATCTGTGGGTATTTGTTTACCTGCTAGACTTTAAATGAATCTTACTTTTATATTCACAGTATAAAGCACTAAAAAAAGGTTTGTTGATTTAAATTGCTTTCAATCATAGATTGAATAATGCTGAATAAATACATCTTTGATGCTGAATGAATACATCTGCACTATTTAATACAGTAGCCACTAGTCACATGTGGCTATTATTTGAGATTTTCAATTGTGTTTAATTTTGATTAATTTAAATATAAGTAACCACATGTGGCTAGTGGCTACCATACTGGACAGTGCAGATTCTGACCACTGCAGAAAGTTCTACTGGATTCTACTGCTTTAGATTATTAGAGTGCTGCTCTGAACTCAACATTACCAGTTTGGTCAGCAACCACCTGTTTCATTTTAGAGCCTATATTCCTAGTAATTCAACTGTGGTTCAATTTAGCTTTTTTGGCAGCCAAATTTTATAACTAATTCATGTAAAATCTACAACCAATTAAAATTCCCAGCATTTAAATGTTTTTTTCTCTAGGTGCTTTTATAATATTTTGAAAATATTGATTATATTAGGCATTGGCAATTTTTTCTATTAGGGGCCAAATAGTAAATTCTAGACTTTGTGGGGCTTCCGGTCTCTTTTGCAACTACTTAACCCTGGTCTTTAGCCTGAAAGCAGCCATAGACAATATATAAAGAATGCACATGGCTGTTTTATTTGCAAAATCAGGCTGAGGCCTGCAGTTTTCAGATCCGGGCTCCCTTCACAGTCTTCATGGCTTTGCTGTAGTAACATAGCTAGTTTTCTCTGTTGCTCTCTCTCTCTCTCTCTAGATCAAAGTAAGTCTATACTACCCACTCTTTTTGCCAGATTGGAAAGACTCCAATCTAAGTTGGGATTGTGGGCCTCTCTTTTCAAAAATTTCAACAGAATTTTGAAGGCTTAGATGGTCCCCAGAAAATAAGGAAATACTAAGAAGAGTTAATGCAAAAATGCTGGAAAATACTTACCATGTGCCAGGTATTGTTTAAGCATGTTACCTGACTAATTTAACCTCACAACAACCCACTTTACTGATGAGGAAATGAGAGGCTAAGTTGCCCAAAGTTACCCCGCTTAGCAGGGCAGCGACGTGACTCAAGCCCAGGCAACTTGGCACTGTTACTCACTGGACCACATGCTTACTGCTGGGCGGAACCCGTGTCCTCCTCTGCTCCCGAACCTGCCCCCCAATCTCATTTTTAGTCAAAAAGCTCTCCTTCTCCTGTTGCTCCCCAAAGCCCTGCCTCTCTGTCTTCAAGCACACAATATTAGCATAAACGCTTAAAGCTTTATAAAAGACATTAAGAGCAGCTGTCTTCTAGCAAAAATCTATTCTTGTTAGTAAACACACTGGACACAATTCCAGGCGTCTTTTACCAGTCCTTTCAGTGGTATTTGACGTGGTTGGCACCTCCTTCCTTCTTGAAATCTCTTCTGATCCTTGTGAAGCCCACAAGAGGCTTTCTTCCCAACCCTCAAGCCAGCCTTTCTCAGTCTCCTTAGGTGCTTTCTCTTTTGACCTTTAAAGATTGGCTTCTCCCAAGTATTGGAGTGTGCCTCCGAATTACATCTCTACTTACTCTATAAACTTTCTCTGGGTAATCTCATCAGTCCTATGACTTTAACTCCTATTTGCGTAAAGATGACTTTCCACATCTTTATCTTGGGTCCAGAGTTTCCTGAGCTCCAATCTTACCAAATTAATGCAACATGCCCATCTGAGTGTCTCATGACCACATATAGCTCTGCACTTCTCAAACAAAAATTATTATTTTTGTTCTTAAAGCCCACTGTTTCTCTTATATTTAATATCGTTCCTCTTTGAATAGTTTTCCAAGCTAGAAATCTGAGTGTCATCTGATTCCTTCTCTGACAGCCCTATCATTTACCAAGTTCTGGAAATTTCCAGATATCTTGGGAACTACCTTCCAATCACTCCTCTCTCTTCCCACAGCCCCTTGCCTGTTCACCTGCGTTTCTGCAAGTCTCATCACAGGCCTTCCTTCCCACCAGCCTGTTTCCCCTTCCAGTTAATCCTCACACTGCCTCCTTAGTATTCGTCCTAGTATACAAATTGAACCATGTTATTTTTCTGCCTAAAACCCTTCATCGTTGTCTCCCTGCTGCTCTTGGAATTAAGTGTGAAGTCCTTCAGTTGACAAACAAGACCCTTCATGATCCTGTCCCTGTTCACCTCTGAAGACTAATCTTTGCATATTCTTTCCAACCATGCCCTTTGGTCATACTGAACAACCTGCTGTCTTGCCTTGGAGTGCCCTTTCCTTAGCTGGGAACATTTTGTCCTTGCCTGGTTAACACCTGCCCATTCTGCAGGTTTCTCTGAGCACCTAAGGGTAGGTATAACTTTCTCTACAAAGACTTATGTGACTTTTGGGAAGACTTCCATAGAGGTCTAAATCAGGGTTAAATGTCTCCTTATACTCTCTTAGCACTCTGCACCTAGTCCTATTGCAGCATTTTTCATGCCATGTTGCAGTTGCCAACAGGTTGTTTGTCTTTCCCTTCTTAGACTAAGCACTGAAGACAAGGAGTGTTGATCTAGTTCACTATTACAGTCCAAGTGCCTTACATAGAGCCTGGTAGGAGTGTAGAAAGTTTATGAACATTTGTCAGTTGAAGAAATGATCAGGAATAGGAGGTTGAGAATATGGGTTTTGGAATAAAAAACCTTGGGTTTAAATCTCAGCTTTTCTATTAGCAGTTATAAGGCTTTTGCTATTTATCAGATAAATGACCTATGTTGATGTCTTGAAGTCTCAGTCTTCTCATCTGTAATATGGGAATATTAGGAAAGTCAGATTCACAGGGTTGTTTTCAGGCTTCAGTGAGGTAAAGCTTTCAAAGTAATTAGCCTAGTGGCTGCACACATGGTAAGTATTCAATCATTGCCACTATTGGTAGCATTGACCTTGCAAGGTATATGCATAGTCTAGGAGCAGACCACCTGGGTTCAAATACTGGCTTTCATTCCTAGTACCAATGGCACTTTGGACAAATTGTTTAACCCTTCTATGCCTCAGTTTTCACTCTGTAAAATAGGAAAGTATCAGAACTGGCCCTAAGGAATTATTCTGAGGATTAAGTGAGTTAATGTAAGTGAAAAACAGTGCATGAAAAGGAAACTAACCTTGCTTAAAGGGGAAAATAAAGACGAATTTTCATTCTTCCCATCTTTCTGGATAGGAGCTGATAGTGTTATCTAGATGAAAAGTAAAATACTGTCATTCTTTTAGACATTGGGTCCAATTAAGTGCTTGGGAGAAAATGATCATAAAACACCAGGCATTTTTCACAAGGCAGATAAAATATGGATTTGTGACCAAACCCTAACTTTTTAAAGAGTTTTCTGGTGTTATACAAGAAAAAATGTCTGTGCTTCACCAAGCTAAGGTGTCACATGGGTAATATTAATTACAAGTAAGTTTGGTTGCTGTGGAATCATTTTTAATGTTTCATTTTGTATTAGTCAGCCAGAGGGGTGCTGAAGAAAAGTACCAGAACTTTATTGGCTTTTACAAAGTGTATATTTTTGGGGTAGAAGCTGACAGTTCACAAAGCCCTAAGGAGTCCAACTCAAGGTACCATAAGAGGTACTTTCTCACCAAGTGTCTGTTGCCACATGTTAAAGCAAGATGGCTGCCAATATCTGTGAGGGTTCAGCCTTCCTTCTCCTCTTAAGGATCCATGGGCCCACCTTTTTCCAATCTCTGCTGTAGGCTGGTATCTCTCAAGGCTTCTCAGCTTCTCCGTTCTCTTCACAAAGTCAGCTGTATACTATCAGGTGAATGTCTCATCATTCCCTGGGGCTCCAGCATCAAAACTAAGTTTTCTCTTCTGCTGTGTCTTTTCCTGTGTAGCTGCTTCTCTGTGTTCTTGATTGAGCATCCATTTATACAGCCCACCAAGGGGGCTGGGACTCAACCCTGCATGCCCTAATGCTGTGGTTGAATCAAAGCCCTAATCTTGATTTAATCAAGTAAATGGTAAGCCTTTGAATTTAAATCAATCAAAGGGTATCATGCCCAGAGGAACAGACCATTTTACAAACATAATCTTTCTTTTTGGAATTCATAAATAATCTCAAACTGCACACATAAGATCAAAGAAGATACTGGAAGGTTTCTTTTATTTATTTATTTATTTATTTATTTATTTATTAAAATTTCTCTCCCCCTCCCCCACCCACCCCAGTTGTCTGTTCTCTGTGTCTATTTGCTGTGTGTTCTTCTGTGTTCGCTTCTGTTGTCAGTGGCACGGGAATCTGTGTTTCTTTTAGTTGCGTCATCTTGTTGTGTCAGCTCTCCATGTGTGTGGCGCCATTCCTGGGCAGGCTGCACTTTCTTTTGTGCTGGGTGGCTCTCCTTACGGGGCACCCTCCTTGCGCGTGGGGCTCCCCTACGCGGGGGACACCCCTGCGTGGCAGGGCACTCCTTGCATGCATCAGCATTGTGTGTGGGCCAGCTCCACACGGGTCAAGGAGGCCCAGGGTTTGAACCGTGGACCTCCCATGTGGTAGACAGATGCCCTAACCACTGGGCCAAGTCCGCTTTCCGGTAAGGCTGCTTTGAATATGTGATTTTTCAACTTCATAATAATGCTTTCTTTTTCTAAATTACCACCCTCCCTAGTCTTTCACTTCATGAGGAAACATAACTAACTCAGTTCTAGTCCTTTATCTTAACTCTCATAGAAACAGAATTTCCTTGTCCCTTTTGGAAGTTTCTAAGAAATGTGCTTCTTATAAGAGGCTAAGAGCATGGCTCAAGGTAATCTGATACACAGATGAACAGATAGCAAAAAGGAGGCGTAAAACAATGCAGAATTCTGTAAGGAGCAGATACGTTTTCCACAGTTAGAAGCAGTATGTTTTATGATGATAGTCATGGAGCAAATGCACAGGGACCCTGAGACTCTCTAAGTCTTACAGGTGAGGATAGCGTGGAAGCCAAGGAGGCGAAAATCTCCAAGAAGCCAGATGAACCCGAAGCTCTAACATTCTAGCCAAGAGGAAAAACAATCCCAAGGAAGAGGAATTGCCACTTAAACAGGGTTCAACTTGTGTAAGTATGGTGACTCTTATTTTTCTCTGCCGCATTAATTGAAACCTGGCTTGTGGCTGATAATACTATTTTCTTTCCATCCCTTTCCAATTAAACATACTTAATGGGAGGCAATTCTTCATGGAACTCTTGCATTTCTGAATGTCCTGTGAGCAGAGGCAGTGGCTGCCTTTGCTCTGTACTGTCTTTCAGAGGATATTTATGTAGCAAATAGCCTTTGAAGATATATTGCCCTCCTCCAGAGTAAAGAGCAGATTTGCTTACACCTTGGGAAGATGGCAGTAGAGTTTCACTTCAGAGCAATATGTAAGCACCTTTACTAACAATTATAAACGATTTGGGTTTCCTAAGCTCAGGGTAATGCAACCCACTGAGTGTGCAGGTTATCCCCTGGTCCTTTTTGTGTCTCCCATAGGATTTGGGTTTCCTAAAATAACACACAAAAATGATAATACTCCGGCAACTGATACTTCTGTAAGTAATAATACCCTTTGTCTCTGTCCCAGAAGTCTTGTATTTTCTGCCAACATTCATGAAACTTTGTAGGCTGACTTGCTACTTGAAAGTAGGGTAAAAGCTTAGTCCTGACGTGATTATTCACTATATGATGACCATGTTTTATTTCCATAGAGGGTTTAATTTTTTAAAGATTTCTTTATTTGAGAAGTTGTGAGTTAACAAACTGATTATGCATACCACACAGGATTCCCCTTAATTGCCCCACCACCGATACCTTACATTTTTGTGACACATTTGTTACAAATGATGAAAGAAAGAAACAAACAAACAAGAACATCGTCATAATTTTACTGCTATCAATAGTCCATAGTTTATATTTGGTGTATTTTTCCCACAAACCATCCTATTATTAATACCATATATTAGTGTTGTATATTTGTTATAGTTCACAAGAAAATGTTCTCATATTTGTACTGTTAATCACAGTCCATCCTTCACCTTGTCTTGTACCATCCACCCAAAGTGTACCCTCAGTGGCTCTCAGTTTCATTAGACTTGTACTTTCATCAGCTCAGTCCATTTAAGAACATTTTCATTACCCATTGAGTTTTATACATTCTTTAGTCTCTAATAGCAACCCCTAATTTTGAAGTTCCTTTATATAATTTTTCTCTTCTTACTTGTCTCAGTCACTCGAAATGTCTGTATATGACAACATACAGATTTTTCTTCTAACACTCCTAATGATTTCATGCATTGTCTATCTGACTTTCTGTTTCCTAATTCCCATTCTCAGCTTTTTACTTTTTTCCCAGATCCCCAGATGCCTCAGTAATAGTGGTCTCCATTTTTCAATTACATTATCACCTGGTTTGACCTTATATTTCACCAAAGCTGCCCTCCTGCTTTGCTTGCCAGATTTTAAATTCTGAATTCCTTTCTCTGACGACAACTTCCTGTTCTCCTTTTCTACTCCCTCATTCATCTTCAAGGAGCTCTTTATCCTCATCTTATCTTTCAGTCCTTTGATTCATTTCTCTCAATTCTCCCATTACTTAATATTGATTATATACTGAGAACTTAGAATGTGACAAGTACTGTGCTATGCAAAGTTTTTTTTTTATCACAGCAAATTAAGGGAACAGGCACTATTATTATCTTGATTTTACAGATTCAAGGCTTATAGAGAGTAAATAAAATTCCCAAAGTTATAGAGGTAGCAGTTTGCAGAATCAGAGCTTAATTTAACACCTGATAAACTATAGTTCCATGCTTGATTTCTGAATTCACTGTCCATTTTGCGGTAGTGAACCTTTTAACTTCTCTAGAGTATTGGATGATTGCATATTTGTAAAAAAAAATTCCAGACAAGGATGCCTACAAAAAATGCATACTATTTTCTTAATCAGTCCCATTCTGCCACTCAGCAATTTTGTTGATCACAAGTTATTGACTTTCTATCAGTTTTCTTAACAGTGGTTGTTCAAGATCTTCTCTATTAATGTATTCCTATACTAGCCACTCTTTTCTTGTCCCTCTGACTCACTAACTTTGAAACCATTTAATAAAAACTCTCTCAATTCATTTCTGCTGAGGTTCTCCTTTCTTTTCTCCTTTCTCTCAGAATATGGTGTCTCTCAAGCCTAGACCTTCCATTTATGGTCTTGTCCCACCTTCTCTAGGACATCACTATATTAATTGTGACCTCCTCTTACTTCTTCAGTGATGAATAGCTCTTTTGTGTCACATTAAAAAAATTGGTCTTCCTCTTACAACTGCCAAAGCTTTATTTGCATTTTAATTTCTTACATGTGGCTTTTACTCCCTTTACTCCACTGAAAGTCTAGTCTTATGAATCAGTAGATATATTCTGAACACTGGATCGAAACAACCTTTTCTGCCAGTTGTCATCCTTCAGTACACCATTGTAGCATTTGACACTTTATCCCTTCTTTCCAGGTAAAAGCAAGTAGCTAGAACCCCAGTAAGAGCTCTGAATTTAGATCTGGCTTGAAACTCAGACTCTTCCATTAACTAGCTTTGGTAAATCTTAGCTTCTCTGTTTTGAGCTCCAGTTTTCCACATTTCTGAAATGAGAACTTTACACCTGTCTTTGGGCAATTTAGGAGGATAAAATAAAATTATTTCTTAAAAATTTAGCATGTTTCTGATGTATAACACTCTTTAATAAATGGCAGCTTTCTCTATCATGCCTATGTATATATATATATAAAGTCACTACTAACACAATTTCTGTATTTGTAATTTTTTCTGTCTTCCTCCCACAGATTTTCTTTTTTACTATATGGTGTTGCATATTGTTGTTTTTCTATTTACCTTTTGAACAGAATTCTTTTCTTTCCTTGGTCATGTTTTCTTCCTCTTCCCATTCTTTAAGTTTGTGTTTCTAGATTTATCCATAGACTACTTATTTTATCTACTGATATGTGTGTCTTTGTCCACCCATATCCTCTCCTGAATTCTCTATTATTATCTTTATACCAGTGACATCTCAATTATGCTTATAAAGTCAAATATTTGAAATCAAAACTTGAAAAATTACCTAACGCTTTAATACATGATCATTGTAAAAATTCAAGTAGAATAAATAATGAGAGTAAAACATGAAAGCTTTTCTTGTCCCAACATCTAGTTTTCCAATATCTGCTATTTATCTTGGGGTGGTAGTGGCATGTATTATGATACATCTTTCTTTATTATTATTAATGCATTTGCATCCAAAAACAATAACAACACACAGGATTTGATTTTTTATTTAAATGTAATCCTAAACTCTTAATTTGCACTTGCGTTTTTCCTTCTATAAAACTTCATGTGGTTGTCCTATTGAAAGGTTAAAGTGCAGCCTGCACAAAACTACACTCATCTCTCTTCCCAAACTAGCATCTACTACTGCATTCTCTGTGTCCACCGCAGGCACTGCCATTACCCCAGTCCCTGTGGATCACACTCTTGGTCTCTTTGACTTCTACCTCTCCTTCATCCCCCACTGCATCAAATTGATTGCCAAGTGGTATAAATTCCATCTCTACAGTGTCTCTTTTGTCCTTTCCCTTAACTTCTCTGCCTGAGGTTTTTTGGATCACACTGGTAAACTCAGGCCAACAACTTATATAAGAATTGCTTTGTAGTTCAATTTTTTAGGGAAGATTTTTTTTTCCTTCTTCCACCAGCGCCAAGGCTGAGACATACAAGTTTGCTTACTGCCTTCTCTGTGTCAGTTTACCCTTATTTCTTCTTTTTTGAAGGGGTAGCCCTTTTATTTCCCCAACACAATTTTAATCCTTTATCACACTTTCTGCTTTTGCTATTACAATAGAAGCCCCTGCCAGAAGGAGATCACATTGACCATGTTCAGTCTCCTGATAGATTCTGCATCTTGGACTCTTTTTTTTTTTTCCTTTTCAATGATGAATGCGGTAGATTGAATTATACACCCCCCAAAAGACATGTTCTTAATCTTAAATCATGTTCCTGTGGGTGTAAGCTCATTTATGAATAGGGTCTTTGAAGATCTTATTTAGGTACAGTAGAGAAAGCAGCCAGTGTAATGAACAATTAAAGTAAAGAGTAATAGGGAAATAGAGGGTACTCTGGGGACACATCCAAGGAGTCTGACCTGTCTGCTGGGGACAGAAAAAGTGACAACCTGAAGGATCTAGCAAGGGTGTGGTGTGGTAGATGGTTTCGTAGGCATGTCAGAGTGAGTGTGAAGGCCTTGCTGTTTGGGTGAGCATGGCACATGAAACAAGTTTGGTGTATCTGGAATACAGGATAAAGAAAGTGGTAAGAAATGTGCTGAAGAGGTCCAATCACAGAAGGTCTTATACAACATGGTAAGGAGTTCGAACATTTCCCCCTGAAGACTTTAAAACAGGGATCAGCTTGATTAGATTTGTGTTGGGGAATTTCCTTTTGGTGTACAAAATAAATTGGAGACAGTATGAATTTAAGGAGTTATGTCAAAATTCTGTCTCAGGAATCCAGGAGAGACCATCATGACAACAGCATACATCAGGAAAGTGGCTGTTCAGATTTGAAAAATGTATAGGAGGCTCCATATTTTCTAGTTGAACTATTTGGCAAAACTTACCAAACATCTCTAATTTTTAGGTTCTGCACCTATAAAATAGGAATGATAATAATCCTTATCTTAACTCTTGTTAGAATTAAATTAACAAATGTATGTAGCAGCCCCTTTCATAGCACTTGGTACATAGCAAGTACTCAATAAATGACTTCTTGGTATTTTCGGAATCAACACAATTTAGTACTGGAGTGATTGAGGGGGATGAAGGAGAGGGAGGAGTAAATGAGGTTATCCAAATCCTGGCTTACATATTGGGTAGATAGTGGTGCCGCTCATTGAAAGTTGGAAGCAGGTGTTGTGGAGGTAGAAGACAATGAGCTTAAACGAAGATATAGGAATTTGCATTTATGGGTCTGGAATTTAGGAAAGAGATTTGAAGTTACTTACATAAGGATTTTTCTTGAAAGGCTTGCCAGGATTCTATTTTCTTACATCTCATTTAGTCTTGCATTCCCTCAAGTCTTGTGTCTGAGTTACGGTTAGTGGAGTGCTAACGGATCTACGATTAGTGGAGTGCTCACCCATAGCATCGTGCTGCTAACTCAATTCATGTGAATGGATGAGAATGTCTGGGGAGTATGTGTGGTATGAGAACAGAAGAGGGCGCATGAAACCTTAAGCAACACCAGCATCTAAGAGATGGAGGAACAGGAGCCTGTAAAGGAAAAGACAATGAAGAACAAGAAGGAAAATCAGGAGATGGTGGTGCCAGGAATCCAGACAGGTTGCATACTTCAGGAAGGAGGGAGAGATCAGTGGTTTTACTGAGAATAATGATAGGACAAAATTGGTATTGGATTTCAGACCAAGGATGTTATTGGTGAGCATACACTTTCCATGGAGGGGTAGGGGCAGAAGCAAGATGTGAATGCATTGAGGACTTATCAGGATGTGAGAAAATGGAATTCTGGTAACACTTTCAAGAAATTTTGCTGTGGGAGAGTGAGGTGGCATGGTTACTGAAGAAGGAAATGAGAAGAGAATTTGTTTTGTTTTAAAGATGGGGTCTACATTAGTATATTTAAATAAAAATGGGAAGGTGCCAATAGAAAGGAGGAAGGGTAGAAGTCCAGGTAATTAGAGAATAGCCAAGTCAAGTTAGAACCTGTGACTCTGGAATATAGAACAGTGAAGGTCATGAGTACACCTGGAGGTGAAAGATGAAAAATTAGCGATTCTAGAAAGATGGACCCAAATAAGCCCATGATGAAATTTTGGTGCAGTCTTTCAGGACATAAAAGGGCATCAAACAAAAAAACAAAACAAAACAATTTCTGGGACTGCATTTTAAAGTAGGTACTTTCACAAAGTTCAGAGGATGAGGCTCACACTTATTAGAGAAGATGGAAAGAGTAAGCTCTTCGAAAGACTGTGTTTGTACTTACAGATGCAAAAGTTTCTTTGGAATTAGCAGTAGAGAAGGGTGAGTCATCAGGTAGCTGAAGAACTATCATATTTGATCATATAGGAGAATGGACAGTGTGTCACTTTGATATAGTTATGAATTCCAAAAATAGATACGGGATTATGTTTGTAATCTGGTCTATTACTGGACATGACTGAGTTATGATTAGGGCTTTGACTGGGCCACATCATTAGGGCATTGAGTCCCCACCCCTTGGGTGAGCATACACTTTCCACCCCAAGAGGTGGGGACTCACAGATAAAAGGCATGTCAAAGGACAGAGTTGGAGCTTTCGATGCAAGGGTTTTTGTTTGTTTTATGCCTCCCCCTTGCAGCTTTTTGCTTGCTGTCTACTTTCTGTGTCTATTTGCTGTGCTTTCTTCCATGTCTGTATTTATTTTTATTTATTTATTTCCCCCACCCCCTAGTGGCTTGGTGTTGTCTGCTCTCTGTGTCCATTTGCTGAGTGCTCTTCTGTGTTTTTGCTTGTCTCCCTTTTTTGTTGCATCACCTTGCCGAGTTGGCTCTCTGTGGCGCTTGTGGGATGGTGGCACTCTGCAGCAGACAGGCGAGCCTGCCTTCACAAGGAGGTCCTGGGACACGAACCCAGATCCTCCCATATGGTAGACAGGAGCCCAACTGATTGAGTCACAGCCACTTCCCTGATGTGAGGGTTTTTGATGTTGGAGTTTTAAGGTTGGAGTCTGATGCTGAAGACTTAAGCTGGAACCATGGGAAGTTAGCTCACCAGAGGGAAAAAAGCCAGTCCTAGGAAGAGAGGAAACTTGAGCCCAGGTAGAGGCAAGCCCTGAGAAGGAAGGAATCTTGAACCCAGAGACAAGCAAGACCCTGGAAGTGATGAACCCAGGAAGCCTGAACCCTTGCAACCATCAGCAGCTGTCTTGCTCCAACATGAGAAAACAGACTTTGGTGAGAGAAGTAACTTATGCTTTACGGCGTGGCAACTATAAGCTCCATCCCTAAATAAATACCCTTAAAAAAAAACAACCAATTTCTGGTATTTTGCATCAGCATCCCTTTGGCTGACTAATATGGACACCTTTTTATAGTAAAAAATATTGTATATGAAAGGGCCAATAGATGCAAGCAACACTTGGTCTTTGAGTATGGAGAGTCATAAAAGATACTTCTCATGAAGAATAATAGGAGTTGAAGCTGAACAGTGTTGATGTATATACTTTTCTTTTTGCATGTCAGGAAAAAGTAAATTATTTTGTAAGAATTTTAGAGAAATGCAATATCTGTTTACTCTTAAGTAGAGGTGAGAAGACATGGACATTCTGTGTTAATTTCAGAGAACATTTTATTTTTTTTTACCACTTCCTCAAAACTTTCTCTCTCCTAACCATGCAATACTTTTTTTTTGACAAATGGGCCTTTTATACACAAACTTCATAATCAACTTGGTTCCAGAACAAACTGATGAAAGTGGAACTTTCTTATATTAGCTCTTGTGACAGTTAATGAAGATGAATGGAGAAAAACAGGGGCTGCACTCTGCAAGGAGGAGTCTCATGCCCCACTGTGTTGGCCAAAGGCAAATTTGTTTGCAAAGGAAAAAAATAGAATCATCTAATTGCTTAATTCCTGCTGAAAACCATCGGCAGCCAGCCTGCTAAAAAACACAGACTTTTATTTAGAGAAGCAAGTGTAAAACCCTTGCATACACATCCAGCAGAAAACTGATTATTTTTTCTTCTGAACTTTAACTGTTATCAGAAAATGTTTATATTTTCTCTGACGAAACAAAGAAGGGTTCTTTACATTTCATTGATGTCCAGATTAACTATATGAACAAACATTTCTGGATACTTTAATTTCAGGAAATAAAGATAATAATTGGACTTGAGAGTGACGAGGATTTTGGAGGACACAGGCAAATTTGAGAAAGGTCCTTTCCCTCAGCTGATTTTAAATTCATTACACCAATCAAGGATATGAAAGAATTGGAACTCTCATTTACAGCTAGTGGGAGTCGAATTGGTGCAATCACTTTGGAAAACTGGTAGTTACCTACTGAAGGTGAACATAGATTTATATTCTGGTTAGACAATTTCCCTCCTAGGCACAAATCCAAAAGAAATGATTTGAATGAGAATGTTCATGTTGGTGTTACTCATCGTAGCCCCAAAGTAGAAACAACTTTAATGTCCTTTACAGAATGGAATACCTGAATAGCAATAAAAAAATGAACTATTGCTTTAAGCAACAACATGGATGAATCTTAAAAGAAACATTGTGCAAAAGAAGCCAGATACAAAAGAAGATATATTGTATCTGCATGACTCCATTTTATGAAGTTCAAAGAGAGGCAAAATGGATCCATGGGGACACAGTTTAGAACAGTGGTTATCCTTGTAGTGGGAGGTATTGACCTGCACAAGGGAATTTCTGTTGTGCTAGAGATGTTCTGGACTCCAGCATGATTATGAGAGAGTTAAACATGTGTCAAGATTCATTGAGCTGTATGCTTAAGGGATGTATACTTAATAATAGGTAAATTATACTTCAATTAAAAAGTATATGGGAAATGGCTGTGGCTCAAGCAGTTGAGCACCTGCCTCCCACATGGAAGGTCGCAGGTTCTATTCTGGTGCCTCCTGAAAAACCGAAAACAAACAAGCAAAACAAAGGAAAAACCAATTCAGGGGAATGATGTGGCTCAGAAGTTGAGCGCATTTTTCCCACATATGCGGTCCCGGGTTCAATCCTTGCTCTGGGTACCTCAAAAACAAAAACAAAAACAAAAACAAAACCAAAAACTACATGATTTCTCTACATCAATGATTTTTCAAGGAATCTTTTTAACCTACAGAGAGAGAAAAGGAGGTAATTTTTAGGGTTTGCCATTGGTCTATGTCTTTGCTTGTTTTGCCTGTTTCTGCAGGCACATCAGACCAAGTGCCAAACCCTTATAAACTGAGCCTTTGATCTTCAGTTAGGAGATAGCAACCATAACAACTGAACAGTTACTGGATTTAAAGTAGTTATTAAAGTTAAATTTGACTTACGAAGCCAAAAAGGCTTTGAGTGCATTCTGTAAACACTCCTTTTGAACGGGTGACATTCCTGAGTCAGTGGGCACAGGCTTATGACCCTGACCATGTCTGTGCCTTTGGTTTACTCTCTTGGAGCCTATGTGCTTATCTAGGGCTTCCAGTTTGTGGAGGACTGTTGCCCTCAGCTCTGCCAGTGGCCAGAATTCATTATCCTTACAGTTTGATCTGTGAACTCTGGAAATATACTGGGAGAGAAGACTGCACTTTAGAAATCACAGGAAAATTAAAATGTCTGGAATTTTTTAAAAGGTTGGGTGAGGGCCTATTTTCACAAAAGTAGCCCCAGCTTCAGTAGATGCTGCAGTCCACGTGGAACAGGATGATGGCTCTCTGTGTCTGATGTGATTGAAGAAATTGGACTTGGTTATACAGCAAAACACACTCAGTCTGGAGGTCAGGATGAATCTGAGATCTGGAACAGAAGTGATCTTAATCTCATGTTTCCAAGAGTATGAATAACATAGAGTCGAGTCAGGATATTATTTTCAGGTTTCTCTCTTTTTAAAAAACTGTGCTTGCTGATTATTATGAGTTTGTATATTCTGAAAATTAAAAACAGACTCTGAAGTTGGAGTAGGGAGTTCAGGCTCTGCTGTGTACTAGTTAAGGGCTCTTTGAAGATTTACTTAACTTTAGGCTCCTTTAAAATGGACATTATGGCAGTATCTAACCATTGGAATGTTAGGATGACACTTAACACTAACATACCTTAGCAGCTCAATAAGTGTTACTCATCATCATGTGATAATAATAACAATAATAACATTTATTAGCTTATATTATGCAGTTGATCTGATGAAAAATTCCCTGTGTGGGATTGTCAGTGTGTGCTAATGCCAAATTCTCTCTTTCCTTTTTTTATCCCTTAGACTGCTAAATGTGCTTATCCTTCATGAAGAATTGAACCAATTTATATAATGGTTTTAGAAGTGGGGTAGAAGGGATGAGATTCATTGGTGTGGACTGATTTGTGCCTAGCAGCCCCATGGGAAATTTCTTGACTGCTAAGCCATCTAGCCCCCTTGGCACCAGTTAATAGAAAATGCTTTGTCTATAGTGAATTTATTTGTTATTGTAGTGGGGACATTCAATCTCTTAGTCTTTTTCATTTTTATTTTTTAAATTTGTAGCTGCATTAGGCTCAGAGTTTTCCAATATTTTTGTTTTAAAGGTATTGTTTACATTGAAATTACTATGTCAAGAAGCAAAGGCTCTTCCTGTTTGAGAGGAAGTGCACAGAGTAACAGCTTTGTAATCCCACTAGAATGTGACAGTGACACAGCTGTGGGAGCTGGAGGGGTTTAAAGATCCTGTTGAGTCAGAACAAAGTGCAGTGTACCTAAAGTTTTGTGTATTAATTAGAAATGTTCATCTGTATTAAATGTATTATAATCATTGGTTCAGATTGTTCAGTGATGTTAGGTGAATGAATAAAAGTACCAACTGTAACCAGTGCCCGTATTTATCACTGTGATAGTAGCTACATGACCCCAAACTAAATAGTACATTTAATTTAAAAAAATATTCTTATCTGATGGTGCCTTATGTACAAAAATACCTATTTGTCTGATTGAAATTTTTATGATGTAACTAGTAATTTTTAAAAATTATGGTGATACAATCTAAATGTGAATTCCAACTAAGGTTTAGTTTTACAGATCTGGGTTAGAGAGATTTTTTTCTTCCCCGGAGAATCGTTCTTTAAAATTGGAGCTCAGATCAGTAAAAAAGGAAAAAAAATCTGAATTTTATGATGTATTTAAAGAAATAAACCTAGTGACTAATATTTGTTTTCACTTACTTTGTGCCAAGAAGAGACATAAGACTCTATGAACATGAAATCACTAAGAATGTGGAAATCAAAAGTCTTCAGTGTGTTATCTGTTATTTATTCCAAAACCAGTATTTTCACTAGAACATACTGTATTAGTGAAGCCATAAAAATTTCAATCTTCAGGTGATACAGATTTTTTTTAAAAACCATCAAAGCTAACAGGGAAAACAGGTGAAGAATGCTCTGTAAGAAGAGGCAGAAGAAAACAGAACTTGTATGGAAGGTTTGTTATTCAGTATGCATTAAGAGCCAATCAGATAGTGAACAAAAAAACACAGGGGAGAGCAAAACAAGTTGACTACATTCAAAGATTATAGGGTTGTTTTAAGTGTTCCAGGGGAAAATCTCTTAATTTGGTAACAAATATTTTTTTCTTTTCTTATGCCATCTATTTAGACCCCTATGAGCCAGGTCTTCTTCTAGACACTGGGGATTCATGGATGAACTAGAAGCCTAGGGTGTGCCCTGGGATCAAACTGGGAGATGGGTTGTTCTTCTTAGCTTGCTTGTTAGCCTTTCTATCAAAATGATAGTGAAAAACCATTAGGGAAAGTGACATGAAAAAAAAGATTGAAAGCTTAGGCAGTTAGACTGTGAGACCTACCGAGGAGGTGGTAGGGCTTTTTCGCCATGCTCATTCCAACATCTGTGAGCTTCCTGATCTCTGGTTTATCTTTCTTTTTCACAAGATACATGTGGTCCAGGCTTTCATGGAGCTGACATGCCAAAATCAGGAAAAGTTAAGTGCTTGGAAGGAAATGAAGGAGGAGAATGTGATAGTGTGAAGTTGGGGGAGTGCAGTCTCAGGTAAAGTAGTCAGGAAAGGTGTATCTGAAAGGTGACATTTGAGCTGAGACTTGAATGATAAGAAGGAGAATATCTGCAAAGGCCCTGAGGTGGGCATTTCCTAGAAGTAGGAAGAAGGCCAGGTGAGAGCAAGTGGAAGGGTTTAGAGGATGTTCAAATCATTCAAACCACAGTATAGCTAATTGACCAATTCCCAACTCTCAACTGCTTTCCTCCCTGCAACACACTTGGTGTCAGAGAAATAGTCTAACAACAGCCTGTGTCACCAAAACTTACGACTCATTCATTCTTTTAAAGGAGTAATTTATAACTGCAGGTTATTTCTGAGATAACATGAAATTTGTGTCCCTGGAAAACCTCCCATTTTGCAAAATTGTCCAGCAAAAATAACAGGGCTGATGGGAAAATAGAATTGGGGCAGACCATGCAAAACCTATGTAACTTTATAACTAGAGCATTAACAAAAACAGTGATAGTGTCTGAAGACAGAACAGGTGGGACTGCCTTAGGGAATATTAAAAATGCACAAGCAAAATAGAATGAAAATGCTAGTTTATTAACATGGAAACAGTTCAACTGAATTGGAGCTCTGAGCAAAGGAAGAAGAGCATTTCAAGGAAGGGATGCGCCTCCTTGGAGCAGGGGACCTGAATGCAGGCACTCATTAGAAATAATATAGAACTGAGTGCTACTTTCTGTGCAGCTACCAAGCTGAGAGAGTGTTCTCCTTTTTCACTGAAGGTTATACTATTCCCCCATTGTTTTTGCTCCCCTTGCCTGGGAAAAACTGAGTAGGAACCAACGCAACTTCTGCATTACACAGATACAGTTTCTCTCATGATTGCTTATGAACTAACTGTTTTATAGAAACATACTGTTCACAAAAGATTGTATCTAATTTGCTTTTAAGATTTGCTCTAATAAGCATGTTGTGTTTCAATTGAATTCAGTTCAAATTTATTGAGGGCCTATGTGCAATTTATTTTGATAAATATGTTTAATAAAAGACTCGGTCACTTTATATGTTATTGAATTCTGAAGTCTTTAATTTTTTTATGGTCATATCATGCTTGGATGGAAAGAATTATTTTGACATCAAATGGTTTCAAGAAGGTCACTTCAATCATTGTTGTTCTGGAAGACTTGCACAAGTTAATTAATCAAAACAAATTTAAAGTGCACTAATTAAGTGTATAAGAGAAGCTTTAAAGGCTATAATTCTGTGGTAAGGGTCCATGAAAATTGTTTTGTAATATCATCATTCATCTCTTTTGTATAATAAGAATTTCTGCTTAAAATGTGGGACACGGTTTCAAGGATGGCCTCTGAGATTTCCTCTGGGCTTATATTTTCCATGGTGTGTTGAAAATAGTCACTCTCTGTGTTTGCTAATAAACGTTAAACAAAATAATCAGTCCCAGGATCAAGTAAGTCTGGAAAATGCTGGTTAACCAGAGTGAAGCACTTTTCTTTGCTATTAGACTTCAAAGAGGTTTTTTTTTTTTTTTTTTTTTTTAGCAGATTGACACAGTGCTTTATTTAAGCTGTCTGTACGAAGGAAAATAATGTGCATCCCTATCATATACGTGTAAAAATACTAAGGATGTACAGTGTACAAAAACAGTTTCTTGTGTTATTTCACATCCTCGTGGGTCATATACGGAAGGAAACCAACAGTTTTAGTATGACCAACAGTGAGAGCAATACAGTTTCTTGGGTTCGTGGTTGCGTCTGCGTAAAATCCTTCACCAGATGACGAGATCTTGCACGGATCTAATGAAAGAACTAGCAGGTCAAGAAATGTCACAAACTATAAAGCTACAGGGAGGTAATTCAATTACCAATTGAGAGGTTTTATTTTTATTTAAATAAATACTTTAGTTTTTAATATTTTAACATATCTTGTGACTCTCGGGAAGTGAGTATGGTGTGTGGCATTTACCAAAGCCATTTGATCATGGAACTCTTTTTGTAATATCTTGTGATGCTCCTAAAATTTTGGGAAATCTTAATCTATTTTGCATAATGTGGATATAAATAAACCACCCCCATCTTTGACTATAAGAACAGAATGAAGCAGAAACAGGGCTATATACTGGCATTCTAACTTCAACATGTTGCCATCTAAATATTCATGAAACCAACCAGGTCAGTGGGAAATTTCATGAGGTTCAAGGCAAGCAGAATCAGCGAATTGCCTTTAAAAAAAAGTGTACACAATACTGAGGCTGGGGTGTCCTGTAAGAGTTTTAGAAGGCAGTGATGTTATGCCAGAACATAGGTGAAATTTAGCAGTTTTATATTCAATATCATAGTACTTTGGAATTGATTACTTGAATATAATTTTCTACTTTTCCATTTCTATCAAGATTAAATTAATTTGTGTTAATGCCAAAAACCCATTCACTTACTTATTTACTAGTTTTAATTATATATATGATTATCTGTAATGACTTAAACTGGTAGTATACTCAATGATAAAAAAATGTATAACATCACATCTAAGGCATGTTTGTCAGTCAGATTATATGGGAAACTTCAATTCCAATCTAAGTATCAAATAATCAATTTTAAAAGATCCAAGAATGAACTTATTTTAAATTTAAATGAAAACAATTTATTTTTATATGATTGGATTCTCTACTATCAGCTTCTCTAGGAAAGCACCTAAAGCAGTTAGTAGTGTATTAAGAGAACATCATGTGAGGCAGGCAAATTGGTCAAAAGAATCCTGGGAAATTCCTTAGCTTGCTCACAAAGTATAATATGGGTCATTCTGTGTCTATAAACCAGACTACTATTTCTTATATTTGATAAAGACTGAGAACCACTGGAAAAACATAAGAACAGTCTACGTGCAGATATTTTGGACATTCCAACCATTGGTTTTTAAGATAACTATCCAATCCTAGCTAGTCAATAGGAGCTAGGAGAATTTTGAAACGCTTATTTGTCTTCCACATCACTATTTTTAAAATTTTTTTAATTTTATTTTTAAAGAAGTTTTAGATTACATAAATGTTATGTAAAAAATATATGGGACTGGGAAGTGGACTTGGCCCAGTGGTTAGGACATCCGTCTACCACATGGGAGGTCTGCGGTTCAAACCCCGGGCCTCCTTGACCCGTGTGGAGCTGGCCCATGCTCAGTGCTGATGCGTGCAAGGAGTGCCGTGCCACGCAGGGGTGTCCCCCGGGTAGAGGAGCCCCAACCGCAAGGAGTGCGCCCCATAAGGAGAGCCGCCCAGCATAAAAGAAAGTGCGGCCTGCCCAGGAATGGCACCGCCCACACAGAGAGCTGCCACAACAAAATGACACAACAAAAAGAAACACAGATTCCCATGCCGCTGACAACAACAGAAGCAGACAAAGAAGATGCAGCAAATAGATACAGAGAACAGACAACGGGGGTGGGGGGGGGGAAATAAATAAATAAATAAATAAATAAATCTTTAAAAAAATAAATATGGGATTCCCATATGCCCCACTTCTTCCCCATCTCACAATTTCCCACATCAACAATGTCCCTCATTAATGTGGTACATTTGTTATAGTTGATGAACACATAGGGAAGTATTGTTACTAACCAGTTTACATTATAGTTTACACTCTGTCCCACCCAATTTTATAGTTTATGACAAAATATACAATGGCCTGTATCTATCACTGCAAGGTCATGCAGGACGACTCCAATGTCCTGAAATGCCCCCATATTACACCTATTCTTCCCTATCCCATACTTCAGAATCTCTGGTGGCCACTGCCTTTACATCAATGATGAGAGCTCTTCCATTGCTAGAATAATAATAAGTCTATAGTAGAATAATAGTAAGTCTACTTTAGTCCATTGTTCATTGTCCAATCTTAAGGATTTGGGGATGGTGATGCCCATTCTGCTTCTAATTGAAAGGGAGCTTAGATCCCATGGGGCCAATATGTGGAACTATCTTGCTTGCAGTTGCAGACACTCTCTGTTCCTTGGGATGGGCATTGTCCAACATCATCTCCTTGTTAGTTGTACTGGGTGAGTCCAATGAACTGGAGAATAGGTGTTGCAACTCTGCTGAAATTCAGGGCTCAACTGGCACCTGGACAGATCAAAGAGTTAAGTCTCTGGGACATGTATTTATCAAGTATAGAGCTAATTATAGGTACAAATAAAAGGGGCAGAAGAGCCATGTGTAGAAAACATATAAATGAGTCTAACTCTCTTATATTGGGGAGCATAAATTCCAAAATAAGGCCCAATGATAGGGTGCCGAATACATTTTATGTTTCTAATTACATGTCTTAATTACATATTTCCATGTTACTATTAAACCTCTGTAAATTTTATACAAATTAACACTTTCATTTGTTGTAGTGGTACCTCAACATTACAGGCAGTTTCCACAATTCATTGGATATATTAAATGCTGAAATTCCACTATATCTCTGTGATGGTTAGGCTATTGTGTCAACTTGACCAGGTAATTGTGCCCAGTTGTTTGGTCAAGTGAGCACTGGGCTAACTGTAATACAAGGGCATTTATAGACTTTAGTCACCTTTGACTTTCCTGCAGTGGTAAATCATAGATAGCTGGTTATAATTACATCAGTCAGGGAGATTGCCATCAGCAGTGAGTGACGCTTAACCCAATCAGTTGAATGCCTTAAAGGGGGAAGTGATTCCAGCATTGAGAGAGAATATCCCAGCTCATCTTTGGATAGCCAACATCTCCCAGAACTCATCAAGAATCTTCACTGGACTTTCATCAGAGCTCCTGGTTGCAGCCTTCCTGTGGAACCTGGACTTGTGCATCCTCACCACTGTGTGAGAGACTCGATAAATCCCTTACTATTGACAGATATCCCTTGTTGATTCTGTTTCCCTAGAGAACCTGACTAATACAATCTCTTTCCTCTGAGTGCCATAGAACTTTGTACTTATTTATTATTGTGCTTCTCACATTGTATTATAATTCTACTAGGCAGGAACTAGGTCTCATTTATTTGGTACTGATAGCACTGTGGACAGTGTCTCATATGCAGTAGATGCTCAAATATTTCTGTTGAGTTAATAAATCTGTATTCCAATCTTTGTGGAGGATGTGTGTTTGCCCAATAGATTTTGTCTTTGCATTGTTATTCACTTTTTTTTTAAGGAGGTACCAGGGATTGAACCTGGAACCTTGTATGTGGGAAGCAGATGCTCAACCACTTGAGCTACATCTATTGCTTACTTTTAAAGCATGAATAACCCCCAGTTTCAATTCCTCTTTGCTGCCACAGAATAATTGTTGATGAGCTGTGAATGAGTTCACATATGTCTTGTATAGGCAGGCTTCCCTGCAATATATTTCTGCATTTTAAGAATGTTAAGCTTTATCTATGAAATTTTAGGTGACTTAGGCTTTTTCTATATTAGTGACTATCTGCCTTGTGATGAGAGGAGCAGATGGCTGATAAACTTTAAATCTGACCTATTAAAGCCAAATTCAGAAAATGAACTCATCAGAATGTATGCCACTGCCACTTGTATTTTCCAAAGTCTGAAACTCACATTTCTTCCTAATGTTTTTGTTGTTCAGAAACTCAAGAAATCACATTTTTCTTTAAATCAGGAAAGTGGTTGGATTACCTCTAATAAAGTCAATTGCTTGACAAAGCACATTCTTTTTGCGCTTAAAACAAGGTAACCTTTTAAAGAAAGGAGATGGAGGTTGCCCGGTGCCTGCGAGCACATTGTTATTCCCGTGTTAGTTTGGACTAGGAAATTGAGCTTAGTGTTATGGACAGAGGTTTTCCTCACCAAAGTTCTTTAGGAAAGGACCCTGCAAAACCACTTTATCGTCATACCCTCACTGAATACTTAGAAATTTCTGATTTCCTGGGCTCTGTGACCGCATTTCCAAGCTTTCTAGAACAATTCTCTTCTTGTATAATTGTCCTTTTAAAAAGTAAAAGTGATTTATTAAATTCTAATAAAATGTGATCTAGTATTTATACCTTTGTATATTTAAATATAAGTGAATTTATAAGTCAGGATCAAATATATTATAATCTGAATTTTCTTTAGAAAGTAAAGTGGGGATTTTTTTTTTCACCTCCTGGAACATAAGGACTATTGAATTTGCTTCTTTTTCCTTTCCTTCCCCCTCCCTCCCTCACCTGGTGGGAGAATCGAGGGTGGATTTGCTGGAATGAACTTGATTAAGGAGGGGGACAGTTTTCTTTAAGGGCTTATGTTAGGTGGAGATGATAGTATTTGTCTCTGCTTTGATCCTCCTGCTGGTTTTTAAGACTTGAGTCTAAACCCTGTGGAGAGAGGGCCTGCAGGAGGAAGCTGAAGGCTCTTTTCTGGAGGAACCTAAGAGTCGTGGACCACTCCATCACTGCCTTAGTGGAGAGGGGAGTGGGCACCTAGCCTCCAGGGACATCCTACGCAGGTTTGGGGAATCTAAGACATGGTTCCCTTGGTGCTGACATCTGGGATTCTACAGTAGGCTAATGAGATCTGGGAAGCTTGCCTTAAACTATTTATCTGTGCTATTGATCTATTCTATTTAGATCGTAAGGCCACACTTGGGTTACTCCTCTCCCTCTCTTCCTTTCTTCCTTCCATGACATTAAAAATAGACTAGTTATTTTCCAACTTATTTATCTTCAATTTACTTTTGCCACATCTTTGTGTTATTGAAAGGACCTCAGGGATTTATTGGGTATTGCCTAAAAACTTAGTTGTTGGCTGCATCCTTAAAACAGCTATCTTGGTATTGGGCATGTATTAATATTTTGCTTGCCCTGCATCTACTCTCTGATTTTTCTTGGGTTAACTACCCTTATATCACTCTCACCCCAAGTAGTGTGGGTGAGGCTGACCCTGACCCTGGTTTCAAGATGCTCACATAGCTCAGGATTTGGCTCTGAGCATCATATTGCCCTATTGCTGGGAAAGATGTGTGCTTCCTTCTGCTGGGAATCATAACCTGGCAGAACAGAGCTGAAACTGCTGCTGGCTAATTTTGCCACCAATGTGAAAAGCTGCCTAAAAATGAAGCCAAGCAGAGGAGAGCAAATTCAAAAGCTGTGAAGCCAGATTCCTGAAAACACTGTTGAAATTTTGTATTTTTTCATGCCAGTTGCATTATCAGGTTTGAGAATCAAAATGGACCTTCTCTGTCTAAGCACTTTGAGCTACCTTTCTGCCACCTGAAGTTTCCAGAATCCTGCTAGACACAGCACCTAAACCATACCTGCTGTTGTTGTGTTGGGAAGGTCATTACTTGAAAGGAGATCATGCTATGGCACTAATGACTATAAAATAGGTATCCTAAAAGGAACCTGGGAACTAAAGTGTTCTTACCTTATGAAGGGTAGGGTGGAGAGGATGCCAGGAAGTGCCAGTTTGCCTGTGGTCTTTATAACCCAGCCCATCATGCATAAAGCCCTATCTATCTATCTATCTATCTATCTATCTATCTATCTATCTATCTATCTATCTATCTATCTATTAATTTAGTATGTACTATCACCTATCTGTCTGAATCTATTATCTATCTTTCAAGTCTACATAGAGGTTTGAAGAGCTGCAAGGCAGGGCTTGGGGGGTTATCATTTGGACTTTGGGAAAGGGCCATTTCCAAATGTTTTAGCACCCCTGAGTGTGTTTCCGGCTGTTCACTCGCAGGTCTTGTACTAATAAACACTTGCCTAAGTTATGCCTTGGCTCATCCAGATAAACTGTCATCTTTATGTCGGCTAAAAAGTAGAAGGGGGTGAGACAGAAGCTCCTGTGATAGAAAAATTAAGGTCTTTCCACATTTTTAAGCCTCTTCCAAGAGACCTAATTTTAGAAGTGTGGAATTGGCAGGTAGGAGCTGCCTTCAGGTATGTACCTGGTTGCTTCAAGGATACAGGGCAGACTGTATTCTCTAAAGAAGAAAATTGCCAATATGTCCTACCCCTGAAAAAGTTTAGTCATGATGAGGAGAAATTTGGAGGTTCAAATGTCTGACTCTTGACTCATTAAAAATGAAGGTGAAACATGATTGATGGCTATAACTAATTAGAAATGTGTGGTCTCTTGGAAAAGCTTCTTGAACTTCCAAGAAGCTCATGCCACAATTAGGGGAAATGAGGTAGGATTTCAGCATGAGGAGGCTAACGGATCCACCACCCAGCACTAGAAATTGGCACTTGAAATTAAACCATTTTAAATCCTTGGCCTAATTCAGCCTGTTCAACAGCAGCTCTCTCAAGGGGCCCGATATCAGGATTCAGATTCTTCCATGTCTAGCACCATCCTCCTTGGATTGTCACATTGTTTTATTTAAACCTGCTAAAGATGTCTTTAAAATTGTCAGCTTGTTCTTCCTTTCTTGCTTCAGTTTGGGAGGACATTGTGTCTTTTTAAGGCAGGCAATTTTGCAGATGTAATTCTCTTGCAGCCATAAATTTGTAGGCTTAAAACTCTGTTGGACCCCAGAGACTTAAATCTTTGGTCTGTTCATATGCCAACTAAGCCCTGAATCTCAGCAGAGTTGCAGCCAATACCTACCTTCCAACTGATCGGACTCGCCTAGGACAACTAACAAAAAGATATGATGGACAACCCCATCTCAAAAAACAGTGTATGCAAGTGCAAGCAAAACATTTCTTTCCATTTACCCCGTAGGATCTAATTCCCCTCTCAATCTAAAACAGAGTTGGCATCACCATGCCCAAATCCTCAAGTCTGAGGAATGAACAAACATAAGGGTGGAATACAACCATGGACCAAGGTAGACTTATAATTATTGTAGTCACAGAAGAACTTGTAGCACTGATATAAGGATAATGGTTAACAGAGGTTCTGGGGGAGGGGAAGAAAAGAGTAGGTGGAACATGGGGCATTTTTAGGGCATTGGAATTGTTCTGCATGACATCGCAATGACAGATGCAGGCCATTATATATTTTGTCAAATTCTATAAAAATGTATAGTGAAAATTGTAAACCATAATGTAAACAATAGACCTTGGCTAGTAGCAAAGCTTCATTTTTTGTTCATCAAGTGTAACAAGCTATTAACAGAGGAAATGTGTGTGTGGGGGGGGAGGGTATATGGGAATCCCCTGTATTTTTTATGTAACTTTTTATGCAACCTAAAACTTCTCTATAAATAAACTTATTAAATGGAATAAAATAAAGACATAAAACAAGCTGTCTTGGAGACTGTATGTCTTACTGTGGCTCCTATGGATTACCTATGTGTAGCATGATGAAGTATGAATTTAAAGCATAGAAATTTTTTGGACTCAGGCACACAGAATTAGATTAATTACAATTCTTGATTCATGACACATTCTCATTATTTGTACATTTATGGATCTCTTTTATTTATTTATTTAGTGTAGCTGTTCATCAGATATTTCTGGCTATTAGCCTTCTGGGCATATGGTTGGACTGCACTTCCTCCCACCCTCTGAAATTCGTTATAGTCCTGTGATTTGCTTTGGACAACAACAAAATGTGATCAGAAGCAACATGCATCATTTCAGAGCAGAAGCTTTGAAAACAAGTGGATGAGCCACCACACATCCTTTCCACTGCTGCAGAAATTATAGAAACTTCCATAAACCTGAGACCTTGAGCAACTGTGATGAACAGAGACCCCGCTGACCTGTGCTGGATGTGTGGGATGGCCACGAAACAAACTGTTATTGCATTGGAGATTTTGGGTTCTCAGTGCCACAAGATCTAGCTCATCTGTTTGTGCCAGTTAAGAAGCTATTGTTTCTGAGTGCCAAAACCACCCTTCTCTATCTATTTTTTCTGGGGCTGGTATTTTGCTAGCCATTTTCCTCCTTGGTCAGCTGTGGTTCCCAATTAGATTCTGCCAATAGGAAAGGGGCTGCAGAGAAACACCAGAAGGCAAGAGGGCAAAGGCACTTGTTTTTTCCTGTGTTGCTTGCTGTTCTCGTTAACATCTCTTCCACCATGGCCTCTCACACTGATGGTGCCAGATAATTCCAGTTTCCAGAATTTTCAGAACTAAATTTATTGCAACCTCTTAGAGGGACCAGTACAAAGCTGGGTAGGTCCCTCCCCTACCCAAAGACTCCATGACAGTCCTCTGAGCTTCTGGGCTCTGATAATCCCAACCTTTGCTCTTTGCTCTTTAAGCCCTAAGGGGGGAAGCTGTCTCCTGTACGTTCCCTTTACATTCTCCTTTCTGCTTTTTAATCCTTCAAATAGTTATTTAACCAATTCCTAAAGTAAAGTCTCTGTTAAAATAATTGATGTGGTTTCTGTTTGCCTAAATATGTCCTGTCTGATACACAGACAACAAATTTTTCATTTATTTATTTTTCTTGAGACAACATATTTTTAATAATGTAATAAGCACTCATGAATCTGCTACCTAAAACCAAAGGAAGGTCCTTGACAATAACCTTTATCTAACCATGTAGTTACTCCTCCCCATTCCATTTCCCAGCCTCTTCCCATGAGAGATCATCAGTGTACTCAATTATTCCCTCAATAGAAGGGGAATCTCTTCTATCCCTTTTATGTAGTTTTTATTACACGTATATGTATACCTACCCACCCAAAATTATATATTTTAATTTTAGCTGTTTCAGTTTTACAAAAAAGTATTATACAGTATATAATCTTTTGGGATTTACTTTTTAACTTAATTTTTACATTGTTAGGATTTATCCATTTTGTTATATATTGCTTTTTATTTATTTTTGATTGCTATTTAATATTCCATTGAGTGAATAGCCTGAAGGACATGCATTGAAGTCAATTAGGAAGAGCAAACCCTTGGCTTCATGTAATTTAATACTGAAAAGAGGTCCTACTTTTATCTCTAATATAGCTGATGGGAGGCTACTATGGGGAAATGAGGTAAATACCTTGGGCTCATAGATCAGGCAATTCTATGTTATTTTTAAATAACAGTTTTAAAGGGATAACATTTCACACCTATTAGAATGGCCACTAATTAAAAAACAGAAAACTACAAGTGTTAGAGAGGATGTGGAGAAATAGGAAGGCTTATTCCTTGCTGGTGGCAGTGTAGAATGGTGCAGCCACAGTGGAAGACTGGTGGTTCCTCAGGAAATTAAATAGGGAACTGCTCTACAATCTGGCAATCCACTTCTAGGTATATTCTCAGAAGAACTGAAGGTAGGGATGTGAAGAGACATTTGCACACTGATATTCATAGTGGCATTACTCGCAATTGCCAAAAGATGGAAACAACCCAGGTGTCCATCACTGATGAATGGATAAACAAAATGTGGTAAATGCATATGATAGAATATTCAGCTGAAAGAAGAAATAAAGTCGTGATGCACATGACAACATGGATAAACCTTGAGGTTATGATGTTGGATGAAACAGCCAGACACAAAAGACAAATACTGTGTGATCTCACTAATATGAACTTATTTAATGAGCAAAGTCATGGAGTTAACAGCAAGAAGATTGTCACGATAAGAGTAAGGACAAGGAATGGAGAGCAGTGGCTTAATTTGTGCAGAATTGATAATAAGGTTGACTGTAAATGCTTGGAATTGGATAGGGGTGACGATAACACATTAGGCTGAACGTAATTAGCAGTGCCAATATGGGAATATGATTGTGGTTGAAAGGAAAAGTTTAGGCCTGTGTATGTCACTAGAAGACAAACTAATGGATGAAACATGGGGCTGTATAGCATAGTGAACCCTGTTGACATTGAATGTGTTTAATAGTACAAATTTAAGTACATTCTTCAGTGAAGCAGTACATTAATACTACAAGATGTTAATAAGGTCGTGTTTGAGCTAAAATGCACCCAAAGCAAACTATGGGCTAAAACGTATAGTAATTTATTAATATTTTTTCATTATTTGTAAAAAAAAGAATTATCATATGATATGACATATATATATATTATATGACAGAAACCAGATATAAAGTACTGTATATGGTTTGAATTGATTTATATAAAAACATAAGTATAGATAAATTTATAGAGATGGAATTAGATTAGTGGATACATATGGCAGGGGATGGATAAAGAGATTAAAAGGCAACTACTTAAGGGTAGGTTTTAAAATTATTTTCCCTGTTTTGTAAATCCAGTTTTATTGAATAACATCATTTGTTTAGGTTTGGTCAATGACAGCTTTTGTACAAAAAAGGCAGAGATAAATACCTCTTAAACTTAAAATATTTACTGCCTGACCCTTCACAGAAAAAGTTTACCCACACTTGGCTTATGCCAGTATTTTTCATGAGGAGCAGACAATCTTTAGTGCTGGTGTTTCTGCTATACCCAGCTATTAAAATTGTATCACCTTGTGTCTGTGGCTTTTATTGATATTCTTTAATCTTTAATTCTCTAGATAGGAATTGTTATATCTAGGCTGATCTCTCATTTTAAAATTTGTTTATTAGTGATCTACTGTCACTTTTGCTAAACTGGAATAATACTCTCATACTCTTCCTCTATAAAGGTAAACATTTTCCTATACCTTAAATTGTTGATATGGGTTTATTATCATGACCTCAAAGTATTCTTAATAGACAACTGAGCCTTTCTAGTTACCACCAGAAAGAAAAGGTTTAGATTATTAATCCAAATCAAAGTCATAATTTTTGCTAGACCCTCTTCTCAACTTTTTAAAAAATACGTTTTTTATTGATTTCTAAAATATACTTAGATTACATAAAATGTTACATAAAAAAATATAAGGGATTCCCATATGCCCCACTCCCCACACCTCCCACCCTTCCCCACATTAACAACTTCTTTCATTAGTGTGGAACATTCATTGCAATTGATGAACACATTTTGGAACACCATCACTAATCATGGATTATAGTTTACGTTGTAGTTTACACTCTCTCCAACTAAGTTCTGTAGGTTATGGCAGGATATATAATGATCCATATCTGCTGTTGCAATGTCACTCAGGACAATTCCAAGTCCTGAAATTACCCCCATATTACACCTCTTTTTCCCTCTCCCTGACTTCAGCACCTCCAGTGGCCACTTTCTCCACATCCATGATACAATTTCTTCCATTGTGAGAATCACAAGTCTACATTAGAATACCAGTAAGTCCACTTTAGTGCATATTTTATTCCCCAATCCTAAGGATTCTGGGATGGTTATGCACACTCCACCTCTAATTGAGAGGGGGCTTCTATCTCTAATGGCTGATGGATGAGCCTCTCTTGCTTGCAGTTGTAGACTCTCTTGGCTCCTTGTTGTGGTGGCTGTCCATCCTCACCACCTTGTTAGTTGTCCTGGGTGAGTCCAATGAACTGGAGAGTAGGCATTGCAACTCTGCTGAGGCTCAGGGCCCAGCTGGCACATGGACATTTCAGAGATTCAAATCTCTTGGATGTACACCTACCAACTCCAGCACCAACTATAGGTTCAAATAAAGAGAACAGAAGAGGCATGTGTAGACAAGTCATGTCTGAGTCCAACTCTGTCACTCTAGGGAACACAAACTCCAAAGTAGGGACCACTGGCAAGGCACCAACCTCCAGGCCTATCTGCTCTGACCATAGGACCTGGCTGTAGAGCCCTCAGGAGCCCCAATATTTGGGGTAGTATCTACTTTGGCTGTCTATGAAAACCTGCTGAGATGTGCATAAGTGTTACCTCTGGGAAGACCTCCTGACACATTTTGAAGTTTCTTAGCCATATAAACTCATTTGTCTTTACCCTTTTCCCCTTTTATTCAAGGTCTTTTTCCAGTTGCATTACTCATTGGTGTTTGGTAGTAGTCCCTCAGTGCCAATGAGGTTCATCCCTAGGAGTTATGTCCCAAGCTGGGGGGAAGGTAATGCATTTATATGCTGAGTTTGGCAGAGAGAGGTCCCATGTGAGCAACAGGGAGGCTCTCAGGAGGTAACTCTTAGGCACCTTACAACACTACACTATGTTGCAACTTCAAGAACAAGGTTCATAAGGATAGCTGTAAATATCAAGGGTCCATCAATGAACACTAGTTATTGTCCCTGTACTTAGGTAATTGTTGCTCTTTCAGTAGAGACTGTGGCAGAGCTCCCCAGGATGGGAATTCAATTTTCTTTCAGTTGTGTGAATCTCTACCCACTGTGTGGCAATGCCCCATGAACACTTGAACGCATTTATAGACCTTATATGTATGACCAGGTGAACTTCCTCCCCCATCTCTGATACCCGACATCAATGATCCTCCCCTGCCATATTTGTAACCCTTCTGTGATCCAGAATTTCTTTAAAAATGAAGCTCAGAATATTGCCAAATACAATTATTAGGAAAATGAAATGATAGGTTAAACATAAGAAATGAAATACAAAATAATTTAGAAAAACTGAAGCTAAAATAAAAAAAGGGATATTATTAAAAAATAATGAAAAATACTTAAAATCTTTTTGATATTTTGCCTTTTGTCACCATAATAACTGTTGTCCTGTAAGCACAGTGGGGTTTCCTTCCATTTCTTCCCCAGTGTCTTACTTTTTAAATTCATTTTGTCTTTACAAAGAAGTTTTAGGTCACAGTAAAGTCACAGACAGAACCTAAGGGACTCCCATACACCCAACATCCTCTCTCCTTTCTTACCCTTGTATCAATAACCTTTTGGAATGTGGATGGTACATTTGCCACAACTGGGGTACAAATATTGATACATTGCTACCAACCATGGTCAATGGTCACATTATGGTTTACACTTTAGACAATACACTTTTGTAAATTTTTCATGAAATTTAACATGTCCTGTATCCATCATTGCAAAGTCATGCAGAACACTTCCATTGTCCTCTAAATACCCCCCTTCCATATACTCTATTTCTCCCCCCCCCCTCCTTGGGACCCACAGTGACCACCAGGCTTCAGTCCTTGAAGGACAAGATTAATAGATACTTGCTACAACACTGCGGGCTTGACACACTGATCTGTCCTTCCTTATTAGAAAGCATCAATGCTCTCAAGAGACACCCTTCCCTATGTTTGAGAACATATCAAGCCTTCCCAGGATGGGAGTCCAACTTCTGTCCACTGATACAATACACTATGACAAAATAGTCACTTGAACATTCTCTAGAAAACTGCCTGAGGGGCACCCTGTCCCAAATGCCCCCTCTATCCAACACGCTATACCAGTAACTCTTCCTTGTCATATTGCCAAGAGAGCTTTCTCAACATTATAGTTTCAACTCTGTACCTGCCAATCCCCAGTGTTCACCTGCTCTCTCCCCTGACCCTCCCCCCAGTTCCATGGACTGTCCAACCCATCCTCCCCACCCTACCTCCCTGTCAAGCTTGCACTGCCTAACCCAATGTATCACTGAACCCCCATCATATCGCTTCACTACACAACTACTCACTTCCACCTTAATAGATTTTGCCCATATAAATGTTGGCTCACAACCTTCTTCTCCCTTCCTATTTCCTATAAACCTATCTTCCAGACTCCAGCTCTCTGAGTCAACTCAATTTGTTTACTTCATATCAGTGAGGTCATGCAATATTTGTCCATCAATGCCTGGTTTGCTTCACTCAACATAAGGTCCTCAAGATTCATCCATGCTATCCCCTGTCAGTACTGTTTCCTTCCTTACAGCTGAGTAATATTCCATTGTATGTATATACCACATTTTGTTATCCATTCATCAGATGATGGGCATTAATTGATTCCAACTTTTGGCAATAGTGTATAATGCTGCTATGAACATTGGTGTGCATATATCTATTCGTGTCTTTGCTTTCAGTTCTTCTGGGTATATACCCAGGAGTGAATTGCTAAGTCTTATGGCAGATATATAGTTTTTTTCCCCATCTTTTTGGAGTAATGAAAACACTCTAATATTGATTGTGGTGATGAACACAAAACTCTGATTATACCAAAACCCTTTAAATGTATCTTTTGATGGAGCGTTTGCTATATAAAAATATTTCAATAAACTTGCTAAAACACAGACTGTAGTCTGAACTCACTTGGAAATACCCATCTCTCCTTCACTCCAAAGACTTAACAATGATAGCTTAATATTTTAAATGTCTTTAAAAGATATATCTATAAGAAAAAATACCGTAAGTATCATCCTAGCTCAGATATGGAAGAGAAATCCATAATAATTAAAGTGGGTGGTGACTCTAAACCTTTCATGCTCCAGCATAAGAAACAAGGGATTGTGGTTAGGAAGTCAATTGCTGCAGGAGAATGAAGACAAAAACATCCCATGCATTTCAGAACCTACATCTAGGTTCAATGTTGAAAATATGGACTGGAGCAAGGTTATCCCTATCTGTAAACAGAGGGTGAAAATAAAAAGCTGATGTCCTGGGATCTCAAGAATGAAGCAAGTCTTCTGGAGTTGAATATGCAATATCCCCAAGCCAGTCTAAGAATGTTCCTATTGTTTTGAAATGGGAACCCTGAGAATTCAAAAGGAAGCAATTGCCAAATCACCAGGTACAAGTGTGCCAGGTGAAAGAAAAGCAAATTTCTTATTTAAGATGAGCTTGAGAGTTGAAATTTAAAGTCTAACAAAGAAAACTAACTCATTAAGCAAAAGCCCACAAACTCACCACTCTTGTTTTTTCATGTAGACCCAAGTTTCTGAACTGTATCATTTTCTTTCTCTCTAAAGAACTTATTTTAACATATCTTACAAGGCATGTCTACTGGAGACAAATTCCCTCAATTTTTATTTGTCTGCGAAAGTTGTATTTCTTCTCACTTTTGAAGTATAGTTTCTCTTCAAACAGAATATTAGCTTGGTGCAGTTTTTCCTCAACTCTAAATATTTCACTCCATTCTCTTGCTTGCATGGTTTCTGAAGAGAAGACTGATGTAAATCTTGTCCTTGCTCCTTTATAGGAAGGTGTTTTATTTCCTCTGTTTTTTCCCCAAGATTTTCTCTTTGTCTTTGATTTTCTGTAATTTGAATATGGTATGCCTAGTTGCAAATTTTCTGGTATTTATCCTGCTTGGTGTTATCTGAGTTTTCTCAAACTATGTTTTGGTGTTTGTCATTAATGTTTGAAAATTCTCAGCCATTATTACTTTAAATATTTCTTGTGTTCCTTTCTCTCTTTTTCTGGTATTCCTGTTGTGTGTGTGTCACACCTTTTATGATTGTCCTACAGTTCTAGAATATTCTGGTTTATTTTTTTTCTCAGTATTTTTCTTTGCTTTTCAGCTTGGAAAGTCTCTATTGACATGTCTTCTAGTTTACTTATTCTTTCCTCAGCCAGAAAGTAAAGAACGGGCATTTTTTCCATGTCCAGTCTACTTATAAGACCATTAAAGGCATTCATCATTTCTATTACAATGTTTTGATTTTTAGCATTTCCTTTTGATTCTTTCTTAGAGTTCCCATCTGTCTGCTTACATCACTCATCTGTTCTTGCATGTTGTCCACTTTTTCAATTAGAGCCTTTAGCATATTAGTAACAGTTATTTCAAATTCCCAGTCTGAGAATTTAAAAATGTCTCTCATATCAGAGTCTGGTTCTGATTTTTTTTTTTCCTGGCTTTTTAGGGATTTTCCCCCCTGCCTTTTATCATGCTTTGTAATTTTTTCCTTCAAACTTTTTTTTTAAGATTTTTTTTATTTCTCTCCCCTCCCTTCCAATTGTCTGCTCTCTGTGTCCATTTGCTGTGTGTTCTTCTGTGACTGCTTTTATCCTTATCAGTGGCACCAGGAATCTGTGTTTCTTTTTGTTGCATCATCTCGTTGTGTCAGCTCTCCGTGTGTGTGGTGTCATTCTTGGGCAGGCTGCACTTCCTTTCATGCTGGGTGGCTCTCCTTATGGGGCACACTCCTTGAACATGGGGCTCCCCTAAGTGGGGACACCCCTGAGTGGCATGGCACTCCTTGCGTGCATCAGCACTGTGCATGGGCCAGCTCCACACGGGTCAAGGAGGCCCCGGGGTCTGAACCGCAGACCTCTCATGTGGTGGCCCTATCCATTGGGCCAATCCCCTTCCCCCTTTAAACTTTTTATTTCATAATGATTTCAAACTTACAGGACAGTTGCAAAAATAATACAAACCTCATACTGAGAACTCCAACAGATACCCTGCCTAGTAATTTTCTGTTGATAGTTGGGTATGATGTATGAAATAAAGCATTGCTGCCTCCAGTGTTGAGCTTCTGCTCCCCAGTAAGCTATGATTTTTGGTATCTATTTCTCTCTTCAGCTTTTGATGCAGCAGTTTACCATGTGACCTCAGTTCTCTGATCTGAGATGAATTGTTTACTTTCAGTTGTTTCATTTTTTTTTCTTGTTATGATGATGTGAGTGACAATTTCTAAGCTTGTTATGTGTCAAATCAGAGTCCAAAAGTCTGTGTTTTGGACTTTGTAAATCTGCATTTACCTCAGATTTGCCCATAACCTAGAAGATAGCCCTCTAAAGAGCCCAACTGAGAGCTATGGTATTTATAAGGGTCCTCCTACTTGGCAGTTTCTGACCTCCAGTTTTTGTCCCAGTAACACTTTGAGACTGTGAAAAACTCCAGTGAGGTTTCCAATAGCTTTTTGCTTGGCTTCTTAGCTTCTTGCCCCTGTGCAGTTTAGGAATTACAAAGAGAAAATTTGTGATTTTTGGGTTTACTTCTGTATGTTCCTTCTGTAGCAGTTTGATATTGTTTATGAATCCCAAAAATAGATATTAGATTATGTTTGTACATGGTCTGTTCCTCTGGGCATATCAGATCTTTTTTGGATTCAGTGGTTTCACTTTTACTTGATTAAATAATGTTTAAGACTTTGACTGGGCCATGTCAGTAGGACGTTGAGTCCCCACCCCGTTGGAGGGCAGGGACTCACAGAGAAAAAACATGACAGAGAACAGAGTTTGGAGTTTTGATATTGGAGCCCTGTGAAGTAAACACACAGAGAAGCAGATACATGAGGAAGGAGAGAAGGCTGTTAGACAAGGCAGAGGCCCCAGGAAGAGAGATGAGCCATTCCCCTGACAGTTTACAGCTGAACTTGTGGAGAGAGCAGAGCAGCTGAGCCCATAGAGAAACGAGTCCCAGGAAGAGAGGAACCCAGGCAGCCTGAACCCTTGCAGATGTTGGCAGCCATCTTGCTCTAACACATGGCAACAGACTTCAGTAAGGGAAGTAACTTATGCTTTATGGCATGGTAACCATAAGCTCCTACCCCAAATAAATGCCCTTTATAAAAACCAACAGATTGCTGGTATTTTACATCAGCACCCCTTTGGCTGACTAATACAGGCACGGACTCACAGAGAAAATGACATGGCATGAAGTTTTGAACTGGAACCCTGAAGTAAACACACAGGAGAAGAACACAGAGGAATAGAGATGGCTCCATAGACACAGCAGAGGAACTGGAAAGAGAGATGAACCTAACAGCCTACAGCTGCAGCTGAGCCCAGAGAGAAACAAGCCCCAGGGTGAGAGACAAGACTTACACAAGCCTAAAGCTGAGATTGGAAGGAGCTGGGACCAAAGAGACTTAAGAAGAAGAAGGAAGGCTGGATTCTCACAGCCATCATCCACCATCTTGCTCCAATACATAGCCAATGACTTTGGGTGAGAAATACCTCTTATGGTACCTTGAGTTGGACTCTTTAGGGCCTTGTAACTGTAAGTTTCTACCCCAAATAAATACCATTTATAAAAGCCAACAGATTTCTGGTATTTGGCATCAGCACCCCTTTGGCTGACTAATACACACCTTCTCTCAGGAATCTTGGCTTCTCTAGTCCCTTATGGCCTCCTCTGTCTTCAGTGGCAGCCCCAAAGAACAATTTTCCTCCCTTAGGTCTATGAGAAAGCTCCACTGGTGTTTTTGTTCTTAAAATTTGCATTCTGCCAAACTTTTTTTTTTTTTTTTGCCTCTAGCTTCAGTCTCTCCCTTCTAGCTCAAGAGTCAGGCTTTGCCACAAGGGGAAGAACGGTCCAGAATATTGAGCTAATTCTCAAGAATTTCCCTTCTTTCTGAGATCTTGGCCCCTCAATTACCTGATGCCCCCAAAGCTGTCTAATTTCTCTAGACAGGTTAAAATTTTTTTATACAGCTTTTCTAGTTACTTTTGGTGGGAGTATTGGTCTATTAAAACTATTCTATTATAGCCATGAGCAGGATTTCTGCATTCATCTTTGATATATTATTTTTATTAAAGCTATTAAGTGTATGGTGGTTATAGTAATCCAGTTAATTGAAAACTACATTAAAAAAAGACTTGTTGATGCTTTCAAAGCATTTTCTTTTCACAAGTGACCTTGCTTCCTCTTACAATGTATGCACTTAATATCTTCATACCAAGATGTTCGAACAGAAATTGTTTATGGCAGGAGACTTTTCTTTAGACAGTTCTTGATTGAAGTTTTCATGTTGAATATTTATATTCTTTATAAATCAGACACTCAGGAGTAACACCTTCCACCTCAGCAAGTGCCTTGGATAAAGGAGACTGTTAGGAACATTAATGATAACCGACAGCTCTTGGGAAAGGAAAGAGTTTTGTGAGACGGCTGATGCCCTTGCAAAATGCATCCAGTTGCAGCCACTTGAAGCATGTGTTATCTCAGCCTTAAAGTGAAAGGTAGGCATGGTCACCAAATAAAGGCATTTACATTTTGAAAATTGTCATATTTTTTCTTTTTGTCATCTCAAGTAAATAGCAATTAAGTAGTTTAAAATTGATCCTGCCTTTATGCAAACCAAGAAATAGTCAATCTGTCCTTTCAAGGTCTCTTTCAATTCAACTTCTATGTTAAAAAGAAAGTTTAATATAGTATTACAAAGAATTAGACAAATTTAACTTCAAAGAGGAATATAATTAAAAACTTTTTTTGAAAATTTTAATTTCCATTTCTTTTGTCATGTCTTTACCTGGAATGGGTTATGTTCTTTTTTTTTAAATTAGATGCAGAAGGCAAAGATAAACTGTAATATGGATGTTAGGAAGTTGGCTAGATTTGCTCACTAAAAAGTGGCATATTCTTATACCCTGACCAAGTGTCCAGTTCAAACTTGTGCCTCAGCCAAGAAATTATTACAATCTTAGATCCTGAGGGTTGCTTCTAAAATAGCGAAAACTAAAATGTCGAGTCCTTAGAGAAAAGTGAATAACACTGTCTGCAATAATAATTATTTTGAGAGAAATTATTTATTGGACTAATACTCCTTTGTTTTTGATGATAGAGATTTCTTATATCTAAAATTTGAAACTAAAATATTTGAAATTCTAATAACCATAAACAATTAAACTTAAATATTTTATTCATTATAAAATTTCATAATTAAATTTAGAATTTTTTTCAGAGAAAAAGTTAAAGGTAAGTTGTTTAATTAAATTTTTCTTCTCCCTGGTCATCACTTCTCTAGACATGAACATTTGTTTCTAAGTTTCAATTTATTAAGATTTCTTTTAATTTTGATACTGTCCCTGTAGCTTTGGCATATATACTCTTTATTCCATCCAGGTCATTGTCATTTTTAAATGTTAGTTCCTTTGGACTCAGTCAGTTCAATTAATTAGAATTGATCTCTGTCATAACCATTCATGGAGTCCAGCCTAGCCAGTTGTGGACTTTGAGTGGCTTTTGGATATATGGCAGTGTCAGAAAAGACACAGCAGATGCTGCCTTCAAACCTCTCATGGATAATGACACTCTCTAACCTGCTGGGCCTGGATGAGATTTCACAACCTTTCAAAATGGTCTTCTAGCTGTCACTACCAATGAGTAGAATTTGGCAAATCAATGAAACCTCTATGCCAAGTTGGGTTTTATGATTTAGTCTAGGGAATGCTAATGGTATGTTATGCTAGATGGAATTAAAAATATTTCTAAAACTAACATTTACTGTAGTTATATTTTTAGGTATGGGAATTTTAAAAAGTCCTTATGCTCCCAGGAAAAAAACTGACATGGTATTTGGGAAACAACAGAACTGGTTTATTTATTTATTTTTTCTTTTGAATTTGAATGTCTTTTATTTATTTTTTAATTCATTTTAAAAAAATATTACATTAAAAAAATATGAGGTCCCCATTCACCCCCACCACCACTCGCCCCACAGCAACACTCTTCCCCATCATCATGACACATTCATTGCATTTGGTGAGTACATCTCTGGGCATCGCCGCACCTCGTGTTCAATGGTCCACAAGACCTGGTTTTAAATCTCTCTAATTGATCAATGACAATTTGCTTCTGTGACCTTGCCTCTGAAAGCCCACCAATCAATGACAGTCTCATGCTTTGAAAGCCAGTCAATCAGCAATGGACTAACTCCATTGAACTTGTGTCTATCATCAACCAATCCCTGCTTCAGTAACCAATACAAAGTATGTTTTTTTATTTGCCATGAGCCATGTCTAAGACTGATGTAAACCCGCTATTGCCTCTTGAAGGTACAGAGGGAATATATATTGTTAGTGGCTGCACAATTCCTTTTGATCATTTTGAGTCATTAGCACTAAATATCTGAAGAATAATGCAGTATTAAAGAATTATTTAGGGCTAAATTGACTTTAAGGGAAAAAGACAATTTTGGAGATATGACAATAATATTAAAGATAAATCAATGGAACCAGGACCAAAAACTGATCACAGATGAATCTGGGGTACAATTGTAAAATTCATGATTTTTGTTGTGTATATTCCTCAGGTCAAACCGTTGTACTTTGTACCAGAACTACCTGTAATTTCTCCACTGTGTTCTCATGACTATCATTATCCACAAACCATGTTTCGACTATTTAGTTTTGTTTAAAAAAAAAAAAAGACTCCTTCCTTCAATGTGCCATTGTTGGGTCTTATATGATTATTAGAGGGAAGCTTGTTAGTGGTAAATGGGAGCAGAGATGAAAGCGCATGTGCTCAGATGGGCTGTCTGTCCTGAATGCTGTTTGCTGGGAGGTAGCAGCTATCAAAGGGAAAGTTGGCTGCTGCTGGCAAGTCTCAGGGGTCTGAATGGACAGGGAGTGAGTCATTGCTAGTCAGTTTAATCCTGGCATGTCACCAATCTAGTGTCTGGGCAGCTCACAATAGGAAATGACAGGTGTGTTAAAGCATGAGGCAAGTGTATGACACGGCTTTGGACAGAGGCCACAAAGCACTAGTTATTTGGCTATTGTGCCTTTTATTTAACCTTAACACCTGCTTTTTCTTCCAAGGTACTCATGGGGATCCAATCCTTGAATTTTTTGAAGGAGCAAATTCACATTTTCCCTTTGTAGTTACACAAGTCTCATGTAGTGGCATCTCTGGGCTGTTATTTGTGATCAGGCCAAATGGGGGACAATATACCGACAGTTTTCTCATTTAATTATAAGGGAAAGAGCAGATCATCCTTGTGTCACATGCTTTGGTATCATGGCATTTCTAGCATCTGGCACTGCATGTGGTGCAGTTAGGCTCATATGGGTCTGTGGCAGGAGGAAGATGCCCAAGGCAATAGAAATTGAAAACAAGATTACAGACAAGGCTACACAAAGCAGCACACCATTTTTGGAAATGATGAAATATTGAACAGCGCCCTAACTCGGTGGCAGATTGGCTGCACATGGTCTTTTCTGATGCTGGTGGTTAATGTAGCAATTAAAAGAGAAGAAGAAGAAAACATATTGAGCAATTGCCTTGAAAAGAGAGCAAGAATTAGCTGAAAAAGGAGATGGCATTGCTTATGAATCTGTTTCCTTGTACAATGGTATTTGGAAGCACATTTTCCTTCTTAATGAGATACTGATACCATCATTTAAAGTAATGATTGCCAGTGCCAAATCCTAGGGCTGCAAAAGCATTCTTCTCTTTTCATTGTGGGCAGGTATATAAAAAATGGTGACTACACAGGAAGGAAGCATAAAACCAAATGAAGGGGGCGGACTTGGCCCAGTGGTTATGGCGTCCGTCTACCACATGGGAGGTCTGCGGTTCAAACCCCGGGCCTCCTTGACCCCTGTGGAGCTGGCCCATGCGCAGTGCTGATGCGTGCAAGGAGTGCCCTGCCATGCCGGGATGTCCCCCGCGTAAGGGAACCCCACGTGCAAGGAGTGTGCCCCGTAAGGAGAGCCGCCCAGTGTGAAAGAAAGTGCAGCCTGCCCAAGAATGGCGCTGCCCATATGGAGAGCTGACACAGGAAGATGATGCAACAAAAAGAAACACAGATTCCTGTGCCACTGACAACAACAGAAGCAGACAAAGAAGACACAGCAAATAGACACAGAGAGCAGACAACCGGGGTGGGATGGGGGAAGGGGAGAGAAATAAATAAACAAATAAATCTTTAAAAAAAACCAACAAAACCAAATGAAGAGATATGACTCAAGAAGGTAACAAACAGATAAACTTTGCATGTCCTTGGAAAAGAACCCAGTTCTGTTTCAAGGGAAACATTATGGAAAAGGAGAGGGGTTGGAAAAAGAGTAATCAGCCTAAATTTAAATGATATTCTTCAAATCCCACCTGTGCCAGCAGGTATAGGTTTCTTCAAAACAGAGAAATAATTTAGTGAAATTTAAAACAAGGATCAGAAGTGCCCTCTTTGGCAGACCAGGAAACTGACTTGCCCATTTCTGTAAAGAAGATTTTGGATGTTTTTAAAACAATTAATATTTAATAGAGGCATTCCAAGTGATAGCTAACTTTAACTTTCCAAACTGAGACAGTTTAAATAACTTCCAGTACATAAAAGATACATAATTCTGCTCAAATAGTTGCAACTACCACTTTAATTAGATTATGGATGTTTGGAAATAAGGCCCCATTTCTCTTTTGTGTACTATTTCTGTGTTGTTGCAGGGAGAACAGTTGCTGTTCCTGTTTGTGCGATTTTTAAAATAAAAATGCACTGTATTATGTAGCTCATTGGAAGTTGAAATATTGAATTTGTGAAAACCATGGTACTGAGAGACTCCAGGAAGTATTCACATGCAAATAAAGCACACAGAGAAGCTCACTTAAATGTGGATCATGGAAGTCCCAGAGCCAGAGCTAGAAAAGGCTAAATCTGTACAGCACAAAGTAGAATAACAATGCTACTTGATAACATATAGAATAAGGAACTGGTAACTGTGTATTGTAATATTGGGCTGGAGATGGAGGAATAGTTAAAAAACCATTCCAGAATACTAAAGTTTTAGTTGTGGCCAACCCTAAAAATTGTTTCCTTGTTAGCAATACACAGATTCCCCAGATTTTGTCAAACCCTCTCACTCTGTTTTGCTCAGTTTTCTCTGAGTTTTATGGAAGATTATTTTGTCTTTATCTTGAACAACAGACACAGGTAGTTTATGTCTTTATGTTATGGCTTTTTTAATGAGCAGAGAGTTTACCGTTTCCCTTTATCCAGAGTCCAACAGGGAAACAGCCTAAACATTTGCTTTTAAATGATTATAGATTATTATATTTCTTTCATTTACCCAGTCTGGTGTGCTTCTGCTGCTTCATGCCAGGAAGTACTGGTTCCTTCAGACAGATGTGACTTCTGTGAAGGTGTCAGCTCAAGATACTCGGCAGCTTTGCTTCTTCAGGCTCTCTCGCTGCCATGGGATTTGTACTTTGACAGATGCTAAATTGCGTAACTTTGATCAGTATTCCTTCAGATATATTTTTGTATTTTCTTTATAATAAAAAGCAAGAATAAATTGCAATGCTTTATGATCCATAGCTGATAAAAGCCCTTTGAAATAAAAGGCATTTCCTCTTGATTTGTCATTCTCCTGGGAAAGCTTGAAGAAAGGTACCAATTATTTCTGATTGGTGGCAAGGGAATTTTGAGCAGCTCTTTATTAACATGTTTTTGGTCATTTGTCAGTTTATCTATATGGTCTGCTAACCCTCAGCACCAATTAACAAACTCTGAAAAGGGTGAAAAAAGGAATCACCTAAACTCAATCAAACTAGCATGACACTGAAAGTAGCTGAGAAAAGCCTTGCTTTCCTACAGACAGATTTCTGAAAGAAAATACTGACGGCTGGAGTTATATGCAGAATTGCAAACATTTTTTTTTCCCTCTTAATCCTGGTGTATGCTGGCCTGAGTGTTGTACAGATTGAAATTGAGAAAAGCTGATAAAATGCATTTTATGTGTTTATTTTAATGTCTGAATTAAAGGCATGCCACACATTCAGCTTATCATCTCATCAAGTATTGATTTCTTGCCTGCTTTCTCATATTTTTTTCTTTCACCAATTTTGGACCCTGCTTCTTTAGTACTTGTCGAAATCACTTGCCTGAGCATTGGCTTTCTGTGAAAAAGCAACCTTAACATGGCGAATACTCCCACTCTTCATCACCACACCTAAAAGACATTTGGCAGGGGTGTGTGTGTTGCATTTGTGTAAATGCATGTGTGTGAGAGAGGCAATATTTATCTTCAGGTAGTATATAAATAGTCAAATACAATTTGACTAATGTACAACATCTCCTGGGTTAAGTACTTGTTTGAGATCTATCATACTGAAAGGAAATTTTATCACCATCATTACAAACAGAATTCCAGGAGGTGTAATGAGGCTGCTTCCTCAACCAGAGTTATCTCATTCTAGCTCCAGTGCTAGCAATGAGATTTGTTCATTATCAAAGCAAACTGTGAGCTGTGATTAATTGGCTCAGCTCTTGTTCCTAGCAGTGATTCATTTTCAATGTTGTGGTGTAGTATCTGATTTTCATACGAGGTAATTTAAAGGTATAATGAATGGTACAGACCGAACATTGGTGATCTTTTGTTTTCATGTCTCTTATGGACTAAAATATTGAAATGTTAGAGTAATTGATTTAGAAAGCAAATGCACTCTTGGTATTTATCTTTTATGAGTGGCTCATAGGTGGCCAGCCTGGCTCACTGGAAAGGAGAGGACACAAATCTGGTGTCTTGTCCTCAGTTAATACTGAAAACCTCATTTGCCCAAAATGTTCAATGTGCAGAAGATTGGAGACCTGGAAGGACAAAAGATAATTGATCAAGGTCATGGTTTTAGGATTCATATTTTTCTACTAGAGCCATGTCTAACATATAAGTCTTCTAAGTCTAGTTAAATCTAATTTGTTTATAAAAACAATTGGTATACTTTTCATTTGTAGCCCCTATATAATTTTTACAATATTTTGGTGATTTTCTTCACTAAATCCCCATCTTCTGTTCAAATTCTGCTTCTGAACTTCTTGGTAGAAGAATATAATTCATAACAATTTATTATGAATTTTGATTTGAGATATGTAAATACATATATTGTGAAACTTTTTACTGTGCTACCTTCAACAGTATTGTTGAGGACATTGTCCTTTTATCCATTGTCTCTAGGAATATGTGGACTTCTTCTGAGATGCGGTTGTAATTTCTTTTTTTAAATTTCTCTTTTCTTTTTTTCTCTTTATTTTTTTTAATTAATGTTACATTAAAAAAATATGAGGTCCCCATATACCCCCCACCCCCTCACCCCAATTCTCCCAAATCAACAACCTCTTTCATCATCGTGGGACATTCATTGTATTTGGTGAATACATTTTGGAGCACTGCTGCACCACATGGATGATGGTTTACATTATAGTTTACACTTTCCCCCAGTCCTTTCATGCTTACAATGAATAATATAACAAATTGTGCTTTCTTCTTTGAATTTGATCCTATAAAGCTGAATTTATGGCCCATCTATAAAAAGATGGACCCTCATGGATTAAATGTGTCTCACTCCAGTTGTATTTTTTAAAAAAATTCGCATTTACCTTTGCCCTAAGATTCCACCTATGTACTTTAAATTTAAAATGCCAATTTTAATATGTCTCTGAAATTCCACTTTTTAAAGAAAAAGATAGTTATATAAAATGATAAATTTCGAAAGGCTATTTTTATCCCTAGCTCTCATTAATTTTTCCTTGTTTTCTAAAGTTCTATTTGTTAGGAAGATAATAGAGAGCAGCTTCAGGAACAGGACCAACTTTGTGAATAGGTGAGGAGAAAGAGAAAGATTTGGCAACAATGGGGAAGTGCCTAATATCTATTTCCTTTGCTCGCTTGTAAATGTCCCAGGAAAGACAACTGCATTCTTTCTCATGGAATGATAGAGGTTCTGAGAGTGGGAAGAAGAGTAATGAAGGAAGGAATTGAGGGAAGCTGCTGTGGCTCAATCACTTGGGCTCCTGTCTACCATATGGGAGGCCCTGGGTTTGTGTCCTGGGGCCTCCTTGTGGAGGCAAACTTGCCCGCATGCTGCGGAGAGCCACCGGCCCTGGCGCCAAGGAATGCTGCCCAGCTCGCAAGTGCCACGTAGAGCCAACTCAGCAAGGTGACCCAACAAAAAGGAAGCCAAGGGAAAATGCAGAAGAGCATGCAATGAATGGACACAGAACAGACAGCAAACAAGCCACAAGGGGAGGGGGTGGAAATAAATAAAAAATAAATACAGATACAGAAGAATGCACAACAAATGGACACAGAGCAGACAGCACACAGAAAGCCACAGGGGGAGGGGTTAAAAAAAAAGGAGTTAGAAAGCACACAATGAAGGTTATAGATGCATAAGATTGGTAACGTCTTTTTGGTGCTATCAGAACATGTCCAGGCACCACTCTGACAGCTGCTCCAGACACACTTACACTGTGATCAATGGTTGATGATTTAATATCCCTCAATTTCTCTGTTTTTCTTCACTATTTACGTGATTGCTGAAATCAAACAGATATGAACACACCAACAGCAAAACTTCATTAAGCCCAATTTGTGGCTTAATGATATGATTTTCTTGACTATAAATTTCAAAAATTATTGAAGTCTTAAATTTATTTCCAAATGAAGATATGTTTTCATTTTTCAGGATAATTTGTAACAATAGCCTTGGCAAATACTTTTATAATACCATGGATTTCATCCCATGTAATATTTGCCATAGTTGGTGTAGGGAGGTATATAAGCCTTGTTGGAGTTCATCTTTTTGGGGTATAATTTTTAAATATTTGGTTTCCGTAATCACTACTAGGTATTGCTATTATCCTTCAGGTTGAAGTATGCACAATGGGACATGGATAGGAGGCACCCAGAATCACTTTTGCACACTCTTAAATAGCGTTTCTACAAAAATATAAATATATAAATAAAATTTATTATGATAAACTACCACCCATATTGAGTCATAGCATTAAAATAAATTTCCAGTCAGATTAAAAGAATAATCATTGCCAGAACTCAGAAGAGAAGTATTATTTTAAGTTTTTAAACCAATGTTTAATTAACAGCAATGGGATTTCCTTCTAGCCCAAGAAGCGCTTAAAATGAAGCTGCCAGATCTTGAAATTCATCATACTCCCAATTTTATATAACAGCTTACAGAGGAAACGGACTTGGCCCAATGGATAGGGCGTCCACCTACCACATGGGAGGTCCGCGGTTCAAAGCCCAGGCCTCCTTGACCCATGTGTAACTGGCCCATGCGCAGCGCTGATGCGCGCAAGGAGTGCCCTGCCACGCAGGGGTGTCCCCTGCGTAGGGGAGGCCCACGCGCAAGGAGTGCGCCCCGTAAGGAGAGCCGCCCAGCGTGAAAGAAAGTGCAGCCTGCCCAGGAATGGCGCCGCACACACACGGAGAGCTGACACAACAAGATGATGCAATAAGATGATGCAACAAAAACAAACACTGATTTCTGGTGCTGCTGATAAGGATAGAAGCGGTCATGGTGGAACACGGCGAATGGACAGAGAGAGCAGACAATGCGGGGGGAGAAATAAATTAAAAAAATAAATCTTAAAAAAACAAAAACAAATAAAACAGCTTGCAGATTCTTCTCGGCCCTGGCTGTCTGAGGCTGTGGGTGTCAAGTATTTAGCATGAAATTGGTTACTTCAGGCTCATGAGGTTTTTTTGTTTTGTTTTTTTAAATTTATTAAGCAGTTTTATTGCAATATATTCATATACCATATGATCTATCCAAAGTGTAGAATCAATATAATCACAATGTTGTGCATTCATCACCACAAAAAATTTAAAACAATTTCATTACTCCAGAAAGAAAAACTCCATACCCCTTAGCAGTTCTTCTCCAGCCCTACGTAACTACTAATCTAACTTCATTTTTGAAAATTGATTTATACTTATATTTTAGATAAGTGGAATCCTACAATATGTAGTACTTTATGTTTCATTTCTTTCACTTAGCATAATGTGTTTTTTGTCTCATATTAAAATCTTGCAGTGTGATATAAAAATATAAATATAAGTAAGGACTGGGTTAAGAATTGTGAACCAGCAGTGAAGAAGGAGCAGGTGCTTGGAGTCTTCTTGCCACAGGCACCAAGGAATGTTAACTGGGGTCTGGTGTGTTGGGAGGATGTGCTTGAAGGCTGTGCCTGCAGGCACGCAGATAGCTATGTCCAAACTTTCCCAGTGACAAGTTGCAAGATTGGCAAAAGTTCTGAGATTTAGAATCCCTTAAAAGGTGCGGCCAAAAAATTGCCGGTAGAAGTCTCACCCAGGAGAGGATGCTCTGCCTGGTGCTGTATTTCACCCAGGGCCTGGTGTCATATTGTACCCTGGGAGGGGCTGTTGCTAGTACACTCTACCCAGGTGTCTCCAAATGGGACCCTGGTCAGCTCTTGAGCGGGGCTTCCCAGCCCCATGAAAGACCAGATGTTGGTGTGTCCCCTGGTTTGGTGAGTTTGTATATACGTGTATCATTTCTTTCTCTTATTAACTATCTGGTGGCTTGCGAATCTCCATAACAGTTGGATTCCTCTTTGTTGCTCATAAACCACACATTTTCTTAGTTACTAATTGAAGGCGGCCGGTCGGCTGCAGCCCGTGGACCGGTTCCGCCGGGGGAGAGGGCCTTCCTCACGCTACCGGCCTAAGCTACGGATTGTCGGGGTGACCTCTCTCTTGCCTCGCTCCGGGAACCGCCGCTGGGGTTGCAAACAAGCTGCGGCGAAAGGACCATGCTACGAACTCACACGAACACTGGTCGGAAGAAACAGGAGACTTTATTGGGAGAGCCAGCGCACGTGGGCTCATACGCAATCTGCAGATGGTTCGGGGAAGAGGAGGGAAAGGGGGAATATATAGGGATATGGTAATTTAGGGGAGGCACATGCGCCTTGGCCTTGCCCCATGACTCAGTATTTCTGACTTATCATGATTCAGCACTCCTGACTCATCATGACTCAGCACTTTATGATGGCACCAGGCCCACAACACGGCCTATGCTCCCTACAACTAATAAGCAGCTGTTTCGATGTACTGGTTTAACTTAAATACGTATTAATTATTTTAGTGAGTAATTGTATATACTTTCATTTTTCCTTTATGTTATCTAATTGACCTATTTCATTTAATTAAATGGAGCTCTTTCAGTTAGTATTCGGAGTTTCTGTCTCTTCCTCAGCAGAACATAGTGTTAACATACATTTGTTCAATTTCAAAGAAAAAGTCTTACATATGTAATTTTACTCATATTCATATTTCATATGTAGTTTTACTATACTATACTATACAGTTCCATGTTACATTTTTTAGATTTCCATTTAGTAATATATACAACCTTAGACTTTCCCTTTAAAACCCTTTCACAGCTAGTTACAAACATTATGTTGGGATTTCACCTTTTCTATTCATTTCCAAAGATTAATACATATCGTTTTCATCAATTCTGCACAAGTTAACCCTCAGCTTTCCATTCTCTAACCTCATCCTATTTTCTGGTGACCCATATTCAAGTTATTAACTCCATGAGATCACACAATATATTTTTTAGTTTGTAGTAGCACAATCGTACAGTATTTATCCTTGTGTCTGGCTTGCTTCATTTACCATAATGTCCCCCCAGTTGATCCATGCTGTCATATGCTGTATGACTTCATTTCTTCTTATAGCTGCATAATATTCCATCATGTGAATTCACCACCATTTGTTATTCCATTCATTGGTTGATGGGCACCTGGGTTACTTCCAGCTTTTGGCAATCATGTTTAATGCCGCTATGAACATTAGTGTGCAGATATCTGTTTGTGTCACAGCTCGCAGTTCTTCTGGGTATATACCCAGTAGTGGTATTGCCAGGTCATGTGGCAACTCTATATTCAACTTCTTTAGGAACTGCCAAACAGTTCTCCACATTGACTGTACCATTCTAAATTCCCTCCAACAGTGAATAAATGTTCCTATCTCTCAACATCCTCTCCAGCACTTGGGGTTCTCTTTTCAGTAGTGACTATTCTAATAAATGTGAACTGATAATCTCTTCGTAGTTTTGATTTGCATTTCCCTAATTACTAGTGACACTGGACAATTTTTTCATGGCTTTTTTTTTTTTTGCCATTTGTATTTCTTCTTTGGATAAATGTTTATTCAAGTCTTTTGCCCATTTTTTAATGGGATTGTTTGTCTTTTTATTGTTGAGTTGTAGCATCTCCTTATATATCATGGATATTAAAACCTTATTGGATATGCTATTTCCAAATATTTTCTCTCATTGAGTTGGCTGCCTTTTCACCATTTGGCAAAGTCTTTTCAAGTGCAAAAGTGTGTAATTTTAAGGAGATCCCATTTATCTGTTTTTTCTTTTGCTGCATGTGTGTTGGGTATAAGGTCCAAGAAACTACCACCTACCACAAGTTCTTCAAGATGCTTCCCTACATTTTCTTGTAGTAGGTCTATGGTTCTTGCTTTTACATTTAGGTATTTGATCCATTTTCAGTTGATTCTTGTATAGGGAGTGAGATAGAGGGTCCTATTTTATTCTTTTGGTTATCAATATCCAGTTCTCCCAGCACCATTTGAAGAGACTGTTTTGTTCCATTAACATGGCTTTGGTAGCTTTGTTGAAAACTAGTTGGTGCTAGAGGTGAGGGTTTATTTCTGGACTCTCAATTCTATTCCATTGATCAATGTATCCATCATTATGCCATACCAAACTGTTTTGACCACAGTGGCTTTTCCCACTGAGTATGATGTCGCTTTGTAATATGTTTCAAGGTCAGACAGTGAAACCCTCTCACATAGCTCTTCTTTTTTAGAATGCTTATGGCTATTCAGGTGAACTTCCTCTTCCAAATGAATTTGGCAATTGCCTTTTCTATTTCTGGAAAGTAAGCTGTTGGAATTTCGATTGGTATTGCATTGAATCTATAAATCAGTTTGGGTAGGATTTACATCTTTATGATATTTAGTCCTCCAATTCATGAACACAGAATGAATTTCCATTTGTTTAGGTCTTCATTGCTTTCTTTTAGCATTGTTTTGTAGTTTTCTGCATACAGGTCCTGTACATCTTTGGTTAAATTGATTCCTAGGTATTTGAGTCTTTTTGTTGCTATTGTAAATGGAATTTTCCCTCTAATTTCCTCCTTGGATTGTTCAGTACAAGTGTGCAGAAAAATTACTGATTTTTGCGTGTTGATCTTGTATCCTGCCACTTTGCTGAACTTGTTTATTAGCTCAAGCAGATTTGTGGAAGACATTTCAGAGTTTTCTAAATATAGGATCATGTCATCCACAAATAGTGAGTTTTACTTCATCTCCTATTTGGATGCCTTATTTTTTTTTTCTTGTCTAATTGCTCTAGCTAGAACTTTTGGCAAAATGTTGAATAACAATGGTGACAGCGGGCATCCTTGTCTTGTTCCTGATCTTAAAGAGAAAACTTTCAACCTTTCTCCATTGAATATGATGTTGGCTGTGGGTTTTTCATATATGCCTTTTATCATTGAGGAATTTTCCTTCTGTTCTTATCTCTCAAGTTGTTTTTATCAAGAAAGGATGCTGGATTTTGTCAAATGCCTTTTCTGCATTGATCAAGATGATCATGAGTTTTTTTCCTTCAATTTGTTAATGTGGTGTATTACGTTGATTGATTTTCTTATGTTGAACCAGCCTTGTATCCCAGGAATAAATCCCATTTGATCATGATATATAAATCTTTTGATATGCTGTTGGATTAGATTTGCAAGTATTTTATTCAGAAATTTTGCATCTCTGTTCATAAAAGATATTGGTCTCTGATTTTCTTCTCTTGTAGTGTCTTTATATGGCTTTGGTATTAGGGTGATGTTGGCTTCATAAAGTATGTTGGGTAATTTTCCCTCCTCTTCAATATTTTGGAAGAGTTTAAACAGAATTAGTGTAAATTTTTCTGGAAAAACTTGGTAGAATTCACCTGTGAAGCCATGGGGTCTTGGACTTTTCTTTGTTGGGAGATTTTTGATGACTGATTCAACCTCTTTAAATGTGATTGATTTGTTAAGTACTTGTATTTCTTTATTTCTTGTAGCTACAGTATAAGTTGTTTGTGCATTTCTAGGGATTTGTCCATTTCAACTTTGTTGTTTAGTTTGTTGGCATAGTTTCTCATAATATTCTTTTATGGTCCTTTTGATTTTGGTGGGGTCAGTTGTGACTTCAACTCCTTCATTTCTGATATTTATTTTTGTCTTCTCACTTTTTTTCCTTGTTAGTCTACCTAGGGATTTACCAATTTTATTGATCTTCTCAAAGAACCAACTTCTGGTTTTGTTGATATTCTACATTGTTTTTTCCCCTCAATTTCATTTATTTCTGCTCTAATCTTTATTTATGCTTGCTTTGTATGTGGTTTGCTGTTATTTTTCTAGTTTCTCCAGTTGCTCAGCTAGATCTTTAATTTTTAGCTCTTTATTTTTTAAAAATATAGGCATTTAGGGCTATAAATTTCCCTCTGAGGCCTGCCTTCGTTGTATCCAATAAGTTTTGATAATTTGTATTCTTGCTTTCTTTCATCTCAATATATTTAACAATTTCACTTACTTCTTTGACCTACTGATTATTTAGGAGTGTGTTGTACAGACTTTGTACATGTGCACATTTACCTCTTTCCTATTATTGGTTTGTAGTTTCATTTCATTATGATCTGAGAAGGTGATTTGGATAATTTCAATCTTTTTATATTTCTTGAGACCTGCCTTGTGACCTAACATGTGATCTATTCTGGAGAAAAATCCATAAGCATTTGAGAAGAATGTATAACCCACTGAATTTGAGTGGAAGATTCTGTATACATCTATTAGGTCTAACTCATTTATCATATTGTTCAAGTTCTCTGTTTCCTTTTTCATCTTTTGTCTAGTTATTCTATCTACTGGATATGAGCAGTGTGTGTTGAAATCTCCAATAATTTTTGTAGAGATGTCCTTTTCTCTCTTCTGTTTGCAGAGATTGTGTCATGTATTTTGGGGGCATCCTGGTTAGGTGTATAGATATTTATGACTCATATCTTTCTGGTGGATTTTACCTTATATTAATATATAATGGCCTTCTGTATCTTTTGTAACTTTTTTGCATTTAAAACCTGTTTTATCCAATATTAGTACAACTCCCCCTGCTCTTTTTTGTTACTATTTGTGTGGAGTATCTTTTCTCAACCTTCCACTTTCAGTCAGTTTGCATCTCTGTGTCTAATGTATCTTGTAGGCAGCATATAGATCCCTTATGTTTTTTAACCATTCTGCCAGTGCATATCTTTTGATTGGGGAATTTAATCCATTCACATTCAATGATATTACTATAAATGCATTATTTGCTTCCAGTATTTTGTTCTTTGGTTTTCATATGTCATATGTTATTTTTGTCTGTCTTTTTACTCTTTTGGTTATCTTTTCTGCTCTTCTTTCTTCTCTACTTTCCTCCAAGCCTCTCTCTCTGCTTTTTCCTTTCAAGCTGTAAGATTTCCTTTAATATTTCCTACACAGGTGGTTTCTTTTTTATGAACTTTATGTTTGAAGGGCAATTTTTCTGGACTAAGAATTCTTGGCTGGCAGTTTTTCTCTTTTAGTATCCTAATTGTATCATATCATTGCCTTCTTGCCTCCATGGTTTCTGAGGAGAAATCCACACTAAGTCTTACTAGGCATCCCTTGTATGTGATGGTTTGCTTCTCTTTTGCTTCTCTCAGAATTTTCTCTTTTTTTGATGTTTGACAGTCTGAGTATTCTATGTCTTAGAGTAGGTCTATGTAGCAGTTTGATATTGTACATGAATTCCAAAAAGAGATATTAGATTATGTTTGTTAACTGGTCTGTTCTTCTGGGCATATCAGATTGCATTGGATTCAGAAGTTTCACTTTTACTTGATTAAATTTTAATTAAGGATTTTATTGTGATGTATCAGTAGGATGTTGAGTCCCTGCCTCCTTGGTGGGCAGGGACACAAAACTACAAGGAAGATGAGTTAGAGTTTTTGATGCTGAAGCACTGGGAAGTAAATACCTAGGAGAAGAATATAGGGAAATAGAGACAGCTCCATAGACACAGCAGAGGCCCTGGGAGGAGAGAGAGCCTGATAGTGTACAGCTGACCTTGTGGAGAGAACAGAGCAGCTGAGTCTGGAGAGGAATGAGCCCTGGGAAAAAGATGAGACTTAACCCAGCCTACAACTGATATTGGAATAAGCTGGGACCATGGAACCTTAAGACGAAGAGGGAGGCTGAAACCTTGCAGATGTTGGCAGCTATCTTGCTCCAACATGTGGCAATAGACTTTGGTGAGGGAAGTAACTAACACTTAATAACCTGGTAACTGTAAGCTTCTACCCCAAATATAGATACCCTTTATAAAACTGAACAGATTTCTGATACTTTACATCACCACTCCTTTAGCTGACTAATACAGTCTGTTTGGATTTATTCTGATTGGGGTACTCTGCACTTCTTGGACATGTAAGTTCATTTCTTAAGTGAGAGTTGGGAAATTTTCAGATATTATTTCCTCAGTGACACTTTCTGCCCCTTATTCCTTCTCTCTTCTTCTGGAACTCTCATGATATTGTTGTGTTTCATTTTATTATTCAACTCCCTGAGCCCCTGCTCAATTTTTTCTGTTCTTTTCTAGCTGTGTTCTATCTTCTGTATCACTCATTCTTTCTTCTATCTTTTCGAGTTTTTCAGTAATGTGGTACATTTGTTACAATTGATGAATGCATATTGAAGCATTGCTACTAACCATGAAACATAGTTTACATTATAGTTCACACTTTGCCTTGCACAATTTTTATAGATTTTGACAAAATGTATAATGACCTGTATCCCTCATTGCAATGTCATGCAGGACAATTTCAACACCTCCAAAATGCCCTCATGTTAACCTATTCTTCCCCCTCTATCCCCTCAGAACCGCTGGTGGCCTTTGCCTTTCTATCAATGATACAAGTTCTTCCATTGCTATAATAATAACAATATCTACTTTAGTCCATAGTTGCATTCTCCCCTTATGTTTTTTCATTCCTCAATTTCGAGGATTTTGGGATGGTGATACCCACTGTTTCTGATTGAGGTGGGGCTTAGATACCATGGGGCAGTTGGGAGGAACTGTCTTTAATCTATGTCCATCCCAATCCCTGCCATAGCCCCTTTAAATTTAATAAAGTAACACTATTTTTAAAAATCTCCACAACCTCAAATGAACTATTTTGTTTCTGTATTGAAATATTGGAAATATTACTTTGAATATAATCACATATTTTGGGAAACTTAATATCTTTTATAGTTTAGAGCCCATGGGCCAATCCAGCTGCCACCTGTTTTTATAAATAAAGCTTTATTTGAATACAACCACACTCATTCATTTTTGTATTGTCTATAGCTGCTTTCCTACTCCAACTGCAGAATTAGGTAGCTACAACAGGGACTTGTCTGTCCCATAAAGTGTAAAGTAGTTACTATCTGGTACTTTTTAGAAAAAGTGCACTGACCTCTAGCTTAGGGTATTAGTATTACAATCTTTCCCAAACTACAATCTTTCACCTGAAAATAAGTAGATTTTTGCAGCATCTAATTATCACCTGTTAAATAAATTAAATAACTTAATAAGTTTCTTTAAATCAGTTTTCTTTTTAAAGTTATTTTTATAAAAAGACTATAATATTTTAAATGAAAAAAAATCAGAAATGGAAGATCCTTATGGAAGTAAATGTGCTTAAAACAAATTAATTTGTTATTAACTGTAGCTGAATACTATTGCCTGCTAACTTGAGCCTTCTTTCTTAGGGTAAAAAGGATTTTATCAGGTGTTGCTGAGATGATAAAGATGTTCTAGCACCAAATTGGAAATTTATTTTTGTTTTATTTAGAAGATTTAAATGAGAATTGAAAAATGAAGGCATACTTTTTCTCATTAAATGAGATTGATACCACTTGTGATAACTCCAAGCATGTCTACCGTGCTATTGAGTACAACCTCTATCCCGTAAATCCCCAGTGATGTACATTGTTCACTTTCAGAAACACTGAATAAATGACCATGATGATAAGGGTCACTAACATTTAGAGCTTGCCCTTTGCATATAAAATCTCAGTTCTTACAACTGCCACTAGAATGGTTGTTCCATCTCTCCTATTGTACAGATGTGACAGCTCAGGGCAGGAGAAGCTGGTAACTTGATCAAGGTATGCAACTAATGAATGACAAAGCTCAAACCATACAGTGACTGATGGTTAGAATTACGGGCTGGGCCATCAGTTATGCTTCTAACCTGAGATCAGTATCTCCCAGATTTTACAATAGATATACTTAGTTTTCACAAATGAGAATTTTTAATTTTTTTCTCTATATTATAGATATTTAGAAGGAATTTGGGAGAAGTTGTATGAGAAACTGCTAGCTCTTAAGGAAATACTTTATTATTTTGGTTAGCTTTCTAAAACTTTATCTCTTTTCTAATTTGATTTGTGAAATTGGAATGATAAATGATTTTATTAACCATGTTTTGTTTGAACTTTCATTTTTTCCAGGGATTATAAAGAAGAAATGGAGGTTAACTGAAGCAAGCTGACATACCAATAATCCTTTGCAATGCTGATAAAAACCCCTGCCCCAGCCTGGGAGGAAGAACTATAACAGTTCAAGCTGACACCAGCAAATTCTGTAGCTCGTCACCAAATGGCCACAATCTTACATCACCAAATGGCCAACATCACCAAATGGCCACAATCTAAAATCAACATCCTGTTGCTAATTATCAAGCTAGGGCACTCTGCCTGGACAGTATATCCCCATCACATAGTTCACGTACCCATTGTCCTCACCCCTCTCTATTTCCCCCATACCTTCCCTTTGTCTCAAGCAGCCATATAAGTTGATCCCCCAGGTTAGCCTTTTTGAACAGAAACCTCTTTTGGTGCTGCTCTTGCATTAATGTAACTTTAGCTCAATAAACCTGCTCTGCACCCCCATTTTAAAGCCTGGTTATTTTATTTTCAGCACAATTGGATATCTAGAATGGATATTGAATAATGAAATTAATGTAAAACTAAAATTGTAAAACGTCCAATTCTGTAAAGGTACAATGAAATTCTTGACATAATATATTACAATTATAAATCTGTGTTAATGTATGTTGGTACAGCAGTTTTAATAAACAACTTAAAAATGTGTTTTCAGGACCATAATAAAGTTTATTTCCTTACAAGCCAAATTCAACTTTAGGGGCTCTATTGCGGGGAAATAATATTAATGATAAAGATAATTTGGAAACAAAGGGAAAACAATATAAGCTTTGGAATTGAATAGACTCCAGGGTGTAAGTCTATTACCTGGCCCATAGTGAGATGGCATTAGACTGAATACATAGTATGGTATCTGGATGAAAGTGTGAAATGATCTTTTAAATCAGAGGGAACTAATTATATGGTTCAGGTGAGAGCTCCCACTTCAGTTTGGAATTCTGTGTTTCCTGGGGAGCCAAACTTGATAAAAACTGTGACAATGCATAGCAGAAAGAGCCAGGCTACATTTGATCCCTGGCCTAAATGGTTGTAGGCTGTTAACCTCTCTGAGTCTCAGCTTCCTAGTCATTACATAAAGATAAAAATGCCTCTTATGTTATGAGCACTAAATGAGATGCTGTGTACCAAAGGTCTGTAGGACATGGGTTTTCGAGAAATTTTAGCTATCTTCCTTTTCCTCAGTGGCTTTAGCGTGTAGTGTGGGGAGGAGGAACAAAGCATTTGAGGCTGAATAACACTGCAGGGTACTGGTGAGAGTGTTGTTTCCCTTGTCAGGTGTGACAATTCTTTTTTGTGATGTGGAAGCAGCATTTTTTACTTTTTGCCACCAAATATTAAATTTGACTTAGAATTTCAAGTGCAATGACAAATACTCTTTGGTCATATACAAACATCAAATAACTCAGTGTAGTTTGGTGTAAATGTGTAATGGAGTGTATGATGATTAGTTACATGTGTCAACTTGGCTAGGTTATGGTGTCCAGTTGTTTTGGTGTTGTAAGCACTAGCTTGATTGTCACTGTGAGGATATTTCATAGGCACATCTAAATCATTAGTCAGTTGATTGCATCTATGACTGATTGCATCTGTTATCAACAAAGGAGATTGTCTTCAGCAATGAGAGGCATCTCATTCAATCACTTGAAGGCCTTAAAGGAAGAACTGATGATTTCTGCAGTAAGAAGGAAAAAATTCTATCTCTATTTTAGGCAGGCAGCTTCTCATCAAAACCTTCATTAGAGTTCCCAATTTACAGCTTGCCATGTAGAATTCAGACTTACTGATCTCAATGGTCATGTGAGCCAATTCCTATAATAAATCTCTTAAATATATATACATGTATAAATCTATATATCTCCTATCAGTTCTGTTTCTCTGGAGAACCCTGACTAATGCAGAGTGGTTCAGAACACAGAGAACTCTATACTACCTGGAGTTAAAATGGGCTCTGATACTTACTAGCCATGTGACCTTGAGCAAGTTTACATTTTCTATCCCTCAATTTTCTCATCTGTAAAGAGATAAGAGGAGTACATTGCTCAAAGGGTTGGGGAATATAGGTTGTAAGTTTGTAGACTTATAACACTGCCTGGCACACATAAACATGAAATATGTTGTTAAATACTTCGACATCTATTAAAAATGACAAGGGGGCAATAAACACTTCTTGAAGCTGTTGGCTTAACGTTATTTTATCATTATGCCACAAATCCTCCATATATGAACTCTTAAATAATGAGAAGGACTGGATTTATTTCTGCTGTCTTTAGCTATTGGTCTTCAGGGAGTACATGATATGCTACCTTGTTGTCAAGGTAACAGGATTCAAGAAGGTTTTGTTAAATGAGAATGGCATCATTTAAAAAAATAACACCAAAAAACACTTTAAAAAGAGAGGTGGTTTAATAACGGACTTTTATCGAAGCAAAAGTGTCTGAATCTCATTGTAGTCAGAAAATCAATTGCGCTGCAGTGCAACTGACTTACTGAAAACATCTGGTATTTTCAAACAGTAGCTTGGCATTTAATATCCCCACAATTATGGAGCAGAACTTCTGACAGTGAGACTATGAGGAGGTGGTAAATATTCCTCCTCCCCCCCCCAAAAGACATAAAATAGCATTAGGCTTCACTGATTGTGCTTGTTGGGTGTGGAGGGTGATATGTGGAGGGTTTGACAGAACAAGTCTTAGCAATATAAAGGGTTTGCCAATGAAACATATTCACCTGCTTCTCTACTGAATTCTGAACTCAACCCACTTATGTGCTAAGCTAAACATTATTAATAATAAAAAATCTGGAAAATGTAAATTAGAAATCTATAACTCTTTTATACTTACCTAATTTAAGTTATTCAGAAAGGAGATGTATGCTATTTTGGCTTTTTACCATGCATCCATTAGTTACAAGAATAAAAATATGTTCTTTAATATTTTGGGAATATCAAGAAAAATGGAATGTATGAGATAAAGAATAAGGTATATGAGGTGCTGTCTAGTTTTTTATTATGCATGTTTTAAAAATTACTATATATTACTTAATCTGATAATAATATATATGTTTTTAAAAAAGAAAACATGCTGTATTTCCTAATCATATATAGAGCATTCAAGGGTCTTGATGATCTTGATGACAAGTAATAGAAATTTAATCTATTTTTTTAAGTTAAAAAAAATAGCCCTGCTTTAAAGTAACCTTGGACATCATTCTGATGGGATAGTGCCACCAAAAATGATTCTAACCATCCCCTCTTCTTTACATCACTTGCTCCAACTCAAAGTCCTAGGTGAGTAACCAGCTGGAAGAGCATGGGCCACGTGCCTGTGCCTTGGCTGCAGGGGTGGGGAGGGAAACCATCTGCTTCCCTTTACTTGTTACAAACTATATCTTTATTAATTTTATGTCCAAAACCACAGATTTATCATTATTTTTTATGCATTTGAAATTTACAACCTGTAAGAAGTAAAAAGTGGCGTTACATACCAAAAATGAAATATTAGCATTTATAGTTACCCAAACGATTACTTTTACTGGAGGTCTTTGTTTCTTTGTGCCACTTTGAACCACTGTCTAGTGTCCTTTCCTTCCAGTCTGAAGAACTCTCTTTAGCATCTCTCTTTTTTTTTTAAAGATTTATTATTTATTTATTTCTCTCCCCTTCCTGCCTGCTCCATTGTCTGCTCTCTGTGTCCATTCACTGTGTGTTCTACTGTGTCTGCTTGCATTCTTGTCAGTGGCACTGGGAATCTGTGACTCTTTTTGTTGTGTCATCTTGTTGTATCAGCTCTCTGTGTGTGCAGTGCCACTCCTGGGCAGGCTGCACTTTTTTCATGCAGGGTGGCTTTCCTTGTGGGGTGCACTCCTTGCATGTGGGGTTCCCCTATGCGGGGGACACCCTTGCATGGCACGGCACTCCTTGTGTGCATCAGCGCTGTGCATGGGCCAGCTCACCACACAGGTCAGGAGGTCCTGGGTTTGAACCCTGGACCATCCCATATGGTAGGCAGATGCTCTATCAGTTGAGCCAAATCTGCTTCCCTCTTTAGTATCTCTTGTATGGCTAGACTATTGGTGAAGAACTCCCTCAGAATTTGTTTATCTGGGTTTGTCTTAATCTCTCCCTCATCTTTGAAAGACACTCCCTGGAGATAAATTTTTTGGTTGGGAATTGTTTTCTTTCAGCACTTTAAACATATTTTGTCCCACTGTCTTCTTGCCTCCGTAGATTCTCATAAGATGTCAGTATTTAACCTTATTGGGACATAGCACATTGCTCTTCTCTTGCAGCTTTTAGAACTCCTCTTGTCCTTGGCGTTTGACAGTTTGACTACTATGTGCCTGGGCATAGTTCTCTTCAAGTTTATCCTGTTTGGGGTTTATTGGGATACTTCAATGGGCATATTCATGTCTTTCATTAAATTTGGGATGTTTTCTTCCATTATTTCTTTGAATATTTCTTATGCCCAATTTTAGTTTCCTAGGCTGCTCCAAGAAAATACCCTGAAATAAATGGGAATTTATATGGTTAGAGAACAAGAAAATTTCCAAAACAAGTCATCTTCAAAGCAATCCTTTTTTCTCAGACTGCCTGCTCATGACCCTTGGCTCCTCTGCTACCAGGGAAGGTACATGGTGGTGTCTGTGGGCTTCTTGCTTTCTCTTCCAGGTTTTTTTTTTTTGCTTTCGGTTTCCTTCTTCTGTGGCTTGGCTCTCTCTCTCTCTCTCTCTCTCTCTCTCTCTCTCTCTCTCTCTCTCTCTCTCTCTCTCTTCTCTTTCTCTCTCTCTCTATTCATTCCATTAATAAAATCTCCAGTAATTGGATTAAGACCCATCTGGACTGAGGTGGGTTGCACCTTAACTGGAGTAGCCTCATCTAAATGCCCACTTACAATGGGTTTATACCCCCAGGAATGGAATAAATTTAAGAATATATTTTTCTGGGGTACATATAACTTAAAACTACAACATGCCCATTTTTTCTCTTTCTTCTTTTTCTGGGGCTCCCATAATGTATATAGGGTACACTTGATGGTATCCTATAGATCTCTTAGGCTCTGTTCACTTTTTTCATTCTTTTTTCTTTATGCTCCTCAGCCTAAATCATTTCCATTGTCTTGTCTTTAACTTCACTAATTCTCTCTTTTTCCAGCTCCAATCTTCTTCTGATACCTTCTAGAAGATTTTTCATTCAGTTACTGTGGTCTCCCACTCCAGTATTTCTATTTGGTTCCTTTTTAAAATTTCCATCACTTTGAGAGTCTCATATTGTTCATTTATTGTTTTCCTGATATCTTTTGGTTCTTTCTTTGTGTTTTCCTTTGTCTCCTTGAGATATAGAGGATTGTTTAAGTCTTTATCCAGTATGTCCAAATTCTGGTATTCTTTCTTCATGGTTTCTGGATTTTTATCTTGTTCCTTAAGATGGACCATCATTTCCTGTTTCTTTGCCTTGTAATCTTTTGTTGCATACTGTACATTTTAATACTTTAAAGTGTTAAATCTGAGATTTTGTCTCTTGACTGTCTTTTCCTTAAGGTTGTATCCAGATATTGACATAACAGAAATGTCCTTGAGTGCCCAGAGATAGCAAGAACAAAGCAATGCAAAAAAAAAATCACCTTTCATGGTCTTTGCAAATTGACTCTGCATTGGCTGTTTCTCTCCCTTAGAGTTCAGTCTTCCTAGGAGCCTATCAAAAAGATTAGCCTGAGGTGAATGTGAAGTGCAGGGTCCTTTCTGCTTTTCTGAACCTGCACCTTGTCCTGGACTTGTACTTGCCCATGACCTTAGGAATTCCCTCATTCTATCTGAATGCTCTCTCTACCTTATGAAATAGACTTTCTTCCCCATCTAGGTGCTCTATTGCATGACTTAAAAATAGATCATCTTTTGCCCCAGTCTACTTTGAATTAGTTTTTTTCTTACACTGCATTAGTTGTCTGAAGGTGCTTCTTCCTGGAGGGCAAGTTTGGGAGTGTAAGACATGAATTTCCTTGTTTAGTCTTTCAGGCTGCCACCCACATACAGCCCCTGCCATATATGCACTGGGGTTATTCTGTGCTTTCAGGAACAAACCTAGAGACCCACAGTGGGAGTGCAGGCTGGCTTCACATTGCACTGGGTAGGAGTTGTGGGAGGGGTCAGGAAAAGTGCCACAAATTCAACATAGGGTCTTAGGCCTGATTCCCAGATAGCAGGAAAAATTCCTGATGTAATCCAATAACTTAATATTGGTATTTATGAAGAGAACAGAATAAATGAATCAGATAGAAGACTTTCAGAGACCTAATAGAGTACATTTTCTTGAAATAAGTTCTCTGCAGATGGAAGGGCCTCATGCAGCTAAGGAAAAGGAGGGAAGAGTAGGACCCATATCAAGGTATATCCTGGAGAAGTTACTGAATTTCAAGGATAAAGAAACAATTATTGGAAAAAGAAGAAAGTTGACATATTTAGACTTGAGACACAATGGCTTTCAGTGACAGTACTGTGATAGTTAGGCTAATGTGTCAAATTGACTAGCAATAGTGCCCATTTGTTTGGTCAAGCAAGCACTGGGCTAATTGTAATACAAGGTCATTTCATAATCATCAGTGAGTTGGTTGCATCTATGGCTGATTACATCTACAATCAGCTAAGGAGATTGCCAGCAGCAGTGAGTGATGTCTCATTGAATCAACTGAAGGCATTAAAAGGAGAAGTGATTTTAGCATTGAGAGAGAGAGAATTCGCATCTCTATTTTAGAAAGGCAGTATCTCCTGGGAAAATCAATGACCTCTACTGGAGTCCTTGACTTGCAGCCTGTCCTACAGAATTTGAATGTGTACATTCCCATGGCTGCATGAATTTTATAAAATCTCATACTATTTACATATATGTGCTGTCAGTTCTATTTCCCTAGAGAATCCTGACTGGTGCAAGTACCATGGGACAACGTCAAAGAGATGACAGAAGAAAGTATGACTCGATGATTTTGTAGTCAACCAAGGATAAAAGTTATAGACATATACTGTCAGATATGCAGAAGGTTATGTATTATCTCTTGGGAAAAAAATAACCTGATGAAAATAAGCCTTTTAAGTAGGTAATTATGATAAGTATCTCAGAAATAGGGAAACTGATATTAGGAGAATGGCAGTGAATATATTTATATTGGAATTAGAACTAAACAATGATGGAAATTGTTACAATGTAAATATAATTGTTACAAAAGCAATTTAAATATAATTATCTGCAAAATAAACTAGAAGGAAATGTAGGTGTACTTTTTAATTTTTGTCTTTTTAAAGAAGCTTTACATTTCATAAATGTTTCATCAAAAATACAGGGGAGGGGAATTGGGGAAGATGGTGTTGGATTAAGCAGATAAGGCTCAGCACTGTCACAAAAACAATGGAGAAAGAGCCAAAAGTTGCCTGAGGGACCTGCTTTGGGGGTCAGCAGACCAGGATGGTGCTTCACAACTCCAGGAGGATGAGGGACTGAGAGACAAAGAAGCTGAAACAACGAACTCTGAGGTACTAAACCTTCCAGCCACTGGAAAGGGCTCCCCTTCCCCACTTCTAAAATTCAGTGGCAGTAAAACCCCTGGTTCATTGCAGCTGACTGAGAGAGGAGCAGACTCTTCCTCCTCATTGGCTGTCACAAGGGAACAGAGAGGGGGAGTCAGGGGGCTTTTCTTCAGGGAATTCAGCCAGCAGATCCTGCTCTGAATTTTGGCTCTGGCTAGATGAAAACAAAGGAAAACAGAGAGATACATCTCCTTGGAAAGTTGTGCCAATGAGCATCATCTGCTGGCCATTCTGGAAATTATATGGACAAAAACTGCTTTTAGAGCTCTCCTTACTCCTCCCCTGGGAGAAAGTCTGCATCCCAGTAGTGAGTCCCTGACACAATTTTGATAAATTAAGCTGGCCAATTTTAAAGACTTAGGATAAGTTAAACCAAATATCAAAAAAAAGGCTGTGAAAAAAAATAACATTGGCAAGAGAGAGAAATTGGCCATCATAGTAAATTCACCAACATATCAGATGCCTAGAAATCAGCAAAAAATTACAAGCCATACTAGGAAATAGGTGAGATGGCCTAGCCAAAAGAAAAAGATGAATATCCTGAAGAGATTCAGGATTTAAGACAATTAATCAATGATAATCACACAACTCTCCTAAGTAAACTTAAAGAATTAAAAGAAAATATGGCTAAAGAGGTAAAGGATATTAAAAAGACACTGGGTAAAAACAAAGAACAATTTCAAAGTCTACAAAGAAAGGTAATAAACCTTATGGGAATTAAAGAAACATTGGATGATATTAAAATACATTAGAAGCACATAAGAGGAGATTGAATTGCCTGAAGACAGAATTAGTGATTTCAAAAACAGAACATCTGAACTGGAAAAGACAGAAGAACAGCAAGAGAAGAGAACGGCAAAAATAGAACAGGATCTCAGGGAATCAAATGACAACATGAAATGCAAAAGCATACACATTATCAGTGTCCCAAAAGGAGAAGAAAATGGAAAACGGGCAGAAAGAATATCTGAGGAAATAATGACTAAAAACTTCCTTACCCTTATGAAAGACATAATTATGACTATCCAAGAAGGACAACACACCTCAACAGAATAAATATGAATAGACCTACCCTGAGACATCTATTTAGAATGACAAAAAGCATCCATACAAGGGAAATTCTATAAGATTAAGAGCTGACCTCTTATAAGAAGTCATGGAGGAGAGAAGAAAGTGGTATGGATATATTTAAGATATTGAAATAGAAAAACTGCCAGCTGAGAATTCTGTATCTGGCAAAGCTGTCCTTCAAAAATGATGAGAAGTTCAAAGTCTTCATAGATAAACAAAAACTGATAGAATACCAAAAGACAAGAATTACAAAAGATACTAAAGGGAGTGCTGCAGCATGAAAGGATAAAAAAGGGAGAGAGACCTGGAGAAGAGTATAGAAATGAAGATTATTAGAAAGGGTAAATTAAGGGGTAAAGAGATAGACAATAGTGCAATATGACAACAGAAAGCCAAAGGTCAAAATGGAAGAAGTAAGTAATGCCTTTACAGTTACAACGTTGAATGTTAATGTCTTGAACTCCCCAATCAAAAGACATAAATTGATAGAATGGATACAAAAATATGAGCCATCTATATAAAAAACCATATATATCTATATAAAAACATCTATATAAAAACTGCCAGCCAAGATTCTGCATCTGGCAAAAATGTCCTTCAAAACTGATGGAGATTTCACAGTCTTCACACACAAACAAAAACTGATAAAAATATCTTACCAAAAGATGAGAATTACAGGAGATACTAAAGTAGAATATATTACCAAATGGCCAGAATTTCAAGAGATACTAAAGGGAGTGCTGCAGCCTGAAAGGAAAAAATAAGGGCAAGAGATTTGGAGACAAGTATAGAAATGAAGATTATTAGGAAGGGTAAACTAAAGGGTAAGAAGACAGACAATAGAAAGATAAGACAATAGAGAACCAAAGGACAAAATGGATGAAGTAAGTAATGACCTTACTGTAATAACATTGAATGTTAATGTCTTGAACTCCCCAATCAAAAGATATAGATTGATAGAATGGATACAAAAATATGAGCCATCTATATATTGTCATACAAGAGATTCACCTCAGATTTAAAGGCACAACCAGGTTAAAAGTGAAAGGCTGGAAAAAGATATTCCATGCAAATAGTAAACGAAAAAGAGCTGGAGCAGTGATACTAATACTGGACAAAATAGATTTTGAGTGTAAAATTGTTATAAGGGATGAAGAAGGCTAATACATGTTAATAAAAGGGGCAATTCAACAAGAAAAAATTATTCTAAATATTTATGCACCTAACGTCAGTGCCCCAAGATACATGAGGCACACACTGGCAAAGCTGAAGGGAGAAATAAATGTCTCCACAATAATAGTTGGAGACTTCAATACACAACTCTCAGTATAGTATAGAACATCTGGACAGAAGATAAAAAAACAGAGAGTCTGAATAATATGGTACATGAACTAGACCTAACAGACATCTATAGAGCATTGCACCCCTAAACAGCAGCATATATATTCTTTCCAAGTGCTCATGGATCCTACTCCAAGATTGACCATATGCTGGGTCATAAGACAAGTCTCAATAAATTTGAAAAGATTGAAATTATACAAAACACTTTCTCTGATCATAATAGAATGAAGCTGGAAATCAATAATGGATGGAAAAAAGGAAAATTCATAAATATACGGAGGTTAAACAATATACTCTTAAACAATCAGAAGGTCAAAAAAGAAACTGCAAGAGAATTCAGCAAATATCTTGAGACAAATGAAAATGAGAACAGGGCATATCAAAACATACGGACAATGCAAAGGCAGTGCTGAGAGGGAAATTTATAGTCCTAATGTTGACATTACAAAAGAAGAGGGAGCTAAAATCGATGATCTAACTGCACACCTGGAAGAACTAGAAAAGAACAGCAAACTAATCCCAAACCAAGCTGAGGGAAAGAAATAGTAAAGATATGAGCAGAAATAAATGAAATTGAGAACAAAAAAAACAGTAGAGAAAATCAACAAAACAAAAAGTTGGTTCTTTGAGAAGATCAACAAAATTGACAAACACTTAGCTAGACTGACAGAGAAAAAAACAGAGAAATTGAAAATGAATATAATCAGAAATTAGAGGGGGATTACCATTGACCCCTCAGAGATCATAAGAAAGAGATCATAAGAAGATACTATGAACAACTGTATGACAAAAACCTAGAAAATGTAGACGAGTTGGACAAGTTCCTAGAAACACATGAACCACCTAGATTGACTTTAGAAGAAATAGAAGACCTCAACAAACCAATCACAAGTAAAGAGAGTGAAAAAGTCATCAAAAACCTCCCAAAGATGAAAAGCCCAGGACTAGATAGATGGCTTCATAAGTAATTTTACCCATCATTCAAAGACAGTCTAATACCAATCTTGCTCAAGCTCTTCCAAAAATTTGAACAGAAAAGAAAGCTACCAAATGCATTCTATGAAGCCAACATTGCTCTAATACCAAAACCAGATAAAGATACTATGATAAAAGAAAATTACAGACCAATATCTTTAATGAATATAGATGCAAAAATCTGCAACTAAATTCTTTCAAACAGAATTCAAAAGCACATTAAAACAATTATACACCATGATCAAGTGGGTTTTATCCCAGGTACGCAAGGGTGGTTCAAACGCAAGAAAATCAATTAGTGTAAGAAACCACATCGATCAATTGAAGAAGAACAGTCACATGATCTTCTCGATTGATGCAGAAAAGGCATTTGACAAAATGCAGCACCCTTTCTTGACAAAAACACTCCAAAAGATAGGAATAGAAGGAAGCTTTCTCAATATGGTAAAGTGTATATGTGAAAAACCTACAGCTAGCATTGTGATCAATGGTGAAAGATTGAAAGCTTTCCTGTTGAGATCAGGAACAAGACAAGAATGCCCACTGTTACCATTATTATTTAATATTGTGCTAGATGTTCCAGCTAGAGCAATTAGGCTAGAAAAAGAAATAAAAGGCACCCAAGTAGAAAAGGAAGAAGTAAAACTTTCACTATTTGCTGATGACATTATCCTATATCTAGGAAATCCTGAAAAATCCACAGCAAAGTTACTAGAATTAATAAATGAGCCCAGCAAAGTGGTGGGCTACAATATTAATATGCAAAAACTAATAGTGTTTCTGTACACTACTGATGTGCAATCTGAGGAGGAAATCAGAAAAAAAAATTCCATTTATAATAGTGACTAAAACAATGAAATATTTAGGAATAAACTTAACCAAGGACATCAAGGAACTGTATTCAGAAAAATACAAAGCACTGCTAAAAGAAACTGAAAAAGACTTAAATAAATGGAAGGGCATTCTTGTTCATGGATTGGAAGACTAAATTTTGTAAAGATGTCGATTCTACCCTAACTGATATACAGATTCAAATGCAATCCCAATAAAAATCCCAATAGCCTTTTTTTTTGAAGAAATAGAAAAGCCAATAATCAAATTTATCTGGAAGGGCAAGGGGCCCCAAGTAGACAAAAATATCTTAAAAAAGAAGAATGAAGTTGGATCTTAAAAAAGAAGAATGAAGTTGGAGGACTCTCACTTCCTGATTTTAAAGCATATTACTTAGCTGCAGTGGTAAAAACAGCATGGTGCTAGCATAAGGACAGAGAGATTAACCAATGGAACTGAATTGAGAACTCAGAAATTTGACCCTCACATCTACAGTCAAGTGATTTTTGACAAGGCTGTTGAGACCGCCCAGCTGGGCCCAAACAGTCTATTCAATAAAAGGTGCTAGGAAACTGGATAATCATAACCAAAAGAAAGAAAGAAGACCCCTATCTCATACCTCATGCAAAAATTAACTCAAAATGGATCAAGGACTTAAATATAAAAACAATAACTCATAAAACTCCTAGAAGAAAATGTAAGAAAATATCTTCAAGATCTTGTTGTAGGCAGTAGTTTCTTAAACCTTATGCCTAACGCATGAGCAACAAAAGAAAAAATAGATAAATGGGACCGCCTCAAAATTCAACTTTTGCACCTCAAAGAACTTTGTCAAAAGGGTGAAAAGGCAGCTGACTTAATGGTTGAAAATGCTTGGCAATCACATATCTGATAAGTGTTTAATATCCATGATATATAAGGAGACCATACAACTCAACAATAAAAAGACAAACTACCTGATTAAAAAATGGGCAAAAGACTTCAAAAGATGACTGCCCAAAGAAGAAATAGAAACACATGAAAAAATATTCAACTTCACTAGCAACTAGGAAAATGCAAATCAAAACTACAACGAGATATACTTTCATACCTATTAGACTGGCTGCTATTGAAAAGTCAGAAAACTGGAAATGGTGGAGAGGATATGGAGAGATAGGAACACTTATTCACTGTTGGTGGGAATGTAAAGTGGTACAGCCACTGCGGAGGACTGTTGGCAGTTCCTAAGAAAGTTGAATATAGACTTGTCATGCATTGCTAGGTATATACCCAGAAAAGCTGAGAGCAGTGACACGAATAGATTTCTGCACACCTATGTTCATAGCAGCATTATTTACGATAGCCAAAGTTGTAAACAACCCAGGTGTCCATCAACTGACGAATGGGTAAACAAATTGTGGAGTATACACACGATGGGGTATTATGTGCAGTAAGTAGAAATGAAGTCGTGAAACATATGACAACATGGATGAACATGGAGGGCATCATGTTGGGTGAATCAAGACAGACACAAAAGGACAAATACTGTAAGAGTGCCCTATTATGAACTAAATATATTATGTGAAATAGAAAAATATTATGTGGAATATGAAGTTGTGTAGAATTGCATATATAAGACTGTATTTCTTTGAAGCTGAACAAATGTAAGTTAATACTACAAAATGTTAATATCAGACATAAAAACTCCACATTAAACTAAGTGAAGGAAATCAGACATAGAGTACTACATATTGTATGATTCCATTTATATAAAATGTAAATGTAAATTAATTTATAAAGATGAAAGGAGATTAGTTGTTATGTAGGTCTGAGGAAGGAATGCTAAGGGGTATGGAGTCTCTTTTTTTGGAGCAATGAAATTGTTTAAAATTCTTGAGATGATAAATGTACAACACTGTGATTATACTAGAAGCCATTGATTATACATTTGGATAGAATAGCCAGAAAAAGCAGCTATGTACAGTGGGGGAAGCATAGAGAGATTGAGTGGTGAGGGATTTTCTTGTTTCTTTGTCGGTTTTTGTTTATTATTATTGAAATAAAGAAAATGCTCTAATAATGATTGAAGTGATGAATGCATAATACATGATTATATGAAATACCATTAATTGTACACTTAGGATGAATTGTCTGCTTTATTAATATGTATCATCAAAATTGATTTGTTTAAAAAAATATATAAGGGATTCCCATATATCCCCTCCCTCCCCTCCCCACTTTTCCCCATTAGCATCTTTCATTAATGTGGTACATTTGTTACAGTTGATGAGCACGTATTGAAGCATTGCTACTAACCTTGTTCTTTAGTTTACATTATAGTTTACACTTTGCTCTGCATAATTTTATAGGTTTTGACAAAATGTATAATGGCCTGTATCTGTCATTTGTAGGTGTACTTTTAAATCAGGAACCAGAAAATGTTAGCTGAAGTGGATACTTCAAGAAATATAGGTTCACTTTTCTTATGAAACAAATAAGAGAGGATACTGACAACTTTGTAAAAAACAGAGACGAAAATACCCAAATCAGAAAACATGAATAAAATGTCAGAAATAAGACCAAAACATATCTGTTAAATAAATGAAGGCAAATGTGATAAATTACCTGTAACAAGAAAAAGACTCCCAAAGTAGTTTTCAGGAGAACAGGGAGTTTTGTCTGTTTTTGCTCACTATTGAGTCTCTAGTGCCTAGAACAGAGACTGGTTCAGAGTAAGCATTCGCTAAATATTTGCTGAATGAATAAGTGAACTGTATTAAAAATAGTAATGGGCAAAATCCAACTATATGCTTCGGGAAAAAGATTTGCATCAACAAATAACCAAAACATGCGGCTTAAACAAGAGAAATTTATTCTCTCACAGTTTTAGAGGCCAGAGTTGGAAATCAAGGCATCAGCTGGCTGAACTCCCCCATAGCCTGGAGGGGCAGATCCTTCTTGACTCCTTCAGTTTTTGGTGGCTTAAGCATTCCTTAGCTTGGGGCTGCATAATTCCACTCTTCCCATGTCTTCTCCCCTCTGTCTGTTTTCTGTCCTTTATAAGGACCCTTGTCATTGGAAGGTTCCACTGGCATAATCTAGGATACTCTCATCTGGAAATCCTTAATCACATTTGCCAAGATCCTATTTCCAAATAAGGTCACATTCACAAGTTCAGATGTGGACAAATCTTTTTCAATGTCAACCTTCAACCCATTATAATCAACAAGGTCATACTAGGGAAATAAATGCAAGCAAATATTAATTATCTGAGATATTAAGCTCAGATAAATGCTACTTCAAAACAGGTACCACTAAATGAGACAAAGTGACAGCTTATAAAACTTTTGTGAGTTCTTTAAGGATTCTTGAAATAATAAGTAACAGAAGAACAAGTCAAACTGGCTTGAAAATGAAGGCATTAGTTTGGCTCATGTAACCAAAAAGTTCAGTGAAACGGTGGGTTCTATGGGATCTCTATCTCTGTTTTTCTGTTAAGATCCCTGGTCAGCCTCCATCTTTGCGTTGACTTGTTCTCAGGCTGGCCTTCTTCATGGTCATAAGAGGGCTACCTACAGCCACTATGGAAATATGTTTCCTCATTCACAATCATCACTCTCCTCCCTCCAAAACAAAACAAAATCCCAATCACTCTAAATCAATCATAGTGGAAAGGCAGATAGATTACCCTCTGATTGATTTAGACCATCCATTTTCAAAGTGTGATTCACAGATCCCTGGGAGTCTCTAAGACCTTAAGAAGTCTGCAAAGTCAAAACTATTTTAATAATGCTAAGGTTATTTGCTCCTTTCACAGTATTGACTTTTGCCCTGATGATTCAAAAGCTGGTGGGTAAAAGTGACAATGCCTCAGCATGATTCAAGGTATTTGCACCAAACTGTATTAGTGTTTCACTGTTGGGCACTACAGCAAATAAAATGAAAAATACAAAAGAAAACAAAACAAAAGAATGGAAAGAAAAGGCAAAAAAAGAGGAAAAAAAAGGTTTTACCTAAGGATGCCATTGATAAAGCACTGAAAATTATTAATTTCTTTAAATCGACCCTTAAGTGAATGTCTTTTTCATATTTTGTATGATGAAATGGGAAGTAAGCATGAAGCTGCTATGCAGTATCTTAAAGTAGGATGCTGTCTCTGTTTGTCTGGAGGAAGGTCCTTTTAGATTTTTTAAAACACAACTGAACAAACTGCTTTTTTATGGAGCACCATTTTCTTGACAGACCACTGCCAGACAAGCTATTTTTATGCAAAATTGGATATTTGACAAGACTTTTTCTTGAAAACAAGTGAAATGAATCTGTCATTCCAAGGAAACCCCTGACAGAATTTTTGCCAAAGATGAAATTCAAGTTTTCAGGCAAAAATTAGAAGTTTGGAAAACTTGTGTATGCCACTTGAATTTGACATTTTCCCAATATTTAAAGACTTTTCTGATGAGATTGGTGGTGATATGATCAAATGTGATTTTTTGGTATTGTATAATGAAATATGTCAGCATTTAGAAGATTTACATAACATGGGGAAACAATATTTTTCCAAATGAGTAATGTATGATGCTACAACACCATACTTGGGAAAAGATCCATTCAAACTATAAAGTAGAACAATAAATTTTAATTTAACAAAATATTTAAATAGCACAAAATGTTCAGTGACAATGTTTTAGATTCTACATTTCAAATAACATTTAAGATACCAGCTACTGTGTTTTAGTGCAGTATCAGAAAAAGAATATCTACAATTATCTGAAAAACTTTTAAAATACTCACCCCTTTTCCAACTATATACCTGTATGTGGCTAGATTTTCTTCATTTAGTTCAATCAGGTAATGTATGACAAGAAATTGAATACAGAAAAAGATATTAGAATCCTATTATCTTCTATTAAGCTAGATATTAGAGAGTTGCAAAGATGTCAGACAGTGCCTTTATTCTCATTCATTTATTTTCATTTGGAAAATAGTTATTTTTCATAAAAAATGCTATTTATAATTACGTGTGACTAGATTATTATATTGCTATTTCTCAAGGAGTTAATAAATACATTTGAAAAAATTCTTAGTTTTAATTTCTAATATGCTAAACATAGATAGATGTAACCCACACAAAAGATTTTTGGACTCCTTAATAATTACTAAGAGTGTAAAGGGGCACTGTGATCAGAAAGTTTGAGAATTGTTGATTTTGATCAACCTGATATCAATCATAGAGCTGGATGGTGATTCAATTTGATCAAATTATATAGCTTCAATTGACTTTGGGAGGAATTAAATAATGTTAGTGATGTAATGGTGATTAATTCTCAGTTCAGGCGGCAGACTTGGCCCAGTGGTTAGGGTGTCTGTCTACCACATGGGAGGTCCACGGTTCAAACCCCAGGCCTCCTTGACCCGTGTGGAGCTGGCCCATGCGCAGTGCTGATGCGTGCAAGGAGTGCCGTGCCATGCAGGGGTGTCCTCTGCATAGGGGAGCTCCATGTGCAAGGAGTGCGCCCTGTAAGGAGAGCCACCAAGTGCGAAAGAAAGTGCAGACTGCCCAGGAATGGTGCCGCACACACAAAGAGCTGACACAACAAGATGATGGCGCAACAAAAAGAAACACAGATTCCCGTGCCACTGACAACAGAAGCAGACAAAGAAGAAGACGCAGCAAATAGACACAGAGAACAGACAACTGGGGTGAGGAGGGGGAGGGGAGAGAAATAAATAAATAAATAAATCTTTAAAAAAGAAATTCTCAGTTCAGTGATAAAGGGTAAAATCTTCAATAAAGATGTAAACTGTCACAAAACTTTGTGTACCAAATAGCATACTGTATACTAGTAATGGCTGGGAACACATTAGTAAAAGATTATGACATCTTTTAGCCCATGCTGGACCAAGTAGATGAAAACTAAATAATATGGTAAAGATTCAAGTTAATATAATTAGTATGCATCCTCTAATATTTATATATTTGACTCTGTACCATAAAGATAAGTTTTCATAAAGACTGATCATGACATAGTATATAGGATTCAGAGGTTTACTTGATTACTTAATCAGGTAAGCCTCTTGTGTCAGTAGGGTGTTGAGTCCCCGCCCTTTCATGGGTGGGAGCTCACAGATAAAAGGCATGGCAAAGGACAGAGTTGAGGGTTTTTGATGTTGGGGTTTTGATGTTGGAGTTTGATGCTGAAGCCTTAAGCTGGAGCCTTGGGAAGTAAGCTCACAGAGGAAACAGAAGCAAGCCCCAGGAAGAGAGAAACCCTTAGCATGAAAAGAAGCCTGATGAAGGGAGGAACCCAGGACCTTCTCACCCTCCATGAAACCAGGAAAAACACTTTTTCTCTTGAAATTTTATGTTTATATCTTTCTCCTTATGTCTCTTTCTTGACCTTCTTGGTATGCTTAATCAAGAAGGCATGGGTGAGATAATGGTTCCTTTGAAGGCTAAAGAGACCCATGAGAGTTATGGTCATGGCCGATGGGGTTAACTATCAGGGCAGATGGCCCCTCTTTGGAAATGGTGTGTATGTGTGATGAATCTGGACTCAGATGGGATCTCCCTTCATAAGTCTTTCATGCTAATGTGCCGGAGGTGCAGTTAACGTTGGGGTTTAAGATATATTTAGGGGATTTGAATCTCTGGACCGACAATGTGATAGCCAGGTCCTGAGCCTCAACAGACTCCAGCACCTACAATCTGATTTATTGGACTTACCACACTCAGCTAAGATGGAGTTGAAGAAGGACAATCACCACACCGTGGAGCCTAGAGTGATTACAACTGAAAATGGGAGGACTGCATCCAGCATCCATGTGGAATCTGAGCCTCCTCTTGACATAGAGGTGCAATGGACACAACCAATCCAATGTCCACATAGAAGAGGTGGCATGGAATTGGGAAAAGTGGACATGGTGGACGATGGGTATGGGGAAGGGCAGGAGGAGATGAGAGATGGAGGCGTCTTTGGGACATGGAGCTGCCCTGGATGGTGCCTCAGAGGTAATCACCGGACATTGTAAATCCTCATAGGGCCCACTGGATGGAATGGAGGAGAGTGGGGGCCATGACGTGGACCATTGTCTATAAGGTGCAGAGGTGCCCAAAGATGTACTTACCAAATCCAATGGATGTGTCATGATGATGGAAACGAGTGTTGTTGGGGGGGGAGAGGGGGGGTGGGGGGGGTGGGGATGAATGGGACCTCACATATATATTTTTAATGTAACATTATTACAAAGTCAATAAAAAAAATTAATTAAAAAAAAAAAAAAAAAAAAAAAGAAGGCATGGGTGGACCAAATGAACAATTAGATAAAAACAGTGTTTTAAAGATGAAAAAAAAAATCCTATTTCACTTTTAGATTTTTAACTGCATAGAAAAATTTATCTTTTTAAGAATGAAATTTTTATCCACTATTCCCTGATAGTCATAACCATCCTAGCAGCTCATAGGGACAGAGAAGCTCTTTTGGAGTACTTGATTTGCCTTCTCATTTGCATTTCATATTGATTTCAATCAGTCTGCTTATCCTACAATTTAGGTACTAACTCTCTCCTCTCTAATTGGTTTTCCTGCCTCCAGTAACTCTCTAGTTTACATGAACATATGTCATTTTACCCTCCTAAAACTTAAATTTGATCCTGTTACTGTCCTATGCATTAATTTTCAATAATTTTCCTGTCCCACAGAAGTGTGTCTAATAATCCTCCTACTACAAGGTCCTTTCAGTCTAATCAATGTCCCATCTCTCTGTTTTTACCCTCTTCTTAACCAAGTCAGCATCTTCTGTTTGATGAGCACATTAGGCTAATGCCAGTGTTGACTGTTGTTTCCCCTCAATGCTCTTGTATTTCTCTTCCTCTTCTCTTCTGGTACTAGTCCTATATTTCGAGGACAAATTAAGTTCTTCCTTCTACACGACACCTTTTCTTTTTACTCCAGCCAATGCAAAATGATTCTTTTCTGAAGGCTTAATTGCAACCTGCTAAGTTTGAGCCACTTAGTGTGGTGCTTAAGGAAATGCTTATATGAAACAGCAAGATTGTATATCTACTCATCTCGGAGGCACAGAAATTTCCTGGAAGGTAGGAATTCTTTTTCAAACTTTCCAATTTTGTTTCTGAGGCCTAGCATAGTGGTGCATTGCTTGCTTGACTGATTGAATCGGGTATGATTTGAACTCCCTGCAAATCATTGTTATCATTATCTGAATATTGCCAAACCATTGAGCCTGCGACTTTTACCCTTGAGTTACCCTGGATGCTTTAAAACAATGTTTAAATGTTCTACTTAGGGGAAATCCAGTGCAACTGTAAGTTTTTAAATGTTGTATGCAACTAGGTGCTATTGTAATCAGATGAGAGTTCTTGCAATCAAGCAGTTTAATAGTTACATTGCAAAACACAGGTATAAGGATTGAGAAGACGGTGAAAATGCAGTTCAAGAGGTTTAGGGTGAAATGGAGCACAAAATTTCTATGAAAATCAATAAATAAGATTATATTCTATTCAGTAGCTTTCTGGTGTAATCAGTTTTAGAAAGCCCTTCATTTTCCTCCAAGTTTTATGTTTCCTTAAGAGAAGGAAGGGCATGAATCTTACAAACCTGAAAAGACAGGAGAAGAACTATGCAATTTGCTCTTGTATTACTTTAAAGAGGAAAAAGAACAAAGGGAATGTCTGAGATTTTTATTTTGCCCCTGGCAATCTATATCTACATTGACACCCTTACTTATTTCCTCTTCCACACCCAATCCCCAATCTACCTCCAAGTTCTTTTCTATTTTTTATTTAGTACATCATAAACTTATCCTTTCATTTCTACCTCCACCCCCAGCCATAGGTCAAACTTTACCAGCTTTCATCTGGAAAGTCTTGACAGACGTCTAACTCATTTCGCTGCCACCAGTCTTTTTCTGGCGAAATCCATCCACCATGCTGCATCTTCCTTAAGCACCATCCCCTGATGTACTTTTCTGCTCACAGTGTGTAGTGAATCTTAATTTCTGCCAAATGAAGTTCAGATTCATCTATCTGTTTCACCTTCCATCTGATCCCTACCTAATCTTTCTCAAAGATGGCTTTCATACACGCAACCTATACAGTCCAGCCACACAGAGTTTCTTTCTGTTTTATTGACATCTATTTTTGATCTCACCTTTTGTCTCTACCTGGTTTGCCCCATCTGCCATCCCTACCTATTGAAATGATTTCCGTCCTCCAAGAACCAGATCAATATGCACTTAAAGAGCTATCAGTGGAGGCGAACTTGGCCCAGTGGTTAGGGCGTCTGTTTACCACATGGGAGGTCTGCGGTTCAAACCCCGGGCCTCCTTGACCCGTGTGGAGCTGGCCCATGTGCATTGCTGATGCGTGCAAGGAGTGCCGTGCCACGCAGGGGTGTCCCCTGCGTAGGGGAGCCCCACGCACAAGGAGTGCGCCCCATAAGGAGAGCCACCCAGCAGGAAAGAAAGTGCAGCCTGCCTAAGAATGGCATCGCCCACACGGAGAAATGACACAACAAAAGATGACACAGCAAAAAGAAACACAGATTCCCGTGCTGCTGACAACAACAGAAGCGGACAAAGAAGATGCAGCAAATGGACACAGAGAACAGACACTGGGGTGGGGGGGGGAAGGGGAGAGAAATAAATAAATTAATTAAAAAAAAAAAAGAGCTATCAGTGACTTCCCAAATGGATGTGACTTCCTCTTGTTTCACTTTTATTACCCATTTTTTCAAAAAACATTATTTTTTTTGGTCATAATCCTATTCTTTAGGGTCATCAGCAGGAACTTGTCTTATTCTTTGTTTATCTCATAGCACCTGAGAGAGTATCTTATATATAGTTGGCCCTTGGTTCATGTTAAGTGAATGAAATATTGTGCTTATTTTTGTGTTAAAGGAAGAAAAGCCCTACTATCGTTAGAAGGATAGTCTTCAATGGTGAAAGAGCTACTCTGAGTTGTTGTTAAACTTCTCCTTTGCCTCAAATTTAAGTAGTAGAGTCATGTGGTCATAACAGTACTGCCATGATTGATCAAAATTTGTTTCTGTTATTGGAGTTAGCAAATTTTCCTTCAGTTTCTCAATTCATTATTGGTAAGGTCATGTCAGGTTGGGGAATTGTTATCAAATTTCTTTTATATGAGCTATAATATTTCAGGGCATTTAAAAATTTGGGACATTGACTAACTATATATACTTCTTGAACTGATGACGCTCAATAAACAGATTTGCTATTGATGTCTTTGTGGGAGTTGTGGAATGTAAGTTTCATGTTTTCTTAGCCAATTTCAGTATTTGCTGTCAAGTCAGTAAGAAATTTGTTTTCTAATGTATTTACATAATCCATTCTTCATTAATTGGTTTATTTACTCCTCCATGAAGTCATTTTAACTTTCATTTAATATTTTTCTCTTCTTAATGAATTACTGCTCTTGGTAGGATCTGAAATTTTTTTGTTGCCATTCCCTTCTAAATGTCAATATAATTTCTATTGATTTATTATTCATTTTTACCATTTTTATTTAAATGTTCTCTCATTTAGGTAATAAATAAATTTAAAGATGATAGGCGAAGACATCCTTTATAGACAGCCACATCAGAAGTGGTGCATTCCCAACCCAATATTCTTTTAGTCAGATCTTCCAAATGCTCCTATTACTCCAAAGCTGCCTGGCCTGAGTCCAAGCATGACATAAGGAAATCAGAGTGAAGAGACAGCAGTTTTAACTGATATTGATCAAAACAATTTACTTCTAAAAAGTTTACAAGAGCATAGGATAATGTAAACACATTGCTCGTACCTCTCCCCAGGCTTTGGACATAATCTATGATGTGGGAACCAAGTTTGAGCTTCATTATCGTCACGGTGAATCTGTTGGCCCTCTGTCAGCTACCGACCTGTGTGATCTTGACTATAATTCTGTAATCTCTTTGGGGTTGCGGTTTTATCATCAGGAAAGGAAAGGATTTGAGATAATCTCTAAATTCCTTTCAGGCATAAGTTCTATGTTCTAGTTGTATTGGGGGAGGCATTGCTTGATGTAGAAGGGAGTGTTTAAAGGACCGGGAGACTTGGAAGGAATGCCAGATATGTCAATTATTGAAGTTGGGTCAATTGCCTGAAAAAATTTTCAATTTCTATTGAGTTAGAGAGGATATTAAAGACAAATTAGCAATGGGAGTCGAAAGCAAACTCAAATCTATTCATTGAAGCATTATTTTTAGGACAGGAAACAAACCAATTTTCTATGGTGTGTCCACACACAATTGAGTGCTATGGAGCTATAAAAGAATGCATTATATATGTATATCTTTGTAAACCAGGAATGAACCTGATAGAAACTCTTAAGTAATCGAAAGCAACATTCAGAGCAGTGTGTTTCACAAAATACTTCTGGCCTACAAAGGGGAAAACATGAATATATATGTATATTTGTGTGTGTCTGTTTGCTTCTGTTTAAAATACCAGAAAATGAATAAAAACATTTGCTGATATGGGGATGTTGAAGTAATCCAGCTAAGAGAATGTTGGACTGGGAATGAATATTTTCTGATATGGTTATCTGTGAAGGATGCCTTCTCTCATCACCTTTACATTTATTAATTAAATAAATGAGAGAAAATTTAAATGAAAAATGAAAGGAATATGAAATAGAAGTAATGCAAAAGAGTTTAAACCATAGAATTGATTTTGGGGTCCTGTAAAAATTTTATTATAATTATAAGACAAAATTAAACAAAATTTTAAAAATTCTTTTAAAAATTTTAAAGAACTTCCTAGGAGTAATGTTCCATAACTTGTTGAGCTACATTTTTATATTATTTTATTTTTTGAATTTGTGATAGTTATATAAAAAAAGCAATCATGTTTTTGTCAAGATTTTCAATGAAAAATCAAGAGTCACAGATATCAAATCAAGTAAATTAAGTAAAAAACCACAATTCTAAATTTTGATTGGAAGTGTTAGTATAAATTCATGATGCAATTCACTTTTTAAAATTCATATTTACTACATCTAGCCCCTGGAAAAAAACTTAGAAATGCTGGTCAGCCTAGTAATAATGAATGCCAAATCCCCCTGAAGGAACAATGGATCTTTGGAGAAATATCTGGTTCCAGACCAGATATTAGGAAATGTACAAGATGAGGCTGGAAAATCTTTTCATACAAGAATGTAAGGACATTTTTACAAATGACCAAGTTTGGGCCAGAAGAATCAGGGTCCAACATGCTAGGGTTTTCATGGCTGAAGATGGAAAACTTTTACCACCAAAAGATAAAATTTCTATGTTTTGAAACTCATAAAATAAGCTAAAATGCATGAGTACATAATTACTTCTGGAGGATGCTAGGACCCCTGAATTATTCTGAAAGCTGTCAAATTTTCTGCCTTCCCTGGACAAACTATACTTAAGGTAAAATTCTTTATAAAATAATTCTGGCTAATAAATATAGAAGGTGTGATAGACTTAGAATATCATCATTTTCTTACTATTGCTGAAATAATATATCTAGGCAATATTCATCAATGAATGATAAAACCATTAAAACCATTAGGTGAGAAGCTGATGGGGACGTTTATAATGGATGGATCAGGTTAACAATACTTCAATCCAATAAACAATATAAATACCACAAAACGAGAGATTATCATACATTATTTGCCTCTTAAATGATGTGTTGGAAGTACATACCACAGCCTGTGAAACTTTATTTCCAAAAAATTGAGCTTCAAGATAATAAAGCTTCTAGTTCTAACTACCAGTTTATAGAAACATAAGGGATAAAGAAACAGGTTAGATTACAATATGAGGTAAAAAAGCACCATCCTGTAAGTGATTATCTGGTTTCCTTAACAAATAAATTATAAATATTGAAAGAAACTTAAAGTCATATCAACTAAATGCATCATGGGAAACTTATTTGGACAAAGCAACTGAAAAAACAAACAGCAACAGTAACAAGAGAAATCCAAACCATTGTACGGGGATATTTGAATATAGTCTAGATATCTGATATTATTAAGTTATTTTTAGTCATTTCTATTTTTGTTTTGGATGTTATTATTGTTATATATTAAAAAGAGACCTTAGGGAAGTGGCTGTGGCTCAATTGATTGGGCTCCCATCTACCATATGGGAGGCCCTGGGTTCACGTCCCAGGACCTCCTTGTGAAAGCAGGCTCGCTTGCGCCCCATGGAGAGCTGATGGCCAGTGCTCGTGGAGAGCTGGAGTAACATGATGACACAACAAAGGGAGACAAGCAGACACAGAAGAATGCTCAGTGAATGTACACAGAGAACAGAGAGCAAACAAGCTGCAAGCGTGGGGGTGGGGCGGGGAGAATAAATAAAAAAATAAATAAATCTCAAACAAAAAAAAAGAGACCTTATACTTTAGGGATACAAACTGAAGTAATTATGGAGAAATGATATGGTATGTGGGATTTGTTTCAAAATAATCAAATTGCAGGAATGATTTGAGTGGGTGGGTATATTTGAAAAACATATGATGTCTTAAAAAACGTAAAGTGGACAAAAACATTGCGTTATGAATGTTTTAAGGAAATGAGACTGGGTTGATCTGTAAAATACTAGATCTGAAGTGAAAATAAGGAATGTATACCCATGCTGGAAAGATCATTTTGTATGAGGTGTCATTTTCAGACAACTTGATAGAGAAGGAGTGGAAAGGATGACTTGAAAGAAGATAGCCTTTCACAATTCTCTTCTCCATCAGGCAATCTCCTTTTAACATCCATATCTTTGTGAAGATTTACTTTCAGATTCCCATTTCAGTTCCTTCCCCTGCCCCTCGCTTTTTTTTCCTCTTCTACCACTTAAAATTTTTTAAATTAAATTGTCTTTTTTTTAAATGATACATACATCACAAAAAATTTTACATTAAAAAATATAAAAGGTTCCCACATACCCCACCCCCCATTCCCCTACTCCTCCCACATCAACAACCTCTTTCATCATTGTGGCACATTCAATGCATTAGTGAATACATTTTGGAGCACTGCTGCACTGCATGTATTATAGCTTACATTGTAGTTTACACTTTCCCCTGGTACATTCAGTGGGTTATGGCAGGATGTATAATGTCCAGTATCTGTCCCTGCAATATCATTTAGGACGACTCCAAGTCCTGAAAATGCCCCCACCTTTCATTTCCTCTTCCCTCTTTCTGTCCTCAGCAACTACTGTGGCCACCTTCTCCAGATCTATGCTACAGTTTCTTCCATTACTAGTCGCAATAGTTCTATAGTAGAATACCAGTAAGTTCACTCTAAGCCATATTTTATTCCTCCATCCTGAGGACCCTGGGATGATGAGGTCCACTCCACCTCTATATTGAGAGGGGACTTAGATCCCACATGGTTGATGGATGCTATTCTCCTGCTTGGAGTTGTAGGCATGCTCAGTTCCCTGGTGTGGTCGTTGACCATCTTCAGCTCCCTGTTAGCAGACCTGTGTATGTCCAAAAAACTGCAGAGTAGGAGTTGAAACTCTGCTGAGGCTTGAGGCTCAGCTGGCACATCACCAGACCAGAGATTCAACCCCAACACCAATCACAGGTTCAGTAAAAGTGACAGAAGAGGCATGTGTTCTACCACTTATCTTCTTTCTTTCCTTCTTGGATTCCCCTCCATTAGCTAGGCAGACTATGTAATCAAAGTATATTTATTATATTTTGGAAATATATTTATTTTCTGCTTTTAATTTAGTGGGTTAATTTAGTGGGTTATTATTTATATTTAGCAATGTCATATGTACACACAGGTTTGGTTGAAACAGTTAGTTTACGACTCTTGTCCCAGTGAAATGATTAATAGTGCCCTTTTCTCTTTCAAAATGTCCCAGATTAGATGATAAATTATATTTACATTTCTCTAAAATTTTTCAAGAGTTGCCATTATTTCTTTAAAAAATAGTTACTGAATGTGTACCATGTATATGACCCTGATCCAAAACTTGGGATTTATCCTGTGATTTACCTTGATGGACTGCTTTATGTAGGTGAGCGATTCTCAACAGAAATTAGGTTTCTACTTGTGTCTTAAAACATTTTTGCCAAGAAGACATTTGCTCTAACGCAAATACTTTACCATTGAGAAACAGAACACTAATGTATTGGCATCCACACACCCTTTTGAATGGATATATTTGGCAGAATGAAAACACTTGGTAGCAGAGAATAGGATCCTCAGGAGGTTTATTTTGGGAGGGATAAATGTCCCAATCCCAGGCACTTGCATGGCAGGAAGGCACAGATACGGGGGTTGGAAATAGGACCTACACAGCTGAAGTGCATCCATGAGAATTGATGGAGTCAGACATGAAAAATTGAGACCAAGAATGGTTCAAAACTAAGTAGGTAGGACAACAGCAGTTTTGTTTAAGTAGGGGAAGATACCATTATCTTTATTCTCAGCAGCAGCAACAACAACAACAACAACATGGCAGTGAAAGAGACTGGCAAATAATGTATTTTTCTATAACTTCCCTTGATTACCTTTTAAACAGTCATCAATTCATTGTTTTCTCAATCAGTTCCTCACCTTCCCCAGATTTTTGTTCTAGAGGGTTGTTAGATACCTAGACTTGTATGGAGGAGGGTGGTGGACCTGGTTTACAGTGCTGTCATCAGGCTACATGGGCATCCTTTTAGTTATTCTTTGGTACTAAAGCTTCCTCAGCACCTGCTCTTATAGCTACAGAAAGTCATCAGGTTGCCTTCCGGATGTGAGGTGTGGGGGAGGCTCAGTGAGGCTGTCTCCAGATATCCTAAATATCCCGTGGAGCCATATCCACCCTCCTGCTCCTACGCCATGTGGCATGCCAGGAAGCTTTTCAAGATTTGCCACCATTTCTGGTACTACCTGAAGAGTGAATCACGTGATCTCTGTTCAAGGACCTGTAAATCTTTCTGGGGGCTTGTGCCAGTCCTGGGCTTCTTTGCCCTCAGATTCTTGTTTTACTGCTCTTCTCTGCAGAGTAAATCTCTTTCTACTAACTGTTTTTCTCTCTTGCTTATGAGTCACATTTTTCTGCTTTTTCACATTTCTAGTAATTTTTTATTGGATGATGGGTAATATAAATATTGCATAGTTGAGGGTCTGGATTCTCTTCTTTTTTTAATAAGCTGTGATTTCTGTTTTAGCAGACAGTCAAGAAATTTGAAGATCAGCTTCATCATTTTGAGGCTTTATAAAAAGTTTCATTAGTGCATATTCGGAGTTGCCTTTACTTTAAGTTAGCTTTACCCTAATATTAATGTGTGCCTCCTCTGGGGTCTCTGTTCTCTATTCATCAAGTTCTCTTACTCTGACCAGCTAAATTTCAAACACCTCCTAGTGCTATGCAAGCTCTGGTAATTGTTAAGCTTACAGCTCCTTACTAGTTCTTTTCCCAGTCTCATGGAGTTTTTATCTGACACATGTATCACTTAGTATTTAGCAGAAGACTCAAGGGGATCCCCATGTAGATTTTTGGAGTTCTTTTTATCTGTTCTCCTGGTTTTTGCGTTACACATTTCAGCTGTGTTAGTCTCTCCTTGAACTCTATCTCTGTTTCCTTAACTCACACATACTCTTGTCCTCTGCTTGGGTTCCCGTTTTCTGCCCTACAGGTCTTAAAGTGTATACAGTTAGAAAAGTAGTGTGATTATAGGGCTTACCATATTTTTATCCCTTTTCCTAGGAACCAAAGTTTTCCTGTGCCTATTGTCTGATAATCTAAAATAGTTACCTGGCATATCCTGTCCAATTTTCATGAGGACGATTCTGTTATCAATTATTCAATCATGGCCAGAAGTGAAAATCTCCAGGTTTTAAGCCTAAATTCTTCAGACAGATAGGTAATACCTTCCTGGGGACATCCTGGTCCTCCATACTTGCTTAGCCTCATTGAAAACGACCACTCTACATGTGATAGTAAAAACTAGGCTCTACTTGCTGTTTCCTGAATCAAACTTGCTTTGACACCTCTTTATCTTTACACATGCTTTTCCTCTACTATTGGACATATTCAGAAGATCATGCAATTTCTTTCCTTAAACATCAGATGAATTGAGCCTTATAAAGTATTACAATACAAAGTGAAATAAGAGAGACACATATAGCTGAATATGTTTTAAATGGGTCTGAAAAACAAGAGTATGATAATCAGGTTTGACTGATTATAGCCAAAAACACTTACTTATTATGTGCCCTAATTATATGCCACATACAATTTCAAGGTTGAAACAAGGTAATTACAAATGTTCTATTGAAAGCAGGCCCTCCTAATGAATGGGTTTTAAAAATATTTGCACTTGAGTCTACCTTAATTTTTTTTTAATTAGCGAAGTTGTAAATTTAGAGAAAAATCATGTAAAAAATATAGCATTCCCATATACCCCCATTGTTAAACTTTGCATTAGTGGTACTTTTGTTATAATTGCTGAAAGATTATTATAACTGTAGTATTAACTACAGAACATTGTTTACTTTAGGATGTATAGGCAACCCTATTATTAACAACTTGCTTTTGTGTGGCACATTGGTTATAATTTATGAAAGAACATTTTTTAATAATTGTACTGTTAACTATAGTCCATTGTTTACAATAGGGTTGACTGTGTTGTATAGTCCTATGCTTTCTTTTTTAATTTTAGTTCTAGTAATGTATATACAACCTAAAATTTCCCCTTTTTACCTTATCCACATATATAATTCAGTGCTGCTAATTATACGTACAATGTTTTGTACCACTACTACTGTCCATTTCCAAAGCTTTACAATTAACCCGAATAGAAATTCTGTAAAAATTAAACATTAACTTCCCATTTCCTATCCCCAACCCAGCCTCTGATAACATTATTCTAGATTCTAACTCTCTGAGTTTGCTTATTTTAATTATTTTGTATCAGATCATACAATATTTTTCTTTTTGTGTTAGGCTTATTTCACTCAACATGTCTTCAAATTTCATCCATGTTGTTACATGTATCAGTACTTCATTCTGTTTTATGGCTGAATAATAGTTCATTGTACATATATACTATATTTTGCTTATCCTTTTATCGCTTGATGGACTCTCGGGTTTCTTCCATCTCTTGGCAATTGTGAATTATGTTGTTATGAACATCAGTGTGCAGATACCTGTTCGAGTCCCTGCTTTCAATTCTTTTGCAAATATACATAGAAGCAGAATTGCTGGGCCATATGGTAATTTTATACTTAATTTTTAGTGGAACCACCAAACTGTCTTCCACAGTGGCTGTACCATTTTATACTCTCACCAGCAATGAATGAGTCTTCCTATTTCTTGGCAACCTCTACAACACTTGTAATTTTGTTTTTTTGGTAGTGGCCATTCTGGTGGGTATGATATGATATCTCATAATGGTTTTGACTTGTATTTCTCTGATAGCTAATGATGTCAAGCATCTTTTCCTAAGATTTTTAGCCATTTGTGTATCCTCATTGGAGGACTGTCTATTAAGTCTTTTGCCCATTTTTTATTGGATTGTTTGCCTTTTTACTGTTGAGTTGTAGGATTTTATGTATTTTGGATATTAAACTCTTATCAGATATGTGGTTTCCAAATATTTTCTCCCATGGAGTATGTTATCTTTTACTTTCATGATAAAGTCCTTTGATATACAAAAGTTTTAAATGTTCATTATGTCCCATTTATCCATTATTTCTTTTGTTGCTTATGCTTTTGGTGTAAAGTCTAAGAAACCACTGCCTAACACAAGGCCTTGAAGATGCTTCTCCACACTTTTTTCTAGGAGCTTTATAGTCCTGGTTATTAAATTTATGTCTTTGATTGATTTTCAGTTAATTTTTACATAGGGCATGAGAAGGTAATTCTGTCTCATTCTTTGCATATGGTTATCCAGTTCTCCTGGCACTATTTGTTGAAAAGACTATTTTTTCTCAGTTAAGTGTGAACTTTGTAGCCTTGTAAAAAAATTAGAGGTGAGAGTCTAATTCTGAACTCTCAGTTCAATGGCTTTAGTCAATGTATCTATTCTTGTGCCAATACCATGCTTGACTAATGTAGCTTTGTAATATGCCTTAAAATCAGGAAGTGTGAGTTCCCCAACCTCTCTCTTCTTTTTCAAGATATTTTTGGATATTTGGGACTCCTAACACTTCCAAATAAATGTGATAATTGACATTTCCATTTATGCCAAAAGGCTGTTCAAATTTTGATTGGGATTGCATTGAATCTGTAAATTAGTTTGATAGAATTGACATATTAATAGTTCATCTTTCAATCCATGAGCACGGAACGCCCTTCCACTTATTTAGATCTTCTTTGACTTTTTTAAGCAATGCTTTGTAGTTTTTCATGTGTAAGTTCTTTACATCTTTGGTTGAATTTATTCCTAGGTATTTCTTTTAGTTGCTATTGTAAATGGATTTTTTTTTCTTTATTTCCTCCTCATATTGCTCATTACTACTGTATAGAAACCACTGCTTTTTTGGTATTGATCTTGTATCCTGCCACTTTAATGAATTTTTTTTGTTAGCTCTAATAGCTTTGTTGTAGATTTCTTGGGACTTTCTATATACAGGATCATGTCATCTGCAAATAGTGAAAGTTTGACTTCTTCCTTTCTTATTTGATACCTTTTATTTCTTTTTCTTGCCTAACTGCTCTGGCTGAACCTTCAAGTACAATGCTGAATAACAGTGGTGACAGTGAGAATCCTTGTCTTGTTGAAGATCTTAGAGCAGGGGTTCTTAACTGTTTTTGTTCCACAGACACCTTTGTCAGTTGAAAACCATAGACCCCTTACTAAGTCCACACTATACTGTGTGTTATTTAATAAATATATCACACTTGTACCAACATGTCCCAATAAGAATAATAATTTTTTTGAATTTCAATCAAGTTCACAGACCCCTTGTTAAGAACCCCTGCCTTAGAGGGAAAGATTTTAGTCTTTCACCATTGAGTATGATGTTAACTGTGGGTTTTTCATTTATGCCCTTTTTCATGTTGAATATAGTTCCTTCTATTACTAGTGTTGTAAGTGTTTTTATCAATAAGGGGTTCTGGATTTTGTCAAATGCCTTTTCTGAGATGGTCATGTATTTTTTTTTCCCTTTGCTTTGTTAATGTGGTGAATTATATTAATTGATTTTCTCATATTGAACCACCTTTGCATACCTGGGATAAAACCCACTTGATCATGGTGGACAATTCTTTTTATGTGCTGCTGGATTTGATTTGAAAGTATTTGTTGAGGATTTTTGCACCTACATTCATAAAAATATTAGTCTGTAGTTTTCTTGTGGTATATTTATCTGGCATTGGTATGAGGGTGATGTTATCCTCTCAGAATGAACTAGGGCTTGTTCCCTCCTTTTCATTTTTTTGGACGAATTTGAGCAGGATTGGTATTAATTCTTCTTGGAATGTTTGGTAGAGTTCATCTGTGAAGCAATCTGGTCCTGGACTTTTCTTTATTGGGAAGTTTTTTTTTTAAAAGATTTATTTATTTATTTATTTCTCTCCCCCCCGCCCCTCGCCCTGGTTGACTGTTCTCTGTGTCTATTTGCTGCGTGATCTTTGTCTGCTTCTGTTGTTGTCAGCGGCACAGGAATCTGTGTTTCTTTTCGTTGTGTCATCTTGTGTCAGCTCTCCTGTGTGTGTGGCGCCATTCTTAGGCAGGCTGCACTTTCTTTAGCGCTGGGCAGCTCTCCTTACAGGGTGCATTCCTTGTGCGTGGGGCTCCCCTACCTGGGTGACACCCCTGCATGGCACGACACTTCTTGTGCGCATCAGCACTGCGCATGGGTTTGGGAAGTTTTTGATGACTGATTCATTTAAAAGGTTTGTTGAGATCTTCTGTTTCCTTTACAGTCAGTGTAGTTTGGGCATGTGCTTCTAGGAATTTCCCTATTTCATCTAGGTTGTCTAATTTATTGGTGTACAGTTGTTCATAGTTTCCTGTTATGATGCTTTTTTATTTCTGTGTATAATAATAATGTCTTTCTCCTCCCTCATTTCTGTTTATATTTATTGGATTTAAAACAATTTTTTCTTTGTCACTCTAGTTAAGGGTTTGTCAGTTCTATTGATCTTTTCAGAGAACCAACTTTTGGTTTTGTTAACGTTCTCAAGTGTTTTTTTTTAAATTCTCTCATTTATTTCTACTCTGTTATTTCTTCCTTTTTGCATGCTTTGGGTTCAGTTTGCTGTCCTTTTTCTAGTTCCTTCAGGTGTGCAGTTAGGATTTTGATTTTAACTCTTTCCTCTTTTTTAATATTAGCATTCAGAGCTATAAATTTCCCTTTCAGCAACTCTTTCACTGCATCCCATGATTGTTCTCATTTTCATTCATCTCAAGATAGACTGATTTCCCTTGTAATTTCTACTTTGACCTCTGATTGAAGGTATTATTTAAATTACATATATTTGTGATTTTTCTAGTCCTCTGCATATTATTTCTTTCCAGTTTCAGTCTACTATGGTCATGCAAGATGCCTTGTATATTTTCAGTCTGTTTAAATTCATTGAGATTTGTTTTGTGAAAGATGTGGTCTATCCTGTTTACATGCACACCTGATAAAAATGTACATCCTGCTGTAGTGGGGTGCCATGTTCTGTGTATGTCTGTTGGGTCTGGTTAATTTATTATATTTTTTCAAGTTCTTTGTTTCCTTCTTGACCTTCTGACTAAATATTCTATCTATAGATGAAAGTGACGTATTGAATTCTCCAGCTAAAATTGTAGAGACGTCTATTTCTCTCTTCAGGTTTGCCAGTGTTTGCCTCATGTCTTTTGGGGGTACCATGGTTAGGTGCAAAAATATTTTTAACACTTCTTCTTGGTAGGTTGCCTTTTTATTAATATACAGTGTCCTGTTAACAGTTTTTGACTTAAAGTCATTTTAAGTCTGATATTAGAATAGCTACCCAGTTTTTGTTTTGATACTATTTACATGGTATTTACATGGGATATCTTTTTCCATCTTCACTTTCAATCTATTTGCATCTTTGGGTCTAAGGTGACTCTCTTGTAAACATCATATAGTTGGATCATTTTTTTTAAAATCCATTCTGTCAATCTGTGTTTCTTATTGGGAGTTTGATCCATTAACATTCAGTGTTATTACTGTAAAGGCAGTACTTACTTCAGCCATTTTGTACTTTGTTTTTTATAAATCATATCTTTTTCTTTTTATTATTTTTTGTTAGAGAAGTTGTAGGTTCACAGAAACATCATGCAAAAATATCTGAAGTACAGAGTTTCCCATATACTACCCTATTATTAATACCCTGGACCAGTAAGTTACCTCCATTACAATGCATGGGAGAACATATTTATAAAAGTACTGTTAACTACAGTCTACTGCTCAAAAGAGGGTTCATTGTGTTGCACAGTTCCATGTATTCTCCTTTAATTTCCATTTTAATATATGACCCAAAATCTCTGATGATGGGTTCAAGTTCCTTCAATGTGATTGGTTTGTTAAGTTCTTGTATTTCTTGTAGCATCAGTGTAGGTTGGTTGTGTATTTCTAGGAATTTGTCCATTTCATCTAGGTTGTCTAGTTTGTTGGCATATAGTTTCTTATTCTCTTATGATTCTTTTTATTTCTGTGGGGTCCATTGTAACTTTCTCCCTTGTATCTCTGATTGTATTTATTTGCATCTTCCTTTTTTCTTTGTTAGTTTACTTAGGGGTTTGTTGATTTTATTGATCTTCTCAAAGAATGAGCTTTTGGTTTTGTTGATTTCTCTATTTTATTTTGTTCTCAATTTCATTTATTTCTGCTCTAATCTTTATTATTTCTTTCCTTCTGTTTGCTTTGGGATTGGTTTGCTGTTCTTCTAGTTGTTCAGTTAAATCTTTGAGTTTAGCTCTTCCTTCTTTTTTAATATAGGCATTTAGGGCTATAAATTTCCCTCTCAAGCAGCCTTCACTGTATCCCATCAGTTTTGATATGTTGGGTTCTCTTTTAAATTTGTTTCAATGTATTTACTAATTTTACTTGCAATTTCTTCTTTGATCCACTGATTAGGTGTGTGTTGTTCAGCCTCAACACATTTGCAAATTTACTTTTTTACTGTCTATTATTGATTTCCAGTTCCATTCCATTACGATCTGAGAAGGTGCTTTGTATAATTCCAATCATTTTATATTTACTGAAAGCTGCATTGTGCCCTAACATGTGGTCTATCCTGGATAAAGTTCCATGGGCACTTGAGAAGAATGTATAGCCCACTGAGTTTGGATGCAGTGTTCTGTATATATCTCTTAGGTCTAACTCATTTATTATATTGTTCAAGTTCTTTGTTTTCTTGTTGATTTTCTGTCTAGTTGTTCTATCTAATGGTGTGAGTGGGGTGTTGAAGCCTACAACAATTATTGTAGAGATATCTATTTCTCCCTTCAGTTTTCCCAGAGTTTGTGTAATATTTTTTGGGACACTCTGGTTAGGTGCATAAATATTTATGACTATTATATCTTCCTGGTGGATTGTTCCATTTATTAATATATAATAGCCTTCTGTATTTCTTATGACTTTTTTGGGCATTTGACATTATGATTATTATCATTCTCAAAGTGGGACTATTAGGGTTTATACTATTTGTTTGGAGTATGCTGCATTTCTTGGACATGTATATTAATGTCCTTAATAGGAGTTGGTAAATTTTTGGCTATATTTCCTCAAATATTCTTTAAACTCCTTTTTCCTTCTGAGATACCCATGATGCATATGTTTGTTTTATGCTGTCACTTGAATCTTTGAGACACTGCTCAATTTTTTTCTATTGTTTTCTTTATATGTTCTTTTGGCTATATGATTTTGATCATCCTGTCATCTATTTCACTGATTCTTTCTTCTACATGTTCAAATCTGTGTATGCTTCACATTTTAAAAATTCATTATTTTTTGAAGTCCATTATTTTGCCTTTCATCCCCATAAGTTTATTTATGTTTTTTTTTAAACTTTCAAATTCTTCATGTTCATTCATTGTCTTAATATCTTTAGCTCTATGTCCATATTTTCCTTCATCTCCTGGAATTGGTTTATGAGATTTGTTTGAACTTCTTTGAGTATGTGTTCCAAATTCTGCATCCCCTTTGAAGTTTTAATTTTTTCCTTTGACTGATCCATATCTTCCTATTTCTTTTTATTACTTGTACTTTTTTTGTGAATGTCTTGGCATCTGATTATTTTGATTTGTTAACTCTGAAGGTCATTTTTTCCCTCTTGCCTAGGGTTTTATTTTAGATTGGATTTACATTAAGGCTCTTGTTTTATGCTTGGTTCAATTTATTCTGGGCCTTTAAGGTAGCCTGAATTTAAATTTAACTGTTAAGATTTTCTTGGCTCTTCATTTGTTTCTTATCTGGATGGGTTGTGCAACTTTTAATATTCCAATTTTTGTGTGATTGTTTCACCTCCAGGAGAAAGCTTCCTTTCCTCTGTTCCTTCTCTGGAAATCGTGATCTGTTCTGTTTGCTTTTGTGTAGTGTGTTCTCCCGAGCTCCTATGATTTGTTTAAATTGTCTCCCTCATTCAGTTTTCCTTTTCCTTCCACATTTCTGGGAGCTGTCCTGTCTTACAGCAGCTCAGGTTTCCTTTTTTTCTGTGGAGGTTTTCTGTGTCTGGTTTCTTCCCTGTTAGGGTATCTCACCCAGGATCCCAGATGGGATCAATCCAGAAAGGTCCATTTTGCCTTGAAATAGTCCTGTGAACAAAGACTGGATAGAGTGAGCACACCTCTTGCCAATAGTTCTGGCATGGTTTCTTTTTTTTTTTTTTATTTTTTATCCCTGGTGACCATTTTGTATGTAGCACTTTGAACTTCTGTGTTTTGAATCCCTGAGCCTGGATATGCATCGGTTCCAACTTGCTGCTGTGAGTAGCTCTATAGTCTGCATCTTTGGCACAAAGATGGGCCATGTTGCCTCTGTGTTACCTTTGCTGCATAGGACCAAGTGGGGGATGGGGGTCTTGACTGGTGAATCCATGAAGAAAATCTTCTACCAGGTCTTGGATATTACTCCTCTTTTTCTTCATTCAATATTTGTGGAGTCCTTCTCCAGTTTCTATCATCTTCTAGAGTTCTAAGCAAGTGGGCTTTGTCCTTTTATTAGCTACTTCTGAGGGAAGACTTTTCCAGAGGATATCTTTTGTTGCTGTGTTGATGTCATCACTCCTGAAAGTATTTTTTCTCTTAAATGCTATAAACCAGAGGTCAGCAAACCATGGTCTGTGGACCAAATTTGGCTTGCCACCTGTTTTGCCTAGCCTAAAAGCTAAGAAGGGTTTTAACTTTTTAAAATGTTTACATATAAAGTGGTTATGGAATTACCTACTTACTATCCCCAGATTTGCCTCTTGGCCCACAAAGTCTAAAATATTTACTATTTGGCCTTATAAGAAAAGAATTATGACTCCTTGTCTAACAAACATCTTCTGCATCCATTCCTCTATAGCATCCATTTAACAAATATTTACTCAATGTGTTACCTTGTGCAAGGTAGGCTAAGATAAAAAGTTGAATTGCTTATGGAGTCTGCTTTTAAGGAGTTCATAATTTATCAGGGATGATAGGACATGAACATCAATAGCAGTAACCCAAGGTTGAGTAAGAGAAGAATTATAGGAGTGAACAATTTAAGGGCTATCATATTTCATATTTCAGATGATAATAGCTGATATCAAGCTAGAGGAATTAGGGGAACTTAGTGGAGGAGCTGGGATTGGAGTTGGGCCAGGAAACATTACACGTCCACACACATTCTAGGAGAGAAAATTATCTAAAACCCAGCATAATTGCTGGACTTCTGAGCCTTCAAGTGGGGCAATTAATTGGTGTTTCAGCATTGAAGAAAAGCTTTGTTTTCCTTTGATACCAATTTCCCTCTCGCTTTCCCACTTTTTTCTCTCTTCTTCCTTGAGCCAAAATTTAGTCTGAGTTTCCATGTTGAAATCTAAGGAATTAAGTAGCAGGTTTTGAGGAGCTGCTTTAGCTGATTTTTCAGATTTGGGATTCTGGTGATTTTTTTGGGGGGAAGGGACAATATTCTATACACTCATCCAAGATTAGAGCAGTTTTGACCAAATGACTCCTCATCCCACTTTTTGTGTGTGTTTGTTTTCAGCAGGGAGAACTCAGCCAAGATTCCCTTCTTTATCTGCACACTCCCTCTTCATGGGGTCCGGTGGCCAGCAGCATCTCCTTTCCTGTGGCTTTGCCAGTCTAGAGTCTCTGCTAATGAGAGGGGAGGGAATAAAATCAGGTTCAATATTTGTAATGTTTAGAAATTGCTTTCTTTCATGTAAATAAACTTCTTAGGGGTAGGGCCAAAGAAACTGATCTGAGAAAAAAGAGAATTTTTATTTCCCTGTTTAATAGAGACCTGAATGTACAATGAGAAACTGAAATAAATACTGTCATTCATCTTAAATGAAATGAACATAACCTGAAAATGATTTTCTTATGGATCAAAGCTTAAAAGTAGAATTGAAGCAGAAAAATATTATTCAAAGGAATGAATTTCATGAGATAGAGCTTTCTTGGGAAAATAATCCTAATGTGATTTGAGATGATGGCATGGTTCCTGATTGATGAGTTAAAGGTGAAGGAATAGCTTTTTGGTGGATATAAATATAATCATTTCCACATTTCAGAAAAAGAGCTATTAGATAACATTACCAATTCTTTGAGGTAAAAGTATTTCTCTCATTATTAAAGACTAGTCATCCTTGAATTTTTATGCTGATTAACACAAAGTCCCTGAAATCAAACTCTATTCATGGACATATACAGTAGTACATATTAGTTACAATAAACTGAGTAATTTTGGATAATGAATTTAATGCATTTCCATTTGGTACTAGGAATAGTACTTCTCATTGTCACAAGTGCACAGCTTTCTTAACACCTTTTCAATCTTTCATGGCCTTTGTAGTTGAGTTTGGATAATTCTATGGTGATTTCAATTGGATTTTATTTTAATCTCATACAATGGTCAAACTGATTTATCCAACATAAAGATGGTGGGAATTGAGTCAAAAGTTGTACTAAAGGAAGAATGAGTTACTGGACTTGAATCTGATCAAATATACTATTTTTTTGGGAAAGTTTATGCATTTCTTGGTAATAATTAAAAATTTCTTTCATTTGTATCTTTAAACTAGTTCTAGTACTTTGCCCCAAACTTTAATCTATCCTTGGTTCTTTGTGTGGCTTCATTCTCCTCTCTCCACAAGGGGGCAAAGTGGTCACTGGCATCTCTAAGCTTACAGAGCCTTATAGCTTAAGGTAAAAGAGGAAGAGGTACTCTCTTTACCCACAGTTTTCCCAGGGCAGATTCTGGTTTGGGTTGTAGACCTTGAATATAGTACTGATTGGCAATCAATTGGTGTTCCAGTATTGGGAGATGTACATATCTGAGGATGGATGTATTAATATGATTTAGAATCAGGGGTTATGACATTAATTCTTTAAAAGCAATAGAAGAAATTATATCACTGATGTGGAGACAGTGGCAATGGGAGTTGCTGAAGGCAGGGAAAGGGTAAAAGAGGTGTGATATGGGGGCATTTTTAGGACTTGGAGTTGTCCTGAATGATATTGCAGGGACAGATGCAGGACATTATATATCCTGCCATAACCCACTGAATGGACTGGGAGAATGTAAACTACAATATAAACTATAATCCATGCTGTGTAGCAGTTTTCTGATATGTATTCATCAAATGCAATGAATGTGCCACACTAATGAAAGAAGCTGTTGATATGGGATGAGTGGGGGTGTGGGGTATATGGAAACCTCTTGTATATTTAAATGTAACATTTTGTGTGATGTGTGTATCTTTAAAAAAAAAAAAGATAAATTTTAAAAAAGAATTTAAAAAGTCAATTAGAAAAAAACTATTTATCAAATGAACAATTAATGAATTAAATTTCCCTTAAGAATTTATTTCTTTTTACCAGGTTTCATTCCACATTTATAAACAACATTTTATGTTTGCCTTTGTTCGCTATTATTGTAGCTAGAGATGGTCAGCCAGAGGAGAGGGGGCAGAGGGCAGGGGTGATGAAGAGCCTAGAGAAGATACTTGGTTCCCTGTTCTGCCATCATTTTTCTTGGTAGTGTCACTTCATCAGTTCTTTTATTTGACATCTCTAATTCCCAACTGACCATTTGTTAGCATTGGGTGGGCGAGTGGGGCTCTCTGTCAGTGAAACCTGACTTTATCAGTAGACGAGTCCCATTGACAGGCTTTTTTGGAATAGAAGTATCTGGTTCCATGACCATAAAACACTCACATGGGAGAGGTTGGGGCTTGTTTACCAATATAATAAGAGTACTCTATCTGCTCATCATGTATTTTTTTGCCACATAGAATTTCGTGGTATGACATTTGTGGCAGTTTGATATTATTTCTGAACCAGCCCTCCCCTCACCCCCAAAAGAGAAAGATTATGTTTGTAAAGTGGTCTGTTCCTCTGGGTGTGATACCCTTTGACTGCATTGGATTCAGCTGACATGTTTTGATTAAATTGCCTGTTAAGATTAGGGCTTTGATTCAATGTCAGTAAGGTGTGACTCAGGGTTGAGCCTCCAACCCTTTAGTGGACTGATATATATGGACATTCACTGAAGAAGATACACAGAAGAGGAGAGAACTTTGTCATTTTTGTTCTGACATGTGACAGAAAGAAGGCTTAAATAGCTAAATTCCTGGGAAGACAGATAAGCCATTTGCCTGATAGCTTGTAGTCAAAGAAAACAGAGCAGCTGAGCAGCTGAGAAGGCCCAAGAGACCAGGCAGTGATCACCCACCATTTTCCTTTAAGACATGGCAATAGATTTTGGTTAGAAAGAAGCCTTGAGTTGGACTTTATAGGGCCTTGTAATGGTAAGATTTTATCCTAAATAAATACCCTTTATTAAAGTCAACAAATTTCTGGTACTTTGCATCAGCACCCCTTTGGCCGACTAATACACCATTAAACAATTTATACAAAGCAAGAACAACATATTTTACCAAACATTTTCTAAAAGTTCTGAAGATGAGGGTCATAAAAGGAATTGTAATGACTCTCCAAATCCTTAGCCATGAGCTCTGGCCACATGTCTAAATCTGTCAAGGGTTTTAGGGTTTGAGAAAAAAGAGAAGGGTACAGTTGGAGAGAGGAGAGCTGCATTATAGGATATTTTGTACTCACAGTAAAGAAACTATGCTAGCTGTAATGTAAATAGCATTTAATTGAAAAGTCAAAAGATCAGGATATAAGTCCTGTTTTACTCTGGTCTTGCCTTTTGAATATAGTCAGATTGTAACTTTCTAACCTTTGGTTTCCTTAGTGACATAGCAGATTAATAAGGATCCTTTAAAAGTGGATACCCATAGTAGCACTGTGAATATTATAGTGACAGGAAAAAGGTAAGGTGGAGCAACTGATTTACTATTCAGAAGTGACAAGTACAATTTTCTCAGTATCTCCAGTATTCTTGTCCTACTCAGAATCAAACAGCCTGCCTCTTACTCTCCTACATTTAAAATCAAATACATTTTAGCAAGGTAGGTGAATAACTCTGTCATTGGGTAAAATTTAGTAGTGATAGTGGAACATACAGCTGACTATTTCCAAATGCTATTCCTTTATATTGTGGGGTACTTTAATCTTGCATTACACCAATAACCAGCACTACCTCTTATAGAAATAGCAGTGCAGTGCCTAGTCACAGTTTGAAATATCAGTGGCTATCAGGTAAAATACCTGGGATACCTTCACACATTATTCTTGGGTGGGGCAAAACACTGTTTCAATCAGGAAATTACACTTTGAAGAACTATTTTTTTTTTTATTATAGACATTTCTTAAAACCAAATTACATTTTGTGGTGCTACCTGTGGTTAAAAAATTCCAACTGTCAATATGATTCTAGTATGTTATACTCAAGGGTTTATTTTTCTTGAGTTTTAAAATTTATATTTCAATGCTTGGCATCCTTTCCTTTCCTCTAGCTCTGGGGTATCACATAATGTCTGTGTATTTCACACTTCTTTGTGGAAGTGCAATGATTAATGAGAACAATAATCAATTAAGAACTCATTTATTACACTCCATTAAATCAGTGATCTATTGACACAAGATACGAACATGAAGTACAATTTAATGATTAAAATAGTACAGTGAATTAAACTTATCATGGAATGGTAACTATTTGGAAGAGATGATTGCTTCTGTGCAACATAAGGGGAGTGTGTTTATATGAACTTCAACAGAAAGATAGGAATAAAAAGTGGAAGGCCAACTGCGGCGGCTTGCTCAGTCGGTAGAGGTGGGGTCTGGCTGCGGACGAGGGGTTGGTCCAGCTCAGGACGAGGGGTCGGTCCCGCTTGGGACGAGCGGTCGGTCCAGCAGCAGACGAGGGGTCGGTCTCACAGGGGTTGCGCGGTTTGGCTGACGGGGTCGCCCGGCGAAGCCGGCGACGAAGGGGTCGCCCGGAGAAGCAGGCGACAAACTGGGGACAAGGGAGGCCAGGCCCTTGTCGGGGGCTCTCAGGACTGGAGGGCGCACGGCAGAAGAACTACCGCGGAGACAACGTAAACACGCAAGTCCACTTTATTGAGGGAGAGGCAACAGTTTTATAGGGGCTGGGGAAGGCTGATTGGTCGAAGCCACGCCCTGTTCTGATTGGTTGCTGGAGAAAGGTCAGTGGGCGGTACTGGACGGGGGAGGGGCGGTGATTAGGGATTGGCTGTCGCTGTTGCTGGGGGAAGAGGCAGGGTTTAGGGATTGGTGGCTGCTGTTGCTGGGGTAGAGGGCAGACTGGAGTTTCCCGCCCACGCCTGGCTGTTGCTGCTGTCGGGGGGCGGGGGGCGGAAAGGGCAGACTGGAATTTTCTGCCCTGCGCCTGCGCAGGGAGAAAGAAGAAGGCATCGTGTGGCGCTATCTGGGAGGAGGGGCGGCCACGGAAGCATGGCTGCCAAGAAGGGGAGACTTGAGGGCACTCTGCGCCCATGCCGAGCTTCCTTCAGGGGTGGCGGTGGGCCCGACCAGCCACCCTATTATGGGGGCAGCGGCTTGGCCTACTGTGGCCGCTCCCCCGCCAGCCCAGCAAACCACGCTTCAGCCCGAGGGGTGACCGCAGCCAACAACTTAATAAATTCAAGGCAGCTGTATGGTTGAACCACTTGTCTCCTTAGTATAAATCTAAAAAGCAGAAGAGAAAGAAAACCTATACATTATATGTTGGTAGAAGACAGTAACATTCATTCAGTTAATATTTGTAACATGCCTACAATATGCACTGTGCTAAGTGCTAAAGATCCAAAATGACCAAGATCCTAAGAAAAGATTGCAAAAAAAACCCCAAAACAAACACCAATTGCCCAAAAAATCCCACCTGCACAATAAAACTTTTTTTCTCTTTTGATTACTGAAGAGTATACTGCTGTTAGCACTTAGTTTAGCTAAACCAGACCCAGTAGTATAAGCACAAACTTTAGTTTCCCTCATTCGTTTCTTTAGCATCTATTTAATTCCATTATAATGTGTGGGAGTGTTTGGTAATTAGGAGAGAAGAGAGATTTGGGTTGGGGTAGGGAGGAGAAAGTCCAGGGGATAGTTGGCAGTGACGTTAATCAGTGGTTCATAAAGGATGTGGTACCATCCCTGGGGAGTGGTTAGAAATCTGTGAGGCATTTTTGGGTTCTCACAATAATGTGAGAGGAGGAATACTGTTGGCATCTATCGAGGATGCTAGATGATCTGCAATGCACAGGACATTTCCAAACAATGAAGAATTGTCCCATTTCCCTTGAATTATTTATTGTGTGATCAGGCACTCATCTTTAATAGGCAAACTTGTAGTTTAGATGCAAAAACCACTTTTACATGAACGCAGCATTTTTTTTTTGGCATGGCATTATATACATTGAATTTTCTAGGAATTCAACTACTTATTAAGTCAAGGGAATCTCGGTTCACCGTCTTACCAAAAGTTGTTCATTATTTTGGAAGAGAACACTAGTGAAGCAAATGCTGATGCAAAATATCTGTATCAGATTTTCTTTGAACTCATCTTTTTGACTAATTCTATATATAGTTAAGTATCTGATTGCTTCATTATGTCTTCTAGAGTAGTTTTGTCAAAGCATTTTCATGTTGAAATATGTATTATTAGAAATTACTTTCAATTTCTTTTAAAAAATATAGTCAAAGCATTATATATGTGTGCATACATTGTAATTTGAATTTGTAATATATACTTTGAAAGTATAGCTAGGTTATCTTATCTACAAGTTTTCTTTCAAATATAAAAAAGGGGACTGTGGTGGCTTAAACTTAATCCATTTCTGTGGGCGTGAACGCATTGTAAATAGGACATTTGTATGACATTATTTTTAAGACAGGGATTCTTAATAAGGGGTCCATGAGCTTGAATTGAAATTTAAAAAAAAACATTATTCTTGTGGGGACATGTTGGTGTGGGTGTGATATATTAAATAATACACAGTATAGTGTGGACTTAGTAAAGGGTCCATGGTTTTCACCTGACTGGCAATGGGGCTCTATGGAATGTAAAAGGTTAAGAACCCTTGCATTAATGTGGCCAGTCTCGAAGCCAAACTCAGCATGTAAATGCAATGCCTTCCCCCCAGCGTGGGACATGACACCCGGGGATGAGCCTCCCTGGCAACGAGGGACCACTATCAACTACCAACTGATGATGCAACTGGAAAATGACCTTATACGGAAGGTTCAATGCGGATCAGCAGAATATCCATGTCTACATAAAATACCATGACTTTAAAATGCTGTTTGACCTAAAGTAAGGGGGAAATGGAAAGGAGAAATGAGTTTATATGGCTACGAGTTTCTAAAAAAGAGTCTGGAGGCTGGCAGAAGGTTTGCCCTCATGCACAACTGAGCAGAGTCAGAGAGACAGATAAAGCAGATACAACCCCCAGATATTGGTTCCTTTGAGGGCTAAAGAGACCCATGGGAGTTATGGTCATGGCCGATGGGGTTAACTACCAGGGCAGATGGCCCCTCTTTGGAAATGGTGTTTATGTGTGATGAATCTGGACTCAGATGGGATCTCCCTTCATAAGACTTTCATGCTAATGTGCTGGAGGTGCAGTTAATGTTGGGGTTTAAGATATATTTAGGGGATTTGAATCTCTGGACTGACAATGTGATAGCCAGATCCTGAGCCTCAACAGACTCCAGCACCTACAATCTGATTTATTGGACTTACCACACTCAGCTAAGATGGAGGTGAAGGACAACCACCACACCATGGAGCCTAGAGTGATTACAACTGAAAATGGGAGGATTGCATCCAGCATCCAGGTGGAATCTGAGCCTCCTCTTGACATAAAGGTGCAATGGACACAACCAATCCAGTGTCCACATAGAAGAGGTGGCATTGGATTGGGAAAAGTGGACATAATGGACAAAGGGTATGGGGAAAGGCAGGAAGAGATGAGAGGTGGAGGCGTCTTCGGGACATGGAGCTGCCCTGGATGGTGCTTCAGAGGTAATCACCGGACATTGTAAATCCTCACAGGGCCTACATGATGGAATAGAGGAGAGTATGGGCCATGATGTGAACCAATGTATATGAGGTGCAGAGGTGCCCAAAGATGTACTTACCAAATCCAATGGATGTGTCATGATGATGGGAACGAGTGTTGTTGGGGGGGGGGGGAGGGGGGGGGTGGGGGGGTGGGGTTGAATGGGACCTCACATATATATTTTTAATGTAATATTATTACAAAGTCAATAAAAAATAAAAAAATTAAAAAAAAAAAAAAAAAAAAAAAAAAAAAAAAAAAAAAGAACCCTTGCATTAAGGGGTGATCCAAATGAATTGGGATGGGTCTTAATCCTATTACTGGAGTCCTTTATAAGCAGAATGAAACTCACACACAGAGAAAAAGCCACAGGAAAAAGCTGGAAGTCAATGGAACCTGTGTCAGCCTGGTGAGGCCAAGTGCTTTGCTATGTGACAGAAAAGCCAAGAAGCAAGGATCGCAGGCAGCCAGCTCCACGATCTTCTGGGAAAACGCACCACCTTGATGACGTCTTCATTTTTACTTCTCCCAGCTTAAAAATTGTGAGCCAATAAATTCCCATTGTTCACGCCAGCCCTTTACATGGTATTTTGTTTTAGAAGCCAGGAAACAAAAACAAGGACATTGAGAACCATTGATGGCAATGGTATAGTCTCTGACCCCCATCTAGAAAACTCTAACTTGAACTCTAAGACATAGACTAATAAAGGACAGAAATTACAGAACTGTTTTGATGGGAGACATTGTGAGATTCTCTGATGGCAAGAATGACTCAAGAAAGATGCTGAAGGACTGGGGAACAAGCAGATTTTCTTCAGTGTCCATGTGATGAAATTTGGCACAGAAGTTGGGGAGGAGGGCAGCATTCTTCTTGCTTTGGCAGTAATACCAGCATTGCTCAGATCTGGAATAATCTGGAGACAGGACATTTTAACACTCTCATGATGGAATAAGCAGTGATAAAATTTTACAAGGTGACCTTGAGGGGTGTTGCCCTGAGCAAGTGGAAGCCAGAGAAGGAGAAGAAAAGAGGGTGGTCACTGTGCGGTAACTGTAAAAAATAAGTTTGATTTAGAGACAGTCCCATTATGGAATTTGAAAAATGATGGGGTAAACATTGAAGGGATCAGATTTCCATTAGTCAGGCTAGCAGTGACTATCGTAATTTAGTCATTGGATCTAAATATAAATATTCATTTAGAAGAAAAGGTTAGAGCCATCACATCATATACAAAATACATTTGAGATAGATTATACATTTAAATGCAAAAAAAAAAAAAAAACCCTGAAAAACCCTAAAAATATTAGGAGAAAATCCAGGAGAATGTTTTTAATTGTTTTTAAGTAGGGAAGACCTTCAACACCACAAGTAACAAAATATGCAATTTAAAACAATGTTGAAATACAAGATTTTCACAAATCTGAAAGATTCGTAACATTCAATTTTGGTGAACAGGTAGGGAAAACCACTTTTAGACACTATTAATGTACTGGTATTTACGAGGATAAAATTGGTAGTAGTTTTTAAAATTAGAAATTCACAAATCATGTGTATATTTAAATATTTATTTCCCTCCACCCCCATTGTTTGTGATTGCTGTTGGCTCTCTGTGTCTCTGTGTCTGCTTGTCTTCTTTTAGGAGGAACCAGACCTCCTGGGAAATCCCATGTGGGAGGGGTCACCCAATCGCTTGAGCCACATGCAGTCTCTACTTGTTGTGTTTCCTTGTTGTATCATCTTGTTGCAACATGTCATTGCATCACTCATTGCATTAGCTCCTTGCACCAGCCCTTTGCATCAGCTTTCTGTCTTGCTCTTCTTCTTTAGGAGGCACTGGGAACCAAACCCAGGACCTCCCATGTGTGATGTGGGTGCTCAACTGCTTGAGCCACTTCTGTTCCCCCATATCTTATATTTACAAATCCTACTTTTAGGAATCTAATCCAGAAACAGCCAAAACAAACAAATAAACACATACACACATCCATCAAAAGGAGAATGATTAAACAAATTACAGTATAATGATATAACAGAATACTATAAAACCATTAAAAGGAACAGATCTCTCTGTATTTCCTGGGATGATACATATGATCTGTTAAATAATAACAGCAATTTGAGAATAATGTGTTTACCATTAATCCATTTTAGTTACGCCAAGCAAAACATTGTGAGAATAGACTGAATGGCAATGGCATCTGTTGGCATTGTGTCAGGGATCCAGAAGTACACTAATCATGCTTGCCAATCAGTTCTCTTCCCAGCTCTGCCACCCTGCACATCTCCAGAACTCAAACGTTTGAGTTTTGCAGGGGGTGGTAGTCCCCTTTCCTTCTTTGGCTTTCTTGAGGCTGCTGAATATTAAAGGAACAAGTGCAGAACGGCCAAGTAGGTAGTAACTTTCAATACAGAATTCTTATATGTCTGTGTTTGTCATTATAGCTTAGGTCAGAATCTCAAGTGATATTTGTGTCTCTTCTAAAAATCTAAATCCAAAAGAAAAAAAAGTATCATAAACTTGACCTACTTTAAGCTAACCCTGGCTATAGTTAGTTGGATGGAAGAAAATAAATGGATGGTACAACAGAATATTCATGAGCTTTTATGAGGTTTTTCCATGAGTTTTAAAAGCACAGTGATCCACCCGTTGGTAAATATGGCTCAAACAATATCTCAGTTCTCATAAAACATATTGACATTCATCTCTCTTGGGAGGGGCAGAAAAGGTGATTCATGGAGAGGTGAGGAGAGGGGGCATGCAATACATATGTGTATATGCAATCTGAAAGTATATATTCCAACTATTCATGCTGATTACCTCACTGAAGAAGGTGGTGGGTAATGGAAGTGGGGAGGGAGAAATCGGAGAGCTTTTGCTTATTCAGGGGAAAAAGATCACATCTAGTGAGGCCTGGAAAATATGTTCAGATAGAGACTACCTAGATGTTTAACCTGATCTAGTTCCCCTTCCTGGCATACATTTCTCAACCTTTCTTGAAGTTAGGTTGGAGTCACATGACTAGCTCTGGCCAATGAGTGTGCAAGACTGATATGTGCTGCTTCTAGGAATGTGCCCTACAATCTCCTGTGAGGTTGTTGGTTCACTTTCCCTTCCTAATCTGGGCCACTGAAAGTGAGGGACTTCCATCCAGCAGTGCCACATGGTTGAAGGACTCTGGATTCCTGAATTACTAGCTAAAAAACAGCCCAGGAGAACTGCCAACTATATAAAACCATGATGTGTGATGACACAAGCTTTTGTTGTGTTAAGCTGTTGAGAATTCTATGTCTATTTATTACCAAAGCATAACTTAGCCTATCTTGACAAAGGCAGAAATTTGCATCAGAAGTGGGGTCCTGTGCTGTAACAAAAATCTAAAATACGTAATTTTGACTTAATAGTTTGGTGGTGAATGACAGAGAGATATACTAGGCTAGGCCTGACCATTTTATGTATTGTCAAAGTATTTGATTACATTGTCACATGCTATAACTGGGAAGGCAGACTTCATGCCAACAACCAACTAACCTTGCAGGAAACATGTTTGGAAAGTTGAATTTTAATAGTTTACATTGATTAAAATTACCCATTTTTGGCAAGGTATTACAAGAAAGAAATGGAATCTGGAAAGAATTGGCCAGGTATAAGCAGAAGTAAAAGGAGAGAGAATTCACGTATCTGGGGCCTAGAAAAGTTGGAAAAAATAATCATGGCTTTTACACCTAAATTGTAAGGGTTGATATTTTTTTAAAAAAAGAAAACATTGAGTGATGAAGCCTTCAAATTTCTCAACTGAATAGAAAAATAGGAAAATTTAAGAAAAGATCTTATTAAGAGTGAAACTTCTCACCTATTGCTCCAGATAGACTCACAATAGCCAGTATTAAATTGATAAAGAGATACATTGGGACAAAGAGGCAAAGGAAAAAAAAGTGAGTTTGAGTTGGAGATTTATGTATGGAAAGGGCTTTGGGCATGGGTTTTGTACATGGAACTATCATTAGCAAAACTATCAATAGTAAACACCTACTATGCTTCTGAGGGAATTATACGGCTAAAGAAATCATGCATCCATACTAAAACAATTATTGAGAATTAAAATAATTAATTATCAGCTAATCTTCTACAAGCAGAAGGCAGCTTTGAGGACTGTCTAGACAGGGGGAGGATTTCCTCCCTAGTGCTCATCTGTGCTGTGGCCAAGGAGAGTAATGAACAAGAAAGAAACTCTCAGAGGATGGAATTGCTTGTTTTTAGAAAACAATAAACCATGGAGCTCTTCTCATAAAGAAGAGTCATGGTCTACTCAAGGCTCTACTCCCAGATGGGGTTCTTTTACAATGTTTGCCAAATGGGATTTCAGAATTGCTACAGACCCATGTCTGCTGTGCTTCTCCACTTCTTCCCCTTTCCAAATGGGAAAGTTTACTGTGATTATACTGTCCCTGTTCAACCCATATGTCATGTAGGAAAACAGATATCTTTTTAGTTTAATAGGATGCTGGACTATGAGATACCACACAAGTACCTGATAGAGAAGACTACATAGCACCCAGTGATCATGGACTTAGAGCTACAAGCTGTATCTGGATGGAACTTTGGGTTGTCACTCCTGGAAGGAGAGTTCTGTGTGTGAGAGAAAGAGTGAGAAAGATATTTAAAGGCAAGCAGGGACAAGAAGTTCCAACTGCGGTAGGGATTGGCTAGAATCTCATTTTCTTCTTGACCTAATCCTATATTTCTCAGGCTTCGTGCTGAAAAGAAGCTAGTTTTGGCCATATAAATATGATTCTCAACTGGAGCTCTTACATATAGAAACATATTTACAGTCAATGATCATATAACTTCTTGTAATAAATACTGAAGAAAAGGTGGGAATAGAATATAGAACAACCTTAGCCCTAAGGTTCTTAGAGCATGCCAATGTCAAAATGAGCTAACTGATAACAAAAAGAAAATGAGTCATTTATATTACACAATTGATGACAATGAGATTAAAAAATCTTTTGGTCATAGTGGATTGTACACTGCACAGAAATCATGATATGAAGCTGCAGGTGAAATAAAAATTGAGATACAGTTTGAAGAAGCCACAAGTTTCATTTCTCTCTGTAGTTGACAGGTACGGAAGAAAGAACACTGAACCATTTCTGCAAGTGAAGTTATATAAAGAAACCGAAGATTGCTTAGTGAAATTATTTACCAGTTTTAGTAAGGGAAACTTTTTTTATACACCTATTTTATATGAACTCTTTGCAACATTTGATACCGTGGGCCACTTCCTTCTTGAAAACCTTTTTTTCCTATTCTGTGACATGACTATCTTCCAAAGACTTTTTTACATGGACCTCAGGTGCAGAGGATTGAGTTAGTCATATTCTGTGCTCAGAGCATGCTTTCATCATTAGACCTCTCACTTGTTTATTTTCTCTTCTTTCACCATATTCATGCCCATTTCCCACCTAACACCTACTTACCCCTTCTACTGTACTTAATATGTAGTCTTCTATATACTATCCACATATTTACTCAGATATGTGTCTATCTTGAAAAATATAGTACTTTGAGTTTTGATTTATATAAATGAAATTATATAACTATCATTCTGCACCTTACTTTTTCATGAAACACTTTCTTTTGTATCCATGTTGTTACATGTACACATAGCTCATTATTTATGACTGTTCCATTCATCATTTGTATACGTTGCATTGTATTTCTCCTCCTAGTGATGAATGCTTGGAATGTCTCCAAATACATTGTCTGAATGTTCTGTCTGAACATTCTGTCTGAATTTCTCTGAGGTTTGTATTCAGGACTGGTCATAGCACAAATTTCATGCTTTCCAGAATGTCTGTCCCAGTTTACATTCCCAATAGCAACAGATGACTTAATATTTTCTTTTTTTTTTGTCATTATTTTTTAAATGTTACATTCAAAACATATGAGGTTCCCATATACCCCCCACCCCCTCACCCCACTCCTCCCCCCATAACAACAATCTCCTCCATCATCCTGAGACATTCATTGCACTTGGTGAATACATCTCTGAGCACAACATTTTCTTATATCCATGAGAATGCTTGATATTACTCACACTCTAATTTTTTTCATTCAGAGTGTTTAAAAGTATTTAAAATTAGTTTTATTTTCTCTGACCATAAGGAGGTTGAACATCTCTTCATATTCTTTTTAGCTCTTTGGGCTTCTCCTTTAGTGAGTTTCCTATTCATACTTAGTCTGTTAATCTATTGCTTCCTGTTTTTGTTGTTGAATGATTTATAGTACTTCACTGTACATTCTAGCAACTAATCCTTTGTCAGATTTAGATAATATTCTCAATTTCTTCTTCCGATTGTTTACTGCTTGAGTATGTAAACACTACTGATGGTTGCATGTTGATTTTGTACCCCATGACTTTGCTGAGTTCATTTACTAGCTCTAGGAGATTGTTGTGGATTTTTCAGGATTTTCTGTATATATAAACATATCTGCAAATAAGAAAGTTTTACTTTTTCCTGTCCAATTCGGATGCATTTCTTTCTTTTCTTGCCTAATTTCTCTAGCCAGAAATCCCAGCACAATGTTGAACGACAGTGGTGACAGTGAACAGCATTTTCTTCTTATCTTAGAGGGAAATCTTTTCAGTCTTTCACCTTTAGGTGGGGTGTTTATTGTGGACTTTTCATATATGCTCTTTATCATGTTGAAAAGTCTTCCTATTTCTAGTGTTCTAAGCATTTTTTTCTCAAGAAGGGGTGTCTAGTGGGCTTAGAATATCATTCAAATCTTGTATTTCCTTATTGATCTTCAGACTAGATGTTCTATCCATTATTGAAAGTGGTCTATTAAAGTCTCCTACTATTAAGGTAGAACCATCATTTCCCCCTCCAAATCTGTCCTTATTTGTTTCATATATTTCAGGGCTCTGCTATTAGGTACATATATGTTTAAAATTGTTCAGCAGTCTTGTTCAATTGTCTCCTTTATTAGAATATAAGGACTGTCTTTTTTATATTTGATTTTTTACACTGTACCATATTGAGTAACTTTTCTTTTCTATCTGGATATATTTTTTCATCTCTTTCCCTTGTGGTTACAACAGGGTTAATACTTACTGTACTAAATATATAACAATCATATTTGGTCTGATAACTTCAATAGCATAAACATGTCCCACCCTTTTTTTGTACTAATTACCATTTATATCTTTGCACATTGAGTGTCCAACACCTTAGATTTATCATTACTTTAAACACATTTGCATTTTAGCATGTGTAGGAAGAAATGGAGTTACATACCAAAAAAATACAAACATTAATACTGGCATTTATAATTACCCAAATGGCTAAAATGGTTACCTTTGTTATCTTTACCACAGGTCTTTATTTTTTCATGATGCTTTGCACCACTGTCTACTTTCCTTTCTTTACAGTCTGAAGAACTTGCTTTAGCATTATGGTAGGGCAGGTTTAGTGGTGATGGACTCCCTCAGCTTTTGTTTATCTGGGAATGTCTTAATCTCTCCATGTTTGAAAGAAAGTGTCACTGGATATAAAATTCTTGGTTGGCTGTTGTTTTCTTTCAGCACTTTTAAGTATTTCACCCCATTGTCTTCTTGTCTCCATGGTTTCTGTTAAGTCGGCACTCAATCCAATTGGGATTCCTTTGTACGTAACACCATTGCTTTTCTCTCGCAGCTTTCAGAACTCTCTCCTTGTCCTTTGCATACAATAGTGTGATGAGTATATGACCAGGTATATTTTTCTTCCTATTTATCCTGTAGGGTGTTAGCTGGGCTTCTTGGATGTGCATATTCATGTCTTCTGCTAATTTTGGGAAGTTCCTGTCATTATTTTTTTGAATATTCCTTCTGCCTCTTTTTGTCTTTATTCTCCAAGACTCCCTTAATACATGTATTAGTATGCTTCATGGTGCCCCAGAAGTATCTAGACTATTTTCACCTTTTCTAATTCTTTCTTTCTGCTCTCCAACCCAACTCATTTCAAGTGTCATGTCTTCAAGTTTGCTGATTCTTTCTTCCGCATTGTAGTAGTCAGCCAAAGGAGTGCTGATGCAGAATACCAGAAATCAGTTGGTTTTTATAAAGGGTATTTATTTGGGGTAAGAGCTTACAGATAGGCCAAAACGCATAATTCCGTACCAAAGCCTATTTTCATGTGTTGGAGCAAGATGGTTGCCAACATCTGTGGGTTCAGGCTTCCTGGGTTCCTCCCTTCATCAGGCTTCTTTTTGCTGGGCTCAGGGTTTCTCTCTTCCTGGGAGTTGCTTATGTTTCCTCTGTGAGCTTACTTACTGGGGCTCCAGCTGAAGGCTTTAGAATCAAACTCCAACATCAAAACTCCAACATCAAAAACGCTCCAACCCTGTCCTTTGCCATGTCTTTTACCTGTGAGGCCCCATCCACCAATGGGTGAGGACTCAATGCCCTACTGGGACAAGAGGTTTACCTGATTACTTAATCCAGTAAACCTCTGAATCCAATACAGTCTAATGTGCCCAGAAGAAAAGAAGAGTTTACAAACATAATCCAATATTTCTTTTTGGAATTCGTCAATAATATCAAACTGCCACATGCATCTTTAATCTGTTCTTGAAACCATCCTGAACACTTTATTTCAGTTATTATAGCTTTTAACTCCAGTAGTTCTGCTTTCTTTTTAAAAATTCACTTACTTTACAAAGATTCTCATATTATTTATTCATTGTTTTCCTGATATCCTTTAGTTCTTTCTCATTTTCCATCATCTCCTTTGCACTTTTAGGGTGATTTTTATAAAAGGCTTTATTTGGTATATCCACATTCTGATCTTCATTGGTGTTTTCTGGATTCTTACATTCTTCCTGTGGATGGGCCATGATTTCCTATTTGTCTTGTACTCTTTTGTTGCACACTATCATTTTAATATTTTAAAATGTTCACTCTAGGTTTTATTCCTTGAGATATCTGTTTCTTGATTTTGTGCCCAGCTGTTTATAAGAGATTTTCTGGAGCCTCTGCTCTTCTATCAGGAAGGTCCACCAAAGGTGGATGCGGTGTACAGGGTTTTACCTGTTTACCTGGGTTTCTGCCTTGTCTTGGGGTTTTGCTTTTTAGTTGCTTTTGAGTTCCCATGTTTACAGGAGTTTGGTTGTTCCCTCTGTTTCCCAGGAGACAGACTGTTTGAGGCCAGTAAGCCATTGCCCCAGATTTTATGCCTCTATAGTTTCATACACTCTTTTCCTTGTCTCATGCTGCTTTTTTCTGGAAAGCACATTCTTGGGGGGAGGGGCAACATAGAGAAGACTTTCTCAAGTTAGTCATCCCTATCAAAATGGCTAGGGACTGATGAAAGAGGTGCAGACGGGCTCCACAATACCCTGAAAAGGGAATCAGGAAGGGAAACAAGAATTTCTTGCATGGCTCCTCCAAGCTGAGCTTCCCTTGCTTGCCCAATCAATATAGCCCTTCAACTAACTGTCCCCCACAGCCCTGCAGAAGCAGAGTATCCTTGAGTCTATACCACCACCACTCTGGGGTTGTTTGAAACAATGGTACCTGCCACCTTTTTCTGGGCAAGTTGATTAGCTGTCCTTAGGGCTGGGCCCCTGGTGATCCGAAGTTGCTAGTCAAGAGTCATGATCAGTGCTTGGCCATGCCCACACCTGATCTTGGGGAAGAGGATTTTTTATGTCACTTCTTGTCCCCAGTACTCTAGCCATGTGCTGAGCCACACAGTGGCCTGACATGAAAGTAGGGGATGGCCTCCCATAGCCACTGGGAGGAGAGAGCAATTTACTGTTCTTTCCTGTAATTTATCAGGCTCTTTCCACTGTTCCCTGGATGCTGTATAGTGTTCTGCCCTCTGGAGTTTCAAAATAGTTTCAGACAGTTCTTGCCTGATTAATAGTTGCTCTGGTGGAATGACTAGTCCCTAGAGCTCCTTACTCTGGCTTCTTCCCCTAACAACTAATTTTTTTAAAAAAATTATTTTATTTATTTAATCCCCCACCTTGCTCCCTATTTCTGGACTTGCTGTGTCTGCTCATCTTCCTTGTTTCTTTAGGAGGCACTGGGAACCTAACCCCATGTGGGATGGGAGTTGCCCAATCACTTTAGCCACCTCCATTCCCTGCTTTGTTGTGTCCCTCATTATGTTTTTCATCTTGCTGTGCCTGCCTGTCATGCCAGCTCACTGTCTTCTTTAGGAGACACTGGGAACTGAACCAGGGACCTCCCATGTGGTAGGTGGGAGCCCAATTGTTTGAGCCACATCTACTTCCCTAACAACTAATTTTTGACATGTGGTTATATAACTGTATAGAGTCATTATAAATCAAATAGGGTTAACATGAAAACTTAATGGTAAACTTTAATGATTCTTGGGATAAAACTATTTACAGTTGGTACTGGTAATAAAAAATAAGTTGAGCATTGTTATAAATTTCTTATATTTTGGCAAAAAAGTGACATATTTAAGTAAAATTTTGATTACGTTTGATTTCTACTAAGTGGAGAAAAATCTGAATGTCAAGAATATAAAATGTACCAGAGTTTGAGTGACAGGAAAACAAACCCTTTTAAAATTACAATATCCTGTTGTTTTTAAGTTTGACTTACTATGGTTTTATAATTACAAATGTTTTATTAATTGCAATTGTTTATTAGGAGAATGTTGGGAGTGAAGAGAGAATCATGGAGAATTATTCATGAATTTCATTATTTGAATTAAATGAGAAACAACAAAATAATCTGTATAAAATTTCACTTGTAATCTAGAGCTAATTAATATATGTGAATGACCATAAAAGCTATGAAATCATAAGAAGGATTTAAAATTTTACCTAAATAAAACATGCTAGATACTGTAGATTTAGAAATAACATCAGTAAAAGCAAGCATTTTGCTTGTTTTTTTTTTTTTCAGAAAAAAAAGCATTTTGTGCATTTCAGAAAAAAGAGCATTTTGTTTTTCACTTGAGGTCACTGACTCTGATATCTGAAACATGAAAAAACAGAAGTTCTTTGTGAAAATTGATGGCATTTTTTCTCTACTATAAAAATCTAATATGGATTTTGGACACAACTATAAATAACTTCCGTGGGGAATTCAGTACCACTTGTGGGGATTTTTTGTTTGAGTGCCTTTTCCTTATTTTTATATAAGTGCAGTTACTTGTAAAAAAAAATCGGAGTTTTTCTTCTTTTTCTATATGGCATTGCTATGTCAAATTTGGGAATGTTTTAGATGTGAGAAGTGGAAAATTATCAGTGACTTCAAAAGTAGGGCCTGAATGCTTCCCTCTTTCTCTTTTAAATACTTGTGATGACTGAGTTTTCTATTACTCAACAAAATTAATGGGTGCTATACTCTTTCTTCCCATTATCTGTTTCTCCTTATAATAGTATTCCAGGATGAAAACCTAAGTGATGTATGAATGACTAGGTAAGAGTGAGATTATAAATATTCTATTAACTTCTCAAATTTCTTGCCTAACTTTGTATTTTCCACTTCATTTAGAGTTGGTGGTTTATATCAAAGAATGAAACCAGAAATACTTAAACTTCTATGTTTTATAATCTTCCATTCTTTCAGAGAAGTACTGGTAAATATCAAAAAATGGAACCAGAAATGGTTAAACTTTATAAATATATTTTATAATCTTTCTTTCTCTCAGATCCTTTAAAAAAATAAAATTATATAAAGTCATAATTATAATGATGCACTGTTGGGTTTGTTATATAGAGAGATGATTATGTATACAAGTAAACAAAAGGAGGAAAATAAAGCTTTATAAGAATAACCTGTATCTTACTGTAATTAAGTTAGCATAAATCTTAGACAGCTTCTGATTGTACCCTAGAGTAACAACTAAGAAAAGAACTTAAAATACATAATTTATAGATATTAGAGGAATTAAAATGTTCTAAAAGAAAATATTCCCTAAATTCAAGTTAAGGAGGAAGAGAGAAATTAAAAGAAAGAAATAGGACATATAAAAAACAAAAAATCAAATAGATATTAATCCACCAACATAAAAAATAACATTAAATGTGAATGAATTAAGCATTCTAATCAAATGGCAAAGATTGCCATACAGGATAAAGGAATGAAATCCAATTATATACTGTTTCTGGGTAACACACTTTAGATTCAGAGATGCAAATAGGTTGAAGGTAAAAGGAGGGAAGATCATGTAAACAGCAACCATAAAAAGGCTGGAGTGGTTATACTAACATCAGAAAAAATAGGCTTTAAAAGAAAAATGTTACTAGAAATAGAGATCTTATAGTGATGAAAGAGTCAATCCATTAAGAAGATATAACTTATAAATATGTGTGTACCTTACAACAGAGAACAAATATACATGAAGCAAAAACTGACAGAATTAAAGAGAAATATACAATTCAACAATAATAGTTTGAGACTTCAAGACTCTACTTTCAATAACTGAAAGAACTACTTGACAGAGATCAACAAGGAAAAAGACCTGAACAAAACTACAAACCAACTAGACCTAACAGATTATCTATAGATCATTCCACCCAACATCAGCAGAATTCACTTTCTTCTAATGTGCACTGGAACTTTCCCCAGAATAGACCATATGCTAAGTCATAAAAATAAACCTCAAAAAATTTAAAATGACTGAAATCATACCAAGTATGTTCTCTGATCATAATGGAAGGAATTTAGAAACCAATAACATAAAGAAATTTGGGTAATTAACAAATATATGGAAATTAAACCACATATTCTTAAGTAATCAATGGCTCAAAAAGAAATTGTAAAAGAAATCAGAAAATAATTTGTGGTATAGGAAATTGAAGTCTCAACATGCCAAAGCAGTGCTTCGAGGAACATATAGAGCTATAATATTTTATATTAAATTTATAGGTATAATTTTATATATTAAAAAAGAAGAAAGATAAAAAATCAATGACATAAACTTCAACCTTAAGACACTGGAAAAGAAGTATAAACTAAGCCTAAAGGAAACAGAAAGAAGGAAAGAATAAAGGTTAGAGAAGAAATTAATGAAACAAACAAACAAAAAAAGACAGAAGATCCACAAAAGCAAAAGTTTGTTCTTCGGAAAGATAAAAAAAATTGACAAACCTTTAGCTAGACTGACAAAAATAAGAGAGAGAAAATGCAAATGACTAAAATCAGGAATGACATCAAAGCCAACTTGACAGAAATAAAAAGGGTTATAAAGGAAAACTATAAATAACTGTATGCCAACAAATTAGATAATTTAGACAAACTGAAAAAAAAACTCCTAAAAGACACAAAATACCAAATGTTACTCAAAAAGAAATAGAAAACCTGAGTAGACCTATAACAAGAAAAGGTATTGGATTAGTAAACAAAATACTTTGCACAAAGAAAAGTCTAGGCCCAGATGGCTTCTTGTGAATTCTACCAAACATTTAAATAAGAATTAACAACAATTCTATGCAATCTCTTCCAAAAAGTAAGAAGAGCAAGGTTGGAATTAGCAGAGCAGTCTGAAGCTGAAGAGATGTAGCCCAGGGAGAGGCGAGCCATTGCTGGACTGCACACAATTGAGATCACGGAGAAAGTAAGTCTGGAGGAAGAAGCAGAGCTTGACTGCCATTTTGCCTTGCCACATGGCAGAAGTGGATCTGTCAGCAGTTGACTTTTATTGAGACAGTATTTCTGATGATGCCTTGATTTAGACATATTCCCAGCCTCGAATCTATAAGATTTTACTGTAATAAATTCCGATTAGAAATGTCAACCCATTTCTGGTATTTTTGCATTGGCAGCCTTTAGCAAACTAAAACACAGTGTAATCAGAATAATCTGATACTGGCATAAGGATAGATATATAGATAAACGGAATTGGATTGAGAATTCAAAAATAAACTCCCACATTTATAGTCAATTGATTTTCAACAAGGATGCCAAGACAATTCCAATGGGAGGAATAGCCTTTTCAATAAATGGAGCTAGCATAAATGGATCTTCAAATGCAAAAGAATGAATTTGGAGTACTGCCCCACACAGTATGCAACAATTAATTCAAAATGGATCAAAGATTTAAATCAGGGATTCTTAACAAGTGGTCCATGAGCTTGAATTGAAATGAAAAAACCACATTATTCTTGTGGAGACATGATGGTGCAGGTGTGATATTTATTAAATAATACACAGTATAGTGAGGACTTAGTAAGGGATCCATGGTTTTCACCTGACTGGCAAAGTGGTCTGAGGAACAAAGTTAAGAACTCCTGATTTAAATGTAAGAGTTAAATGATAAAATTCTTGAAAAAAAAATACGAGTAAATCTTTGTGAACTTGTGTTAGGCAAAGACTTAGATCTGACACCAAAAGCACAAAATGACAAAAGAAGAAATAGATAAGTTGTCATTTGTCAAAATTAAAAGTTCTATGCTTCAAAGGACACCATCAAGAAAGTGACGAGACAACCCACAGAATGGGAGAAAACCATGTATCTGATAAGGGATTTGTATCTAGAATTTGTGAAGAATGCTTACAACTCAATAATAAAAAAATAAATAACCCAATTAATGACATGATGAAACTTGAAAACATTACGCTAAGTGATAGAAGTTTGTATGAAAGACCACATATTGTATGATTCCATTTATATGAAATATCTATAACAGGCATATTTATAAATATAGAAAGTAGATTAATGGTTGCTTAGGGCTGGGGAGGATGAGGAGAAACAGGGAGGGACAGCTAATGGATATGGGATTCTTTTTGAAGTGATGAAAATGTAATAAAATTAGATTGTGGTGATAATTGCACAGCCCTGCATGTAATAAAAACCATTGAACTTCACATTTAAAATGGGTGAATTCTATGGTATGTGAACTATCTCAATAAAGCTACTTAAAAATTAAGTATAAAAACATTTTGCCAGATCTATCCTAGGCGTTCAGTGAAAGCTATATCCTTTCTCTTTTCTTTCAACAAATTCAGTGAGAATGCAAAAATAATAAAGATGTAGATCACATTTGGATAAGCAACTTCCTTAGTTAGAGTAAAAGTTACTTGAAAACAGGGTTCCTTATGGTGGTTAACACATAATTCATATAAAAGGCATTCATTTTATTAATGTTTGTAAAACCTAGAAAAGAGCATTGTAAAAAAGGGAGTAACAGCACAAGTTTTGTAGGCCTACAAACTTGAGTTCAATTTCTAGGATTAAAGGCACAAACTCCTAAGTTAGACCTGCTGGTTTTGAACCCTGGCTCTAAACTCATCAGCTGTGTGACCTTGGGTAAGTTACTAATCTCTTCCAGTTTCAGTTTATCGTTGATGAAAACACATTCATATGCACACATTTGCTTATGTCCTAGCTATGATGGAGTGGGAGGAGAGGGAAAGGATGTCCTGTCTTTTTTCTATCCAATCTTAGGAGGCCTTCTTTGTCCAAGGTCAGTTCAAGATCTACTAACCTCCTCCAAATTCCAGGTGGTATACTCAGGTCAGTTAACATATTGGATTTTTATGGGACCTGGAATGAAATATCACGTATGAAGCACTTAGAATTGTATTTGGCATATACTATCTGATTTTTTTTTAAAGTTAACTATTATATTATTATTATTACTACTACTATTACTACTACTAGATGGTTGTTGGCTGAGTAATTGCTGGAATAACAAACTTTTTGCAGAAGTGGATATGTTGAGAAATAAAAAAGCATAACCTTGCAAAAATATCTAACGAGCCACTCCTGCCCCTGCTTCTTTGCAGGAGAATATCAAATGAATGACTCCTCCCTGCTTCTGTAATCTAACAAACCACTCCTGTCTCCCATTTCTGTAATCAGCCCACAAAAGGCCTTGCACCAGCTTTCTGCTTCTGTAAACTCCCTTGCAAAATTTCACCTAGCAATGTGTTAGCCAATGAGCAAAAGTCATGCTGATCCCACATAAAATCCTATATAAACCTATGAAAACTGAAAAATGGGGCTCAGAATTTGGAGACTTACTCTCTTCTAGGCCCGTGTGTAATAAATCTGTTCCTCTGCATCTCCGAGTGTCGTTTTGGGCTTCCCTGTCATTCAGAACTTCTGCTTTGCTGTAACATTTGGTTCCCTGACTGGGAAACCCAACTCAGCCGGCCCTTTGAGCCTCTGGTTTGGGATTGATGGGTGTAGCCAGTGGAGATCTCCACACACAAATGAGGCGGCACCACCTGTCTCCTTGACAGGACCTCCTTCAGGGAAAGGATCCCTGTGGGCCATGTCCTCTGACCTGGCCTGACTCAGTGGAGAGGTGGATTGAACAACATCAGAAGACACCAGAAAGGTAAGGCCCTGGGGTTCTGAGTCCCAGTCAGGCCCATCTCCGGACAGAAGGAGAGACTGATCACCTCCCAAAATCTCAAGATTTGAAATTCCAGGATAGAGTAGTCACTTGGGTGGGACTGTGTAACTTCTGGGTGATTGAGTGAATGAATGGGAACTGCAGAGGCTTGCCTCTGTTGATCCAGTCTGTGTTCCATGGCCTGAGCTACAGAGTCCAAGTGGGCCCCAACCTGCACTCCACAGCTATGTCATATGGCATAATGGCTAATCTGGACTCTACATGGATGCCTTAGCTAAGATAAGCCTAAGTTCTTGTGAGAGATGCGGACAGGTGGGCATCTGAATGGCCTTGTGAGAGGCTCCCCTCCTTTGTTTGTCCTGAGACACTGGTTCAGAGATAGGATCATCACAGTCCAAACTCATAGTCTTAGATTGTATGTTAAAATGCCTTAAGAAAGGCTTTTCCAGGGATCATGGTGTCCGTATGTCCCCTGGAACTCTCCGGACTCTGTGTGAGTTGGAATGGCCCACATTTGGCATAGACTGGCCCTCAGAAAGAACCCTAGATGTAACCAAGGTTTGTGCAATTTGGTGTATAGTCACTGGGACCCCTGGCCACCCTGATCAGCTTCCCTACATTAATTCCTGGTTAGAAATCACCCAAACCCTGCCCCCTTGGGTTCAATTCTGTATCAGAAGGAAGGGTCAGAGTAGGGTCCTAGTAGCTCAAACAGCCAGACCTCAAAAACCTATTACTCTACAAGGACCTCCAGAGGAAGATACTTTACCCCCACCATAAGTTCCAGTCATTCCAGGGCATCTCCCTGCCCTGGACTCTCCAGAAGCAAATCTCCCAGAGAGTCCTCCACCTTCAGTCTCCCCAGGCCCATCAGCCAACCTCTGAGTGGGATCCTCTGGTGAGAAGACTTCGGACCATGCAGCCTGCACTTCAGATGCCCCTCCATGAAACAGAGTCCAGCCCAGATTGGTGCAGATGGGACTGTCCTACCCAGGAAGCCAATACTGTTTTATCAGCTTTTCACAACTACAGATCTCTTAAACTGGAAGCACCACAACCCTTCATATTTAGAAAAGCCTCAGGCTCTTATCAACCTCATGGAGTCCATTTTCCAAACCCACCGCCCCACTTGGGATGATTGCCACCAACTCCTACTAACCCTGTTCAATAGGGAGAAGAGATGCCAGATTCTCACAGAGGCCAGAAAGTGGTTGCAAGAACAGGCCCCAGCAGGTGTCTTGGAGGCAGAGGAATGGGCCCGAGAGGTGGCACCGGAAACTCAATTGGCCTGGGACTTTAACACATATCAGGGGTGGGCTGCCCTTCAGCATTATTGAGAAGTCCTCCTCAGAGGGGTATGGGAAGGAGTAAGGTAGCCCACAAACATGTCCAAAATGGCCTCCATCACTCAAAAACCTGAAGAACCTCTGGGAGATTTCTATGACCGACTCTGTGAGGCCTTCAGGATCTACACCCCCTTTGACCCAGAGGCCCTGCAAAGCCAGAGGATGGTCAACATAGCTTTCATTGCCCAGGCTACACCAGACATCAGACGGAAACTCCAGAAGCTAGATGAGTTCACAGGGATAAACATCTCCCAGCTCCTTGAAGTCACAAAGTATTTGTCAGTCAGGATGAAACTGCTGAAAGGGAAGTGAAAAAGCAAATGAAACAGCAGGTCTCCCTTAGCAACAGCCTTAGGGAATCTAGACCCGACCAATCAGGGAGGGCCACTCCAAAAAGTGGGGAATACCTAAAAGAGGGCACCCTTGGCAAGAGATCAATGTTCCTACTTTAAAGAAACTGGACACTGGAAAAATGAATGTTTGCAGAAGGGCCAGACTAACAAGGGAAATTCTCCCAGAAGACAATACTGGCCTGAACCCCAAGACCATCTGTTTGAGCTAGAAGGACTCAACTCTGAATAGGGGCAACCAGGCTCACTAGAACTCAGCCCCCATGAGCCCATGGTCAAAGTAAACATTGGGGCCAACCAATGACCTTCACGGTAGATACTGGATCCGAATATTCAGTAATAACCATGTCAGTTGCCCCCTTTAGTGGAAAGACAACTAACATTATAGGGCAACTGGAAATCAGTCCAGCCAGCAGCCTTTCTGCCAGTCCAGAACCTGCCAGTTGGATGGCCATGAAGTAACCCACGAATTTCTGTATCTACCTAAGTGCCCAGTTCCCCTGCTGGGAAGGGACCTTCTAACTGAACTGGGAGCCCAGATCACCTTTAGACCAGAGGGGTCAACAAGTTTAAACTTCAGGACCAGCCTCACCCTCCTTGTCACCCATTCCCTGGAGCAAGAAATGGAGACTACACAAAGAAGAAATTTCAAGTCAAAATCCAGAGAGGCTATTACAACTGTATCCCGATGTCTGGGCTGAAAGAAATTCACCAGGAATGGCCCAGAACCATGCCCCTCTCATCATAGACCTAAAACCTGGGGCCACCCTGGTCCATCAAAGGCAATATCTGACCCCCCATGAGGCGCAATTGGGCATGGTCGAACACATAAACCGCCTAAGAAAAGGAGGGATCTTAATCGAATGCCAGTTGCCCTGGAACACTCCACTGCTGTCAGTAAAAAAAAACCTGATGGGACAGGATATTGACCCATCCAAGACTTGTGGGCTGTCAACAATTTTACAATCACCTTGCACCCTGTAGTTCCTAACCCATACACCTTAATGGGGCAATTACTGCCTGGGGCCACCTGATTTACTTGTCTGGATTTAAAGGATGCTTTTTTCTGCCTGCAGGTGGCTCCCCAGAGCCAGTCTTTATTTGCTTTTGAATGAGAGAATCCCAGGACTCAACAAAAGACTTAATTAACTTGGACTCAACTCCCACAGGGCTTCAAAAATTCACCCACCCTTTTTGGAGAAACCCTGGTGGTGGATCTGGCTTCCTACCCATGGGAAACCTTAAATTGTTTTCTCCTTCAGTACATAGATGACCTCTTGCTGGCTAGCAAGATGTAAGAAAGTTGCTGGGAGAGAACTCAGGCTCTTCTACAACTTCTAATGCAAATTGGCTATAAGATGTTCTGGAAAAAGGCTCAGATTTGCCAGCAACAGGTTAGGTATCTAGGGTTTGTCATCTCAAAAGGGCACTGGAGAACCATCAAGATGGTGGCGGAGTAAGGAGCTCCTAGAGTCAGCTCCTGCTACAGGGCAGTTAGCAAATATCCAGAGCTCTCTGGAGCTAGCTGAAGCACCTGTTTGGGGGCTCCAGCAGGCCAGAAGAGCATCCTGCAATGTCTTTGAAGGAGTGGAAGGAGGAGACTGCCCATCTGCAGAAAGGACTCATAAGTAGAGTGCTCCACACCCCAGAGGCCAGTGCCCATCCTCCACTGGAGCACAAGCTGCCTCAGGAGCTCTTCTGTGGCTGGAACCAAAAGCTCTACTTCCATAAAATGGGGGAGGAAGAGACGGTTGGGCACCAATTTCAGCTATTGATGAGGAACTTCAGTGGGCTACAGTATAATCCTGAGAACGGCTAAAGCTTGAGGCTGTCCAAGTCAGAAAGAGGCCAGGAGCTGCCATCTTAACTCCATGCCTGGCACGAGGGGAAGCAGGGTGGACTGAAGGTCCCAGGGCTGGTGGGGCCCAGCTTCTTCCCATCCAGATCATATTGCAGGTCTAGCCTAGGCCCCAGTGCCACCTCCAGCAGGGAGGAAGCTGCGGGGACCTGCACCAGCCTCTCCGGGAAATTATTGGCCAAGCCGCAGAGGCCGGTGACCATCCTAGTCTGGCAGCATGAGCTGCCCCAGGAGCTGTTCTGTGATGGGAATTGGAAGCACCATTTCCCAGAAACAGGGGAGGAAGAGAAGATTGGCTGCTGATTTTGGCTACTGATTGGTAGACTTGGCTGGCTAAGAGATAACCCTGGGAACAGGGAGGTGTGAACCAGCCCAAGTCAGAAAGAGGCCAGTAGCTGCCATTCTGACTCCACCCCCAGCCTGAGGAGAAACCAGGTGGACTGAAACTCTCAGTGTTGGCACTGAAAGAAACTCTCAGTTTCTTTCACGCAGATTAGCCTGCAGCCTGTCTAGGTTTCAGTCCCACCTTTGGTGGGGAGGAGGCTGGGAAGCCCTGCACCAGCCTATACAGGTAATTGCAGGTAACTTTGGCTAGCATAGGCTGAAAATCAGAAGTCTACCAGGGCAACTGTGGTCATCTTGGACCTGCACTGCACAGATTGCTGCCTGCACCTGCAGCTCCATCCCTGCCCCAGGCAGGGGAGAAAGGAATGTGAAGCTTCATCAGTCTCTCTGGGCAACTACAGTCTAGGCCTGCACATGGATTATTCCACATAGCTGTGATGCTGTCTCTACCCCTGGCAAAGGAGAAAGTTGGAAGAAGCTTCATTGGTCCCTGGTGCAATGAGAGCAGCTTGAGCCTTCAGAGCTTACAGCACGAACTATGTGCTTGGCTCCTACTGCGCAAAGAGCAGGGGAGAAATGATAGGGATCCCTAAACTAAAGAGAAAAACTGCACCCAGAATAAATACTCTAGTAAGCTAAATGAGAAGACAGCAACAAAAAATTACAATCCACACCAAGAAACAGGAATCTATGGCCCAGTTAAAGGAACAAGATAAGCTTCCAGATGATGTAAAGGAGTTGAGACAACTAATTATAGAATCTCCTTAATAAATTCAATGAGATGGCTAAAGAGATTAAGGATATTAAGAAGACACTGGATGAGCACAATGAAGAATTTGAAAGCATACATAGAAAAATAACAGACCTTATGGGAATGAAAGGTGCAATCAATGAAATTAAAAAAACAAACAAACATTGGAATCATACAATAACAGATTTGAGGAGGCAGAAGAAAGGATTGGTGAGCTTGAAGAAATGACCTCTGAGAGTGAACATACAAAAGAAGAGATGAAGAAAAGAATGGAAAAAATTGAACAAGGTCTCAGGGAACTAAATGACAGCAAAAGGCTTGCAAACATATGTGTCATGGGTGTCCCAGAAGGAGAAAAGAGGGGAAAAGGGGCAGAAGGAATATGTAAAGAAATAATGGTAGAAAATTACCCAACCCTATTGAAGGACGTAGATATCCCTGTCCAAGAAGCACAATGTACTCCCACCTGAAAAAACCCAAAAAGACCAACTCCAAGAGGCATACTTATCAGAATGTCAAAGGCCAAAGACAAAGAGAATTCTGAGAGCAGTAAGAGAAAAGCAATGCATAACACATAAGGATATCCAATAAGATTAAGTGCTGACTTATCATCAGAAACCATGGAGGCAAGAAGACAGTGGTCTGATGGTCTGATATATTTAAGATACTACAAGAGAAAAACTTCCAGCCAAGACTCTTATATCCAGCAAGATTGTCTTTCAAAAGTGAGGGTGAAATTAGGATTTTCACAAATAAAGAGAAACAGAGAATTTCTAAGCAAGAGACCAGAATTTCAGGAAATACTAAAGGGTGTGCAAGAGCCTGAAAAGAAAATACAGGAGAGAGGGGCCTGGAAGAGAATCTAGAAATGAAGATTATATCAATAAAAGTAACTAAAAGTGTCAAAAGAGTGGTAAAAATAAAATATGAGAGGTAAAACTCAAATAGTCAGAAACAAACTTAACCAATGATGTAAAGCACTTGTATTCAGAAAACTGCACTCAATCTTAAAACAAATCAAAAAAGCCCTAAATAACTGGAACATTCCATGCTCATGGATTGGAAGACTAAATATCATTAAGATGTCAATTCTACTCAAATTGATATACAGATTTAATGCAATCCTGATAAAAATTCCACCAGCACTAAAGAAACTATTGAAAACACGATCATTAAATTTATTTGGAAGGGTAAGGAGTCCTGAATAGCCAGAAACATCATAAAAAGGAAAAGTGAACCCTTATCACCAGACTTTAAATCATAATATCTACCTATAGTGGTAAAAATAACATGGTACTGGCCTAAAGACAGACACAATAGACCAGTGGAACCAAATTTATGGTTCAGAAACAGACCCTCACAGGTATGGTCAAATGATTTTTGACTAGCCTGTCAAACTCATACAGCTCAGGTAGAACAATCCATTCAACAAATGGTGCTGAAAAAATTGGACATCTATAGCTGAAAGAAGGAAAGAGGACCCCTATCTCACACCTTATCCAAAAGTTAACTCAAAATGGATCAAAAAACTAAAAATAAAAGCAAGAACCATAAAACTTCTAGAAGAAATTATTGGAAAATATCTTCAAGACCTGGTGGTATGTAGTGGATTCTTAAAGGAGATAAGAGAAGGACTGAGTGGATTACTGATGTTTAAGGTATGTAGAAGTTTTAATTAGCTTTACTGTAAAATTGTGGAAATGTATAACATGGATGGTAACACACAGTGAGTAACAGCTAGTTTATAAATGGGGATGTGACTGAAAATGGTAGTCTAGTTATGTAAATGCCAATTGACAGAATGCTAGAGAATAATCTAGGAACTGGATAGCACAGTAAACCAAGAGGTGGATGAGAATTGTGGTTGATGGTACAGATGCAAGGGTGTCCTTTGTTAGCTAGAACAAATGTATATCACTATTACAGGGTGATGGGAATGTGGAGAAACATGGGAAAAATACAGCTGGAGTGACCTATGGACTGTGGTTAGTAGTAATAATATAATATTCTTGCATCTATGCCAAAGATGTACTGTGTTGATAGTGAGGCAGTATGGAAAATGTGAGCCAAATGTACACTATGGTCATGGTAACAATCAGATGATATTATTTTATCTGTAGCAAATGACATACCATATTGTGGTGTGATGATGGAGAGGTGTTGTTTGGGAATTCTGCACATGTGCGTGATTCGTTTATAAGTTTACAACTCTGTCATAAAAAATATATTTAAAAAATAATAATAGGGTGGGTTGGGGAAAAAATACACCAAATGTAAAATAAGGACTAGGATTAGTAGTAAGATTTTGACAGTGTTCTTTCATAGTTTGTAACAAACATCTCATGACAATGCACGATGTTGGTGGAGGGTTGATGTATGGGACCCCTGTATGATGTTATGCATGTTTGCCTTGTAAGTTCACAACTTTTACTACACACTTAATTGTTTATGTATGTTCATATATAAATGATATATAGATAATAACAATCAAATTACTTAGGAGAAAACTACTTTGTTTAGTAGTAGTATTTTGACAATGCTCTTTAATCATTAGTTAAAAAGATTTAAAAACAATGCAAGTTATTGGTGGAGGGTGAGATGTTATATATGTTTGATGTTATATATGTTTGTTTTGTAAGTTCACAACTATTATACACTTATTGTTTGTGTATGTTTATGTATGAGTGATATATTTCAATAAATTAAAAAAATGGGCACTGGACACTAGGACCAGAAAGAAGGTAATTTGCACTATCCCAACACCCAGCACTAAAAAGAAGGTTCCATGAATTTCTGGGGGTGGCAGGATTCTGTCACATCTGGATCCCTCGTTTTGCAGCTATGGCTAAACCCCTTTACGAAGTCCTCACAGGCCCAGGAAAAGAATCCCTCATCTGGAGTGTAAGCCAACAGAAAGCCTTCAAAAAAATTAAAAAACAGCTCAGCCGGGCCCCTGCCCTAGGACTTTCAGATGTCTCTTGGGACTTTAACCTGTTTGTGTGTGAGAAAAACAAGGTGGCCCTAGGAGTCCTCACTCAAACAGTCGGCCCTTGGCAGAGACCTATTGCCTAGCTATCAAAACAGTTAGATCCTGCAGCTGTTCGGTGGCCTCCCTGCCTGAGGGCTTTAGCAGCAACAGTAGCCCTTGCCAAAGAATCTGACAAGCTCGCTCTTGGGCAAGTCATTCACGTCATGGTACTGTGGGTCATCACCACCTTAATGAACTCATATGGCACCGTTGGCTATCCAGCCCCAGGCTTACTCATTACCAAGGTCTGCTTCGTGAAAACCCCAGGATAACAGTAAAAACTGTGTGCACCCTGAAGTCTGCCACTTTCCTGTCAACCAAAAGAGGAACCCCTGAACATGACTGTGCGGAAGTAACAGAAGAAGTGTATGCCGGTCACCCCGACCTCCAGGACAGGCCACTTCCTTGCCCAGATCAAACCCTATTCACAGACGGCAGCAGTTTTATCAGAGATGGAGAGAGGCTTGTTGGATGCGCAGTCACCATGGCTGAACAAGTAGTAGAAGCAGCTCCCCTGCCTAAAGGGTGGTCTGTACAGCAAGCAGAACTCTTGGGCAGTAATTCGGGCCCTATAACCGGCCTCCAGCAAACGGTAAACATTTATACTGACTCTAGGTATGAATTCGCTACTGTACATATCCATGGAGGATTTTATAAGGAAAAGAGACTCCTAACTGCAGGGGGAAAGAAATAAAAAATAAAGAAGAAATCCTTTGACTGCTGGAGGCAGTCTGGAAGCCAAGTCAGGTCACCATCATCCACTGTCAAGGACATCAGAAGGGAATGGATGCAGTTACTAAAGGAAATACAGTAGCTGATGAAGCATCCAAGAAAACCCTCAAACTGCAAGCCCCACTGTCAGTGCCCCACCTGTCCCTTTTGTGGCAACACATTGAAAAACTAACTATACCCGGGAAGAACAGGAGTGGGTGGGCAAAGAGAGAAGGAGGGCACCAGATTCCAGAGGGAAATTGCCTACTCCCGGATGGCCGAGTCTTCATCCCAAAGGGGGCCACCTACACCCTTGTTCAACAATATCACCAGCTCACCCACCTGGGAAAGATTGCTCTAGGAGCCCTGCTTGGGAAATATTACTACATTGCCTGGTTGATCTCACTCTGCACCACCGTTAGCAGCTGGTGCCAAACCTGTGCTAAAAACAACCCCTCCCAAGGTCCCCAGGCCCCAGCTGGCATCCAACCTATAGGAACTGCTCCTTTTGAGGACTTAACAATGAACTTCACAGAAATAAAACCAAGTTGAGGGTATAGATACTTACTAGAAATAATATGCACCTTCTCGGGCTGGGTAGAAGCCTTCCCCACCCATGCTGAAAAAGCAAGACAAGTAACTAAAGCTTTGCTCTGAGAAACAGTTCCCCAGCATGGGATACCCTTATCCACAGGCAGTGACAATGGTCTGGCTTTCCTAGCAGCCATTGTCCAAGAGTTAGCAAAAATCTTAGGAATTAAGTGGAAGCTTCACACAGCATATAGGCCCTGGAGCTCAGGAAAAGAGGAACACATGAATCAAACCCTCAAAATCACCTTAAACAAGTTCTGTGAGGAAACTGGCCTCCCACGGGTAGATATGCTCCCATTAGCCCTCCTTTGAGTGAGATGCACCCCCGTGCCCTCAGGCTAGTTGCCTTTTGAAATCCTGTTTGGATGACCATGCCCAATTATTCAAACCGGCAAGGAAAATCTCAGACTCCTAGGAGAGACTGCCCAGGATTCTACCTTCCAGCAGTTGGGAAAAACCCTGGCCCAAAAACACAAAACTGTCCTGTCTTGGGATCCCATCCTGTTTGTCCACCCAGTATACTCACACTTAACCAGAGACCTAGTTTAGGTAAAAGACTGGAAAAAGGAGCAATTCCAGCCTACCTAGATGGGCCCACAATACTGTTATCTTTGTAACCCCCACTGTTTTCAGTTTCAGGTATTGCCCCTTGGATTCATCATACTTGAGTTAAAGGGCACACTCCAATGAAAAACAAGATGACTGGATGACTGATCCTGTACCTGACTGTCCCTTGAAAATCCAAATTGCCTGGAGCCACTGAGAATTGTCATCACCTGACTAGACGGACTCCTGTTCCCTGTGGTTCCCACTCCTCTTTGGACTGCTTGGCTTACTGTTTGGGACTGGACTAGCAGCTATAGCTCCCAAAGACTGGAGTGTAGCTGAAGGGATGCTAATCTTAATAACATACTTGTGTCTTATAGGATGCATTGCTATTTTAAAGTGTTTTTCTTCACTTGGCTTGGGGCCACCACCAACCCTTACCCTGCTGTACCAGGTGCTACAAGGTCATCATATCCACCGCTATACAGAGGCTAAATCAACTCAAGAAACAATGGTCTCCTGTCCCTGACTTTAATTATTACACCTATGTGCCATCAAGGTGTTATGATATCCAAGCTGTTACCCTATGTTCAGAAAATGGGCAAAAGTTCTGGATGGGCACAATGAAACACTGGGGCAATTGAAAAACCTGGGGTAACCCAAGGGAAACTTTATGCTGGACCTATTTCCCACGAGCATGTATGTCCGATGGGGGAAGAGGTGCAAAACCAAGCCCAGGAAAAATTCTTAGAACAGATCCACGCCAAACTCATCTGACTAGCCAAAGTCCCCAAATATCAATCAATGGGTAAACCTCACAGGACTCCACCAACTTACTCAGCTCATAGCCTCCATTTGGCAGGTGGAGTGGCTAGTCAATACCACTTATACCCTCCTCAATGCTTGCCCAGATGCCAGCATCTATTGGTTGTGCCTGCCCCTCTTGAGGAAAACCTTTAGAGACACCCCATCTCCTCTGGGATGGACCCCCAACCAAACCTTAACTAAAATTAAAAATAAAATGCCCCTACTGGCCCCATGGCCCTCAACATCTGGCTAGTTCTCTCAGAAGGCAATAAAAACAATATAACATTCTACCTGGGTGAAAACTCCGATCTAACATCAGAATCAGCTGGGACCATCCCTGCAAACCTATGTACTGCCAATAAAACCCTAGCAAACAACTTGACCTGGTGTAGCCTCCCAGGATTTTTCTTCCTATGCAGAAGCACTGCATATAGATGCTTAGAAACCAACTGGACAGGGAGTTGCATCATGGTGTTCTTAACATCAGAAGTGTTGGTATACACTGAAAATGAGCTAGAGCAAGCCCTAAAACTGCACCAAGAGCATGCCAAATGAGCTCTGCTCGCCACCGCCCTCATAGGAGCAGGTATAGTTGTGGGAGTAGGAACTGGACTGGGTGGAATGGGTTCTTCCTTCGACTTTTATTACAAACTCTCCTAAAAATTAAACAAGGACATAGAATGAGTTGCTAACTCCCTTGTCTCCCTCCAGCGCCAAGTCAACTCAACTAGCCACAGTAGTCCTGCAAAACAGGAGCGCCCTAGACCTATTGACAGCAGAAAAAGGAATAACATGCCTCTTCCTTGGGGAAAAATGCTGTTACTACATCAACCAATCAGGAATAGTTTATACCAAAGTAAAAGAGCTGAGAGACCGAATTTAGAAAAGAAAAAGGCATCTATAGGAGTCACGGAGCTGCAATCTAGGACAATGGTCCTCTTCGCTCCTGCCCCTAGCAGGTCCCCTAATCACTTTACTCATGTTAGTCACATTTGGCCTCTGCATAGTCAATGCCCTTATCAGGTTCATTGAAACAACAGTAACCCAGAGAGCAACAGCAAGAGTTCTGGCCCTAAGAAAATATGAGCCACTTAGCATGAGTGACACCTTATAAAAAATTTTAAGGGTGGCAAAAGGGGGAATTGTTGAGAAATAAAAAAGCACAACCTTGCAAAAATATCTAACAAGCCACTCCTGCCCCCGCGTCTGTAAATCAGCCTGTGAGAACATGGCCTTCGCAGGAGAATATCAAATGAACGACTCCTGCCCCCCGCTTCTGTAATCTAACAAACCACTCCTGTCCCCCACTTCTGTAAATCAGCCCACAAAAGCATGGCCTTGAACTTGCATTCTGCCCCTGTAACCCTGCTTGCAAAATTTTATGTAGCAACGTGTTAGCCAATGTGCAAAAGTCATGCTGATCCCACATAAAATCCTATACAAACCTATGAAAACTGAAAAACAGGGCTCAGAATTTGGACATCTACTCTCCTCTGGGTCCATGTGTTATAAATCTGTTCCTCCACTTCTCTGAGTGCCGGTTTGGGTTCTTCTGCTGTTCAGAACTCCTGGCTTTGCTGCAACAGATAGAATAGCCACATCAGCAAATGCCAGACAATTGTCCTCTCTGTTCACGTTTCCCTGTAGCTCTTAAGGCATGACAAGGCAATAAAGAGCAGTTGTAGAGGAGTGAGGATTAAGCAGTTCAGAACCTCTTCCAAACAGGATCTTGTCACTTCTATTTCCCAGAAACTTCCAAACAATAATAATTACAGCCATTTACTGAGCAACTACTCTATGTCTTGTGATGTATGTGAGCTCACATACGCAACTCAGTTAAGCAATTGTTGTTTCCTTTGCCCACAAAGAAAGTCAACTCTAAAAATGTGCCAAGTCCTACCAATATTATATCCCAAATATCTTCTCACCTCCTTATCAGTATAGCACACATTTCCTTCTGGCTGGACACTTGGATGATTTCTCATTCTTCTGACAAGTCTTACCCTTTCATCCTCTGTCTTTGTCTAATGTGCTTTTGCTTTTTTCTCTAAGCTCGAAATGTTCTATCCTTCTCCATCTATTGATATCCTATGTGTCTCTCAAAATTGTACTCAGATGCCATCTTTTCTAAGATTTCTCTTCTAATCCTTTCCCTCTCCTTTTTCTCTTCCTCAGGAGCCCCTTGATTATAAGAACATTACAAATTTTATAATGTTCTACTTTTATCCCTTCTGAGCACAACTTCTTCAAGTCAGGGACTTCTTCTGGAATTTAGCCTCTAAAAAATGACATTCTAGCAAGTCTTTCACATAGTAAGTGCTTGAAACCTTCTGGAAGAATTTAAAAGCTGATCATGAAGACCTTCCTTGTATAACGTCTGTGAGAGACAAAATTCTGGTTTATATTCTGTGGGCTAATAGAATGTGCTGTGTGAAATGGCTCTAGAATAATCTTGAAGACACTACCATTTCATTTCAGAAAGTGCTCAAAATAGTACTTTATCTTCCAGAAATCTCATGTTGACTGCCATCAAAACACAGGAACTAACAAGACAGTATGCCTTCTGTTGAGTTTAAATTTCTGGCTTTAGTCAAAGGGAAAAGTGCTTAGAATAAAGCATTTCTGAATTCTGAATAAATCAGTGAAAAGGGGACAGACAGGAGATTTTCATATTCTCAGATACTTCCAGGAAAAGTGCTAAATTAGATATGTAAAGAGAAGATTGAGGAACCTTTGAGCATATATCTCAACCCATCTGTGCCACTATTCATACTGAATACTCAGCTACTGTGGCAAAACCCTTCAACTATTAATCAAAGTTTGTAGCAGAAAGACTTGAGACTAGATAAACTATGTGTGTATTTAGGGTGTGGAGTGTTGATGGTAGTAGGGAGGTGGGGGAGAGATTTCAATTTGAAAAGAATTATTTAACTCAAAATTCAATATATTATTAGAAAAATCGAGGTTATTTGACAGTTTTATGACTATCCAAATCCAGATAGTCAAGAGTTGATTTTCAGATGTTTTCAGTATTTTCTTTTAGTTAATCTCTTCTTTCCTTCTTTCAAGGAACCAGTTCATTCTAAAGAGAAGCATTTATGAATACAGGTATGAGAAAAAGTAAAAACCAGAGATCCAAAATACTTGTACACTGGAAAATTCATCCCTGGTTGTCCTTTGACCATGCTACTAGTCTGCCTCTGAGTATCCTTTCTTTCATGTTGCTCAGTGCCCTTAATGCCCTCATTTAAGGAGTTGTATCTGGTTATATCTCAGCAAACTCTGAGGTACAAAGTGGGGTCAAGTTTTAAGTCAGTGGCAGTACTTAAAAACATCACCTTGATTCCAGGTACTACTAATTAGAATACGTACACTGTACATGGGCAATGTAAGGGTGTAACAGCATGGACTCTAGAATCAGAATGCCTAGGTTTGAATCCCAACTCCTTCATTTAATAGCTGTATGACCTTCAGCAATTTTCTTAACCTCTTACTGCCTCAGTTTCTCATCTATAAACAGGTTTTATAGTTTTAGTTCTATACATATAGGAATAGTACCTACCTCACAGTTTTTATGAGGATGAAATAAGTAGACATTTGAAAGAGTTTAGAAGATACATGGCACATATTAAGCACTATATAAGAATCTGTTATACAAACATGGTAGTGAAATACCAAAGAGAACAAAGAGTACAAGAAATGCATTTTGGAATCAAGAAGATTGGCTTGAAAGTTAATTACCCAAAAGGCAAACAACTAGGGTGAACAACCATCCTGGTTTGCCCAGAAAGTTTGAAACATGGGACTTACAGTATTAAAATCCAGAAAAGTTTGGTATTTTCAGTGCAAACCTGGGTCATTTGTCACCCTAAAAAGGGACTCAAGTAAGTAATAGTAATAGACACTGTGTTTTTCAGCTTATATCCTATACTAGTCACTAAGTATCATGCAGTATCTCAGTTAATCCTCCCAACAAACCTGAAAGTAAGGTAATTTTTGTTTTACATTTTAGACTCATATAGAACAAGAGAGTATTTTCCCAAGGGCACTCAGCTTTAAGAGATGATAAGACATAGATCCCCAATATGTCTATATTCAAAGCCTACATCTTTAAATGTTTTCTTCTATTTTGTATAGTGATTATCATATAGTCTCTTCTAAAACAGGAGTGGTTTTGTGTCCCAGCCAGTTCAGGTTCACTTGAGGACAGACCTCTAGTAACGTATTAGTCAACATGGGCCCCTAAAAACTCAAAAGCCGTCAGCTTGGCTACATTGTCTTTAGCTTTCCAGATAGTACATGCGTCCTGCAGGACTTCCATAAAGCCACCTGTCAATCCCAGAGCTGGTCATATAGGACAAAAGGAGTTAAGCTTTCACCTTTTTGTTGGAACTTAACAGAGGCAGAGTGAGTTCTTAGACTGAGTACTGTTTTTTCTTTGCCGCTTACCAAAAAATTCAGTTTCAAAAATGTGGCCCCATTTTTAGTTTAAAAATTTGAAATATATTTACCCTTCCCATCTTTTTCTTCCATCCCTGCTATACTTTGCTGGAATAAAGACAGACCTGTTTCAACTTTTTTCTTCGAAATTTCATCTCCTAGCATATTTATTTTTTAGTACTCTTTCATTTCAGAACACATTAGCATGGGATAATTATGTAGCTTGGGAGAAGGATTTTACCTGAAAACAGCCTCTTCAGGCTGGTGTGGTAACTCTGCTTCTGTTTAGAGGAGCCATGGTTGCCACACTGAGCATTTCTCACTTTTCTAGACCACAGATGAAAGTGTGTGGATGGTGTGAATGCCAGAAGTTGAACGAGTCAAATGATAACAGCAACAACAACAATAACCCACACATCCTCTCTATTTTGAGAACCTGTTCTTAATTGATATGAAATATACAGAAGTACATATTGTACCATCTTCCTCTCTGTGCAGGAGAGGACAAAGGATGATCAAGGGTAGTTTTATAGAATTTTCCCATAATAACTCTGATGTTAATTAAAACACTCTTGCTACTGCCAGAAACTGACTCCAAATACAGGTTTTATTTATTCTAGCTGAGTAGCTGAAAAAGTAATTCTATACTCTGCCTTGCTGGGTGAATGTACTGGCTATGTTTTGCAGTAACTACTCATCCACCTTTTGGCTTTAGCCCACATTCTCAGCCGTGATTCCACCCTCACTTTCCCCCAGTTAAAGCTGACTAAATCTTCAGTATGACCTGATACAAGGGAGCATATTCATTGTCCACAAAGATTCTCTCAGGATTTTAAAAGAACATACAGAGGGTACACTGTTCCATCCTTCATAAGAAACACCACCAATCCTCATCTTCAAATGATGCTTAAATAGTCTGCCTATGTGACATGATATTTGTGAAAGTATAAGAAGGGTCATCTATAAGCCAAGATAGTTCTATATAAAGGCAATGGACTTTTTGATGTTGTTTTGGGTTGTTTGTTTATTATATGGAGTATTTCTTATCTAGCGGACCCACCAAATTCAGGCATTTATCATTTACACTTCCTGAAGAAGTTAACTTATATCATGATGACATGGGTTTAGTTGAGTATGGTCACGTATACAAAATAGAATTAATTTACTATATATCTATACAATATATAGCAATGAATTCAATACATACAGTTGCATGGAGGGTACCTGCATTACAGATAATAAACATTGTGATCTTGGTGCCAAAGCCAAGCATTACTAAAGTATTGGTGAAATCCTTAGTCCTAATGTTCCCATGGTCATGACATATAAATGACAATGTTGTTTTAGCACACTGGTCTAAATGTTAGCAAGCTCAACATATGGGGCACACTGGTGACCCATGAGCTAGTGCTTTAGACTATTTTGCTACTAGAAAGGTCTTATCCTATTAATGACTTCTAATTCTGTGTTTCTACTGATTATTTTTGTGCTACTCTTTTTCCCAGTCCCTGGGTCTGTCTACCTTGAAAAGATCCTTTCCTCAAATCAAGGTATTTATATTTATTCCAGTGAATTCTTATCTCTTTGTACTTGCTCAGAGTATATAGTTTAAATACAAAGTCTTCAACTTTTTTTTTACAGCTTCATCTACTACCATCTCTAATGTGTTACTGAACAAGTTCTTACAGTGCTAAAACTTAAGAAAGACTCATACTCTCATACATCCCTTCATAAGGTTGCTGCTTAACTCTCTGCTCCATCATGCTCCCTAGAACACACATTAGTGCTGGCATTTAGCCAGCATGCAAATATTTCTTGAATAAATGAATGTTAAGTAAATTGTTCTCCTACGATTTCCTGTTACCTGGGATTTCTCTGTAAACTTGGCTTTTAATAAGAAGAGATTAAGTTTTCAGAAAAGTAGATCTGAAAATATCTTTCCTAATGAGTAGAACTTATTGACCATTCCTGCATCACGTTATTAAATATCCCTCTGAATAAACAAGTCACCTGAAGTTTTATACTTTGCTTCCTGTTAACTTTTTATGTGAGGGTTAAAAGTATTTTCTAAATCACAAAGTACTATATAAATGTTTTTCTGAATTACCTATCATCAGAGGAGGACACCTCCTATGCATTTGTTTCAAAAGTATCCCTAGATTTCCTTGCCCAAACAAGTACCTGTCATAACCAAATTACTCATGACTTCAGGCTACATTGTTCAAGGCTGTTAAAATCCAAATGTAAAGTGAAGTCCTCTGTGGTTCTAAAGATAATACCTAAGATGAGAAATCACACATAGGCAAAATTACCTTTCAAAGTCCCTTAAATCAACCATGGAGTACCACTGCGTTCTCTAATAGAGCAGCAGGGAGCACTGGAGTACATGGGCAGTGCCTGGTGAAGGAGGACGGACCAATATGCCAGGGCCTTGATATTGCTGCTTGTACTTATGAATCCTGTTCTTGTCAAATTGAAACTAAGCCTAGTAGTATATATTGCCTAAGAGTTACGTCCTGAAAGCCTCCTTATTGCTAAGCCAAACTCAGTATATAAACTCACTACATTTCCCCCAGTGTGGTTGTGACTTCCAGGGATGAAACTCCCTGGCACCGAGGGCTTATTACTGAATGACAACTAGCAATGCATTTGGAAAAAAGACCTTGACCAAAAGGGGGAAATATTAAACACAAATGAGTTTTTATGGTTAAGAGATTTCAAAGTGAATTGGGAGGCCATTTCAGAGGTAACACTTATGCACATCTCAGGAAGATTTCATTGACTGTTACAGTAACCAGTGCCTCAAACAGTGGTGCTCCTGAGGGCTCTAGAGATATCTAGACACTAGAGGCAGGGCAGACCACACCACCTCAGGAATTCAGCATTCTGTCACTAGGCCTTACCTTGAAATATATGATAACTTATTCCCCCCATGTATTGGAGTTGGACTCAATTATAATTTTCCTCCTCATGGTTCTTATGTCCCTTTTATTTGAACCTATAATTAGCACTATACCTGTCAAATATATGTCCCAGAGATTTAAATCTTCATGCTGTACATATGCTGGTTGAACCCTGAATCTCAGCAGAGTTATGGCCAACACCTACTCTCCAATTCATTGAACTCACCCATAACAACTAACGAAAGGATGATGATGGACAATGCCCATCCCCGAAACAGAGTATCTACAATGGCAAGCAAGACAGTTCCACCCATCTACCCCATGGGGTCTAAGCCCCCTCTCAACCTGAACCAAAGTGGGTATCACCATCTCAAACTCCACAAAACTGAGGAATGAACAAACATAAGGGGGGAATGCAACTAATCACTAAAGTAGACATTATTTTTCTAGTAACTGAAGAACTTGTAACATTGATATAAAGGCAGTGGTCACCAGAGGTTCTGAGGGGAGGGAGAGGGAAAAATAGTTTAATATGGGGGCATTTTGGGGACATTGGAATTGTTTTGCATGACATTGCAGTAATGGATACAGGCCATTATATATTTTGTCAAAACCTATGATATTATGTGGTGCAGAGTGTAAACCATAACGTGGAGTATGAACCATGGTAGGTAGCAATGCTTCGTGTGTTCATCAATTGTAACATATACTACACTAAGAAAGATGTTACTGGGGAAAGTGTGGGAGGGGGAGAGGTGAGGTATATGGGAATTCCCTATATTTTCATTTTTTTACATTAAAAAAAATTTTTTTAAAGAAGCTTTAGATTACATAAATGTTACATAAAAAATATAGGGGATTCCCATATGCCCACTCTCTCCCCCTCCCACACTTTCCCACATTAACAACATCCTTCACTAGTGTGGAACATTTGTTACAATTGATGAACCCATATTGAAGCATTGCTACTAACCATGGACTACAGTTTACATTATACTTTACACTCCGCTGCACACAATTTTGTAAGTTATGACAAAATATATAACGGCCTATATCCATCACTGCAATGTCATGCAGGACAAATCCAATATCCTGAAAATGTCCCCATATTACACCTATTCATCCCTCAGAACCTCTGGTGGCCACAGCCTTTACATCAGTGATAAGAGTTCTCCTATTTCATGAATAATAACAACTCTATAGAATAATAAGTAAATTTTAGTCCATATTCTTTTCCCAGTCTTGAGGCTTTAGGGATGGAGATGCCCATTCTGCTTCTAATTGAGAGGGAGCTTAGATCCAGTGGGGCAGGTGGATGGAACTATCTTGCTTGCAGTTACAGACACTCTCTGTTCCTTTGGATGGACATTGTCCATCATCATCTCCTTGTTAGTTGTCCTGGGTGAGTCCAATGAACTGGAGAGTAGGTGTTGCAACTCTGTTGAAATTCAATCCCCTATATTTTCAATGTAACATTTATGAAATTTAAAGCTTCCTTAAAAATATTTTTATTAATATTTTTAAAAAGGTAAAAAAGGTCAACCATGAAGTACTACATGCATATATGCCATTTCTCAATGAGTGTTTCTAGCCTTGACATTATTGGAATAGAGAAATATTTCTTCAGTTGATGAGGTGAAATATTTGGCCATTCTGTAAGAAATATGTATGTGTGTATATTTATTTATTAAATTTGAGACTCAAACTCAACCCAACAAAACACTCACAAATTGAAAGCAGGAACTGAGGCTACCAAGAAGAAAAGTCATATTTACCATCATTCATTCATTCCAAGTTATCGACAGTTCTGTAGAATGAGGAGCAAATTACTCCTCTTGCTATTAATGTTTAACTCTCTCTCTCGTCTTATTCTCTCTCATCTTTTCCAACTCCCAAACCTTGTGCTCGGGCTTGATTTATTTAAGTTAAATATGCATAGGATACAACTCTTCAGTAATACATTGCATCATAATTGGCCACGGCTACCTTAAATAAGGGAATTGATCACATTTGTTAGCCAGATATGAGGCAAAGTTTAGGAGGATGGAATACATGGGAACAAGTTAGAACAAAAGAAAGGTGTCAAGAAAAGTCTAGGTATAAATCTTCTCAGGAGGGAATGCAGATGTGTATGCCTGGGGATGGGTTTGTGTCTGGGCATCTCAAGGGCAGCAGAAGGGTCAGGCACAAAGCTCTAGAAGTTCAGAAAGGAGATTGACAAAGGAGATAAAGTAAGGAGGAGTCGGTTGCAAAGACAATTTTCTTGGTTTTGCCTAAGGCTATTCCTGTTCATAAATAATAACTGTGAGATTTGCTTAGAGTGTTATTAATCTTACAGCAGGTGGATAAACGTCTCCACTGTCAGTTTTTCATATGCCCTCTCTTTTTATCTTCTTGGTGGATGCAAGGAGAAAATTCAATTCCAGAAATAACAAAGGGAAATATTACCTACTCTTATCCATACCTATATAAATTTGAACTACACTTACACACAAAGACAGAGAATCATCTCTAGAGAGGAACATTGTGATTTTCAGGAAGGAAAAAAGAAGCTACTTCATTTATGCTTTAACAAGATAGGACATTTTAAGTTGGAGACTTTGAATGCTGAGGACCTGTGATGACTTTTAACTCACTTTAAGGGGTTCTTTTCTTGAGACTGTGCTGTATGGTCATTTTGCGTTTTCAGTGTCCTCCATCACAAATGTCAACATAGACGGGGCACCCTGCCCATGACAGTAATTAGTCTAAACAAGGAGACAGCCATGAAAAGAATTCAGAAGCCACAGAATGTTAGTATTAATGCTGTTTGTGTTTCAGATATGAAGAATAAACAGCAATATGCATTCAAATATACTGAAACACTCAGGCATTTGGGCAACAGCATTCTTTGACACCTACTGTGCACACTGTGCTCTCTCTGCTTTCTGAAGAATGAAAATACAAGACAGCTCTTATCTTCCAGCTTACAAGGCTGCAAGTCTTAACACACCAAGATGCTTTGGAGAGACCACTGCCATTCCACCCAGGGGAGGCATTTTGTCAGACATGATGACAGTTTTTACAGACCAAAATCATGTCTCTATTATAGATAAATGTAAATTTGTGTTACTTGAAATTTAAAGAGAACAATTTCAGGAGCCTGGAATTCTTATTTTACTTAGGAAAGTCTCAGTTTTTTCTATTACCTGATATAACTTCTTCAAGAAAAATAAAATATAGTCCAAATTCCAAATCTACATTTTATAAATTTTTAAAAGCATGTTAACATTCTTTAGTTTTACTACCTTCTATACAATTTTTGTGTTACACTGTCATTAAAACCAGCTCCTCAGTGTCTTTACCACTGGAAATCTCCACAGTTCAAACCAGCATGAAGTATTCAGAGACTTCAGAAAGTAAGCTCTGAGCTTGGTGCTGGTGTTCTCTGTCCTAGCAACATAGGAACTGGATTTATTCCAAACCTTTGACCATTCAAGAACAAAGACTTCCTTGACAGGTTCTCTTCTTAAGGAGTAAAAAATATAATTCAGTTGAATAATTATATGCTGCTTTAAAAACAGTGAGAAATTTCAGCACCAAACAAGAAGGTGCTTGACAGAAATATTTTCAGGCTGACATGAGAATCGATATCATACTAATCAGGGCAGAGCTATGAAGTAGACATACATAACAAGCATGACTCATGGGATAGAATTATAAACTATTTCTATTTTATCTCCTGCTATCTCTTCAGATTTATTCTGTAGGGCTTGTACTTCTACTGCCTCCAGATGAAAATATGGGCAGCCCCCATTACTTTTTCTGGTAATTACTCTTTGGTAAGAACAAGTCCCAGAGTCACTTTAAATCACAAAACATTTTATTCCAGTAATGAATCAAAAGTTCCAAACTGGAAATAAAGCCAAGGCATCTCCTTGCCCTGGCTGTAACTTGGTATATGTGGGAAGCCTACAGTAGGAGAAGGTCAAATGGTGGTCTTATTTTCTACTTTGTGCTTCTACTTCTTACATCTCCAGCTTTTTTAGAAAAACCTGGAGAGAAGACAGGAGGGACTTGACTGATAACTCTTGTGAGCTGATGTTCCTTGTCAGGTTTGAGAAATGCTTAAGGATGTGTTCTTTTGTGGGTTCTTCTAAGATTATTCACGTACAAACTCATGTACACACATGCTACTAGAGGGGTCTCAGCTGCAGTTCACTTCACACAGGAGATAACTTTTCCATACCATCAGCTAAGGCTCCTTCCTCATCTTGGGGCATGTGGCAATCCCTCTAGGTTCCTCGGCTGTACTCAGGTCAATCTTCTAGGTGTCTCCTCAGATATAACTTAAGATAACCCCAGAGCAGCTCTCTCCCAGAATGGGGGATTCATGTCTGTCCATACAAAACACTAATACATTTACTCATTGATTTTCTCATTCTGAAAATGCTTGTTGAGTTTCTGTTAAGTACCAAGTACTCTTAAAAACACCTTGAACTATAAGTGAGAAATCAGTAACAAGTGTATCTTTCCTCAGGGGTTTTTGCATTTTAAAAGCTTAAAATTTTTAAGCCACTCAAATAAACTGCATGACCCTAATCTCCCATAAGAATTTAGTCAACAGAGGGAATCCCAAGTTTATCCAAGAGGCAGAAACATGAGATTTCTATGTGGAAGGCACTCCAGAAGCAGTAGTGTATAGTAGTCTAGGGGCTTTGAATCTGCACTTGTGCAAGACCACTGCTTTTACTTGCACTGCATAGTTATTTTAGGTAATTTAGGGGTAACTGATGATGGATTGAGTAAAGGGAGTGACTAAAGCCCCACCCCCCCACTCTTTGGCTCTCTTTTCATGTCATAATAATATTAATTATATTCATTTCTCATAATAGAATCATAAAAAACCTGTACTGGAAGAGGATTAAGCAGCTAACAGGGAGGTGAAGAAGGTCAACCACCACACTAGGGAGCCAAGAATGCCTACAACTGCAAGCAGGAGAATTGCATCCATCACCCATGTGGAATCTAAGCCCCCTCTTGATATAGAGGTGGAGTGGACATCACCATCTCAGAGGTCCAGAGAATGGAAGAATAGAGTATGGATTAGAGTGCACTTACAGATATTCTACTATGGAACTATTATGATTAGTAATGGAAGAAATTGTAGCATTGATGTGGCAAAAGTGGCCACGGTAGCTGCTGAGGGCAAGGAGAGGGAAGAAGAGATATGATTTGGGGACATTTTCAGGACTTGGAGTTGTCCTGGGTGGTACTGCAGGGACAGATGCTGCCATGGCCCACTGGGTGGACTGGGGGAGAGTGCAAACTACAATGTAAATCATTATCCATGTGGTGCAGCAGTGCTCCAAAATGCATTCATCAAATGTAATGAATGTCCCACGATGATGAAAGAGGTTGTTGATGAGGGAGGAGTGGGGTGAGGGATGTTGGGGGTTTATGGTGACCTCATATTTTTTTAATGTAACATTAGAAAAAAAATCAAGAGAAAAATTGAAAAAAAAAAAAAAAGAAGTCGTCTGATATAAGGGCCTATAGATCTCTCTCCTGTGTATGTGAGGGTACATGTCTGTATCTTTGAGACACTTTTGTTAAATAAGATTATACTCTGAGCACATTTGCAGGAAATTCATCAAATACTCCTTTCATTCCCTTGGTCAGTTATTTGGACTGTACAACCATTTATCTTGTATCTAAAGCTCTGACCAGGATAAGGCTAACTTATCAAATGGCAGTTTTACATATGTAAGAGGGCAATGCAATCTGATCTAGTTTAAGGAGTTTGATTCAGGGGGGAAATTAGGTGCTAATTAAACTCCTTCCACTCGTAATTTCCTAGGGATCTTTGTACAAGGTGCTTGACATTTCAGTTAAAGACATGAAATAGGAGAGGGAGTAGAGCCATGTGAGCACTGGAGGGAGTATCAGCAAGCACAGAGACACAAATTGGGAGTGCACCCGGTGTGCTTGAGAAACAGCCAGGAGGCCTTCTGTCTGGAGTAAATTGAGGATGAGGGAGAGGAGAAGCTAAGGTCAGAGGGGTGAAGAAAGGAGTGGCAAGCAGATCATGGCGGACTGTTGTTTTCAACCCGATGCACATTAGAATCATTTGGGAGCTTTCAGCTAATAACAATGCTCCAGCTCTAAAACCAACCGAGTCAACGTTCTCATGGTGGGACTCCAATATCAGTAATTCTTAAAAGTGCACCAGATTGCATCAGTGAGCCAGTTTGGATAATCTGGTGTAGGGCCATGGTGGTCATTTGATTCTGACTTTGAGTGAAATGGGAAGTCAGAAAACTCTGGTTTTTGAGCAGAGGATTGAGTTCCATCTGGCTACTGCAATGAGAATTGGTTGTAAGGTGTCACAAGCAAGAACCAGTTTTAGAATGGCCTTTCAATAGTCTAGATGATGGAGTCTTGGTACCGGGTGGAGGCAATGGTGGTATGAGAAAAGGTTAGGTACAGGATTTGCTGATGTATCTGGTAATAGGTAGGAAGGAAAGAGGAAACAAAGATGATTCAAAGGCTGTTGGCTTTAAAGATGTCTTTCCTCTGACCAGCTCTGGAAGTGACTGTCACTCTTACAGCCATCTCTTCTTCATGCTTCTCCACAGTCCGCGGTTATGCCATCCCTTCCAAGCCCCATGCCCTCTCCCCATTGTTTCCTTCTCAAAATCATGCTCTTTGGGAAAGACCTTAAAAATTTTATCAGCTAAGATATAAATGTATAGTAAGGCTTAAAGCATACATTTCCCAAATGATGTTTTCATACTAAAGGAATAGTGACTTGTAAATTTCCTGGAGAAAGACCTATTTTGACCTTAACCACACATTTGATGTATTTTATAGAGCAAATCCTATTAGCAGGAGACCTAGAATTTCTACTTTGGAGAGACTTTAGTGACAGCAATATTTGGAATAGATATGGCCAGGAAACTTGTCTGGAAGTTGAATTTGCATGATGTAACAGGTCCACTGTTTTTATTTAGGTCACAGGCTTATAGAAAATGGTATGTAAGTGACTGATGGATTGGGAGGTGGCTGAAGCCCCAGGCCATACCTTGGCATCACTTTTTTCACATTTTTCTAAAACTTTATTATTATTTTTCAACAGTAGAATAGAATATCTGTACTGGAAGAGATCTCTAAAAGCATCTGCTTCACATCTCTAAGTTTCCAGAAAAGGAAAATGAGCCCTGGAGAGGTTGAGTTTCTCACCCAAGGATCCATTGCTGTTCCAGATGTGGAGGCCTTTTATACTGGAAAAAAAAAAAAAAAACTCTAGCTCTTCAGATGTAAGGTAAAATGGAAGTCCATCCAAATTTCAAAGCATTGGTGATCTCTTAACTAACTACGAGTGTAGAATTCTTCCTTTAAAAATTTATATTTATGTCCTTTTATTTATAAAAAATAATATTTATTATAACTAGTGAGACAATGCAAGGTTGAATGCAGACCAAGTTAGTGATCCTTCACCTCCTCCATTTCCACCTTGCTCAGATAAACAACTTCTAAGCTCATATACACATTGCACATATATCACATACATGTGTGTGGTTGTATGTTGTTTGCTTTTTTCAATAAATGGGTAATTGCCATATATATGGATATATAATCATGCTAGATCTGATTTTCTCACTATTTTATGGATGTTTCTCCCAGGAAATTAGTGTAGCTATAACTCCTATTTTTAAATAGTTGCATAACATTTCATAGATTGGAAATACCACAATTTATTCAACGATTTTACTCTTACTCCTGATAATATTTTTTAGGGTCTTGTCTTTAGAAACACTGAAAAACAAACAAACAAAAAAAACTTGTATATTTATCTTTACATTTTGAAGTGTTTATTAGTATGGGGTATAGTCTCTGAAACCTGTAAGAATGACTTACTGTAAAATATTTTTTCAGACTTTCTATACTATAATCACCTCCTTTACCTGCTATGAATATATATGGCTATATTCTTAAACTTGGCCTTTGATCTTTTCATTTTTTAAAATTCATTCTACAAACATTTGTCTAGTGTTGCTAATATGCCAAATCCTGAGGCACTTTCCTGAATCTGTGAAAAGTAATGAACCATTTACAGAAATCACCTGGCTTGAACTGAGTTGGGACTTTCATTTTTGCCAGAAAGAGCACCTTGCACAAGGGTCACTAGAAAATTATGGGTAGAAGGACCTTTATTAGCCTCTTGTGGTCTTTCTTGCCCAAATCAAACCCTCAGGCAAGACCAGATTGCATTGCCCTCACGGTGAAGTAGAACTGCCATTTGAAAATGTAGCCTTCATTCTGGTGAGCTGAAGGTGCAAGATAAATGGCTGTGCAGTCTAATCAGGGCCAGAGGGAATCAGGGCTAGGAGGATTTCCTGCATGCATGCTCAGAGCACATTCTTTTCTAATAAAGTCTCCTACAGAAATGGACATATACCCTCACATATACAGGAGGGATAGAGCTAATTGCTGACTTTCATGTGAAAGGCAAATGAAATAGAGGGCCACTTTCTGATTGTGCCAAGGGCATCTCCTTTGTAGTAGTTACCTGAATAAGAATCCATTCCTCATTAAGAGGCAATCTGTTGGAAAAGGCACAGCAAGATGGTAATGAAGACATGACCCTTGGAGTCAGAAGGATGTGAAGCCAACTCCAGGCTCATATCCTTATGTTGTCTTTGGAAAAGTCATTTAGCTTCTATAAGAGCCTTGCTCTCCTTATCCATAAATGGGAATATGAATATGTAACTCTTATGACTGTTGTAATCATTATATGAATATTGTACATAGGAATAGCATGTTCCACATGGTAAACAGTCCATGCATGCCTGTTATTATTATGAGTGTCAAAATAACTTCAACTTCCCTATTAATCCTATCATCAGATAGAAATATCTTGAACTGCATTAGAAAATAGTGTCAATTATACAAAACTACTAAAGGCTTAGAAAAAACAGCTGTGGCAAAGTTTAGAACAGCTAGCCCAGAGCAGAACAAACACCTCAAAGATGATCCATGAGAGATATATTAGGGTTGTATTTCGAGTCCAGAAATCAAAAGTAACTGGAAGAAAACAAAAATACAAGTAAAAGCCAAATTGAAAAGTTTTATCACAATGGCTTTTAAATTATTGTTCTACACACACACCCATACCCCACTCATTTCAGGCAGCCAGTCAGCAAAAAGTGATGAAGCACATCCCGTTCATGGGCTCAGGGCAGTAGGGCAGGCACAACTTTAACTCAGCTGCAAGCAGAACTCTAACAATAAAATATTCCGAAAAATGCACCACTCTGAATGGAAATGAGGTCAACCACAAAAATTCTAAATGGAAGAAGTGAATTTCCATTCCCCCTTAATATTTCTAAATAAGTCATTTTCAAGCTTCAAGATGTTCCAAATGCTAAATTCCAGGAAACAGGCTCTAGAGTATCTGATAAATAAATCCTGGTTTTATTACAGTGCTGCTTCTATTTTTGCAAAGTGAATGCACTTTGTAACAGAACAGTATAAAAAATCAAGAGGCAGTGTGGCACAGTGGAAAGTCTTGGGCTTGGAGTCAGAAAACAGGAGTTGAAATTTGGCAGTGCCACAATATATCTTTGCTCAGAGTGACTTTGGGCACATTATTTTTCTTTAAGCCTGTTTTCATGGTTGTTTTGGAGATTATGAGAGATAACATGAGATAAAATGTCTTATTTAAAGCATTTTTCATTTATACATGATGGAATATGGGGATTTTTTTTTTTTCACTTTAACAGTGAGTTTTCCTTAAGATCATCTCAAATAAACATATAATCAAGACTCTGTGCTTATTCTAATATTTTGTTACAAAAGAAATATAAATAATCCATAACCATCAAGAGAGACTCCTAATATCTAGTTGACTTCACAGTTACTGCTCCTCCTTTACCTTCTTGTCCCCAAAGAAGGCAAATGAGCAAAGGCACAAAATCTGAATGGAATTCATTGAACCTTCATAGTCATTGGGCTTTCCTTTTTTTTTTTTAATTAACTATTTTTTCAAGGTACTTACTATCCCCAAAAGACCATCCTCTACCTAAAGCCATTATCAACAAGAGATTATGAAATTACCCATTAAATGTACTTCAACAACTGAAGCTACACAGATATTCAAAGTTGAAGAACAAAAGCAAAGAAACACTATCTCTAATTAGACCGTAATCACACACAGGCTTTAGGTTTCTTAGTAGCAGGTGGCCAGGGGATTCTTAGTGCCTACTGTGAATATTTATGTATTTGCCATAATTACTTTAATGCTTATAGATCTGTATGTGTTAAATATATAAATATAAGACTCCTTAAAATTGATTCAGGTTTTTCCCCCACGAAAGGTCCCTCTTTATGTCTGCATATTCAAATCATTAATTAATGCAATTAAGTCAGAAATTAACATCATTTCGTCCTGCTTGCTGGTATGGGCATCAGGATCACAGGAGCCTTCCATTAACTCAATCAGACTAGACTTGCATTTGCAGAGTGAGACCCATTGATTGTGTAAAATAACATCAGGTTCGTCCTTTAATGACCAAGGAGCTCCTTTCAAGAGCAGTTCAGTAGTGGTTATCACATTAAACTTCAGACAAGATGAGTTTCTAAAGCACCATTTTCATCAGCATAGCAAGGTCATGTGGAAGAAAGGTTATTGGCCTGGGAGTCAGATACCTGGTTGCTCATGCAGACTTACTAACTTGTGTGATGTTGGGAATAGAGTTGCCAGATAAATTATAGACAGTCCAATTTGAATTTCAAATCAATAATTTAGCATAAATATGTCCCAAATATTTCATGGGTCATACTTATACTTTTAAGAATTATTCACTGTTTATCTAAAATTAAAAGTTAATAGGGCATCTTGTATTTTTATGTAGCAACTGCACTTTGACAAGCCATTTATTGACAGTGGTAGCTTCATCATTTGAGAAGCATAGGTGTTGTGCAGAATGACCTCTGAGACCCTTAAAAAATAAGCGGTTCATCAGGAATCAAGAGCCAAATCTTGCCATATTTTTCATTCATTAAACAGAGTTTCATAAAATCACACACATTTAAACCTAGTATAGTAAGCTATTTGAGTAATGGAAATGGACACCATATGTGAAACTTTCTAACATGTAAAGAAAGGAAACTCAAAAGGCCTTTATAAGACAGCATTTTAATAACTTTAGTGTTCATTATCTATTGATAGATAAATAACCCAGAACTTAGTGGCTTTTAGCATTTATTTTTTCAGTTTATGTTGGCCAGGGACTGATTGTTGAACTGTTGGTGGTTAACAGGCTGCAGCTCCTTGCTGGTTGTTGGACTGGGAGCCTCAGTTCCTCTCTCGGTTGGCTGGAGGCCGCCCTCAGTTCCTTTCTATGTTGGCCTCCATAGGGCAGCTCATAACAGGGCAGCTTGCTTCGTCAGAGCAAGTAAGCAATATGAGCAAGAGTGTGTGTGTGCATGCAAGATGGAAGTCTAATCTTTTATAACCTAATCTCAGAAATACACCATCATGTTTGCCTTATTCTGTTTGCTAGAAGCATGTCAGTAGGTCCAGCCTGCACTCAAGGGGAAGGAATCATAAAAGATGCGAATACCAGGAGGTGTGAATCATTTGGATCCATTTTAAACACTGTCCACTGCAACTTCTAATACATTTTTTTCAATTGCTAAATAGCTATTCTTAGTTAAATTGCTAAATAGCTATTCTTAATTACGTTTAATTTGTAATCAATTAATGAGGGTTCTGGAGGAGGTGGGGCAAGATGGTGGTTGAGTGAGTGCACCTTATAGTCTCTCCTGCAAAGAAATGGCTGGGCAGCATTAGAAATTCTTCAGGACCAGGCTGTTTCAGGATATTGCAGGGCAGGAGGTGTCTGGACATCGATTTGGTGGGAAGGTAACAGAGAAGATTTGTGTAAAAGATAAAATTTAGGTTCTCTTACACGGAGTTAGGGGCTGCGTACAGGACACTCCCCCCTGGGGCGGGCAGCAGCGCGGCACTGGCCCCGCGGCGGCAATTCCTGGAGGCTCTGCGGTGCTGGGGAATTCATAACCTCTGAGTGGGCTATTCAGGGGTTTGAAGGGCAGGAGGTCTTCGGAAACCAATTTGGTGAGACAGTGGAGTTTTTTGCGAGGCAGGGAATTTTTGATTTCTGACACGAATAATAGTGCTTCTGGCTAGAGCCCTGCCCCCTAGGCCTGGCTGCCGATCTGCAGTGTCCTTAAATCGCTCGCAATAAAGAGGCGTCACCAGGAGGTGGTTTTGGGGACTTGCAGGGTGGGAGGCATCTGGAAGCCGATTAGGTGAATCTTTTGCGAGGCGTGGGATTTTCAGTTTCTGACACTGATAGCACTTCCGGCTAGAGCCCCGCCCCCTAGGCCTGGCTGCTGATCTGCAGCACCCTTACATTGGCTGCTATATAGAGGCGCCCCCAAATGGCTGTTTCATGGGCTTGCAGGGCGGGAGGTGTCCTGAAGTCGAATTGGTGATACAGCGACAGAAGAGACCCTAGTGAGAGGGGGAATTGCGGGTTTCTGACACATAGATCAGAGTTTGCGGATGTGACATCCCCCATAGGGCTTGCACCCAACTGCGGGGATCCCTGAAGGCTGTGTTGCACTGTGGTGCTCCCAGGCTCCCTGTTAACCGGATTTGAGGTTGCCAGGTCTGTGTCCCCTAAACCCTGGTGGCCCACACCCCAGAGACTCACACCTCTTGAGTCTGCAATATCACAGACTTACCATCCCTGAATCCACCACGCCCTAAGGTCCATCTGAGGTCCTTGATTGTCCTAGACCTCAATGTTTGTGTTTTTTTTCTCTTTCCTTTTTCTTTCTTTTATTTTAATTTTTAATTTTTAATTTTTAATTGTCCTGGTTGCTAATATTGCATTATCTCCTAGTCTTTTCTCCCGTTGTATCCCCCAAAGTCTTTTTTTAAAAATTTATTTAGGTTTTTTTTTTGTTGCTGCTGTTGTTGTTTTCTATCTTCTTTTCTTTTCCTTACTTGTTCCCCTCCCTTTTCTTTAACCACCTCCCCTTTTTCTTTCTTTCTTCTCTTTTTTTTCCTCTTGTCCCTCATTTTCTTCTTATTTTATTTTATCTTAATTATACAATAGGTGCTGCACACCTCACATTTGCTGGGTTTCCTCATCCTCCGTTGTCTCATTTCTGTGTGAACTGATTTTGGCTACCTACACTATTCCCTTTCCCCCACATCTTGATATCTTCCATCATCTACTGTCTCTCCTATATTCCACCTCCCTTTCTTTGATTCCCAAATTGTCTAACTTTTAATTTCTAATACCTTTATTTTGTTTTCTGTCTTTTATCCACTCTGGAAACTATTGTCTTTCTTTTCTCTTTCCCTCTCTCATGAAAACACTAGCTTTTTAATTCATACCATATTCCTCCCATATTCAGTTGACTACCTCATTATAGGTACTCTACCTACTGCTATAACTCTACACAACTTATATGAATCTAATATCCATCCTCCCAGATCTCATATTGTTGCTCTGTTAACATTTATTACCAATACTACTTTACACATTTTCCTTTCTTACACAATTGCCTTTCCCTGGTCCTAATAATTTCCTTCAAAGTGAACTCGGCCAGCAACAAGAAATTAGAATAAGAAGAACAAAGCAACAAAGAGAAGATATAACACTTATGCAAAAACAACAGCTTATTAATCCCCAAGACTAGACAAAGAAGCTAAGGAACTGAATAAACCTGTCAAGATAAAATGGTGACCAGACAGCAACAAAAATCTACAAACCAAACCAGTAATCAGGAAAACATGGCTGAATCCAATGAACAAACTAAAAACCAGGAAGGGGAGCAGAACTTCACACAAGTAATTAAAGATCTCAGAACATATATCAGAGACAAACTTAATGAAGTAAAGGAAGAGTTTAACAATATGAAGAAAACACTTGGAGAGGAAATTGCAGACATACGCAAAAAGATAACAGATATGATGGGAATGAACACCACAGTTCAAGAAATCAAAAATACACTCGCAGCAAATAGCAGCAGATTAGAAGAGGCAGAGGAGAGAATTAGCGATGTGGAAGACAGTACATCGGAAATCAAACAGATAGTAGAATTGATCGATAAAAAGATAGAAAAAATCCAGCTAGGACATAGGGACCTGAATGACAATGCAAAATGCACAAACATACATATTATAGGCATCCCAGAAGGAGAAGATAAGGAAAAGGGGTCAGAAGGGGTGTTGCAGGAAATAATGGCTGAAAACTTCCCAAATCTACTGAGAGAGACAGATGTACATATCCAAGAAGCACAACGCACCCCAAACATCATAAACCCCAACAGGCCCACCCCAACACACATACTTGTCAAATTATCCAATGCTCAAGACAAAGAGAAAATTCTAAAAGCAGCAAGAGAAAAGAAAATCATCACATACAAGGGAGGCTCCATAAGATTAAGTGCTGATTTCTCATCTGGAACCATGGAGGCAAGAAGGCAGTGGTATGATACAGTCAAGGTACTAAAAGAAAAAAATTTCTAACCAAGAATACTCTACCCAGCTAAACTAGCATTCAAAAATGATGGAGAGTTCAAAATATTCACAGATAAAGAGAAATTGAAAGAGTATGCCAACAAGAAACCTCCCCTTCAAGAAATACTAAAGGGAGTTCTGCAGGAAGAAAGGAAAAAACAGAACAGGTAGAGTTGGAGGAGAGTGTAAGAGCAACAAAAAAGACAAAAAGAGAAGGAAAAAATAAAACAAAATATGACAAACACAAGTCCAATCAAAATATGACTAACATAAACAATTCCTTGAAAGTAATAACACTGAATGTTAACACATTAAACTCACCTATCAAAAGATTCAGACTGGGACATTGGATAAGGAAATATGACCCATCTATATGCTGTCTACAAGAGACACATATTAGACCCGGAGATTCATGGAGGCTGAAAGTGAATGGTTGGAAAACAATCTTACAAGCAAACAATAACTAAAAAAAGGCAGGAGTAGCTATATTAATATCAGACAAAATAGACTTTAAATGTGAAACAATTGTGAGAGACAAAGAAGGATACTACATATTAGTGAAAGGGACAATCTCTCAGGAAGAATGAACAATCATAAATATTTATGCTCCTAACAAGGGCACCTCTAAATATGTGAGGCAAATGCTGGAAAAACTAAGTGAAAGAATAGATGCATCTACAATTACAGTGGGAGATTTTAATACACCACTATCAACTCTGGACAGAACATCTCAAAAGAGAATCACTAAAGAAACAAAATATTTGAACAGTATATTAGAGAAGCTGGATCTAATAGACATATACAGATCATTACACCCGAATACAGCAGGATATACATTTTTCTCAACTGCACATGGATCATTCTCCAAGATAGACCATATGCTAGGCCACAAAGAAAGGCTTAATGAGTTCAGAAAGTTCGAAATCATACAAAATAATATCTCTGACCACAGTGGAGTGAAGCTGGAAATCTGCAAGGGCCAGAGGCCCAGATCTCACACCAAGATATGGAAATTAAACAGCACACTCTTAGAAAAACAGTGGGTCAAAGAGGAAATCTCAAAAGAAATCAGTAACTACCTTGAAACAAATGATAATGATAACACAACAGACCAAAACTTATGGGATGCAGCAAAAGCAGTACTGAGAGGGAAATTTATAGCCATAAATTCATACATCAAAAAAGAAGAAAGAGCAAAAATTGAAGAACTAACTGCACATTTGGAGGAATTAGAAAAACAAAAACAAAGTAATCCCACAGGAAGAAGAAAGAAAGAAAGAACAAAGATAAGAGCAGAACTAAATGAAATAGAAAATAAGAAAGCACTTGAAAAGATAAACAAGACCAAGAGCTGGTTTTTTGAGAAGATGAATAAAATTGACAAACCCTTAGCGAGACTAATAAAGAAAAAAAGAGACAAGATGCAAACACACAAAATAAGAAATGAGAAAGGAGATATCACCACTGACCCCACAGAAATAAAGACTATCATAAGGGGATACTTTGAAAAACTATATTCCAACAAAAATGACAATTCAGAGGAAATGGACTAATTCCTAGAAACACATAAGCAGCCTATATTAATGAAAGAAGAAATTGATGATCTCAACAAACCAAGCACAAGTAAAGAGATAGAATCAGTCATTAAAAACCTCCCAAATAAGAAGAGCCCAGGGTCAGACGGCTTCACAGGTGAATTCTACAAAACATTCTGGAAAGAACTAACACCAATCCCTGCTGAAACTCTTCCAAAAAATCGAAACAGAAGGAACATTATCGAACTCATTCTATGATGCCAACATTATCCTAGTACCAAAGCCAAACAAAGACACCGCAAGAAAGGAAAATTACAGACCAATTTCTCTAATGAATCGAGACGCAAAAATACTTAACAAAATACTTGCTAACCGTATTCAACAACACATTAAACGAATTACACACCACGACCAAGTGGGATTCATTCCAGGTATGCAAGGATGGTTCAACATAAGAAAATCAATCAATGTAATACACCATATAAACAGATTGAAGGGAAAAATCACATGATTTTATCTATAGATGCAGAAAAAGCATTTGACAAAATACAACACCCTTCCTTGATAAAAATACTCTAAAAGATCGGAATACAAGAAAATTTTATGAACATGATAAAGAGTGTATATGAAAAACCCACATTGTTTACAATGGAGAAATCCTAAAATCCTTCCCTCTAAACTCAGGAACAAGACAAGGATGCCCACTCTCTCCCCTTCTATTTAACATTGTCTTAGAAGTACTTGCTCGAGCACTGAGGCAAGAACCAGATATAAAAGGCATTCAAATTGGAAAGGAAGAAGTCAAAATTTCATTATTTGCAGATGACATGATCCTATACATAGAAAACCCTGAGAGGACTACAACAAAGCTTCTAGAACTCATAAATGAGTTTAGTAAAGTCGCAGGTCATAAGATCTATGTGCAAAAATCATTTCTGTATACCAATAATGAGCAAGATCAGGAGGAAATCAAGAAACAAATATCATTTACAATAGTAAATAAAAAATCAAATGTTTAGGAATAAATTTAACTAAAGATGTAAAAAACTTATACACCGAGAAATATACAAGACTGTTCAAGGAAATCAAAGAAGACCTAAATAAATGGAAGAATATTCCCTGTTCATGGATAGGAAGACTAAATATTATTAAGATGTCTATCCTACCAAAACTGATCTACACATTCAATGCAATCCCAATAAAAATCAACACAGCCTTCTTTAAGGAACTAGAAAAACTAACTATGAAATTTATTTGGAAAGGAAAGAGGCCCTGAATAGCCAAAGACATATTGAAAAAGAAAAATGAAATTGGAGGCATCACACTACCTGATTTCAAAACATACTACAAAGCTACAGTAGTGAAAACTGCATATGGTATTGGCATAAGGAGAGACACACAGACCAATGGAATCGAATTGAAAGTTCTGATATAGAACCTCACATATATAGCCATATAGTATTCGATAAAGCCACCAAACCCTTCAACTGGGAGAGAATGGCCTATTCAACAAATGGTGCCTGGAGAACTGGATATCCATATGTAGAAGAATGAAAGAGGATTACCATCTCACACCTTATACAAAAATAAACTCAAGATGGATCAAAGACCTAAATATAAGAGCCAAGACCATAAAGACCTTGGAAAGCAGTGTAGGGAAACATCTACAAGAACTTGTAATAGAAAATGGCTTCATGAACATCACACCAAAAGCACAAGCAGCAAAAGAACAAATAGATAAATGGGACTTCCTCAAAATTAAAGCCTTTTGCACCTCAAAGGAGTTTGTCAAGAAAGTAAAAAGGGAACCTACACAATGGGAGAAAATATTTGGCAACCATATATCTAATAACAGACTTATAACTTGCATATATAAAGAACTTCTATATCTTGAAAATAAAAAGATAAGCAACCCATTTAAAAAATGGGAAAAAGATTTAAACAGACACTTCTCCAAAGAAGAATACAAATGGCTAAAAAGCACATGAAAAAATGCTCCAAATCTTTAGCTATCAGGGAAATGCAAATCAAAACTACAATGAGATACCATCTTACTCCCATAAGATTGGCAGATATGAAAAAAACAGAAGAATACAAATGCTGGAGAGGATGTGAAGAAATGGGAACATTCATCCACTGCTGGTGGGAATGCAGAAGGATCCAACCATTTTGGAGGACAGTTTGGCAGCTTCTCAAACCTAACCATAAATTTGCCATATGACCCAGCAATTCCACTGCTGGGTATATACCCAGCAGAACTGAAAACAAGGACACAAACCGATATATGCACACCAATGTTCATAGCAGCATTGTTCACTATCGCCAAAAGTTGGAATCAACCCAAATGCCCATCAACAGATGAGTGGATCAATAAAATGTGGTTTATACATACAATGGAATACTACTCGGCTTTAAGAACAAATACCCTACAAACACACGTGATAACATGGATGAATCTTGAGAACCTAATGCTGAGTGAAGCAACCCAGGCATTGAAGGACAAATACTACATCACCTCAATGATATGAAATAAGCAAGCTGCCTCAGAGAGCTAGAGACTGGAAGATAGGCTTACAGGAAATCGAGGGGTAGAGGAAGGATGTAAGCTGACATCTACATGGGTGAAATCTATGATAAGCTGGAGGTAAGTATGTGTAAAAGGAAGGGATAAAATGGGGGCATAGGGTTACCTTTGGGTGGGGCTTTGTGGACTTGAGGGGGGCTAGGGATGGGTGGATGGGTAATATTGCCCAAGAAATTGGGGGGAGGGTGGGGCAACATACGAACATAGGAGATTATCAGGTGTTGGTTGAGAGTATAATGCTGAGAAAACCTTTTCAAAGTATAATTAGGAAAGTTACCTGTTTAAGATACTTAAAGGGGATAATCTGAAGCAGGACAGACTCCTAGGGAATATCTGAATGCTCATTTTGCCAGAGTGGATTATACCATTGGGTAAAGACCCATATAATGAGAGTGAAGCTAGACCCACATCCTGGGGAGGACTAATGCCATCAAATAGAGGAAAATGTATCTCTCAGGAGAAATGGGGGCTCCCAGGGAATTAGGGCAGTTAAGCAAGTCAAGCCCTCAACACTGTTGCAAGTATCTCTGAACATGGCTCCTTAAGAAATGAGGGCCCCAAGGGGAGGGGGAAATAGATATTGAATAGATGGAACCAACGTAACTATGAAGCCAATAGAAGTGTTTCACAAGAGTACACAAGGATGGATATAAAACATGTAATATTACACCAAAAACATATAGGGGATGACAGACTAATAATGTAAACCATAATGTAAAACATAGGATAACTAAAAATTTAGAAAACTGTATAGCCTAAAGTATAAACCACAATGTAAACACAAATGTTACCTTGTTTGAAAGCTATTGTCTCAATATCTGTACATCAGTTTCAGTAAATATGATATGAATAAGTTAAAAGATTATCACTGTGGAAGGGAAAAGGTTTTATGGTGGATGTGTGGGAGTGCTGTATATTGTATATATGAATTACTGTGATCTATGGCTCTTGTGAAGAGAAACTCAATAATTAGGAAAAAAGAAAAGAAAAAGTTAGGATGTAGAATTTTTCCAAATCAATATGTATTCTATATCTAACCTTTAAACTCATCGCTTTATTCCATTTTACTATTAAGGGAACCTGGCATTATATTGGGCTTCACTTTTCAGGAAGTTTTGGATCACAGAGTGGTTCAACAATGGCAGCGGTGGAATACTGGTATGGGATGTTATTGACAGGGGACATATGGTTGACAGGGAGTTATACAGGGCGTGTGTCCAGGGTGCATGGAAATGTTTGGATATACTCATAGTGGAAACAATTAAAAACAACAGTACTGGGTTCCTGGCCGGGTGCAACGGCAAGGACCAGGAAGGAATGAGGGTCCAACAGTGAGCCCCTGATACTAATGACTATGCTTGTGAGCCTAAACACCTGAAATAAGAACAAGGCCTAGAGCAGCACTGTGCCTAAGAATTCCCTCCTGACAGCCTCCGTGTTACTCAAATGTGGCCAGTCTCGAAGCCAAACTCAGCATGTAAATGCACTGCCTTTCCCCCAGCATGGGACATGACACCTGGGGATGAGCCTCCCTAGCACTGAGGGATCACTACCAAGTACCAGGTGATCACGTAACTAGAAAATGACCTTGAATTAAAGGTTCAATGCAGACCAGCAGAATATCCCTGTCTATATATAATAACAGGAGTCAAAAATGTTTTTTGACCTAAATTAAGGGGGAAATGGAAAGGAGAAATGAGTTCATATGGCTATGAGTCTCTAAAAAAGAGTCTGGAGGTTGTCAGAAGGATTGCCCTTATGCACACCTGAGCAGAGTCTCAGAGACAGATAAAGTAGATACAACCCCAGGTATTGGTTCTTTTGAGGGCTAAAGAGACCCACAGGTTTTATGGTTATGGCAGATGGAGTTCACTGCCATGTCAGTTGGCCCTTCTTTGGAGTTGGTGTTTCTGTGTGATGGAGCTGGACTCAGATATGATCTCTTTTCACAAGCCTTTCCTGCTACTTTACTGGAATTGTAGTTGGTGCTGGGGTTTAAGATATATCTAGGGGATCTGAATCTCTGGAGTGACAATATGATAGCCAGGCCCTGAGCCTCAACAGACTTCAGCTCCTACAGTCTGATTTATTGGACTTACCCCACTTAGCTAACATGGAGTTGAAGAATGTCAACCACCACACCATGGAGCCTAGAGTGCTTACAACTGAAAGCAGGAGGATTGCATCCAGTATCCATGTGGAATCTAAGCCCCCCCTTGACATAGATATGGAATGAACACAACCAATCCAAGGTCCACAGGAAGGAGGAATACAGTAAGGTTTAGAGTGGACTTAATGATATTCTATTCATGAACTATTGTGGTTAATAATCAAGAAAATGTGGCATTGGTGTGGAAAAAGTGGCCATGATGGCTGCTGGGTGCGGGGAATGGGAGGAGGAGAGGAGATGTGGAGGCATTTTCGGGACTTGGAGTTGTCCTGGGTGGTGCTGCAGGGACAATTACCGGACATTGTATGTCCTCCCATGGCCCACTGGATGGAACGTGGGAGAGTGTGGGCTATGGTGTGAACTACAGGCCATGGGGTGCAGCGATGCCCAGAGATGTACTCACCAAATGCAATGGATGTGTCATGATGATGGGGGAGAGTGTTACTGTGGGGGGAGTGGTGGCGTGGGGTGGTGGGGGTGAATGGGGACCTCATATTTTTTGAATGTAATATTTTTTAAAAAATGAACAAATAAAATTAAAAAAAATTAATGAGGGTTCTGTATTTGGCTCCTAAATTGGTGACCAGTATTAGAGACTTAGAAAGACAGACTTTGGATCAAAATGAAATGGAATCACTGTCATAAATATATTCCATAGAAATAGATGGCTTTCTTTTTTCTAAAGATCTCGAATATGTCTTTTCTTTCTAATGTGAAACATTCAGGGCTTATTCCTTTTCGAAAGGTAGAGCCCCAACTCAGATGTGCAGAAATGTAACTTAACGTTCAAAAACGTACTTTGTCTAGTAGGCCCTATTTCCATTGATGCTATAATATCCTTAATCTTGCCCTTTACTTGGTGATTTATGATTTACAATGACTGCTTAGGGTTGATAATCAGTCAGCTCAGGATTCAAATACAGGATTCAAATTGAGTCATTTTTAACTAGTGGCTCTCAATTTGAGCAGGCATAACATTTATCTCGGGGTGCATGATAAAGAAGTAGATTCTGGTCTCCCAACAACCTCCTGGAGACTGGATTCTATAGTTTATGGAAGGGGTGTAGGGATCTGCTAGTTTGACAGGTTCTGAACGGTGTTTTATGGGAATGGTGCAAAGACCATTTGGCAAATCTGCTCATGCCAACAAGCTATAATTTTCCACTAAAAACAAGCCTTTGTGAGCTTTGCCTTCTCAATCCTCTTAATTAGAAAACTTAGACAATGGGCAGTGTGCCAAAATAAATAGGACACTAAAATGATCAAAGGACTTAAGTCTGAATATTGGCTTCCACAGTAGGCTCCTAATCTGTAATTCAGTCCCTGAACCTGGGTTTCTTCAACTACCTCACTCAGCTCTTCTTAAGATTAAATGAAATAATATCTGCAAATTTTCTAGCTTGTTAAAAATAATATTACTATTTAGTATTCAGAGGAAAAATAGTATTGGGGAGGAATGGCAAGAAATATTTATGAATGCCATTTAATCCAGTAATTCTTTATTCATAATTCATTGATTTTTTCAACAGAAGTTTATAAAATACACACATACTCTATGCCAGACATGGACTTTCACATTAGGGACTCAGTGAACAATAGATACAGTCCCTACTGCATATTCTAGAGGCACTATAACTTAAGGAAATAATATAAAATATAAAAACAATCCATAAACAAACATTAGCTGTACTAATAAAATGGAAGCACAATATCTAATAGGGAAATTGCATATACACTGAGTGAAACACTGCAGACATGGAATGAGACAATGTGGTAATCTGAAAAAAATGCTTGTATCATGAAGCAAAAATTATGGTACACAGTTGTATGTATGCCATGATAACAATTATATAAAAAGCAAATATGTTCATAGGAGAGAAGAATGGAATAAAATTGACCAAAATGAATTAGTAGTTAGGATAGTCCAACAATATTGAGTGACTTCTTAAAAATATTTTTTCAACTTTTAAAAACATGTTTTTATTACAGAGGAAAAAATGTAAATAATCCATTAACAGTAGTTATCTGTACAAGATGAAATTAGCAGGGACTGTTTTTGCCTATCATGTATTTCCTTATTAGGAATTTGAAATAAAAAAATATGGAAAGAGTTTAAGTTAATAGAAGTTAGCAATGGATTGAAGCATTAGTTTCTTCCTTATCTAGTTTGGATAATAGAAATACATAATGGGAATATATTATATTTGAAATCTGAAAAAATAACAACCTTTAAAGTTAGTTGTAAACTATTTGGTTACAATGGCAAGTATGCAGTAAATCTAAAAAAGTCAGGTGATCCCAATGTTCTCCAACTTTGTGAGGTATTTCTGGAGTCAAACAGTCCAAACGAATTTCTTTCAAGACCAGAAGCACTGGGCTTGTACCCAAGCAGGTCATCGTGTTCCCTACCTTTCCTATGGTGTCCTCATTGATGACGTCCAGTATTTTGCTGTTCTAAGCGGAGTATCACCTTAAACTAACAACTGATGCCCAGTTTATGACTATAGAGTTGAATATTCTAAATGATTCCAAGATTCCTTTTCCAAGTCATAACTAATACGTTGGCACATATCATGCCATATGTAGTGTTTGAATTATTTTTCCTAGACATGTTACTTTTGGCTTCATTCAAATCAACAGGCAGCTTTCTCCTCTGCCTTTGTGGCAGTGAGCTTGTGAGGTTATACTCACAGATTCTGAGAAACATGGGGAGAGGAAGGGGTTATATAGGCAAACATTGACGATATTGCATGCTCCATTCCAGACCACCACAATAGAGTGAGTCACAAGGATTTGTTTCCCAGTGCATATAAAGTTATGTTTACATTCTACTATAGTCTATTAAGTGTGCAATAGCATTATGCCTAAAAAACAATGTATACACCTTATTCAAAAAATACTTTACTGTTGAAAAATACTGGTTATTATTTGAGCCTTCAGTGAGCCATAATCTTTTTGCTGGTGGAGGGTCTTACTTTGATGTTGATGGCTGCTGACTGATCAGGGTGATGGTTGCTGAAGGTTGAGGTGACTGTGGCAATTTCTTAAAATAAAACCATGAAGCCTGCTGTGTCAGCTGTGTCTTCCTTTCACAAATGATTTCTCCCTAGCATTCAATGCTATTTGATAGCATTTTACCTACAGCAGAACCTCTTTCAATACAGAAGTCAACCCTCTCAAATCTTGCCGCTGTTTTATCAACTAAGTTTATGTAATATTTTAAGTCCTTCGCTGTCATTTCAACAATGTTCGCAGCATTTTCACCAGAAGCAAATTCTTTCTCAAGAAACCACTTTCTTTGCTCATCCATAAGAAGCAACTCCTAATCCACTTAAGTTTTATCATGACATTGCAGCAATTCACACACATCTTCAGGCTCCACTTTAACTCTTGTTCTCTTGCTACTTCCACCATATCTGCAATTACTCCCTCCACGGAAATACTAAAACCCTCAAAGTCATCCACAAGGGTTTGAATCAGCTTCTTCAAAACTCCTGTTCACGTTGACATTTTGACCTCCTCCCATGAATCATAAATGTTCGTAAAGGTATAGAGAACTGTGAATCTTTTCCAGAAGGTTTTCAATTGACTTTGCCTAGATCCATCAGAGGAATCATTATCTATGGCAGCTATAACCTTATGAAGACCTCCTTTCATTTAAACACTTAGATCACTGCAGGGTTGTTATGGGCTAATTTCAATATTGTTGTGTCTCAGGGAACTGGGAGGCCTGAGAAGAGGGAGAAGATGGGGCAACAGCCAATCACTAAACAGTAAGGACACACACAATGCATCCCTAAACAATTACAATAGTAACAAATATCATTGATCACAGATCACCATAACAACTATAATAATAAAAAAATTAGAAATATTGTAGGAATTCCCAGAATTTGATGCCAAACACAAAGTGAGCACAGGCCATTGGGAAAATGGAGCCTATAGATTTGCTTGACACAGGGTCACCATAAACCTTCAATTTGTAATCTGTGAAGCACAATAAAGCAAAGCAAGTTATGCCTGTACGCTCAAGTTTTTTATTTTTATTTTTTTATTAAATTATCTTTTTTTAAAGATAAATCACAAAAAAATGTTACATTAAAAAATATGAGATTTCCACATATCCCACTCCCCACCTCCTCACTCCCCCCCCACATCAACGACCTCTTTCATCATTGTGGCACATTTATTTCATTTGGTGAATACATTTTGCAGCACTGCAGCACCACATGGATTATAGTTTACATTGTAGTTTATGCTCTTCCCCAGTACATTCAGTAGGTTATGGCAGGATATATAATGTCCAGCATCTGTCCCTGCAATATCATTTAGAGTGTACTCTCAAGTTTTTGACCACCAAAGACCCTCTCACTCCCACACCTCCCTTAACCTTAACTCCACATGCTTAGATATTTATTTAAAACTTGCCTATTAAACAAGCAGATAATCTCCCTTATTATTTAAAGATAAAAATGAACTTCTAATCAAAGGCTTAGACAATGAGATAGAGAGTAAAATTCTAACTGAAAGCAAATGTATTTGCCCCTTTATCCTGGACAATGTTTTTTTTATTTTTTATTTTTATTTTTAAGGAAGCTTTAGATTACATAAATGTTACATAAAAAATATAGGGGATTTCCATATGCCCCCTCCCTCCCCCTCCCACACTTATGCATATTAACATCTTTCATTAGTGTGGTACATTTGTTACAATTGATGAACATGTATTGACCCATTGCTATGAACTGGGGACTATAACTTACATTTTAGTTTATACTCCGCCCCACACAATTTTGTAGGCTATGACAATGCAATACGTCATTGCAATATCATGCAGGATAATTCCAATCTGGACAATGATTTTTGTGTGCACATTATTTCCATCAGAAGTCTTACAATATTAAAAACTATACAAGTCATTACTTTATCCCCATACCCCAAGTATCCCAAGTAGGAAAACTTTTCCCCAAAACGAAATCTCACAGTAGTCCCCGTGTCCACCTAGAGAAGAGTTAAAGGGCAATTCTTCTTTGAGTTAAGTCCTGCATTTGATGTGTGTGGGGAAATTTTATTTTCCTTTATATTGAGGAGAATCTATTCTGTGAAGAACAGAATCGAGCACAGCCTTTATTTGTGTTAAGGTTGTTTTGTCTTCTAGACTTAAGTAAAATTGAGACAGTAAACTGGACAGAGTGCCAGAAGCCCACAGTGGGGCTTTGAGGTAAAATTATAATCAATAGCTATGAAAGATATTCCCTAAGGTACTTTAACTCTTTTATCTTCATATATTAACACAATTAGAAATTGTGTCTATTCAATATTTTGCAATCCAGAAAATTATTATGAGCACTGTCTTAGTTGAGTTCCTCTGGAAGCAGACCCTGAGCAAAAGATTCTAAGGAAAATAGTATTTGTGATGTATAAGAAATATACTGGAAATATAAGAGCAAGATCAAAACATAAGGAAGTGGGAAAATGATACAGGCAAGGGTAGCCAGAAAATTAAAATTACGTTATTAAGCCAGCTGCTACAATGGGCAACAGAAGCTTAATCCCTCAGAAAAACTAATTATGCAAAGCACATGCTTCAGAATTATCCCTCCAAGCAGCAAGTGTGTGGCCGTATTTATATACTGGACTGAAGAGTTTTGTGGAGGGTTACTCCAGGAAGGTGTTAATTCCTTGGTACTTCCAGCCATGCATGTGCACAGATAGCATGGCTTTCCACAATTCTAGAAATATCCAAGAGTATCTTGCACAGATGGGGAGCACAGAGGTCTGAAATATGTATTTGGGGTATTGACAGTGTCTCCTGTCATTTTTATGTAGAATTCATTTACATTATGATATAATATGGTCAGAGTAGCCAATTTTGGTTAGTTTTCTGATACATACCAGAAAAGCCTTTTTTTATTTATTAGAGAAGTTATAGGTTTATATAAAAATCATACAGAAAATACAATATTCCCCTCTCACAGTTTTCCCCGTTAACATTTTACATTAGTGTGGTACTTTGTTACAATCCATGAAACAATACTGTTTTGATTATTTTATTAACTATAGTCCATAGTTTACATTAGGGTTCACTGTGGTGTCCAGCACTATATTTTTTATTCTAGTAACATATATACAACCTAAAATTTCCCCTTTTGACCACATTCAAATATTTGATTCAGTGGTGTGAATTATATTCACAATGTTGTACCACCATCACAACCATCAAGTACCAAAACTTTATGATCCTGAACAGAATAGAAACTGCCTTTTGATAAATAAATCTATTTCCTTGTAATTTTCCATTTTTTCCCTAAAACCAAGGACTACCACAAAAAATTAATTTGTGTTTCTGGTACTGGAAAAGAGGATAAAGTATAGTGGTTAAGAGGTCTGTGCCAGACTCCTTGGATTCAATACTATGCCCAGACACTTAGGGGGGGTGCACCATGAGCAAGTTCTTTGACCTCTCTGTGCCTCATTGTCCTCACCTATAGTATCAAGATAATAATTTGACCTACTTGATAGCACTGTGATGAAATTTTCATGAGTTAATACAAATAGCCTAGAATAGTGCCTGGCTGATAATAAGTTCCATATAAATGGTTAGTAGTTAGTTCTTAATTTTTCATTCAACCATTTCATCAGAGAAGAGTAAGATACATGGCAAAACTCCAGGAACTCAAGAGTCTTTTTACAAAGATTAATAGTTGATGGAAAATTTATAATTTTAAACATAATTAAACAAAAAATTATATTGCAATGTAATATGGGCTGTAAGAGCACAGAATAGGAACAACCAACTGCTTGGGTGAAGCCAAGACAAGATTCTCATTGGAGATGGAGTTAGAGAGAAAGCAGGCATGAGGAGATGCGAAGCGGTGATGGAGGCTCTGGTAAGGGAGGACAACCTGCAAAAGGAAAAGGACTTGTGAACGAGCACAGTGCATTAGCGGAATTGTAAGAAATTAAGTGTGGCTGAAATTTGGGATATGATGTGAGAAGAAGTGGTAGGTCAGGACCAGGTAGAAAGATCTTTGCTCAATGATGGGAAGAAAAGTAGTACCTTTCATAGGAAACAGTATCTCCAATTTGTTTCTCAGGAAAAGAATTCATGTGAAAGACTGATAAATTCAGGGAGCAAATTGTCTGCTGCAGCAACAGTGCAAATCAGAGATAATGAGGCAAACTAAGTCAGGGACAGTGGGGATGAAGAGCAAATGACAGGTTCTAGGAAATTTGGGGAGTTGGTGACTAATTGGATTGACTGGGCAGTGAATAATGAGGGTTTAAGAAAGAAATTGATTTCTGGCTCTCGATACTTGGCTGCCATGCCATTTACATACATAAGGAATACAGACAGTCAATTAGGGGGCCAGGATGAGACCATGATGAGCTTGGATAATGACAGGGTCAATTTGGGATGCCTACAGCAAATTCAAGGAAAGATATGTTTGGGCATCTTTGGATTCGGGAAACATCAGCATGTGAGTATGTGAGTAGATGAAATCACACAGATGTTGTGGCAGTTTGAAATTCATTTATGAATCCCAAAGGAGAAAGATTGTGTTTTGAACTAATCTATTCCTGTTGGTGTAAGACCCTTTCAATTGTATTACGTCAGTAAGATGTGACTCAAGTTGAGACTCCTCCCTCTTGCTGGGTCTGACAGAAATGGACACACAGAGACACACATACAGGAAAACGGAGCCACCGTGTTATATCCATCCTGTCATGTGTGAGAGAGAACAGCAGGAAAACAGAAGCCTTGGGAGGCACAAAGAGCAGAGGCCCAGGGAAAAATGAGCCACATTCCTGAGAGCTGGCAGCTGAACTAAGGAGGAAAGCACAGTAGCCGAGCCTGAGAGATCTGGAAAGAGACAAGCCCTATGCCTGGTTGCCCACAGCTGAGCTCCAGGAGATGAGGAGGACCTTAGCAGAGATCGGCAGCAATCTTGCTTCACAGCATGGTTGGACAACAGGACTGACAATAGCCGATTTTGCTGTGAAAGGACCTCTTCGGATTTGGATATTTCATGGCCTCAGAAATGCAAGCCTTTATCCCAAACAAATCCCCTTTATAAAAAGCAAACCCATTTCTGGTAGTTTGCATCGGCAGCCCTTTGGCAAATTAAAAGAGAAGTTATACTCTATTTGAAAATAAAATTTAAATGACACCTGTGGTTCCTCAGTTGCACCAAAATGAATATGTGATGGGAATATCTAAAACGCTGAATAACATCTCCCATTCCCAGTTTTCCAATGGGTAAATTTGGTATGGAAATCATTGTATTATACTTCCATGTTTCCAATAAAGTTTGATGGCTATTTATTTTATGATGCTGATTCCACCACATCTACTCTAAAAATCAACAGGTAAAGTCATATCTTGATTAAAAATATATGAGCCATTATTACATTTTTTCCCCTGATAGTAATCTGACAGTGACTGATTACCAAGATTGATTTCACAGAGTGGTCGGCTAAAGAATTCTTTCTTCTTCATTACCTTATGTTTATTTACCCCTATTGAGAAAGACTTTCCTAGATAAAGGAAGCATAAGTTTTAGGCAAGTAGTTGTGCTCCTCTGCTAGAGCTCTAAAATAATGAGGCTGATTTTTTCTGTGTGTTTGACTTTTTCTTTCTGAGAAGTTGTGAGTTTACAAAACAATCGTGCATAGCATATGGGATTCTCGTACATTGTCCCACCACCTTGACTTGCTGTGACACATTTATTACAATTAATGAAAGAATACTATAATGTTATTGCTATCTAAAGTCCATGCTTATATTTGATTTATTTTCCCCACAAACCATCCTGCTATTAACACCATGCATTAGTATTGTATATTTGTTATAGTTCATGAGAGAACATTGTCATATTCGTACAGTTAACCACAGGCCATCATTCACCATCGGGCTCACTGTGTTATGTAGTCTGCACCTGTACAATACATCCAAAGTGTACACTCAGTGGCTCTCAGTTTCATCACAGAATTGTGCTGTAATCTGCTCAGTCCATTTCAGAATATTTTCATTACTCCAAAAAGAGAAATCCCATACCCCATTATACACTCCCATTATTGACCTTTAGCATTGATATAGTGCCTTCTTTGCCAAAGCTGTAAAAATATTGCAGTTTACTGTTAAAAAACTATAATCTATGTTATATTAATTGTATGTTACATTATTTATATTTTACCATGTATCTCCACATTAATACTTTGTAATAGAGGAACATTTGTTTGTACCATTAACCACAATCATCCTCCACCACAGAAATCACTGTTATACAGTCCCTAGATTATCCTCTAGATTTCTTTCAATTGCCATTAACCTCCCTAGACTACTCCATATACTCACTATAATCTGTTACCATCAACTCTATATTTCCCACATTTACAATGCAACTTATTAAACATTCTACATATATTCAGCATCAGCCCCCCTTTCTCAACTTGCATTCTATCTCCTAGTAATCTATACTCCATAATTTAACTCCATGAGTTTACTCATCACATTTAGCTTATTTTAGTGAGAGCAAACAATATTTGGTTGTTTGTATCTGGTTTCCTTCACTTAACATAAAGTCTTCAAGATTTACCCATGTTATCATATACATCCCAACTTCATTTCTTTTTACAGCTGAATAGTAGTCCACATATTATTTATCTATTCATTGGTTGATGGATACTTGCACTGGTTCCATCTTTTAGCAATTGTGAATAGTGTTGCTGTGAATGGTGATGTGCAAATGTCTATTTATGTCCTTGCTTTCACTTCTTCTGAATATATTCCTATTGGTGGGATTGCCAGATCATATGGCAGTTCTATATTTAGCTTCCTGAGGAACTGCCAAACTGTTTTCCAAAGAGGCTGCACCATTTTGCTACCAACAGTGAAGGAGTGCTCTGATTTCTCCACATCCTCTCCAGCACATGTATTTCTGTTTTTATGATGATGGCCATTCTACAAGGCGTTACGTGTTATCTCATTGTGGTTTTGATTTGCATTTCCCTAATAGTTAGTGATGTTGAGCCACTTTTCATGTGCTTTTTGGCCATTTGTATTTCTTCTTTGGAAAACCACCTATTTAAGTCTTTTGCCCATTTTTTATGTGCATTGCTAGTCTTTATCATTGAGTTGTATGATCTCTTCATATAAAATGGAGATCACACCCCTATCGGATATGCAGTTTCTGAAAGTTTCCTCCCATTAAGTAGTCTGCCTTTTTCACCTACTTGAAGTTATTTAAAACACAAAAGTGTTTACTTGTAAGGAGGTCCCATTTGTCTATTTTTTCTTTTATTGCTCCTTCTTTATTTTTTGTTTTTTAATTTTATTTTCTCCCACTCTCACCCTGTTGTCTGCTCTCTGTGTCCATTTGCTGTGTGTTCTTCCATGTCCGCTTGCACCCTCGGCGGCACCAGAAATCTGTGTCTCCTTTTCTTGCATCATCTTGCTGCATCAGCTCTCTGTGTATGCAGTGCCACTCCTGGGCAGGCTGTGCTTTCTTTTTTGTACGGGGCGGCTCTCCTTACAGGCTGCACTCCTTGTGCGTGGGGCTCCCCTATGTGGGATGCCTCTGCATGGCAGGGCACTCCTTGTGCACAGCAGCACTGAGCATGGGCCAGCTCCACACGAGTCAGGAAGCCTGCGGTTTGAACCCTGGACCTCCCATGTGGTAGGCAGATGTCTATGAGTTGAGCCATGTCTGCTTCCCTACTGTTCCTGCTTTGGGTATAAGATTTAAAAGGCCACCAACACAATGTCTTGAACATGTTACCCTACATTTTCCTCTATAACTATTATAGTTCTGGCTTTAATATTAAAGTCCTTGATCCATTTTGAGTTATTTTTCACGTGAGGTGTGAGATAGGGGGTCCTCTTTCTTTCTTTTGGATATGGATATCTAGATCTCCTAAAACCATTTGTTGAATAGACTGACCCAGCTGGGTGGGTTTGATAGACTTGTCAAAAATCACTTGACTGTAGATGTAAATATCTATTTCTGAATTCTCCATTCAATATCACTTGTTAATATGTCTGTCTTTATGCCAGTACTATGCTGTTTTCAGCACTGTATCTAAGTAACATGCTTTAAAGTCAGGACGTGAGGGTCCTACAACTTCATTATTTTTAAAGACATTTTTGGCTATCTGGGGCCCCATACCCTTCCAGATAAAGTTGATAATTGACTTTTCCGTTTCTACAAAAAAGGCTGTTGGGATTTTTATTGGGATTGCATTGACTTTGTAATCCAGTTAGGGTAGAATTGACATCTTAATAATAGTCTTCCAATCCATGAACAAGGAATGCCTTTCTATTTATTTTGACCTTTTTGGTTTCTTTTAGCAGTGTTTGCATTTTTCTGAATTCAGGTCCTTTATGCCCGTAAACTTGTCTATTAGTTCTAGAAGTTTTGCTGTGGATTTTTTTGGATTTTCTAGAAATAGGATATCATCAGTGAATAATGAATATTTTACTTCTTCCTTTCCTATTTGGAGAACTTTAATATTTTTTCTTGCTAATTGTTCTAGCTAGAACTTCTAGCACAATATGAATAGCATCCTTGATCTTATTTCTGATCTCATTAGGAAAGCTTTCAGTCTTTCACCATTTCTCTTAGCAATACTTTGTAGTTTTCACTATGTTAGCTGTGAGTTTTTCATATATGCTCTTTACCATGTTGACAAAACTTCCTTCTATACCTGTCTTTTGGAGCACTTTTATCAAGAAAGGATACTGTATTTTGTCAAATGCCTTTTCTACAATAGAGATGTAATTTTTTGTCTGCAATTTATTAATGTGGCTTGTTACACTAATTGATTTTCTTCTTTTGAACCACCTTTGTATACATATGATAAAACCCACTTCATTGTGGTGTATAATTCTTTTAATGTGCTTTTGGATTCAGTTTGCAATTATTTTCTTGAGAATTTTTGCATCGCATTCATTAGAGATCAGTCTATACTTCTTTTTTTTTTTTAATAGACACTTGACTTTGATAGAAGGGTAATATTGGCTTCATAGAATGAGTTTCTTTCTGTTCAATTTTTTGGAAGAGCTTGAGCAAGACTGGTATTAGATGATCTTTGAATGATTGGTAGAATTCACCTGTGTAGTCATCTGGTACCGGGCTTTTTCGTTTTTGATGCCTGATTCAATCTCTTTATCCTTTTTTTTTTTTTTTTTTGAGGTCTTCCGTTTCTTCTAGGGTCACTGTAGTAGGGTCACTGTAGTTTAAAAAAATTTTTTTTTATTCTCCACCCCCCACATCTTGCTAGCTGTCTGTGCTCTGTATCCATTTGCTGTGCATTCTTCTGTGTCTGTATTTATTTTTACTTATTCCCCACCCCTTGCAGTTTGCTTGTTGTTTTGCTCTCTGTGTCCATTTGCTGCATGCTCTTCTGTGTTTTTTACTTGTCTCCCTTTTTGTTGTGTCACCTTGCTGAGTTGGTTTTCTGCAGTGCTTGTGGGCCAGCGACTCTCCGCAGCCTGCGGGAGAGCCTGCCTTCACAAGGAGACCCTGGGATATGAACCTATATGGTAGACAGGAGCCCAACTGATTGAGCCACAGTCACTTCCCTTTGTAGTTTTTTGTTTCAAGTAATTTGTCCATTTCATCTATGTTGTCTAGTTTGTTGGAGAATAGTTCTTCATAGTATCTGCTTATGACCTCTCTTATTTCTGTGAGGTCAGTGATGATGTTCCCGCCTGCCATTTCTGATTTTATTCACATCTTTTTTGTTTTTTTTTCTTTGTCAATTTAGCTAAGTCTCTCAATTTTGTTGATCTTCATGAAGAACTGACTTTTGGTTTTATTGATTCTTGTTTTTTGTTTTCAATTTGATTTATTTATGCTCCAATCTTTATCATGTCTTTCCTTCAGCTTGGTTAGGGATTCATTTGCCATTCTTTTGCTAGTTCCTCCAAATGTGTAATTAGGTCTTTAGCTCTTTCTTCTTTTTTTAAAGTAAGCATTGAGGGCTACAAATTTTCCTTCTCAGTACTGCCTTTGCTGTATCCCATAGATCTTTATATGGTGTGTTTTCATTTTAATTCATCTTGAGATAGTTACTGATTTCTCTTGCAATTTATTTTTGATCCACTGATTATTTAAAAGCATGTTGTTGAATCTCCACATATTTGTGAGTTTTCCCTTTTTCCATCGATGATTGATTTCCAGCTTCATTCTACTGTGATCAGAGAAATTGCTTTGTATAATTTAAATCTTTAAGTTTATTAAGACCTGTATTATGTCCCAACATATGGTCTATCCTTGAAAAGGTCCATGAGCTCTTGAGAATATATATCCTGCTGTTTTGGGGTGTAATGTTCTATAAATGTCAGTTAGGTCCATTTATCATAGCACAGTTTCCTTATTTATCCTATGTCCAGATATTCTATTCAATGCTAGAGTGGTATATTAAAGTCTCCAACTCTTATTGTAGATGTATCTATCTCCCTTTAGTTTTGCTGTTGTGTGCCTCATTGTATCTTTGGGCACCCAGGTTAGGTTCATAAATATTTTTTGTTGTTTCTCCACGGTGAATTGACCTTCATCTTTACAACAGTTTTGCATTTAGAATCCATTTTGTCCAATAGACAAAAGATCCTCCAGATCTTTTTTTAGTTAGTATTTTTGTGGAATATCTTTTCCCCACCTTTCACTTTCAGCCTGAATGTGCCTTTGTATCTAAGATGGGTCTCTTGTAGACAACATATAGATGGCTTATATTTTTTTATCCATTCAGTTTATGTCTTTTGATTGGGGAATTCAAGCCATTAACATTCAGTGTTATTACAGTAAAAGCATTATTTATTTCATCCATTTCATCCTTTGGCTTTCTGTTGTCATAGCTTACTATTATCTGTCTTTTTACCCTTTAATTTAGTCTTTTTAATAGTCTTCATTTCCTGCCCTTGTCTTTTCCTGTTAGGTTATAACACTCCCTTTAGTATTTGTTGTAAATCAGGTTTTTGTAACATATTCTTTCGGTTTGTTTGTCTGAAGATTTTAAACTTACCCCCATTTTTGAAGAACAGAGAAAGAATTCTTGATTGTCAGTTTTTCTCTTTTGGTACCTTAAATACATCATACCACTGCCTTCTTACCTACATGGTTTCTGATGAGAGATCAGCATTTAGTCTTTTGAGACTGACTGAAACACAAATATCCAAATGTTGTCACATTCAAAATGGTGGCCATTTCAGGAGACTAAGCATCTCCCCCCCTCCCATGATGCTGTCATCTCAAAATATCATTAGTATTTTTAAGAACAGAACAGTGATTTTCTTCAATATTCCGTGTTCTGTAGGCAAATTCCAAACACAAAGTCTATTCCAAGGGTACTGTTAAACTAAAAGCATGTATAAAGGATCACTTTGAAGGGAATGTACATTCAACTGTGTGTTGCAGTTTGTTCATTAAAAGGATAAATCAATTCCAGTATTTTATTACAGAATCTTAGTATTTCACTACTCTTAAATTTAATAAAACCCTTTAACAAGACTTCCCATCAAGGAAATTAACTTCAAATTTTAATAGATGTTAAAGCTTTGAAAAACATATTTACCGTTAGTTGTCTGCACAGTCATTATTAGATCAAGAGATCTCCATACAGGCTGGTTTATTACTAATTTAAGTCTTGTCCTTTGTGTGTGTGTATATATATATATATATATATATATATATATAATGTAATATTCTGGTATTTTTAAAGTTCATACCCTAAAGCCACAATCTTAATTTAACCACACAACACAGTTTTAGATAAGCAGCTGAAAATGTCAATGAACAAGCTAAAAAAAATACCCATGGATAATTTTTCACTAAAAATTAAAGACTTTTTGGAATAAAAGTCATGCAGGTTGATCATGACTGAATGCTGTTCCTTAAGGAAGGCCAATAACCTAAGTTTAATTGGTTCACATAAAAGGAGTTTTATGGATTCTTATTAAACAAAATTGACAGAAACCTTGGCTGAATGTCATCTAGATTTTTTTTACCATTTCATAAGTGCTTGTCAAAACAGATCAATGCTTAGTTATATGAATATAATTATATACAAAGTTGTTTGCTTTTTAGTACCTGCTATGTACTAGGCACTATGCTAGACAGTAAACAAGCCAGATCTAGACATGATTGTAACTCAAAGAATTTGCAGGCTTGGAGCACGTCATAAATGTCATCTCATTGTCATAGATTTTTAATACTCCCTTTGTGCATTAAAGGGATTACCAGCAATGATTAAATGTTATGTACATTTTATTTTGATGAAAACTTTTGAGGACTGTTGGGTATTGATCATGTCTCCCATAAAAGGTGTATTCAGATCTCAACCCCTAGTTCTATGAGTGTGGACTTACTGTAGACAGGATCTCTTGAAGATGTTACTTCAGTTAAGGTGTGGCCTAATTGAATCAGATTGGGCTTTAAGCAGGACTACTGGAGTCCTTAATAAGCTTACTGAAAGTTAAACAGAGAAAGAGAGACTCCACAGAGCAGCAAGAAATTGGAAGTCAATAGAACCTGGAAGAGAAAGGAGAAGACACCACCCTATTGTACTATGATGGAAAAGGCAAGGAACCCAAAGATTGCTGGCCATAGTATACCATTCCTAGGAGGAAGCAAGCCTTCTAGCCTCCAAATCAAAAACCAATGTGTGGAGCTGGCCCACGTGCAGTGCTGATGCGCGTGCAAGGAGTGCCTGTGCCACTCAGGGGTGTCCCCCGCATAGGGGAGCCCCACGTGCAAGGAGTACGCCCTGTAAGGAGAGCTGCCTAGCGCGAAAGAAAGTGCAGCCTGCCCAGGAATGGTGCCACCCACATGGAGAGCTGACACAGCAAGATGACGCAACAAAATAAGACACAGATTCTGGGTGCCGCTGACAAGAATACAAGCAGACACAGAAGAACATACAGCGAAAGGACACAGAGAGCAGACAACTGGGGGCGGGGGCTGGGAAGGGGAGAGAAATAAAAAAATAAATCTTAAGAACCAATGAATTTATGTTGTCAAGCAACACATTGTATGGTATTTGATTTAGCAGCTGGGAAACTAAAACAAGGATGATCAGCAAAATCAAGTGAGTGTGTGGAAAAACCTCAGCTGGTCTTTACTTAATAAAACCATGTGCTAGCAGGATGACAACATATGCTGTTGCAGCTTACAATAAAACAATATCAGAAGAAATGCGATGGTATTTCATGATCATAAACAGATGTTATCAATCTTGTATTTCATTGGTACCTTCACTGACCTACTTCTCCCTTCCTGGGTAACTTGACTATGAAAAATTTCTAAATTCATTTGAAATGTGAAACAGATAAAAGTAAAGGGGAAAGACATATTCCAGGGTTTTGAGGACTACCATCTCATTTGTTAAATAGTTTTATAAAAGTATTTGAAGAGTTACTGGGAAACTCAAATTTTTTTACTGGAAAATAATGGCTGCCATGTTTTGAGCATTTACTATGAAGAAATAATTCTGCTTAGCACTTTATATACTGTATTTCATTTAATTATCTCAACCACTCCATGAAGTAGGTATTACTGTCCTTTCCATATAGATGAAGAAATCAAGGCTCAGAGATCAGTAATTTGCCCCAAATCATGCACCTTGTATTTGTCTCAGATTTAATTTTAACTCAGGTTTATCCAATCCCAAAGACTGTTCTTAGCCACTGTACTATACTGCATCATCATCATTGTCATCATCATCATCATCATCATCACCATAAAAGGAGAAGGGGAAGGAAGAAGAGAAAAAGAACTATCACTAAAATTTTTATTAAAATTTATAGGCAAATTTAGTTTTTACCATTTGTTAAACTCATTGTCAAATCAATTACAGCAAAAAAAGTGGGCAATTGTAACCCACTTTTTTTTTTTTTTTTAAAGATTTATTTATTTATTTAATTTTCCCCCCTCCCCTGGTTGTCTGTTCTTGGTGTCTATTTGCTGCGTCTTGTTTCTTTGTCCGCTTCTGTTGTCGTCAGCGGTACGGGAAGTGTGGGCGGCGCCATTCCTGGGCAGGCTGCTCTTTCTTTTCACACTGGGCGGCATTCCTCACGGGGCGCACTCCTTGCGCGTGGGGCTCCCCCACGCGGGGGACACCCTTACGTGCATCAGCACTGCGCATGGCCAGCTCCACACGGGTCAAGGAGGCCCGGGGTTTGAACCGCGGACCTCCCATATGGTAGACGGACGCCCTAACCACTGGGCCAAAGTCCGTTTTCCTGTAACCCACTTTTGACTTCCAAAATAGATAAAACTAAAGAAATACAACTTTACATCTCCAGGTAGGTTCTGAGTTCCCATTAGCCTGTCATTTTCAGTTGGTCTCTTTTCTATATTGAGTTGTCAAAAGTTATCTTAATCCTATCATAGCCTCACTGGTGGCAGCTCTCAGAGGTGTTCAGGCTAGAGGATAAAGAGCACATTTTTCTACACACTGGGATCCAAAGTTTATTTTTTCTTCCCCTCCCCCACCCTACTGTTTTTGCTGTCTGTGTCCCTTTGCTATTTCTCTCTTTTTGTCTTCTAGTCTTTCTCCTCTGGGGTTCACTGGGATTTGATCCTGGAGACCTCTGATGTGGAGAGAGGTTCCCTGTCAATTGTGCCACCTCAGTTCCTGGTCTCTGCTGTGCTCCACGTTGACTCTCCCCTTTGTCTCTCTTTTGTTGTGTCATTATCTTGCTGTGTGACTCACTTGCGCGGGCACTGGCTCACTGTGTAGGCACTCAGCTCACCATGCGGGCACTCAGCTTGCCAAACAGGTATGCTTTCTCTTCTTTTTCACTAGGAGGTGTCAGGGATTGAACCCCCATCCTCCCACATGGTAGGTGGAGGCCCTATCACCTGAGCCTCAGCCACTTCCCCCAAAGCTTATTATCATCTCTGAAACAGACTTCAAATTAATTGAAGGTGGAAAGGATAATTTAAATCATTTTAGTAAGCAGTTGCTATTTCTGACCCTTCAAACTTGTCATCAGCTTGCTCACAAGAAGTGGAATTGATGAACTTCTCTAGCAAAGGCATAAGTCCCCAGTGCAAGGCAGGAGTGAAACCATAGGACTGATAAGAAGTGAGTCTCCATGGGAAGTGGGGGAAAAGGGAGTGAGTGGGTGTGGGGGTTCCTGATAATGAGATAATGAGAGAAGCAGGAAATAGAAGTCACAGCCCCTGGGGTGATGGTGGAGGGGGCAGAGTTGACCAACAAAACTTAAGTTCAAACAGAAGTTTGGGACTATAATCCAATTGGAAAATCTTGGCATATTTGCTGAGGCAGGACAAGCATCATCTCTAGAAGTTCAGATGGGCAATCAGGTCCTGTCCACAGCATTAACCAATGTGTTAGTTTGATACAGTGAAAAGGAGCTAGAATACCATTGTAGCCCTGGAGAAAACCTAGCTAGAATGGGATTGTTCAAACTAACTGGCTGGGATACAGGGCTGAGCTGTTTTAGATGTCAGAGATCAGTTTAAAAGGGAATAAGACAGTTATATGAGCCAGGCTTTCCCTAGAAGTTCTCTCCAGCAATTATAGAATCCTTAAGGGATCTCATGATGGCCAGTGAATGGACTTAGGTAAGAAGCTGGATCAGTAGATCCAATCACTAGCCAAATCAAACTCTTTAGATGGTAAGATTAAATGGATGCCCAAATCTCATCTAAGCCAACACTCTCCCTTTGAAACAACTGTCATTGCACAAGAACCTGTCTAAGCTCAGAGAAATTGCTGAGGTTCTGGAAAGATCAAACTTTTGTTGTTTGGTAATATATGGGATGATGATGATGATGATGACAATGATGATGAAGAGTGATATTTACTAGGTACCAAGCATTGTGTTAAGGAGTATACATTTATTAGTTTGATAGTTCTCAAGTAGGGTAGTATCACTCTGCTTTGGAACCTATGGAAGCCTTTTGAGTTGTAATAATGATGGAGGTCACTACTGGCATTTAGCAAGTGTGGGCCAGGGATGCTAAATGTCCCACAGCATAAAAATGGATGTACTCAGAATTCCAATTGTACTCCCTTTGACAGACAAATGGGACTGAATTCACCAAATCTTAACAATTTTACAAGAATAATAGTCCTTAATAGATGAGAAAACTGAGTTTTAGAGAGGTTAAGAAACTTTCCCAAGGTTACATGGCTCATCAGTGGTAAGGTCTGGCTAATAACCAGAGTGTGGTCCTGTATTTTACAAGCTTGAGCAGTGAAATCATGTCTACAGAATGACTCGTGGTGGCTAAATCTTAGGAAAGGACATAAAGGTATAGAAGTACTGAGTGGTGCTGTGTCCACAGAGGATAAGAGATAGCCCTATTTCATTATTTGCTTCAGGCTTGCCCAGTGCTGTCTTAAGTAAAAAAGGCAGTAAGTGAAAAGTTGGGAAGAACTTATCTTTGGTCAAAATCATATCTTCACCTTTCAACCACTATGCCTTTCCTTTCTATTAAAGTTTACATCCTGAAAAGCACACAGGGGTGAATCAGAATTCTAAGCTTTTAATCATGTATTGGTCCCTAACAAATTTGGGCAAGTCACAATGATTGTTCTCCAACTTTTCCAAATAATCTGGACCCTTTCAAACCCTGTTTTTTGGCTTTGCTTTGAGTATTACTGGACACGTGTGCAATATTTTGAGTATAATAAATGCATTTTCTTAGCAGGTAAAGTACATATATTCCTGTAAAGTACACGACTTTTAGAACAAGGGTGATTACCCAGGGCAAAGCTAGATATTAACTGACACATAGATAGTCAAGAACACATTTGCAAAACTCCAGTGTCTGGAGTATTGTGGGTGCCCAGAGATGAGTGGTTGGTTTTGCCTATAAAAACATTGATATTTCCTGTGTGCAGCCCTAAAAATCATGAGAACCCTGGAGTGCAAGGCTAAGGAATTTTAACAGCTCACTGCTGTTAAACAGGAAAAACAGAAAAACCTCTGTTGCTTTTGCTAGTTTCACAATTCTACTGATGCTTGCAAAGCGGGATCCAGTACAATGGGACAGAGACAAAGTAAACATTTTCTGAGTATAGGGTCAGAAACTGGCCTCCCATCTGATGGACAGAACATATCCTGAATCTCTCCTGTACACACCACACCCTTGGGGAATGAGGCATATGGGGTGGTGGTGGTTGGGGTTTGAGTGAGGTGGGAATCAAACAATGTGAATCAAGCATCCAAAATTCTTGCCAGAGCAGAATAGCATATTAACATCTTCAACAAGTATAGTCTCTTGAGAAAAAAAGAGTATAGTCTCTTCAACAAAAGTGAGGGCATATGCATTCCAACATGATTCTCAAACCTCTCTCTAACTTTCCACTCTGGCATTCCTTAAATAGAATTTGGTCTGATGAAACTTAAATTTTAGTGAACTCTCTCACATTTGTTTCCTCTTTCCAATTGTAGATTATCTGATTGAAACCTATCAGAGAAACAGCTCCTAATCTCTGTATATCTTTCCATTTTTTCTTGTGTAATTTAAAGCTAAACAAATACTTCACAGCACACAGCATATTTGAATACTTGGTGAGAACTATTCTGCTTACAACTAAACTGAACGAAGGAATGGTTGTCTTTAAAAGGGGAAACTAACACCTCAAAGAGAGTGTTAAAATATAATCTAATCAAGATCATAAATGTAAGCCTAATTCAACACCCACTTTAATTTTCTAAATCTCTATGCTTACGTATTCCCTAACAAAACATTAGTCTGAAATTAACATGGTCAAAACCTAAGTGCATATTTTGGGCACTTTAATAGGGCCTCATTAACAAACCCTTCTTCTCCCCTTGAATACCAAAGTTAAGAAATAAAACCAGAGTAAACAAGTGGGTGCCAAAAAATGTCATTTATTATTACTAAAGTAGCTAAGTAGGTGGATGTGGCTTCTGCAGAAAATAGTACTTCTAATATTGAACCCTAGGACTAGACCAACTAAGCCACCCAAGTCATAGGCTCTGCTGGACAGGACAGCCTTCTTCCCACCTAGTCCTGAAAGAGTAGGGCCTCCACTGGAGGAGAAGAGTGTTGATAGTCCCTGTAAGCAACTGGCCCCCAAGTAGACGAAAGGAGGGAGTGGATCCAAGCATGCCAGGTTTATTCTAGCCAAATTCACTAGTAACATAGGCGCTGTGTTTCTCTGGGAATGGGGGAGCAGAGAGAGGCTAGGAAGGCTACACTTCTACCCCATCTACATGGAAGGAAACATGGCCTTGGGGAAGAAGTGTTACTCCTTTACAATACGGTGTGCCACACAGTCATCTGGGTTGAGGGTGGAGGGCACTGCCAAGAATAATCTTTTCACCTACTTTTGGATGTTACATGTAACTTACCAGTTAATATCATAACTTTATATTTCCCACAACCCAATAGTCAACATCTAGAACTATATAAAACAGATATATATGTTTTGACATAACTTTACAACTGTCTATTTTAGCAACAAACCTGATAGTCAGAAGGGAAAGAAAGAAGAACAGGTTAAATTTCAGGGAAAAGGACAGTATCATTTTGGTCAATTATGATAAAGGAATTCATTGAAAAGCCTACTAAAATTACTTCTGCTTTCCCTTGCTACTCATATGAATCATGAGAAACTTCACCTAAACTGTACCCAAGTCTGGCTGATAATTATTTGCATGTCTAGTGTTGTTGCTTAAAAAAAAAATTACATTTTCTTTTCCGCTAGCTATCCAAATTGTTCCTTACTTTGTTGGATTTATTTATTTCAAAATCATCCGAGGATTAATTAGTCACACCACTCTCCCACCTGTAAATATATGACAGAGTTTAACTACAAGACCTTATCCTGATTAAGATTACATGGATCCTTCAGCAAAGAGGGTTCTCAGCATTGAGAGGTGCAATTATGTTTTTTTTAAAGATTTATTTTTTATTTATTTCTCTCCCCTTCACCCCCCAACACCCCCCACCCTTGTCTGCTCTCTGTGTCCATTTGCTGCGTGTTCTTCTTTGTCTGCTTCTGTTGTTGTCAGTGGCACAGGAATCTGTGTTTCTTTCTGTTGCATCATCTTGGTGTGTCAGCTCTCCATGTGGGTGGCGCCATTCTTGGGCAGGCTGCACTTTCTTTTGCGCTGGGCGGCTCTCTTTATGGGGCGCACTCCTTGCACGTGGGGCTCCCCTGCACGGGGACACCCCTGCGTGGCAGGGCACTCCTTGCATGCATCAGCACTGCACGTGGCCCAGCTCCACACGGGTCAAGGAGGCCCGGGGTTTGAACTGCAGACCTCCCATGTGGTAGCCGGACACCCTATCTACTGAGCCAAGTCTGCTTCCCCAATGATGTTTTAATGAAAAAAATAGATTCTGCTGTTGACCATTGACACTCATCCCAGCACTTCAGATTTATTTTTGGTTATCAGAGACTGTTTAAATGAATTGCTAAGGTATCATTGTTTAACATCCCTCAAAAGATTTGCTAAGAAATTTTATATCATGATCTCTAAGAGGACAGATTACTTGAAATCTACAACAATACAACATCCATACCTTTAAGAGTGGTAAATATAACTTTGGAAACTTCTGTTGAATGACGGCAAGTAAATAATTTGGTCCAATATTAAAGCTTCTTGTTGGTATCAGTGACTAACTGTAGAGAGATAGAGAGCAGGTGAAGGAAAGATGCATAAGAACTTGTATGTTATTGTAGTTACTTTATAAACATCTACAAAATTATTCTGGGGGTATTGCAACCCCAAAGCTATTTGTATACATTAACTATTTAATAAGCTTCTTCTTCCTTTAGATTCTGTGGAACAATCTTATAAAAGAAACGAGCAAAACGTGATTTTTGCCTAAGATTCCAACAGACTATACAATATTATCTCCCCTCACTAAAAATAATCCTGTGGCAGTAAGAAGGCAATAACAAATCCGAAGACAACAAAGCATTCTGCTCTCCCAACACCCAGCTCTCCTTTATAAGCCTAGAAAATCAAGCCAGTAATGGCAGAGATTAATCTGGCCCCTCATTTGAAAAAGATGTGATGTGAGAGGCTCCCAGATATTCCTTCTCTTGCCCAAGGTCATACATCCAGTGAGAGGCAGAATCAGAACCAGAAAAAAAGGCTTCCTGACCCACCTGGCCTAAGGCCAAGGGTACTTCCTGTATCAGAGCTCAGATGAGTTTAAATATTCGAAGACTAAGGAAAAAAACAGTAACATTGTATACCTTAATCCTACTAAAAGAATAGCTTTTCCAAAAAGAAGCATTTACAAAGGGTTTGATTTAGAACTTAAATTTGAATGGTGACTGTTAGATACCTGAAAATGTCAGTAGCATGATTCAGTTTTTCCAGCCTGAAGAAAACAGATCTCTACTTAGATATCTTAGAACAAATTCCTGTCTCCACTATAAAAGTGACTCAGTCATCAAATGTGGAAAGTGTGTGTCCAGGGGGCAGGAATAGGAGGCAGAGGGCTACATTCCAACTATTTGTTATTTATGTTTTGGAACATTTTAAAGAAATTCCAGATGAGTCTGATAGGATTTATGGATTACTTGGTTTTGACAGAAAGTAACATGTTCTTCATGAATGTATATTAATCCAAATAAGATAGTTTTGCCATCATTTATAACCATCTGTTGAAAATGAATTTTTATGAGTTGTCTTCTCAACACAGAAAGAAAACAGATGTACATTTAACCCCAAACCACAGACTTGCTTAGCCAATTCTAAAGCTTGATAAGATGTCTAGGATGTCATATATACAAATTATAAATCTGTTTGCTTTGTGCTTTTATAGTTTAATATTTCATGTAGAACAAAAGCATGTAAATAAAACTGTTTAGTTTCAAACCTGATACAGCCCCAAGTCACCCGTCCTATATACTTGTATCATAACTGAACACTTTAAAAGAATTAAAATCGATTTGGATTTACTGAAAATGCTTGATTATTGTCCTGAGATGACAGTGAACAGAAAGGCCTACAGAAGTAGAATAGAAATTACAGAAGTGAAGATTCACGGACCTCACCAAGCTTACATCTTAGAGGAATCAGTGTTACAGGTGAACTTTTAGAATAGTTCCAGTGACTTCACACTACCTCAGTTGCAATGGGGCATTAGGCTGATTCCCATTAGTTGTGAAACGATGGAAGACTTTCTACAAGAGTAGATAGAAAGTCTCCGTAAATATTGAAAGAATTGATAGATCTTTCTGAAATGGTTTGTTCTAAAAGTGTACATTTCAAAGAAGGGCCAGATTTTACACTGCCTTGCTTCCAATGCACAAAATGCTCAAAATGCTTGTCAGTAGCAATGAGGAAAGTGACTGCCACCTTAATGCTCCTTCCAAAACACTCGGCAGAGTCAGAGGACCTAATTTCAAGCTTTCGTTTGGTCATTAGTCATATGGACATATCTTTTCCAAGTTTCTGTTATTTTCTTTAGAATTGTTTCTTCTAGTCTGATGTTTGTGAATTATGAAAATCCCATGATATGTGGGGAAATAAGACAGAATAATAGATATTAAGAAATAGTCCTACAGCATGATCTAAAAATCCCTAATGTCTCTTGGACTTGAAAATCTAAAGGCTGTGACCAATTATTTTGTCCTTACCAGAGCCTCCTAAACTGTGCTTGCTTGAGTTAAAGCTCCTAATATATTGTCAATAGGGAAGCGGATGTGGTTCAACTGATAGAGCTTCCGCCTAACATCTGGGAAGACCTGGGTTCGATACCTGGGACTTCTTGGTGAAAAAGGAGAGAAAGCATGCCTGTGTGACAAGCCAGTGACCATGCCAGTGCCTGCATGGTAAGCCAGTGCCTGCATAGGTGCCTGTGCAAATCCTCGCTTCGTGAACCAGTGTCCTATGCAAGTGAGTCACGTAGCAAGATGATGACACATTAAGAGAGAGACAAGGGAAAGTCAAGGTGAAGTGCTGCAGAAACCAGGAACTGAGGTGGTGCAATTGATAGGGAACCTCTCTCCCAATCAGAGGTTTCCAGGATGGAATTCTGGTAAATCCTAGAGGAGAGAAAATGAGAGATAACACAGACAGCAAAAACAGGAGGGTGGGAGGAGGAGAAGGAGGGAAAATAAAATCAAACAAATCTTTTAAAAACATATATATTGTCAATGTGTCTATAATAAACAATAAATTGCAACTCTCATATATACCAATTTATTCAATGAAATGTCTTCATATGGAAACATGGCTAGAAATTGTATTTCCATCGAGAGCATCGAAAGATAAAACTTTCCACCTCTCCATGGTTAATTAGCAAGCTAAAAGAAAGAACTCCCACTGTTTCAGTGCTCAGAGAACACTGTTTTAGAGTTGGAAGACATTGGATTCCTTGCCTGCTTTTAGCTTTGGGAGTTACTTAATCTCTCTGAGGCTCCAACTCCTCATCTATTCATTGGAGGAGAAAGAATCTTCAGGCAGTGGGAATTTTCCTGCCTACCTGATATATAGCTAAGGTCTTTAACATAGGTGGTATGTAAAAGTATATTGTAATGCACATAAAGTTACATTATGAGAAGGAAACTGGGGCCAATATCTTTACCTTTTTCCTTCCCACGGTCCTATATGTTTTAAGTTGTTGGGTTTTTGTTTGCTCATTTTTTAAAAAAAGACTTCTTTATTTATTTATCTCCCCTTCCGCCCCCCTTTCCCCCCCCCCCCCAGTTGTCTGCTTGCTATGTCCTTCCGCTGTGTGTTCTTCTGTGACCGCTTCTATCATTATCAGCGGCACCGGGAATCTGTGTTTCTTTTTGTTGCATCATCTTGTTGTGTCAGCTCTCTGTGTGTGTGGCACCATTCTTGGGTAAGCTGCACTTTCTTTTGCTCTGGGCAACTCTCCTTATGGGGTGCACTCCTTGCGTGTGGGGCTTCCCCATGCAGGGACACCCCTGTGTGGCATGGCACTCCTTGCGCATATCAGCATGACACATGGGCTGGCTCCACATGGGTCAAGGAGGCCCGGGGTTTGAACTGCAGACCTCCCATGTGGTAGACAGATGCCCTATCCATTGGGCCAAATCCACTTCCCTGTTCATTTTGTTTTGATGAATGGTTATAGTTTTGGTGATTGCCATCTTTGAGGTATGAAAACTAATGAAGAGTTGAAAGATAATCGCCAAAAAATACAAATTGCCTGTCATGTTCACAGCACCACCTTCTTCTTCCCAATTGCAATACACATAGCACACAATCCAGGGTTTATTGTCCCAAAGTGACAACTACGTGGAAGAATACATGTTCCTTATGGAATTATTTGTTGTATTCAATTTACTGCAATAGTTCCCAAAGACATATTGCTATGGTCCACCTGTAAGACACTATGCTTTTTCGGTAATCCTATGTGATATAGGGAAGCTTTAACTTATAAACCATTAACTCTTAATTACCTATATTTGAATTGTTCACTTAGTGGATCTTTTTTCTCATAAACTAAGTTCTAAGCTGGCTTTCCTTTGCCATTCCCTTATATTGGTGGGGCTACTTCTCTCTATGTATATATATGTATTCTTGGGTATGTATTTTGGAAATGAAAGCATATTCATTATTATCCTAAGCAAAACTACGTTATGACAGTCAATCTGCTGCCAAAAACTAGTTGGTATAACTTCCAAATGCAAATATAAATATTTGAAGTCTTTAATACTATCTTCTACTTCTCTACTCTTCTTGAGGAAAATAACCTTTCTTATTCTTTTGGTTCTGATATGTTTTCCTTTAGTTTGCCTTCTTTTCTACTGTTTGGAATCTATAATCAATTTGGTCAGATTAGTGCAGTGATGATCTCAAATTTAAAGTATATTTTAAAAAGTCTCCTGAAGAGCTTGTTGAATAAAGTAGAACTTCTCAGATCCTTCTGCCAGAGCTGTTAAAATCAGTAAATACATATTTGAAGGAATGTTGAAGGTGTGCCTTAGACTCATTTGGCAAACCACAGGTGTCACACAGATCTAGATGGACCTATGCTTGAGCTCCTAATTCTGATCATTCATTGACCTGATGGTCTTAGCCCTGGTGTCTCTTCAGGGAGTCTTTGGTATCTGGACCTTGACAGTGAGACCCTTTGATCTTAATGTTCCTCAGGCAATTCAAATGGCCTTTGTTTTGAACCTTATTTTAGTCCTGGATATAAATAATGTAAGGCTACCAAGTTGCCCAAATTATAAAGAGACACACAAAGAGCATTTTCAGAGGTAAACTATTTATAGTAGGGTATTTTTGAAAAACCTATTTACCTATTTCAGCTTCTTTTTTTAAAGTACGTCGCTTATAACTCAGCTGGGGCAATTAACTTCTCGAAGTGTTCAGATTTTCATGTCAATTAGGATAATTATCAGTACAATTTAAACAGATTCCTTAATTATAGCTACAAATATCTTTCTCAGGGAAAACAAATCCCAGGCTTTTAATAGAAGAATTTTCTGTAAAATGGGTGGTGATTGCCAATTTCCATTTCTCACGAGTGGAAAAACAGATTTCTTCCATATAGAAATGGAATGTTTCTATAAATTGTTCTGTTAACTATAGTTCATTGTTTACAACAGGGATCACTATACAACATATAGCGAACATTTGTATAATTGTACTATTGACAATAGTCTATTGTTTATAATAGGGCTCGCTGCATTGTGAAGTCCTATGTTTTACTTTTTATTCTAGTGACATATAAAACTGAAAATTTCACCTTTAACCACATTGACATAAATAATTCAGTACTTCTCTTATTTAAAATATTAAATAAAAAATAAGGATGAAGCAGTCTCAGGATTTTTTTGTTGTTGTTGTTGACATTCAGCATGGAGTGCCTCACTTTTTTTCCTTGTTAAGGAAACGTGTGCCTAAGAAGCAAGCAGGGGATGCTTTTGTTGTTCTGTGACTTAGCTAACTATCTGCTTCTGTAGAGTCATGATGTACAACAGAGTGCTCACTTATTCATGCCTGACACTAATTCACACAGGGAGAGAATGGACCTTAACAAACACTTCAAGGAGGAGTTCAGGGGTGTTAAGTTCAGCCAAAGTCCAGAATCCCCCTGAGCAAAGGCTAAGTGATCTATGTTCTGAGATATGCCAACTACACAAGGAGGGAGTGATGCATAATTCATCACCATCTTTTTTTTTTTTGAAAGCCAAAATACATCTTGCCATGAACTTTCCCCTTTCATTTAGAAATCTAATGCCATGGGAAATTTAACCATATTAGTTTAATTCTGTCAAATGTTATCTTGGAGAGAGTTATTTGAAAAATAGTATTCAATTTAATTAGCTCTTCCGAGGGTCCATGGGGTGCATAAAAAGCAAACAGGTGTGCAGAAAATACAGAAAATACACTGCCCTCTGAACAAATGTCAAGTCAAGAGAGACTTGGCAACTCAAAGTATGCCATGGTTAATAATTGAAATCAACATAAAGAAACACTTAAATTTGTATAGAATGGTAAAAGCTAGACATAATCTTAGGAATCAACATTCATCATTCCTACCTTGTAGAGATATAAACAATTGCCCAAACCCATGAAATGATCACAAAATAGATCTGTTGAAAAGTGAGAATAGAATACAAGCATTTTAGTTTCTATACAGATTCCATTTTTTCTTACTGCTCCTTAGCAGAAGGAACTTTCTGTTAAAGGGTTAGATAACCTCCTCTTTACTTTTACTGTCTGACATGCTTCTCTGCCTAGCAAATATGGTAGATAATGGAAAAATTTCAGACTGGAGCAAAACAGGACTGGGTTAGATTGCAGGTGTTTAGATCCTTGCAAACTGAAATTGCATACACATTATAGAAATGGGATAAAGTATGGATCTTGGACTTCAACATGTAAAGTGTCCAAGCAGTTACTGCAAATAAAAGACACTTGCCTGGTGGGGACAGTGGCAAACTGTAGCACACAGGAGTTTCCAGCACTTGTTTGCCACAAGGGCAATGTGGACCCAGGGCTGCCAGATCTTCCTAGTTTTCGGGAAAGCCAAATATCCAAAAGTTTTGTGAAGTCTTCTAATTTTTAAATGGTAGCAGCTAATTAAAAATTTTAAAACCTTGTGAAAGCCAAATAAAACACATCTGCAGGCTGCATTAAGACTGTGGGCAGTGAGTTCACATGTCTAACCAAATCAGAAAAGTTTCTATTTTTAGAAGGAAAAACCTTTACTTCTTTCTAATATAAATGACATTGTCTCAGTTTGCCTTAGGAAATCTGAAGCAGTTATTATGTATGGTGTGGACTCATTTGTGAATAGGATCATTGAAGATCATATTGAGATAAGGCCCAATTGAATAGGGACTTGAGTCCTTATAAAGCAGAGGAAACTTGGACAGAAGAAGCCAGATGTCAGAAAAAGCCACAAAAGGACACCACAGAGACAGATTGCCATGTGACAGAGTCAGAAATGCAAGTCAAGGAGCCTCAAAGATTATGGCAAGCCAGCACCAGAAAGATGGTGAAAGACTGAACCAGGAAACTTGTCTTGAGCTTGCAATCCCCGAATTTGTTCTAAAGGAAGAGAAACACTATGTAGACAGTTAAAGCAGTATAAGAAATAAGTCTAAGTAGCCTGAGGCAAAGGACTGCCTGCACTATGTCATACAAGACTCTGTCATACACAGAAAGGGAGGAATCTCTGTTTCAAAGGGAGTAGAGAGGGCATTGGAATTCCAGTAAGCAGGGGAACTCCTAAGGTCACAAGCAAGAAGAAGCCCAAGACAAGAAGCAGGTTCCATATAGACTCAATTAAGACAGGGAGAACTCTATGCTTTGCATTCATCTTGGGTTGATCTTCTTAATAGGAGAACTAAACTCTGAAGGAAACCGCCAGCCAAAACAGAGGCAATTTCCAAAGATTGTGAAAGGTGTTTTGTTGTTGTTATTATGTTATGCTTTGCGTTGATCTCCTTGACTCAAAGATATCTGTCCTATCATGAGCCGAACAAGCTTAAGGAACAGATAGCTCAGGGACTAAATCCCAGAGTTAACACTTCAAAATAAAATGTACAGTGTACAACAATACAAGGAAACAGAAAAACAAGAAATGGGGGTTCATCTAAAGAAAAAAAATAAAAATCCAGAAACCATCAATGAAGAGGAATAGGCTATGGATATACCTGGCAAAGGCTTTAGGAAAATGACCCTCAGTATGCTCAAGGAGATGAAGAAAACACAGAAAGAGGGGTAAGAGGAAAACAATGAATGAAATCTTCAAAAGGAATGAAAGAGAAATACTGGTGTGGAAGACCACAATAACTGAAATGAGAAATTCCTTAGAGGGTTTCAGCAGCAGATTGGGGCTGGCAGAAAAAACAATCAGTGAACCTGAAGATAAGAATTGAAACGATTCAGGTTGAGGGGTAGAAAGAAAGTTTTAAGAAAAGTGAACAAAAGCCTAAGAGACCTGTGTGATGCCACCAAGCATACCTAAAATGCACATTATGTAGTTCCCTCCCCCCCCCCCCAAATAAAAGAGAAAGGGGCAGAAGGAATATTCAAAGAAATAGCAGAAAACTTCCCAAATTTAACAAAAAAAACACAAATATGCACTTTCAAGGACACAACTAACCCCAAATAGGATGAACTCAGAGAATGTGCCCCACCCACATACATGTTAATCACACTGTCCAAAGCCAAGGACGAGAAGAGAGCTCTGAAAAGTGCAAAAGAAAAGTAACAAGTTATTTATGAAGGAATTTCATTAAGGTAAGTGCCAATTTATCTGAAACAATGGGGGCAGGAAGGCAGTGAGGCGAAATATTTAAAGTGTTGAAAAAACAAATCACCAACGAAGGATTTTATATCTGGTGATATTTTCTTTAAAAATAAGAGCATATAAGATATTTAAGACATAATTAAAAGCTCCCCCACAAACAATGTTAGAGGGAGTTCTAAAGACTGAAAGGAAAGGGAACTAGACACTGGTTTAAAAGGGCATAAAGAAATAAGGGCTGATGGTAAAGGTAAACATTTATAATTATAAATGCCAGAATTATTGTATTTTTTGGTATGTAATTCCAAGTTGGTGTCAAATCAAATGTGATTGTTATAGATGGAGTGTGTTAAGTTTTAATCCAATAGTAACAAAGAAAATACAAGAAAAATATATACAGAAAGAAGTGAGAAGGAACTCAGTGGAACAATACAAAAATATCAAGTATATATGAAAATAGACATTAATAGAGGAGTTGAGGGTCAAAGAAGATATGAGACTTACAAATAAAAAATAGCAAAATGATGGAAGTCCTGATTATCAATTGTTAATTTAAATGTAAGTAGATTAAACGCTCCAGCCAAGAAGAGATTGGCAGAATGGATAGAAGAGCATGAGCCAGACTCACCATAAATTCAAAGACATAAGTAAATTGAGAGTGGAAGGATGGAAAAATGCACCATGCAAATACTAATTAAAAGAGAGCTGGGGTAGCTATATTAATATCAGATAAAAAAGACTTAAGCTGAACACTGTGTGAGGGACCTCATAACTGGAATAACTAGAAAAAGAGCAAACTAAACCCAAAGAAAGCAAAAGGAAAGAAACAAAGATTTGAGCAGGGATAAATGAAATAGAGAATTTAAAAAAATACGTAGAATCAACAAAACCGAAAGTTGGTGCTATAGCTAGACTGACAAAGAGGGCATAACTAAAATCATAAATGAAAGAGGGATGCTACTACTGACCCTACCAAAATAAAAGGTAAGAGGATACTATGAATGACTGCATACCCACAAATTAGATAACCTAGATGAAATGGTGTATGACTAAAAGCTCTCCAAAATCAAGAACAAGACAGGATGCCAACTATTAACACTGTTATACATTATATTAGAAGATACTATGAAAAAAGAAAATTAATAGACCAATATCACTAATGAATATAGATGCAAAAATCCTCAACAAAATACTTGCGAACAGAATGAAGAAGCACATTAAAAGAATTATACACCACAATCAAGTGGATTTTATCCCAGGTATGCAAGGGTGATTCAACACAAGAAAATTGGTTAGTGTAATAAACCACATTGATAAATTGAAGAAGAAAAATCACATGATCCTCTTGATTGATCATAAAAGGCATTTGACCATATACAGCACCCTTTCTTGATAAAAACACTCCAAAAGATAGGAAAAGAAGGAAGCTCTCCTAATTCGGTAAAGTGCATGTATGAAAAACCTACAGCTAGCTTAGTACTCAATGGTGAAAGACTGAAAGCTTTTCTGCTGAGATCAAGAACAAGATAAGGATACCCACTGTCACCACTGGTACTCAATATTGTGCTAGAGGTTCAAACTAGAGCAATTAGACTAGATGAAGAAATAAAAGGCACTTAAATAGGAAAGGAAGAAGTAAAACTTTTATTGTTCACCGAGGCTATAATCCTATCTCTAGAATCTCCTGAAAAAATCCACAACAAAGCTAGTAGAATAGACAAGTTCAGCTAAGTGGCAGGATACAAGATTAATACATAACAAACAATAGCATTTCTATACACGACTGATGTGTAATCTGAGGGGAAATCAGAACAAAATTCCACTTTCAATAGCAACTAAAACAATGAAATATTTAGGAATAAATTTAACCAAGTACATAAAGAACCTGTATTCAGAAAACTACAAAACATTGATAAAAGAAACTGAAGACTTAAATAAATGGAAGGATATTCTGTGTTCATGGATTGGAAGACAAAATATCATTAAGATGTCAATTCTACACAAACTGATTTACACATTCAATGCAATCCCAATAAAAATCCCAAAGGACTTCTTTGAAGAAATGGGAAAACCAATTATCAAATTCATTTGTAAGGGTAAGTGGACCTGAATAGCCAAAAACACTTAGAGAAGAAAGAATTTGGAGGACTCTCATTTACTGACTTTAAGAAATATTACCTAGTTGCAATGGTAAAAACAGCATGGTACTGGCATAAAGACAGACACATTGACCAATGGAACTGAATCAAAAACTCAGAAATAGATCCACACATCTACAGGCAAGTGATTTTTGACAAGGCAGTCAAGCGCTGTAAAAGTTGGAGAGGATGTGGAAAGATAGGAACACTTATTCACCATTGGCGGGAATGTAAAATAGTGTAGCCTATGTGGAGGACTGTTTGGTAGTTCCTAAGGAAGTTGAATATAGACTTGCCATGTGATACCATTACTAGGTATATACCCAAAAGAACTGAGAGCAGAGACAATGAACAAACATCTGCATACTAATGCTCATAGTCATGTTATTCATGATTGCCAAAAGGTAGAAACAACCCAGGTGTCCATCAACTGAAGAATGGATAAACAAATTGTGGTGTATACACACGATGGAATATTATGAAGGAGTAAGAAGAAATGAAGTCATGAAACATATGACAACATGGACAAAGCTGGAGGACATTATGTTGAGTGAAGCAAGCCAGAACTAAATATACTGTGTAAACTCCTGGAGTTGATAATTAGAATATAGGACACCAGAAAATAGGAGAGCAGAGAGAATGGAAAGTTGAGGGTTAATCTGTGTTGAATTGTTAAAAAGGCTGTTTGTAAATCTTTGGAAATGAATAGAAATGGTGAAAGCATATTATGATATTTGTAATAAGCACTGCTTTTGTATGGGTGTGATCGTGGTTGAAAGGGAAAGTCTAAGGTCATGTATATTACGAGACGGAAAGCTAAAAACTGTAACATGGAACTGTATAAGAGAGTAAAACCCAATGCAAAACATGAATATGGGTGATATTGCATATATAAGACTGTTTTTACAAAAGAGAAGGAAAAATAGCAACTATGTAAGGCAGGCAAGGCATAGAGAGTGGTGATGAGTTTTGTTTGTTTTTGGTTTATTATTATAATTGGAATAATGAAAGTGTTCTGGAGTAACTGGGGTGATGAATACACAAACGTGTCTACACAAAGTACCATTGATTGTACTTTTTGGATGGATTTATGCTTTAAATATGTATCAATGAAATTGAAAACGATACTAGGGGCTATATGGAAAAAATACACCAAATCAAAGCTATGGATGATAGTAATATTTTGATGATGTTCTTTCACAATCTATAACAAATGTGCCATGAAAATGCAAGGTGTTGACAGAAGGGTGATATGTGGGAATTTTTCTTATTATGCGTGATTGTTTTGTAAGCTCAAAACTTCTCTAATAAAAATATTTTTAAATAAAAAAAGATAAATGAGACCATCATATTAAAAAATTTTGATCAACAACAGGCTTTATCAAGAAAGTAAAAAGACAACCTACAGAATGGGATAAAATATTTGGAAACCACATGTAAGTTTAATATCCATAATATATAAATAAATCATACGTCTCAGCAGAAAAACAATCTATTTAAAAAATGGGCAAAATACGGTAATAGATATCTCTCCGAAGAAGATATACAATGGCTAATAAGCACAGAAAAAGATGCTCAAGGTCATTAGCCATTAGGGAAATGCAAATCAACACCACAATGATATACCATTTCACCTCATTAGTATGTAAAATGGTATATGGCTGCTGTGGAAGACAGTTTGGCAGTTTCTCCAAAAGTTAAATACAGAATTACCATATGACCTGGAAACCCCATGTTTAGGTCTATATTCAAAAGAATTGAAAGCAGTGAGTCGAACCGTTATTTGTACACTGCTGTTCATATTGGCATTATTCACAATTGCCAAAAGATGGAAGCAACCCAAGGGCCCATCAACTGATGAATGGATAAACAAAATGTGGCATATAAATACAATGGAATGTTATTCAGCTATAAAAACAAGGAATGAAGTTCTGATACATGCAACAACATGGATGTACCTTGAAGACATCATGTTGAGTGAAATATGTCAGTCACAAAAAGGCAAATATTATACTATCTCGCTGATATTAAATAATTAGAATAAGCAAATTTATCATTCAGAAACTAGAATATAGGTTACTAGAGTCTGGGATCAAGGTAGGGAATGAAGAATTAATGCTTAAGTCATATAGAATTTCTGTTTGGGTTGATGGAACAGTTTTAGTAATGGATGGTGGTGATGCTAGCATAACATGGCGAATGTAATTGACATCCCTGAATTATATATTTGAATGTGGTTAAAAGGAAAATTTTAGGTTATGTACATGTAACTTGAATAAAAATTTACAGAAAAACATAGGACTGTATAAACAGTGAACTCTAATGTGAACTATTGACTACAGTTAGTAGCATAATATTTTTTCACCAGTGGTAAATTACCACAATAGTGAAAGTGTTAATAGGAAAAACTGAGTGAGGGCAAATATATGGGAATTCTATATTTTCTGAATGATTTTTCTATAAACCTACAACTTCTCTAATAAAAGAAAAAGAATGAAAGATTTTCTAGAATTAAAGAGATAGATCTATAGATAAAATTGACCCAAAATGAAACAGAAATCTAAATAGACAAATAATTATTAAGGATATTGATGTGGTATTCAAAAATCTCCTTCTAAACTGGACATAATAACTTTAGAATTTTATCAAACTGCCAAGAAACAGTTAATCATATGCATATTATTCTTGAAGAAAAATCACACTTGTATAATAAATCCAAGTATAATCTTGATATAATCAGAAAAGAAGACAAAAATTATAACATAGGTATAAAACATCTTCCTTAGATAGTATCCTAAAATTGAATCTAAAATTATTTTTCACAAAAATGCATTATGACCACATGGAATACTTTTTATCAACATAATTTATTACATTACAGGAGAAAAACACATATGGATCATCTCAATAGCAGGACTTCCTTGAATTACATCCCCATGGTTAAAACTTAATCACATGGCCACTCGTAAATACAAGAAAGCCCGGGAAAAGTAGGCTTTATCTTGGAACACCATTGCCCAGCTAAAATTTGGGGTTTTCTTCCTGAGAAAAACTACTGATCTCTTGTCATGTAAGACTATAAATATTATCATATTTGGATTCTTCTCCAAACAAAGCTCCCCACCAAAACAAAAAACTACAAAAACTAGTGAGTTTAATATTGTGTCTAGACACAAGATCAACATTCAACTCTGAAGTTTTGTTTATGTCAACAATAGCCATTAGGAAAATGTAAAAGAAAAATATCCCAGTCACAGTAGCAGCATATTTTCATTTTGTGTAAAATCCTACCAAAAATGGATGAGACCATTTTGAAGAAAATGATTAAAATTTTTGAAATGCTTAAACTGAACTACTGGGAAGAGTCAGCAGATTAAAAATGCTTCCTCCCAAAATTGATCTATGATATAGTGTGACTCCAAACAATGATAATGCGTGGACCTTAACAAACTGATTCTAAACTTCATATGTAAAAAAAATGGCCGGAACAGTTTTGGAAAATGGAGAGAAGAGATACTTACCTAGCAAATATACAGTTATATTAATTAAAATGGCATGCTATTGTCAAATAGATCAATGGACTAGGAGAGAGCCCAGAGAACAACCTATAAATATAGGTGCATGATATATGTGGTATATGAATCAATGAGGAAAAGAGTTAAATTGTTAGCACAAGTGACCTCCTAAGGAAAAGAAAATTTACTATTTTCCAATATAAACAAAAATCAATGCCAGGTATATTAAAAATCCTAATGTGAGAAAAAACTCAAATTGTGGGAAAATATATTTATAACATCTGAATTGATTAAGAACAATATTTTAACTAAAATTTAAACTTTTAATTTTAATTATGAATATAAAATATTATTCGAGGAATGGAAAAAGATGTTTGCAATTAGCCAAAGGAAGTGTCCTGAATATATAAAGAGCTCCAGCCATTAAGAGATTAAAACACATTAAAACGGGCAAAAATTTCAGAACAAAATTCCTAAAACAGGAACTTGAAATGACCAACAAATGGGAAACTATGCTAATTCTCTTATCAGTGGAATACAAATAAAAATAACTGATAATATTTTTCTTCCATCACACTAGCAAAAAATTTTTAACCTATTTAAGTGTTGGCAAGAATTTGGAGGAAATGATCCTCAAACAGTCAAAGGACATGAAATTGTACAACCCCCTTGGGATGCAACCAGCAGTATCTAGGAAAATTGCAAATATGATCCAGTGATCACAATTAAGGGAGTGTGTCCTTAAGGAATTCTCACACATGTGCACATAAATTGTATATCCAACACTTGAACAAAAAAACGATAAGGAACTCTCATGTCCAAAAGCAATGTAAAAACACACAAGATAAATTATACAACTATTAAAAGGAAACAAAATCTAATACATATTCACGTTAGTTTAAAAATGAAAAGTGTACTATTTATATTTGCATACAGATAGCATTTATGTATATATGTAACATGGATATGGATACATTCTGTATGGAAAGTATAAAAATAGAAGGGTACTCACTAAACTCCTAAAAATGATTCCCTCTAAGAATTGAAAGGAAGCATGGGATTTCTGTCTAGATATGTGTGTGTGTGAGAGAGAGAGAGAAAGAGAGAAGAAAATGAGAATATGCTAACAGTCAATTCTAAATGAATATAATGTTATCATAGTCTGTGTTTATTTTAACATCTCAAAAAACAAAAGATAGGCAGCCATGTAGTTTAATCATAAAGAATTTATTACATGACACTTCACCAGTTGTTTAATTTCATAAATATCCTTGTCATTGTTGAGCCAAAAATGCTTTGAGACTGAAAAAATTAGGATGCATATCTTACATTTGCAATAACGGAGAGCAAGGAGAATCTCAGAAGTGCAAAAAAACCCAGATCCTTTCTTCAGCAGTAAAACCACCAAACAACTAGTATATGCTTTTGACATTCCCTGGAAATGGTCAACCTTGAAAGGTTCCCTTTTACTTCTGCTGAGCCTAAAAAGAGGCATCTTGGATGTAATGTATGAAAATCGTGTTATGTTTTCCAGCTGAAATTACATTAAGGTTTTGTTTTGTTGTTTTATTCACATGTCATTGACCTATGAAAAAGTACCTCCTTCAGAATTCATGAGCATTCAATTAAATAATGCTACCCTCTGGCCCACTAAAATAATTCACAATATAAGATTCACACATACAGAGGTATTATGTCCTTGGAATGTTTTCCCAATGAATCCATAATTTGCATATCATCATGATTCAAAAGAACATTTTCCTGAAATGTATTCTTTGGAACACTGGTCTTAGAAGATGCCCAACAGAAAAAACATTTGCTGTGATTAAATAAGTTTGGGAATTTCCAATTATAAATCTGCCTATTGGATGATTATTTTAGGCTTTTTAAGGTTCTGAGAAGTGCTACAAATGAGAAAACTGCTTAAATCTGAAATTCCAACATTTATTTCACCAGAGATTTCTTTTTTGGGGGTAACAGGTAACTATGTTATGTTTGTCATATGAAATGAGTATACTGAGAACCTTAGCATGGATAAAGCTTATATATTTATTTGGATTAGATAATTCAGGATAAATATCATAAGCAACACAGGCTAAGCCACCCTACTTCCCATGTTGCCTAGTCTGTGGCAGCCCAAAGAAGGGGCAGGAGGAGGAAGAGAACAGGGTCAGAATGATATAAATGAATTTCCCTGCCTTTCACAGCATTCTCTCTCCCTTTTACAGCAGCTTCCCAGCAAGAGCACATACTTAACTTCCTCCTACTGTGATTCTTAGGGTGTGGTTCTGCGTGCTGTGAACCAGTCCCTTTAGCTGATGCCTTGATGTCTTTGAATCCTCCAAGTTCCTCATCTTCAGCGCTAGCTCACTGTGGCGCTGCCTTCTGTCTGAACTGATACCAAAACCAGTGGTTTCACAGCCCCAAAATGCTGCTTGTTGTTGCTGCCGCTGAGCTAGGACGCTGCCTTTACTGCTGACATCCAGGGCTGCCGTATTAGACCTGCTGAAGTCCTCCACACCAAGGGCACGCCCTCCAGTCTCTACCAAACCACTGGATGCCTTTGCTCATCGCTGGCATCCCACAACGAAGCTGGCACTTTGCCTTCCCTAACCCTCAGGGTCACCTGCTCTCTCACCCCTGCCCTTCCTCCCAGGTCTCATTTTGAGCATCTGGCCAGTGGGGAGGACAGGCTGTGTGACAAACACAGGCTGCCTCAGAAGTGATCTTCTCTGTCCCTGGCCCTGACTTTAAGACAAGTATATACTTTTTGTATTTCTCTTTCACAGGTCTTCCAGACTTATCTGAAACAGACAGAATGAAGCTCCTCCACCTTGTTTATTAGTCTCTTTGAGAGGAACACTGTGAAAGATCCTACTTAAGTTTTTAAGTCAAGATGTTCTTACAGTGTTCTGTGCTCTTCCATATTCTGAATTTCATTTTGTCTTCTTTCTCTGGCAACAGGAGCACAGGCTACATAGGTAATAGGAAACGTTGGTACTTTCTGTGTGTGCCAAGTGTGAATGCTTTCCAGGGCTCTATTTGAGTGGGGCAAATTGGTTATTTGAGATTCTGATCAATCCCATTCCAACCTGATCCTCAGCTCTATTTCTTGCAAACCCCTGTTTGCAGCTCCAAAAGTCCTCCACTCTGTCCTTATCCCACATTTTCAGTCTTATTTCTCTCTGCTACAGAGCAAGTGTGCATTTAAGTTTTGAACAAATACTTATTGATCACTCACTCTATGGTAATCAGACACTGTGGTAAGTCCTGGCAATATAATAATGAATAAAACATAGCTCTTGCTCTCCATTTCTCTTCTGCCATGTGACTTTTCTCAGTTTCACAAGTACACAGAGACTCCCAGCAAATGACTGTTGATTGCTTGCACAGCACAAAAGGTCCAAAAAAGCAGAGGACAAGATCTAACCTTGGCTGGTTCCCTGGGGAGGCCAGTTGGTAGGGTGAAGGTTGGTGGATGGCAATTCTGTAAGTCTCTTTTCATGCAGGTGATGAGGGGCACCTGCACTGACTGAGTGCTGAGCTATTATACCCTCCAGTGGGGTAGGCCCTCTGCCAATGAGCAACCTTTGTGCCCTGGCAAGCAGCTGGGACTGGTTAAGTTTAACATCTCCCCCAGTTGCCTGCAATCTCTTGTGAAACAGAAACATACAGAACACCTGCAGTCAAACAAGCACGAGGGGAAACATAACAAACACCTGCATGTAAACAAACAAGAGTGGGAATATAGCAAACAAGCAAGAAAGAAAAAGGAGGCAGGATAGATAGCTGCTGGGAGATCGCCACTGAATGTGTGTTTGACTTCCCCAATACATGCCATGCTCAATTCTCCCTCTACACATTTTCATTCTCTCCCTTCAGCCTGCAATGGCTTGTCTTTCTAATTATTTTTAATATTCTTTAATACTTTGTAAAAGATATTTAGCTTACATAAATGTAACATAAAAAATACAGGGGATTCCCATATGCCCAACTCCCAACCTGTCCCACATTTCCTCACATTAACAACTTCCTTCATTAGTGTGGTACATTTGTTCCAATTGACTAATACATTTTGAAGCATTGCCATTAAGCATGGATTATAGTTTACATTATAGTTTAAATTCTCTTTGGCACAATTTTGTAAGTTATGACAAGATATATAATGGCCTGTATCTGCCATTCCAATGTCATTCGGGACTATTCCCAAGTCCCAAAAATGTCCTTATATTACACCTGCTTTTCCCTCTCCCTCCCCTCAGAACTTCAGTGGCCACTGCCTCCACATTAATGATAAAGTTCTTCCATTGCTACAATCACAATAAGTTTATATTAGAATACCAGCAAGTCTACTCTAGTCCATCATTCATTCCCCAATCCTGAGAATTCTGGGATCGTGATGGCCACTCCACCTCTAATTGAGAGGGGTCTTAGATCCCATGGGGTAGAAGGATGGGATTATCTTGCTTGCAATTGCAGACTCTCTTGGTTCCTTGGGACGGTCATTGTCCATCATCATCTCCTTGTTACTTGTCCTGGCTGAGTCCAATAAACTGAAAAGTAGGTGTTGCAACTCTATTGAAATTCAAGGCCCAGCTGGCACATGAACAGCCCAAAGATTTAAGTCTCTTAGACATACACCTATCAATTCTACTACTAACTATAGTTTCAAATAGAAGGGGCAGAAGAGCCACGTGTAGGGAAACCAAAACTGAGTCCAACTCTGTCTCACGGGGGAGCATAAATTCCCAAGTAGATCCCACTGGCGGGGCACCAAACTCCTGAGCTGTCTGCCCAGCCTATAGTGTTTGGATCCTAGTATTATAGGATGCCTAAGAGTTTCTCCTGAGAGCCCCCTGTTGCTCATATGTGGCCTCTCTCTAAGTCGAACTCAGTATATTAATGCATTACCTTCCCCCCAGCATGGGACATGACTCCTGGGGATGAGCCTCCTTGGCACTGAGGGATTACTACCAAGCACCAACCAGCAATGCAACTGGAAAAAGACCTTGACTAAAAGGGGGAAAGGGTAAAGACAAATGAGTTTATATGGCAAAGAGACTTCAAAGTGAGTTGGGAGGTCATTCCCAAGGTTTTACTTATGCATGTCTCAGCAGTTGTTCATTGACTGCCAAAGTAAACATTGTCTTAATTTAAAGTTTGTTTACTTTCAGGTACAATTTTAATTCTAAATTCTTCTCCATGTGGCTTTCAGTTAAGGTTGCCAGATAAAACACAGGATGCCCAGTTAAATTTGAATTTCAAATGAACAAAAGCAATTTTAAGTATAAATATATCCCAAATACTGAATTCTGTTTATAACACATGGAACATACTTATATTAAAACATAAATATACAAGGGTAGCGGGACACTGCAAAGAGAATAAAGCTGCTGTCCTTCTACACTAGGAATTTATCATATGAAGGAATCACACTCCAAGGTAAGCCATTTGGAGCAATAACCCGGGTTAAGCAGGGCTCCTCAAAATATAAGCCCTGTTAATTTTAACAAGTCAAGTCATTTCATTAAGTTTCAGTTTCCTCATCTGAACAATTGGGATACAAGATGTGCAGGAGCTGACATCTTTTCTCAACTCACTGTTCAGTGACAAGAAGCATTGGTAGCTTGGACTTGGTCATGATTAGAATATTTATACCATGAGAATAGGCAAAGGATTCAAATCAGGGTTTTTTCCCCTCCCTCCAGGAAACTGGTTGTTAAACATTTACTAATATACCGCTGATTGGCTAATCAAAATACTCTTTAAAATGCCCTAATATGTTGATGACAAAACAAATTAATAACATATGACCATATATATATACTTTACATAAATATCCAGAGATTAGACATAAAATTTAATTTACGGTATATATATATATACATATAATATATATTATAAACATTAGCTATTATTACAAGCCAGTTGAGAAAACTAGCTTATGGATCTTCCTTCCCTCAGTTTTTATTAATGTGAAGAAAAACATTGAATATCAGTGTCCCTCTCTGTAAATGTTCAAGGTCAAATAGAGAGAAGTTGAGTAAAGAAGGGACTCTTATTTTCAGCAAAGCATGAAATAATGAGACTGGTAATTCTACAAATGCTTCACAGGTCACATTTAAGGAAAGTAGTTCCTTGTTTCTTCCAAAATAATTTTCCCCAAGCACAATTGTTTAAAAGTCCCCAAATTGACAAAATAGGCTTTTCTACACAGCTGTAAGTAGAAATTCAGTTCCACAGACAGCTGACAGAATGCTATAATTACATCTGCTATTGTCTCTGCTCTGATAAGAAGGGGATGCTTTCCTAGTTGTCATTCATTGCAGTTTCTGTGGACAAGAGCCACAGCAATTAATGACATATGCTAATTAGCTGGGAAACCCACCTGCCAAGTTCTGCCATCACTTGTGGAAAAAGCAGTTAGAGACTGGAAGGGTTTTTCCCTTTCTCTTTTTTCTTTTTTCTGCTGTAGGTAAGCCCACCTAGTCTTTTCACATACATGGAATTTTCATTTGAAGCCCCACTGGGCTAGAAGGACAGACTTTGAGAATCCAGCTTTCTTTCTTTTTTTCTTTTGAAAGTTTATTTGTTTTGTATATTCAATAATTTAAAATATAAACCATTAAAAAAGAAAAATAAAACAGTTGAATAAAAACATCCATTTCTCAATTAAATGTACTGGATGCATATTAACATTTTTTTTGAATCATACAATATGTTACACAATATATTTGGCTTGCTTTCAACTAATCTTCCTAGTATCTATTCTGAATGTTTCACTTACTGTTTCATTATCAATTGTGTTTGTACTAGGCCAGGATCCTAAAGGAATTATTGGTTGGTAACTTTCTTCATCCAATTAACTGATTCCAAGCAAAAATTGACATTAGCTTACGAAATCATATTTTCAACTTATAGTCATAATTACTGCTCTCTCCCCTGTGTCATGTCCAATTGTCCTCGGAAATTTTTATGGAACTCACCTCTATCCTCAGATACTCCCAAAATTTTAACCTTAGACCTGCTCTACATTGGGTGGAAAGCTTTTGGGAGAATTCAAATATTCAATAAATATTAAGTGCCTATTGCATAAAATGTATTATGTAAAATGATAAAAGGAAAACAAAAGAAATAACAGATATTATATCTTCTCCACAGGAACCTGAAACTTAGTAAGAGAGATACCATGAAATAAGCAGGGAGCAACACTATACGTTGAATATTAGAGCTATATCTACTTTGTGTATATTACTGGATGGAACAGTATCATACATGAAGTAAAATGATCAGCCATTGAAATCTCTTTCCTTTGAATATAATTATTTCAATTAAACATATTTATAAAATCTTACCAAAATATATTATGTGTGTGACTGCCTTTAAAAGCAGAAGATGCAATACCAAATCATTCTTAATGATACAGGTTTATCACTTTAATAGTGTATAGTTCTATAATAGTGAGGATCTTGGGTACATTTGAACTATATGTATCTCAGGCCTCTGCACGGTTCAGTATATAAGATCTCTGGATATTTGTGTGTCTGTTTATATCATTTTTTCTATCTCTTCCTTTACCATTAAATGTCACAAAAAGAACACTGAAGGGAAAATCAAACTATCAGATTCCACACCCAACTTGGCCACATATCACCAATGGCATTTCAAATATGTCACTCTCAACCTATCAGAAATTCAATTTTACCATATTTCAAATAAAAGGATTAAAATAGATGCTTTCCAAGGCTTCTTCCAATTCTAAAAGCCTCACAGACTTCTGATAGAAATGACAATGGCCACAATCATTTTGGAAAGGTTTTGATTTATCTAGTCTAGTTAAAGATAGATATATTCTATCACTCTGTGACTCAGGAAATCTGCTCCAGCCAATTCCACCCTAAGAGACATGCTCAGAAATGTTTAAAACATAATAATTTATAATATCTAAATATCCATCAATATATAATAGATAAATAAATACTTATAGGATGTTATACAGAAATGAAATTGAATAAATTACAGACCTATACAACCATATGGATGAATCAAACAAATGTAATGTTTGGTTTTAAAAAAGAATAAGACAAAAAAAATCCATAAAACTATTTTGTTTTTGTAAAGTTTTAAAAAGGCAAAACTAAATTATCATGTTTAGAAATGCAAACTTATAAAGATAAGGTAGGAAAAGTACCATAATGGCATGATAGTGATTAATTTTAGAGGAGAAAGAGGGATTGCAATTGAGAACACAAGCATATGCTTTATAGAAATTCATTAAGCTGTGAGCCAAAGATTTTATATCCAAATAAATTGGCTTCAAGTACAAAGGCTGCAAATTGTTGTGAATAAGAAAGATTTCAGGAAATACTGTTTGGATGAACACTGTGTGAAGAAGCTATTAGGCAACAAACCAAACAATATGATCAAACATTGCTATAAAACTGGTGATGAGCATTAAATACATGTTTATCTGAAAAACTAAACCAAAACTAAATGATGGTTATAAGGGAGACTGTAGGTTAAGTATTGCCTATATAATTTAAAACAGAGTGGGCTAAGGTTATTATGTAAAGTTATTTGCATATACCTAATGAGTTGAAAAAATTGAAACCTTCTTATATAACCAAAGATACCAAAGAAAGGGAGAAAGATCTATAACAAAAAACAATAAAGGAAGAAATAAAAGGAAAGAATAGACAATAAAACTGAATATTTTATATACAAATGCATATGTGTCTTATAAAACAATAATACAGAATAGAGACCAAATATATCTCTGATTGTCTAAAAAAAGCAAAATCCAGTACTATGCTGCATATAAGAAACACACCTACAATTTAAAAAGAGAGCAATTCAGAAAGGTTAAAAATAAAAGGATGGGAAAAAAAGAACAAGGAAAATGGAAATAAAATTTGGTGGTCTCATTGTTCATATCTAAAAAGGAAGAATTCATAACAAAAAGCATTTAAGGAAAAAAGAATACTTTAAAATAAAGGTATAATTTACAATGAATACATAGTGATAATTAAAATTTATGTTCCCAGTAACAGCAAAATCTTTCATGAAGCAGAAACTATGGAACATGCAAAGAGAATAGGTTAAAAAAAACATATAAAAAACATTTTTGAGAAGAATTTAATACAACTTTCTCAATTTCAGACAGGTCAAGTGGACCCCAAAATTGTAAGGATATAGAAGACAAACATAACAAAACCACAATATGATTTTTCTGTGTATGTATCAAACTTTAAATGTCAATACTAGAGAATACATCTACTTTTCAAGGGTGTACAAAAATATATGAAAATTCTCAATTTATACCACCAAAATTAGAACTAATACTGCTTTATCTGACCAAAATGTTGATTAAAAAGAGTCTATCTGAAAATGTAAAACATGCTATTATCAGAACCCTGTATTTTCTGCATAATTTTTCTGTAAACCTACAAATTCTCTAATAAAAATTATAAAATATATCATTTATACCATTAAAGAACCCAACTCAAGGGGGAAATAGGAAATGAAATTGCAGAATTTCCTGATAATTATAATAATGCATATTCTTTTTAAAAAAGATTTATTTCTCCCCCTCCCCCTCAATAAAAATGAAAAATAAATTAAACAGCCAACTCAAATGCTAGAAAGAGAACAACGAATAACTTCCCCTGCAAAGAAATCCCAAGAAACAAGATTAAATGTGAAATTAATAATTTAGAAAAAGTAGAACTATAAATGCATGCAAACTAATTAAAAAAATAGCTAACCTAATCCAGATAAGGCAGGAGAAAGTCAAAAATAAACAAATCAGAAATGACAGAATGATCAAGATAATCTCTACTATGCACAGCTCTTTGTAAATAAATTTGAAAAGTTTATACTGACAATTTTCAGAAAAAAAATACAACTTACTATATTGAAATGAAATCTGAACTAATTTCACCAAAGCAAAAAGCATTGGATCTATATGGTTTCACAGGGGTATTCTACCCAAGCTGTAAATATCTGATAAACCAATTAGTCTTTTCCAGAAGATAGTGAAAGAAGAAAGCTTCTAAATTTATTTCATAAAGTGACTTTAAAATTGGCCCAAAATATGTTGAAGATTGCACCAGAAAAAGAAAATTATAGACCAGTCTTACCACGATTATTGTGTTAGTCAGCCAAAGGGGTACTGATGCAAAATACCAGAAATTGGTTGTTTTTATAAAGGGTATTTATTTGGGGTAGGAGCTTACAGATACCAGGCCATAAGGCATAAGTTACCTCCCCCACCAAAGTCTATTTCCACGTGTTGGAGCAAGATGGCTGCCGATGTTTGTAAGGGTTCTGGCTTCCTGGATTCCTCTGGGCTCAGCTCCACTTTTCTCCACAAGGTCAGTTATAGACTATCAGGTGAACAGCTCTGTCTCTTTCTCCGGAGCTCCAGCTTAAGACTTCAGAATCAAACTCCAACATTAAGAACCCTCAGCTCTGTCCTTTGCCATGCCTTTTATCTGTGAGTACCCACCCACCAAGGGGTGGGGACTCAATGCCCTAATGACATGGGCCAATCAAAGCCTTAATCATAACTCAATCACACCCAGGTACAGAGTAGATTACAAACATAATCCAATATCTATTTTTGGAATTCATAACCATACCAAAGTGCTACAATTATCAATGCAAAATATTAAAAATACATGTTAGCCAAAATTACAATAGCACCCAAGAGGAATAATCATGACTATGTGGGTTAATTCTAAGATTGCAGAGAAATCCTATTAGTATGTTCCATTCTATTAACAGAGCTAAAGAGTGAAATCAAATGATCAACTCCATGGAATTAGAAAAAGCATTCATTTCAACACCTATTCATTATAATAATACTCAATAAAAATGAATTGATGGGTATTTCCACAACAAATGCCAGTGTCTTATTTAAAGGGAAAACACTAATTTCCCACAGAGTTTAGAAAGAATAAAAGAATCCTCTCTCTTCACGATTATTTAATATTTTCTTGTAGGTATAAATTAATGCAAGGAGACAAGAGAAAGCAATTACGGGCATAAGAATTGAACAAGGAAGAGGTAACACCTCTCTCTTTGCAGATACAATTACACATCTGGCAAACTCCTTAAAATTGACAGAAAATTACTGCAACAATAAGAGAATTTAGAAAATACAAAGTTATAAAATTGACATCAAAAATCAATAGCTTTCAATAAGAAAATGTAATTAAAAAGAGGCTCATTTTACAATAGCAAGAGAAAGAAAGCAAAGAGGGAGAAAGAAAGAGACCAGTGAGATTTAGCAAGGTTTAGCAGGAAATGTGCAGAACCTTTTGAAGAAAACTATAAAACATTTCTGAAAAACACAAAAGTAGACTTGGACAAATGAACACACACACAATCTTCTTGGATAGGAAGACCAAACACCATAAAGATGAAGGTTCTCTTTATGTTAATTCATAAATAGAACACAATTTCAATAAAAATGCTATGCATTCTTTTCTGGAGCTACATAAATTGTTTTGAAAATGTATTGGATGAAATAAAAAAGGATTAGTCAGGCTAACCCTGAAAGAAAAGAAGATTGAAGGAAACTTAGTGCAGCCAGACGTTAAAATGTTTCATAAAGCCTCAGTCCTTAACACAGTGAGTTATTGGTGCATTGATACAAACCAATGAAATATAACAGAAATCAAAAAAGAGATTTAATTATTTGTGTAAAGTTAGAGTATAATGAAAAGTGGCATATAAATCAGTAAGAAAATGATAGACTTTTAAAGAAATTTTGTTGTGATAATTAGAGCCATAAGATAAAGTATAAAATTGGATCCATTCCTCATCTATACAATAAAATAAATCCCATTAGAGATTTTTTTAAACTTAATTTTAAAGAAGTTTTAGATTATAGAAAAGTTACATAAAAAATATAGGGGATTCCCATATACCCCAAACTTCCCCTTACCCATTTTCCCCTATGAATAACAATTTACATTAATATGGTACTTTTGTTACAATTGATAAACAGATATTGAAGCATTGCTACTAACCATGGTCTGTAGTTCAAATTATGGTTTACACTTTGTACTGTACAATTTTATAGGTTTTGACAAAATATATAGTGGCCTGTATCCATCATTGCAATATGATACAGAACAATTCCAATGCCCTTAAAATGCCTAATGCTCCACCTATTCCTTCCTCCCCTTTCCTTGGAACCTCTGGTAAGCACTGTCTTTATGTCAATATTACAAGGTCTTCTATTACTACAATAATAATAAATCTACTTTGATCCATGGTTGCATTCCCCACTTATATTTGTTCATTCCTTAATCTTGAAGTTTTTGAGGACCATTAGAGATTTAAAATGTAAAAAAATAATTTCCTGAAAGTAATCTAGGAACATGGGTGAATAACTTTATTGTCTGGAGTAAAGAAAATTTCTCTATGACACAAAATCCAGAAACATAAATTAAAAGATTGATAAATTTCATTACACAAAAATTTAAAATTTTCATGGCACGAAACAATCAAAAACCTAAGACAAATAAAACAGACAAATGATACACTGGAAAATGTATTTTTAGCATATCATAAAGGTTTAGTCTCCTAATGTAGAGAATGCTTCCATATTTAAAAAAAAAACTATGCTAAAGAAAATAAAAATAAGCTAGAGAAATTAAAATATAGGTCACCAAAAAAGGAATTCACAATGTCCTTATTCATTAAAAAAGATGCTCAATAGCTCTTCTAACAAAGATAAACAACTTAAAACTACACTAAAATAACATTTCAGCAAAAATTCAAAAGTCAGTAACACACACTATTGTGGAGGCTATGGGGAAACAGTCTCATATTGAGGTAGAAATACAAAATATATCAACTCCTCTGGAGCGGAATTTGGGAGTCTTAATGCAAGACACAATTGCATTAAACTTCTCATCTAGTATCCCTTCTCCAGGAATCTAGCCTGAAGATTCCTGACAAAAATAGAAAAGGACTTTTAACAAAGGTATATATGGCAGTACTGTTTGTAGTAGCAGAAGCGTGGAAATAACTGAAATACCTATCAATAGCAGACTAATTGGATAAACTATGGAACATTCATACAATGGAATGGAATGCAGTTGTAAAAAGGAATTTAAGAAATAACTATATTTCTATGTAGTGATTCAGATTATACTGTTCAATAAATAGAAGCAGGGTAGAGATAAATATGTAATTATTCTATTATTTGTCTGAGTAAAGGGGTAATACAAATATATATTCATATTTACCTAAAACAGATTAAAAACGGAAGGATAAACCACAAATTTTTTATAATAATAAACTTTATTTTTAGAGAAATTTTAGATTACAGAAAAATTACTCAAAAGTACAGGGGATTCCCATTTAGTCCCCCTTGTCTGGTCCCCATTTTCCCCTATTGTTAACATCTTACAGGAGTGAGGTACGTTTGTTACAATTGATGAATCAATATTGAAGCATTACTACTAACCAAGGTCTGTAGTTTACATTATGGTTTACACTTTGCTCTGTTAAGTTTTATTGGTTTTGAGAAATGTATAATGGCCTATATTGGTCCTTGCAGTACCATACACGACAATTCCAATGTCCTAAAAATGCCCTGTGCTCAATCTTTTCTTCCCTCCTTCTCCCTTCAGGATTGCTGGTAACAATTTTCTTTGTATCAATGTTACCCGTTCTTCCGTTATTACATGCTAATAGCTACAGTATCAGTAAGTCTACTTTGGCCCATGGCTGCACTCCCCCCTTATGTTTGTTCATTCCTCATTCTTGAGAAATTTGGGATGATGTCCACTGCTTCAGATTGAGAGGGGGCTTAGTTTATGGGGCAGATGGAAGGAACGATTTTGCATGCAGTTACAGACACTCTGTTTTTGGGCTGGGCGTTGTCCATCATTATATTAATCAGCCAAAGGGGTTCTGATGCAAAGTACACCAGAAATTTGTTGGCTTTTATAAAGGATATTTATTTGGGGTAAAAGCTTACAATTACAAAATTACAAGGCCCTAAAGAGTCCAACTCAAGGTACCATAAGAGGTATTTTCTCACCAAAGTCTGTTGCCATGCATTGAAGCATGATGGTTGCTGATCTCTGTGAGGGTTCAGCCTTCCTTTTCTTCTCAAAGCTCTGTGGGCCCAGCTTCTTCTGATCTCAGCTACAGGCTAGGGAGTTTGTTTCTTTCTGGGCCTCCTCAGCTGTTCAGGGCTCTGGTCTCTTGAGCTGCAAACTATCAGGCAAATGGCTCAGCTCTCCCAGGCACTTTAGCTGTTTGAGCCTTCTCATTTCTGTCACCTGGCAGGACTGAAATGACCAAGTTCTCTTCTATTCTGTGTATCTTCTTCTGTGTTTCTGTGTATGTCCGTTAATATAACCCATCAAAACGGTGGGGCCTCAACCCTGAGTTACACCCTTTTGATACCATTGAATCAAAGCCCTAGCCTTAACATAATTTAATCAAAGATATGTCAGCTGAATCTAATACACTCAAAGGGGATCACACCCAGAGAACAGACCAGTTTACAAACATAATCTTTCTTTCTGGAATTCATAAATAATTTCAACCTGCCACAATCATCATCATTTTGTTAGTTGTCCTGCCCAGGTTCAAAGAACTGGAGAGTAGGTGTTGGCACAACTCTGTTGTAATTCAGGGCTCAGCCAGTATATGAACAGACTCAAGTGTTAAGTCTCTGAGACATATATTTAATGGTTATAGTGCTAATTATAGGTTTAAATAATAGGCTATATTTATCATGAGTAGGAAAATTATAAATGAATCTAACTCCATTTTATTGGGGAAATAGGTTATCATATATTCCAAAATAGGACTTGCTGACAGGGTGTTAATTTCACGGGGCTGTGTGCCTTGCCTATAGGGTCTGGGGATACCTAGAGCCCTCAGGAGCAGTTTTGTTTGAGACTTTGTTTACCGTGGCAGTTTGTGAAATCTGCCTGGTACCTGAATAAGAGTAACCTCTGAAATGACCTCCTAATTCACTTTGAAATCTTTTTAAAAAGTCTTTCGTATTTAATGTTAGCCCCTTTTGGTCAAGGTTTTTTTTTAGCAATAGGGAAGGGAGAAAACAGGGTGGAGGAACAGGGATGGAAGCTAAATTTTTCTGAATATATCTTGCACAATTGATTTGAGTCATGTAAATATGGTACATAATTTTTTAAAAAATCAATTTTATACAACAAAGCAATTCCTTAAAAGTTTAAACAAATGAACCTATTGAGTTGATTATATAACTACACAGACACGCTTATTTAGTTGTATATTCCTGGAGAGATTTGTCTTAGGTTCAGAAAGAACTACAGGAAAAAAGTTTAAATTGTTCTCAGGAATCATGTTGTTGGAGATAGTGTTGATGTTATTATTCTAAAAGAGAAGTCTGTGGATTGTAAAATAAAGAATATGGGCATATTAGTGTTTCCAAAATAAGATTTTTTTGCATGGGAGTAGAAAAATAAAAATATAAATTCAATGAAGTAACATTAGAAAATCTGTAGTAATGTTTAAAGTGCAAGTATCAGTATAATTTCCTAACAGATTGTAAAGGCCTAGATAATAATGATCAATGACCAATCCAGTAGCTACTGACCAACCTATAACCCAAATCATGGTCTGAATATGATTTCCCATCCAAAGAAACCAGTCCTTTTTGGAGAGCTGCCTGGTTCCAGGGGTTAATTTTAGAAAGTGCTTGGGATGAGTCTGGAAAATTCTGTCATGATTCGAAGCAAGGAATTTATCAAAAACTACTAGGATTCTGCCCAAAGGACATGGCAACCACATGAAGAACTTCCCACTGGCCAAAGATAAGGAAATTCGAGCATCAGTAAGAATAATAAGTGTAAGGAACTAAAATACATCAACATTTTTAAATTTAAAAGTTCAGAATAATTCGCAAAAAAAACCCAACAAATCTTGTTTGTCACCTCTGAAGGCTGCTAGGGAAGTTACTCACTAGTTTGGAAACCATTAAGTATCAAGTATTTACTTCAGAGTAGATAAATGTATATCAGACAGAGTTGCCAACTAGCTAATGAAATATTTCTCTTTATATAACTATCCCAGCAAGTAAATAATGGTAAAACTAGAATACCACAATTTTACAATCCCTAATGAAATAATGGATCTTGGCAGTGATTATCAACATTGCTAACATCACAAAAGAGACAAATAGAAATCCCTAATAGATATACCTAGTATTACTTACTAAATATTCTTAAAAACAAAACAAAACAAAACAAACCTGAATCTGATCAAGCCTCTAGCTCTAATCACCAATTGGCAAGGCTACAGGGAACATGGTAAATAACACTCTAAGATGAAATCAGACAAGTCCACACTGAGAATCCATAAAACTCATGTGACCCAGACTCTTCAAAAAATAAATTTCAAGAAGAAGAAAAAAGGAGAAAGATGGAAAATCAACCTTCACATCAAAAGGTTAAGTAGCTAATTATAGTGTATTGACTTTACTTAAAACATAATTTATTTTAAATATAATTTAAATGTGCAAGTGGGGAAATTTTATCACTAACATTATTTGGTGATATTAAGGAATTATTGTTAAATTTTGGGGAGTGATAATGGAATTGTGTTTCATTTTTAAATTATCTTTAATTAATTAACATATATTGAAATATTCATGGATGTCCTGCTATGATATTTGGAATGTTCTTCAGTTTACTCTGGCATGGTTGGGAGCATGGTGACTGGTTTACAGATGTAACAAGATTGGTCATAAATTGATAACTGTTGAAGTAGACAGTGGATTTCCTATACTAACAAGCTGAAAAAAAAAGGAAATAAAATCAACTCAATGATTTTGTATTTTTATGTTTCTATTCCTCTCCTCTGCTATACCATTAACTCCCAGCTGGTTTGCATAACATATTAAAAATAATTGATGTTATTTTATTTTTATTATTTTAGCTAGTGAAGCTAATTTATGGACTGGAGATGAAAATATATTGAACACTTATTGTTATTTGTAACAATGTGCTAGATGCAATGGAAACTATAAAACAAGGAGCCACTAACCCCTTCCTTATGAACAGTGAAATTTATTGAGAAAAAGAAAAACTAATACAGATGTGTGAACATCTTAGAATACTCATCCATGACCTTATTAAATAACAATTCCTAATTTTTACACAGCACATTGTACTTTTCAAACTGTGTGACCTGCTTATGATTTACTTCATTAAGACTGTTGTGAAGACTGAATAAGAGAATACATTAGAAGCACTTAGAATCCTGCTAACATATGCTGAGTACTCAATAAATAGTAGCTATAAATCCACCAATCCCTAATATACTGATCTCATCATTTAAAAAAAAGTCATCACATTAAAATAAAAATTTAAGGAAAGAGAAAACATGATAGAGGACAGAGCAAACTGCTATGTGGTTTTAATAACAGAGACCCTGGAAGGAGGGATTCTGAAAAGGGATCTCATGGAAAGGATGGATATGGATGAAAGGAAAAGGATTTGAAATAATTGCAGCTATAACTAGAGTCAAGATACCAGCTCTGCCAAGTCATATTTACCATAATTACATGCTGAAGTAAAAGAGAGTAACAAGAAATTCATGAAGCAGACTGGGAACAGAGAGAGGGATGAGAAACTTTGAAGACCAAGTTGAAGATTTGAAGACTAATATCTATGGGAGGAGTACTTCTTCCCTACTCTTAAGGCATTCTTCCTTAAGTATTAAGTACCATTAGCATTAGACTTTGGCCTCTATTTGCCCATGAAATCATTTCTTCCCTTAGCAGGAGAACTGACCTGTGTGGTTGGTAAACTTAGGAATTAACTGGGAATGTTCCGTGCAGTTCTACCCTGTTTCTTGAGAGAGCTTGCCCACAGGGGTGCACATTATTTTGTGCTCCTCTAGGGCTGGCTTCTTACATGATGAATCCTGCCATGATCCCACACTGCTTGGGGCTGGGAAGAAAAATTTACCTAATTCCAGAGTTTGGGATTTGGCCTCACACAAAGCTATGTCTCTAAACTTAGCTCTTAGCAGTAATGAAGATGATACTTGGCCTCCATCTACCATCTTTTAGTCTAATTTATCATTTTGTTCAGTCCTTGAGTTGAGAAGAAAATGCTAATTACTGAACCGACTCAGAGACCTCATTAATAAGATAAGCAGTAAGAGCACACTAAAGGTTCTGGAATAGAGGAGATAAAATACTAGGTAAATTATCCCAGCTATTTTGCATGGAAGAAGCAGAGATAAGAGCTAATTAAACAAACCTAGTTATAGGAAGCAAGGTATAAAGTATTGGATCTACTAGTTTCTATCTTCTAAGGAAAGGATTGGCAAACTTTTCTGTAAAGAGCCAGATAGAAATATTTTAGGCTTCTGGGTCACATTTGAGCTCTGCTGCATATTCTTCTTGGTTGTGTGCATGTTTATAAACACTTTAAAAGCATAAAACCTATTCTTATCTCATGGGCCATACAAAAACAAGCTACAGAGCAGACTTAGTCCATGAATTGTATAGTTTGCCCAACTTTGTCAAGGAATAATTCCTTCACACAAGGTATTATACCCTTGCAAAAGTTATAAAACAAATCCAGTAAACAAGATTAGCCCATTTTCGTCAATAATGAAATCACTTATTAAAACCATTCTAAGGCTCTCGCCCTTGCATTGTAATAGAGGTAGTCTCTCAGGGGCCACACATAAGGCCCTCTAGGCATAACATATGTACATATCTACATGCAACCATGCTGGTTACTGATCAACATAACCAGTCATTTTGGAGGCCTATGAGCATGTGACACTCTGCTAGGAATGTATCACTCTTTGCATTTACTTATGCTAACCATCACTTTATATGGGTTTACGCTGCTTTAGAATCTTAGTGCACCTACTGATTCAAATTGAAAGTAAAAAGACTAAATGCTACATAAGAGGTGAGCATGTGAAAGGCATAAAATTTATATTATTTCCTTCTGCCAACAATATGCTTAGTATAGATAAAACTTTCATAATAAGCTGAATATAAAACATTTAATTCCTTGTGTTTTCATTCACACAAATTCTTAAAGGAATCTCTCTGCACAACTATAGTTACTATATTTTTTAGAAGTTTTGGATGCCAAATAACTAAACAAGCATGTTCCAGAAGGGGAAACTTTTTGTTTTTATTTTTATCCAACTGTAGTCTTTCTAAGGGACTTATACCCTGCAAAATTTGATGTTTAACTGTAGTTAAATATGATGTATGAGTACTAAAATGCTTATGGGCCAAATGCAAGATAATACTAATTTCAGTGTTTTTATTTCTTTCTCATGCTCATAACTCATATTCAAAGAAATTGATTTCACATTATCTTTAAAATTCATCCTTGAGCTAAGACCAAGATTGGAGATTTTTCAGTTTGGAGAAAAGGAAACAGTTCAAAAGGTTGAGAGGAATGAATAAAGGAGACGCTAATGTGAAGCTTTTGTACCCTTAATATATTTGTACAGAGGGTAGCACGAATATAGTTTTTCTAAGTGCTTTACAGAGGAAAGCCCCTTAGAATTTTTAGGATCTCTGTATGTACAATTGGGCACAAGAAACATCAGCTCTGTTTTAAAGGCAGAGAAAAGTGATTCCCAAAACAGTTAAGATTGCATCAAAAGATGTACATTTAGAGATGTTGAGCAAATAATTTTGAGTGAGAAGCTTTACCAACAGGTAAATTTAACTGCCGAGAGTTGTTTTCACATGTTCTTCATACAGGAAGTTGATACACAGTTTTGCTACACACATTTCCAAATATAATAGCATCCACAAAATAATGAAAAATGGCCGAAGTGTGGTTAATGCACAAGGTCTCTCTTTGGAGGCTACAATCAAAGATAAACAATGCCGGAGCAGGCAGACATAAAGGAGATAAATGCACCGGCCTATTTTCAGAGATGTGTTCATTTGCAAAGAGGTACATATAGGCTCAGGAAATGGGAAATCTGACCCACTTTCAATTATTTCTGTGCCATTTGTAGATCAGCTTCGGACAAAGAAGTTCCACTTCCCCCAGCTTATATTTCACAAAATATTACTGAAACTTGCATAGAACACACGTTCTTGTTCTGCCACGCAATAGTTCTGTGATTTTACCAAGCCACTTTCCTCTGTGAGCTTCAAGACCTTCATCTATACTACAGAGGAAAAAAAAAAATGTTACCATCCTTCCTGACTCAAAGAACTATTGTGAGGACCAAAGTGTTTTGTGATGAATAGAGGAAAAAAGGTGATGCATAGAAAGCAATACCAACCCTTTAAAACATTTGCGATGTTGCTGTTGTAATAATAATGTTAAAAATGTTATTATTTGATCAACTCTCCACCTCTATGCCTTTATCATCCCTCTTCCATGTCCAACACTCATTTGAGATAAGGCAGTGTCAGGGAGGATGTCACAAAGAAATCTTTTAAATAGGGAAACAGTAATGTTACTAAAGCTTTAAATCAGAGACTCTTTAAACAAGTAAACAAGCATCGTGAGAGAGTAGAATAAGTTCTCAAAAAAAAAAAAAAGAAAAGAAAAAGGAACGAACAGAAGAAAATGTCAAAACCTTTGTAAAAGGAAAAATGAGGCAGTGGTACTGGCTCAGGGGTCTGTTGGGCATTCAGGGCAGCGGTCTAGTCTAAAAGGCAGCATATACCTCCTGGTGGCAAAAGGCCCAAGAGGACGCCCAATCTAAGCGTGTTCTACAGGGTGCTTTCTCATAGCAGCAAGGAAAAGTGAGTTTCACAGTATTTCCTTGCTGAATGTTGGAAGTGTGGTTAAACCTGATTTCTTCCTGTTACTCTAGCTGCAGAACAGCATTGCTGTAACTACTGAGCCAAGAGACAACTGTTAAAAACACAACTCTGCCGAAATGAAATTGACTCAGATAATCCTAAACTAGCCACACTAACTAAACCAAATTTGATTCAGATAATGCAAGCTAGCCACACTAATTAATTGAAACTAATTCCTTTCAATTGATCTATTTGGGGCAGAGGGAAGTATAAGGGAGAAACTTACTCATGAAAAGATAGAGGTGCAACAAACTTTTCAGCTCCAAAATAAAACCACAAAAACAAAACAAAACAAAACAAAACAAAACCACATTAGACTAGGAGGATAATTTTGGGACTATATCCATGATACTCAGGAATGGATAAACAAACCAAGGCCATAACAAATCCAGGAGAGAGGTCAACAGGCATCAAGCACACCAGGCTGAAACAGAGTGCTAAACTTGGAATACATCTGCCACAAAAGTTGTATAGATTTACTCTCAAGTGCATATATAACCAAATGAACATGACGGCAAACCTTGACGGTCTAGAAATGGCTTTTACAACAAAGGTAAGTGTTCTGGTCAAAATGGATAAACTATCCATATTCCACATACAGTTAAATGATAGAGTATTACAAAATAGAAGCAAAAAGATATAATCAGACTCAAAACCTAGATAAACATCACTGATGAGTGGAAATAGAACAAAAACACAAAGCAGTGAAAAAAAGGAGCTATGGACTACTGAGTTCTGGTTCTGAAAGCAGGCAGTGGCTTCTAAAAAGTCTGCTCTTACCTTTTAAGAGGGTTAAAAGTATTCTCTATGCAAAGGGGCACAGAAGTCTGTCTCACTGTTTGAAGACAGGAGTCAGAAGTGCCACATGAACAGTATTTGGAAAGGTACCTAAACAAAAACTTGCTAACTACCACCTGTGGCTAAGTGTAGTTCTAGGAAGGTGGAGTCACAGATGGAATGGAAAGGTCAGGAAATGAATCTTGCCACCCACTGACTCTGACTAGATCTGAAATTTTCTATCACCATGGGACAGAAGCCCTGAAATTGTAATAAAAGAGCTGATTCTCAGTGAGGGGCCTAAGGGACAGGAGAAAATAAGAAAAGAGTAGAAGAAATCTCGCCACTCAAAATAAAACCACACGCATTTAAAACACAAATATTGGAGACAAAAGTGCCCAGAGTGACAGTGGCCAAAGCCAACAAATGGGACATGAAGTCATTACAGAATTGATTTTATGGAACAGTCTGACAGAGGTTTTAAAATAAATATCCATATGATTCTCAAAGAGATAAATAACTCTCATTTAGAAAAGAGCAAGAAATTACAATGGGGGAAATGAAGCAAGTACAGATAGAAATGAAGAAGATATCTTTGAAAAGAAAAATATGGTCATCAAAATAAAAATATTAATAGACATGATAAAGTCAAGAAGACCTCAGTCAAAGACAAAACATGGAGCTGGAGAATTAGAAAGTGAATGTGAGGAATTTGCCAAGAATGCAGCATGAAAGAGCCTTCAAGAGATATAACAAGGATTGACTGAGAGGCTCCTAAATAGAAGTTTCAGGAAAACAGAATGGAAGCTATAGTGAAGAGACAATATTCAAAGAAAAATAAATGAAAATGTACCATATTAAAGAAAGAGTATTCAATTCAGAACTGAATTGCAAGTAACTACCAGAAGGAGAAAAGCAAAACCACATCTAGATAAATCATAATGGAATTGCAGAATATCAAAGAGAAAGAGAAAAGCTTAAAAGTAACCTGGGCTAAAACACAGTTTACTTGCAAAGGAAAGTACTCGTAAAATAATAAACAACCTGAAACTTGTGAAACTACCCTTGAACCCTATAATCCTGTAGATCAGCCGTGCGCCAGCATCAATGCTAGGGAGCTCAGTGTAGGGATATATGAAGGAGACAAAAGTTATCCTAGATTGTATTACCAGTTTCCCAGCAGGAAGATACAGAATCCTCTTCTCAGGAAAGCATTCCCTGTTTAGGCCCTGGAGGCCCACAAATTAATTTCAAGCAAATATGAACTCACAATCAAAGTTTGTCAAACCAACAAATAAATAAATCACAATGCCTATCAGGAAAATAAGAAACAGCCCCCTGAAACCTTATATACCTAAATTACCTTAATAACTATTATAAAACAATATGTAGGAAATGTTCACAAAAGATGGAAACACAAAAATGAGCAATCAATATAAGAAAACGAGTGATCAAGCAGATTTGAAAAGGAGCCAAGAAACACTTTGAGAAATGAATTTTATTTTATTGTTTAAGTAAAAATCACAGAATTCATTAGTTAGAAGATAAATTTAAAGAGATTAACCATAATGTAGTTTACAGATACAAGTAGATAGAAAATATGAGAGAGTTAAGAAACAAGCAGGATAGAATGAGAAGTTCTAATTGAAGATCAGAAGGTTGTTCAGCCCCTTTACTCAGAATGAAACTGAAGTCTCTATTATCTGCTGCACTTGTAAACATTTGAGCCATTTTCTACTTAGTCCTTTAGTAAACAGCTTAAATTTCTCCTCCATTCTGAAATCTTTCTTCTCTTCCCATCTCTTCTCTTTTTTAAACTAATTATCCGAATCTATCAATCACATTATTTGTTGTACATTCTCTACTCATGTGTATTACTTTCTACAGAAAATTGGCCCAAAAATATTTCACAAACTTATTTTATTGTAAAATATTGCTGCTGGATAGGGCTCTCATTATGCAAGTGCCAGTAGAGAGAAAGGAAAAATAAGGGGAGAGGGCAGTTAAGTGGGGAAGAGCAATCTGTGAAAAATCACAGAAGATAAAGGACAGGGAATATCATCCTAACAAACAAAAGTAAGGGCAGGCCTCTAAAAATTATTTACTAAAAGAACCAGAAGAAAAAAATGTTTGAACATTTTGGTGTCCTTAATAGGACACAACATGACAAAACCTCTATCAATAAGATGAGAAACCCATTAATAGAAAAACTTGAGGAGAAAAGACTATGGAATATAATTTTTCAAAAGACAGGGTAAGGGGAATATGTGAGATAAGAAAGTCTTAGAAGGAAACATAAAAATACAACAGCCAAGTAATTGACTCTGCAGAAAATAAAATTAGAGATGTAGAAGTCAAAACTGAGAGCGTGCAACTTGAAAGAGCTCTCCACTTTTCAAGCAAAATCAATCTGGGCTCTCACTGCTCTCACTGGGCTAAAATCAGCAGATCAGGAGGGCTCCATTTGTTACTGGAGGCTCAAGGGGGAAATGTTTCTTTTCCTTTTCCAGCTTCTAGAGGTGACCACATTCCATGGTTCTTAGAGTTCCCTTCTTCCATCTACAAAGCCAGCAATGACAGGTTGAGTCTTATCATTTCATGTTCATCACTGAGAACTCTTCTGTCTCAGGTTTCCATTTTTAAGAATATTTGTGATTACACTGAGCCCATGTGGCTAATCCAGGATAATCTCCCTATTTTAAAGTCAGTCAACTAGCAACATTAATTCTATCTGTAATCTGAACTCCCCTTTGCCATATAAGGTGACATAGTCATGGGATCCAGGGGTTAGGACTTGGTTGTGGTTTCCCTATACATGGCTCTTCTGTCTCTTCTATTTGAACCTATAGTTGGTGCTGGAGTTGGTAGGTGTATGTCCAAGAGACTTGAATCTCTGGGCTGACCATGTGCCAGCTGGGCCCTAAGCCTCAATGGAGTTGCAACACCGACTTTCCAGTTCATTGGACTCACCCAGAACAACTTACAAGGAGATGATGATGGACACCCACCATACCAAGAGACTGAGAGAGCCTACAAATGCAAGCAAGAGAGTCCCATGCATCGGCCATTTGAGACCGAAGCCCCCTCTCAATAAAAGGTGGAGTGAGCATCACCATCCCAGAACCTCAGGACTGGGGAATGAACTATGGACTAGAGTGGACTTACCTGTATTCTGCTGTAGACTTATTGTGATTCTAGCAATGGAAGAACTTACATCATTGATGTGGAGGCAGTGACCACTGGAGGTTCTGAGGTCAGAGAGAGGGAAATTGCCCTGAATGACATTGCAATGACAGATACAGGCCATTATATATCTTGCCATAACCTACAGATTTGAGTGGGAGAGAGTATAAACTACAATACAAACTATAATCCATGCTTAGTGGCAGAGTTCCAAAATGTGTTCATCAGTTGCAATGAAGTACCACACTAATGAAGGATGTTGTTAATGGGGGCAAATGTGAGAGATGTGGGGACCAGGGCATATGGAATCTCCTATATTTTAATGTAACATTTGTATAATCTAAATATCTTTTAAAAACTATATATATATATCTGTTCTCATACTTACCTGAGGTCTTAATTAACAAATATATTCCTAAGCATCTGAGCCATTTTCTACTTAGTCCTTCAGCATTTATCGTAAAACTCTTCACTATGAAACCTTCCTTGCTTCTCCACCTGTCCTCTCTATCTCCCTCTAAAACTATGTAGACCAAATATGCATTGGATTAGTCAAAAGGGGTGCTGATGCAAAGTACCAGAAATTTGTTCGCTTTTATAAAGGGTATTTATTTGGGATAAAAGCTTATAGTTACAAGGCCCTAAAGAGTCCAACTCAAGGTTACTTTTTCTCACCAAAGTCTGTTGCCATGTGTTGAAGCAAGATGGCTGGCAACGTCTGCGAGTTCAGCCTTCTTCCTTCTTAAGGCTCCGTGGGTCCAGCTTCTTCTCATCTAAGCTGTAGGCTGGCATGGGGCTCGTCTTTCACGGCTTCTCAGTTGCTTTGTTCTCTGTACAAGGCCAGCTGTAGACTATCAGGTGAATGGCTCATCTTGCCCTGGGGCTCCAACATTAAAAGTAAGTCATCAGTATCAAGTGCTCATCATTAGACCATCCTTCTTCACTGGTCTTCACACTTGCACTTGGGGAATTTCTACTGTTCAATTGGGGAACTCCCCTAGCTAGGAACTCAGCATTCCCACAGTTGTCATTGGTAACTGTAACTACTATGAAAATACCCAACGAATATCTGAACATTTTTGTATACCCTATATACATGCTCTGGTGAACTCCCTCCCACCCATGTGCCCCCCATCAATAATATCTCACACCAGTGTTCCTCCACTGACATAGTTGAACCCCTCTGTGGTCCAAAACTTCTTAAAAAATGAAGCCTAATATATTGCCAAATTCAATTAGTAGGAAAATGAAATAGTAATGATAGGTTTAAAGATTAGAAATAGAATGCATACTCATTTAGAAAAACTAAAGTAAAAATAAATTGAGGTATTAAAAAATGAAAAATATCATAAAACTTTGTTTTTGACATTTTGCCTTTCATCATTGTTAATAGGTATTGCCTTGTGTATACAGTGGAAGACAATTTCTTTCATTTCTTCCTCATTGTCTACATCCTTTTTTTTTAATTTTTAATTTTGTCTTCAAAAAAGTCTTAGATCATAGTAAAGTCATATATACAAATAGGGGACTCCCATATATCCAACATCAAACCCTTTTTCCCCTTCCCCAGCAATGATATTTTTACATGTTCATGTTATATTTTCTGCAGCTGATATATAGATGTTGAAACATAGTTACCAAACATGGTTCCCTTTTGGTTTACATTATGGTTTATATTTTAGACTGTACAACTTTCTAAATTTTTAGTTACATTATGGTTTACATTTTAGCCTATAGACTTTTATATATTTTGGTGAAATTTAACATGTCCTATATCCATCATTGCACGATCTTGTGGAACACTTCCATTGCCCCCCAGTTACTCTGCTTCCATCTATTCTATTCCACTCTCCTCTTCTCCTCAGGGCCCACAGTGACAACCAAGCTTTACCGCTTGAAGGTCCAGATTCACAGATACTTATACCAATGCTGAGGGCTTGATATAATAGACTGTCCTCCCCCATTGGGAGCCACCAATTCTCTCTCAAGACATTCTCCCCTCTGTTTGAGAACATCAGACCTTCACATGTTGGGGTACACCTTCCCCCTCATTGTATGGGTCTCCACCCAGTGATATTACACACTATGACAAGATGAGCACCCACACACTCCCTAGAAGTCTGCCCCTGTGCCAGATGCACCCCCTCAAGCACCTTAAAGAGGTAACCCTTCCTTATTATATTTTCTAAAGAGTTTTTTCAATATTATAGTTTCAACCACATACCTGAAAATCTCCCACATTCAACCATCCCCACAACCCTCCCCCCAATTCCTTGGGCCATCTGAACCATCCTCCCAACCCTAGCCCCCCTCAAGCCTGCAAATCCCCACTCAAAAGTATCCCTATGCCCGTCTCATCCCTTCCCTGTACAACTACTTACCTTCACTTTATCATAGATTTTACCCATGTATGCATCAGATCACAACCTTCTTCTCCCCCCCCACCCCAATTTCCTTTAAGCCTATCATCCAGTCTCTAGCTCTCTGAGACAACTTGGTTTGCTTATTTCAGGAGGCTTGAATCTCTGGACTGGCCATGTGCCAGCTGGGCCCTGAGCCTCAGCAGAGTTGCAACTCCTACTCTCCAGTTCGTTGGATTTGCCCAGGTCAGCTAACAAGGAGGTGAAGATGATCAATCACCACACCAGGGAACCAATAGTGCCTACAACTCCAAGCAGAAGAATCACATCCATCAGCCATGTGGGATCTAAGCCCCCTCTCAATATAGAGGTGGAGTTGACATGACTATCCCAGGGTCCACAGGTGGAGGAATAAAATATGGATTAGAGTGGACTTACTGGTATTCTACTATAGAACTATTGTGACTTGTAATGGAAGAAACTGTAGCACTGATGTTGAGCAAGTGGCCACAGTAGTTGCTGAGGACAGGCAAAGGGAAGAAGAGATGTGACGTGGGGGCATTTTTGGGACATGGAGTTGTCCTAAATGATATTGCAGAGACAGATGCTGAATATTATATATCTTGCCATAGCCTATGGAAAGTACTGGGGGAGCGTGGTGACCCATTCATTCATGCACATTTTTTTAAACACTTCCTTGTTACACTTTCCCCATTTCATTACTTTTGCTTCCTGGGATCATTTTCTAAATATACTACCAACTGTAGGTGAACAACTCAGCCCTAGCACCCTGGAGACTATGTAGGTATCCATGTAGGCAAAAGCTTGAACCACCTCTTATCAGAGTCTTGACAGAATGCCTCGTGATGCATGAGAAGATGGGAGACCTCTGGTGCAGCAGCTCCGAGTCCATCTCCCACTGGTCTCCTTGTCTCTCCTGAGAAATGTCATATGACTACTTCTTATCACCTTTCAGGTTCTGATGAAGTACTGATCTTTCTTTCCTGTCCCCTCAGAATAGAGCTGCAGGATATAAAACTGCTTAGCATCATGTTGAGGTCATCAATGCCCTTTGTCTTCAGAGTGGAGGACAGGAATCAAAGACAGTTGCTACCTTTGGCTTATTCTTCTTTTCACTGTCTATGTAAATAGTGAACAGTCTAAATCCAAAAATGGCTCTTTGTTGCTTTACCATTGACTTAGTCAAGCCTTGGTCTTCCCTGGTTTTATACGTGTGAGCTTGACCTTCACATCCAAATCTTGGTCTCTGCATTTGGAGGAACTGAAACAGTCACAATATGATCTTAAATTAAAAATGAGGATATGAACTTATAATACTATATGAATTTGTAACTAGAGCATGTATGTGAAAGTGTGAAAGCAAAGAAATGTCAAAAAGAAAAAATACGCCAAAATGTGAATGATGATTATAACTAGGGACTAGGATTATTACTGCCTTTATTTTTGTCTCCACATAGTTCATAGTTTCTAAACTTCCAATCATGAGCATTATTACTTGTATAATCAAACACAAACTATTTTTAAAAATCTGAATTGGGGAAGATATTTGAACTATACATAGCAAGGAGTTTATATCCTTTATAAAAAGATGTTTTTAGATAGCAACATGTAAAACATAAACATTCAAAAATAAAAGTGGCCAAAGGACACAAGCTACTCACCAAAGAAAGAGACAGCTAATGAACATGTTAAAGCAGTTCAACCTTAATCAAATCATCGCCAATCAAATAGATACAAATTAAATTAAAATGAGATTCCATTGTTTGTTTTTAAATTGTCGAATTAAATGATATTATCCAATATTAGTGTGGCTACAGTGGAATAGGCACAATCTTATATTATTAGGAGTGTAAACTATTCCAATTTCTTAAACAGCATTTTACAAAGCCTTACAAATGTTCATTCTCTTGTCATGGTAACATTATTCATAAGAATTATCTTCAGGAAAAACCAGAGATGTTCACAAAAAAGTTCACAAAATGTGTTATTTCTGAATGATGGGATTATGCATGATTTTTATTTTATTTTTATACTTTTCTTTCTTTCTTTTTTTAACCTGTGTTTTATGAACTTTATTTTTAATTTTGAAATACATTGCAGTAGAAAACCTTACTATAAGAACATGAATATCCATTTATATATTACTTAACATACACATCATCAAAATTTAGAGATTTAATATTTTACATTTAAAAAGGCATTTTACATTTTTTCAATATCATTGGGGGTTTTTTTTTGTTCTTTTATTTTTTATTTTTTAATTCATTTTTAAAAAATATTACATTAAAAAAATATGAGGTCCCCATTCACCCCCACCATTCTCACCCCACCACTCCCCCCACAGCAACACTCTCCCCCATCATCATGACACATCCATTGCATTTGGTGAGTATATCTCTGGGCATCATTGCACCTCATGATCAATGGTCCACATCATAGCCCATACTCTCCCACATTCCACCCACTGGGCCCTGGGAGGATCTACAATGTCCGGTAATTGTCCCTGCAGCACCACCCAGGACAACACCAAGTCCCGAAAATGCCTCCACATCCCATCTCTTCCTCCCATTCCCTGCACCCAGCAACCACCATGGCCACTCTTTCCACACCAATGCCACATTTTCTCGATTACTAACCACAATAGCTCATGAATAGAATATCAGTAAGTCCACTCTAATCCTTACTGTATTCCTCCTTCCTGTGGACCTTGGATTGGTTGTGTCCATTCCACATTCATGTCAAGAATGGGCTTAGATTCCACATGGATACTGGATGCAACCCTCCTGCTTTCAGTTGTAGGCACTCTTGGCTCCATGGTGTGGTGGTTGACATTCTTCAACTCCGTGTTAGCTGAGTAGGGTAAGTCCAATAAATCAGACTGTAGGAGCTGAAGTCTGTTGAGGCTCAGGGCCTGGCTATCATATTGTCAGTCCAGAGATTCAGATCCCCTAGATATCTTAACCCCAGCACCAACTACAATTCCAGTAAAGGAACAGGAAAGGCTTGTGAAAAGCGATCACATCTGAGTCCAGCTCCATCACGCAGAAACACCAACTCCAAAGAAGGGCCAACTGACATGGCAATGAACTCCATCTGCCATGGCCATAAAACCTGTGGGTCTCTTTAGCCCTCAGAAGAACCAATACCTGGAGTTGTATCTACTTTATCTGTCTCTGAGACTCTGCTCAGGTGTGCATAAGGGCAATCCTTCTGACAACCTCCAGACTCTTTTTTAGAGACTCACAGCCATATAAACTCCTTTGTCCTTTCCATTTCCCCCTTAATTTAGGTCAAACAGCATTTTTAACTCCTGTTATTATATGTAGACAGGGATATTCTGCTGGTCCGCGTTGAACCTTTTATTCAAGGTCATTTTCTAGTTATGTCATCAACTGGTACTTGGTAGTGATCCCTCAGCGCCAGGGAGGCTCATCCCCGGGTGTCATGTCCCATGCTGGGGGGAAGGCAGTGCATTTACATGCTGAGTTTGGCTTCGAGACTGGCCACATTTGAGTAACATGGAGGCTGTCAGGAAGGAACTCTTAGGCACAGTGCTGCTCTAGGCCTTGTTCTTATTTCAGGTGTATAGGCTCAAAAGCATAGTCATTAGTATCAGGGGCTCACTGTTGGACACTCATTCCTTCCTGTCCTTGCCGTTGCACCCGGGGGGCTGCCACTGCTCCCCTAGGGAACACAACAGAGCCCCTCCAGCCAGGAACCCAGCACCCTGCCAGCTGTTGTTTTTAATTGTTTCCACTATGAGTATATCCAAACATTTCCATGCACCCCGGACACATGCCCTGTATAACTCCCTGTCAACCTTATGTCCCCTGTCAGTAACATCCCATACCAGTATTCATCTCTGCTGCTATTGTTGAACCACTCTGTGATCCAAAACTTCCTGAAAAGTGAAGCCCAATATAATGCCAGGTTCCCTTAATAATAAAATGGAATATAGCGATGAGTTTAAAGGTTAGATATAGAATACATATTGATTTGGAAAAATTCTACATCCTATCTTTTTCTTTATTTTTTCCTAATTATTAAGCTTCTCTTCACAAGATCTATAGACCACAATAATTCATATATACAATATACAGTACTCCCACATATCCAATATAAAACCTTTTCCCTTCCACAGTGATAATCTTTAAACATATTCATACCATATTTACTGAAACTGATGTACAGATTTTGAGACAATAGCTTTCAAACAAGGTAACATTTGTGTTTACATTGTGATTTATACTTTAGGCTATACAATTTTCTAAATTTTTAGTTATCCTATGTTTTACATTATGATTTACATTATTAGTCTGTTGGCCCCTATATGTTTTTGGTGTAATATTACATGTTTTATACCCATCTTTGAGTACTCTTGTGAAACATTTCTATTGCCCTCACAGTTACGTTGGTTCCATCTATTCAATATCTATTTCCCCCTCCCCTTGGGGCCCACAGTGACAGTCAATCTTCATTTCTTGAGGAGCCATGTTCAGAGATACTTGCAACAGTGTTGAGGGCTTGACTTGCTCAACTGCCCTAATGCCCTGGGAGCCCCCATTTCTCTTGAGATATACAGTTCCCTCTATTTGATCGCATTAGTCATCCCCAGGATGTGGGTATACCTTCACTCTCATTGTATGGGTCTCTACCCAATGATATAACCCACTCTGGCAAAATGAGCATTCACATATTCCCTAGGAGTCTGTCCTACATCAGATTATCCCCTTTAAGTATCTTAAACAGGTAACTTTCCTAATTATATTTTGAAAAGGTTTTCTCAGCATTATACTCTCAACCAACACCTGACAATCTCCTATGTTTGTATGTTGCACCAATTTCTTGGGCAATATCACCCATCCGCCCATCCCTAGTCCCCATGAAGCCTGCAAAGCCCCACCCAAAGGTAACCCTATGCCCCCATTTTATCCCTTCCTTTTACACATACTTACCTCCAGCTTATCATAGATTTCACCCATGTAGATGTCAACTTACATCCTTCCTCTACCCCCTGATTTCCTGTAAGCCTATCTTCCAGTCACTAGCTCTCTGATGCAGCTTGGTTTACTTATTTCATATCATTGAGGTCATGTAGTATTTCTCCTTCAATGCCTGGGTTGCTTCACTCAACATAAGGTTCTCAAGATTCATCCATGTTATCACGTGTGTTTGTAGTGTATTTGTTCTTAAAGTCGAGTAGTATTCCATTGTATGTATATACCACATTTTATTGATCCACTCATCTGTTGATGGACATTTGGGTTGATTCCAACTTTTGGCGATATGAACAATGCTGCTATGAACATTGGTGTGCATATATCGGCTTGTGTCCTTGTTTTCAGTTCTGCTGGGTATATACCCAGCAGTGGTATTGCTGGGTCATATGGCAAATCTATGCTTAGTTTTTTGAGAAACCGCCAAACTGTCCTCCAGAATGGTTGGATACTTCTGCATTCCCACCAGCAGTGGATGAGTGTTCCCATTTCTTCACATCCTCTCCAGCATTTGTATTCTTCTGTTTTTTTTTTTCATAGCTGCCAATCTTATGGGAGTAAGATGGTATCTCATTGTAGTTTTGATTTGCATTTCCCTGATAGCTAAAGATTTGGAGTATTTTTTCATGTGCTTTTTAGCCATTTGTATTTCTTCTTTGGAGAAGTGTTGGTTTAAATCTTTTTCCCATTTTTTAAATGGGTTGTTTATCTTTTTATTTTCAAGATATAGGAGTACTTTATATATGCAAGTTATAAGTCTCTTATTGGATATATGGTTGCCAAATATTTTCTCCCATTGTGTAGGCTCCCTTTTTACTTTCTCGACAAACTCCTTTGAGGTGCAGAAGGCTTTAATTTTGAGGAAGTCCCATTTATCTATTTGCTCTTTTGCTGCTCGTGCTTTTGGTGTGATGTTCATGAAGCCATTTCCTATTACAAGGTCTTGTATATGCTTTCCTACACTGCTTTCCAAGGTCTTTATGGTCTTGGCTCTTATATTTAGGTCTCTGATCCATCTTGAGTTGATCTTTGTATAAGGTGTGAGATGGTAATTCTCTTTCATTCTTCTACATATGGATATCCAGTTCTCCAGGCACCATTTGTTGAATAGGCCATTCTCTCCCAGTTGAGAGGTTTGGTGGCTTTATCGAATATTATATGGCTATATATGTGAGGTTCTATATCAGAACTTTCAATTCGATTCCATTGGTCTGTGTGTCTCTCCTTATGCCAATACCATGCTGTTTTCACTACTGTAGCTTTGTAGTATGTTTTGAAGTCAGGTAGTGTGATGCCTCCAATTTCATTTTTCTTTTTCAGTGTATCTTTGGCTATTCGGGGCCTCTTTCCTTTCTAAATAAATTATATAGTTAGTTTTTCTAGTTCCTTAAAGAAGGCTGTGTTGGTTTTTATTGGGATTGCACTGAATGTGTAGATCAGTTTTGGTAGGATAGACATCTTAATAATATTCAGTCTTCCTATCCATGAACAAGGAATATTCTTCCATTTATTTAGGTCTTCTTTGATTTCCTTGAACAGTCTTGTGTAGTTCTCGGTGTATAAGTTTTTTACATCTTTAGTTAAATTTATTCCTAAATATTTGATTTTTTTATTTACTATTGTAAATGGTATTTGTTTCTTGATTCCTCCTGATCTTGCTCATTATTGGTGTACAGAAATGCTACTGATTTTTGCACATTGATCTTATAATCTGGAATTTTACTAAACTCATTTATGAGTTCTACAAGCTTTGTTGTAGACCTCTTAGGGTTTTCTATGTATAGGATCATGTCATCTGCAAATAATGAAATTTTGACTTCTTCCTTTCCAATTTGAATACCTTTTATATCTGGTTCTTGCCTCAGTGCTCGAGCAAGTACTTCTAAGACAATGTTAAATAGAAGGGGAGAGAGTGTGCATCCTTGTCTTGTTCCTGAATTTAGAGGGAAGGATTTTAGGATTTCTCCATTGTAAACGATGTTGGCTGTAGGTTTTTCATATATTCTCTTTATCATGCTCAAAAAATTTCCTTGTATTCCGATCTTTTGGAGTGTTTTTTTCAAGAAAGGGTGCTGTATTTTGTCAAATGCTTTTTCTGCATCTATAGATATAATCATGTGATTTTTTTCCTTCAATCTGTTTATATGGTGTATTACAATGATTGATTTTCTTATGTTGAACCATCCTTGCATACCTGGAATGAATCCCACTTGGTCGTGGTGTGTAATTCACTTAATGTGATGTTGAATACAATTAGCAAGTATTTTGTTAAGTATGTTTGCGTCTAAGTTCATTAGAGAAATTGGTCTGTAATTTTCCTTTCTTGTGGTGTCTTTGTTTGGCTTTGGTACTAGGGTAATGTTGGCATCATAGAATGAGTTCGATAATGTTCCTTCTGTTTCGATTTTTTGGAAGAGTTTCAGCAGGGATTGGTGTTAGTTCTTTCCAGAATGTTTTGTAGAATTCACCTGTGAAGCCGTCTGGCCCTGGGCTCTTCTTATTTGGGAGGTTTTTAATGACTGATTCTATCTCTTTACTTGTGCTTGGTTTGTTGAGATCATCAATTTCTTCTTTCATTAATATAGGCTGCTTATGTGTTTCTAGGAATTAGTCCATTTCCTCTGAATTGTCATTTTTGTTGGAATATAGTTTTTCAAAGTATCCCCTTATGATAGTCTTTATTTCTGTGGGGTCAGTGGTGATATCTCCTTTCTCATTTCTTATTTTGTGTGTTTGCATCTTGTCTCTTTTTTTCTTTATTAGTCTCGCTAAGGGTTTGTCAATTTTATTCATCTTCTCAAAAAACCAGCTCTTGGTCTTGTTTATCTTTTCAAGTGCTTTCTTATTTTCTATTTCATTTAGTTCTGCTCTTATCTTTGTTCTTTCTTTCTTTCTTCTTCCTGTGGGATTACTTTGTTGTTGTTTTTCTAATTCCTCCAAGTGTGCAGTTAGTTCTTCAATTTTTGCTCTTTCTTCTTTTATGATGTATGAATTTATGGCTATAAATTTCCCTCTCAGTACTGCTTTTGGTGCATCCCATAAGTTTTGGTCTGTTGTGTTATCATTATCATTTGTTTCAAGGTAGTTACTGATTTCTTTTGAGATTTCCTCTTTGACCCACTGTTTTTCTAAGAGTGTGCTGTTTAATTTCCATATCTTGGTGTGAAATCTGGGACTCTGGCCCTTGCAGATTTCCAGCTTCACTCCACTGTGGTCAGAGATATTATTTTGTATGATTTCGATCTTTCTGAATTCATTAAGCCTTTCTTTGTGGCCTAGCATATGGTCTATCTTGGAGAATGATCCATGTGCAGTTGAGAAAAATGTATATCCTGCTGTATTCGGGTGTAATGATCTGTATATGTCTATTAGATCCAGCTCCTCTAATATACTGTTCAACTATTTTGTTTCTTTAGTGACTCTCTTTTGAGATGTTCTGTCCAGAGTTGATAGTGGTGTATTAAATCTCCCACTATAATTGTAGATGCATCCATTCTTTCACTTAGTTTTTCCAACGTTTGCCTCACATATTTAGAGGTGCCCTTATTAGGAGCATAAATATTTATGATTTTTCGTTCTTTCTGAGAGATTGTCCCTTTCACTAATATGTAGTATCCTTCTTTGTCTCTCACAATTGTTTCACATTTAAAGTCTATTTTGTCTGATATTAATATAGCTACTCCTGCCTTTTTTTAGTTATTGTTTGCTTGTAAGATTGTTTTCCAACCATTCACTTTCAACCTCCATGAATCTCCGGGTGTAAGATGTGTCTCTTGTAGACAGTATATAGATGGGTCATATTTCCTTATCCAATGTCTCAGTCTGAATCTTTTGATAGGTGAGTTTAATGTGTTGACATTCAGTGTTATTACTTTCAAGGAATTGTTTATGTTAGCCATATTTTGATTGGACTTGTGTTTGTCATATTTTGGTTTGTTTTTTTTTTTCCCTTCTCTTTTTGTCTTTTTTGTTGCTCTTACACTCTCCTCCAACTCTGCCTGTTCTGTTTTTTCCTTTCTTCCTGAAGAACTCCCTTTAGTATTTCTTGAAGGGGAGGTTTCTTGTTGGCATACTCTTTCAATTTCTGTTTATCTGTGAATATTTTGAACTTTCCATCTTTTTTGAATGCTAGTTTAGCTGGATAGAGTATTCTTGGTTGGAAATTTTTTTCTTTTAGTACCTTGACTGTATCATACCACTGCCTTCTTGCCTCCATGGTTTCAGATGAGAAATCAGCATTTAATCTTATGGAGCCTCCCTTGTATGTGATGATTTTCTTTTCTCTTGCTGCTTTTAGAATTTTCTCTTTCTCTTAAGCATTGGATAATTTGACAAGTATATGTCTTGGGGTGGGCCTGTTGGGGTTTATGATGTTTGGGGTGCGTTGTGCTTCTTGGATATGTACATCTGTCTCTCTCAGTAGATTTGGGAAGTTTTCAGCCATTATTTCCTGCAACACCCCTTCTGACCCCTTTCCCTTCTCTTCTCCTTCTGGGATGCCTATAATATGTATGTTTGTGCATTTTGCATTGTCATTCAGGTCCCTACGTCCTAGCTGGATTTTTTCTATCTTTTTATCGATCAATTCTACTATCTGTTTGATTTCTGATGTACTGTCTTCCACATCGTTAATTCTCTCCTCTGCCTCTTCTAATCTGCTGCTGTTTGCAGCGAGTGTATTTTTTTTTTTTAAGATTTATTTTTATTTATTTAATTCCCCTCCCCTCCCCCGGTTGTCTGTTTTCTGTGTCTTTTTGCTGTGTCTTGTTTCTTTGTCCACTTCTGTTGTCGTCAGCGGCACGGGAAGTGTGGGTGGTGCCATTCCTCGGCAGGCTGCTCCCTCCTTCGCGCTGGGCGGCTGTCCTTACGGGGTGCACTCCTTGCGCGTGGGGTTCCCCTACGCGGGGGACACCCCTGCGTGGCAGGGCACTCCTTGCGCGCATCAGTACTGCGCATGGGCCAGCTCCACACGGGTCAAGGAGGCCCAGGCTTGAACCGTGGACCTACCATGTGGTAGACGGACGCCCTAACCACTGGGCCAAAGTCCGTTTCCCTGCGAGTGTATTTTTGATTTCTTGAACTGTGGTGTTCTTTCCCATCATATCTGTTATCTTTTTGCAAATGTCTGCAATTTCCTCTCCAAGTGTTTTCTTCATATTGTTAAACTCTTCCTTTACTTCATTAAGTTTGTCTCTGATATATGTTCTGAGATCTTTAATTACTTGTCCGAAGTTCTGCTCCCCTTCCTGGTTTTTAGTTTGTTCATTGGATTCAGCCATGTTTTCCTGATTACTGGTTTGATTTGTAGTTTTTTGTTCCTGTCTGGTCATTATTTTATCTTGATGGGTTTAATCAGTTCCTTAGCTTCTTTGTCTGTTCTTGGGGATTAATTAGCTGTTGTTCTTGTGTAAGTGTTATATCTTCTCTTTGTCACTTTGTTCTTCTTATTCTAATTTCTTGTTGCTGGCTGAGTTCACTTTGAAGGAAAATATTAGGGCCAGGGAAAGGCAATTGTGTAAGAAAGGAAAATGTGTAAAGTAGTATTGGTAATAAATGTTAACAGAGCAACACTATGAGATCTGGAAGGATGGATATTAGATTCATGTAAGTTGTGTAGAGTTACAGAAGTAGGTAGAGTACCTATAATGAGGTAGTCGACTGAATACGGGAGGAATATAGTGTGAATTAAAAAGCCAGTGTTTTCATGATGGAGGGAAAAACAAAAGAAAGACAATAGTATCAAGAGTGGATAAAAGACAGAAAACAAAACAAAGGTATTAGAAATTAAAAGTTAGACAATTTGGGGACCAAAGAAAGGGAGGTGGAATATAGGAGAGACAGTAGATGGTGGAGGATATCAAGATGTGGGGGAAAAGGGATAGTGTAGATGGCCAAATCAATTCACACAGAAATGATGTGTGGAGGATGAGGATGAGGAAACCCAGCAAATGTGAGGTGTTCCCTGCAGCAGCTATTGTATAATTAAGATAAAATAAAATAAGAAGAAAAAGAGGGGGGAAAAAAAGAGAAGAAAAAAAAGGGGGGGGATGGGCAAAGAAAAGGGAGGGAAACAAGCAAGAGAAAGAAAAGAAGAAAGAGAAAAAAAAACTCTAAGTAAATGAAAAAAGACCTTGGGGGATACAATGGGAGAAAAGACTAGGAGATAATGCAATATTAGCAACCAGGATAATAAAAAAGAAAAAGAAAAAAGAGAGAAAGGAAAGAGAAAAAAAACCTGCAAACGTCTAGGGCTAGGACAATCAAGGACCTCAGATGGACTTCAGGGCGTGGTGAATTCAGGGATGGGAAGTCTGTGATATTGCAGACTCAAGAGGTGTGAGTCTCTGGGGTGTGGGCCACCAGGCTTTAGGGGACACAGACCTGGGAACCTCAAATCCGGTTAACAGGGGGCCTGGGAGCACTGCAGTGCAACACAGCCTTCAGGGATCCCTGCAGCTGGGGCCAATCCTATGGGGGGGGGGGGGGTCACATCTGCAAACTCTGACCTCTGTCAGAAACCCAAAATTCCCCCTCTCACAAGAGTCTCTTCTGTTGCTGTGTCACCAATTTGACTTCAGGATACCTCCCGCCCTGCAGGCCCCTGAAACAGCCTGCTGGTGACACCTCTTCATTGCTATACTTTTCTGTAGTTCTAAAATAATTTCACTGAATATGTAGAACCATTATAAACAAAAATAAAATCAAAATTATTTTATATTTTTTCAAAAAACTTGAACCAACAATTATATTCCACAGGAGAATCATCACCCCTTTGCTTTTCTTATTTCCACATCCATTAATGCATATGGGGCTGATAGAGGTAAATGAATTTGCCATGGGCAGAGAGAAAATAGAACTTCTTGTTTCCCTGCTTTGACATAGATACAACATGTTTTTTCTCTAAAATCAGAAGGTGGAATGACATAGCAGCAGAAGTGAACTGAAGGTAATTTTCTATTCTTTGGGTCTTAATATACTGGGTTACATTTTGAATGTCACCTACAGGTTTTTTCTGCATTAACAACTCCTGTTTACCATCTCTAAAACACATAGGGGATTTAGCCAATTACTACAAGAAACAGATTAGTGCATGCTTCATTTTTCACACAATAGACATTAATATTAAGCTATGATGAGGAGAAAAATAATTATGCTACCTTTTTAAACCATGATGGTTTTGACTTTAAGAACTGGATTGTTTTAATGTCAGCCTCCTTCATTTGATAGATTGAGGCTTCCTTGTTCTTACTAACAGTAGTTAGTTAGATATTCTGAATTGATGTTAAGACACTCCCATTTGCCAGTAAGAGAGAATAAGCTAACAGTGTCCTAGCCAAATCAATGATTTCTCATATTTTAATGAGCCATATTTTGTCAACTCTGAATGCTATAACTTGTTCAGGTGCATTATTATTTTAGGTATCATAGAGAAAAAAAAAAACTGAAAAGTAAACTGTGAGAAAGTGCATAGCTCAATTATAAGATAGATGGATCCCAGAGATGTTCAAATAGAGAGAAAAACACATCTTAGAATCAACAGAGTAGGATAATGTATGATTTGGGTGTTTTGGCTACAAGATTGGGAGCAGTTGTGGTTCATTTGGTTGGTTTTCTGATTTCTGATTGCTGAAGGGTGCTAAGAAGTTTATAAATATATTCCAAGTGTAACCACTATGGACTAGTAATGGAAAGTGAGGTTCAAACTCCACAACATGGTATATCACCTACAATCAGCAGTGTGCTGGGGGTGGGTTCATACAAGGGTGTGCAAAAAAGTTAAGTTTTCAAGAATGTTGTGAGCTGGTAGTTAAAGCCTCATTTAAAATTTAAATTATGGGGTGCCTTTGTGGAAAGATGGGCGAGTAGGAAGCTCCAGGATTAAGTCTCTCCACCAGAACAACTGTTAAATAGGCAAGGACTGTCTGAAACAAATATTTTGACATCCCAGTCAATAGAACACTGTATAGCATTCAGGGGAGAGCATGAGGAGGAGGCTGCTGAAGTACATTAAAGACTAATAAATTGTTTTCTCTGAGGAGGGTTACTGGCACCAACCCTACACTTGTCCGAGGCTACCATGAGTAGCCCCGGGTTAGCTCAGTGGTGTCAAAAAGGAATACACAAATACACTTACCCAAGATTAAGTGTGGGTGTAGCCCATCATTGACCATGGCTTTCGATTAGCGACTTCGTATCTCTGGGAGCCAGGCTCTAAGAACAATTATTGTTCCAACCTGCCCTGGACAAAGGTAACGAGGCTTTCTCAGTTCTGCAGGGGACACGTCTCAGTGCTGCAGATGCTGGGCGGGTCAAGAAAGTGCAGCTTTGGGGAACCTTAGAGGAAGCTCCTGGTTCCCTTCCTGATGTCCTCCTCAGGGCAGGTTGCAGCTGGTCTGTGTTCCTGTTGTGGCTCTGTTTTGGCTGGGAAAGCCTGGGAAACTCCTTTTTGGCATCCCCCCCCCCCCCCCCCAAGCAGTTTGAGACCACAACAAAAGCAGTGTAAGAAACTATTGAAAAACAAAACAGAACAAAACAAAAAAGAAACTATTGAGGCAGTCACCTTAGGACAAAGGATTACCTGCTTTAAACACCTGCAAGAGAGAGAAGGCCCATCTCCTGGGAAACAGGGGGCATTCAAACTCCTGTAAATAGGGAAACTACAAAGGAATGAATAAGCACAAGCTCAGGACAAAACATAGGCCCAGAAAAGAAAGGGAGAACTCTGTACCTTGCATTCACCTTGGGCCGACTTCCCTGATAGGATGCCTAACATTTATGAAAATCTCTGATGTATGACCAACTGGTTACAAAATTAAGAAACAGACATTTCAGGGTATAAATCCCATAGTAAACTTTTTTCCCCCCTCTATTCAAAGGTAATGACTTAATATTTTGGTTTATTTCCTTCACATATGGTTTTAAAAAACAAAATTGTAATCATACTATCTGTACTGTTTTTTACACTCATATTTTCTTCAATATTATATTGTAAACTGTTTCCTCTTTCTCTAAATATTCTTATATAATGTGATTTAAATAATTTTATAGTTTTCTATTAAATAAATATACCATGATTCATTTTACTAATTCCCTATTGGTGGGTAAACCTTGGCTACAACCTGATTTTATGCCTCATTTTTTTTTTAACAAATCAATTTTATTGGCACATATTAATAAAGCAAAAATCCATCCAAAGTGTACAATCAATGGTATTCATTGTAGTCACATATTTGTACATTCATCACTTTAATCATTCTTAGAGCACTTTCATTACTCCAATTATAATAATAAACAACAAACAAATAAACAAAGGTCATCATCTCTGTGTTTCCATAAATAGCTGCTATTCTTTTTCCTTTTTGCTAGCATATTTGTATTTATATTTTGTAAAAACAGTCTTATATATGCAATATCACCCATATTTGTGTTTTACCTGAGGTTTTACTGAAATATATAGTACCATTTTACAGTTTTTAACATTCCTTCTAGTAATATACGTGACCTTGAACTTTCCCTTTCAACCATGTCATACCCATAAAAGAGCACTGCTAGTTACGAACACCATGATATGCTTTCACCATTTCTATTCATTTCCAAAGATTTACAAACAACCTTTTTCCCAGTTCTGCACAGATTAAACCTCAGCTTTCCATTCTCTAACCTCATTCTATATTCTAATTTTAATCCCATGAGTTTACACAATACATTTAGTTCATAATAATGCAATCATATAGTATTTGTCCTTTCTTGTCTGGCTTGCTTTATTCAAAATAATGTCCTCCAGACTCAACATTTTAAAAATATTAAAATGTACATTGTACAAGAAAAAGAGTACATGACAAACAAGGAAATGGGAAACAATGTCACATTCAAAGAAAAAGGACAAAAATCCAGAAAATACCAAAAAAGAAGGCCAGACTGTGGACATACCAAATACTTTAATTGCTTAAGGAGATGAAGGGTAATACAGAGAAAGAACTAAAGGATACCAGGAAAATAATGAATGAGCAATATGAGAATCTTAGAAAAGAGGTAGAAATTTTAAAAAGGAACCAAGCCAAACTACTGGAGTTGCAAACCACAATAACAGATTTGAAAAATGCCCAAGAAGGTTTCAACAGAGTTTGGAACTGGAAGAAGAAAGAATTAGCAAACTCAAAGGCAAATAAATTGAAATAAGTCAGGCTGAGGAGGAGAAAGAAAAAAGAATTATGAAATGTGAAAATAGCCTAAGGGACTGCTGGGATACCATCAAGCTTACCAATACATGCATTATGTAAATCCCAGAGGGAGAAGAAAAAGGAAGGGAAGAAGGAATAGTCAAAGGAATTATAACGGAGAACTTCCCAAGTTTAGCAAAAGAGATGAATATGTACATCCAAGAAGTCCAGAGAAGACCAAGCAGGATAAATATGAAGGAAAACATATTCCATCATTTATTAATCAAACTGTCAAAATCAAAGGGCAAAATAAGGGAGAGGAGTAAAAGAAAGAAAGCTAGTGTAGTGATATTGATATCAGATAAAATAGACTTTTAAGTCATTTATATTGATAAAGGGGTCAATTCAATAAAAAGATATGACAATTGTATGCACTTAACAGAAGAGTCCCAAATTATATGAAGCCAATGCTGACAGATTTGAAGGAAGAAACTGATAGTCATACATTAAAAATAGGGGAATTTAATACACCACTTTCAATTAAGGACAGAACATCTAGACAGAAAATCAATAAGGAAATGTGAGACTTGAATAATACTCTAAACCAACTATGTCTAATAGATATATATAGAACCTGTCAACCAATAACAACTGAATACACATTCTTTTTGAGTGCATATGGCTCATTCTCCAGGATAGACAATATCTTAGCTCACAAAACAAGCCTCAGTAAATTTTAAAAATATATTGAAATCATACAGAATATCTTCTCTAACCACAACAGAATGAAACTAGAAATCAATAACAGAGGGAGAAATGGAAAATTCACAAATATGTGGATATTAAATAATGTATTCTTAAAGAACCAATGGGTTAAAAAGGAAATCACAAGGGAAATTAGGAATAGCTTGAGGTGAAAGAAAATGCAACATACAAAAATTTATGGGGTACAGTGAAGGTCATGCTAAGAAGGAAGTTTATACCTATAACCATTTACATAAAAAAAGAAGGAAACTTTTGAATCCTCACAAGTGGAAGAACTAGAAAAAGAAGAGCAAACTAAATCCAAAGCAAACAGAAGGAAGGAATAACAAAGATTAGTGCAGAGATAAAGGAAATAGAGAGCAACAATAACAACAAAAAATAGAGAAGCAACAAAATCAAAAGTTGATTCTATAAAAAGATTTTTTTTAAAGTGACAAACTTTTAGCTAAACTGATGAAAAGAGAGGACACAACTAAAATCAGAAATGAAAAAGGAGTCATTACTACTGAACTCCATTGAAATAAAATGTGCTAAAAGAGGATACTCTGAACAGCTGTGCTCCAATAAATTAGATACCCTAGATGAAATGGAAAAATTCTTAGAAACGCACAAACTATCTACATTGGCTTAAGAAGAAATAGAAGATTTTGACAAACCACTAACTGATAAAGAGATTGGATCAGTCATCAAAAAACTCCCAACAAAACTCCAGGACCAGATGGATTCACTGTTGGATTTCATAGAACATTCACCAAATCTGCTCAAACTCTTCCAAAAAACCGAAGAAGAGGAAACACTCCCTAGTTCATTCTATGAAGTCACCCTCATATTAAAGCCAGGGAAAGATACCAAAAGAAAAGATAATTATCTCTTGTGAATATACATACAAAAATACTCAATAAAATACTAGCTAACCAAATCCAACAGTATATTAAAAGAATTATACAGCATGATCAAGTGGGATTTATCCCTGGTATGTAAAGGTATTTCAACATAAGAAAATCAGTTAATGTAATACACCACACTAGCAGAATGAAGGAAATAAAGCACACATGATCATCTCAATTGATGCAGGAAAAGTATTTCACAAAATCTACCACTCTATCTTGATAAAAATACTTAGAAAACTAGGAATAGAAGGAAACCTCCTCAACATGATAAAAGTTACATGAAAAACCCACAGCTAACATATTCCATGGTGAAACACTGAAGAAACTACTTTTCCTCTACAATTAAGAAGAAAATGTGCCTACTGTCACCACTATTATTCAACATTGTACTATAAATTCTTGTCGGTACAATTAGGCAAGAAAAAGAAACAAAAGGCATCTAAGGTGGAAAAGAAGATGTAAAACTTCCCTATTTGCAGATGACATGATCCTATATATATAAAAAAAAAAAATCCTGAAAAATCCATAGCAAAGCTCTTAGAGCAAATAAATCAATTCAGAAAAGTGGTGGGATACAAGATCAACACCCCCAAATCAGTAGTGCTTCTATACACAAGCAATGAACAATCAGAAGAAGAAATTAAGAAAAATCTTCTGATTAAAAGAGAAATTAAAAGAAGCAAATATCTAAGAATAAATATAACCAAATATATAAAGGCCTTGTACACAGAAAACTAGAAAAACATGCTAAAAGAAATCAAGGAAGACCTAAGTAAATGGAAGGACATCCTGTGTTCATGGATTGGAAGACTAAGTATTATTAAAATGTCAATTCTACCCAAAGTAATATACAGATTCAATGCAATCCCAATAAAAATTCCAACAATTCTTTGCTGAAATGGAAGACCCAATCATCAGATTTATATGAAAGGATAAGGGACACCTTATAGCCAAAGCCATCTTGAAAAAGAGGAATGAAGGTGGAGCATGCACATTTCCTGATCTTAAAACTTATTACAAAGCCATAGTACTGTTTTGGTTTCCCAGGCTGCTTTAAAAAGATACCATGAAATGGTTCGGCTTAAACAAAGGTGATTTATTAAGTTAAAAGTTCACAGTTTTGAGACTGAAAATATGCAAATCAAGACATCATTAAGGTGCTGCTTTCTTTCTGAAGATTGGCAATCCTTGGCACTTCTGCCACCTGGTACATCTGCTGGTATCTCCCTTCACTTCCAGCTTTTGTTGCTTTCGGTTTCTTGCTTCCATGACTTTCTTTCCCTTTCTGTATTTATTCTTTTTATAAAGGACTGCAGTAAAACAGTTAAGCCCCATCATGAATGAGGTGGGTTACACCTTAACTGAAGTAGTCTCATCAAAAGATCCTATTTACAATGTGTTTATACCTACAGGAATGAATTAGAATTAAAAAAGTATTTTTCTGGGATACGTACAGCCTCAAACCTTCACAGTAATCAAAAGAGTCTGGTAATGGCACCAGGCCAGACACATACACCTATGGAATTGAATTGAGAGCTCAGAAATCAACTCTCACATTCATGGCCAACTGATTTTTGAAAAGGTGGTGTAGACCACTCAATCGGAAAAGGACCGTCTCTTAAACAAACGAAGCTGGGAAAACTCGATCTCCATTTGCATAAGAATGAAGGATGATCCCTACCTCACACATTTACAAAAATCAACTCACATGAATCAAATATGTCAATATAAGTCATGTAATTATCACATTCCTAGGAGAAAATATAGGGAAACATCTTCAGGACCTTGTGAAAATGGTTTCTTAAATGTTACATCCAAAGCATAAGCAACAAAAAAAATAATAGATTAATGGGACCTCATCAAAATTAAAAACTTTTGTTCTTCAAAGGACTTTATTATGAAGGTGAAACAACAATCTATACAATGAGAGAAAAGATTTCGAAGCCATATATCTGATAAGGGTTTAATATCCACGATATATAAAAAATGTCCTTCAGTTTAACAAAAAGACAAACAACACAATAAAAAAAACAGGCAAAACACTTGAAGAGGCCCCTCTTCAAAAAAGATACACACATGGCTAAAAATCATGTGAAACCATGCTCGACATCATTAGCCATCAGGGAAGTGAAAATCAAAACAACAATGAGATACCATTTCACACTCACTAGAATGGTTACTATAAAACAAACACACTAACTAACAAAAAAACCCCAGAAAATTGCAAGTATTGTAAAGGTTGTGGAGAAATAGGAATACTCATTCATTGGTGGTGGGAATGTAAAGTGGTGCAGCCGCTGTGGAAGCCATTTTGGTGGTTTCTTAGAAAGTTAAATACAATATTACCATATGACCTCGCAATCCTACTACTAGTTATATACCCCAAAGAATTGAAAGGGTCTCAAACAGGTATGTACACAATGATGTTCATAGCTGCATTATTCACAATTGGCAAAGATGGAAGCAACCCAAATATCCATTAAACCAACGAATGGATAGCAAAATGTGGTATATACATACAAAGAACTATTATTCACTATGAAAAGGAATGAAGTTCTGATCACAACAAAAACATGGATGAACCTTGAAAACTTGTGTTGAGTGAAATAAGCCAGACACAAAAGGACAAGTACTGTCTGATCACTGATATGAAATAGAGTTAAGAAAACTCATAGAGTCAGAATCTAGAATACAGGTTACCAGGAGACAGGGAGAGGACAGGAATGTGAAGTTAAGGTTTAAAATACAGAGTGCCTAATTAAAATGGTGGAAATGTTTTGGTAATGGAAGCTGGCAATGGTAGCATTGTGAATGTAATTAATAGAACCTAAATATATATCTGAATATGGTTAAAGGGGAAATGTTAGGTTGTATATATGGTAACAGAATAAATTTTTTTAAAAATCCATAAAACTGCACCACACAGTGAACCCCCCCAAAATTAAATTATGTGAACCTTAAAATCTAACTACTTAAAACTCACCATTTCCAATTTATTTGATTACATTTTCTATTATCTATGTGCTTTTGAGATTATTTATGTCTATTACCTGTAGGCATGCAGAAATAACAGAATGGTGAGCTACAGCTCTTTCCAATTCTACAATCAGTGATGTCACATTGACAGCTTGGATTCAGCCGTAGTGGAAGAATTTATACCATGGAAATTGGCAATAGTACAAACTGGGGCTTCCCACCTATATCCCTGCTACCAACCCACCCAGAAAACCTGTTGTTAAACTTTTGTCAGGCATCACTGCCATAAGAACAACAACAACGAAAACTATTAAAAGTTTGACTCTAAAATTGACTCACTAGCATAACTGCACTTCAATTTATATATAAATAGGTGAAAGTAGAGGATCACAGACAGAATAAGGAGTCAGGGTACTTAAAAAGAATAGTAAAAAAATCTAAACATTAGCTTGAAAACAAACTGAAAAGCTGAAAAGAACAAATCAGATTTATATTATTTGATTTATTCTGAGAGAAAAAAGATTACTGTAGTCATTCAGTGTTCAAATTCCTGGGTGACCTTCTTACCTTGACTGCTTAATAAAAAATACAGAGTGTTACACACTGCAATTTTTTTTAACATAAGGAACCTCTAATTTGAATGAGATTACATTTTTATCCACAGTTTCCCAGTAAATAAGAGACAATATTACTACCATTTTTCAGTGACAACAACCTGGCACAAATTTGACTATATAATTTTGTCCCCAGAATGACCCACCTGGTCTACAAACCAGTGAAATCCAACTGGGTCAAAGTTTATGTGCGTAACTCAACATTAATGGCTGAAACAACAATCTTTCAAAGTTTTCTAGTGTTTCATAAAGACTGATATTAAGTGATTTCTGTACAAATCAGCCCCAAAATAACCACAATTTCATAAGATGTTAGAGACTGCGGTTCACTGTCTTTTGTCTCATATCTGAGGACTGGGTAACCTGCGAAGGTTTATTTATGAGAAGTCATGTAAATCCCTTTAGGCCCTTCCTAATACCCAGTGGCACTTTAGAGCTAATATATTTTACCGTATTTGCATTTACATAATGCAATTTGATAGTCTCATATTGTATAATCTCATTTCACTCAGTTCATTTTTTTAATGAAAAAGAATTGCTTGAAGATTTTCTTCAAAAAATACCCTATGTGAACTCTACCCAAATAACTTGCAGAGAACCAGCTGCCACGGCTATACAGAAAAAGTAAGACACTACTGCTAATAGGAACACTAAAGTCTGATTTCCAGCCTGGATTTCTCATATTAATCTTTTGATCATATGAATTAATGAAACCAATGTAGCATCCAGCTCTTACCCAGGAATTTGGGGAAAGTACTCCTTTTTATAATTTTGTAAAATAAAAACGTTATGAACATTTATTAAAAAAAAACAAACTTTAAAAATTAGAGATTGGAATGTTACCTGTGTTGGGCTCTCTCTGGTTTCTTAATACGAGTTTCTTTTCTTCTCCTTAAGGTAACTGACATTTTCACTAGGGGTTATTTCTGATCATAGAGTCATTAAACATTGGCTTTGTCAGTGTGAAGAAAGAGAGACAAGAGTGGGATTGGCATGGTCCCTTCAGGAAATGTCAGCAAGCCCTTCATTGCTGGCACTAAAGTCCACCAGAAGGTAGAGGAGAGAATGTGGGAGATAAGCCTAGCAAGCTACATTGGACAATGTAGGAAGGGTCACGTGTATGTTGTGATAAGAAAGGCAGCGTTTAATTGTAATGCAACCAAGAGTTAGGAAATGTAATTTTTAAAATATGGCACTTTAAAAAATTGTTTTAGAGCATGAGTTTAGCAGTTTGGTAAAGATGTTTTAGAGAGGAAAAAGTCCCTGAATCAGGACACCAACTTCTAAGGACACACAGTAGTAATCTAAGTAAAAGAGAGAAAAAAACTTGCAGTGTAAAGTAGACTTCAAGAATTGATGTGTGGACATTGCTTGTTTAAGAAGTCCAGTCACACCTGTGATAATACAAGAGCTTTGTAGCTTTAGTGGGGCTTAAGGAGTTAGGGGAAGAAATCATGTTCTGAGCTGCAGTTCCACCTCATTGCCTCCCCACATTCTCTGCTGCACCATCCTCTACACCTGAACCCCCAATCTGACTTTGCCCAGGATATAGCATCTGATGCTCCCTGCCCCCAACTCAAGTATTTATTTTGGGGGAAGCAGCCCAGTCAAGCCCATCTGTCCTCCTATGTCCCTGGAATTCTAGAGAATAGCATTTTCTCCATCTTATTACTCATATACATGTATTTGTACTCTCTAGGCATAATTAGCAAAAGCCTGTTTTGATATTTTTCTTTCATTTCTGGAAAATTTTGTTGTTTTAATATAGTATACATTATTTAAAAATACATACCTTCCTTGCATATTTTCAACATACATCTGTAGCACTTGGAGAATATAACAAAAATGTTTTGCTTGGCCTGGGGGACAGGCAGTACCATTGTAGAGATATTTTTCATCTTTATGTTTTGGTAATTTTTCTTCTAGCTATATCTGAAAGAGGAAACTCTAACTCAAGGGAAAAGAAACAGTGTTTTTACAAGAAGAGATCAGATTTCTTCTGGCCCTTTTTTGGAACTAGATGTTGGAGCTAACGAGAAAAAGAATAATGTAAAATCTTTTTTTTTTTTTTTTTTTAAAAGAGCTATTTTGTATGTTTATTTTAATGAAGGTGAAACATTGGACATCATTGTAAATGCTATTGTAAGTTCAAAAACAAAGCTTACTGTCAAAGATTATCTGTTTTTCCAGTGATAATTATGCAATCAAAAAAGAAGCTGTAATGTCAAAATTTACTAATATTTTTCCTGTAAACATAGGATGTTTGAACTACATTTTTTATGGAACAAGTTAATGTTGAATACCAAAACAGACAAACAAAAATTCAGCATGACAGTATGTGCATTCTGTCTTTGCTGCCTATCATTAATCAGATTTTAGAAATGTTTGAGCTTTTTTTTTTTTTTAGCATTTTATTTTTTATTTTTTTTTTTACTTTAAATTTTATTATTATTATTTTTAATATTTATGTTTTTCAATATTCTCTACGCCAAAGTAATACAAAATACTACTATCAGCAAAAGCAATAGCTCACTGGGGTCCAGCTGTGGTGATCCTCAGGCTGCCTTGTGCCACGGAGCCATGCCCTTTCCTTTCTCTTCCAGGTTCCATCAACTTGCGACAAGGTTCCAACAAGGAGGTTCTGGCTCCTCCTTGCGGCTTTCTCTCACCCTGGATTCCAGTTTTTTAATCTTCATAAAACCTCCATTAATCCGAATTAGGGCCCGGCGTCATTCAGTTGGGCCACGCTTTAATTTAAAATAACATCTTCAAGAGGTCCTGTTTACAATGGGGTCATATCTAAGGAATGTGAACTAAAAATTTGTCCAACTTGGGGTACATAATACATCCTACCACAGGGATGCAGTGTATAAAAGCTTCCAGATGACTCTGATGGTTATTGCCACCCCTTCTACTCCTGTCATAAATACCTTCACCTTCCTTCTCCCAAGTTGATGTCTGCTTTAAATCTGGTCCACCAGAAGTTATTGGAAGTTGATTTGAGATTTGGGGGCTCCTAGCAGGATTAAGGTGAGTTTGGATTGGGGTGGTCAGATTTGTACTCATATTCTCATTGGACGCCACTGAGAATAATTAAATTCTTTATTTTTTCAGTTTTTTTTCAAATAATGAAGTTTATTTTTAAAAGTTTTAGAGAAAAATTGCACAGAAAATAGAATTCTCATATACCTTCCCACATTGTGTTTGTTAAAATTGATGAAAAATGTTGATACCTTGCTAACTAACATTAATAATTAATTAATAGTTTCACTGTCATAAAAATACCTGTGCTCCACCTAATTTGTAGTAGCCACATTAAAAAAGGGGAAACAAAACAGGTGAATTTAATTTTAATAATCTATTTTCTTCAATCCAGTATATCCAAAATAGTATCATTTCAAAATGGAATCAGTATAAAAATTTTGAGCTATCTTACATTATTTTTTTTAACACTGTCTTTTGAAATCTGGTATATATTTTTCACTTACAGCTCATCTCAATTTTGATTAGCCACATCAAGTATTCTGACACTCAGTGTATTTGAGAACCATTCCCTTATTCTATGTTCTTAAGAAATGATATTGTTGTCCTCAAATGTCTTTTTTAACTCAAAGACTACTAAAAATGTCTTGTCCGAAGACAAGTACCGGAAGGCAGAAGACAAAGATACAACTGGAGGAATATGTATAATTGAAGGTTATACCTATTTAAAAGGCTGTCTATTTCTTTGAAAACACTTGACTTTAAGGCTATTGATAAAACCTTAGAGTCAAAGTATGCTTGTGAAATAAAACACAGCATATAAAATGAAACCCAAATCAAATTCCTCTGTGCCTCAGGCTGAAATGAGAATCTACCAATTTCTATTATCAAAGTTAAATGAACACAGTTCATCCTTAGGGTTCAGAATAAAAATTTAGCATAAGGAACTGCTTTCCTTTTTATACAAAAATACTGTTAGATTTATGTGAATGGTATTTTAGAAATAGGAATTAACCCTACTTCAGTGCAAAAGGCCATGAACCTCTGTAGAAAAACATACTTCCTTTTGTGCAAAGCTGCTTCTTGTGACCTAGAACCAGGAGAGCATGTGTGGTGGGTTGCTTTTGGCAAGTGGAATGCCTTGAACCATTCACTTTCCTATCCAATGTTTGTTTCTTTTCTTTTTTTTTAATTTAATTTTGTTTCTTAATTACCTTTTTTTGAAGTTAATAGATCACACAAAACATTACATTAAAAAACATAACAGGCGGCCGACTTGGCCCAGTGGTTAGGGCGTCCACCTACCACATGGGAGGTCCGCGGTTCAAACCCTGGGCCTCCTTGACCCGTGTGGAGCTGGCCCATGCGCAGTGCTGATGCGCGCAAGGAGTGCCCTGCCATGCAGGGGTGTCCCCTGCGTAGGGGAGCCCCACGCACAAGGAGTACGCCCCATAAGGAGAGCTGCCCAGCATGAAAGAAAGTGCAGACTGCCCAGGAATGGTGCCACACACACGGAGAGCTGACACAACAAGATGACGCTACCAAAAGAAACGCAGATTCCCGGGCCACTGATGACAACAGAAGCGGACAAAGAAGACGTAGCAAATAGACACAGAGAACAGACAACCGGGGTGGGAGAGGAAGGGGAGAGAAATAAATAAATAAATCTTAAAAAAATAAAAAAAAATAAAAGAGATAAGACCCTTTCTTAAAAAAAAAGATTTATTTAAAAAAATAAATTAATTAATTAAAAATTAAAAAATAAAAAACATAACAGGTTCCCATATACCCCACAATATTTGTTTCTTGATTTAAGGGAAATTAGTAGAACAAGGCTGAAACCAGCCACAGTAAAGCCTATACTGAAATTTTAAAATGTATGTTTGACTGCTTTTGGCTGGAGCATCGACTTTTCCAGTTTTCCATAATGCCCTCTACTCTCTCTTACACCAGGCTTCATTTATTTATTTGTTTTCTAACTGGTCCCTAGAGCAGGGGTTCTGAACTTTTTGTTCCACAGACCCCTTTACCAGCCAGGTGAAGTGAATACTACTGTAACTTATTTATTGTATACATTCATAAGTGGAGGAAATGCTAGATTTCAGTTAGATTCAGAGAAAGTAAAGATAATACGTTTGATTTTTTTTTTTTTTTTTTAGTTCAAGCTCACAGACCCCCTGCCCTAGAGAGATTTAGTTTATAACTTACTGGTTAGGACAAGATACTATGTGTATTAGTCAAGGTTCTCTAGGGGAACAGAATCAACGAGATCTGTCAATACTATGCGATTCTGTAAGAGTCTCTCAGGCAGCAGTGGAAATGTTCTACAGGCAGGCTGCAAGCAGGGGCTGCAGTGAAAGTCCAGTGAAGGTTCTGAGTATTTAAGAAATTTGTTTCTGGCCCTATAGTGATTTTTAAAGTGATAAGGCCAAAAAAGTTAAAATGATTTAATGTTATATTAATAGAAAGCCAACAGTCTGATTTTGTGGGCAGAATTTGACTCAGTCTCTGCCAAGGGATTATTATCATTGAGAGTGGCGGATGAGAAAGTCATAAATATAAGGGAAGAATGCAAATGCAGTAAGGGGAAAGAGGGATTAAGATGATATAAAAACACTAAGGCCTGCAGTGCGGGTGAATCTATTCCAGCCTTTCTTTGAATTTTGTCAAAATGTTCTCTCTCTTATCTTACCTTCAACTTGCATAAGAAAAAGTATATCCTTCTGATTTGAAATAATTTTAAAATATTATCCACTGTTTCCAAGAGAAGTGATTATCATACTGTAGGTGCTTTGAATCGGCAAAGTTGACTCTCCAAGAACTTATTTCCAACCGTATATTTTCCCTACAATTCAAGAAGTTGCCATCAGGTGGGAAGAATTGCCCTGAATATGCCAAATGGTTGAAAAAGCTCAGGCAACTTTAATAAAAAGTGTGATATTAGCATTCTTTCTTACTTGATTTTGATTTTTAAATGTACTTTTTAAAGTATAAGTACTGAATATTGTAATAGATGTAAATTTCTCTTCCCCATACTCGAGTGTGCATGAATCATGACTCTATATTTTTATGACTTTACCTAATCTCCATTTGACCTCAATGTCAATCCCTGGAGGGAGGGAGTTATAGCCAGTCAAGGCAGAGGGATAGAAGGGAAGGTGAGAAATTTTGAACTCTCAATTCTAAACTTCTCTCCCCTCTGGCATCCACTTAAGAATGTTTTTCAAGCTGTGGGTTTCAAACTATGACATCGATTTATGACATTACTTTTAAACTTTCGTGATTTAAACTTTAAATTTTAGAAATTTTTAAATGAAAGAATAAAATTGAAGAGAAAAATATATATAAGCCTCACAAATATTGTTTTATAATTATTTTGTGTGTCCCAAGCCACAACATAAATGGTATTTCTTACTATAAGTCATGGGTCAAAACTTTTATAAAGCACTGCAACTAAGATGTCCATGGGACTGAAGGGCCAAACAGACATTACTTGCCTCTTCATTATACCATCCACAAGGTCTCTACAGGGCTAGGAATGTTTTCAGCTACTTTGGGGACTTATATGGGGATGCACAGAAAGATACAGCCATTCTTTCATGAGTCTTGAGAACAGGTCAGAGCTTTCTGAGGCCTTTTGTAAGCGCTCTTTGGCTAAACAAGCTGAGCAGACCTTTTGACTCTACTGCTTCTGAACTGTTTGGAATTCAGAAGTGCTTCACTTCAACGCTTGTTGTCTCCTTGGGCTCTGCCTGTGAAGTAAGGCAGGGTTGCCTCCGATCTTGAATACCAGAAACTATCTGGGGATTTTAATCTGTTTTCTCTCCCTTCCAACCAGAGACACCCAGCTACAGGCCCATTTATCAAGGATACATACTTAGAATTAACTGTCTTCCTTCCTTCCTCATACTTTTCCATTCATGAGATTTTTGTCTAGATTGGGAGAAGAAAAACTGTCATTGGCAGTAATTTTTCATACCTGTTGTTCGTGACACAACTTAAATGCCTTGAGTACTTCATCATTCTGGCTTTGTAAGTCAGTACAAATGTTCAGGTTCTTCAAACTCAACAGCATTTTTTTCTTTCAAAACTATTGTTTATTCCTTGCATTTATAAGTCTACTTTAAAACATTTAAGTCTATTTTAAAACTAAAAGTCAAGAAATGATTGGGTTTCTAGTCTTCTGCTCTAGCAACTCTTCCTTAAGGCAAAGAAATCTGAGCCTCATGTTTTAGCATGCCAGGCATAAATAACATCTCCATTAACATTTCAAAATATTACTTTTCAACAATATCCCTAATTATCAAAGTTAAAAAACTAAACATTTAATGTAAAATTCAAAGGTATGCTTGTGTGTGTGTATGTGTGGTTTAAAATGTGATACTTTCACACTGTTATTTATGTTACCAAATGATTTTAATCAAATCCTGTTTTTATTCAAAGCTTGAATGGAACAATTCTTTTGAGTATTTCTTGAAATTTTACAAGTAATTTTAAATGGAAATAAAATCTCTGAGTTGATTTATACCCCCGACTTTGATACTATAAGCATCAAAATTTTTTGCAATGACCTTGTGTTTCATTTCATGTAAAAAGCTATGCGATTTTAAAATAATGCAAAATATCATGTTTCTAAATTTCTCCTTGAGTATAAAATTTGAAAAAAGTAAATTAAATCTCCCTAAATTTTAAAAACTCACAAAGCATTTTATAATTACAAAGCTGGTAGGCCAAGTTTATTGTAAACTATGTTTATGCTGTTGCCAAATATATGACCCTGTCATGTTAACTAAAAATACCCACACAAAATCTTTCTTCTAAAGCACATCTTATCTTTTGTGCATCAGAATTGTACAAGAACTTTTGCACTGTAATTTTCATTCACTATTATTATACTTAATTTTTCCTTACATATAAAATATACCATACATTATTAATCAAGTTGTGCGACTAGACTTAATGTAGGAATCTGCCCAAATTGATAACTATATGGAAAGAAGTTCAAAGTGATAAGAGACCATGAAGGAGGCCAATCAACTGCCATGACACCCTGAAGTGGTAAAACAAGTTACAGATTTATTCATACTTATGAAAAATTTAGTCTTGAATTATGTGAATTTTGAATATTAGGTAGCCTTCAGAAAAGCATTCCTTACATAAAATGCAAATGCCTGATACTTGAGCAACTCATAACTGTGCAGTAAGTACTTCAGAGTTGGGAATTATTCTGATGACTGTTATTTTCCACATACTACTACCAAAATGATCCAAATTACCACATTTTTAGCTCCATTCTTTTCAAAATTCTTTCCTGCCAACATGATTTATCAGAAATTAGGAAAGTGATTGCACAATTTGATACATACATTGTCATTGTGATGCCCATGACTGTTTGTTCGACATGTAGAAGGATGATGCACACCAGCTTTGTAAAGTTGCTTTTTCCCACTAGAAGATTTACGCACCTATCAGTCACAGCCTTCGTTTCTTCATATATTATAGACTTACAGAGTCTTTCCCACAACTTTATGTTAGGCATTTATGTTAGTCATGGTCCAACCAGGAAAAGAGAAACCTTATAAGTAGTTAAAGCAGAAGTGATTTAACACAGAGCTGGGGATCAGTAGAAGGATGAGGGAGGCAATCCAGAGGTTAGCTACAATGGAAACTGCCATCATGCTAGTGCTGAACGGTGCTGGAGGAGGAAGGGATTCCTGAAACCTAAGGTCTGTCCTGGCAGAAGCTGAAATTATGGTCAAAGCTGCCCTGGGATTGTGGAGGTATAAAGAAGGAAAAGCAAATGCCAGAGACCCTACCAAGGCAGAGAAAGAGAAGGGAAAAAAATATACCTTGGCATCTCCCTTCCTCCAACCCTAAAGTAGGGCTGAACCCTGGGAGGTGTATCATCCTCTCTGGGTCAGGACTCCTACAGAAAGAGCAGAGCAAGAAAAGGGAGGGAAACGGACTTTGGCCCAGTGGTTAGGGCGTCCGTCTACCACATGGGAGGTCCGCGGTTCAAACCCCGGGCCTCCTTGACCCGTGTGGAGCTGGCCATGCGCAGTGCTGATGCGCGCAAGGAGTGCCGCGCCACGCAGGGGTGTCCCCCGCGTAGGGGAGCCCCACGCGCAAGGAGTGCACCCGTAAGGAGAGCCGCCCAGCGTGAAAAGAAAGAGCAGCCTGCCCAGGAATGGCGCCGCCCACACTTCCCGCGCCGCTGACGACAACAGAAGCGGACAAAGAAACAAGACGCAGCAAATAGACACCAAGAACAGACAACCGGGGGAGGGGGGGGAATTAAATAAATAAAAAAAAAAAAAAAAAAAAAGAAAAGGGAGGACCAGGAATGGGCCTCAGAGTGAATGAAAGCACAGAATTGCCTCTTCTTTTCTTCAGCTCTGGAAAGTCCTATACTTTGAGTCAATAGCTTAGCTCTGTGCCTGTGAAAGGAAATCTGCATTCAGTCCCTTCCATGACAACCATTACATATAGTCTCAGAAGATATTCTTCTGAAAAATCTTGAAGGTGCAAATCTTACCTATACCATAATATAACTTTAAAAAATAAATGTAAGCAGGATTTTAAATCTTTTTATTACTGATGTATAAAGTTATCATATGCCAAAATATTCCAACCTAAAATGTTCTCAAATATATTTTAAGACACCTAGACTGGCAATATAATAAATTCAATATATTTAGCTTTCTTTTGAATCAAAACCATCTACCGCTTGGCCTTAAATGACAGCAGAGACAATGAGTATAATAAGTTTTAATCACATTAAGTTTTTTGCCAGTCATATTTGTTCCTAGCTGTTAAAACAAATAGCAAAAATATGTTGGCTTAACAACAGGAATTTATTGTCTCACAATTTCAGAGGCTAGAAAATTTGCTTCTTCCCTGGGTTGGTGTGGCAGTTTGAGATTATTTATGAATTCCAAAAAGAGAGATTATGTGATTCCCTTTGATTGTATTAGATTCAGCTGAAATATCTTTGATTAAATTATGTTATAATTAGGGCTTTGATTAGACCACATCAGTAGAGTGTAACTCAGATTAAGTTCCTACCCCCTTGGTGGGCTGATATAAACAGACACTTCCTCAAGAAGACACAGAAGGCACAGGAAGAAAGAGAGCTCCACAGACACAGAAGAGGAGAGAACTTGGGTCTGCCATGTGACAGAAAGAAAAAAGTTAAATAGCTAAAATCCTGGGGAGAGCTGAGCCATTCACCTGATAGTTTGCAGCTCAAGAGACCAGAGCCCTGAGCAACTGAGAAGACCTGGGAAAAAATGAGCCCACCATCCTACAGCTGAGATCAAAAGAAGCTGGGCCAATGGAAACTTAAGAAGAAAAGGAAGGCTGAACCCTTGCAGAGATAGGCAACCATCTTGTTTCAACACATGGCAACAGACTTTGGTGAGAAAGTACCTCTTATGGTACCCTGCATTGGACTCTTTAGGGCCTTGTAACTATAAGCTTTTACCTCAGATAAATACCCTTTATAAAAGCCAACAGATTTCTGGTGTACTTTGCATCAGCACCCCTTTGGCTGACTAATACAGTTGGTATCTTTTGACTGACCAGCACTCTTTGGGATTCCTTGGCTTTTCTGTCATATGGTAATGCACGTGACAGTGTCTTCTCCTCTCTCTTCCTGGTTCCATTTACTTTTAGTTTCTTCCCATGATTTCCCATGACCTTCTCTATAAGGTCTCCTGTAACAGAATCAAGACCCATACTGATTCACATGGGCCACATCATAACTGAAGTAACATTATCAAAAGGTCCTATTTACAATAAATTCATCCCATAGGAGTGAGATTAAGATTAAGAACATGTTGAAACAAAGGTACCACACTAATGCAAAGTGTTAATAATGGGAGGGGGTATAAAGGAACACTGTATTTTTTACATGATTTTTCTGTAAACCTACAGCTTCTTGAATTAAAAAAGTTAAAAAAAAGTAAGAATAGTTTCTCTGGGGTACTTAACCCCAGGCCACCACAATGACTTTGATCTCAAAATTTCAGCATTGATTTTATAGTTTATAAATGTAATTTTTAAAGTACATAAGATAATATTATTTATGTTCCTGCTTTTACATTATCAATATTCTAATTACATATATGTTTTCTGACTTTCTTTGTGCCATTAACATGACCAAACCTCCTGAAATTCAAGAAGCATATAAATAACTTTCCTTAGCTAATTGACAATCTCAGTAAAAGTACAAATCTATTTCTCTAAATTTTAACAAACTGTAAATTAAGATAGTAAGGCTTTAACAAGCTTATTGATTCTTTGCCAACAATTTTCTTTAACATGGTGCCTCTAGTCCACAAATTAAAATGTTTCTACTATGTGGAAACACATATTTATTAGCAAATTTCCCTACAACCTCAACTTTACTAAATGTTTCCTGTTTCTTGCCTTAAGAGAAAAATACCTCTCTTCTGATGATATCACTATCCCTGTGGCTATCTCAAGGGAAAGCTATAATATTTATTCTCCAACACCCAATCCACTTTGGAGTCTGAAGAAACTAGCAGGGAATTCCTTGCTCCTCACTATTGCTCCACGACCATTTATTGCTCCTCCACACTTTTTAACAAGTCTCTGCTCCTCGAGGCTCACTCGAACTATTGTTTTTTTTTTATCTTCCATTCACTATTATCAACAGTGATTATTACCAAGCTCCTGGTCAGTCTCCCTCATTTGTTGAAAACTTTGGCACATGGCTCCTGCCCATCACCCATCACCTTAACTTCCTCCACCATCCTAGTTTTCCTCACCATCCATGAGGTGATGTACCCAATTCTCTGATATATGCTATCCTGTTTCCTCCTCTCCAAAGATCTCCTTCACTCTACTTCAGCCACCTACTCCTATGACCATCCTGGAGTTTGTCTACCTGGAACTGCTCTATCCTTGACATCATACATCATATATACCTATTATTTTCTAACTAAAATGTCTTACTTTTCTCCCTTGCTCATTCATTTAGTCCCCAAAACACCAGTTCTTCCAATCCATTAAGATATTCAGTTCTTGACTTTGTCTTTGTTAGGATATTCTTTTTCTTCCCACCTCAGCTTAGATTCAAGACCCAACATTTCAATGACTCCCTAAACTCCATGAACTCACCATCCTTCTATTATTCTAGCCTGGGCATTAACCCTAGATGAACCCATGTGTCTGCCCTCTATGCACATTTACTTGGGCAATTTAGTTCTGTTGTATAAACATTTTTAAAAAGTGAGTAAATTTGTGTTGCTATAAATTTAAGATCAAAAACCTCATCTGGAAGCCCAGTGCTAATCGTCAAATACTATTATTCATCCTTAATCAAGTCTTTGCCATGTTTAATGCCATCACTATTTTAAACATCCACTCTCCTCAGATTTGTTGCTTTTTTGTCTCCCCATCTGCTCTCTACAGACAGCCTCTCCTTCTACTTCATGGAAATACAAAAAGCAAGACAAAGTGAAGTTCATCACTGTTCAGCCTTTAGATCCTCCATTTATTCTTTCTTCTTCCCTTTTTCCCTCCTTCCTCTTTTTACTGTTTTAGGCCAGTGATTCTGAAATAACAGGATCAGGGAACTTACTAGAAGTGCAAATTCTCTGGCACCACCACAGACCTACTGAATCTGAAACTCTGGAAGTAGAACACAAAAATCTGTGCTATAACAAGCTTTCCCAGTGATTATAAGGCGAACATGTTCGAGAATAACTATCTTGGGCTAATTACTCTCTCTGTGCTCTGGATCCTATGCAATATCACATCCTTTGGTGTTTAGAAAAATGGTACCAACATTTTCCATCACTGCCAACACTCCTTCCTACATTGACTATTTCAATAACCTCCTAACTCATATCGCTTCTTCAGTTGTTCCCCTATGTTCAATTTTTCCACCCTGAAACCAGTATGAATCTTTCGGGGATTAAATTTGTTAGTGCCATTCTATTTCTTAATATCTGTCAAAGTCTCCCTTCAACATTAGCATACTATTCAATTGTTGAACTGTCTTACAAGGTCCTTCAAGGTCTGGTATATTTGCCTCCTTAACATGATCCTACACAATCCATAGCATTGAATTCTAATGTTCTAAGCCTTCTAAAATGGTTTATGTGCCTTTAATGCCATGTGCTTTCTAGTCTTTGAACCTTCATGGATGCAGTTTCCTTACCTTGGAACACCCTTTCTGCCTTCTCTTTCATTTGGCTAAGACTATTTGTCCTTTATGGCTCAAGTCAGAAGATGCTTCAATTAGGATCCCTGTCTTGGCTTCCAGACTAGATCAAATTTCACGTCTATAAGCCATTGGCCAGAGCTGTTATTACAATTACCACACAATGGGTTGGCTGAAACAACAAGAATTTACTGTCTCACAGTATAGGAACCTAGCAGTCCAAAGTCAAGGTGTCAGCAAGGCAATGCTTATTCCCCAAACTTTGTAGCATTCTGGTGCAGGCTTGGTGCAATTCTTGGTGTTCTTTAGCTTGAAACTCTATCTCCCAACCCATAGCAAACTTCTGGTTTCTGACTTGCAGCTTCTGTCTCCTCTGGCTGTGTCTGAATTTCCTCTTGTAATAAGTCCTCCAGTCATGCAGATTAAGGACCACTATCATTTAGTCTGACCATGCCCGAACAGTATTTTAGAATATTCTATTCACAAATGAGTCCACACTTTGATAATACATCTTCAGAGAGTAATGAGTTCACGCTCACAGAAATTCACATAAAGATTAGGAACATACCTTTGTTGGGGTGCCTAATTCAATCTACTACAATGCTTCTTAACTCTTTGTACATCTCCAATCAAAATTTTCTGCCCACTTTGTTATTGTTACTTTGCTAATACCTGTTGTCCATGCTAGACTAAAAGCTCTTTGAGGATAGGAACTATGTTATCACGGTCACCCCTGTATACTCTATACCTAGCATAATGTCTATGCCTGGCACATTGGGTTCTCAATAAATATCTGTTGAGTAAATGACTGATTACATTTCAAAATATACATTGTGTTCTTAGTTTTTGCATTTAAAAAAATCCTTCCTGTTAAATGTCCTTGGTCTTTTTCTTTCCGTAACTCTTATCATATCTTCAAAGAAATTAGTGGACTAGAAAGATACAGGACTCTCTTTTCTCCCAGAAAAATACCTAGAAGACAGGCTGAAATGGCCTGGAAAAAATATTCTAGGGTTTAGGACACCAGGGGAAGGCTAGACACTGCCCAGAAGAGAGAGGGGTAAAGGAAAAGAATGTGATAGCAAAACTCTGAGTTAAAAGTGGCAGCTGCAACTGCCAGCATCTTCCTCCACCATAGATACTTTTGAATTCTCAGGCCTTGGGGCCAGCAGCAATAGACAAAGGAGGCAGGAGGGATCCAGCTTCCCAGGAAAGGGGAGAGTGAGGGACACATCCTAAGGCTGACTCAGCTTTTGACCCACGGATTTGGTCTGCTGTGTTCCAGCAGCCTTTCCAGGCCAGGTGGGGCAGTGCCGTCGTCTGCCTTGGGATCCAGTAAGGGACTAAAGAGATCTGACCCTCGCAATCTCCCTCTCGATGACCAAGACTGGTTGTTGAAAACACAAAGGGGAGTAGAATTATTCCCCACTTTAGGGGGGAAAGGGAGGGGTCTGTCAGCAAGGATTGAAGAACTGCCTCTGAGAAAGTTTGCAACATGAGGCTATTAGCCGCCAGACAGGCTCTTCTATCACATTGATCCCCACCCTGTTACAGCAACACATTCCAGTCAGGCATTGAACGGAGAGGGCTGACAAGGAGTGCCATCTGCTGGCACATCAAGGAAGTGCACAGGAGGAAATTAAAAGTAAATAACTAAAAGAAGCTTTTTCCTGCCTTTACAGCCTCCCTCCCCAAGACCCTTGGAAGCAGGTTGGCAACCCATTACTGGGTCCAGGGCCCAGATCTGAACAAATAACAGAGACAATCCGAAAGACCCATATCAGGTTAAACCAAGAATCAAAGAAAAGCTGTAACACACAGCCTACTGCCACTAAATCCCTCAAAAGAGAGAGAAACTGAGCATCTGAGTAAACTCATGATCCTAATCAGGTGCCTAGACAAAACAAAAAAATTATGAGCCATCCTAAGAAAATGGAAGAAATGGTCCAAGGAAAGGAATATATCAAAGCCCCAGAAGAGACACAGGTTTTGAGACAACTACTCATTGAGATGCACACAAATTTCCAAAATCAAATGAAAGAGTTGAAAGACAATCTGGTTAAAGAAATAAAGGGCAGCAAGAAGACACTGAGTGAGCACAAAGAAGAATGTGAAAACCTGAATGGAAAAGTAACAGAGCTCATGGGAATGAAAGTCACAATAAGTGAGATCAAAAACACATTAGAGGCATACAACATCAGACTCAAAAATGATGGAGGAAAGAATAAGTTATATAGAAGACGGAACAGGTAAAATTGAAGAGACAAAAAAACACAAAGAGAAAAGAATGGAAAAATTGAGCTGCGGTTCAGGGGGTTGAATGATAGCACAAAATACAACAACTTACATGTCACAGGAGTTCCAGAAGGAGAAGAGAAGGAAAAAGGCACAGAAAGAGTATTTGAGGAAATAACAGCTGAATATTTCCAAACTCTCATGAAAGAAATGAACTTACATGTCCAAGAAGCACAGTGTATCCCAATTGGAATAAATCCAAATAGTCCTACTCCAAAACACATAATACTCAGAAAGTCAAAAGTCAAAGATAAAGAGAAAGTTTGGAGCAACAAGGGAGAAGCAAACCATCACATACAAAGGATGTCTAGTAAGACTTACTGTGGATTTCTCATCAGAAACCATGGAGGCAAGAAGATATCAGTATGCTACAATTAGGATACAGAAAGAGAAACACTGTCAGCCAAGAATTCTTTATCCAGCAAAATTGTCCTTTAAATATGAAGCTGCATTTAAAATATTCACAAAGGAACAGAAACTAAGAGAGTTTGTACAAAAGAATCTACCTTCACAGGAAATATTAAGAATAACAGAAAGAATAACCAAAAAATGAAAAGGCAGGCAAAAATAAAATATGACATACGAAAACCAAAGAATAAAATGGTGGAAGTAAATAATGCATTTACAGTAATATCAGTGAATGTGAATGGATTAAAATCCCCAATCAAAAGATATAGGCTGACAGAATTGATGAAAAAAAAACGAGCCATTCGTATGCTGCTACAAAGACTCACCTAAGACCTAGGGATACAAACTGGCTGAAAGTGAAAGGCTGGAAAAAGATATTCCATGCAAACAGTAGCTGAAAAAGAGCAGGGGTAGCTATACTAATATCAGATAAAACAGACTTTAAATGCAAAAAAAGTTATAGGAGATTCAGAAGGTCATTATATATTAAAAAAAGGGACTATCCACCAAGAAGAAATAACAGTCATAAATATCTATGCACCTAACTGGGGTGCCCCAAAATATTTAAGGCAAACTCTGGCAAAACTGAAGGGGGAAACAGACATCGCCATTATTATCGTTGGAAACTTCAACACATGACTCATGTCATTAGATAGAACAACTAGGCAGAAGATCAACAGAGAGCTTGAAAAATATGATAAATGAGTTAGACCTAACAGACATATACAGAATGTTGCACCAAAACTCAGCAGGTTATACATTTTTCTCAAGTGCTCATGGACCTTGCTCTAGGATATACATGTTAGGATATGAGGTAGGTATCAATAAACACACAAAAAAGATCAATAAATACAAAACACCTCTCAGATCATAATGGAATGAAAGTCAAAATCAATAATAGATGGGAAAGAGGTAAAATCACAAATTTATGGAGGCTGAACAACACTCTTCAATAGTCAGTGGGTCAAAGAAGAAATTGTAAGTGAAATTAGTAAATATATTGAGATGAATGAAAATGGGAACATAACTTATCAAAACTTATGGGATTCAGCAAAGGCAGTGTGAGAAGGAAATTTATAACCCTAAATGCCTATATTAAAAAAGAAGAAAGAACTAAAATCAAAGATCTAACATATTTTCTAGCCCCATGAGTATCAATCTGCATGCCAAAGTGGCACAGGGTACCTTAGCAAATTCACAGGTGAGCCATAAGATATTTCATTTTTCAAGGGAAACATAGCAACATCCATCAGATAACTGCAAACTTTTAGCTCCAGGGGGTCCAGAGCTTCAACATTTACAAAATTACATTTCTTTAAATGTCATATCTTTGTGAAGCTGGGTTTTCTGCATAGTCTGTGATAAAAGGGAAGTATCATTTGGAAATCAGTGTGGGACAGAAATTAGGGTAGAGGTGTCTAATCTGATTCCACAATTTGAGAAGATATGCAGTGCTCAAGAGGTACTAAGTTGTTAGGCTATAAATATTTAAGTTGTTTGGACCTTGTGGCTTAATAAGCAAAATTGTTAAATATGTTTTGGTTCTAGAGACATGGTGAAAAATTTACTGAGACATTAAAGGAACTGAGAAAGTTTGGTAAGCTCTGTCCTAGCCAGTAATTAATTTTCCTTTATATGGATCTCATACCTTCCTGCTTTATTTTTAAGTTCCCTTTAGAGTTGTTCCTTAGTAGGATTTCTTTTAGTTTGTTCTTTTTGATAATCTTGATATATCTTGATTATCATTGTTGTAATTTACCTTCATCGTTGTAATTCTTTTTGCCCAATTTCCATCTTATTTTCTCTCTTAACTCCTCCGTAATGATTTCTAAATCTCTCTATTATTACCTGTTTATTGCACTTAAATATTACATTATAAAGAAAAGAAAATTAGCTTTGTAAAGCTCTATGTGAATACACATAAATGTCTACTTCATTTATATAATTGTGTGCATGAAAAGTTCATCATTTGCCTCAGTCTTCAGGGGCAGAAGGGTATTACTGTGTTTGGACCTTAAACAACTAGAAAATTTGGTTAAGCATCTTGGAAGGTTATGCTCTTTGCATCTGATGCGGGAGCTAGAAGTTCATAGGGTAGGCAGTGGGGAGGAAAGTGGGTTGGAAGGTAGGAGAAAGCAAGATAAAGCCAGAACACTCAAGCCCAAGGTGAACTGAAACCTATGTCAGTATTTATTGTCTCTTTGTTTCTGACCTTAGTGGTATGAGTGTCCTACAAAAGCTGGGTCTGCTGTCATGGAGCTAAACACACACACACACAAACACACACACACACAGTCAGATACACACACTCACACACACTCAGACACAGACTCAGACACAGACACCCTCCCCCACCGCAAACACACACACACATCTGTCCAGCATTTGGAGAAGCTGAAAGGGGATGGGGGAAGGTGAAGCATTTCCAGGTGGTAGCTGCTTCACACCAACAAGGTGAGTCAGCAGATCAACAACAATTTGCACGAGCTAAAAATAGCTGCTGCTTGACTTCAGTACTCCAGCTCGCAGGCAAAGAGCTCCCTTGGGGCCCACTCTAACTGGAAACATACAGGAAGGGAATTGTGGGAAATGTAGTTCAGCCCAGTCCAGTGGGCCCATTACAAACCTACCACACACACAGCAGCTTACATTTTACTTACTGACAAAATATGAGCTCCTTAAAAGGTAAGTATCAGAAATTCAATGTATAATAAATATTAAATGAGTAACTTCAGAGGAAATAGAAAGAAATGCAGTCTGTGATTAATAGGAATGTTATGATGGCTCTATTTCAAATAAGTGAATGGGGTTGGAGAAGCAGTGTTCCAGGGAGGGAAAATAGCAAAAGTCCGAGATGCCAGAATAACCACGGCTTTCCAAGTAAAGGGCAGATCCACCTAACCAGAGTGAATGGCCTGTTACGTGAGGACTGGGTGCACAAGTCTTGAAAGGAAGTTTGGAGCTAGACCATAATCTCTGATGCCAGACCCCAGCATCTGGCTTTATTCTGCAGGCAAGGCCAGGTCCTCAAGGTTTATCTGATTCACTCTTATTAGTTCTGGTTCTTTTTGCTTGGTTTTTATATTTATTTCTCTCCATTCTACTCTCTAAAATGGGTTCCATCCCTGTATTAATATCGTTGGTTGATTATACTGAAATGTATAGAAAAAGAAATTGGTTTTGGACTCAGTGTAAGGTAAATGGAATGTGGGATGTAAAGAGGACTACAGTGATGACCTGGCAACAGCATTCAAAAGGGATTGAAAAGGGTAAGAGATAACTGAAGATATAATCTCCTCTCCCAGCAGTATTCCTACAAACTAAAATTGGGGATCAGATTATAATTCTGTCTTTGGCTATACTCAAGCTCCTTCCCCCTCTTTATAGGATTTCAACCCTGTTAAGCCACTGGTAGTCTTTCTACCCAGGAGATGTTGAAACACCTTCCATCTTAAGGCCCATTGAAAGGGCCGACCTTAGTAAGACTCATTCTGGGGTATCTGCAAGCACAATAGCCTCCAAGTAAGCTCTCCTGAGCTCAATGCCCTCTCCCAAGACTCATCTAGAACTGTTATAACCAGCCCCAATAGGCAACAGCATTCTCATTCTGCCCTCCCTTGGCAAAGCATCTCCACTAATTGCTTCCACAGGCTACAAACAGCAACTTTATAGTCTTTGATTGGATAAAATTCCACTCTGTCCCCAAATTCTTCTGCTCCAAAGCCTCCAGGAGAACTGCAACAGGGACACTCTGCTAAGCTTGCTTTAGTGGAAAGAGCCCTGGGCTGCGATCCAGGAGAACTGGATCATAATCCATGTTCTGAGCCTACTAGCAGTGAACTCTTGGTTAGAGCCCAAGCTTTAACTTCTGCAATCTTGTAAATGAGTTGGTTAGATTAGATGCTCTCTGGGGTTTCTTCCAGATTTTTTTTTTAATTTCAAGACATGCTAATTAAAATAATATTCAAATGTTACTTATCAAATTGGCAAAAATGAAAAGAATGATACTATTCACTGTTGGCAGGATCTCTTATACTGCTGATGAGGGGTAGCTTAGTTTTTAAAAATTGGCATGTGTTTGTCATTACATAGAGAAGGTGTTAAAATGCACATAATCTCAGCTACCCCCACTCCTGTCGTAACTGATTTCAGTGACATAGCCAGCATGTATGCAATGACATACCTAAAACGATGTGTATCACAACACTGTTTATAATACTAAAAAGTTAGAAGTAATACAAATATCCAGTAATAAGCCATAGATTAAAGACGTTATTGTAAATCCGTGATATGGTTTACCATAAAGAAACTTAAAATGATGTTGTACAAAACATTTACTATTATTGAAAACTTCTCTAAATTAACATATAAAAGGAAGTAATTTATTTAATATTTCATTAACAGTCCCTTAGTCTGATCTCAGTTTAGTTATATATATGTAACAAAGAATTCCTGAGATCTGATTTGCCTGTCACTTCTAAATAAAGCGACACTGTCTTTGACAGCAGGTGGACAATTATCTCTGAGCCCCCTTCTGCAGAAGCCCATGCCTCTATCAGGTTCACCATTCAGGAATGTCTATGACTCTCAAAGGAACCTTTAATTCCTCTGCAAATCCATTCCTAGTCCAGACTGCTAACAGTCGGCCTGTGCCTCAATATACTGGCTTTTCCAGGCTCCTTCTACTCCTAATAAAATTAGCTCCAATTACAAACTTTGTAGTCAAAATGATCTTTCAAAACCTGAACCTGATCATGTCTCCTCTCTTCTTCTAATGGATTGTCTTAATATGACTTGTCATTACTTTCAGGATAAACATAAAATTTCTTAAGCCTACAAACTCCTAAATTCTGACTGCTATAGCTCCCACATGCCTCCCCAGCCTCAGCACATGCCATTTTCCCCTCCAGTGTAGCTCTTTACAATCTAGCCACAGGGTCCTTCTCTCAACCTTTCATATTCTTTATGTCCCACTAGCCACAGGGCCTTTGCACTTCTTACTTATTCTCTCTTCCCATAATATTTCTTATAGTTAATTCTTCCATATGTTTCAGTTTTCAGCTTACTTGTCATTTTCTCAGGGAAAGATCCTCAGGGCTCCCTGACTTGGCAAAGTTTGTATAATATGCATTCAAATAGCATCATCTATCTTTCCATTACGCATTTGATCATAGTTGCAATTTTCTGTGTAATTGTGTGACTTTTGGTAAGTAGAGAAAGCTGTATATTTTTGTTGTTGTTGTTGTTGTTCTTCTCCAACATTTCATTTATATGTACCTGGCACACATTTCCCTTTGAATGACTGAACACAGTCTATTTCAGGCTTCCTCCTGGTTCTGGAAGGAGGAGGGAATTCCAATGCCCCCCCCCACACACACACTAATGAGAATCCCTGCACATCCTCACATCTTGAACCCAAGCCTCTAAACCTGAACCCTGAGAGACTCTCCCTCTGCCAGATAAAGACCTGTTTGGTGAAACTATTCAATTATTTGGAGAAAAATGCTCACTCTCTTCCACAAGGTGTGTCTTATTCCCAAGACCCAGAAGAGCCATCACAATATTTTATATTCCTTTTTACAGAGTTTGGCTTGGTCAGCCATAAATATAACTCTAGTCAGATACCACCAGTCTGTCCAGGTAGGCCTGCCCAGTGTAGACTCAAACCATTGTATAGTCTTCCCTCCAGGCTCGGTACAGACCATTACCCCTCAAAAGATGAACAGTCCCTGAGAACAAACAGCTTTTCAGCCATGGGGCAGCCTAAATACACATGTCGGGAAAACAAGTTATCTAATTCTATGGATATTCTGCTATCGATAATATGAATTAATATTCCTAAATAGATTATGTAGCATATCAGAGTTAAGCATCAGCATCTGGATCATTTCTTTGGACATATCTGAAAGTTGATGTAATAGTCTCACTGTAAAATGAACCTAACTCAGAAAGTGGGAGTTTTCCATAAATGCAAAGCACAACTTACATCATAGATGGCAGGAACTGGTTACAACCCTCCAAAATGAGAGTTTTTAATTTCATAATTTAAAATTAATTCTCCTGAGGCATCAAAAGATATATACAGACATACACAGGCACATACTTAAGACATACACAAATACTCAAACACATTTGTTCCAGGCATGGCTTCTGCTCATAATGGATCATTTTGGGTTCTGTCCTGATCATAGCCCAAGTGACTAAACAGGATGAAGAGGCAGAGGGGTGGCCCTGGAGGTGATCTAGTTCAGGTCCTTTGGTTCTCAGTGGTCAATCCAGGGTAACATCTTTCCAGTTTGGCTGTACAACTCAGTGGGTTTCCCAAATTCTACAAACAAGAAGATTAAGTCAAATTCTCTGGCATATCCTAATATATGGACTGATTAATGGGATGTTTTGGCTTCCCTAGGATATCTCCAGTCCACAGTAGAAAAATAATTTAGTGAAAGTTTCTAGGTTAGTGTTAGAAATTGTGTATTCACATTTATTTTTAACATTTTTAAACAAAAGACAAAAGTTTCTTAAATAAAGGAGAATTGTCTAGCCCAAGGGGTTGAACTATGGATGAGTTATTAATGAGTATCTTTTTTTAACTTTGGTAGATAGGTGATGGTTAGCAAAATGTTGAAGGATGGAGGTTGCTTTATTTAAAAGAAGGATATTGAGAAAAAACTCAAATCTGTGCAAAAAGTTTGTATTTCAGTAAAAACTTTTTCATATTATTGGAAATGTTGATAATGCATAAACAGTACTTTTACAAGGATTTAGTGACAAACCTGAAACAATTACAAAGGATTATGTAGGCAGTCCAGTGTTAGAGGATCACCCAGCTCTCTCCAAGCCCAACACCCATTCTCTTCCATTATTAATATTATTTTTTAAAGATTTATTTATTTATTTCTCTCCCCTTCCCCCGCCCCCCACCCCAGTTGTCGGTTCTGTGTCTGTTTGCTGCGTCTTCTTTGTCTGCTTCTGTTGTCGTCAGCAGCACGGGAATCTGTGTCTCTTTTTGTTGTACCATCTTGTGGTGTCAGCTCTCCGTGTGTGCGGCACCATTCCTGGGCAGGCTGCACTTTCCTTCGCACTGGGCGGCTCTCCTTATGGGGTGCACTCCCTGCATGGGGGGCTCCCCTGCGCGGGCGACACCCCTGCGTGGCAGGGCACTCCTTGTGCGTATAGGCACTGCGCATGGGCCAGCTGCACATGGGTCAAGGAGGCCTGGGGTTTGAACCGTGGACCTCCCATGTGGTAGACAGATGCCCTAACCACTGGGCAAAGTCAGCCGCCCCTCTTCCATTATTAGATGATTAAAATGTTTAACTTGTTTCCAGAAAAATATCCAAGACTTGGTATGACCATTATGGCCCATAGAAGGCAGTCTATCCAGAAATGTGGCAGGTACTGGCCCTCACAAGCACCCTTTTTACATACACGATTCTTAGTTTTAGAGAGATTTGAGGATTTTTATAAAAGCTTTAAACCTCTACACCCAGAAAATTACTACTTTTCTGTATACAAAAGTATTTCCAATTTTAATGGAAATCATCTTAATTTCCCACAAGAATATGTATATCCTTCTAAACAGTAAGCATAACAAAATCCGGATGGGTAAATTGCCTAATGAAAATATAACCAAGAGAGACATTGAATAGGAAATGAATTTTTGCTAACAAAAATGAATAGAAATTCACTAAGAAAACAAGCTTTAAGAAAATTAATTCTCACATGAACTTCAAAACACAAAGAACTGAATGCTTCCCATTGAAAATGTCCATCCATTGCAAAGAATACACTGCCAATTTGTTATTAATCTATGAAGTTTATCCTTATAGAAACACAGCTCAATTTGCCTTTCAAAAACCACAATTCCTTTTAAAACTCTGTCTTCTCCCAAAACTTTTGCAGAAATAAAATGATATAATAACTGTAATCTAAAACCATCTTAGAAATTCCACACAGAAACAATCATTTAGTGCTTAGAAACATGGACATCAAATTGAACTATAGTATCTACTAATCCCATTCCCTCCTCATAGAACGTTTTCCATTGCTATATAGTATGGGCAGTCAAAAATATTCCTGGTGCTCTCTTATGGTTGTCAGGTAGTCAAAGTAACTACGTAGCAGTTCATGCCAGTGCTTCAATCTGCCTCTATATTGAAATAATTTTTGAAGACTGGTATGTTCAAGACAACATACTAAATGTGGGAGATATAATGGGAAATAGAATAGAAACAAAAACAGCCAAGGTCATTCTTTCAAGAAACTTAAAACCTCTAATAGAGGAAAGATGGGGAAAATTCTATAATACTATAGTTTAAAAATAGCAGAGGGCTAAGAAGGCATAGGAATATGTAAATTAATTCCATTTGATCAGTGGAAAGAAGGAGTAAGTCAGGAAAGATGTCACAACGAAGTTGTCCTTTGAGTCAGGTTTTGAAATATGGGTAGACTTCGAATAGAGATAAGGGAAAGGGAATTCCAGGCTGAGGGAATAGCTTAAAGAGTGGCAGGAAGGCAGGGAGGAACTTGATATATTAGAAAAAAAGATGGTTTCTCCCACTGGATAGAAAATGAAGGTGTGGAAGGAAGAGAAAGGAGGTAATAGAAAACAGTGGAGGGCTAGATCGGGACCGAATCACAAAGGTATGAGTATCATATAGTCATGTATATTTTTGTTGACTAAAGAGTCTCTTTTAGAATCAGATTAAGTACTATTCCCAGGGTGGCAGACTTGGCCCAGAGGTGAGGGCGTCCGTCTACCACATGGGAGGTCCATGGTTCAAGCCCCAGGCCTCCTTGACCCGTGTGCAGCTGGTCCATGTGCAGTGCTGATGCGCGCAAGGTGTGCTCTGCCACGCAGGGGTGTCCCCTGTGTAGGGGAGCCCCACGCGCAAGGAGTGTGCCCCGTAAGGCAGGCCACCCAGTGCGAAAGAAAGTGCAGCCTGCCCAGGAATGGCACCGCACACACAGAGAGCTGACACAAGATGACGCGACGAAAAGAAACACAAATTCCCGTGCCACTGACAAAAACAAGAGCGGACAAAGAAGACGCAGCAAATAGGCACAGAGAACAGATAACTGGGGTGGGAGGGGGGGAGGGGAGAGAAATAAATAAATAAATAAATCTTTAAAAAAACTATTCCCAGCCTTAAGAAAGGTTGGGAATATCTGAGAAAAGAAGCAATACTATAACAATACTACAGGAAATGACTAAAGACCTAAGCCGAGCACAATGGAAGAAAAATTGAAAAGGGATCACTATCAGAAAGCTGGAATGAGAAAAAGAAACACAAATGGCCCATCAACATATGAAAGGATGCTGAATTTACTCATCATTAGGAGATTCAGACTAGAACAAGAAGATACCATTTCTCATTTCTCCAGATGAGTGTATATGAAAAAGTTTGATAATATACAATACCAAGCAGGAAAATGTGGAAATAGGAACTTCCCATGGTATTAGAGAGTCTAAGTTGATAAAATCTTTTGGGCAATAACTACCAAATTTAAGATGTGCACTACCTTTTACCTACCAGTCAGTCAAGCACTCAAACATACACATACACACACATGTACACACATGTACTCACACATGAATATATAATACAATATTGAAAACCACAACTTTAGTGCCCATCAATAGGAAACTGGTAACTGGTTAATAAATTATGGTATATACATTCAATATAATTCTATACAACCCTCAAAAATAATAAGACAAATATATCCAATGAAATAAAAAGTTTTCATAATAAATTATTATTTATTAATATATGAAAAGGAAAGAAAGGTGGTGAAAGAATATAATTATGTTTCTAAAACTGAGTATCTGCTCAAATTTTTTACAAAGAAAAAATATTAACTTCACAATTTTAAAAACTTTTTGAAGAAATAAAAATGGTTGTGGGGGATCAACAAAGCATTAAGTATCTTTTCCAAAGGTCTTCAGATTTTATAGCAGCATGACTAAATCACATTAGTAAATTAAATTTATGAGAATATTTGGTCAAAGACAAGAAATTCTATGAAATTTAACTGGTAACACCAGTTATGTTTGTTTGTGGTTTCATCAGAATTCTACCCCCTGAAGAATCTTGGTTTATTAGAAATTCCACAGTGGGCCAAGTCCATAGTCCTGTCATTCTAGCATCTTGAACATCAAGAGACATTGTGTGGAAGAGAATGTAAAGAAGAGAATTTACCTCCATAAAAACAAATAGAAGCTCAACCCTTGCTTTCTCTGGGGTAGGATTTTTCGTTTCAAATTCAGAATCAGTTGTCATCTGCAGCACACTTCTACCTACATTGTAAGTTAATTCTTGGCAGCACCATTGTTCACAATGTGTCATAAAAGATAAACAGAATATTTATCTTCTGTGCATCTGTATAGAGAAAGTACAACTAGAGCAAGTTGAAGGGAGGAAAGAAAATCAATGTTGAAAGCCATGTCAGAAGCTATTACTGGTAAATGTCAGATTTCATATGTCTTGATATCACATCTTGGGTTTTCAAATAGAAGATAATGACTTTCCACAAAGCAACCTTAAAAAATTTAAGCTGTATGATAAACCTTCACAAATTCAGACTAATAGTATATGAGACAGGTTCAAACCAGCTGAAAATTAGAAGTGTAAATTTACATTATATTCAAATTTAAAAGATAACCAAAATACAAAATATCAGTATTTTTGACCTGGTCAGATTATAAATTCAGTTTGTTTCCAGCAAAGATCAATTGAAAAAAAATTCCCAGACAAAAGAAATGATATAGAGAGAGGATTATCTAAAACAAGTTTAGAATCAAGTTATACCACGGGCAAGCCATCTTCTTAAAAACATGGTCTTCTTAGCCTTATTATTGCTGAATTGTATCTTATTATTATGACTTTTGCTTTTTATCAGGGATGATTACATTACTCTTGATATATACCCTGCCTTTCATTCAATATAAAAATATTGATTGCATTGCCCATTTAATTATATTACTCAACAACTGTAATATTTTTTAGCACTTAGTATCCTAAAGTGTTGCCCAATGTGTTGCACACCAATGGCAACTAATAAATGTTTGAAATTGGTGAGGATAATGTTGAAATAATACTTAATAACCTATGTACTCATTTGCATAAAATATATGCTATGAAATCTTTGAAAACAACATATTCTCTTATGCAAAAATAAGTACACCTGTTGTAATTTTATTTACACCATTTCTCCTGGTTTGCTGGGCTGCTATGACAATTTACCATACAATTGGCTTAACAACCTGAATTTTTTTTTATATTTCTTTATTTTTTTAAAAAAGATACTTAGATTATATAAATGTTACATAAAAAAATATAGGCGATTCCTATATGCCCCACTCCATCCCACCCCCCCACCATTTTCCCACATTAACAACATCCTTCACTAGGGGCACATTTGTTACAATTGATGAACACATTTGGAGCATTGCCACTAAGCATGGATTATACTTTACATTGTAGTTTATACTCTCTCCTGCACAATTTTGTAAGTTATGACAAGATATATAATAATCTGTATCTGTCATTGCAGTGTTATTCAGTACAATTCCCAAATTCCTGAAAATGCCACCATATCACACTTATTTTTCCCTCTCCCATTCCCCAGAACCTCCAGTGGCCACTGCCTCCATATCAGTGATAAAATTCTTCCATTGCTAGAACCATAATAAGTCAACAGTAGAATACAATAAGTCTACTTTAGTCCACAGTTCATCCCCCAATCTGAGGATTCTGGGGTGGTGAAATTGAGCTGACTCACAGAGCTAGAATCTGGAAGTTAGGTTTACAGGAGACAGAAAGGGAGAAGAGGGCTGTGAGCCAATTCCCACATGGGCAAAATCTATGATAAGGTAGAAGGGTATAATTGTGCAGTAGATGAGTGTAACAACAGGAATTTATTGGCTCACAGTTTCAGAGGTAAGAAGGCTTGCTTCCTCCTAGAGCTGTAGCATTCTGGCTGGCCAGCAATCCTTGGGTTCCATGGCTTGGTCTCCCTACCTGGCATCATGTGGTAATGTCCTTTCCTTTCTCTTCCAGAATATGTTGCCTCCAGCTTCTAGTTACTCTCTGTGGCTTTCTCTCACTCTGGTTTTTGGTTTCTTCCTTTATAAACCCTCCAGTAAGACTGATTCAGGCCTACCCTGCTTTAGTAGCCTATAACTTAGCTAAAAATAACATCTTCAAAAGGTCATACTCTTCTCCACAGGGACAAGGTTTAAGAGTAAGAACAGATCAAAATTGAAATACATAATTCAGTCTGCCACACCATTGATTTGCTTAGTTGGATTTAATACAAAATTAAATATCAGCAGAACCACAAGTGGATTACAAAAAAATTCCAAATTTGAATGGCTCCAGTTTGTATTGTTTATTGCATATGTACCAAGAAATCGATGGATAGAGTCTTTCCTTTGTGAGCTGTCAAAGTTATGCATTAAAACAAGAACTGGCAAATTATTTTCATGGTCAGTTGGTTTAGAATTAAAATTAACTCGAATAGGGAAGTGGCTGTGGCTCAATCCATTGGGCTTCCATCTACCATATGGGAGGCCCCAGGTTCACGTTCCAGGGCCTCCTTGTGAAGGCAAGCTGGCCTGGGCTGGTGGAGAGCTGATGGCCCATGTGCCCATGGAGAGCTGGCACATCAAGATGACCCAATAAAGGGAGACAGACAGACACAGATGTACATGCAGCGAATGGACAGAGAGCAGAGAGCAAGCAAACCGCAAGGGGGGGAGGAATACATTTTAAAAAAAAATTAACTTGAATATAAACTAAAAATAATACAAAAAATTGAAACTATTGAAAAAAAAGAAACCCTAAAGGATTCTGTAGCTATATATAAAAATTTCACATACTTCTATTCTAAAATATACATTTTACCCACATGAAATATATACTTCAAAATGTGAAATGATTCTAACCCTGGTTCCTGCAGAAGAGCTGAGTATGAAACATTCACCTTGACTCTGAAATTGAATATCCCAAAAGACAACTCCAGACCCGACAGTGATCCTTTTAAGCAAAGAGTTAATACTAAGTGCTGAAATCAGAAATGTTTTGTGTCTCTTAACAGATAAATATTAATATAGCTAGTAAAAATTAACATTTAATAAAAACTCATTGAGTACTAAGGCACATGCCAAGGGGTTTACACATATCACCTCACTTAATCCTCCCAATACTCCTATGAAGTTGGTACTATTATAATTTCCACTACACAGGGAAGCTGGGGATCACAGAGGTTAAGTCATCTGCTTAATGTCACAAAACTAGCAATTGGCAAAATAGTATTCAAACCCAGAATTTTGGGCTCCAGAGTCTAGTCATAGTGTTACACTGCATCAGTAGTAAAGGGAATTATCTCCTCAACTTTTCAGAGATAACAATACAAAAACAGGAGAGGAAAAGGCAAAAAAAATGTTGGACTGAAAATATCTAAATAACAACTAATTAAAATAAGAACTGATGAAAATATATTTCATCATTCACTCAAAGTGTAGTATACGACTGAACATTCTATAAAAAATAACTTGGGTAAGAGAAAATGTTAATTTTGGGGAATTAATTTTTAAAGATTTAATAAAAATTTAGTCTTCACAGTTCATTCTATGGCAACTCCTGTTGCCTGGTTACCACCAGGCAGAGAAACCCAACTACATAAGAATTATTGCAATAATACTAAAAATAATGAACATTTATCTCCCTGCTCTACTCTTGTATGCTGGATTACATAATAGAGCAAATAAAATTTTATTGTGTGCCTAATAATAGCTGTTTAATATATAAAACTAATGGTTTACTCATTCTTTGTTGGAGTCTTGTAACCCTCCAGGTATACAGCTGATGAACAGATAGTTCCAATGAGAAAAATTGCTCACAGCATTTGACCATTGAGTCATCCAAATTGTTGTGTTGCTGACAGCAAGGACCTGTTTTGATAAGCACCTTGATGATAAGGAATGAATATAGTGAAATTGAAATAAGAAATAACATGACCATCTGTTGTCTATGCTTTTTAAAACTCTTCATATCTTTTTTCTAGTAACAAAACCCCCTTACCCGGAGGAACCATTCCTGTAGTTCAAGCAGAGTTGAACTTAACACAGCTCAGACCACAGAGGTGGGCCCACAACCCCTAACTAACTAAAGTCCTCCATCTCCTTGGCAGCAGTAATTGAACACCTTATCAAATGAGGCTAACCATAATTTTCAGTGAAGTTTCCTACATACATAGTAAGAGAGCTTTGGGGTCTATGAACTGCAAGGATATAGCTTATGGTTACCAGCAGCTGTATTTCCCATCATTTGGGGAGATATATAAAAATTCATTCTCCTGACTGAGAATAAAGCCAATAAACAGAAGAAGCAGAACTGAGTGATGGAGCAAAATAGATATTGCCCTGGTATCACCATTTAGAACCAGTTCCTGCCTCAGTCTTCACATTTATATGAACCAACATAATTGCTTTTTTGCCTAAGCTAATTTGACTTGATATTCAATTGCAACCAAAAAATTCTGACAGATACAATTCTCTCAACCATGGAGATATTTAATTCCCTCTTGAATATATTTATATTCAGGAATTTGGGATTTTGAGATAAGTTCTTTAAGATAACTACCAGCTGTATAAAGTCATATTTCCTTTTATTTGTCTTTAAAGTACCTTAAGTGTCAAGTAGTATTAGCAAATTAGAATTCTGTGAATAAAAATAGCTGTACATTATAATCATCAATATTTGGGGAGAATTATGAAAAATCCTCTTCCCCAAACAATATCTCACTCAATATCATGAAGTCTTAACTTCCATTATTGGAGGTCTATTTCTTTATGTTAAGCCTTGCCATTTCCCTGTAGTCCTCTTTTGAAATATAAGTGACATTGAGTCACTTATATCTTAGTATGAATTATTCAGACCATTTTTCTTCATGACAGAAGAAACAACAGGAGAAGAGCAGGTGCCAAAAAGGTTCAGAGAGAGGCAAAAAGCCTCTCATTCAGCTGGCAGTCTAATAGAAGAGTAAAACAATAAACAAATAAAAATATAAACAAATATATAATTACAGGATATGTTAAGTGCTATAAATGAAAACTATTGGCACCAAGAGAGAATAGTGGGGCCAATTATATCCAAAACAGGGGAGAAGAAAGGCCAGCAGACATGAGAGAGATATGGAGTCAAGGAATTATGTTTATAGCATGAGACTGCTAGATAATAGGTGAATATTGGTAGAAATGAGCCAATAGAGAAGTCTAATTGTGGGAGAGAGAGGTGTTAAATTATGAAGTAGGAACCCTGAGATGTTATTAAGGATGGAATCCAGAATATATGTGGGGGGCTTGTTCTGTGATAGGAGGGAAATTCCTCTGCTTTATCAGTAGAATTGGATAGGGAAAGAATTTTTATAGGTGCTGTGTTGGGAAGGAGAGAAAAACCTTCCCATTATCTAAGCAGAAGTCTCCTTTGGGGGAGTGTGGTGAACTCCAGGGATACAAAATGCTGATATCTTTTAGAATGAAATTTAATAGAAACTGGCACCACCTTTCTTGGCTGACAGGAAAAATGACTTTTATAATTACTGTGGTGGCCCTTGCAGTGTAAACCAGTTCAAATCAAATCACAATAATGTCAGAGTTTATTGTTTGTAAAGGGCCCAGGTTAAAGTCATGCTAACAAGAGAAATCTTTCTTCATGTGAATTAGATTATATTTTCTGTGAGTTACTTGAAAGCTTGCCTTGGTAAGCTTTGCTTATTTCTTTTCTTTCTTTTTCTTCTTTTCAACTACTGGTAAAATACAAATAACATACAATTTACCATTTTAACCAATTCAAAGTGAGTCCAGCTCCTGGCAAGCACTAATCTCCTTCCAACTCTATGGTTTGCTAATCTGGATGTTTCACATATATTGAGTCATACAACATGTGGTCTTTTGTAACTGAACTCTTTCATTTAGCATAATGTTTTTGAGGTTCATCCATGTTGTAGCATGTATCAGTACTTAATTCTTTTCCATGACTGAATAGTATTCCCTTGTATGGCTAGAACATATTTGTTTATTGGTACGCTTGTTTCTCAAGTAAGCACTGAGAAAATCAGCCACAATGGCTGGTGAGGATCTAACCTGGAATTGGGGCACCCATGTTGGTCTACACTCAAAAGACACCCTCCTTCTCCTGAGTCAGCAATAACTGAGCAGACTAGGAAGTTCACTGACACCCAGCCAAATCCTGAATCATTCTAACTTACGAATTAAGGGGGAGGAAAAGAGGCGGGACGACATGCCTCCTCTTAGTGTAGGGAGGAGGAATGGAGTTTCCTGAGGGATAGTGTGTGGACGTGAGTAGGATTTGAGAGAAGGGGTTCCAAAAAAGCAGAGAAGTGGGGAGCAGTGGAAATTGAGAAGAGAGAGAGAAACCTGGAAAGAAGAGAACATCCACTTGAATAGCTTCTTTTAAATGGGTTGAGTCTGCAAGACCCTTCATTTTGTGATTTAAAGAGACAACTACATCAGATAAAATGGTTCCTATTCCTCCAAGTTTATATGATTTTTCTGAGATTTTTTTCAGTGTGTGTTTGCCCTGGAGAGAACAGGAGAGGGAGGAAGTATTTGGGTGAAGTGACTAGCACTGTTTCACCCCTGTGGATCACTAGGCCAGATGACAATTGTTACCAGGGCTGGAGGGAGAAAGCCACAGCAGCTGGGGTCAAAGAAGGGTCCGTCAAGAGCATAACGAGAGGATGACACACAGAGGTCTTGCCACAACTGGTCACAGAAATGTGAGGCAAGATCTTGAGGAGAGTTTTTAAGAGAGAAGAGGTAAAATAATTTGTGTGATAAATGAAAGAATGATACGACAGAACTTCATAGACTCCCAGGAAGAATTAAAAGATGGAAAGTGTTGTGTTTGAACTGTGACTCTGCCATTTATAAGCAGCATGAGTTTTGATAATATATTTAACCTCTGAATCTGAGTTCCCTTGAGTAAAATGGGTTTGTAACACCAATGATAGAAAGTTATAGAAAAGATTAAATAAGATTATGTATGTAAACTTCTTTACATATTAGATTCTCAAATAATAGTTTCTTTTCTGCTTTTATAGCTTTCAGGATTCATAAGCCCTATTAAGCTATAGACTCTTATTTTTAAGACAATACTCACCTGAGAGCTTTTTCCTGGGTAAAGTGTTAATGTGAATAATATTGCTTCCTAAATCCTTCCAGGCATTTGGAGGATTAGAAACTCTTCAGGCTATATATAATTCCTGAGTCAGTTGGATAACCTATTTCCAGACTGTTTTTATTCAAGTCTGTCTTAGACCCTCTTACAACATAAAATATCAAAATGATTTTATTCAGATTTAACTCTTCTTAGAAAATACTATATCCAAAATGGAAAAAAATATATATAACTTTAAAAAATTTCCTATGTACATATTATCCTTATGTTTTTATCTATCAATGACAAACTAAATATTAGATTGCAATTTTGATGAAATTGCTTTATTTGACACAGAAAATTGAAGTTTTTGATTTCCAGTGGGGTTTTGTATTTATTTGTTTTCTGGATGATTTTCAATTCCAGCATACTATACCACAGGTTCTAATACTTTAAGGTACATAAAAATCACCTGGGATGCATTAAAAGTTTTTTTTTCTTTATAAGAGAAGTGTGGGTTTATAGAACAATCATATGCAAAATAGAGGATTCCTAAACATGATCCTACCAATGACAACTAGCACTGATGTGCAACATTTGTTACAATTGATGATAGCACATTTTTATAATTATACTATTAATTAAAGTCCTTGGTTTAACTTAGGGTTCACTGTTTGTGTAGTGTAGTTCCATGGCTATTTAAATTTTTTTTTATTTTGCTACCATATATTCAATCTAACATTTCCCCTTCCAATCATATTCAGATATATATTAATATTTTAGTGCATTCACAATGTTGTTCTACCATCACCACCATCCATTACCAAAACACATCCATCATTCCAGAGAGGAACCCTGTACATTTTAAACCTGAACTTTCTATTACCCATTTTCATCCCATCCCCTGGTAACCTATATTCTAAATTCTGACGTTATGAGTTTCACATCATTGAGATCATCCATTATTTGTCCTTTTGTGTCTGGCTTATTTCCTCAACATTCTTTCTTCCAGGTTCATCCATTTTGTCCCATGTATCACGACTCTTTTTCTTTTCACAGCTGAATAATGACCCATTGTATGTATATACACATTTTATTTATCTATTCATTGTTTGATGGACACTTGGGTTGCTTCCATCTTTTGGCAATTATGAATAATGCCGCCATGCATATCATTGTGCAAATAACTGTTCAAATTCCTGCTTTCAATTCTTTGGTCATTTACCATGTATTATAGTCAGATTCTCTAGGGAAACAGAACCAACTGGAGATATCTGTAAATATTATGAGATTTTATAAAAAATGGTCACAATGCAACCATGGGGATAAACAAGTCCTAATTCCTTAAGGCAGGCTGCAAGCTGGGAACTCTGCTCAAATAAAAGTTTTTGATCAATTCCCCAAGAGAACCTGGCTGGCTGGAATAGACATGGAAATTCTCTCTTCTGACTGCTGAAATAATCACTTCTTTTAAAGCCTTCAACTGATTAGATGAGACATCTTTCCATTGTTGAAAGCAATCTCTTTAGTTGGTAGTAAAAGTAATCAGTCATAGATGCAATCAACTTAATGATGACTTAAGTCCATGAAATTTCCTCATAGTAATAATTAGGTCACTGCTTGTTTAACCGAACAACTTGACACCAGCACCTGGCCAAGTTGACATGAACCTAAACATCACATATAGGAATGTAATTGCCATGTCGAATGTTAGTCCTATACTTAGCTTTCTGAGGAGCCACCAAACTGTCTTCCACAGCAGCTGTACCATTTTACATTGCCACCTGCAAAGAATGAGTTTTCCAATTTCTCCACATCCTCTCCAACACTTTTTCATTTTTTAATAGAAGCCATTCTAATGGGTATAAAATGGTATATCATTGTGGTTCTGGTTTGCATTTACTTGATGTCCAATGCTGTTAAGCATCTTTTGGTGTGCTTTCTGGTCATTTGTATATCTTCATTGGAGACATGTCTGTTTAAGTCTGTCGGCCATTTTTTAATTGGGTAGTTTGTCTTTTTGTTGTTAATTGAAGGATTTCTTTATATATTCTGGCTATTAATCCTTTACTGGATGTGTGGTTTCCAAATATTTTCTCTTATTGTGTAGGTTGTCATTTTACTTTCGTGAAAAATTCCTTTGAAGAACAAAAGTTTTTAATTTTTATGAGGTCTCATTCATCTCTTTTGTTTGTTTGTTTGTTCTTTGGGTGTTAAGTCTAAGAAACCATTGCCTAACACAAGGTCCTGAAGATGATGTTTCCTTACATTTTCTTCTAGGAGTTTGATAGTTCTAACTCTTATATTAAGGCCTTTGATCCATTTTGAGTTGATTTCTGTTATGTTGTGAAGTAGGGGTCCTCTTTCTTTTTATTGCAAATGGAAATCCAGTTTTCTCAGCACCATTTGTTGAAGAAACAATACTTTCCCAATTGAATGGTCTTTGCTACCATGTAAAACGTCAGTTGACCATAGTGAAGGTGATTTCTGAGTTCTCAACTCTATTCTGTTGGTTTATATGTCTCTCCTGCTGTCAATACCATAATGTTTTTATTATTGTGGATTTGTTATAAGTTTTAAGGTTGGGAATGTGAGTTCTCCAACTTCATTCTCCTTTTTCAAGGTGGTTTTAGCTATTTGGGGCTGTTTCCTTTCCATATAAATTTGATGATTGATTTTTCCATTTTTGCCAAGAAGGTTGTTGGAATTTTGATTGTGATTTTTCTCAATCTATAAATTGCTTTGGGTAGTATTGACATCTTTTTTTTTTTAAATATACTTTTTATTTTTAAAAAAGATACTCAGATTACATAAATATTACATAAAAAATATAGGGGATTCCTAATGCCCCGCTCCTACCCCCCCCCCCCCATTTTCCACATTAACAACATCCTTCATTATTGTGGTACATTTTGTTACAATTGATGAACACATTTTGGAGCATTGCCACTAAGTGAGGATTATAGTTTCCATTGTAGTTTATACTTTCTCCTGCACAATTTTGTAATTATGGTAAGATATATAATGGCCTGTATCTGTCATTGCAATGTCATTCAGGACAATTCCCAAGTCCCAAAAATGTCCCCATATTACAACTATATTTAGTTAGTACTAGAGTTGATAGGGGTATGCCCAAGAGACTTAAATCTTTGGGATGTCCATGTGTTAACTGAGCCCTGAATCTCAACAGATATGCAACACTTACTCTCTAGTTCGTTGGACTCAACCAGGACAACTAACAAAGAGATGATGGTGGACAATGACCATCTCAAAGAACAGAGAGAATCTGCAACTGCAAGCATGATAGTCCCATCCATATGCCCCATGAGATCTAAGCCCCCTTTCAATTAGACTATGGACATCTTAATGATATTTAGTCTTCTAATCCATGAGCAGGGAATGTTCTTCCATTTATTTAGGTCTTTAATTCTTTTATCAGTATCTTGTATTTTTTTGTGTATAAGTCCTTTACATCTTGGTTAGATTTATTCCTAGATATTTGTTCTTTTAGTTGCTGTTGTGAATAGAATTTTTGCCGTGATTTCTTCGCCTTATTGTTCATTGTTGTATATGTAAACACTACTGATTTTTGTGTATTGATCTTGTACCCTGCCACTTTGCTGAATTTATTAGCTCTAGGACCTTTGTTGTGGATTTTTCAGGATTTTCTGCATATAGGATCATATCATCTGGAAATAAGGAGTTTTATATAATACTTTCTCAAATCCAATTTGAAAGTCTTTTGTTTCTTTTTATTGCCTAATTGCTCTGGCAAGACCTTCCAGTACAATGTTGAATAACAGTGGTGACAGTGGATATCCTTGAATAGCTCCTTATTTTAGGGTTAAGCTTCCAGTTTTTTTAACATTAAGTAGGATGTTAGTTGTGGCTTTTCATATATGCCCTTTGTCATGTTGAGGAAGTTACCTAGGATGCATTTTAATAATTCAAATTCCAAGACCTCAACACTAGGGTGTATGATTCTTTAAATCTGAGGTGGGACGAAGGAATATGCATTTTCCACCAACATTCTATGTAATGTTAATGCAGGTGGTTCCTTATTTTAAAGAACACTGGGAACCTATAAAAAATGCATATTCCTTTTGGGAATATATATTTTTTATCATGTAGAGAATCTAAAGAAACTCATTTTGACTTTCAAACACAGGTCATATTTGATTTACTTCTTGCAAAAGATAAAATCTTTCCTAAATTTGAATTACTTTCTGAGTGTTACACTTGAATACATATATATTATAGAGTTGGAAATGTTAGTTCTGCAATATTTTTATGATAAATGTCCATACAATTCATATATTTCTTTCATTAGAGGCTTTAACATCTGGTTCAACTATTGCTTGATTGTATAATAGCAATACTATTACATTTTTCTTTGTCTACACAAATAATTACTTTGAAGGACAAGAGTTATCTAACATCTCTTTCTTTAGGATCTTAGTGTGAACAAGGAGGGATTTTCTGGATTTTTCTTGGAGATTTTCCTCCCAAGAATATTTATTAGCCATATCTTGTCCAATCCCTCCATTGTTCCTATGAGAACTCATATTTCTTTACACATAGTTTAAGAGCATTATACACACAAAGTTACAAGCTTATATAGAATTCAAGCCAGACAAAACTTCAAAAACAACTATATGTCTTTTAGAAAATTGCCTTTCAGCAATATTGAAAAATGCATAGTTCAGATATCAAATAGCAGATAAACATAATGCTTTCCAAGATGAAACATTAGGTCTCAGTCTATTTTTAGAGGAAGGAAAGTTTGGAAAATATCCCAGAAATGTCTTTGTGGGAGCAGGTTGAATAGCCCACTAATATAAAAAGAATAAAAAAAGCAATCACCATCACACATTTATTAAATTTAAGGAAGACAGTAGAATGTAAAGTGTTAGATTCCATATGGAAAACATTCAAGTGAAACTAAGTTAGTTCTGAACTACAACTGAAAATTACAATTTAGAAAATGCTAGAGAGAATCACAGGACCAAAAATGAGCATGGCTATTTGTATGATGATTTTTCCTGCCTTGAGTTTATTCCCATCACTAAATTACTTAAGATCAGTAAGTAATTGATCTTATATTGAACTTATTCAATATAAGTTCCAGAAAAGGGTAAGAGTCAAAAGTTACTTAAATTTCCTTAACTGAAGAAAATCAGAGTTCACACAGAAGCAAATGACAATAAATCTCTAACTGAACATACTAAATTTGAAAATTATAAAGGTAAAGAGAAAAGTGTTAAAAGCAACTAGAGAGAAAAAACCTCAAAGGAATAAACTAACAGTGATTCTCCATAAACATCAGTAGATGCCAAATGGAAGTAATCATAGCAGTTGTAAATGAAAATAGCCAGTTTAGAATTCAAAACTCAGCTAAATTGGCATTCAAGAGTAGGGTAAAAGAAATACATTTTCTTTAAAAAACCACAAAAACAAAGATTGTGATAGTTTATCATCCAGAGATTTCTGTTGAAAAAATACTAAAGGATATGTGTCATGAATAAGAAAATTAACCACAAAAGCAAAGAGTGAGGAACAAGTCATAACTAGCAAAAAATATTGAGAAATATTTTGATAAAGGCAATGACAAAATAATATCATCAATATTCTTGAGAACTTCTTGGGTACTGAGAAAACCTGTCATTTTTCTCACATACATGTAACCTGCCACTGTAATTAAACCAATGTAAGCTGAATCACATTGCCTCACCTTCCCTACTTGTTACTATTATTTTATCTCTTGGCGCCTGGATAAGCAAAATGCAAAGTTTATTTTCATCATGGTATTTTTAAGCTGAATTTAAATTTTAGCTCTTGTGTGAGTCTCTTGTAATGCTCCACCTAAATTCCCTGAGTAGGAGATAGAGTCACCAATATTTATTCCCAGTTTTACTCTCTTCTTTGAGCAGGTACAATACCATGGGAATCATGATAGGAAACAATGTAGATTACATTCTCTAAAGGCAATATTAAGAGAATAATTCTCTTTTATCCAACATGGTGCCAAAGGTTTAGTTAGAATAATAAGAAAGAAAAAGAGGTAAAGGACAAAAAAAGAGAGAAACAATATTATTTTATAATTATCTATCTAGAAAACTTGCATGCTATTAAAACTAACAAGAGTATTTAGAGAACTTGATGAAAATAAGACCAATTTATGAAAATCAGTGTTTCTATATCAGCAACAAACTTTTGGAAAATATGGTTTTTAAAAGCTTTTATTTTAAATCTGTCATTGCAACAGCAGATACAGGCCATTATACTTTTTGGCATAACCTACAAAATTGTGTGGGGTAGAGTGTAAACTATAATGGAAATTATAGACCATGGTTAGTAGTAATGTTTCAATATGTGTTTATCAAATATAACAAATGTACCACACTAATAAAAGATGTTGCTAATGTGGGAAAGTGTGGGAGGGGGAGAGGTGGGGAATATGGGAACCCCTATATTTTTTATGTAACATTTTTGTAATCTAAAGCTTCTTTAAAAATAAAAAAAGTTCTTATTTTATTAGCTACAAAAAGTACAAGGTATCCAAAAACAAATTTACAAAAATATGTGTAAAACCCATGAAGACAATTTAAAACTTTGTGAAAGACATAAAATAGACCTAAGTAATGGGGGAGATGTATCATGTTCATGGATGGGAAGAGTCATTTTTATAAAGTGCTATTCTGTTAAATTAATTTATAAAATGAAAGCAATTCTGATCAAATACCTATGCTGGCTTTCATAGGCTTTGAAAAGTGTACACGAAAAGTTAAATTGAAAAATAAAGGGCCAAGACTAGACAAATGAAGACCAAGATGGGGGGCTAGTCCTACCAGACCTACCAGACATCAAGACTTATTATAAAGCTAGAATAATTACAAGTGTGTAGTATTCATTCTCAGAAAGATAAATAAACCCATGGAAAGGACAGAGGGTACAGAAACAAGCCCATCTATACTTCTGAGTGTTTGGTGTATGGTATGTGACAGACACAGCATTTCAAGTGAGTAGATAAATGACGGAATATCCAATAAATGGTACTAGGTAAATATGCTAACCTTACCAATAAAAATAAAAATAGACCCCTACTTACACCACATTTAAGAAAGTGCTAAGTAGACTGAAGACATAAATGTGAAAACTTTTGGAAAGAAATAAGAGATTTTATAAAATGAATTCATTGTGAGAAATAATTTCCTAAACAAAATGCATGCTCAAAAACTATTTTTAAATGATACATTTGACTCATTTTAAATTAAATACTTCAGCTGAATACAAGACTTATATAACTTGTATTAAGTGAAAATACAAGTCATTTCTGGGAGAAAATATTTGATATATATATATGTATATGACAAAGGATTACTATTCATAATCCAGAAAGAATTCCCACAGATCAATTAAAAATAAAACAAACACAATAAAATGCAAAAATGGCAAGGGGTATGAACAATTTACAGACATCTCAATGGTTAATAAGCATGAAATGGAACCTGGTCCAACTAGTAATTTAGGAAATAAAAATTTTAAAAAATGAAACTCTCATATCAATCAAATTTTCAAAGCTTAGATTGAGTTCAAGTTTTTTCATAAACATGGAAAAATGGGAAGTTTCATTATTGTACCTATGGGAGTGCAAATCGATGCAATCCCTTTACAGTGAAGATATTGCAATATCTGGGAGATTTTTCAATGTGTCTAGCTTACTATCCAACAATTTTCCTCCTAAATATAGTCCCTAAAAAACCTCTCTTACATTTGCACTATAAAAAGTATACAAAAATGTTAATGGCAGCAAAAGACTGAAATAAATCTGAAATCAGATATATTGTGTGATAATAGTAAAACTGAAAAAATTATTGCTACATATCTGTCTAGATCCACTTCAAAAACCTAATATTAGTGAATGAAACATGTCAGAGAATATTAAATACAGTACAATTTTAAGTTTAGAAACTTTAAACATTAAATGGCATAATATTCATGTAAACTTTTGATAATATTGCCAATAACCAAGCTAGAAACTAGTTTTTCATTTTATTACTGAATTATTTTTGGTATATGTCATTTCTGTTTCATGGGGGAGTAAAAAGTGATTCTGATTTCTTACTAATTCTTATTTTATTTCTGTTTAATGGAGAGTATAGATAGTTTATTAAAAAGAAAACACTTGACTGAGAACCCTAAGTCTAATCATGGACTACAGTTAATTATAAAAATGTGCTATCATCAATTGGAATAAATGTTCCACACAAATGCAATATGTTAATAATAGGGTGGTATATGGGAATCTTGAGTTTTATGCATGACTGTTCTGAAAACCTGCAGTTTCTCTGATAAAGGAAAAAAAATTGCAAGCAAAAAAAAAGGAAGAAAATATTTGAGAAGATTTCCTATCAAAATTTTACTCCCAAGCAACTTTAAACAAATGAATCATTAAAAAGCACATTATTATAAAGATGAAAAAAGCTTAGTGAACCAAAAGCTTGGTATTGATTATCACATACATTCAGCCTAAGTAATATTGAAAATCTTCCAAATATTTAAAACATTCCAAATTGTTGTGAGGTTGCTGACTAATCTAATGGTTTCTATAATTTGTATAACTTCAAATCAGTTACTTGAAAGAAAATGAATTATTTGCAACTTTAACATTGTAATGTAACTTTGATAAAAAGCAGATATTTTTAACAATTTTTGTCATTTATTCCATGCATAAACATGTGAATATTTTCACTGAACTGAGAAAAATCTCTTTTACTTCAAAAGCAATGGGTAAAAGCAAAATGTAGAACTAATTGATGAGAAAATATCACAGCCCATAGCTTTTTTTAAAAGGGCCTGAAATGTAATCTTCACTAATTGGAGTTTCCTTGGAAGCATAGCGGTCTATATTAAATCTTGTCACATTTTAATCTACATTTAATTAACTTTGATCAGTCTTCAAATGCCTACTGATGAGAAAGAAAAAATCACACAGCATATGGTAACCAAGGAACACAGAATAAGTTGCAACACATCTTTTCCTTTGCCTCTGTGGTAAAGCTAATCAATATTCTCATGCAATCTCTAAAAATAGATAAACTGATGGTATACTAAAACTATCCCTTCAGTATGGTTCACTAGAAGAGAGTCTCTATCAATTGTTAACAGTTTCAGGTTGCATGAAAACTTTGTTTTATTTGGGCATCACATTCAAACAGCAAAGCTCTTGGGGATATTTATATTTGTGTGAGAATCTCACAAGACGACTGTCTTCCATAACATACAGAAAGTGATGGATTTGCTCCTCCTTATAAGCCATTGAAGTCTGTGGTTTACTGTAGCACCAGCCATTTCAGTCATTATGCATCACATTTTCTAAGGACCCTGCCCTACCCACAGCTCCTTGTGCAGAAACTAGCCACGGCTTTCCTTCTGTAGGGATGACCATATTCTGCAACATATGACCTACCTCCTCTCTCTCTTGGATCACAACTGATTGGAAAATAGGTGGATATCTGACCAAGGTCAGAGCATCTTTCAGCTGTCCAGTGGCCCATAAGTTGACTTGTCATGAAAAGCTTAACTGAGTTCATCCAAATCCTGCTCTTGGGATTGGTAAATTCATCAAAAACTGGGTGCCAGCAGTGGGAACTGAAATTACAAGAATGCTCCAATAGAAGCCATGAGGTGAAGGAGAAGGCATAGGGGCCAGAACCAGTTGTGAAGGATGCTAAGAGGAAGAAACATACTAATGAAACCTGCTTGTTTTTTCTTTCTTTTTTTTTTGGCTAATTTGTTGTTGTTTTTACTTTTTATTTTTAAATATATTCAACTTACAGGACAATTACAAAAGAAATACAAACCCCATTCAGAGAACTACAACATATGCCAACCCAGATCACCAATTTTATTTTTGACACATTTGCCATATCTTTCTATTTTTATCAATCTATCTGTCCTCAATCCATTTTCTGAACACTTAAGTGTGGGTTGTATACATCATGCTCCATAAACATTTCTTAAAAACGAGGACTATAACTACCTTCAGTACAGTTATCAAATTCAAGAAATTTAACAGTGATATAAAGCTTATAGTTTACATTCCAATTTTTTCATATTTCCCAATAATGGCCCTTTGAGCTTTTTCTTTTCCCTTGCTAGATCCCATCCAGGATCATGTATTGCATTTAATTGTCATTGTCTCTTTAGTATTTTGTTTGTGGAAACATATATACAACATAAACTTTTCCCATCTCAACCATTTCCAAGCATATCATTCAGTGGAATTAATAACATTCACAATATTGTGGTATCCTCACCACCTTCCATTACTCAATATTTCCCATTTCCTACGACAGAAACCCTACACCCATTATGCATTAACCCTTCATTCCACCGACCATCATTCTTAGCAACCTATACTCTATAATTTCTGTGTCTTTGAGTTTGCATATTTTCTAAGTAATTACCATGGGACTTAAATTTAACATCCTAAATCTATAAAAATCTGATTTGCTTTGATACCAACTTAACTTCAATAGTAAGCATGAGCTTTGTTCCTATACCCTTCCCTCATCCACCTTTATATAGCTTTTTTACAAATTACACATTTATATATTCTGAGTCCAGAATCACTGATTTATGAATTTATCTTTTAGATCCTGTAGAAAGTAAAAAGTGGAGTTACAAACCAAAAATACAATAGTCCTGGCATAAAAATTTACCCATGGTATTACCCTCATTGGGATCTTTATTTCATCCTGTGGCTTCCATCTATTATAGATTGTCTTTCCCTTTCAATATTCAGAACTCTCTTTAACATCTTTTGATGAACTCCCTCAGCTATTGTTTTTCTGGGAATGCTGTAATCTCTCCCTCATCTTTGAGAGACACGCTCAACTGGATATAGAATACTTGGTTGGCAATTTCTTGTTTGCAGCACTTTAAATATGTCATTCCACTGCCTTCTTGCCATCATTGTTTTCAGCGCAAAATTGGCAGTTAACGTTTTTGAGGCTGCCTTGCTACATGATATGTTGCTTCTCTCTTGTGTCTTCCAGAATTCCTTTTTATCTCTGGCATTCAAAAGTCTAATTATAACAAAAGTCGAATATGGGTCTATTGGGTTTATCCTGTGGGAGTTTTTTGAGCATCTCGGATGTGTATATTTGCATATATTATTAAATTTGGGAAAATTTTAACCATTATTTCTTTGAATATCTTCTTTGCCCCTTTCTATCTTCTTTCTCCTTCTGGAATTCCAACAATGTGTATAATGGTATGCCTGATGGTGTTCCACATGTTCTTCAGGCTCTGTTCACTTTTCTTCATTCTCTCTTCCTCTGTTCCTCAGATTGCATGATTTTAATGGTTTTATCTTAAGTTCACTGATCCCTTCTTCTGGTAGCTCCAATCGGCTGTTGAAGCCCTTTAGGGATTTTTTTCATTTCTCTTACTATGGTTTTCAGCTCTGTTTTGTTCCTTTTCATAAACAAAAATTCTATTTGTCTTCATCTATTTTCCCCCCTGATTTCCTTTGGTCCTTTGTCCATAGTTCTCTGAGCATATTTGGGACCATTTTTAAAAAGTTTTTGTCTGGTATGTGCCAAGTCTGGTCCTTCTTGTTGATAGTGTATAATGTTTTAATATTCTCCTTCGTCTGGGCCATAACTTCCCGTTTCTTTGACTGTGTTATACCCTTTGTTGCAACCTGGACATTTTGATATTTTAATGTATTATTGCTGAACTTTAGACTCTAAGGCATCTGTTCCTTAGGCTTATATCAGCTAGTTTTATGACTGAGTTTTCCTTGAATACCAGGAGATAACAAAAAAAGAAAAAAGAAGAGAAAGAAAGAGAGAAAGAGGGAGGGAGGGAAGAAGGGAGAAAGAAAGGAAGGAAGGGAGGAATGAAGGGAGGAAGGAAGGAAAAAACACCTTTACAAGTCTTTGTGGATTGACTGGAGCCTCCCTAAGCTTTTCTGCACATACATCCTGTCTGGGGCATGTGCACCATTTACACAGTTACAAATGTTCCCTCTTCCCTAAGAAATGGTTTCCTTCAATCCCAGGCACTGCACTATAGCCAGCAACCCCTTGCTCCAGGCAGCACAATTTGACTGCTCTCCACAGCATTCTGAGGAGAGCTCTCTGAGCTGCCTTCTACACTCAAGGCATGTTCTGGGATGGCGAGTCTCCCAGATCATTATCGGACAGATTGGGTTAGACATACATGCTCCTAGTATGTGTACAAAGATTATTCTGCTCCCTCTCAAACCAAGGATTTATGCTGGACATGCTTGCTGGCTCCATGCCAAACTAGTGAAAGCTAAGGGAGGATCATCCAAGGCACCAGGAGGTCCTAACTCTTTTAAAAAGCATTTTTGCTTGATGCAGTACTCATACTGTTATTGCAGTCCTTTAACTGTTTTCTGGAGCCCTGAGAAAGATGTTTCTGATAGTTCTATCTGGTTTACTAGAGCTTCTGTGGGGGAATGCACTGTTGTACATTCATCATCTTAAAAATTCTAGAATAATTTCATTACCTCAAAAGGAAAGACTCCAAACCCCTTAACATTCCTTCCTCAGACCTACATAACAACTAACCTTTCATCTTTATGAAATGATTTGTATTTACATTTTATATAAATGGAATCATACAATATATAGTACTCTGTATCTGGTCTCCTTCACTTAATATGTTTTTCTTTTGTCTGATATTAACTTTATATAGTATTTATTTACATTTGTTCAGCTTCAAGGAAAAAATGGTCTTATATATGCAATTCTACTCATTTTTATATTTCACACAATATATTTATATTTCATATAACATATTTAGATCATTATAGGACAATCATACAGTATTTTTCCTTTTGTGTCTGGATAGCTTCACTCAATATAATTGTCCTCCAGGTTCATCCATGTTGTCAAATGTTTCATGACTTCTTTTCTTTTTACCACTGCATAATATTCCATTGTGTTTATATTCCACAATTTGCTTATCCATTTATTAGTTGATGGACACCTGGCTTAAGAAATCAATTTTTATTTGAAAGAGCAGTACAGACAGAAAGGCTGAGTGATATACACTGTGGAGGACTGGGAGCAAAGCTCTACAACCTTAGCTACGAGAAAGCCTTACCAGTTCTGATATCCACAAGGCCTTGCCTTATCACAATTGTAGAGCTTATTATTGCAGATATCCTTAAAATAAACTCTGTCTTACTGAACTAGCCTGAATAATTTAGGAATGGAAGTAACAGTTATTTTAGTAACCTTTAAGTATGACAGGCATTGCAAATTGAACAAAAACTGTATGACAGTTTCACAGTTACCTCCTTTTAAAACTCATTTATTGTTTATAGGATCTCCAATGAATCCTTTTTTTTAAGATTTATTTATTTATTTCTCTCCCCTCCCTCCATTGTCTGCTCTCTGTGTCCATTCGCTGTGTGTTCTTCTGTGTCTGCTTGTATCCTCATTAGGTGGCTCTGGAAACTGATCCCAGGATCTTCCAGAGTAGGAGAAAGGTGACTGATCTCTTGTACTACCTCAGCTCACTGGTCTGCTGCTTCTCTCATCATCTGTTCTGTCTGTTTTTGTAGCATCATCTTGCTGTGCCAGCTCTCCTCGTGGGCCAGCACTCCTGTGCAGGGTAGCATTCCTGCACAGAGCAGCATTCTACATGGGCCAGCACTCCATGTGGGGTGCACTCTGCAGAGGCCAGCACTCCACATGGGCCAGCTTGCCTTCACCAGGAGGCCCCAGGTATCATACCCTGGACCTCCTATATGGTAGATGGAAGCCCAATTGTTTGACCCATGTCTGCTTTCCTCTGATGCATCTTTATAATAAATGTAGAATTGTTACCTTACTCTAATACAGATTTATTCCCACCTATCTTTGTTGTGTTGTTATTATCAAATACATTGAATTTCTATATGTTATAGGCCCAAAAATACAACTGAATACAAATTGTTTTAACGCATTGTTTTTTTAATCAGTTAAGAGAAGTAGGTGCAATATGCATTTGTACTGTCTTTTATAACATCATAATTTTTTAATGTTGATTTGAATTACTACTGGGATCACCTGTTTTCAGCCTGTAGAACTTCCTTTAGTATATATTTTTTAAATTTATTTTTATTTCCCCTCCCCACTTCTGGCTTGCTTGCTGTCTGTTCTCTGTGTCCATTTGCTGTGCGCTCTTCTGTGTTTTTTTTTTGTGCTTATCCCCTTTTTTGTTACATCACCTTGCTGAGTCAGCTCTCTGCAGCACTTGCAGGCCAGGTGGCACTCTGAGGCATCTGCAGGCTGGGCGGAGCTCCACAGAACTTGTGGGCAAGACTGCCTTCACAAGGAGGCTCCAGGACACAAACCCAGGGCCTCCCATATGGTAGATGGGAATCCAATTGATTGAGTCACAGTCGCTTCCCTCTTTTAGTATTTTTTAAGGCAGGTCCTATAGCAAAAAATTCTGTCATTTTTATCTAGAAATGTCTTTATTTCACCTTCACTTTTGAAAGAGCATTTTTTAAGATATAAGATTCTTGGTTGACAGTTTTTCTTTAGCCTGTGACTAAAACATCCCAATCACCACAATTGTTTCTGACAAAAAGTAATCAGTTAATTTAATTTGGGTTTCTTTGTATGTTTCAAGATTTTTTCTTTGTATTTGCCTTTTCAACATTTTTACTATAATATATCTGGGTGTAGATCTGTTTGTGTTTCACTTATGTGTAGTTTGTTGAGCTTTTCGATGTATAAATAAATTTTTTCTCTAACTTGAAATATTTTGACCACTATTTCATCAGATATTTTTTCTTCTTCTTTTTCTCTCTGTCCTATTTTGGTTATTCCCATTGTGCATGTATTTTTTAATTTAGTGGTGTCCTACATTTTTCAAAGGTCTGCTAATTTTCCTTCATTTCTTTTTCTCTGTTCATCATATTGTATGATCTCTATTGATCTATCTTCAAATTCTGATTATTTCATCTGCCAGCTCAAATTTACTAGTAAATTTTTCATTTCAGTTTACTATACTTTTCAACTCCAGAATTTCCATTTAGTTTTTAAAATTTTATAATGAATATATTTTAATGTATACTCTCTATCTGATGAGACATTGCCATCATTGCCATCATACCTTCCTCAAATTCTTTAAGCATGGATTACTCTGGAGTTCTTTGAAGCATGGAGTTCTTTGAAGTATTTGTAATAGCTGATTTGAAGTCTTTGGTCTTTTTCTTTTTCTTGGTCACACTTTCCTGTTTCTTTGGAAGCTTTGTAATGTTTTCTTGAAAATTGGAAATTTATAATAATATTAGAGTAACTTCCTTTTACTCTTTACCAAATAAAACAAGTTTCACTGGAAATAGCTTTGGAGCTCCGTTTTACAGCTTGCCTCTTCATCTGGGAAACTTCTGTGCCACTGCTCTATAGCTTGGGCTAGGAGGATGGGACAGTAGCTCATTTCTCTTTGAGTGATATCCTTACTTCACAAGCAGGATGCTGGGTTGGAGAAGGAGCCCCTAGTCTTCTTGGTTTGCCTCTCTTGATGTGGAACCTTCCATAGAATTGGAAGGAATGATATCAACAGAATGACTCATTGCATGTACCCAGTTTTCAGTAAGTGGAGCAGTAGCTCTGAAAAATGGTGAACATAAGGAGGGATAGAAGGCAGTCAAGAGGAGCTTCAAGGTGGTGAATGGTAACATCAGCAATGATAAAGGGAAAGTTTAGTGGATGAAGAACAACATAAGTAGGTGAACCAAGAACTATACTAACAAGTAAAGGAGTCAGAGAGCTAGAATTTTATAATTACTTTTGGTGGAGGCACCTAAGCTAGGACTCCTGCTATCATCACTCAATCCCTTGACTTCTTGCATAGGGCAGGGAAATTGTGCATTTCTTTGATGGTCTTTTCTCTTTTGCAAAATGGCTAAAATGGGGAAGAGAAAAAATGGAAATATTTTTCATTCATTATTCCTATGCATTTCTTTATTTCCCTTTCTATCCATTCTTTTTCAGAATCCTGAGACTCATGTCTCTTAACACCTGGAACCAGGTCCCAGTATCTATCATAATTTTGTCTTCTCTGGTCCCTCCCAGAGCAGTGAATCATTCATTTTGGGCTATAATAACTGTGGTGCTATAGTCTCAGAGCAATGAAATCAAGTTAGACCTGGGTATAAGAATGCTGCCTACATTGAATGGAAACATTGAAAAGCAGTTATGGTCATTTCGGTTCCATTCATCTCCCAAAGTAAGTAACAGCATCTGCCAGATGGAAAGAGTCTAATTTGGTAGATGGAAACATTTCTAAGACTCATGGACTGTATTACAAATGCTGCAACTGAAGTTTCTCATATAATTCAGAATAGTATTCTATACTATATCATTTAGAAAGTCCCAAAGACTTAATGGAATGGAACAGAAAATCTAGCCTCGACAACACTTGCCAAGTTTGCTGATATCATTTAAAGATCACACACTTTTTTACCTACCTCTAATAGGTTAAAAACTTTTCAAAGATTTTTTTCCTGCCCTCAGCATATCTTTAAATGACAGGCACAGATGTTTGCATTCACTTCCAAGTATCCTCACCCTGGGCATTGATGGTCTAAGCACTGGAGTTTGGGTCATGATGTGAATCTTAACAAAACATGCAGCCAAGTCTACTGTCCTTTGCCACCTCTAGCTCTTATAAGTGTCATTGGGTAATTAGATTTTAAAAAGCACCTTGAAATAAGAGCTATAAATAATTCTGTCTCCATTTTTAGAAATCTTCATGTAAATAAGGGTCATTGGAAAAATTCCTGGATCACGCTACATAAAGTTCTGGTGTACATTTGATTTGGGTAATTCAGGGAGAGGGACTGTGGTCTATGGAAATGGGTCCTGATGAAAAGGAGAATAGGGATCTAGTCCTGGTTCTGTCACTAATTAGCTGGATAAGCTCAGGAAAGTCCTTCACCTCATAAGCCCATATACGTAGAATAAGAGGACTGAACTAGATGCTTTTTTTAGTATTCCCTGAAGACTTGTTTTTCCCATGTGTCACCTTCCCAGTCTCCGTGGACTATTTAAACAATGACTCCTAGTATTTCACTAAGTAAGTGGCTCCTTTGACTTGTAGGAAAACTATAGAAGCCAGGATTGGGCCCTTGAATACTCAAAGCTCCACATTACCCAATAAGAGGGAAAAAGTGGTTTTGTGAACCAAGGAAGGAAGGAAATAGATGAATTGGTTCCCAAAAATGGGCTGGCTCAGTCAACATAAGCAATTTAAGATGCTAGCTTTCAGTCAAATTCCTGGATATATGACAATTCTATCTTACAAGGTCTATGGCTAATAGGAAACCAGACGAAAAAAGTATTCATGGCTGGGGGAAAATAGTAACTAAAGCAGTGGACTCTGAAGTCAGACAGATCTAAGTTTTTACTCTAATTTTCCATTTACTAGCTTCATGTCCTTGAGGACATTTGTTAACTTCTCTAAGCTTCATTTGCTTTATTTATAAAATATAGATGTGTAAGAAACTCTTCATACAGTTATTTGGAAAATTATGTGATAGGTATAAAGACCTTAACTCAATGCATGGCAAATAGAAGGTGCATAATTAGTCATTATTCCCATCATTATTAGTAAGGTCTCTTGGTGGTATAATTTGATTTATATTTTATAAAGTATTTAATAAATACCTATTATAAGTTTAGCACAATATAGATATAAAAAGTGCAAGAAATGGTTTTATTCTTCAAAAATTAAAATCCTATTTGAGACACAAAACTGTCATCCACTATGGTGCTGAAAGTATAGATGTATGGGTTGGAGGTTTTGTGTTTCTTAGATAGCCATTTAAAGGCAGTATATAGGATGTAGTTGTTCATGTATTTAATAAGAACAAAATTTGACAAAGTAAAATTTCCCAGTTATCTAATTTTGGCTAAAGGCTTAAGAATATTTTAATGTTGAAAGATATGTTTTAATTCTGAAAAAAATGCATTGATATATATATTTAAATTAAATTAATAAAGTTACTAAACCATGTTGAGAAATGCTTTAGTTTTCAAAAATATATTCAGAGTTTGATCACATAATAATACAAATCCTCAAAGTTTGAGCTTTAGAAAAATTAAGCTGAGTTCTAAAAATATTTCTTAATTGGATCATTTTGGAACCCCAGGTCTTTGATTCACATATAATTTTGGCATTGGGGTTTTCAGAGTGTGTGACTATCAGGCACCTGGCAGAGATGGATTAGATCCAAATCTAACCAGACGTCTGTAGCAGATGGCTCCCAGTGCAGTTACTCCAAACTTGGAATGTGTAAGAAGCTGAAACCTAATCCATTATGGACATATGTGCACTGAGTTAGGGAGGATCTGTGACCACAGAGAACAGGATAGTAGACATAATACTGAACAAGGATGCCTGCTCTAGCGTGACCTTCAGCTATGAAGATCTACTTCTCCTAGATCTTTAAGTGATACCTCAAGACAGCAGATTATTATTCTTAAGTCTCTGAGAACACAACTCAATTTATTCCTATTCAGTTTATTTTCCAAGTTCCTTACATCCAGCTTTAGTCTAGCTTTTCCTTCCAAACCCAGAGAGCTAGACTCACCCATTTATTCTGGTTTGAAGTAACTCTTGTCCCAAGAGTCCAAAATGTCATAAAGAAAAAAGGCATCTCATGGTACAAAGAAACACTGACAATTATAGTCAGCTATTGCACTTACTGAGAGGCATGATTTCCCAGGCATTCCGCATGACTATAGGGCACAATCACAAAAATGTGCTCACTAACCAGGACATCTCAGTCCAGTACCTGTTCATCTTGCCTTCAAATATTTGACTCAACCAGCCTCCCTCAATCAGGGAGGCTTGTCTCAAGATTTTCCTTTAGCCAGAAGTTCCCAAAGTGCTAAGATTCTGCTAGGAAAGACAGTGTACCCCAGTTCCCCAGCTTACAGAGCCTAGAGAAGGATCCTTTAGCCTAGATGGTCAGTCAACAAATATTCTTAGGGTGCATATGTGACAGAAGCAATGCCATATGCTGGTAATGTAGCTATTTCCTTGTGGGACTTAACATTCAGCAAACAGATCCTTCCTTATACTCCCTTTCCTTGAGTATAAGTCAAGAATAGATGCTGTTGTTTCCTTTAAGGAAAGTTTTCTCAACAGTAGCATTATTGACCTTTTGGACAGCCTAATTCTTTATTATGGGGAGCTGTCCTATGTTCAGTGCATTGTAGGATACTTAAGAGCATCCATGGCATCTGCTGTTAGATAATAGCAACCCCCAGTTAAGACATGGGGAGAAAAATTACCTCCATTTGAGAACCACTGGTATAAGACCACCATCCTATTCTTTGGGTTCCCCTAAAATCACCAGAGAAGGAACTGATTTCTCTTTTCCTGTTCAGGCCTTCAGCATCCATGTAGTGCAGTTAACTATCTATAGAACAGATTGAATATGTTGTGATGGCTCTAGACAAGCTTTCCCCAAGCTGACATCCCATGAATGCAGTTCTCTAGAAGGTTATTTGAGGTATGTTAAAAACAAAATGAGTTCTATTGTCAAATATGTTTGGTATATGCTGGATTTAAACTAAGTTAAACAAATTCTTTGTGGCAGGACTCTTCATTACCTTTGAAATGTTCATGTGAATTGTAACTACATGGAGATAGAGTATGCATCATCCCCAAATTTATTTCTACAGAGATCCCTTTTTCACAACTTTCTTATTGATGTCCTCAAGAAAAAATTTCTGAAGAATATAGTTTGGGCAATGGTATCAAAGGACATTCAACCTTTATCCTGGAGTTTAATGGCTTAAGGAGAGGCCCCCATAAAATCAGATATAGAAAATTTAGCAGCAGGGATAAGCAGCGGAAGATGAGCACTGGAGTCATTCTGGTTCTTTTAAATTTCAGCTTTACCACTTACTAGCTGTTGCTTGTTAAGGCAAGTTACTTAAACTACTTGTGCCACATTTTCTTTATCTGGAAAATGCAGTTGCTAATGATGCTACTCCATAAAACTTTAATGAGGATTAAATGAGTCAATAGATGTAAAGCACACAGAGAAATAGATGTAAAGCACACAGAAATGTTAGCTATTGTTCTTATTAGGGCTTAGAAACAATATGGTGAGTGTAGAATCCAGTCTTGGTAAGGCTGCCTCAATGAGGGACAGAAGAACAGCTCCAGCAAATGAGAGAGTCTGATTGTTTGCCTGAAGATCCCAGACATTGGCAACAATTTCCCATACCTATGAAAGAACTGAAAACCAACATTGGTTGCAAATTATTAAGTATCATTTCAGATAAAGAACTCTCCAGAATAGATAGGAAAGGAATGAATTTACCTTTCTGTTATGTTCAGTTATGTTCAGAGCATTGGTTTTAAATATTGACCTAGATTCTTTGCAATTATCCACTTGCTATGAAAGGATAAGGCCTTATAGAATCTTTATAGAATCACAGAAAATGAGGATGTTCAGTGAAGGGAATGGATGAAAATGCCCAGTAGCATAGGGAGCTACTGTCTTTTCTAATAGAAGAAGCATTAGGTGAGGAGGTGAGGAGTTATTTAACTCCCAGAATTTGAGGTACTCTGTCACAGCTGCAGCCATGGATCCATCAAGTATACATTAAGGCATTGCTCAGATTTTTTGATCAATTGTATCCTTGGTAGACATTATATTAAGAAAACTTAGACCAATGAGACTTGACGATTGTCTCTCTGAAGATCCCATTCCCCTCCTCTGTCAATAGCATCTGGAATTTTGTGACCTGGTTCCTCTTTTATATTTTGTTTTCACCAACTGTGATCTTGTCTCCTACTATATTTGCATCACTAGATATATCTCATTTTTGTTGCCACCCATTTCCTTTGGTCCTGGGGTCCTTTTTTGTCCCTTATAAAATTTACTGGAACCTGTTCATGCGTTCTGAAAAGTTCTAATCTTTTCTGATAAATTCATTAATGGTTAAGCATTAATGTTATTCCTATCAGGTTTGCTGGAATTTTTAAAAAAGTCAAGGTCTCAACTAAGACAACAGGGACAGCTTGATGGAGGAGGTGCATTTGGGAATTTTGGTGTCCATGATTATCCATAAATCATATTCCATAGGTAATTATATATTCTAACTATGTGATGGGCCATCCCTGGCTAGGACATCTAGCCTGTCACTTTTTGAACCTCTTAGAGGTTTTCTTGCATACTTTTATCCAGTAATTGTCTCCATCTTTTATCTGCAAAGAACTTTATGAACAGTCTCCTCTTTTATTCCTATTTATCACTTCCTTCCAGAAGTGAGGTAGTAGAATATAACAGACACAACCCTTAATTCATGTCTGAACTAGTCTGAAGAATAGGTCGGTAATATCTAATTGTGTAGATGAGGACTGAGATTCACAGAGGAGAAATGAGTTGCCTGAGATATGTAGCTCAATAGACACCTTGCCCTTCTGGGTCATAAAAAATATTTGGTGTATAATGAGGTCAGCTCATTCTTGTTAGGTTTGCTATCTAAGACTCCAGGATCTGATCTTGATGGAGTCCTATTTACAAGAGAATGACCAAGGCGAACTAGAAAGTGATCAGAACTGGAACTTTTCATGTTCAGAGGAGCCAGGAGAGCTGGCATTATAAAATCTGTTCAGAACTCAACTCATTTTGAAAGTGCTTTCTTAATCACTAACACATAGCTAAATTAAAGGATTCCTCTTTTATCCTGCTTTTCTTTTCCTATCCACATGAGTATAAAGGGTCTTTAAAGGAGGGAAATAGGACAGAGAAGAGTCAAACAAGTTCAGGATATTTGTTACCTCAATTCCCTTCCCAGGGTGTTTAGGAATCACAAGAGACCTTTATGCTACTTCCACTGGAAGTTTTGAAGCCAATCGCAGTAACTAGGAACAACTCCTGAGATGTCTACAATGATCCAGGAGAGTTATCTTACATAAGGCAAAATTTAAGGTGCAAGATGATTTAAGGAATTAGGGCCACTAAAGACAATAGGTTTATAAAATTTGGGTATAATTTAATGCCCTCATTCCATTGAAAACCAGATCCTTAAGTCATCTCTCCTGATGGCTGGACTACTCTGAATCATAAGGTATTCATCAAATGGTCTATAAGGTATTCTGAACTCTTCTTTCTAGCTGAGGCAAAAAAAAAAAAAAAAAAAAAAGAAAGAAAAGAAAAAAGAAAGAAAAGAATGTGATCCCAATAGCTGGAAACTCATTAGCTCTAAGTACTGGAGCACTGCCAGGATTGCATTATGGAAGTTGAACATGCTTGAGTCAGGGTTGTCTTTGAGGTACCGCAATCCATGAGGAACTAAAAGTTATCAGAACTACTTCCAGTGGATAGATTCCTATTTTCTCAGAAATATTTCAACAGCTTTGCCTTGACTGAGACTGATATATGCATAAGCACATTTTCTGCAACTGTAATAGAAGAATAGCTACTGCATCCTTTTAAAAAATTCATTAGGAAATGCGGCAAAGATAATCCACAAGCAGTCAGAATGCTTCATATTCCATCTTAAAATAACTCTTTTGTGGGAGTTGAATGCTTCTTTGCAGTACCAGCAGTGATTTGTAACCTAGCAGTGGAAAGGAAGTATCCATCTTGAGTTAATCCAAGCCTTGCAGGACGACACACACTCCAGGAATAATATCGGTTTCCTGGTTAGGTAGCAGCTGCTGTCTCTACTGCCACCTGAATAATTGTGTTGACAGATCTTTGTGGTGTGAATCAAATCTTAAAGGCAAAATGAGGAAAAGTAAAACCACAGCTCCCATCTATTTTTTTTTTTTCCTCTAAGACTCTTAGTTGCTTCAAAGTAAGAAGGTTGAAAAATGGATCTCAATTGAAATGTAGTCTTTTCCATATCTGGATGCAGCAATGCTTAGCATGGAAGGTATATTCATCCACTTGTATTAAATTTAGCTCTTTAATGAGGGGAGACAATGTTAGAAAGGGAAATAATATAAATGCTGTCTCTCAGTTTCCATTGCTTATTAAGACTTTCAGGGACCCTGAATTTTTTACAAACTAGCTTATGAAAACATAGTAAATCCTCAGGAAGAAAGGTATCTTTGATTAAATGAATGTTATCTCTAATGCTTTCAATCTATTTCTCTAAAAAGGGGGGAAGAGAAATGGAAAGAAACAAGGGAGATAAAAGCAAATACCAGAACTCAGGAGGTTAACAATCAGGTTAAAAGTCTCAGAGATTTTGCAGTTAAAATACTCTATAAGAAATCAGGAAAGAGAGCTGTGGTCAACAAACAACAGACACTTCCATGTGAAGAGTTTCCTCTTGGTAAAGTAATGTTTAAAGTACAATACACAAGGTCACATCCATAGCAGAATGATTTTAAATGCCAGAATAGTCTTGTGATTTGATGATACAAAAATTGAAATATGAAGTAAACTTAGGGTCAGTTGTAAAATCCCTGAGCTATTTAAATAGTAATAACATTGGCTATAATATACAGAACATTAAATTTGAGCCAAAACACGTATGCCGATAATGGATTTAATTATCACAACAGCCCTGTAAGATAAATGTTTTTGTTATCCCCATTTTATGGATGAAGAAATTAACTTGAGGAGAGATTAGGTAACTGGCCTAAGGTCCTATAAGATTCAGTCCCTTCTCTGTCTGATTCCAAAGCTGTGCTGCCTGTGGCAGAGACAGTACTGAGCATTTTTCTTTTTTCTGGACATCAGGAATATGCATTTCTCAGCCTCCCCGCCATGAGACTGAGTCTTTGCCAGTGCAATGGGAACAGAACTTATTTGTGTGACTTCTGGGCTCAAGCAATTAAAAGATGACATTCCTCATCCTTGTTCTCTCTTTGCCTTTCTCTGAGACTGTGAAGTCTGAATGTTTTGAAGGTGTTAGTGTCAAAAGGTGATAGAATGCTGAGTAACACTGTACGAGAGTCACCTAGGAGATCTTTCCAGCACATTTGTCTGTGACATGGGCAACAAATGAATCTTTTATTTGTTAAGCAACTCAGATTTCAGGTTATGTTTGTTACTGCAGCACAGTCTATTCTGTTCTGACTATTACAATTAAGTTCCTGCAACTCTCAATTTTTTAGCTGTTAATGAAGTATGTCCTGATGTCTTATTTTTATACACGAAGAAGTGATAGATTAAAAAAAATCAAATTGAGCCTAAATAAAACATTATCTCTAGAAGCATCATATAGAGTAAAAGAATTACTTATGACACATTTAGAAAGGCAGTGTTGTATGAAAATAATGCTTTTGGGGATGTAGAGTTACCTTTCAGTGGTTCAGAAGCCTGCTCATCTAATTTATGTAGAATTCATAGTTTTGATAACTCTTCTGTCTCTAAAGCCTAGGAACTCTTATCAATATCACTTTCATCAGCATCTCTATGGAAGAAGGATAAAACTGTGCGTCAAACTTGTTCTCTTCCCCTTTAAATAATTCAAAGGGAAGTCCAAAGTACTATATTGCTTGATCTATTTGATTTCCCTATACCTTTGATGTCAAGAGATAGACTTAGTAGAAGAGAAAAATTATGACACATATAAAAGGTTGACAAGCTGCTGAAGCCTGAGTGGAGTGAATCTAACTTATCTCCATTTTACAGATGGAGAGTATGAGATCAAATCAGTTTTTCTGGGGAAAGCTAGTACTAAACCTTGATATTTGACACCTTGCCGTTTTTTAGGTATTAAAATTCTGTAACATGGAATCTCCCCCAAATGTTCCTTATAAGGGATGACCTTTGATTTATTGGATGACTGGCCTCTTGATTATAAAATGCTGATGATGTAAATGACTAATGCAGGCAAACAGCCTTTCCCCAGGAAAACCTCATAAATGGGGTGTGGCAGTAGTAGCTCACTTAGAGATGGCCAAGTAAACTCTTTGAGTTCAACTGATAATATCAGTTTTCTGTTGGAAAATATTAAATAAGGAAGACCCTTATTTCTCAGCATTTTCTTCTACTAATTCTCTATGTAGTTTAATGACCTTTAAACCAGTAATACATTGAACTGGATATTTGATTTAAGATAATTTCTATACCAGATTTTTCTCTAATGTAATCATTCATGTATTTTAAACACATCCACCCTCAGCACATGATCCCAGTGCAGGTAAACTTTGATTACATCTTCCCTAGACACTGGTGGAAGTGGAATGAAGATGTATGATGACACATTCAGAAGGGGGGAACTTAGGTGTTTGGGGGAAGATAATGACAGGGTTTGATTTCTCATTTTCTTCCTATGTGATTGTTGCCATCAGAAACCTCAGAGTTTCTGATTCTTCTCAGATTTGATTTGTCACTTTTCCCTAGTTTTAGACTTATGTAGAAAACTTAGCATTAAGATTCCAATACCAACCTAATATCATTATTCAAACTTCACTCAAGAAATTTATTCTTTAATAATTACCGCTTCTGATTTAGAAACTGATCCTAGGTTACAGACATACGGCATAATGCAGCTGCTTTAGAGGCTCAGAATCTAAAGATGCTTCCCTTTTTCTTTTTGTATGGTGGTAAAGACTTTTTTGGTTTTGATATAAAGTAAAAGTTGTGCCATGTTGACAGTACAGATGAGGTAAGACACGGCATTAGCTGTTCCATCTGGTGTTTCTTAAATAGGACAAACTATTCTTGGATCTGTGAAGTGCCTGCTTCATCTCACAGGAGTTGGAAATGACTGGGCTTCTCAGTGAAGATGTGGAAGATGTGACTTTTAAAGCTAAGTGGAAAAAAATGGAGAAATAACATATATAGAGAAGAAGTGTCTAGGAAGTGATTCTGTTTCTACTAAAGATCAGCAAATAGGAGTTTTTATGACAAACTTATGTCTCTTTCCAATCCAAAAACCTTATTTTTAATACCAGAGTCATCTATTTGTCTCTTTAGGAATCCCTTTGAGATTGCAACTGCAATTTATCGTTTGCAATGATAAACTCACCAGTCCACAAGTGTTTAGCACAAGATTTGGGAGGCGAATAAAATTGAAATTTCAAAGCACTATCTCTGCAGGAGTCTTATAAAAGTTTTGGCAGCATTCTCTTCCATCCTCTTGCTGTGGCTCTGATAGAGCTGGTGTGTTGCAATGGACTCTGTGTTGAGTAGTTTGGGAAGTTATCTCAGGTTCTTTCTCATTTCCTTGTCTTACAATGTGCCTTGACTTCTTGTTTCAAACTAAGTACAAATATCTTTAGATTAAACATATGTTTCTGATCAGGATATCCTAGAATAATTTTTGGAAGCATCATACTCTAATATAGTTAAAGGCAAGCTTAAAAAGGACACTCCTGTATTGTGACCTGGCCTCATAATGATAATCAGGATAATAATAATGAGAATCAGGTCAAAGAACATTAGAGTTGGAATGTAATTACTTGATTTATATCATCATATGTTTGTGGAAAGAGCACATTCACTAAGCATGAAACATTTAAAAATACCTAAGATAATTCTATCAAAAACTGTACAAAGTACATATTTTCAAAAAAGTATAAATCTTCTGTAATGAAGGATAGGATACAGAAAGGATTGAAAACCAAGGAGGTATAGCATTTTTCTAGTGGAGATGAGACATTATGGTAAATATATCGATTATTCCTGAATGAATATGAATTCAAGGTAATAGTTGTAATAAAAACCTAAATGGTTCTTTTTTTGTACCTTGAATCTAAAGTTTACCTGTTCTAAATTTCATGAAATAATTAAGAATATGTTGAGAAAGGGGAAAAAAAGACAAAGAGGAAAATGTCTATTACTCTCCTGTTTATGTGATTCTTGATATTGATGAATTTTGGACAGTTTGGAGTTTTATTAATAGCTCACAAGTCTTAAATTAGTGTACCATTTTTTTTGCTCTAGGTAATAATGTCATGTTTCATCGTGTCTTCATGGCTTGATTTAATTTCATAGAAGACAAACTACCCTTAAAGTTTTATTAATAGGATTTTGTGAGAACAAGACCCTGGTATGTTTGTTACAAAATAATGCTTTAGAAATTTCATATTTTCCCTATTTTACTGCAAAACATTTCTAAAGCTATGAAGTGACATCAGTTTGTTGCAACAATAAACTAAACAACAAAATTTAAGTTAAACTTATTTTTCTCAGTTTAAGTAGGTTGTGAGTGAGCCTATGAGCAGAATTAGCATCTCTATAACCAAAAATAATGAAAATAGTGAAAAAATGGTCATCCATAAATAGTCATGTTTAGCTGTAAGAAAATTAGTATATTCCTAGTCTCATTTAACTCTGTCAATGACATTTTATAAGAAGATTCAAGGCAAGTAACAGGTGCAAATTTGTTGACTAATTTGTATCTAATAAGATAATGGGAATGAAAATGAATCCATAAACTGCTTTGCTGTTTCCATGATCTACAACTTGACAGAAGGTGTCCTGAGGAAAACTCATGGTTTAAGAATTTGATATGTTTATGAAAATGCTCTGTGTGGACAGAGTCTTAGATGCATCCTAGTCTGCTTCAATGAACCTTCTACAAACAGGGTAATGTGGCATTTGAAAGAGTGAATGTTTTACTAAAGATTCTATGTCAGAGTCCAATTCAGCCAAGCTGTGACAGCATTATGTTCTATATTAACTGAGGTATGCATTAAGAAGCTGACTTGGGAGTTGGAAATACAAATCAACTATCTAGTGAGGCTTAGTCTTCTAAGTTAAAAATAGTTAATAAGGATAGATACAGAATTTGGAGTTAGACCAATTTTATAGGTACTGAAATGGCCTTATATTTATTCATTCATTCATTCAAAACTATTTTTTGAGCACCTCCTATGGTCCAGACATCTTACTAATTGTATAAGAAAAGTGTGATGAATAAATATGGTCACTCATTGAAGCTTACAATCTAGTTATGGAGTTAAAAAAAGTACTCCATGTCTTGTTAAAGTTCCTTATAAATTAGAAACAAAGTAATATATGTAAAGTATGTGACAAAGTGCTCAGGAAATATTAGTCTTCCTTTCTGCCTTATATCTTTGTACACAGGATACCTTATTGTGTTTAGTTACCAAGAAGATTTAGGATTCAAGCAATATTATTTTTTATTATCATTTAAATGCAGGTCATGAACTTATAAATGATTAAGGGAAAAGGTGACAACATAAATATATTCTGTACTTATTGAGCAAGAAAGAGAAGGCAGCATGTATGTAATACAGAAAATTAATCATTTTAAAAGTAGACATTGCAGATATATCATAGAATAATTCCAAGAGAGTAGAAGAGACAGTCTGAGAATCTCTCCCTACTCAATCAACTGAATAAAAATATTGTAGCTCCTCTTATTAATATCAGACTAACTGTCCTTGAAGGTTGATAGTACTTAGGAGAATAAGCGGGGCCAACTTCCAAGTTATTGGGTTGTTTAGATTCACCCTCAGGCTTCTCTGCCCTTTCAGAGAAGGCACCGTTTCAAGGAAAAATGAAAAATGAGGAATTATGATCAGAGAGTGACTGAAGGCTCTTTAAGCCAGAGGAATGTCTATGTAGGGCAGAGTTAGTTGGTAGACTAGAGATATTCTAGACTAAATAGCAGCAGAATCCTTCAGGCAGCAGTTTGAGTAACTGCTGCTCTAGCAATTACTACCAAAGACATCAGCATGTTGTGCTACATTAACTTTTTGACCCTGTCCACTTCTGCTGTTCTGTATACTCCTTGTACACTACTTGACAACTCTAGACCAGAGATTGTACCTTTTTGACTGGGGCTTGCTCTTATGCAGCACACTAAAAGAACTGATCTGGCTAACAATGTTAATGTTGTTGTTCATTCTTTCATTAATTTATTTAACAAAATTGGATTTATTAAGTATTTACCATGTGCCAGATATGCTTCCTATGAGGATACATCAGTGAAGACAACAGACAAAAATCCCTGCCCTTGTGGATATTATAATATGTGTGTGTAGAAGGGGTGATCTAGAGGATAGATAAAAATATAAACATAATTAATAATTAAATCATATAGCATTTAAGTAGCTGGTAAGTACTCTGTAAAAAATAGATTAAGGTAAGGGGGTTATCAGCAGTACTGGGGAAGAGGAAGAAATTTTAAAAGGGATGGTGACATTAAGGTGATATTTGAGCCACAAATAAGGTGATATTTTAAGGAAAGACAGGGAGTGAGCCAGGAAGATATCTGGAAAGAGCTTTCCAAGCAGAGAAAACAAGCCTATAGCCCTGTCTCAGGGGTGCTTGGTGGGGGAGAGGATCATCAAGAAGCTGAACTAGAGTGAATAAGGGAGAAACTAACAGGAAATGAGGTGAGAGAGGGAATGGGTTCCTATTTTGTAGGTTCTTACAAGCCTTAGTATGATTTTCTTCATTTTCACTCTTGTTTTCACCATGTATGTGACCTTGATATGATACAACCATCAATTGGTTGATCTTGTTTCTAACAAAGGGCAGGTACTTGACTTTCTTAGAAGGAGGAAAGAATTGAGAGAGGAGAGATAGAGGACTTACAGTCTCCACCATCTGGGGATCAAGTTGATTGTTGTTAATGGGTTTTTGTTGTATCATCTGAAGCTATAAATGTATCTTTCCTGCTGTAGGCATAAGGCTCTGGCATGAGATCAGTGGTGCTGATGCAGAGGCTCCCAGCCTGGAGCTCCCAGAAACACTACAGCCTCTGTCAATCAGGATAGCCTATATCTGTAACTACAAATGTCAGTCACTTTGTAGCCATTTAAATGAACTCAAGGAGTCATTTCCTGGTCCAAGATTACTTTGGATGTTTTTGACCATATGTGGATTAATTTGGGCAGTTGGTTTTCAAAACTTTCATCCATCATTTTAGAATGTTATTTTCTAGCCTCTTTTATTATTTAAAAATCAGAGCTACATTTTAATAATTTGCTTTTTAATAAGGAATGAGAAGCAGCAGAATAAGAGTTGAATTTATGAGAAGATTATCTTAAATCTTGGACATGTGAGAGACTCCTTTTCCATGTGCTAATTCAATTGGGGTTTTTCGAAGATATACAATCATATATCTCATTCCAGCCTCAGATGCGAGAAGGCAATTTCAAGAATTCATCCCTCTAGGAAACATCACAGTTTCACTAAAACTAAATAAAGCAGAACAAATAGCCAAGTAGTTGGAAAAATACAAAACACATCTATTCATCTATATATTAATTCATGCAGCTTAGAAGTTTGTTGGTATTTGGATATTTACGTGAAGAATGTCATGTATTCCAATAACAATGTTCAGACATCATAACACTAAATTCAGAAAATGCCAGATCTAGTGAAACAAATATAAATGGGTACTTTCTGACCATGAGATATACTTTCTCCCTAAAGGTATAGCTAATATAGAAGATGAGGTAACTCCTGTGGGTCTTTGGTGCCTTGGAGTGTACTGTGGTAACATGTTTTCAATCCACATGAGTACAAATTAGGGCCAATGAATTAGTTGCAGCTGAGAGAGGCAGTAGCAGACAGTGCTGAATAGAATAAGTGTGGAAGTTGAAAGGAAATTAATTGAGACCAGAAGAAAAGGCATTTGCAAAGCAGGGAAACATTCTCAAATATTTTATCAAAAACATTAACTTCCCTACTAATTATTGCCTCTTCCATCTCAGCATTCACTCATATAACTCATTTCCATCTCAACCTCCATTCATGCTGCCATGTTAGAGATTTTGTTCTTGGCCTGATGGTGAATTGGATTATGTTTTTGATTTCTGGGAAATTTTAGTATCTTCATAATGAAACAAATCCTATTTGTTTGAATCAATGTGAATGGTGAGTTAGAGAGAAAGGAATATTTCTCCTAAATTTAACCACTGCGTGATAGTCTGTTTGAATTGGAATAAGTGACTAGCCCAAACTGAGGTGTGTTTAAAAAAGTGGAGTTGAATTTTGGCCCATTGTTGTTCTTCAAATTCTGGAAAACCCATTTCAGGACTGTCTTAAACTTTGGACATGAAGAAGCTTCCCAAAGCAGGTTTGCCTAATCACATTTTGAGAGATTTCTTGAATCCTTCCTCAACAAAAGACTTTTTATTCTGCACAGTGATATGATCTAGGGTTTGGTTCCATCCCAGATGAGGCTCTCAGTTGTAGAACTGCAACTCTTTTACCCTCTGAGAGTGACCCGAACCTAACAGGCCAACTTTATTGAGGTCACCCTAGCCTGAGGAAAGTCTTCAAACCATAGATACCACTTGGATTGCCAGAAAAAATGAATTACCTTTTTCTGAAGTAGCCAGAAAAGTGAGTTGCTGTTATTTATATTGCATCTTAACATTTAAAATATAGTCAGGCAGAGAAGCCAAAATTTAACTCCATAATTCTAATCAGAACATGACTTTTAAATTATCTGATTCATTCAGATTAAGTCAGCTTCATTTTCCTATTTATTTATTCTATTTTAAAAGGAAAAATAGAATGGTTAAAAAATTCATACAGTAATGAGGCTGTTCAATAAAAAGTAATATATTGCTACTCCACACTCCAAGTCTCTCTTTGCTAGAGACAACTACTGCTAACAGGTTCTTGTTTAATCCTTCCAGAAAAAAAAATACATACACATACATACATTTATATTCCATTTTTTAAATGAGTGGAAGCATCTCATGTAGATACAACTGCACTTTACATTTTTATTTTAACTATATAATATTTTTGGAGTTTATCCTTGAGAAAATGTCTTTATGCTAGTACATGAGTGTAAATCCAGGCAGGAAATTGCTTGATGTAAGTTTATATGAATTTTTACGTTTTTGATGGATATTACTATATTGCCTGCCAAAGAGGTTGTCCCAATTTCTTTTCTCATTAACAACATACGAGAATGCCTACTTTCCCATACCATGTCCAACACAGCACTTTCAAACACTTTGATCATTGACGTTATATTTGATGAAAAGTTATATCTCATTGCCTAAGTATACACATCCTTAATTATAACTCAGGCTGAATACCTTCTAACCTCCTAAGTTGGGTATAATTATATCCAGTTTATAAATGGGTATAGTTCCTTTTCGAAGTTTGATTTGGATTGTCCTGTTACCTTCTAGTGTCTTTGAGGGCAACAACAATATCCAAGCTTCTGGGTCAGGAATTGTATTGTCATTGGTGTTGCTAATGAAATCTAGCTGATGTGTGTAAACACAGTACTGCTTTATTATAAAGCTGTGTTGAAAGATGAGGGTGCTTTTATTATTGTAGAGGGAGGGAAACATTGTACATTCCATCTACCAGGCACTTGATTAGTACTGCAGTACAACTGTAATTCATGCTCTATAAAATGTTTACATTTCTCTTTGAAATTGATTTTACTCTTTAAGGCAAGACTTTCCTCATAATACTTATGCCATAAATGGACACAGACAGCCAGATTAATTTTTGCCAACTTGTACTTGAAAGCCTTCGGCAGCATTATTTTAGGCTTAGGAAAAATCTAATTGGTCATAGCTAACATTTTAGAAATATCTTTTTGTAAGCAAACCAAAAAGATATTTTCATTCAGTGTGTTCTCTGGCAGTGCCTTTTATTTGAACTGCTTGGCTTGTAAACACACAATATATACTAACTTGGAAACCCCCACACTGGCATTCTCTCCTATTTTGATAGAAGCTGCTTTGCATAGGTTGTGTTCATTAGCTATTCTGGTGATATACATTGTGTGACTAATGTGGAAAAGCTAACTGCTAATTCACAAGGAGCTCATAAAACAGACTCTAGGAGGCAAAGATGTATTTAAGGTTAGTACAAATTAAAAGAAATAACCTCTTCTAGAAACCAAGGTAAGCAAAAGTAAAGACCCAAGGATAGTTTTCATCAATATCATGACCAAATATTTTCTTAAATGTCTTTCCTAGTATGAGGAGAATAGCGGCCACAAGGCATAATATTTTAATATGATGAGATTAAAATAAAAATGGTGCCATAATCTCAATGTCTAAAAAACTTAACTGTATATATATATATACACAAAACCATAAAATAATATTTCTGGTAATAAACCGAATATTTTTGATGTAGTTCTTGAAGTATATATTAGTAATATATGCTAATCTCTAGGGAAAACTTAAAGATTTCCTATTATTTCCAACTTCCCCATTTGTAGTAGACAAATTTTAAGGTGGCCCCCATGATCCTCACCTGCTGGTATTCACAACTTGTATAATCTCCTTCCATTACGTGTGAGTGGAATTGGTAACTTGCTTCTACATCATAGAACATGGCAAAGGCAATGGGATTTCACTCCCATGATCATATTACACTGTATATGTAATATACATATTACTGAGATACATACATACTACTGAGACTCCCTTGCTCCCTTTGAAGAAGGAAGCTGACATATTCTGGGCTGCTTGTGTTGTAAAGGAACACATAGCAAAGGATTAAGAGTGACCTGTGGGAGCTAAGGGTCTCAATCCTACAACCGCAAGGAATTGGATTCTGCCAACCACCATGTGAACTTGGAAGAGGACCCAAGGCTCAGACAAGACAGCAGCTCTGGATGATATATTGCAGCTTTGTGAGACCATGAAGCAGAGAAGTCAGTCAAGTCATGTCTGGGTTCCTGACCCACAGAAACTCTGAGCATTATAAGCCATTAAATTTAAACCACTAAATTTGTGGTAACTTGTTATACAGCATAGAAAATGAATACACTACCCAACAAAAAAATACAACCTGTAGTAGATTCTGTTTTTATTAAAAATAATCACTGCTCTTCTCTGAGGGCAAATGATACTTCCCTAGTCTATGGAATCTTATAGAATGTGTTGCTAGTCCAAGCAGGAGAATTATACTTTCTTGTCCTTTGAACTCAGTAGTGATCATCTGATTTGCTTTGGCCAGTGGAATATGGATAGAAGCCAAACTTTGAGAGCCAGCTTGAGGTTTCCAATATCTCTGTTTTTTTTCTCTGCCACCTGCCTGTTACTGACATGAGTTGGGCATATAGTGAGAGCAAAAATTAATTTTTATTCTTGTAAGCCACTGAAATTTTAGGGTTGTCACCACAGGATAGCCTACTTTTTCCACCTCAGAGGAAAAAATTCCATTACAGGTCAAAGACGCAATTGGGTCAAATTGCCATTCAGACTTTTAAAATTTTGACTTTTAAGCAGGAGAGTCTCTTTAGATGGCTTCCTTCATTGTATTATCTCACTTAGGTGATATCATCATATGCCATTCTCCTTCTGTATCTTCCAGAAGCAAAGTCTGGTACATATAACATGTATGGAGCTGTTATACTCTTGGCAGTCTCAGCTGGAAGGTCATTTTGGGATTAAATTCCAAGGGGGAAGGTGGGATGAAGTACACTACTTAAAACTTCAAGAAAAAGCTCTTTCTGTGAGCTAATTTTTCTGCTCCTTCTAATCTTTGTAGAAGAAAGACTTAAAAGACCAAGTTAGGATAAGAACCTGGGAAAGAGGGCTAAAGAAACATTTGGATTGCCTCTGACCTAGAGAAAGGATTTCCAAGATCTTAAGAGGTACTACTAAGTTCATCATGGTGGGAGACCAACTTAGAATTAGGACCCATGTTCTAACTGATAACAATGTGGTTATTTTCCCAGAACATCCATCTTCCTTTAATCCCTCAAGAAAGCCATGCTAAGTAGTTTAGGGATTTAGGCTCCTAATATCTCTGATCAGAAACACAGTGAATATTGCTGATGGTATTTAAATATCTAAGTATAGGATAGTAGAGGGAGACAAGAGGATATGGTTCACTCAAATTCTACTTTAAAACAATCATTTAATGATTGTTTTAAAAATTTGTGTTCTTGTCTTGCTACAGAACAGAAACTCTTACTAAATTCCTTTGGAACCATTTTAATGTGAATTTGTGTATTCATTTCTACATAATACTTAACTTTGACAGATGTTGCTAGTTTAGTAATATATGTAATGGTGAAAGCAGCCTGCAATCAGACTACCTGGGTTTGAATTCTTAGGGACTCTGCCACTAAAATGGCTGTACAACCTTGGGGAAGTCATTTAAACTTGCTGTGATTCAGTGTCCTCATCTATAAATTATGCTTATCTACAATGATTTTTATGAAAATTAAATCAAATAATGCATGTCAAGTGCCTTCTTATTAGACTTAGCCTATTCTTGTTATAACCACTTATACTTCACAATGGAAAAGCTACTGACCATGTAATAGGAGAGGTCCTCATACATTATCCAAAGCAGCATTTCATTCATTTTCAGTTCTTTTTTTTTTTTCTTATTTCTCCAGATTGGCTACGTCACACATTTGTTAGAAGAACTGTAAAAAATCACAGCTTTCTTTAAGCCTCCTTTCTTGTTATAGTCCCCCCACCAGCTGTTTGCTCTCTAGCAACAAAGTTGGAACTGCAGTTAAAAAAAAACACTAGTTATGCTAATGAGGAACCAAAAAAAAGGATTTTGCTTCAGATATACTTGCTGGTTTTCTTTGCACTAGCTCGTGAGTTGAGCTGACTTTTCTTAAGTGGCTACCAGCTAAATGCAAGAGTTCTGATATGCACCATATCTGTTTGTCATCAGCAGCCTTGCCCAGCTGCCTGACATAATACAATTTCACTTGAAGGCAACAGGACAGGGCAGAACTGGTAAATAATTGGTAGAGAATGAGGAAAACCGACTGGGCATCAGTGGCAGATAAAATGTCTAATACATAGTCTGAATGAGAGTGGCAAAGTCAGGTTGAATCTAAGTGAGATGAAATTTCAAGAGCTTTTGATCCAAGGGGGCACAATCTGGGTCAGAGACAGGCTTTAGGATGGCTGTGATTCTTGGTGCTTGGTAGAACGAAGAAGGGAAGGCTCACTGAAACAAGGGGAAGGGTCTGGATGCCTGGTCTACCCCTGGAGAAAAAGTCCCTTAAAGGAATTAGGAGAGAGGACCAGGGCCAGAATCGACTGTCCCGGGTGGGTGGCTAAGGCGAATTAGGCCCCAGGGTCCTGGTGGTGTGGAGGGGATAGATTAGGAAGACTGTTGCTCGCTGATCATTTTCAGGCCGAGAACAATGTTCACTCAAGGTGGCATCCGCTTGCATCCTGTCACTGGAACAGGCCTTGTCTGGGCCAGAATTCCCAGGAGGAAACATTGTTACTAGCTATTTGGTGAGAATGAGATAGATAAAATTTAAATCTAATTCCTTCTTTTCTTTGTCTTTCCAAAGCTTAGCCTTTTTATTTTTAAAAGAATCAAAAGCACAACCCCCGCTATTGTTAGTGTCCAGCTGTTTGCTGACATGTGTTAGAAATGGAAATTTGGAAGCAGTTGGCCCTTGACCTCATTAGCATGTGAAGTTTCACCTTTTCAGATCTAAAAGAGAATTTATGTAAATGCCTATATCCAAAATTAGATTCGAAAAGCACATTTGTTTCCAACCAACCACTTTTAATATTTAAATAAAGACAATATAATTATCCATATGGATAGTTATAACTGTTAACCTAATTTATAAAATCCTATCAAATTTACTTTGTAGATTTAAAGAAAATGATGGTTGAAGTCTTAAATCTTAAGAATATTTTATATTAGAAGACTACAACATTATAAAAAGACTAAATTAAGATCTTTTCAGTAGGGAAAAAAAAACCAGGAATGATGTTAGAATAAACCTAATAGGTTCCTTAAAGGTTCCTTAAAATTTGCCCTCATACCTGTCTTCCTACACATGAAGACATTTGTTTTGAGTAATAAAATAAGGTATCAGAGAAGATTCCATTAAGCAAAATATTTTTTTAAATAGACAAGTTTTGTCAAAAATAAATAAATAAAAACTTGTCCAGACTCAAGGGATTTTATTGTTTGGTAGGAAATGAGGAACATTTAACCTCTGACCTGAGAGATTTTATCATCCATTGAATGTATAGTAGTAATAAAAGGAAAGGTATATATGATTATGCAAACATACATTATATACAAAGTTAGTAAGAGGTGATTTTTAAAAATAGAATGAAAAATTTGTAATTAAATTATACAGCTGGCTAAGCACCAAAGTGTCATACTGAAAGAAAAAAAGTATTTCTCAATTGAAAGCCAGATAACAATGAGATTAGTCAAGTGATGCATTAGATAACAAAACATAAAATTGCTGACTTCATGTTGATCATTAGCCAACTGACACAAGTGATGACAACATTGTCTAACAAATGTTACCGCATTTGAAATTCAACTACAGTTCATAGCATTTGGGTGACAGACTGATTTTAAGTCAGTGAATTGTTTTTGAAATATATTAATGAGTTTTACTCTTTTGCAATTCCATGCACCTGATCTTCTGACTACTTAGTCAGATACATCTATTTCTGTGCTACATTCAGCTTTCGATTATATTATCGCTTTGAGTAGAGACAATCATGAAAGCTAGAATTTCTCAAGAGATAAGAGGATTTTCTAAATCCTTTTAGCATTTTTTAGGGTACTATTTTGCTTGTCTATTCAATAACCATTAACTCTCCTTTCTCTATTCTAACAGAAGCCTGACTGGGTTCAGTTTCCCACTTGGCCCTGAGCCTCTGCACCAGCCCCAGGGCCGGACTGAGCCAATCACAGTGATCTCCAATCCTTTTCCAAAGATAGTTTAAGCATAGGCAAGTGATGCTTCTGATCAACATTTTCTTTGCTATAAGAAGTTAAATAATGTTGTTTTGGTAACTAATTAAATTCATGAATTGGCTAAAGGGAAAAAGGCATGAGCCATATAGCATGATTATAGAAGAAACATGTGCTAATCTAATTAGCATTAAATATATCATAATTCAGTAATGCAAAAAGAGTCACAATGTGATACACAGTAGAATGATTAATTATTAAAAATAAGTGACAATACAAATGTTGACAAGAATATGGGACAACTGTAACACTTCTATACTGCTGGTATATTATACTTTTTTTTTTTTTTAAATTGCCCAAAAAAACCCCACAGAACACCTCAAAGGACGAAGTTATCTTCTGCTGCTAGATATCATTGTTCCTATGTTCAGTACCTGGAATGGTGGCAGCTGTCATGTTGATGTGGGCTATGGGTGGGAGGCTCTTTGTCTCTTCGGAGATAACCTTAACCTAAGCTGTCTGTCCTGACTTGTGGGTGTGGGATGGTAAGAGGCTGCAACCCTGCCCTTGGTAACTATGGCAACGACTCCAGTCCCAGGAAACAGTTTATCAATGCAAATTCTACAAACTTTAAATATTCAGGGAAAATGCAAACCAAATGTGCTAAAAGCTTATCTAGAATGTATAAAGTCCATGCTAAAGGCTTACCTAGGATGTGGAAGATACATGCTAATTCAAGCCTATTGAGAACTGAAACAAAAGGACCATTTGGCCTTTCCTCTCTGTGTAAAAGGAACTTGAAAGTCTTGTTCAGCTCGGGTTTGAAACAGAAAGCTCCCGGGTCTGGCCAGCCGTCAATAAACCATTTTTCCTTCTCAAAATCATTCCCGAGTCCTGGTCTTTCTATACGCAAATAATTGAACCTCTCGCAAATTCTACAACAATGTGACTGTAGGAAGAGCAAAGTCAATGGGCTAAGAAGGTCAGGGCAGAAAGATGTAAGGAAACTGACAGTTGAACACCAAATTAACAAACATGGAACTGTCCTACCTTGGGATTAGATACATCAGTTTCTTTATTGTTTAAGCCAACTGATTTAGCATTTTCTATTAGTTAAAGCTAAAGATATTCTAACTGATAATTATCATTAACGTATCAACAACGAGTCCTGACCATCTATATTATATTCTTTCATAATATAGAAAGGTTAATTATTCCTTGTTAAAAAGGAAATAGGAACATAATTCCCATAAAAAGGAAAATATAACAAGAGGGGTGTTCATGTGAGAAAGGAGGTTGAAAAATGACATTGATGCAAGGAATTATGAGCATAGAGAGGCAGAGATGAGATGTGGACTACCACTGATTGACTTAAGTCCTAGACAGATGAAGGTATAATAGATAGAGTGAAGGAAATGTAAAGCAGAGCCTCTTTTGCCCCAATTTATATTTGATATTCTGGGCTAAGATTGTATTAACAAGGGCACTCCACCTCCACCTGTGGGAAATGATGTCATTGATTTGGGGGTGATTTAGGTAGAGAGAAGCCTGAGCCACGTTTGTTTTCTATTTGGTGGAGATGGGAACCCCAAATCCCAGGATCCTCCTGAGGTGGAGAAATGGAAATTTAGCTGAGATTTTGAGTAGGGAGTTGGAAAGAAAAGGTAATGACTGCAGAGACAGTGACCCTGTATTTAAGGCTTTGAATAGATGACTTGGGGGTTTGCAGCACCACTGATAGCTGAGGTGGGTCCAGGACAGTAGAGAGGATCACTGGGTGAAGGACAACAGGTCATGATATCAGCAATAGGTGACAGAAGTTTCACTAGTGACAGGCAGACAGGTAAATATGGGTTCATCAAGAGCATAGAGAGCTGTACAAGGGCACTTAGTACAAATGGGATACCCTCTCCTCTTGTGCCAACACAGCATGTGACAAACTACCTTATAGGTCTAAGTGATACCTTGGGATACTAGGGAGAGAGGGAGGAGATTTGAAAAACCAAAAGAGAATAAGCCATCCCTAAAGAAGCTATCTAAACCAAATGTAATACATTTTCTTTGTACATCTTTGGCCCTGTGGCAGGCAGTTTTTAGTTTGGATCTTGACTTTACTAACAGTTTACTAACTGCATGACTAAGGCAGATTACTTAAGTTTCATGCTCTTCAGTTTACTACACTAGAAAATGAAAGTGATAAGAGGTTATTGTGAGCATTACAAGTAACATATGGAGAGCAGCAAACCAAACCAGGCTAGACAAATTACTTTGACATGAACCATATAACTGTGCTTTTCTCTGTTGAAGACCAGAGGAGAAGTGAATCTTTAAAAATGGGAGCAGTAAATTGGTTATCCTGGGGTGGGCTGTGAGTTGGAGGTCAGAGCAATGGTCAGTCCTGGGATATTCTGTCCAGAAGTGAGAGTGACTTGATATCAAACTATAAGTTTCTAGGTCTGCTGGAACCAAGTTACTATTAGCCAAGGACCTGGGGGAAGACAGAGCCTTGAGGTGAGGAGACTAACTTGGCCCAGCTTTGGGACATTGGAGTAGGCCAGAGAATATGAGAGGAGAAGAAACCTCAAGGATAGATTAAGTCCTCACATCTTTCTGAATGAATTGTTTTAGTTTGCTAAAGCTGCTGGGAGCAAAATACAAGAAATGGGTTGGCTTTAACAATAGGGATTGATTACGGTAAGAGCTTACAGTTCTGAGATCATGAAAATGTCCAAGTCAGGGCATCAGCAGAGATGCTTTTTCACTAAAATTGGCTGCTGGTGATCCTGGAACCCTGCCCCGGGGAAGATAAAATGGGGCCCAGTGTCTACCGGGGTCCTTGCCTCCCTCTCCAGGCTCACGTTTTTCCAGGGCTCAGCTGTGGGTCATAAGGCACTTGGCTCATCTCTCTTTCCTCCTTGCTTCAGGCTGCTCTGCTGATTCCAGCCTCCAACCTCTCTCTCAGTCTCTTGAGATGGCTCTGTCTTTCTTTCTTTCTGCAGCTGTAGGCGATTCTGGAATCTTCCCTCCCATGGTAGGATAAAATGGCAGCTGTCTTTCTCCGTATGTTTCTGCTTTCAGTTCTCTGCTAATATAAGACTATAGTGAGAGGGTGGAGACCCAACCTGGATCACCCTCACTGATGTAGCCCAATCAAAGGCCCTAAAGCACCCTAATCAAAAGTGACCTAATGAAAATATCCCTTAACAAAAGGTCCCACATACCTTCCAAGCACAGGAATGGGTGAGCTTAAGAACATAGTTTTCTGGGGTCCACAAAGGACTCAAACCAGGGCATGAATAACAATATGTCCTTAACTTTCCTCACACTGTTCTATCCCAAATATTCGAACCCCATCTGTTTTCACAGAATCATGTACCTAACACCCTCAAATATTTTACAGTAGAAAATACCTTGATGTTGGGGCTGAGTATGAAGCAGTGCTTCAGGGGTCAACTGAGGCGGTATCATTACTTCCACTTCTTAGAGAGGGGAATCTGGCCTACTTGGGATGGGCTTCGATATTGCAACACCATTTGCCTAGTTGAATCAGCCTCTGGTTTTGAGCCAATTTTCTATTTTAGAAATTTAGTATTTGATTTTGACTTGAGTGGGCAAATATCTCCACTGGAGTAAACTAGTGTGTATAAAAATATTCCCCTTCTAATATTTTCACTCTTAAGTGAAGTTGGTCTAGAAAGGGAATGATATTCCAAATTTAGCTGTGCTTTCACATCATTCTGAAGATGCCCTCTCCATTTGCCAAACTAAAAAGAATAGCATGTAAATAGAAACAAGTAGCCAAGTTAGAGTCTTGATCTCCCATTGTATGTTTGCTCTTAAACTTAGTGGTAGCATTAAGATAAAGACCATCTCTGTCTGTATCTCTGTGTGTGTGTGCATGTGTGTAGCATAAGAAAAGAGAGGCAGAGTGAAGAAGAGAGTAAGAGAAACAAATATGAGGATATGATTTGCAAGGACTTAGAACATGGGGTCTCTACTTTCTTTTCTTTTCAAAATCCAAGTTGAAGGCTAAATAGACATTAGTGGGAAGCTATGTATGGATGGGAACATAAAAGTGAATGCTAGTTCTGGCTTTTCTCTCAAACTAGTAAATGTAAGGTAATGATTGCCAATAATTCAAACCATTGTTTACTTTTTAAGGATTAGAGAAACATCCATAAATGGTCTCATTGCTGTTTCAAAACAAAGTAATTTTTGTACTGCTTTCAGGTTTTAGCAGGTAGTAGCAAAACAATGCTCCCTCTGCAATAACTAGAAAAAAACCAAGAACAATAGAACCAGAGGCACTAAAATGCTAGAGTGTAAAGATCCCTTCCAGGTGATCTGTGTATTACTGGCTTTTTGTCCAGTGTGTGGTGATTCAGGACATAAGCTAAAAACTAATTTGACATAGGTAGAGGGATTCTCTGGACAAAAGAGAAATTAGTAGGGTCATAACTGAAGAGGAGCCTGGGCTGGGTGAGAGTGAAATCTTTGGCAAACTTAGTCTTAGGAGGCAGTGTCCTGCGGGGAAGAGGAGAGTGCATCAAACACACAGCTGTCTCTCCTCAAGTAATATGTGGGAGACTAAAGTGTAAGCTAAAAATATGAACGGGAAGAACTGAATGTCCTGAAATATTTCAGGGAAGAGGAAACAGACCTGTCAAACTTTGAATTACAAACCAGAAAGTCAATACCTGAGGAACAGGGATAAATAAAAGATGGACTGCATTTGATTAAAATTGCAACCCAGTCCAAACTTAGCTCAGTTCTTTATTGGATTCAGATGATTATTCCCTTAACCTATCTGCCTAATAGAGGATGTATTAGTCAGGGTTCTTGAGGGAAATAGAACTGACAGGGTATATCTGTAAATATTATGAGATTTTATTATTTCTTAAAATTATCTCACATGCCTGTGGGGATGCACAAGTCCAAAGCCTGTAGGGCAGGCTGCAAGATGAGAGCTCCAATGAAAGTTTTTGATGAATTCCCCAGGAGAATCTGGCTGACTGAGGTAGAGCTGGAAATTCACTCTTCTGACTTTTGAAATCATCACTTCTCCTTTTAAAGTCTTCAACTGATTGGATAAAACACCTATCATCACTGAAGATTATTTCCTCAGTTGATGGTAGTTGTAATCAGCCATAGATGCAATCATCTTACTGATGATTTAAGTCCATGAAATGTCCTCATAGTAACAATTAGTCCAGTGCTTACTTGATGAAACAACTGGACACTATTACCTGGCCAAGTTGATACATAAACCTAATCATCACAGTCCTCCCCTTGTCAACTTGGTAGACATACCCATCACCTTAAACCATTCTGAATCTCTAAATAAAAAACAATGACAGACATGTTTTTTGCCTAACAGTACTAAACTGTCCTGCATACAACCAGAAAGGCACTAAATCTCTTCAGAATAGAGTGCAAGTCCTTGGGTAATACTCTTAAACTTGATATCCCGAAACTTAAATACTGTGACATGAACTAATACAACTTATGCCCTATGAAGAAAGGAATAAGATAACAAACAAAATAAAGATATATGCTTTATGTACATTGTAAATATACTCATAACAAAACAAGGAAGAAGTATTCAAAACCATTATAGCCCCATTTTTGTAATTGGTCACATGGTTGTAGTTCATATTTATCACAATCTTCTTCCACTACCCATTCCACGTTCCCTTTACCCTCAGCAAGCACCTCAGCTGGCCATGGTTCTTTGCTTGGTGAGGTGATCCAAACTTCTACTCCTGAGGTTTCTGGGTCACTGGTAGTCCTGCCTGGATTGGGCTGCTGCAGTTTTCCATTGACTTTAACCACAGGGGATGAGAGTACTAAGAGACACTCTAGGCAATCTCTGTATTACAGGCAAACTCTTTTTGACCTCCATTGTGTACGGCAGTGCTTATTTCCCCTTAATAGTAAGGATGAATCACCATAGCTAGCAGGATAAGTTCCTTCTTTGCCTGTTGACCCAGAGGCATGAGGAACCCAGAGTGGCCAGGTAACAGTCTTAATTTCCAGTTCAATGGAATTGTTTTTGTGTCTCAAGATGGCAACACTCTTCCTTTTGCAGCTGAGACCTGTAGACCAGCAGAGTTCAAGGTTCTAGGGACAGGAAGCAAACATTTTTCTATTCACCAGGGTCATAATGAGTGGTACCATATCCATTTCTACCACTCGATTACTGGACCCATGAATCCTAGCTATGGGAGAAACAGCACCATGGAGTAGATGGTGATTTAGAGCATACATAGTCCCTTGGAGAATATTGTCCCAGCCCTGCAAGGTATTGTCTCCTAGTTAACACCATAATTGAGTCTTCAAAAGGCCATTCCATCTGCTTCAGGATGATGAAGAACATGGTAAGACCAGTGAATCCCATGAGATGTGCCCATTACCACACATCTTCTACCTTGAGGTAGGTTTTGTTATGGTTATCTAGGGTAACAGAACCAAAAGATGATATCTGTACATATTATGAGGTTTTATTAAAAAATATCTCACGTGACTGTGGAGATGCACAAGTTCAAATTCCATAGGACAGTCTGCAAGCTGGGAACTCTAATGGCAGTGTTTCATGAATTCCCCAGAAGTTGGCTGGCTGAAGTAGAGATGGAAATTCTCACTTCTGATTGCTCAAATCACCACTTCTCCTTTTAAAACCTTCAACTGATTGGATGAGACTCCTCTCATTGCTGAAGGTAAGCTCCTCAGTTGATTGTAGATGTAATCAGCCATAGATGCAATCAACTTACTGGTGATTTAAGTCCATGAAATGTGCTCACTGTAATTGATTAAGCATCTGGGCACCATTACTTGGCCAACTTGACAAGTGTACCTAACCATCACAGAGGAAAAGATCAAGCATTTTCTGAAGGAAAATACTATCATCTGAGGTTTCTGAAGTTATTTTATGCACAGTTCCCAGCATATAATAAAGATTTAAAGGCAGAGCTACATTGATCCAGCTGTTATAGTTAGTAGAAAAGAGCTATAAATTAACAATGATAATATGCCAAAGAGACAGATTATTTTATAAATATCAATTTCCTGTTGAACTCTTTCATCTATTCACTCTTTTATCTCTTTGGCTAATGTACATTTTAGAACTGAGAAATATATAATTTGAAACTAAGAACTCACTGGATTGGCTAACAACAGACTGAACACAAAAGAGTCCAGGATTAGTGAAATAAAGGACAGATCGATTGAAATACCCAAGCTAAAGAATAGAGAGAAAAAAGAATAAAAGAACTATGCATAGGAGAAAGGTGTCACACAAGCATTCTTATATATATCTTATATATTATATCTTATATATATATATAGATAGATATAATGCCTAAAAATGTTTCAAATATGGTGAAACCAGAGTCAAGGACCATGGAAAATACAAAGAAAGCTGCAATGTTTGTAGGTAATGATATCATAGGTAAACTGCTGAAAACCAAAGAGTAAGAAAAAAATTCTTAAAAGCCACCAAAGGGAAAAAGACACATTACCTTTAAAACACTAAGGCAATAAAGCTGAATTTTCAATAGTAATCATGGAAACTAGTAAATAACAAAAATGAAATTTTAAAATCATGAAAGAAAACTACCAGCCCTAGACTTCTATACCCTATGAAAATATCCTTCAGAAATGATGATGAAATAAAACATTTTCAAACCCAAAAAGTTGAGAAAATTTGTTACCAGCATGCCGTACCATAAGAAATTCTGAAGGAAGTTCTTCAGACTGAACAGAAATGATCACAGAATAAAGCACAGAGGTGAAGAAGGAAAGAAGAGTGTTGGCAAGGGATTTATGTAGATAAACAAAAATAATGTTGGTTGTTTAAAACAGCAGTAATAAAAATGCCTAGTAATGTTTATACAACATGTAGGAGTAAAATATATGACTATAGTTAATCATAAGATTCTTGCATTTTGAGGGAAGTTGTAGAAGAACTAATTTAAGGCTGCTTGGGGTAGACTCAAATGTGCCTATTGTAACATCGAGGATAACCACTAAAATGAATATAAAAATGTATAACTTATTAAGCCAACAGAGAAGATATAATGGATTAATAAAAAATATTTTATTTCCAAGGAAGGAAAGAAAGGCGAAATAAAGGAATAAAGAACCATTAGGATAAATAAAAAACAAACAGTAGAATAGTACATTCACATGCAATTATATGAAAAATTACATTAAAAATAAGTGTACTAAACATTCTATTTCAAGGGAAATATTGTCAAACTTCATTTTAAAAAAACTAAGAGTCAGCTCCATGTTGTTTACAAGATACATACTTTAAATCTAAGGACATAGAAAATTAAAGGTAAAGTGTGGAATATGAAAACCATGCAATTGCTAGCTAAAAAACCAAGTTGGTGGGTAAATTATAAGGTAAAAATTATTAGTAGAAATAAAGAGGTATGCTTCATAATGTTAAAATTATCAATTGTCTAGAAAGATATAATGATACTAAATTTCCATAAACTTACTAAAATAACTTCAAAAACATACGTAAAAACTGACAGAACTAAAAGAAGAAATAGACAAATCCATGCCATGATTGGATTTATTAACAAATCTCTCTAAATAATGATGGAGCAAATAGACAAAAAAATTAGTAATGATGTAGAATACTTGAGCAAAATAATAATGAACTTTATCTAATTGACATATTCAGAATACTATATCCAGAAACTACAAAATACACATTATTTTCAAGGGTATGTAGGACATATACCAAAATAAACTTTATGCTGAATAGCCCAACAAGTTTCAATGCATTTTTAAAAAATTGTAATCATACTGAATATGTTCTCTGACCACAGTGGAATTAATCAAGAAATCAATAACAGGAAAATAATGAGAAAACTACTAAAGTATTAAAAAGTAACACTTTTCTAAATAACCCATGCAGAAGAAAAACAATGAAAACTAGAACATATTTTGAACTGAATAATAATGAATACAGGCATACCGCAGAGATTTTGCAGGTCGGTTCCAGGCCACTACATAGATAAAGTGAATATCACAGTAAAGCAAGTCACACAAATTTTTGGTTTCCCAGTGCATGTAAAAGTTGTTTTTAATATACTGTAGTCTATTAAATGCTCAATAACATCATGTCTTAAAAAACAATGTACATACCTCAATTAAAACATGACAGAGACAAGAAGTAAGCACCATAAGAAAAATGATGCTAATAGACTTGCTTGATGCAGGGTTGCCACAAACCTTCAATTTGTAAAATTGAATCTGTAAAACCCAGTAAAGTGGAGTGAAATAAAATGAAGTATGCCTGTATATGACATGTTACACTCTGTGAGATATGGCTAAAGCAAGACTTACAGGGAAATGTAAAGCTTTAAATGTATAAATATAAATACATATTAAAATTAATTATCTAAGCTTCCATCTCAAGAAACTCACAAAAGAAGAGCAAATTAGATACCAAGAATGGAGAAGGGAGAAAATAATAAAAAGCATATGCCAGTGAAACATATGGCAGATTCACATAGAGAAAATCATAGAAGCCAGAAATTGGTTTTTTGAAAATATTAATAAAATCAATAAACTTCTATAAAGACTAAGCAAAAATTAAGAAATCCACAACTGTTCAATGTTGAGAATAATAAGAAAATATTGCCTACAGATATTTAAAAATAAGTAGATATAAAACTTTTATAACAATAAATTTAATAATTTAGATGACATAAAAACATAAGAAGAAATGGAAAATTTGAATGGTCCTATATCTGTTAAATAAATGGAATCCAAAATTAAATATCTTCCCACAAAGAAAAAACGCCTAGCCTAAATGGCTTCCTTTCTGGATTATTCCAAATATTTAAATTAGAAAAATAGCACTCTTATACAAACACTGAGAATAGAGCAAAAGCGAACACTTGCTGTGATGGTTAGGTTTATGTGTCATCTTGGCTTGGTGCCAGTTGTTTGGCCAAGCAAGCACTGACCTAATTGTTAGTATGGGGATATTTCATGGAATTAAATCATCAGTAAGTTGATTGCATCTATGGCTGAAGAGATTGCCTTCAACAATGAGAGATGTCTCATTCAATCAGTTGAAGTTTTAAAAGGAGAAGTGATGATTTCAGCAGTCGGAAGAGGGAATTTCCACCTCTGCTTCAGCCAACCAACCTCTCCTGGGAAATTAATCAAAAAGCCTTCATCAGAGTTCCCAGCTGGCTGCCTGCCCTATGGAATTTGAACTTGTGCATTCCCAAAGTCAGTGAGACAATTTTTATAAAATCTCCTATTTACATATATCTCATATTGGTTCTGGGTTCTGTTTCCCTAGACAATTCTAATACAATTTTACTTTGCTTTATAGGACCAGAATAATGCTGATTCCAAAACCTGATATAGTCATTATAAGAAAATTAAATGTCAATATTTTTTTGAATATGGACACAAAAACCTGAAGCAAAATATTAGCATATCAATTTCACTAATATATAAAAAGCATAATATACCATGATCGTGTGGTTTATTATAGGAATTCAGTGTTGTTTTAACATTTGAAAATTAATCAGTATAATTCCTCACATTAACACAATCCATAGACATAGAAAGAAAATACTGCTAAAATTCAAAAACAAAAAATCAGCAACATTCTAACAGAAGAAAATTGTCTCCATCTAATAAATAATGTCCACCAAAAAATCTGTAGCTAAAATCTTATTTAGTAGTGAAATAGTAAACATTTTCCTTCTGCAGTTGAGAAGAAAATTATGTCCAATACCACCATTTTAGTCACATTGTCTTAGAGATCTTAGTCATTGCAATAAGAGAAAAAATTAAAAAGAATGAAAATTGTAAAGAAGGAAGAAAACCCTCCATGATGTGTAGATGATATAATTGTGAGCATAGAAAATCTGAAAGGATCTGCAAAAACTAGAATAATTAACAAGAGAATTTAGCAAGTTTTCTGGATATAAAGCATACCAAATAAATTATTTCTATATAATAGCAATAAACAATGGAAAATAAAACTTAAAAAAAAACATATACCACAGCATCATAAAACATCAAATATGTAGGAATAAATGTACAGAAGTTACGTAAGAGCTACATTGACAATTACAAAATATTGATCAGAGAGATTAACGACTTAATTTAAGAGAGTTATTTCATATTCATTGATCAGAATTCAAAATTTCCCTAACTTGATTTATAGATTCAATGTAATCTCAATCAAAACCCCATTCTGATTTTCATATAAACTTTATAGCAGTACTCATGTTAATTTTTTTGCTAATATTTTTGTCTGTAGACTCTTTTAGATTTACTACATTAATAATCTCTCTTTCATAGTGCAGATATAAATTTTATAAATCTATCAAATACAAATAGAGATGTCATAGCTTTCTCTTCAAGCATTGTAATATCTAAGATAAATCTAAAACTGTGATTGGAAACACAATTCTTGGTTAAGAAAACATCAATAGCAAAATATCTGTTCCCTCATGGTATTAATTTTATGATTTCACATTGTTCTGAACGAGAAAGTGCTCATTTTCTCAGGCTGAACTTTAAATTAAATATGTACTATTTTCTTTTCAAAGTTTATGGAAATATTAATTACCTTCTATTGGGGGACTTTAAATAATCTTTTATAATATGAGTATGATGGGGTTATCAAATAGCCTGTTTGCAGTGCTAAGCATAGTACTTTAAATACGCTATAGAACATGTAAAATCTGAAACACACTAAATAATAATGGCATTAAACAATCTCAAGGGCAAATCATAAATACTTCTAAAATGAGTTTTAAAATCCAGCTTTAGTGTAATAATAGAGAATAAGAATGAAACATTCATGTTCAAAATGTAGCTCTTGCTCTGTGGAAGATAAAAGAGTGTTGGTCCAGTAACAACTGCCTGAGGCAGACATGACCATCTTTGTCCCACTCTTGGAAGTTTTCCTTTTGGCATTACTGAGAAAACAGTTTATGTTGGAGGCAGGTTGAGACCCATAGGCCTGTTTTTCTTGCCGGATGAAAGGTAATAAAGGAAGTCTATACTGTTTGAAGATTTTCCCTTCCTCAGAAACTTTGGGATGGTGAAGTTGCTCACTAAGAATTTTAATGTCCTAACCCTGCGAGCCATATTGCCCTTAGATCTAGGCAAGCACAGCTCCATCCCTGAGGCACAGTGGAGAGCCTCGTGCTTTTGCGAGGCTTTACAAATCCAGAGACTGGCTAGCTCTGGCCGTATCTTCTGGGTGCACTGCCCATTGCTTTATCTGAATCCTGGTCCCTGCTTTCCCCTCTGGGACACTCTCATACCCTCTCCCCTGCATGGATGGGATGGACCAAATGGCCAGAACAGTCCCGGGATTTTTTCCTATGGGGTCATCCCAGGATTTTCTGGCCTGGCCTTGGTTCCTGAAGGGTAGTCTGGCCAGCACAGTGTTCCTATTGGCTGGCTCAGCATTTCTGTCTTAGGATGTCATGATTTTGGGTCAGCAGAATATTCTTTATTGGTAAATAACCATTCTTCACATGAACACATGAATTTTATAATACATTTTATTAAAATTGCTTATACATGCAGGGGCCCCACAAAAATATTTGCCTGGGCTTAGTGCACCTCAGGCACAGCTTTGGCTGAGAAAAACTTATGAAGAGGATTTTAGAGTTGATGGTAAATCCCCTGACTTCTTGGCTGCAGCTGTGAGGCTGAAGTCAATAGTAGGAGAGTCTCAGAGATCAACTGAACCTGGAAGAGCATACTGAAAATACGCTAAGACTGCAGGATGGCCAGAGTGGAGAGTAATGATTGTCATTGAGAAAAGCAAGATCATAACCAGGAAGATGACAGTTTACTACACATCTTCCAGGTTGGTAGGGCTGGAAATGTAAACCCTAGTGATGAATTTGGGGTGGAGAATTAAAGCAGGTTGGGGCAAAGTGTGATGAGGAGTTCTTTTGCGTAGTTCTGAACTGAGACCATTAATGGCTGGTATGCTCTGAGGAAACCATTTAATGCAGCATCTGGCCAGTGACAAGGGGACAGGAGTGGCACTTTAGAGGAACCGTGATTAGCTGAACTTGGGAATTAAAACTGTGTGCTCCTTACAGAAAGAGACTCTTATGTATCTTAGAATTACAGAATATAGTTTATTGCCTAAAATATAACAAGAGCTCAGTAAAGGTTTGTTGAATGAATGAACAAAAATACTCAGCAGAAAAAAACAGGGTTTCACTTTTAAGACTGAAAAAATCTCAGAAGCCAAATGTGTCAAAGTTGGCGTAAATGTCCGTGAGAATATTTCCTTCCACTTAAACTGGATAAAACTGAGTCATGGTGGTCAAACTGGAGTTTGGGGTCATAGGAGAGGGAAAGATGTGCACAGAGGGTAGTGTTCCTCTACAGGAAAGTCAGACTAGGTTTTTTTTTTCTCTTGAGAACAATCATTTCCACACACAGAAAAGAGAAGAGGAATAATTGAATCCAGAAACTGACTGGGTGGTGATGTTCTCTGTTACTGTTAATTGGACCACAGTTTTCTTAGCTCAAGACACAGTACAGAGATGTTTTGCTTAATAGGTACAGAGTTACTCTTTGGGGACATGAAAATTCTTGGTGTAATGGATGATGCTGATGGTGGTGCAATATTGTGAATGTAATTAATATCACTTAAAATGGTTAAAAATGGGAAATTTGGTGTTATATATTATAATAAAAATGAAACACATGTAATAAAAACAACATACTAAAAACAAAACTAAAGGAGATTTTCTTACTTATATGTGAGCTGTAAATCAGTATTGAATGTGATTTCGCAATAATGTACTCGTACATGGGAGACCCACTTATCAGTTGCAATTTTTTTCTTACCCTGGTAATGATTTGATTTCAATCATTGACTGAACAGTACTTCATGGGTCACCTAAGGCATAAGAAGTTGAAGCTACAGATCAAAGTCCTTGTACTCTTTCATACCACTCAAAGGAGACAAGCCACTGCTAATATTGAGACTCATGGGGGTAGCTTTTCTCTATATCCACTTTCTTTCTTAGCATTCAGACTAGGCCTTCATTCTCAGGTGCTGCTTTCCCTGACTTTATTTAGCATCCTCCAACACTGACTTCTCTCCAGGCTTTATTGGTGACTATACAAGGTATGCCCAAGTATTCACAGAATTTTATAAATATAAATATTCTATTCTATTCTATAATCCTATAAATGCATATAAATCTATAAATATTATAGGAAACAAAATGTTGAGAAGCACTAGAAGAGAGCACAATGCTCGTATGGATTGATTTGGTCTTATAATTCCTGAATACTAAGATTGACACACGTAACATCCATTGCATAATGGGTAGAGTCCATCTCGAAAGAAATCCTTGCTTATACTCTAGTCAGCATTCAAAGTTGGGCCCCAGCCCTGACCTTCTACAAGTCAGTGTGTGTTTGGAATGAAGGCAATTTGCCTATGCTCTTGGTTCTCATGAAGGATGCAAACATAAATGTAACTACGGTATTTCATTAATGCTATCATAAAGAAAAACTAATAAAGAAAAAAAATGTTTAGCCTCATCTACAATGTAAGTTATGATCTCAAAAGAGTGTGCTGGATTATTCTAAACCAGAATAGATGTGATTTTCAAGATTTTTTATTCCATTTTTAAAATACATATCATGTTGTTTATTTTCTAATAGTTAATCCAAACTAAAAATATATTGAGACTTCTTTTTAATAATTTACTATAACAACATTCTATATTAAAGAAACTCTTGTTTTTTTTTCTCATGATCAATAATTTTATTTTGTATTACTCTTTATATGGGCCAATATTGATTTTCCTTTCTCTTACCTTCCTCCTTTTTTCTTCAGGGTCTAGCCCAAAGTGTCTTTTTTCACCTTGTTAGGTATCACTAATGCCATATTTTTTTTATATAGAGAAAGAAAATTTAATATGCAACAAAAAAGAAAATACTAAAACAACAATTTGAAGACAAGAATCTACAGGCATGTCATTAGAGAATACTCAAGAATGGCAAATAAAAGCATGAAAAGAGGACTAATATCAATTTGAAATCAAAATTAAGATCAAATGATATGTCACTACCCTCCTACTAGAACCGATAACATGATGCTTTTGTGAGGATTTCTAAAAAATTGTGTACCTCTACTGAGACTTAATGCCGTCTTTTGAGTCTGTTTCTAGAGTCAGAAAGGATACTAAATGTCTACTTTCAGGAAGGTAAGGTTATGTGTTCATTCCTTGACCCTATGGGACTTATGATATAGATTACTTTAGATGGTGCCTCAAGAACCTCAAACAGTTCATGCTGCCTATCCAAATGGAGCAATTCTTTTTTCCTGGTATGGTAATACAAGGTTTGTTAGTCTAGCATAATTTCTGGGTACTCAGATTTTAGACAGAATGCATTTTTTCCCTCATTTCCTAACTTTTATAAATTAAGAACAATATAACTTAAGATAACATCTTGAAAATAGATGTTAAAATATGGCAGGCAATGTAATTGTGGCAGTTTGAGATTATTTATGAATCCCTAAAAGAGAAAGATTATGTTTGTAAACTATTCTTCTTTGATTATGTTGGATTCAGCTGAGAGGTCCTTGATTAAGTTATGTTGAAATTAGGCCTCTGATTAGATCACATCTAGAGGGGTAACTCTGGTTGAGTCTCTGCTCCCTTGGTGGGCTTATGTAAATGGACACTCACTCAAGAAGACATCCTAGAAAAGAGAGAGAGCTCTGTCATTTTTGATCCTAGAGCTTCAGGGAGAGATGAGCCATTTGCCAGATAGTTTACAGCTGACCTTGTGAAGAGACCAGAGCAGCTGAGCAGTTGAGAAAGTTGGGAAAGAAATGAGCCCTCTGCCAGGAGAGAGAGGAAGCCCTGGGGGACAAGCCTTATGCCAGCCAGCTGAGATCAGGAAGGAGCTGGTGTCATGAAGCCTTAAGAGCAGGGGTTCTTAACCTTTTTAGTTCCATGAACCCCTTTAGCAGTCAGGTGAAAACCATGGTCCCCTTACTAAGTCCATACTATACTATATATTATTTAATAAATATATCACACCTGCACCAGCACGTCCCCACAAGAATAATGGTTTTTTGACTTTCAATTCAAGCTCACAGACCCCCGGTTAAGAATCCCTGCTTAAAAGGGAGAGGAAGCCCAGGGAGAGACCAGGCAGAGATCAGCAACCATCTTGCTTCAACGTGTGGCAACTGACTTTGGTGAGAAAAAAACCTGGGGTTGGACTCTTTAGGGTCTTATAACTCTAAGCTTTTACCCCAAATAAATACCATTTACAAGAGCCAACAGATTTCTGGTACTTTGCATCAGAACCCCTTTGGCAGACTAATACATTAATTTACATTTATTGAACCCTTTTTATGAACTAGGAGCTACACTAGGGGCTTTCCATAGATTATCTACTTTTTTTCTTTATAGTGACCCTATGTGTAGATAATTTTATTCTAATTTTATCAATGAGCAAATCAAAGCTTATAGAAGTGAGTTTGTCTATGGGAAATGTATAATGGGTAGAGGTTCAAATACAGGCTGTGTGACACCACAAACCACACTCTTATCTTATCTTATCTGCTATACAGGCACACTGCTTGAGATTAATTCCCCTAGCAGTTTAACTAACTATGAAACTGAAAAACCACTTAACCTTGTTGTTTTTATATATGTAGTATATGTGGATGTAGTATATGTAGATGTATATGGATGTGTATGAGAGTGTGCTTGAGTGTGTGGAAGTGTGAGAAAGTGGGGTTGGGTATTTGAGTTTGTGAAATGTGTTAGTGTGAAAATGTATCTGAGTTTAAGATTGTGTGAAAGAGTGAGAGAGCAGGTAAGAATAGGAAAGAGAGGGCCTGTGAGAGAAAGCATGTGAAAAAGAATCTAAGAGAAAGAGGAAGAAAGTGAAAATGAGAGCATTTTCAAGGAAGACTGCAAGAGAGAGAGAAAGTGTGAGAGTATACCAACTATGAAAATGAGAAGGTTAGAGTGAGGAAGAGAGTAAGAGAGTAGGGTAAGGGTGAGAGAGGATTTGACAGACTATGAATGTAGAGGTGAGAAAAAGATTTAAAACATATACAAGTTTGAAAGTACATGGACATGTAAATGCATGAGTCTTTGTGTGACTGTGTGTAGGGTATGTGTGTGTAAATGCGTATGTGTTTCACTACTTAGAATGTACATTTTCCCAACCCCTACACACAAATTCACACAAATACACATCTTATTAATAGTTCACCACTAGCTCTAAGGGTTGCCTGGAAAATGAGTATCTGACATAGGAAAATGGATTGACATGAGTGGCTTGGAAGAATCATGATATTCTGGCAGTAACAGTACTGCTCTCTGGAACCAACCTGGAGGTCTTTTCATAGAGGTGAGTGTTGTCACCAACTTTTATTCTCTGTTCCGGATGGACTTCAGAATGAAGAACACCACCTCAGTAAAATCAAACTTTATTTAAATAATCAGCTCAGAATTGAACTTGAACCTGGTCAGGGTGAAGATGGAAACGCCCCCTGGTGTTGCTGCACAAGCCTGGCCAAGGTGCCAACAGAAGCACCTTTAGTGTTACAGCTCAAGCCTGGGTGAAGGCACAAGCCTGGCCAAGATGCCAGTGGAAGCGCATGGCCCGGCGTTGCAGCCCAACTTGCCACTCAATGTTCATTGTTACAGCTCAGCTCAGTATTCTCAGTTCGGTATCGCATCTCACAGGTTGGTGTTCAGCTCAGCATGGCATTTGTAGCTTGGCTTCAGTAGCTTGGTTCGTTGTTTGTAACTCAGCTCAGCGTTGCAGCTCCACATTCCTCCAGCTGGGGCAAAGATGGAATGGGCACTAAGAGCTTCAGAGCCACTCTTGATATAGTCTAGTTGTGTGACCACCATTGGGGGTGGAGCCCCAGTTGTGATGTTCTGATTAGTCAATTGCTGGTTCTGAAAAAGGGCATTGGTTAAGATTTGAAAACCAGATTATCATATTATGTAAACAGGGTATCCTAACTGGGAGATGCTGATTGGCTGACTATGAGAGGTGCTGATTGGCTGATAATCAATTAAAGCAATGAATTCTATTGGTTGAAAACTCTCTTACCCTATTGGTTGACTCAGGATCCCTCTTCCTATTTGTTAGTTCAGGATCCCTCTGCCTAGGAGTCCCAGGCTCAGTTACAGGTCACTCTGTCAGTGAGGGGACAGCTGCTGGTTTGGCAATGAACAGTATTTACCATGATAGGGAGGCCAAACCAGAAAATATTAATGTAAATAACGTTAATAAATGGAACAAGATAAAAATGTGTGGTGTGAATTTTAGCTCTTACATTATATTGTCCTTCCTTGAATTGAATTGTTTACCATGACCATGCAATGCTTTTAAATTTAATAAATACAAGAAAGAGAACCAGAAGATGAGAGATGAATCTGTGCTGCCCAAAAGAAGGTTATTTATAAAACCTAGCAGGGAGGAGGTCCTGCCACTGAGAATCTTCACCCTGATAAGCCTGTGGAACTGCTTGTTCCTGATCTTGGGTTTAAGGCATGGTCAAAAAAAAGAAAAAAAGGGAAGCAGACTTGGCCCAATGGGTAGGGCATCCATCTACCACATGGGAGGTCTGCAGTTCAAACCTCAGGCCTCCTTGACCTGTGTGGAGCTGGCCCATGTGCAGTGCTGATGCACACAAGGAGTGCCCTGCCATGCAGGGGTGTCCCTCACATAGGGGAGCCCCACGTGCAAGGAGTGCGCCCCCTAGGGAATGCCACTCAGCACAAAAGAAAGTGCAGCCCGCCCAAGAATGGTGTCACTGACACAACAAGATGATGCAGCAAAAAGAAACACAGATTCCCAGTGCTGCTGATAAGGATGGAAGCAGTCACAGAAGAATACACAGCAAATGGACACAGAGAAGAGACAACTGAGGGGGTGCGGGGGGAAGGGGAGAGAAATAAAAAATAAATTAAAAAAAAAGGGCACGGTCAGGCCACTCCATTAGAGCTAAAATCTCCCCTAGGCTGTGGAATGGAAACATTGAACCATCTGCATGCAATAGAAAAGCAGTGGAGTAGATGATGGCTGAAAGATGGCTGCTGGGTGTGTCTGTAACTTCTTTAGCAAGCAGACCTCTACTTCATTTTCCCAAATTGATTCAACTTTTTAAATAAGGCCCAGATCAAATTTTAGTGAACAAAGAGCATGTTGTTTTGATTTTATATATATATATATATTTATCAAATAACAATATGGTACCAGTATGAATGTTTACCATTTTTCCATAAGATATATATAGATATAGTTTAGGCATCTGGTAGATTAAACAGCTAGCAGTGGGCAGCCCTAGTTATCCTAGAAATCAGTAACTTCAGTACTATGGGGAAATATATTCTGAGTTACAAACCACTGTAGTATACATGAATTTTTTTAATACCACCAGGTAATAAGTTGAAGTTACTTATAACGAACAAAATAATTATGAGGAACTAATGCTACACATGGTTCATTTTTATCTTAAACTTATAAAGTAATTTTAGGTCTGTAAAGACTTTAAATATATTGCATATACTTTGCTATTGAAGATGTAGTTAGTGCAGGTACAATTTGCAGTGCAGTATTTCTGGCAACATTACATCTCTAATTGCACCTTTCCATTTGATGAGTTGATCAAATATAATCAAATATAAATTACCTCGTTTGATTAATCAAATATAAACAAATTATTCAATTAATCAAATATAAGTAGCCAACTTCTTTTGTGTGTGTTGTGTATCTTTTGCTTATTGGTTTTTTTTCTTTTTTTTAAGTGTATTTTTTTGAAGATACATAGATCACAAAAAATGTCACATTAAAAAATGTAAGAGGAAACAGACTTGACCCAGTGGATAGGGCCTCTGTCTACCACATGGGAGGTCCGTGGTTCAAACCCGGGCCTCCTTGACCCATGTGCAGTTGGCCCATGCGCAGTGCTGATGCACGCAAGGAGTGCCGTGCCACACAGGGGTGCGCCTTCATAGGGGAGCCCCACAATCAAGGAGTGCACCCATAAGGAGAGCCACCCAGCGCGACAGAAAGCTCAGCCTGCCCAGGAATGGTGCCGCATACATGGAGAGCTGACACAGCAAGATGACGCAACAACAGAAAAAAAGAGACATGAGATTCCCATGCCGCTGACAAAAACAGAAGCGGACAAAAGAAGAATACGCGGCAAATGGACACAGAGAACAGACAATGGAGGAGGGGGGGCGGAATGGGGAGAGAAATAAATTTAAAAAAATAAAAATCTAAAAAAAAAAATATATATATATATATTAAAAAAAGAGGTTCCCATATACCCACCCCACCCCCACTCCTCCCACATCAACAACCCCTTTCTTTCGTTGTGGCACATTCATTGTATTTGGTGAATACATTTTGAAGCTCTGCTGTATCACATGGATAATAGTTTACATTGTAGTTTACACTTGCCCCAGTACATTCAGTGGGTTATGGCAGGATATATAATGTCCAGCATCATTTAGGATAACTCCAAGTCCCAAAAATGCCCCCACATCACATCTCTTCTTCCCTCTCCCTGCCCTCAGCAACCAACATGGCCACTTTCTCCACATCAATGCTACAATTTCTTCCATTACTAGTCACAATTGTTCTATAGTAGAACACAAGCTAAGTCACTATAATCCATATTTTATTCCTCCATCCTGTGTACTCTGGGATGGTGATGTCTGCTCCACCTCTAAACCGAGAGGGGACTTAGATCCCACATGGCTGATGGATGCTATTCTCCTGCTTGCAGTTGTAGGCACTCTCAGTTCCCTGGTGTGGTGGTTGACCATCTTCACCTCCCTGTTAGCTGACCTGGGTAAGTCCAGGTTGTGCAATCGGTTAGTGAGCAGTACTTATAAGTACCTTCTTTAATTTAGAATACATGATACTTAGATACAGGCTTAGACTGAAATACTTTTTTTTCCAATGTATACTAAATGAATGCCTTGCATAACTCCTGATAGATGCTCAATAAAGATTAGTGAAAGACTGTATAGATGAAGGAATAAAATCACGTTTGTGTAAATAAGGAAATGATGGGATAGTTATTCCAGAAAGAGAACTTGAGCTTGGATTTCAAGTGGTGCCTTAAGGAAGTGCTGCCAAGAGAAACCAGGAAGGAGGCACAAGAAGCCAAGCAAATGCCTGCTTTCAAGCACCATCCCAGTCTCAGCCCAGCTCCTCCAGAGGCTCTAGAGCTAGAGTACAAATTGCACCTCAGAGTTTGTTCTGTAGAAAATGAGTTGGGCTTTTGTACTCAATAGAGGTTAGAAAGGACATAAAACTCCTGGGCACCTTTAGCTTTTCTAATATGTGGGCAGCTCCAGAGTTCAGGGGCAATCCTAAGTCTAAGGTCTCCAAAATGGGCAGCTAGGGTCAAAGCATGTAGAATCGGGCAGATGAGCACCCTGAATTGTTCAGAGGAATATTAGGGGACCTACGTGAAGCTCCAACAGTACTTGCTGCAGCCTGTAAGTGGCATGGCCAAGGTTTTAAAGTGAATAATTACTTCTTTGAGAGAATGAGCTTTTCAAATACGTTATCACCCATTTCTTTATCTGAAATATAATCATTATTGTTTGGATAACATCGAACACAGAAGTTCATCCTAAAACTCTAAAGGTTAAACCATTAGTTTAAGTGATTGCTTCCTTGTTGTTGCAAAAACATTTTATATATCTTGAATTAATGTGCGCTTTCCATTTTGTAGTCTTTTTGCATATTTGTATATATCATAATGTGTTTTAAACACAGGCCCTGCATTATCTAGTCCGAGTCTGTCTCCCTGATCCTGTCTAGTTCCCATCTGCACCTGTCTCCCTGTACTTCAGCCCCAGTAATCTTTCAGTTCTCAAGAATCCACAAGCCTTTTCTACATTGGAGTCTTTCCTGAGCCTGGCCTGAGCTTCACCCTGCTTCAAATGATTGGCCTCATCTCAGCCGTTAGATTTCAACACAAATCTAAAGCCTTCTCTGTCCACCCCTGTTGCAAGAAAGCCCCATAAAAACTCTATCTCTTCACCCTGTTGTTTTGCTTCATGGTGCACACAATTTGTAATTAAGTATTTCTTTTCTGCTTACTCACCTGTATGTTTCCCCCACTACAATTTAAGTTCCATGAGTGTAGAGACTCTCTCCATTCATCACTACATACCAAGTTCCTAGTATGGCACCAGCACAAAGGCGGTGCACAGTAAATGTTGAGTGAATAAAAAATGTGACTATAGTAATGTGACCTTTTTACCAATATACTATAACATTGACCCCAATAGGATATTAATTCCTTATGCAGTCAAACTGATACATACATTTAAATGACACGTTCATTGGTCAAAATATTTTTTTTTAAGCACCTTTATTAGAATTACTCTTTAGGGTATATTCATTTGAATAGCCTTAATAACAATAAATGATATCCTTTGAGGGCAACTTTTTTGGTGGAAATTGTCATATTTCCTTTAGTTAAGATCAGAGAATAAAGTATTGTGACTGAAATAAATGCATATATATATATATATATATTTTTTTTTTGAGAGGCTCAGGAACTTAACAGAAGAGTTCAGATAAGATTTCATTCAATGGCAATATTATTGGAAATGGTGTATGGTGTCTCTGGGTAAAGGACAATGCACATTTGAACATTGTTCTGATTTTTTGGTTAAAAACAAATTTCAGCTTCCTTACTTTAGAATTACAACCTTAACTGAAAATAATTAAACTGACTATCTCTTCACATATTTGATTATGATCTTTATCTATTTAAATGAGTACTCTCCTCAATTTCTTTGAGAATCTAAATTATTTATGGTTGAGCACACTTGCATAACAATAATAATAATAAAATAAGGTGTGGAATCTCTAAAACCCTCTCTAAATGCAATAAAAAAAAAAAGGCTAAATTGTCCTAACTGGAAAAAAGCCTGTTTGTTTAAGTGACAAGTTGATTTAGAACATTAACTTAAGAAATGAAAATTTGGAAAGCAGATTTGGTGCAACAGGTGGGGCGTCTTCCTACCACAGGAGGTCTGCGGTTCAAACCCAGGGCTTCCTAACCCTTGTGATGAGCTGGCCCACGCTCAGTGCTGATGCGCGCAAGGAGTGCCCTGCCACGCAGGGGTGTCCTCCGTGTAGGGGAGCTTCATGTGCAAGGAGTGCGCCCCGTAAGGAGAGCCGCCCAGCGTGAAAAAAGTACAGCCTGTCCAGGAATGGCGCCGCACACACGGAGAGCTGACACAACAAGATGACGCAACAAAAAGAAACACAGATTCCCGTGCCGCTGACAAGAATACAAGCAGACACAGAAGAACACACAGCGAATGGACACAGAGAGCAGACACCTGGCTGGTGGCGGGGGGTGGCGGGAAGGGGAGAGAAATAAATAAAAAATAAATCTTAAAAAAAAAGAAATGCAAATTTATTATTTTTAAGTGCTTGTAGTCATATTGCTGACAGGGACAGGAAAGGGGAAAGTAAGTTAGGTCTTAAGAATCATGTAAATGTATTTTTGGTAATTATTATATTCATGTTTGGCAAATTTTACATATAAAGTGATTTTACAATTATCTTAAATTAATTTCTTGGCTTTGATCCTTAGTCAGGTTAAGTAATCACCTTCAGTAGATAGTTTCCCTAATCAGCTGTTTTGTTGTTGTTGCGTTATGGAGTAAAGTGAAATGTCAGCTATACTAGTTTTAATTATCCAAATTCCTTAATGAGTATGCTGAGAGTTTGAGTCTTTGAAAAATTTTAGCCAATAAAATTAAGGAATGGAGATATGAAGCTTGTTTATGTCAACACTTTCTCCCTATAATTCCACTTTCTTTTGAATTGTCCTGTACTCTAAAAATTTACCTATTTACAAAACTGTAAATATTTATTATACTGTCTGATATTGTGCTTTGATTTTGGTGCAGGTATCAGGAAGGCAGATAGTTGGATTAGTTGTAGGTTGAGGTTTTGCCAGATGGGTGGGATGAAAGGAACATGGGGCAAAACAGTTTAGGATACTGAAAAAGAATGGCTTAAGTTCTGGCCTGGTGTACCTGTGTTATAGATCAGTCATGAGAGTAATTGGGCAAGCACACTGGAAGGATAGGAGGTTGATACAAATAATTTCATTTTTTAGGTGATGAAATATTTCAGCATTTTCATTTCACATTTCAACACGAGAATATGGGAAGAAAAGATTTCAATGGAATGGAGTTGAAGAACATTAGAGATGAGGTGGTCAAGGGAGCGAGAAGCCAGAGCATTGGCAGAGTTGTCCATGTGGGCATGGGATTCACCCAGGATAACTTGGGTTAAAGTGAAAGACTATGAATCTAGTGTCAACGTTTTCATAAATGGAGGGCAGACCAGGAGACGATCATTGACAGAATGGAGAGAATTGGTTGGCATGGAAGGAACTGGTTGTAAAAAAAGGTAGAAAAGTAACTTTGAAAGTGGTTCTGGAGAATGAGACAAGCATGGTCTCTTTTCTCTCGTATCTGAGGTACGTGGGATGCGGGACAATTAGCTGACTCCTCTTGAGAGGCCTCTCCTCAGAGAAGAGTTAGGTTTCAGTTGGGACCAGGGAACATTACATGAAGACGGAAGATACAAAGAAGAATGTTTATTGTTGTCCCCCTCTTCATCTAAGTGAGTGGGATAGTAGGCGCAGGAAGTTGGGCAAGGGAGAGGAAGGTCAGGGTGGTGTGAGCATCATGAGAGTACTGGGAGCAGATAGAAGGCAGGGCAGTCGTTACATTTAGGAATATGCCCAGGGAAATAGAATTGAGATGGAGAACTTATGGGCCTGGCGGTTCTCTGGACAGTGGGGGCCTTGAGTCTTACTGAGCTCTGCTGCAGCTTGGAAGGGAGGCCTGGTCTTGGCGTGGGATAGAGTGTTCCCTTCCCCAGTGGTCAGCAAGGGTAGGTGGGAGACTGCGGAGGGCTATGGCTATAGAAAGGGGAGCTTGAGGTGTAGCATACAGCAGCAGGCAGTGGCACTGGCCAATTTTTCTTCCATCCTTCCTTGACTGGATTCCTTTTTTTTCCAGAGTGGGAGTGGGGCAGCAGGTCAGTGCTTGCTCTGTCACTGTTAGATTTAGCTTGGCATTTGACCTGCAGCTGGCATCCTGGTCCCATCCCCACTGAATGTCACTAATGAGCAATGTTCTTTTAACTTTTCTAAAAGGTCTACAAAGAACATGTATTACTTTTAGAGGTAAGAAAAAGTATTTAAAACTATTAAGGTTGATTCATTAACAAATACTCATTTATGGCTCCTATGTGTCAGGCTTTGCCAGACATGGACATGTAAAAACAAATGAGACAACGTTTCTGCCCTTAAGAAATGGTCAGGTTAGTAGAGAAACGGTCATGCTTTATGAATCTGTGATATAGGCTCCTTCTGTCTCCAGAAAGGACAGCAGACAGCCCATGCAGTTACTTGAGATATTCAGGCAAAAAAACAAACAAAAATCAATTTCTAGCACAAGCACCTTTATAATCAATGAATGATATCAGTTTTGAAATATCCAGACAATAGTCTCCATTGTCCACATCACTGTGGACACAGTCTTCGAGGACCTTCTTCAGCACCATCCTTTGTGCTTCTTTATATTATTATTTCAAAAATCAGAGAGTTAGGGAAGATATTATATACATTTGTGCAACACTTCCACATAAAGTCCTTGCAGATTTTAAAGAGAACTTAAGCTTGTTTGTGTGGAAATAACCTTTTAATATCATTTTTTTAACAATTTGACATGGCCCTGCCATTCCGAAAGAGATTTCCTTCAGGTCTGTATTCAAATATCACTTTTTCGTAAGGCCTTTCCTGGTGCTCCTGGTTTAAGATCACAACCCTCATTATCAGACCTGATTTGCATTAGCAATCATCATTATTCTAAATATTATAAACTGTACCTGTTTATTTTGTTTATTTTGCTCTCCTCCTTCAAGGCAGGGTTTTGTCTGTTTGGTCTGTTTGGTAAACATCTAGAGCAGTGTTTAGTTGAATAATAAATGCTCAATAAATATGCATTGAACAAAGGAATGAAATTCTACCCCATTATTCAGACTGTTCACACAGGCAGTCATAAAATTTTTTCACAGCTATTTAAAAATGCACAATTTTGGAAATTATTGAGTAAACTCATAGCTTTTTTTATTGGCAATGAAATATGGAAATTTCTTGGGATAATACCAACAGATTTTGAATGCAATAGAATTCTTTCATTTCAAGTATTTAACAATGTTGATGATGCTCTCACTTGCGGAATGAGCAGGCATGGTAGGAGCAGTCACCCTAGAGCTGGCTTGGCTATCACTAGTACAGACCACGTCAACCACAAAGGCAAGATCCTGTACATGTGAGGAGAGATCCCCTAGGTTTGCTTGGAGTTGCACTTACCAGACCCATGCCCTGCCCTGCCTCTTCCATATTTTGGTTCAGACTTTCTTCATGGAATACACACCCCTCCAGCATCAACACCGGTCCATTGTCTGGCATCTGACCTGGCTAGGTGCTGGAGCAACTTCTTGGCTCGAGCACAGTGCATCTTCATGGAGCAGCCAGTGCTGAATGAGCTTGTCTGCTGCTGAGTGGGCATGGTGCTTTGGCTGCCTCTGGTCCTGCCACCCAGCCAGCCTGAGAGATGAAAGAACCAGTGTCTTGTGGCACACCTGCAACTTATTACAACTTACTCCTCTAATGGGCAGTTCTTTGTTGACAAATCAGAATCTTGCTGTTTCAATAGTCCCCTAAGACTAGTATATATAATTGTAGACTCTCATATTTGTTTTGGAGGTCTCCTTCACTTCCAGGGACTTTGGGAAAAACAAAATTGTCTAACATTTGCTTGGAGATCCCTTAAACTCCCTCTTCTATATGCCTTAGCTACAAGTATTGACTGTTTCGAATTCTTTACTAAGGAGGCTTCTGCTGCCTTTACAGATTAGTGGATGCAAATAGGAATGGAGGTTAAAGGAGGCGGGTTAACTAGACATTCTAGTCCAGGGGTTCTTAACAAGGGGTCAATGAGCTTGGACTGAAATTCAAAAAAGCATTATTCTTGTGGGGACGTGTTGGTACAGGTATGATATATTTATTAAATAATACACAGTATAGCGTGGACTTAGTAAGTGGTCCATGGTTTTCACCTGACTGGCAAAGGGGTCCATGGAACAAAAAAAGGTTAAGAACCCCTGGTCTAGACTTATTTGAATCTTAGCTCTGATACATTTGAGAACTCAGTTCACAGATAATAAAAAAAAATATTCTCATTGAATAACTCTGCTTGTTGGTGATTAAAGAAGAAAAATAGATGATTTATTCTGTTCTACTAGTGTTGATATTGTAGTTGTATTAGTCAGCCAAAGGGGTACTGATGTAAAATACCAGAAGTTTGTTGGCTTTTATAAAGGGTATTTGGGGTAGGAGCTTACAGATACCAGGTCATAAAGCATAAATTACTTCCCTCACCAAAGTCTACTTCCACGTGTTGGAGCAAGATGGCTGCCAACATCTGCCAGGGCTTCCTGGGTTCCGCTCTTCCCATATCTTGCTTCTCTCTGGCCTCAGGTCCTCTGTTTTCTCCACAAGGTCAGTTGTAGACTATAAGGCTTTCCAGTCTTTGCCTCTCTCTGCAAGGTCAGCTATAGACTATCAGGCGATCAGCTCTGTCTCTCTCCCTGGGGTTTCTGCCATGTCTAAGGAGCCATCTCTATTTCTCTGTGTTCTTCTCCTGGCTCCAGCTCAAGACTCCAGCATTAAACTCCAAATCAAAACTCCAACATCAAAATCTCCAACTCTGTCCTTTGCCATGTCTTTTATCCCCTTGGTGGGTGGGGACTCAACACCTCACTGATATGACCCAATCAAAGCCCTAATCATAATTTAATCATGCCCAGATAGAGAGCAGTTAACAAACATAATCCAGTATCTATTTTTGGGATTTAACTATATCAAACTACTAGAGTGGTGAAGGATGACTTACATCTAATATATTTACCAAGCAAACTACTGCAAGCTACCTTGATATTAACACACTGGAACTTTACTATAATACTTTTTGGTAAAAACAGAATTTGGTATGAATTTGGTCTGACTTGGACCTCAACCGAGGCAGTGAAGTAACCGAAATACTGACGTTTGCTTTTCACTGTTTTTATGGGCCCTTCTTATTTCATGCCTGGGGGAACTTAATGACATTTTTACTGATCTCTGTCACTTCAATCTTCTCTTCTTCAAATTTTCTCTAACAGAGATACTGAGATAATTTGTCAAAAAAACTACAAAGTTCATAGTGTTTTATAGAATGTATTCAATAAATGTTTATTTAATCTAAATAAACATTAATTAAAGTTTTAATTTTGTGAATCATAGTTTAAGAATACATAGTTTTAATTACTAGCAGTCAAACTCAAGTTCCCTGTCCTGGCTGTTTCATACCTACCCATTTTCTTACTCATCTTATTATTGCCAAAAAAGGCTTTTCCCTCAGTTTAATTATGCCTTATCAACTCAACTCAAGCAAGCCAATCAGTCCAATCTAATCAATCCAATTGAGCCAATCCAAGAAAGTCCTTTCCATTCTATTTCATTCCAGTAAGTCTTTTGCATACCAGGCACTGCTTCTTATATTTTACTGATTTCCACTTTTTGTTTTAAAGATTTATTTTCTTTCTCCTCCCACCCCCATTATTCACACTCACTGTCTGCTCTCTTTGTCTGCTTGTTGTGTGCTTTTTGTGTCTGCTTGTTTTTGTGGGGTTTTGTTTTGTTTTTTAAAGAGGCACTGGCAACCAAACCCGGGACCTCTCATGTGGGAGGGAGGAACCCAATCACTCATACCAGCCCAGTCCCTACTTGCTGTGTCTCTCATTCTGTTTCCTCATTGCATCAGCTCACTGCACCAGCCCATTGTATCAGCTGGCTGTCTTGCTAGTCTTCTTTAGGAGGCACCAGAACCCAAACCCAGGACCTCCCATGTGGTAGGTGGGCACCCAACTACTTGAGCCACATCCTCTTCCCTGATTTCCACAGTTTCACTTTGCGCTGTAAGTTGTTCTGATTCATCTACATCAACTGAAATAATTTAATTTTAAAACTTTTATGGAAGATTGGCTTTTTTCAAAGGATAGTCACAATCTTTAAGATTAACTAATGTATGCATACTTCAGACTAAATTTTTATCAACTTGGTAATAATCCTTAGTTTTAAAAATATTTTTCTCTTCTATCTAACCAAACTTAAGGAACGACTGCCCTCTCTTTTATATCCTCATCGGAGTGGCAGTAGATCCTGATCACTTGTTGAATAAAAGAGTGGAAAAATATCCTCACAGGTATTCCTTTGACAAAAAAGAGGCAAAGAAGAATAGTAGGCTTCTAATTCATAAATATTAGTATTGTTGTCAGTTGGTAGAGCATGCTACCATAAGGAAAAAAAAAAACATTTAGAATAATTTAGAAAGGACTTGGAGGCTCTAGAGTATCTAGAAAGGATATTTAGGCACTAGAGTACACTTTTAAAAGTAAGCACCTATACAACCAGTTGTATAAGGCTTAGTTCCAGGTATGAACCGTTGTGGAGGGCTAAGAAGTTGACTAGAGGTAGTAGTCATTTCACAGGGGTCCACCTGCAGAGAACTTTGACTTACAATATTGAATGAAAGTGTACCTGAAGAGCTCATTAGAATAGAGATTAGAAAAGGCAAAGAAAATTTGAAGAGAAAAAAACAAGAAAGGTCAAGCCTCTTCATACTTTTAAGTGTTGGCTCTATTAAGGTTTGAAATTGTTCATTGTTAGAGCCAGCTAAGATGAGTTCAAAACACATTTTATTTTTTTAATGCATTTCCGTATCTTTTTTTAAAAAACTTTTTATTATGGAAAGTTTTAAACAGCTGAAAGAGCTGTCAAAATAATAGGGTACAACTATTCCTGTTGTATCCATGACCTATATTCAACAATTTAAACCCATGGTCACTGTTATTTTGTTTAAATTTCCAGCCCTTAACTCCTTCATTGGTTCCTTAAATATTTTAGTATTCATCTCTAAAAGATAAGAACTCTTTTTTTGTCATAAATTTAACGCAATTGTCAAACTTAAAATTAATGCCATTCATTATCCATGGTTTATAGCTCATGAATGTCATATTATGTTTATAGCTTGTTTGAAACATGATCAAGATAAGGTTTAGGCACTCCAAATGGCTGATGTTTCTTAAGGGGTTTCAGTCCATAAACTTATAAACTTCCCCCTTTCTTTTTGTAATTGATTTGTTGAAGAAACTGGATGTTTTTTCGTAGAGTATCACACAAGTTGGAGTTTGCTGATTGCCTTCCCATGTTGTATTTTACATATTCCTTAGTCCCCTGTGGAGGATAAGGCTGAATCATCTGAATCATGTACAGATACACATGTAGGTGTATATATACACACATATATACAGAGGAAAGAAAAAACGAATTTATAGGAATTATTGTGTATACCTGATTGTCTCACTTTCTGCAATGCCAATGACCACTAATGTTGACTCCATCCATCCAAACCTCATTGTTAACTAGTGAGAACCTACATCTACCACTCCTTCACTTATAGGCTGCAGTATTTCTATTAAGAAAAGAAAAAAACTTCCGCTCACATAACTTTTGATTACCCAGTGGTACTGTTCATAGAGAAAAAGAAATTACTCATTTCAAAATAATGATTTGGTTTATCAGTATCCTCCAAGGATGTGTCTTAGTTTACCAGGGCTCAGTGACAAACACCGCACACTGGTGGGCTGAAACAACAGTAATTTGTTGGCTCACGGATTAGTAGGCTAGAAGTCCATAATTGAGGTATTATCAGGCCATGCTTTTTCCTGGAGTCTGTAGCATTCTGGTGCTGGGTTGATCTCTGCCACTGTCACATGATGATATTTGTCTCCTTCTCTGGCTTCCACCTCTGGTTTCTACTTCCATGTCCAATTTCTTTTGCTTATAAGAACTTCACAGACATATTGGATTAAAGCCCACCCTCATTCAGTTTGGCCACACCTTAACTAGTGACACCTTCCAAGGTCTTTTTCACAAATGGGTTCACGCCCTCACAACTGGGGCTAGGACTAGAGCATATATTTGGGGGAGGTCATGATACAACCCCCAGCAGAGACCAGTTATTCGTATCATCATAAACTCTTGTTATGTACATGTTTTTTTGAATATTACTCTATTACAATTATTATCCTTATTGATACTCAAATGAAATGTATTTTAAAAGTTGCTTTTATTATCTTTTGATGTCTCTTTCAATAATTGTTTACAAATTGGATAATTTAGATAATGAAGGGCAAAAAACAAACAACAAACCAAAAAGAACCACCCCCCCCCCGCCCAAAACTCTGTATTTGTGTCCTCTTAGAACATTGGAAGATGTTTTTTTGTTTACTTCAAAGAACTGAAATATCTAAACATGCCGATATTCTCAAAGAAAGAACACTTATACTTTTTCCTAAAATATGAAAAATGTAGGTAAAAAAGAAAACCCTATATAATGACTTTTTTTTTTAGGAGTTACTGAGGATTGAACCCAGAATCTTGTACATGGAAAGAGGCGCTCAACCACCAAGCTACATCTGCTCCCCTATAATGACTTTTTAAAAATTAAATTTATTTAGTGTGTATTTTCATGTATGCCTCAATGAGTTTTAACAATTATATGGAATCATAATATATAGAATATAGAGTGGGATAGAGTATATAGAGTATTTTGGTGGTATAGAGACACCATCAAAAGTGAGATATGGAGCATTTTCCATTGCTCCAAAAAGTTTGCCTTTAGCATTCAATCACCTACCTAGATCCTGGCAACCACTCATGTAATTTCTGTGCTTACAGTTTTGATTTTTCCAAAAGTTCATATATATAGATAAATGGGAACACACAGTATTTTTGCTGCCTTTGTGTCTGGATTATTTTACCTAGCATAATACATTTTGTATTCATCCTGGATGTTGCATGTGCCAGTCACTTGTTCCTTTTTTATTGCTGAGACTATTCCATTTGATGGATGGCTTCAGCACACTTTATCAAGTTGATGAACATTTGGTTTGATTTCAGATTTTGGCAATTATGAATAAATTTGCCACAAACATTTGAATATGGCTCTTTGCATGGACATTTATTTTTACTTTATTTGGATACATACTGAGGAGTGGGATTAGTGAGTTGTATGAAAAGTACATATATAACTTTATAGATAACTATCAAATTACTTTCTGAAATGGTTGTACTATTTTGTATTTCTACCAGCAGTATATGAGGATCCTAGTTTTTTGCTCTATATCCTTACCAACAAACAGTCTTTTCAATTTTAGTGATTTCATTCATTTTGTAATCATATCTTTTTCCTGTGTTGAGTTATAAGAGAATTTTTCTTATTTTTTTCTTTAAGTTTTACATTTAGGTCTATGATTTTTTTTTTAAAGCTTTATTTTATTTATTTAACCCTTCCCCCCCATCATTGTTTGTGGTTACAGTCTGCTTTCTGTGTCTGCTCATCTTCTCTTTAGCAGACACCAGGAACCAAACCCAGGACCTCCCATGTGGAAGAGGGACACTCAATCACCTGCGCAACCGCAGCAACCTGGTTTGTTGTGTTTCTCATTGTCTTCCCTCTTTGTGTCTCTTTTGTTGTATCATCTTGTTGTGCAACTCACCACATCTGCCTGCTGTGCCAGCTTGCCTTCTCCAGGACGTACCGGGAACTGAACCCAGGACCTCCCATGTGGTAGGCAGAAGACCAATCGCTTGAGCCATATCTGCTTCCCTATGATTCATTTTCAGTGAAAAGTTTTTGTATAGTTCAAGGTAAAGGTAAAGTTTCATTTAATTTGCATTTGTATGCACAACTATGCCAAATTAGGACTATTTGTTGTAATAACTGCTCCATCTCTATAGCATGATATCACGCCTTTGTGAAAAATTAATCAAATGTGTGTGAGTGTATTTCTGGATACTCTATTCTAATCTATTGAGCTATGTGCCTATCCTTATGCAAATACCATAACGATTTACTATAGCCTTATAGCAAACTTTGAAATCAGGTTGTACTCTCCAACTTTAATCTTACTTTTCACTCTTGCTTTATCTCTTCTTGATTGTTTGCATTTTCTAATATGTATTAGGATCAGCTTCTCAATTTCTTTAAAAATTCTACTGTAATTTTGATTTGGATTGTGTTGAATCTCTAGACCAATTTGTGGAGAATTGACACCTTAGTGATACTGAATCTTTTGGTCTCTGGTATGGTATTGCTCTCTAATTAGATCTTTAATTTTCTCAGTAGTGTTTTATAATTTTAAAAGCACAATTATTTCACATTTTAAAAGTTTTGCCTTAAGTATTCTATGATCTTTCATACTATCATAAATAGTATATTTTTAAATTTCAGTGTCCAATTTTTGTTGCTATTATATAGAAATACAACTGATTTTTGTACATTGATCTTATAACCTGTGCTAAACTCACTTACTTTTTTTGTTAGCTTTTATGGTGGGTTCTTTGAGATTTTCTACATTGATGATTATGCCATATGTGAATAGAGGCTGTTTTATTTTATCCTTTAAAATTTATATGTGGGGAGCAGATATAGCTCAAGTGTTTGAGAGCCTACTTCCCATGTAGGAGGTCCTGGGTTCATTCCCTGGCATTTACTAAACAGCAAAACAAAACAAATGAAAAAAAACTAACTTTCATTGGGGAGTGAATGTAGCTCAGTGACTGAGCACCTGCTTCCCATGGAGGAGGCCCTGTGTTCAATCTCCAGTACCACCAAAAATATTTTTTTAATATGTATTTTATTTTCCTTTCTTTATGGCTCTGGCTAGAACTTCTGACACCATGTTGAATAGACGTAAAAGCAGCATTCTTGCATTGTTTCTGGTTGTAGGTATGATGTTAGCTGTATTTCATAGATCACCTTTATCAGGTGGGGAAAATTCCCTTTACTTTCTAGTTTGTTGAGAATTTTTGTCATAGAGAGATAAAGGATTTGGACAAATGTTTTTTCTGCATCTCCTGAGTTAACCATATGGCTTTGCTGTTTTTGCCCATTATATGGTGAATTTCATTCATTAATTATTGAATGTTGAACCAATCTTGGGACAAACTCCAATTTATCATGATATCTTATCCATTAGATATATTTTTGGGATCTGATTTGTAGTGTTATCTTTAAGAATTTTTATGTCTCCAATCATGAGGCATGAACATAGCATGTGGTTTTCTTTTTATAATGGGTGGTGCCATGGTCCTGCTTTATGCCAGCAGGCCCTTCTACAAACTGATGGCCCTGGCCTTGGTCCAAAGAACTTGCAGGACCCCCTAGCTGGTGACCAGCACAATGTCTCTGGCCACATGGCCCTGGTGAATGACCCAAGGAACAAAGGCTACATGGTACTGGGCCTAATCCTCTTGTGTGGGATCTGCTGCCATCATGCTGCTGTGGGCTTCTTCTGGTGCACGGGCCTGCACGAGACTGAACACCAGCTGCATCTTCAGCGGGCAGGTCTTTGGCTCCTGCTCCTACTCCTTTTACCAGGCTGGCACTGTGAGAGTGAGGACTGCTCCTGGGGTCGTGGTGGAGGGTGGGGAAGGGCAGACCATCGACATATCAGGCAGCTTAGGTGCCAGGAGCTGGTACGGCATCACTGGCTGTGAGCTGGGATTTTATGCTGGCAGCCAGATGCAGTCCACACCTCTGCTCTTCTCCCAGGTGCCAGGACTGGGCAGCCACTGGCCCTGTCTCTGCTCCACCCCACAGGCGTGAGCCCTCATTCACCCCCAGGATTCCCAGACCCTTGGTCTGTGGCTTCTTGCCCAGGGCCCCAGGAGCTGTGACTGCCTCCTCCCCTGGTTCCTTGCCTGCTCCTGTCACAGTTGCTTGGGTGGCCCCCAGGACGGGAGCATGACCCTGACCGCCTTTGCCCACAGCACCCTGGCGTGAGCTGCCCCCTCTGCATCTGCCTGAGCCAGCGACCTCTTCTGCACCTACCACTAAATAAACAGTGTCTGTGTCCTGTGGGGAAAAAATTGGCCTAACCAAATAATTTGGGAATATAATATTTCAAAATCTGTGTCTGTTAGTAAAGTACAGTTAGTGAAGTTTAGTGGGAAATTTTATATATGTAGAGAACCAGAGCACATAATTCTGAACAATGATAAAAAAGTCAACATCGGGGCTTCTACTTCTACCATGCTGATATTTAATGGCATTGCATTATGTAATATTTATCGAGGCACTCAGCCTGTTCCTTCATCTTTTTTAAAAAAATTTTCCCTACATCCTTGATCCTTGGTGGATGCTTGCTAAATGTTATTTAATGGAAACAATAGTAATAATTATAGTGACATAGCTACCATATTTTGAACCTTGTGCTATGCAGAAAGAGTTTTATAAAGAAAATCTCAGAAGATGAGATTACATTTAGACTCAATTATGTGGGTTTTAGTTTCCTAGGTGGCTTAAAGCAAATACCATGAAGAGGTTTGGCTTGAACGATGAGAATTTATTTGCTTATAGTTAGAACCCAGAAAAATGTCCAAATCAAGGTATCATCGAGGTGATGCTTTATTCCTGAAGATCAGCTGCCAGAGATCCTCAGCTCCTCTGCCACATGGCAATGCACGTCAAGGCATCTACTGAGCCCCCTTCTCTATAGGATTTTTTTATCAGCCTCTGCTTCTGTGGCTTTCTGTCTCTATATATTCATTCCATTTATAGAGGACTCCAGTAATAGGATTAAGTCCCATCCTGAATGAGGCGGGTCATACCTTAACTGAAGTAGCTTCATCAAAAGATCCCTACTTACAATGGGTTTGCATCCACACTTACCGATTAGATTTAAGAACATGTTTTTTGGGGTACATACAGCTTCAATTCACCACAATGTGGCAGTTTACTACATCATCATATTGACTTTAACGTAGTTAAAAAGTAAGAAAAAACAGTAGTATGGCTCTTGGAAGTCTAATATTGATAGATTCTTTTTAAATCTTCTACCAAAGTCCACCATTTTTCTCTATGGCTACTCAGTGAGAAGACAGCATAGAAGCAGTGGTTGCCCTTTTTGTTTTGTTGTTTGTTTTCTCAGCATTAATCTTGTTGAGGAGGGAAGAGTAGAAAATAAAAGCCTGAAGTCTTGTACACTTCCTACTTTATGATCTTGACAATGCAGTCTGTTGCAGTGGTACTTAAAGGGAGTTGTCCAAGAGTCAGCATCACCTGGGAGCTCTTTAGAAATGCAAATTCATGGTCCAGAGCTAAGACATCATGAATCAGTAGGCAGGGGATGAGTCTCTGTTTGGACAAACTCCTGGAGATGATGATGCTTACCTAAGTTTGGGAAGCACTGGCTGAGATACAATTGGCAGGGCATAAAAGGGTTGGAAACAGTAAGAGATAAATATGGTACAATAAGAAAAGGGCTGGTTCTCCTGTACTGATTTGAAATACACTGTGTTTTCAGTTTCATTCTGAATCATAGAAAAAGGCACAGGTTATTTGTAGCAGGTAGCATCCTCAAAGAAGTTTGCCTCTTCTTTTCTCCTCACATCTTTCATCTGTATAAAGTGACACTGAGGGGAATAAAGGCAGACTTAATGGAGAGAATGGAGACATTTGATTCAAAACAAGATGATCAGGAATATGGGTGCCCTGTCTATCCTGCACTTCTCCTAGCTGCCAGCACATTCAACTGTCAAATGCCTACTGAATTGTCAAAGACTTGCTAATGTTTAAATAAGCCTATTCTTTCCTTTCTAGATACTGTACATATGCTTTCCACTCACACTTGAATTAATAGGTCAGTAGAATTTACAAACATGTTAATAGTTCAAAACCCAATTTAGAAAGAAGATGAACTGTTCTAAATCCTCTAATGCCAGGTTCTTGATTTTACTCCCACTTCCTCCCCAAATCTTGGCTTAATATACCTTAAGCATTGTTTCATTACCCTATCTTATCTTTTAAAGAATAAGATGTTGGTTCCATTGTGCACACTGCATTATTATGCTCATCAGTTAAGCCAAAGGAGTTTAAAGATCAGAGCCCTCTAATTTAGAAAGATAATCTGAGAGCAAAAGAAATAGAGGATGATTAATTCATGCTGGTATTTGCAGTTCAAATTAGCTGAAAAGAGGGACAGATTACTTGTGACTCAGCTGATATTAGGATCTTTACTAGGTAAATGGATTTGAAATGATGTTAGAAAAAAACTAATTTTTTTTGAGTGAAGGATTATATGTTATTTTTCATAACTAAAAAATAGAATTTAAAATCCAATCCCATTTGTTTTAGACAGTGGGAATCAAGAATTCTTCTTCTTTACCCTTAATCTGATCATCATAATTAGTTTATGCAGTAGTCTGGCTGCTCAAAATAGAAAATGTATGTAATTGATTAACTTAATTATTTTTGTAGAAATTACTCTTATCATTATAAAAGAGATAAGGTGTTTGTGTGACTACTCAGTGTATTATATTGAGTTCTGTTACTGTATTAGAAAGTGGATTATCTGAGCAAAATATTCTTTAGTGAAATATGTATAACAAAGGGTTTTTTATATCCATGTGAAGCAGGCTAGTAAGAGAGGGAATCAATAGAGGGATCTGTAACCTGGCAGAGAGTCCATGGGGCCATCAGTTACCCCCGAGATGGCTGCTGGAAGACCCTCCCCAAGATTCTGCCATTCAGAACAAAGACTTCTTCTGGAAGCCAGGAGAAGCCCCCGATATTCCCCAAGGACTTTATACTTGGGGCCTCACGGGGGATTGATGGGTGAGGTAATCAATCAAAACAGCAGTTGGAACTCCCCTCCGCCCACCATTAGCAAAGGAGTGGAATAATTAATGGTTCAAAAAAGCAGGCCTGAGGCCTGAACGCACCCTCTCTCTTCTGTGGACCCCTGTTCCTGATCTCTGCACCACTCTTGCTGTTTTTCCTCTGCCATGTGGCCACACAAGTAAAACCTGGGCGTTTATAATCTAAAATGCGGACTTGTAGTCTGTAAATCAGCCTGCTCGACCACTTTTCAGTCTCTTCTTCTTTACCTGGGACCTGTGGTCTGTTATTTTCTCCCATTTCTTGTCCCTCCCTGCCTAGATAAATTAGTGGCCTAAGTCACCTGATGTGCTCTTGAAATTCACTTACGCAGCATAGTCAAGAACCTAGACAAAATCCGGTAACGTGTTTGGCAAGGCAGCCAGGAGCTTGTTGGTGAGTGAAAACTATGGCCTAGAGCCTGTTTAATGCCTCCCTTTGGTTTTCCATTTTAAACAGGCTTGCCTACGAGTCCCTACAGGATGTAATTCCAGTGGGAAGAGGCTAGGGCACGGGAATTTTCTGTGTCTCTGTCGTACACCCAGGCTTGTTAGATCTGACCCCATTCCGGAGGCCTGGGGCACAGGACAGGAACTCAATGCACTGCGGCTCTTTAAGCCCTTTTAGCAACCATTGGCTCTACCCTTGGGGCCAAGGGCCTTTGCCTTCTCCCGCCCTCTCCCCTAGGGGGTGCACAGCAGTGAGGGAGAGCCAGAGAGCCTGGGCTTCCTGGGTCGGTGCCTTTGCAAGCCCACCAGGTGGTGCACAGAGCCAAGATGGATGCTGTGTAAGGTCCCCTTCCCCAGGGCCGTCACAGGCCAGGATACCCTTGCATAATTAACCTTTTACCCACGTTTCTACCTTCCCTTTCTTGCTGCTATTTTTTTTACAGGTTTGTGTTAGAATGCTTTGGAACTTTGTTAAAAACTATGAAACTGAGAGAATGCCTTTGCTAGCAAGGAAACTATTGCCTCAGAATCCCAAGATCTGTTACCTAGAACAATTGATATCTAATCACTTAATGCCTTTTGATAGCTAGTTTAACTGGGAAACTATCAGACAGTAAAGTCATAAACAAAGACTGTGTCTAAGACTTCTGGAGAGAGAAGAGGAAGAAGCTTTCTGCCTCTTCTCCGAGGAGGGAGCAGTATTCGGCTTGGAGACCATCTGATCTATTTGATCTGTCCTCCAAGTCCAGGATGGCACTGGAAATGCCTGGCACCAGGGTCTCTGATTCCCAGGGTGGGAGGAACCAGAGAAGTAACCCTGAATGCCCTCCAAGACTTGAAGGTTTGGGCACTTTGATTCAGAGAGTAGCCAAACGTTTCCTGAGATTTAACTCAGGAACTTCCCTTTGGGTAACAGCGAGTCAGCCTTGGACCCTGGAATGTAGGGGTGCTGAGAATCAGAGCCGTAAACCGAATAGCCCCCATGCCTTGGGCCCATCCATTCAGAGGACAGCCAAACAGTCCCTGAGACAGATGTCTCAGGTGCTTTGATTTGAGGCAATTGCTCAGTCTTCCACCAATCTGGAATCAAATATCACCCAACCGAGGTCACCCACAAGAACATTTGTGGGCCAGGCAGGCTCTGAAAAAATTAAAATTCTCAGGACATGGGGAACAGAGCATCAACTCCAAATTATGTGGAGTGGTGAACATTTTAGTCAGACTAGGACTTTGGAATGCCAGGATGGTCGACTAAAAGGTGCTTCTTCATTCTTCCTGGAATAATGGGTGCAGCTTCTAGCATACCAGCAAACTCCACTAGGAGTGTCTTCTCAGGAGTCAGGAAATTCTGTTGTATTAGTTAGCCAAGCAGGTGGTGATGTAAAATATCAGAAATTGGTTGGTTTTTATGAAGGGTATTGATTTGAGGTAGGAGCTTACAGATACCATGCCATGAAACATAAGTTACTTCCCTCACAAAAAGTCTATTTGGAGCAAGATGGCTATCAACATCTGTGAGGGTTCAGGCTTCCTGGGTTTCTGGGGCTTGCTTTTCTCTGGGTTCAAGGTTCCTTTCTTCCTGGGGCTGGCTTCTCTTTCCTCTGTGTGCTGACTTCCCAGGGTTCCAGCTTAAGTCTTAAGCATCAAACTCCAACATCAAAACTCCAACATCAGAAACCTTCAGCTCTATTCTTTGCCATACCTTTTATGCCCTAAGCATAACTCAATCATGCCCAGGTATAGATCAGATTACAAACATAATCCAATATTTCTTTTTGGAATTCATCAATAATATCAAACTGCTCCAACTGCCTACTGTTGGTCTACATGGCCAGAGTATAGCCAAAAGCAGCCTTTACATAAGACCCTAAATTCCAGTTAAACCAGTGTAAGAAAAGAGAACAGATAGATCTGAGGTCCAGAAACCTCATGTTATGTCTCCTTAAAGAAATGAGGAAATATACCTCAAACTTCTCAGTTTAAACTCAGTTGTGCCTATAAAAGGTATGAATAAAGATCAAGATCCAAACCAGTTACCAAACATCTCCTGGAAAATAAGAAACCTCATGTGCCATCAATTAAGATTAAAGAGTTCCTAGAAATGCTAAAGGTATGAAATTCTCTCTTCTATTTCTATCTTTGTGTTGAAACTTTGTGTTCAACTTTGAAATCTGTGTTTAACTTTGTCAGTTTGCTTGTGCCTAGGAAATCAGATTTGAGGTTCACCTGTTACAAATTGAATAATGTTGAAAGGTAACCCAAAGATGAGTCTTTACAGGTCAATACTGTCATGCTAGTGGATTTAATGCATAAATCACAAGTGGAATTAATTCAATTGCTCAAAAAGCAGAGAAACTTCTCAAAGTTTTTACTAATAATTCTTGTGGTTTAGTTAATAAAGGTATTCAATTGACCTTAAAGTGAAAACTTACTAGAAACAGTAAATAAGAGTTAAGATCACTTATAGATGCCTTTATATTATAAAAAAGCAGAAGGATAATAACTGAATATAAAAGCCTAAACCTACTATTGCAAATGTAAATTCCAAATTGACCTTACCTTTACTTATGGTCACTTTAAGCCTAGCCTCACCCCTTGCCTTTGCTTATGGTTATTTCTTAACAGTTTCTGCCCTGTGGTTCAGGGAAAAACAAACTTGAGACTTCCCTGTCTCCTGACCTGCTGGTACTAGTGACCCTGCTTTCTCTCGTGGCTCCAAGTGTGGACTAAATTGCTGCCTAGTGGAATTCTCAGTCCTTGGGGTTGAATGTTCGCTCTTCCAGTCCAGCAGCCAATGGAGTCCTGTTATCTCTGAGGACTGAGAAGTGAAAGAGGCCTCCTGCCTTGATTGTCGGGGTTCCTAAAAGTGGCAATTCATGTGAGAAACCAGTTTCCCTGAGGCTTCAATAGCCATAGTGAATATACATAAAATTAGTTTTGCTCATCCCAGGTCTGCTAAAGTCAAAGTAAAAAAATAAAGTTCCGAAGCAAAGGAAAAATGGCAAAAGTGGTGCACAGAGGGCAAGAACAGGGGTCCACAGGAGAGAGAGAGCACGTTCAGGCCTCAGGCCTGCTTTTTTGAACCATTAATTATTCCACCCCTTTGCTAATGGTGGGGGAGGAGTTCCAGCTGTTTGCTGTTTTGATTGATTACCCCACCCATCAATCCCCCATGAGGCCCTAAGGATAAAGTCCTTGGGGAATATCAGGGGCTTCTCCTGGCTTCCAGAACAAGTCTTTGTTCTGAATGGCAGAATCTTGGGGAGGGTCTTCCAGCAGCCATCTTGGGGGTAATTGATGTCCACATGTACTCTCTGCCAGGTAACAGATCGCTCTATTGATTTCCTATCTTACTAGCCTCCTTCATTTCAAAGAGACTGACTACTTGTTCAATTTATAACTTCATACATCAAGATGATATCAAATTTACAAATGAAAATTCTAAGTTCATATCTAATAAAATTAAGTTAAAGAAATGTAAATCTGCCCTCTTTTAAATGCATAAAGTAAATTCCATTGGTTGCTAATTGTAATCTAAGGTAAATTAACCAGTCTATGAGGTTGTGGTCAATTATAAAGAGTTTATAAAAGCATTTTCTAAACTGAAGCATTTAAATGGCTAGTTCCAAAAAGCCATTATTAACTAGAAATCTAAATTGATATTAATGGCAAAAAGTAACTTCATAGCAGTGAAACCTGTCTGGAAGTCACTTCAATGTACATATTCAAGTGATGGTAATGAAAATTTACCTTGATTCCATTGGGATTCTTCAGTTTTTGTTTTTGAAAAAATGGAAGAAGCAGCTTTTCCTCTACTGCTAAAGTAAAATACCTGCTAATTAACATCTTCTTGCTAAAAGTGTAGAAGTAAGAAGCAAAGTACTAAATAGGTAATTTGCTATGTAACGCATTGCATTGGAAGTGTTTAAAAAGTGTTTAAAAACCGAGAGATAAACTTTAGCATTGTCCAACTATCTTGTACATTCAAACCAGACCTTCAATATACTGCAGGTTGCCTCTCCATTTGAGTTATTGGTTAGGTTGGTCACTGACCCCTAAAACAATAAAGGTGTCTACTACAACTCTGGTTGTGTTCCTGAAGTCAGTGGAGACTATGTTGCAATTTCAAACTCCTGCAGCAGCCAACAATGTCTCAATATAGCCAGATGTACAATAAATATCACCTGTTTCATAGTGCTGAAGGGTGCTATGCACCAGGCCACTGAAAGACTGGAGGCTACCTTCCTAGCTTCTCTCTAAGGACAATGGTGCTGCAGCTTGCTGACTATGTGATGAACATACCAAATGGAATAATAATCACCAGAGTATCATAAGTAGAACTTAAACACAATTGGATATATAGCCTGCTCCAATAGAGAGATAACATGTATGGTATTGCAAACCTGGAATTTGAATCTATTAATTGCAGTTCAAAGAGAAACTTATGCATTGGGTAGTACATTAACCAGTAGTAAGTACTATATCTATATATCCTATTCTAGATGTATGCCTGATGATTATGGTGATATCTTTTCTATTCTAGACCATAGGCAGAGAAATATTGAACATGTTAAAAGTCCTGGTAAACTTCATTTTCTGAGTAGTTAATGAATGTGCTTAACCTAGGCCTCCTTCCTAGTCCTTATTCCAGAACCTGTCCCACTCATACCCTGGGGAGGACTGACAGACCCACATGCCATCCTACCAGGGCTAAGTGTTTTCCTACCAGAAGGGAAATGGCAAATGAGGTGGGTAGGACCCATTTCAGCTTAGCCCCTTTGAGATTGTACACAGAAAATCTTTCCTCACCCAGGACCTGGAAACCTGCCAAGTTCTGATCAAAACTTGGCAAGAAAACAAGCCTCATTCTCAATAAAAGCCAAAATGTAAGAATCTTTACTTTGTAGTTCTGATCATTCCCACTGCTATTAAAGGTAAAGGAATTTCCAGCTTGGTGCACTGATCCTGAGTGAAGCCAGCTGCCCAAGAAAGTACCAGCTCACCGAAGCACTTGATGGGATGTACAAATGCCAGTCATTGGATGGCCTGAATTACCTCTTCAAGAGAAAAAGCTAAGTAGTGTCTGTGTCAAAGTTAGATGTTCCCACTAACTCTAGCCCAAATGCCAATTGCTAAAGGGAGGGCAAACCAGACATCCCTTTAAAAAATCTTGTCTGTTTTCATCTCCTTTAACTTAACTAAAAAGGGCAATGCTGCTTCTCATTCTACTGAAAGAAGAATATACTTTCTCATCAACTTTGGAAAAATGCAGCATGTATAGGCACCTGGCCTTTTTTACACTTGTGGTCTAGTATCCTCTTAGTGGGACCATATATTTTCAAAAATAATCAAGTCTATTTCTTCCGGAATCAACATCTCATTAGCCATATTAGGACTTCATCCAAATTTACCTAGGATGTCATATTTGTCTTCCTCTGACTGAGATAGAGCAGCCAGAGAGTTTTACACCTTGTCGGGTAGGGCCTACTGACCCTAAATAGCAGGAAGTAGCTACAGAAGAAAGATCATCTCCCTTCAGCACCACTTTAAGAATAAAGGTGTAAACTCTCTGAGAGTTAGTAAGATAGGGAATCAATAGAGCGATCTGTAACCTGGCAGAGAGTCCACGTGGACATCAATAACCCCCAAGATGGCTGCTGGAAGACCCTCCCCAAGATTCTGCCATTCAGAACAAAGACTTCTTCTGGAAGCCAGGAGAAGCCCCCGATATTCCCCAAGAACTTTATCCTTGGGGCCTCATGGGGGATTGATGGGTGGGGTAATCAATCAAAATGGCAAACAGCTGGAACTCCTCCCCCACCATTAGCAAATAATTAATGGTTCAAAAAAGCAGGCCTGAGGCCTGAACGCACTCTCTCCTGTGGACCCCTGTTCCTGCTCTCTGTGCGCCACTCTCGCTGTTTTTCCTCTGCCGTGTGGCCACACAAGTAAAACCTGGGCATTATAATCTATAATGGGGACTTGTAGTCTGTAAATCAGCCTGCTTGACCACTGTTCAGCCCCTTCCCCTCTACCTGAGACCCACGATCTGTTATCTTCTCCCATTTCTCATCCCTCCCTGCCTGGATAAATTAATGGCCTAACTCACCTGACATGCTCTTGAAATTTATTTCTGCAGCATAGTCAAGAACCTAGACAAAATTTGGTAACACATGGTTTATTAAATTGCAAACTATATGAATACTGCATTGTAAAATATACACTAAAAGTCCACAGGTATATAGAAAGTATCTGTTATTGTTAAAACCTATGGGGGTTGAGATTTTGCCCTCATTGTAAGTTAAAAAGTTAGTCTGCCACACAAGATCCCTGAGTCAGCGTTAAAGGACTTTATTATTCATGGCACAGGAAGCATGAGTTTCATGTTCCCAGTCCCACCTAGTCTCACGAGGGCTGTGTGGGGCAATCTGGGTAGTTGCTGTTCACACAGTGGTTTGTTGCAGCTGCTAAATCCTGAGCTTAACTTACAATGGAGTTGCTAGCAAAACTTCAACCTTTACCCTGGAAAGAGACCTTCTCTTTATTATCCTGATCAGGAAACAAATCTTTCCAGAGGAAGACACTATCTTTTTATCTCCCAAGGCTGTTTTTGGAAAGTCCATGGACATGCAGAAATGTCACAAAGAATTGTCTCCCAACATTATGTATTTATTACACGATGCATTTTATCTCTGAGGGATAAAAGAAGTGGGAAAATACAAATCACATACAGGTCGAGGGCTTGTCCTTGAGGAAAGGAAACATAGCATATTAGAAAGAGCTTATTTTGGGAATCACAAAGATGGAGGTCCCCCTCTTATCTCTGCTAATTACCACTTACTAGATGAGTGATTTTAGTCAAATTTTTTTGGTTTTATGAATCTTGGTTCTGTCATCTGTAAAATGGGCACAATCTTCTAGGATTTCTCCAAGGATGAAATGAAGTAAATATGCAGTGTGCTGTGGGCATACATTGGTTAATTCAAAGGAAGGATCGAGGTGTTAAAGAGAACTAGTATTCATAAAGAAGAATATAAGACCCTATGCTGATAATTTGTTTTTGAAGGGCAGACACTCTTGAGTCATTTTGATGCTACACTGATTTTTAGATAAGAATGAACTTACACATCTTTTCTAGTGAGACAGGGTTACTATGTATAATTATGTTCACTAAAAATAATATTATTAATATAAATTAATTTTTTTCATTCTTTTTTTCCAACAGTTGAATGAATGAAGTGTTCTCAAAACAATGGTTTGACCATATTTACAAATATCCTATAAATTATAGGAGAGGGCCTTGTGTAATGGAATGCCCCAGAGCATTTCATTTCCATGAGTTTCTTGAGAAATGGCAGAATCAGTTGACGAATTTTATCTTGGCAGAGCTAACCCAGGAAACAATTGCCTTCTTAGGACAGCCGACCATAGCTGATGATTGGCTACGTCCTAGAGAAGCCTGCTGTACAGGAGCATTATCATGATGACTCAGCTGCTACTTAAAATGGGAAAGAGAATTTGGCAGGAGGAAATAGGAAACTCGGTATTCCATCCTCATAAGGCCTATTGCATAAATTTGCCTACTCTTTATGAAGTCAATTGTTAGAGAAAACAGACTGCATGCCACTGACATTTCGAAGCACGTTTTCATAAGCAATCACAAGACATTACACTAAATTGCCACGTACTGTGCTATGTTATGGGCCACCACACCACAATGTTCTTTTTGAATAGCTTCTGTAATGAAGTTGTTGTTGTTTTAAGTAAATGACACTTCAAACATTTGTTCAAAGCTTTAAATAGCAAGGCCAGCATTTTAATATCTAGAGTTAACAGGTTGATCATTTAAGAATAATACAAAGTTGATTTGCAAAAAACAATAAATAAATAGACGATTTAACTGCTAGATTAGAAAAGTGGGTCACTGAAAAATGAGAAATTACTTTTAACCTGTCTACATAGTATATTTAAAATGGTATTCTTTCAACAGCAGAGTTGGGTCTTCCTTTTTTATATAATCTGCAATCTATATTTTAATTGGTATTATTATACCATTTACCTCTAATGAGATTACTGATATGTTTGTATTAAAATTGACCATCTTGCTTTCTGTTTTTTTATTTATGCCATTTGTTTTTTCTTTTCTTTCAAAATTTCTTTCTTTGGGTTGAGTGAGTTTTCTTATTTGACCTATTATTTATGCCTCTTTAAAAAATTTTTAGTTCTAAGTCATATAATACACATTTTTGAATAATAGAGACTACCTTCAAATATTATATAATTTTACATGTAGTATAAAGGTCTTAACAATAGTATATGTCCAATTTCTCTGCACTTTTGTTGTCAGATTTTTTTCTTTATGCTATGAATAGAGATGCATGAATACTATTTTTATTTAGAAATTTATGTTTTAGAGATATTAGTATCAAGAAAACAAGTTTTAAATTTTATCTTCATTTATTCTCTTTTATTCTTTGTGTCTACTATCATCTTCCTTCTGCCTGAAGAACATCTTAATAATTCAAGTTTCCTAAAAATTAATAGTTTCAGTGTTTATGCTTGTGAGAAAATCTTCATTTCTCCTTCAGTTTTTGAAAGGCATTTTTTTCTATCTATAGAATTTTGGGTTGTTACTTTTTTTCATTTAGCTTTTTAAGGTTGTAACTCCATTTTTTTCTAGCTTTTCTGTTTCCAGTGAGAAGTATGCTGTAAGTATTTGTTCCTTTGTATGTAATGTGTCCTTTTCTGTTTTCAAAATTTCTTCTTTGACATTTGAGCAGCTGAATGATATCATTAAGAGTGTGTGCATATACATGCACAAACATATGTGTTTGTGTGGGTATTTATCCTGTTTGATGTTCTTTAAGATTCTTGAATATTTTGTTCATTGTACATCAAAAATTTTGGAAAATGCTAGTCCATCTTATTTTTAAAATATTTCTTTTGTCTTGTTCTCTCCGTCATCTTCTGTGATTGCAATAAAATGCACACTAGATGGTTTGATATTGTCCCAAAGCTCTTGTATGTTATTTTTGTTTTTTCTTAAACAATTCAATTTTATTGGTGCATATTAATAAAGCATACAGTTTATCCAAAGTGTACAATAAGTGGTATTTGGCATAATCACATAGTTGTGCATTCATCACTTCAATCATTCTTAAAGCATTTTCATTATTTCAATATTAATAACAATAATAAACTGACAAACAAATAAGAAATTTCCTTACCTCTCAACCTCTGTTTCCCCTGCAGTAAATAGCTGCTATTTCTGGCTGTTCTTACACATTATTTATTTGTTTATTAAGCAGTTTTGAGATACATTGACATATCATATGATCTATCCAAAGTGCATAGTCATTGGCTTTTAGTATAATCACAATGTTGAATATTCATCATCTCAAAAATTTTAGAACAATTTCCTTACTCCCAAAATTAAGATTGTGCACTCCTTAACATTCTTTCTATGCCATTTTATTTTTTGTTTTGTTTTTCCTTATTTTTTCACTTGTGTTTCAGTGTGGATAATTTCTATTTACCTATTTTCAAAATCACTGATTCATTCCCTAGTTGTTTTTTTTTAGACTTTCCTACACCACTTTTCTTTTTAAGCACAAATAGGTATTTCTCTTTCTGTAATGGAAAATGATTCAGATAATGCTGAACATGAATCATTGACTAATACAAGGGATTTAAATATAAAACAAAATTATTTTTTTAAAAAGGAAAAGAATCAAATTTATCTGCAAAAGGGACCAGGAATCTGTAAGCTGATTCCAAAATGAAATGAGTAGAAAATATATGGTGAAACTACAACATTCCACCCCTGTTTTGGAGAAGGCTATTATACAACATTCAGTCAGCTAAAGATGGGTAGGTAGAAAGGAGTCTCTATATAGATTTTAAGACAGTTTTGCTTTGGCAGAATCATCCACATTTTTCCAAAACTGCACAGGTAATCCTGTGGCTTTCTTCTTTTTCCACATTTCCAACAAGGCTACATGAAGTTCAACTCTTGATGAGCGGCTTACGACAGCAGTTCCTTAGGAGCCAACATGACAGGTGGTCAGATTTCCCTGTGAGAAACAAAGCCGGCCACCTACAGGAAAATATCAAAATGGGCAAGTCCTTCTTTCCTCTTCTTTCTGATTGTTGTACAATGTGTCTCTGTTCAAGATTATTATCCCCATCATACTTGTTCCTTTACAAGTCTAAACCCTTGAAGTGATATGAAGGAGAACAACACCAAGAAAATAAAATAAAATTCTGAAATGAAAATAATCATGGTACTGGAATGTATACAGAAAACCTCTAGAGATTGCTATGGTACAATTTAGTGTACTGCTAAGGCCCATAGATAAAATCAGCAGCTTGAATGAGTTCATTTTTGTCCCCTCAGATGGCTAAAGGGCACCAAATAAATATTGGGCAAGAGGAATTTGCTGAGAGAGTTAGAAATTTTAAAAATTAACCAATTTTTGTCTTTGCGTAATTCAATGACAGTAGGAAGTGCTGAAGAAGAAAAGGAACAACTTTCATACTAAAAAAGAATTCCTCTAATTATGTCACCTCTTATAGAGAATGCAGGGAATCCAAGAAATAGAAAACTAGCTTCAGGGAACCCCTGAGGCACTTTAAAGCCTTAATATTTTAAAAAATTACAATAATAATAAATTAGCTATTGCTCTTCAGAGACTTTCAGAGCAGCAGAAGCATCAAAATCAGAGTTTGTCCAGATTACCAGCTTCATAAGATGCTTAGCCCTCTCTAAAGCTCATTTGAATCTCTAAATACTTTTAAAAAGATATGCAGTTTAACACAGATTAAGTAGATTTTTTGTTTAGTGGTAGCATTTGGTCCTTAATGGTAGCAGCTGTCTTCATCTTTTCAAACTCAGGTAATATTAAGTGTATTAACACAATAGAGAAAAGAAATAATTCAACAAAGGGGGGACATAGGCCAGAAATGACCAACATCTCAAGGAGTCACTAAGCTCTCGTTCAACCTTTCATTTGGATACCCCTCTCAGTCTCTTTTGTGGAAAGAAAGGTAAAACAGAACTTCATCTCAAAGATGCTAAACAATGGCATCAAATGGATAAACATGGTTATCAAGGTCTTTTAAAAAGTTGACACCATAGAATACAGGACACATTCAGATAATTCAGAGGTATACTTCTGATTTGGGGCAAATTCTAGACTAAAGAAATTATCATCTTGGGTAAATGTTATAATAGATGAAACTAAGTCCAGTTTTTTGGTGTGTTCTTTTTTTTTTTTTTTAAGTGTTCCCTACCACCTTCAACCATCGATCATTTTTGGATAGCTCAAGCAGAAGGTCATCTTCACCCTTCCCAGGATCCAGGTTGATCTCAGCTTCTAATGTGCCTCCAGAAATTTCCCATATTAGTTTCTCAAAATCATCCTCCACAGAGAGTGGGGCTTTACTGTTGAGGCAGAGAAGAGTTGAAGAGTTTTTGTGGCTGTTTGGGAAGCGGAAGGGCCACATACTACTGGCAATGAGGGATTTGGAAAGGACTGGATTGGAGGTGTAAGACTGTCCCTAGGTTTATCTCTCTCAGGCATAGTGATTGATTTGTCCTCAGAGAAGAGTGGGACAAGAGCCACAGCTACTTTTTTCTTTTTTAAGATTTATTTTTTATTTATTTCTCTCCCCTTTCCCCGTCCCCAGTTGTCTGCTCTCTGTGTCCCTTCACTGTTTATTCTTTTGTGACTGCTTCTATACTTATCAGCGGCACCAGGAATCTGTGTTTCTTTTTGTTGCGTCATCTTGCTGTGTCAGCTCTCTGTGTGTGCGGTGCCATTCCTGGGCAGGCTGCACTTTTTTTCGTGCTGGGCGGCTCTCCTTACAGGTGCACTCCTTGCACGTGGGGCTCCCCTACGTGGGGGACACTCCTGCGTGGCACAGCACTCCTTGTGTGCATCAGCACTGCGCATGGGCCAACCCACACGGGTCAAGGAGGCCTGGGGTGTGAACCGCGGCCCTCCCATGTGGTAGGCGGATGCCCTAACCACTGGGCTAAGTCCACTTCCCCACAGCTACTTTCATTGGCTGGGCTTTCCTGAGGGACACTGCTGGAACTGAGTGGCTTCACAACTGCAATGACGGCAGGGTGAACCTCTGCTGCTTTGCTTTTGGGGGGCAATTTGGAGGATGAAACAACTTTAACCACAGATGGCTTCACATTCACCGTGGGTTTCACTTTCTCCCTTTTCCAAGGGCTGAGCTGTACATTTCACATTCAATATTGCATCCCCAATCCCTGAGGTTTCTGCCTTCACCTTCTGGGATTACTTTGTTGTTTTGTCAGGTGCCGAGTGATGCCTTGGCACAGGTTTCTCCACCACATCAGTATTGCAAGGGGCTACATCTCCCTGAAGGGATGTCAAAACTGATTTTTCCTTCTGTGGAGCTCCCCTCTCCTGCATGCACTTCTCTTTCATGGTCTCACATCTCTTGACTTGAGTTTTAGTGATGTCAACTGCGGTGTTCTCATCTGAAGTCTCTTTAGCCTCCGTTGAAGTAACACTGCTCTGAGAAGCAACTTTACTTCCCTCTTGACGTTTCTTCTCTTCTTTTTTACCTGTTCTTTTGGTGATGCTGAGTGACTGCCTTGTCCCTGGGGTGGCCTTGAGTTGAAGCTGAGAGCCAGTACTGCTCTCAGAGTTCTGCTGCACCCTGAGTGCTTTCTCCAATTTAATTTCCTCCAGCGTTTTGATATGCAACTCTTGCAAAGGCTTTCTTTTACTTGCAGACTCCTCTGATTGTCCTTTGTTAACAACTATGGGTGGCAAAACCACTTTTTTTTTTTAAGATTTATTTTTTTAAATTTATTTCTCTTCCCTTCCTCCCATCCCCACCCCCGTCTGCTCTGTGTCCATTCACTGCATGTGTTCTTCTGTGTTCGCTTGCATTCTTGTTAGGCAGCACTGGGAATCTGTGTCTCTTTTTGTTGCATCATCTTCCTGCATCAGCTCTCTGTGTATGTGGCGCTACTCTGGGCAGGCTGCTTTTTTCATGCGGGGCAGCTCTCCTTACGGGGCTCACTCCTTGCTCTTGCGGCTCCCCTACATGGGGGACACCCCTGCATGGCATGGCACTCCTTGCGTGCATCAGCACTGCACATGGGCCAGCTCACAACATGGGCCAGGAGGCCCTGAGTTTGTACCTTGGACCTCCAATGTAGTATGCAGATGCTCTATCAGTTGAGCCAAATCTGCTTCCCAATACCACTGCTTAAGAAGTTTGGGAGTTGGTTGCAAGGTCAGTGTTCTGGTTTCATCACCTTCCTCAGAAAATTGATTATCATCATCTTCATGATCATCTGCAGCATTGATTACAACTGGTGGATGTGTAGGGCTTGGAACATTTTCTGAACTTCTGTATCTCTGCAGCTGCAAGGAGGAATTAGACTGGACAGAAAATTTGTTCTGTTTAACTGAGAGCTGCTGCTAGCCTTTACTTTCTCTTCTGGTGACTCAAGCACAGTGGGCAACACAGTTTTGCTTGGAGGTAGGTAAAGGCCATCAAAAATCCACACAGTTCAGGCAGAACAGTCCATTCAACAAATGGTGCTGAAAGAAATGGATATTCATAGCTAAAAGAAGGAAAGAGGACCCTATCTCATATCTTATCTAAAAATTAACTCAAAATGGATTTAAAAAAACAACAATGTAAAAGCAAGAACCATAAAGCTTCTAGAAGAAATTGTAGGAAAATATATTCAAGCCATGGTAGTAGGTGGTGGATTCTTAAAGGAGATAAGAGGAGAACTGAGATGAACTACTGATGTTTAATGTATGTAGACATTTTAATTAGCTTTAATGTAAAAGTGTGGAAACGTATAGAGTGGATGGTAACAAATAGAGAGTAACAGCTAGTTTATAAATGGGAATGTGACTAAAAATGGTAGTCTAGGGATATAAATGCCAATGGACAGAATGCTAGAGAATAATCTAGGAACTGAATAGCACAGTAAACCAAGAGGTGGATGAGAATTGTAGTTGATGGTACAGATGCAAGAGTATCCTTTATGAGCTAGAGCAAATGTACATCACTACTGCAGGGTGGTGGGAATGTGGAGAAGCAGGGAAAAATACAACTGGAGTGACTTATGGACTGTGTTTAGCAGTAATAATGTAATATACTTGCATCTATGCCAAAGATGTACTGTGTTGATAATGGAGCACTATGGAGAATTTGTGCCAAATGTATACTATGGATGTGGTAACAGTCAGATGATATTATTTTATCTGTAACAAATGTTCCACCGTAGTGTGGTGTGTTGATAGATGGATGTTGTTTGGGAATTCTGCACATGTGCAGGATTGTTTTATAAGTTTACAACTTCTGTCATAAAAAATACATTTAAAAAATAATAATAGGGTGGGTTGGAAGAAAAATATACCAAATGTAAGATAAGGACTATAATTAGTAGTAAGATTTTGACAGTATTCTTTCATAATCTGTAAAAAAATGTCTCACAACAATGCAAGGTGTTGATGGAGGGTTGATGTATGGGACCCCTGTATGATGTTATGCATGTTTTTTACTACACTACAACTTTTACTACACACTTATTGTTTATGTATGTTCATATATAAATGATATAAAAATAATAGGGTAGGTTGGGGGAAAATACTTTGGTTAGTAGTAATATTTTGACAATGTTCTTTAGTCATTAGTTTAAAATGTTTACCAACAATGCAAGATATTGGTGGTAGGAAGAGTTATGAGAGTCCTGTATGATGCTATGTATGTTTGTTCTGTAAGTTCACAACTATTACTATACATTTACTATTTATGTATGCTTACGTGTGAGTAATATACTTCAATAAATTAAAATAAAAAAGAAAAGAAAAGGCCATCAACATAATATCCTCTGTTGTAATGGAAAACACTATTTAGCTTTTGACATCCCACTGGCTGCTTTTCCTAATAACAAGGAATCTCACTGCATTTATCAAACTCCATGTCCCGAAATCTGCACACATATTGAAAACAGTGCTCTTCTTGCCATAACGCGCAAGCAATTTAATTTCCTAGAGCAGCTTCACGGTGACTGAATGAGCAGCTGTCTCCTTTGGTACATATAGAATAGGAAAAAAAAGAAAAAGCAATCTTCTCCTTGATTAGGCATGCTGAGTAGACCCTTAGATTAGAAGTAGCTTCTTGAACACAAACCACTCCCTCCTCAAGATGAGGATCAGGTCCAAGTCCTCTTGAAATGGTTTTAATCTTCCAAAAGACAACTCAATCACAGAAATCGTCTTTAAAATGTAATCATTAGCTGGTTGATCCCAAAAGAAAGGTCTGTGTCTTCAATGAATTCCAATCTATTACTCCTGTAGGTCCAACCAACACTCAATCCATGAAACAATAATAATGAGACAGAAAGAATTTTCCTCCCCACAATGCCAAGGAAATCTCTCAGTCACAAGTCAAACACAGGATGTGTTTTTTTTTTTTTTCAGCTTTTTTTTTTTATTGATTTTGTAATAATATTACATTAAAAATATATATGTGAGGTCCCATTCAACCCCACCCCCCCACCCCACCTCTCCCCCCTCCCAAGCAACACTCGTTCCCATCATCATGACACATCCATTGGATTTGGTAAGTACATCTTTGGTCACCTCTGCACCTCATAGTCAATGGTCCACATCATGGCCCATACTCTCCTCCATTCCATCCAGTGGGCCCTGTGAGGATTTACAATGTCCGGTGATTGCCTCTGAAGCACCATCCAGTGCAGCTCCATGTCCCAAAGACGCCTCCGTTTTTTTTAAACATCTCCCAACTACTGGGAGGTTAAGTCTATTTGAATAACCTTTGTCAGACTGGAGACAGCTAAAGTTAATCTCCTCAAAAACAAAAACAAAAACAAACAAAAAATGAGTTCATTTAGATGAATTTGAGATTCAAGGAGTTACTAAAAAAAGTTTTTTAAAAAAGACCCATCTTCCATAGCCAAACAATATAATTTAAAAAGAAAAACAAAAACAAAAAATTAAAAAAAACACCAAAATTCAGTAAGATCCAATTTCTGGTCTTCATGATTTCTTCACACTTAATACTGGTCAATTTCCCAGGATTTTTTTTGGGCAGGGAATATCCCCAAATTGAACCCACAACACTATTCCTGATTCCCCCTTGCTGCCAGTCTTTCTTCTTTCTTATCCACTGCTGCCCTCCCCAGTTGTTTTGAGTCTAGAAATTTGTCTATCATAGACATTCTTCATTTCTCTTACTGATTTTTATTTTTCTAGCTTTTCCTCTCAATTCATTCTTACGGTTTCCATCTCTCTGATCAAATTACTCTTATTGTGCATGTTTTCCAATTTTCCATTACATTTTTTAAAAAGGTAATTCATAGTTATTTTAAATTCCAACATAGTCAGGTATATTTCAAATATCTGTGTCCTATGTAAGTTGCTTCTGTGTATTTTCACATGGCAACTTTTTTTTCCTCTTGCTTTTCATGTCTCATTATTTTTGTTTTCAGAAGCTTTATGCTTTGCACATGGCAGTAGAAATGAGGTGAATAGTTTTCCTGTCTTTGCTTCTGCTAAGTCTTTGGTGAGGTGTTTAAGCTAATCTTGTTTAGAGCTGAGTTGGGTTGAGTTTTGTTGTTCCTACAGATACCCTGAGGAACTATAGGTTTCAAATTCCTTCAGGGATATCTTGTTGTTTAGGTTGGGGGCTCCTTTGCTGGAGGGTTTTCTCACTATCTGCTCCACTCTCAACTTTGAGTTTTCCCTTAAAGCTTTGCCACAGAGATGTTTTTCTCCATCCTTTTGTCTCTCTTCTGTCTCCCTTCCAGCAATATTCCACTGTTGGTTGGTATTCAATACTTGTTTTCCTGATGGTGGTGAGAAATACTCTGTTCTTTGATGAAGCTTCAGTTTGGGCAGGTCTGGTGCCCCTCTGTCTCTGGAGTTTAGCTTCTTTTTGTTCCTAATTCTCCTCTAATTATTATCCTAAGCCCCAAATTATTTTTCAGTGGTAGAAGGTTCTTCTGCTATTTTCTTCCTCTGGTAGAATGTATTTACACTAATGCCCTAAGGGCAACAGTATTGGTTACCTCTCCCCTCCAGAAACCTTGTGTTCCTTACGGGAGGCAGGGGTCACAGGGAAAACAGGGATGAAGGCTCTGGGCAGGACTTCCTTCCTCTCCTCCTCCAGGCTTGCACTATTAGACAGGCCCTCTTTGGACTCCTCCTTTTTTTGGGGGCGGGGAGCTTCATGGAGAGCAGCCTGTAAGTATTGGAGAACAATTCCTGCCCCCAGGGACTCCATATTTTCCAGCCCACACTTGACCTCTATCAATTTAAAATTGTACCTGAATACTTTTGTCTGACAGATCTACCCCTGGTAAGAAAGGGTTTATGTTCTGTCTCTCCCTTTAGGCCTTTTTTATCCCCTTAGATTTGGGACTAGTTAGTTTCCCTATGATCTCTGCTCTCTGACATGTTCAAAAAAGTCACAAACTTGAAGTTTCTCTAGCTTTCTTGTTGTTATTACTATTTTTGTTATATGGGAAAGAGAGTGGCACTAGTACAGCTTTCTATATCCCAAGCAGAAATTGGAAATGTGTCTCAATTTCAGTTTATATACACATACAAGAGAATAATTGCACTTCCAGTTAGATTTCATCTCAGTGCTCCTGTCTGTGATGGCCACCTAATAGGCTATGTGGCCAAAGAATCCAGTCCAATAAGGAATTTATCATTTACTCTAATTCAGTCATTTCCTCTGAATTTTCTTCAGTAAACTTGCAGGTAGCTAGTGACTCTGAGATGGCAACACTGTTATTACTCAAGACAAATGGAAACTTTTAAAATTCAGTTTGAAGAAGATACTTTTGGAGAGACAATATAATATCCCTGTGAGTTGAATGTGTTCTAGTGCTTTGGTAGAAAATGGGAAACTTCCATTTGAAGTCCAGAACATTTTTCATTCACTTCACGGCAGAGACATTTCTTCATTGTATCTAGGGTATTATGATCCCCAATACAGAGAAACCAATGCATGATTTAATCCATTATTACCCAGCAGAGCAGCTGTCACAAGGATTTTAGAATTGCCTTTTCAGCCCTGTAGGTGATTTAAGTGCTGAGCTAAGTGACTACCAATTTTCCAATTTTTCACCCACTTCAGACTGTCCTGATATTTTGACTCCTATACGATAAAGTTACCCACTCATTTTATGATGTTCAATCCTGCCTCTACTTTAGTATAATGTAGTTTAGAATTGAGAAAAATATACAAGAAAAACTGCTTATTTCAACATGACTGGTTTCCAACTGAACCCTATTAACTGGTGTAGATAGCTCTAGATAACAAATCTATTTTAAACCACATCATTAATATGGGAGAAATTTCACCTCTATCTGTTTGAAAGTACTCTAATCTGAGTGCTGAATTTGGAAAAATAAAGACTTATTCCCTTACATAGGGGTAATAATAGATTGGCACAATTGACAAGGGACTGCCCTAAAATTTATGTGCCCTGAATTTCAGTTTCTGTTTAACACTAGCTTGTTGTGAAAACTTGTGAAATCACTTAACCTCCTTGATGCCCAGTTTTCTTATTTCTATTAATAGAATAAAAATAATAATGGGAGGCAGACTTGGCCCAGTGGATAGGGCATCTGTCTACCACATGGGAGGTCTGCCGTTCAAACCCCGGACCTCCTTGACCCATGTGGAGCTGGCCCACATGCAGTGTTAATGTGTGTAAGGAGTGCCCTGCCACAGAGGGGTGCCCCCTGCTTAGGGGAGCCCCATGTGCAAGGAGTGCACCCTGTAAGGAGAACCACCCAGCGCGAAAGAAAGTGCAGCCTGCCCAGGAATGGTGTCGCATGCATGGAGAGCTGACACAACAAGATGACACAACAAAAAGAAACACAGATTCCTGTGCCACTGACAACAACAGAAGTGGACAAAAAAAGAATATGCAGAGAATGAACACAGAGAACAGACAACTGGGGTGAGGTGAGGTGTGGGGGGAGGGGAGAGAAATAAATAAATAAAATAGTTTTTTAAAAAAAGAATAAAAATAATATCACCTGCTTTTCAAAACATCAGGTCAAGTCTTTGATTAAGTATTTAACAGATATTAAACCAGTCCTAGCCAAGTAGTAGATGGTAAGTATTTGTAGACTAATTTAATAACTTCATTAAGAAATAGCACATCACACACCTTCAAATTACCTTTAATTACTCTTCCCAGGCAGCTAGATGCAGCATGTCTGTATTATAGCAATTACTGTAAAACATATAAATATTAGGTTTATATCTCCATTTTTCCTTCTAGACAGTGAGATCCTTGAGAACAGTAATTATTTTTGTTTTTCTCAAATGTAATGTAGAACCTAGATCTCTCACTACTGTATCAGTAAAATGGACCATGCATTGAGCATTATGTGTCAGCAATAAGCTAAGTGCTTTGGGTAATTATTTCATATAATACTTTCAATAACTCTGGATACAATAATTAAATTAAAAAAAAACACCCCAGGAACAAAGTTTTAGGGGGAACTCCAAGACTTTTGTGAGATAACCTCTAGGAACCCCATGAACTTTTCCTGATAAAGGTTCAAGGAAGATTCCCTCAAGGGTCTGGCAGGGGAAGTGGATGAAAAATGGAAAATATACCCAGAGCATTTTCTATAACTTTGGCCTACACTTAGGGGAAAAGACTTTGCTAAAGTCTTATCCTGGCTGAGGGAATGGAATTTCTCCAATTTAAGTCAACCTCCCGCTGTTTTCTCTCATTTAAGGGGGTGAGGTGTGGAGACAACACAGTCAACAAGGATCAGTACTTTAAGGAAATAGATTATGAACACTGCAGCCAGAAAAGTGAGAAAAGGGATGGAAGAGAAAATTTAGAACACTGAAGAAACACTTGTGAAGGTCACAACCGTGACACAGACTCACTAAATGACTGATAATTATTGGAAGATGGTCTTACCATCTACCAACATGTTTCCAGTGCAGTCACAATAGATTACAGCTGAAAGAGCCAAAGACAGAGTTTCTCTGAAAAGTATCACTTCAGGAAGCCGCAAATCAAAAGGAGACAAAAAACAAGAGACCCAAAGGATCTTGAAGACTCTGGTACCCATAGGTATAGCAAACATTAAACACTGACTACCTTTTAGCCAGATTAATATAAATCCTTATACTAAAGGCCAATTTATCTCAGTTCCTGTGAACCAGTGCAACTTACCTGTCAGTCAGTAGAAAATTACAAGGAAAAAGAACAAAAGGAAAACAAAAACAAAAACAAAACAAAACAGTATGAAAGACAAAGCAATCATCATAACAAGACACAGATATAACACTGATGTTAGATTTATACAGGGAATTTTTTTTAAAACTATGATTAATATGTTAAGAATTATAAAGAAAAAAGTAGCATGCATGAATGGATGAGTAATATAGGCTTAGATAATTAAAATAAAAAACACTAACAAAAATAGGCACATAAGTAGACTTCACACAGTCAAGGAAAGATTCAGTGAACTTGACAATAAGACAATAGAAACTTCTCAATCTTAAATGCAAAGATAAAAAAGAAATAAAACAACATCCAAGAATTTTGGGACAATATTGAAATATCAGACACAGAAGAGAGAATAGAAAGAAAAAATATTTGAAGGATTAATGGCTAATAACTTTACAAAATTAATGACAGACACCAAACTACAAATCCAGAAAATTCAGAGAATATCAAATACATACCCAACCCACCCAAACTAAGCCAGACAAAAGAAAACACATCTCGGCATATAATATTCAAACAATAGAAAACCAAAGACAAAGGGAAAATCTTTAAAAGGCCAGAAGATAAAAACACCTTACCTACAGAAGTACGAGGATATGAATTAAAGGAGATTTCTAATCAGAAACCATGCAAGCAAGAGGAAAAAGAAGTGAAAGAGTTAAATTGTTGAAAGAAAAAAGCATCAGCCTAGAATTCAACATCCTAGCAAAATTATCCTTCAAAGGGTAACAAGAAATGAAGACATTCTCAGACAAACACTGAGAGGATTTATCACCAGCAGACCTTCCCTGCAAGAAGTGTCAAAGAATTTCTTCAAAGAGAATTAAAATGATATAGCCCACAAAATTAAAATTACACAAAGAATATTAGAGAAGTTAAATATAAAATGGAATCTTTAATTTTTATTTTTAATTGAACTAAAAGATAACTACTTATTTAAAGTAATAATAACAGGGTATTGGCAATTGCAGCACATGGATAAGAGAAATGAATAACAGCAGTATCACAAAGGATGGGAGGGAGGAATTGGAAATATTCACTTATAAGTCACCTATACTACATATGAGGCAGTACAGTGTAATTTGAAAGTGGAAATAGTTTAGTTTAAAATATGCATTGTAAACTCTAGTACAACAAATAAAGTAATATTTTTAAAAGTATAATTAATATGCTGAGGACATACAATGTAATCATAAAAAATGCCCAGTTAAAAGTAGAGAAGGGAAAAAGAAAAAACAAATGCCACTAATAGAAAACAGTAGCAAATGAAATACATATCAACTCTACTATATAAATAATCACTTGAAATGTGAATGGTTTAAGCACCCCAAATAAGTGACATTGTCAGACTAAATTAAAAAACCAGGATTCCAAATCTATGTTACCTATAAGAAACCTAATTTTAATAGAAATACTCAGATAGGTTAAGTGTATAGGAGTAGAGAAAGCTACATCATGATAACTAACTGAAAGAAATTTGATGTAGCTATATTAATTTCAGAGAAGGCAGACATCAGAACAAGGAGAATTATCAAGGATAAAGATATTACATAATAATAAAGGGTCAATTATCCAAGAAGATAAAACAGTCCTAAATGGGCATGCTTCTAACAAAACAGCATCAAAATACAAGGCAAAAACTGAAAACATTGAAATATGACACATAAAAAGTGCACTAATATATATTCTTATTAGAGAACTTATGATTTCATAAAACAGTCATGAAGAAAATACAGGATTACCTACACCACCCCACCATAACACCTTGCACTGATGTAGAATATTTATTATTATTGATGATAGCACTTTTAAAAATAAATGTTCTTTATTTTCTAACAATAGTTACCTTTGTTACAATTGATAAAAGGTTATTAAAATAGTTCTATCTAACATCCATTATTTACTTTAAGTTATTTTACCATATACCACCCCACTACTGTATATATTACTATAAACCCACATAACCACCCTGTAGTAGTGTCATACATTTGCTATAATTCATGAAAGAACATTCTTATATTTGAGCTAATATAGTCCATCATCTACAATAGGGTTCACTGTGTTGTACAGTCCTGTTTTATCTTTTACTTATTTTTTTAAAAAGATTTATTTACTTATTTATTTATCCGCCCCCCCCCCCCCCCCCCCCCGTAGCTTGTTCCATTCTTTGCTGTCTCTTCTCTGTGTCTATTCGCTGCGCATTTTTTCTGTATCTGCTTGTCTCCTTTTGCTGCATTATCTTACTGGGCCAGCTCTCCATGGCGCACGGGCTAGCTTGCCTTCACAAGGAGGCCCTGGGATGCAAACCCAGGGCCTCCCATATGGTAGATGGAAGCCCAACTAATTTAGCCACAGCTGCTTCCGTATCTTTTACTTTTTATTCTAGTAATATATACATCCTAAAGTTTCATCTTTTAGCCACATTCACTTACGCATTTCAATATTGTTGATTACACTCACAATAATGTGCTACTGTCATCACCATCCATTTCCAAAACTTTACCATCAACCTAAACAGAAATTCTGTACAAATTAACCAACTACTTCCATTTTCATTTTTTTTTTTTTTTAGCCTCAGTCTATCTCCTGGTAACTTATATTCAAGATTCTAACCATATGAGTTTGCTTATTATAATTAGATCATTATGCTGAAATCATACAATATTTGTCCTTTTGTGTCTGGTTAATTTCACTCAAAATAATGTCCTCAAGATTCATACATGTTGTTGCATGTATATTCCATCATATGTATATGCCACATTTTGTTTATCCATTAATTGGTTGATAGACATTTGGGTTGCTTCCATCTTTTGGTAATTGTGAATAATTCCACTATGAACATTGGTGCACAAATATCTGTTGAGACTCTGCTTTCAGTTCATCTGGGTATATACCTAATGACAGGATTGCCATATCATGTGGTAATTCTGTACTTATCTACCTGAGGAACTGCCAAACTGTCTTCCACAGCAGCTGTACCATTTTACATTCCCAACAGCAATAAACGACTGGTCCTATTTCTCCACACCCTCTCCAATACTTGTAGTTTTCTGTGTTTTTTTTTTTAAAAAAGAGTGGCTATTCTAGTAGGTAAGAAATGATATCTCACTGAGGTTTTGATTTGCATTTCCCTAATAACTAGTGATGTGGAGCATCTTTTCAGGTACTTTTTGTCATTTGTATTTCTTCTTTGGAGAAATGTCTATTCAAGTCTTCTGCCCATTTTTAAATTGGATTATTTGTCTTTTTATTGTTGAGTTGTAGGACTTCTTTATATAGTCTGAATATTAAATCCTTGTCAGATACATGTGTACTGTCAGCCAAAGGGATGCTGATGCAAAATACCAGAAATCTGTTGACTTTCATAAAGGGTATTTATTTGGGGTAGAAGGTTACAGTTATCAGGTCATAAAGAGTAAGTTACTTCCCTTACCAAAGTGTCTTGCCACATGTTGGAGCAAGATGGTGGTTGACATCTGCCAAGAGTTCAGACTTCCTGGTTCCTCTTCCTAGGGCTTGTTTCTCTCTGGGCTTAGTTTTCCTGCTCTCTTCACAAGGCCAGCTGTAGACTATCAGGCAAACAGCTCTGTCTTTCTCCCAGAACTTGATTCTCTCTGGGTTCAGCTGCTTTGCTCCTCTGTGTGCTTATTTCCCAGGCTCCAGCTAAAACTCCAACTAACTCTTCTGCCATGTCATTTTCTCTGTGAGTCCCTGCCCCCTTTGATGCCCCCTTGGTGGGCAGGAATACAGTGTCCTACTGATGTGACCCAATCAAATCCCTAATAATAATTTAATCAAGTAAATCCCTCAATCAATACAGTCTAATATGCCCAGAGGAAAAGAGCAGTTCACAAACATAATCCAATATCTATTTTTGGAATTCATAAATAATGCCAAACTGCTACAATGTGTTTTCCAAATATTTCTTCCATTGAGTAGGTTGTCTTTTCACTTTCTTGATGAAGGCCTTTGATTCATCTCCAAAAAAATTGTTAAGCTTTTGGAAATCCCAATTATCTATTTATGCTTCTGTTGCTTATGTGTTGGGTGAAAAGTCTGAGAAAAAATTTTCTAACACAAGATCTTAAAGATACTTCCCTACATTTTCTTCTGGGAGTTTTATAGACTTAGATTTTTACATTTAGGGCTTTGATCCATTTTGAGTTAATTTTTAAAAATTCTTTGTCTTTATTTTTTTTTTAATGTAACATTAAAAAAAATGAGGTCCCCACATATTCCCCACCCCCTTCACCCCACTCCTCCCATAACAACCTCCTCCATCATCATGGGACGTTCGTTGCACTTGGTGAATACATCTCTGAGCACTGCTGTACCACATGGTCAATGGTTCACATTATAGTTTACACTCTCCCCCAGTCCACCCAGTGAGCCATGGGAGGACATATAATGTCCAGTAACTGTCCCTGAAGTACCACCCAGGACAACTCCAAGTCCTGAAAATGTCCCCACATCACATCTCTTCTTCCCAGCTCTCTTCAGCAGCTACCATAGCCACTTTCTCCATCTCAATGCTACATTTACTTCCATTACTAATCACAATAGTTCCAGAATAGATTATCAGTAAGTCCACTCTAACCCATACTCTATTCCTCTATTCCATGAACCCTGGGATGGTTATGTCCACTCCACCTCTGTATCGAGAGGGTGCTTAGATTCCACTTGGATGATGGATGCAATTCTCCTGTTTGCAGTTGTAGGCACTCTTGGCTCCCTGGTTTGGTGGTTGACCTTCTTCACCTCCCTGTTAGCTGGTTGGGGTGAGTCCAATAAACCAGAGGGTAGGAGTTGCAAGTCTGCTGAGACTCAGGGCCTGGCTATCATGTGCACAGTCCAGAGATCCAGGTCCCCTGAGTATACACTAAACCCCAGCGCTAACCACAGGTCTGGTAAAAGTGACAGGAGAGCCTTGTGAAAAAAGATCACACCTGAGTTCAACTCCATTACACTCAGGATCACAAACTCCAAAGTAGGGCCAACTGACATGGCACTGAAGTCCATCTGCCATAACCATAGGACCTGTGGGTCTCTGTAACTCTCAGAAGAACCAATACCTGGGATTGTATCTGCTTTACCTGTCTCTGGGACTCTGCTGAGGTGTGCATAAGGACAACCCCTCTGATGACCTCCTGGCTCTTTTTTGGAGACTCATAGCCATATAAACTCATTTGTCCTTTCCATTTCCCCCTTTTATTCAAGGTCAAAAAGCATTTTTAACTCCTGATATTACATGTAGGCTGAGATATTCTGCTGGTCTGAGTTGACCCTTTTATTCAAGGTCATTCTCCAGCCACATTGTGAGATAAGGGTCTTCCTTTATTCTTTTATATAGATATCCAGTTCTTCCAGCACTATTTGTTGAAAATGCTTTTCTTTCCCAGTTGAGTGGATTTGGCAGCCTTGTCAAATTGAACATAGTGGTGACAGTGAGCATCCTTGTTTTGTTCCCAGTCTCAATGGGAAAGCTTTCAGTCTCTCACCATTGAGTAAAAAGTGCATCACTTGTGGGGAACAGCATATAGTGGAATCATACTTTTTTGGTTTTTATATGTCATTTCTTTTCCCCCTCTCTCTCTTTTCACCCTGTTAGTTACTCTTAATGATAATCTTCATTTCTTCACTCTACTTCAAGCCTCTCTCAACTGTCTTTCCCTTTCTGCCTGTAGAACTCCCTTTAGTATTTCTTGTAGGACATGTCTCCCATTGATGAACTTTCTCAGTTTTTTGTTAGTTTTTATTTTAAATTCTTCCTCATTTTTGAAGGACAGTTTTGCTAGGTAAAGAATTTTTGACTGGCAGTTTTTCTCTTTCAGTACCCCAAATATATCATACCAATGACTTCTGGCCTCCATGATTTCTGATGAGAACTCTGCACTTAAGTCTTATTGCAGATCCCTTGTATATGATGAACCACTTTTCTCTTGCTGCTTTCAGAATTCTCTCTTTATCTTTGGCATTTGACATTCTGATTAGCATATGTCTTGGTGTAGGTCTATTAGGGTTTATTCTGTTTGGAGTTTGTTGCTCTTCTAGTACATGCAAACTTATGTCTTTCATGAGAACTGGGGAATTTTTAGCCATTATTTCTTCACATATCCTTTCTGCCCCTTTTTCCTTCTCCTCTCCTTCTAGGATACCTGTGACATGTATTTTTGTATACTTCATGCTGTTATACAAAACCATGAGGCTCAAATTTCCCATTCTTTTCTCTGTTCTTCTGTCTGTAAAAGTTAAATTGTCCTGTCTTCTAGTTCACTGATTCTTTCTTCTGCCTGTTCAAATATCCTGCTGTATGCCACTATTGTATTTTAATTCTCTTTTATTTTGCCTTTCATCCCCATAATTTCTTCTGTGTTTATTTTTATACTTTCAAATTCTTCTTTATGATCACACAATGTCTTCTTAATATCCTTTATGTATTTATTCATATTTTCCTTCATTTTCTTGAATTGATTTAGGAGATTTATTTGAACACCTTTGAGTAGTTGTTCCAAATTCTGTGTCTCTGAAATTTTAATTTGTTCTCTTTACTAGGCCATATCTTCCTGAATCTCAGTATGACTTGTAAATTTTTGCTGATGTCTAGGAATCTGATTATCTTGTTGAGTTTCTATTAAGATCAGATTCTCTCTCTTGCCTAGGGTTTTACTTTTGATTGGTTTATGTTGAGACTCTTATTTTACACTTGATTCAACTTATTCTAGACCTTTAGAATAAGGTTGATTAGCTTTTAATCAACCTTATTTAATAGTTAGTTTTTTAGCTCTTTTTCTTCTGATTCTTGCCCTGGATATGCAGTTCAATTTTTAAGATAGCACTTTTTGTGCAATTGTTTCACCTCCAGGGAAAAGCTTCCTTTCCTCTGTTCCTTGTCCCTGAATCTTGATATGTCCTATTTGTTTTTGTTTTTCCTTTATAGTTCATTTTTAAACTCCTTTCATTATCTCTAGCTACTTTTGCCTATAGGGAAGATTCTGGGAAGAGGGTCACCCCAGAGAGGACTTTCCAAAGTCAGTATTTCCCAGCCACACAGAAGCAAGGATCCATGAAAGGGGTGCAGACTGGCTCCAAAATGCCATGGGGAGGGAATCTGAAAGGATGCCAAGAGCCTGTGATGGTTCCCCAAACTTGACCTTTCCTGGCCTGTGCATCAGATGCTACCCTTCAATAAACTATTCCCCACCACCATGTGGAAGTACCTTGTCTTTAAGACTTCACTGCCCCAGATAGGGGTGGGTTTGAAACAGTTGCTGCTGCTGCCTTTGTCTGCAGCAGGTCAAAAAGGTAGCTCAGAGCCAAGACCCAGTGACCTGAATTCGCTATCAAGAGCTTGGATCAGTGCATGGCCATGCCCACACCTGTTCTTGGAGAAGAGGATTTTTATATTCATTTCTGTTAGCAGCAGTTAGCCAGGTGCTGGACACCATGGTGGCCCACTGCAAGAGCAGGGAATGGGTGCCAGCAGTCACTATGCAGAAAGAGCTATTCACTGTTCTTTAATGTAGTTTATCAGTCTTTTCCACACACTCTTCCCTGGATGTGTTACAGAGTTCCTCTGGGCTCTGGAGGACCAGAACAGTTGTTTCAGACAGTTCCTCATGTTTAATAACTGCTTTGCTGGAAGGACTGAGTCCTGGAGCTTCCTGCTCTGCCACCTCCCCAAGAAGCCCCCTGCAGTATTTTATTTTGAGACTTCTAACAAAAGCATCAAAATACAAGAGGCAAAACTGAAAAAAAATGAAAGGAGAAACAGAGAAATTCGCTATTATATTTTGAGATTTCAACACTCTTCTGATAGATCAGATAGGCAGAAAATAAGTAAGGATATAGAAGTCCTGAGCATTACTATGGATCAACTTGCTCTAAGTGACATATAGAATAGTCCATCTCTCAACAGCAAAGAACAAATTTTCCCTGGCTCACAGGGAACATGCACCAAAATACAACACATTCTGGATCATATAACACACCATAAAAATGTAAATCTACCTATATATACACAAAGTATATTTTCAGATCATAATGGAATTAAACTAGAAATTAATAACAAAGACAACTGTACAAATCTCTGGAAATTAAACACACTGTTCTAAGCTTATATGGTTAAAAATTTGTCTTAAGAGAAATTAAAAATATTTTGAACTGAATGAAAATGAAAATACAACTTATCAAAATTTGAGGGTTACTGTGACAGCAGTGCATAGAGAGAAATTCATAGCAATAAGTAGATATGTTACAAAAGAATAAAAATTTAAAATATACAACCTAAGCTTATACCTTAGGAAAATGTAGAAAGAATAGATAAGCAATTTAAACCTGAATTAAGCAGAATAAAAAAATTAAAACATGAATCAATGAAATTGAAAACAGGGAAATACAGAAAATCAATGAAACCAAAATCAGATTCTTCAGAAAGATTTAAAAAATTGATAAACTTCTAGCCAAACAAACCAAGAAAAAAAGATTTAAATTACCAATATAAGAAATAGGTGCCATCACTACTTCTCATATATACATTAAAAGGATAATACTATGAATCACTCTTTGTGCACATATGGAGTTCAGTTAAAAGTAATTTTATCAATATTGATGGATAGAAATTGGATTGAATTGATTTTCTATAAATTAATTGTAATAAATGTACCATAATAATGTAAGATATTAACAATAGGGGCAACTGGATGTGGGATACATGGAAACTCTCCGTACTATCTTCGCAATGTTTTTGTAAATCTAAATGTATTCTAAAATAAAAAGGTTATTAATGAAATAAAACATAAAAAAGGGAATGAAAGTTATATAAGCTAGTGATAGAATAAGACTCCCTAATGATACTCATGTCCTAATCCCAGGAACCTGTGAATATATTTGTTATTTTACATCATTTTGCAGATATGATGAAATTAAGAGTGGGAAAGATTATACTAGATTATCTGGGTAGGACCAATGTGATCACCTGTATCTTTAAAGTGGAGAAGATTTCCTGACTGCCGTAGAAGAAGATGTGACTAAGGAAGAAGGGTCTGAGAGCTGCATCATTGCTGGCTTTGAAGATGGAGGAGGTGCTATGAGCCAATAAATGCGGGTGACCTCTAGAAAATGAAAAAAGTAAGGACATCAATCTCCTCAAGAACTTCCAGGAAAGAATGCAGCCCTGCTAGCACCTAGATTTTAGCACAGTGAGGCCCATGTCCAACTGCTGACCTACAGACTATAAGTTAAAATATTTGTGTTGTTTTAAGTCACCAATTTTGTGGTAATTGGTTAAAGCAGCTATAAAATCTAATGTCCTTAATTGGGTATTGGGTTACCATTTTCACGCCACATATACTTTCAACTTTCCCTAAATGTGATATCAATCATTAGAGCAGCAAAACAAATTAATCTGTTTGAACTCATTACCCAAACAATCTTAAAATACAAAAGATAATTTTAGAGCTGGAAGAAACCCTAAGAAACAGTCCAATCTTTTATTTTACAGATATAAAATAGAAGCTTAGAAAGGTCAGTGGTAAACTCCAAGGTACAATTGTAAGTAAGAAATAGAGTTCAACCATAGGTCTACCTAGCATCAAATCTCTTACTTTCTTTTCTAACAGTGAATTTTAACCATTTTGGATCATATACCCCTTTGAGAATATGATGAAAATTAATTGAATTAATTCTATGAAAACATGCACAGATACCAAATAATTTTGCATTAAATCAGGGGTTTCATGCTAAAACTGATTTCTCTACCCAAGTTAAAACCCCTCTTCATATCATGCTTCCTCTTATTAATGCAAGAAAGCATCTATGATGTTACTTTTATTTCTCATCACTGAATACAGATATTGTGAGCTAAAATTACATGTGGAAAAGAGCGAAGCAAATTCACAGGTGAAAATATGGACAACTTTCCCATGACTTATTCAAAATCATATATCAAATAACCCCATATGTATGCTATCATTTTATATATATAGCCTCAGTGTTTACCAAAATTACTATGAACTTCACTGGAAATATGAATTCCATGAAGTCAAGGACTGATGTTTCCCAAGACCTAGAACAACGCCTCACACAAAGAAAATGCTCAATAAAAATGTATTGAATGAATTATTGGATGGATGAAAAAAATGAAATCCAAAACAAAGTAGGCTCTGTAAGTAACCTTTAAAGATAGATGACTATTTTAAGATCAAAGTGCTTCAGAACTCTGATCATGGCATATTGATTGAGAACCTACTCAGTGCTAGGGGCATAAGATGCATATATAAATGATTAAATGAAAGATGAGAGGAGTGAAATAATATGGTTTGGGAGAAAACTAAACATGGTTTGTTGTGGCCAGATGTCATGGTTATAGAATGAGTGATGGGCCTGTAGAAGTAGGAATCATTCTGTAATGAAATTCTGTATTTCATGCAAAGGAATTTGATTCCTGTAAGTGTTTATGGGACATTATAAGGTTTTCAGCAAGGGATATAGATACACGGTTAAAATTCTTTTCTAAAAAGAACTCCAAGATAGCAGGGAAGAAGATGGTCTTTGGGGATGGGTGCAAAGAATAGAGGCAAGGAATCTAGATAAAAGGTTATTGTACTAGTCTAGGTGAGGACCTGAAGAGGGTAGGGATAGGACAGAGGGACATATCCAAGAAATAAGTAGATTAGACAAACAATAAGACATGGTGATACATGGGGTTATGAAATAGAGTTTCAAATTGACTCCCATCTATCCCATACAATTCTGGATAAGCTAACTGGTAGAAGTTGGTCCCTGTACTGAGATAGAAAAGAATAGAAGATGGATGTAGTAAGAAGATATTTATCTTGGACATGTTGAATGTGAGCATCCTGAAATGGTGTCTGGCAGATAATCAGATGTGCAAGATTAAATGCTGCACAGTTAAAGGGCAAGTCTAAGTCATGAATAGGAGTCCTAAGCTGGTAAGGTGCAGTTAAAATCATGAGAGTGGGAAAGATGCCCTTAAAAAGGAAGTGGAATAAGAAAATAAGTGGACAGTTGACAGACCTCTGGGGAGGAGTAACATTTAGGAAAGGGTAGGTTAAGAAAAGTCCATAAAGAACACTAAGAATAGAGAAGTTGAAGGAAAGGCAGGAGAGAATGGAGCTTATGGAAATCAAAAGAAGAGAGAATTCTGATAACAGTGTGGTTGTCAATAATAGTAATTCAGTAGGAAGTCTAACAAGATTAGGAGTACAAATTGTTGATTGGATGTGGATATTAGGTCTTTGGTGACCTTGAAAAGGGCAGTTTCAGAGAAATGGTGAAGGCAATAAGGAAATAATTTATGACCTTAGACTGAGAGGTTTCAAGTATGAAACTCTTGAATTCTCTTGAAGCAGAATCTGAATCTATTGAAGTGACTGGGTATTAAGGGTATTAAGGAAATGGAGACAGTAAGTGAAGACTATTTTAACAAGTCTGTCTATTAAAGGAACAAGAGAAAAGATTAGCTTAAGTGGACACAGGGTCACAGGATGATTTTGCTTTTTGAAAAGTAGAAGAGATGTGAACTGTTTTATAAATTGAGGCAAAGAATCCAGTAGAGGGAAAGGCTGAAGAAACACAAAGGGAAGGGATAACTGATATAGCAAGGTCTTAGAAGAGAAAGAAAGGAGAAACATAAAATTTCTGGGGGAGGTGGGAGCTTCTTTTGAGCAAAAACATGGCCATCATATTCTCTGAAACTGGAGGGAAGTGAGTATAAGAAAGATAAAACTTTTGGGGGAGAGCACTGGGTTAAATTAAGGTTGACTAACCTGATTTATTCCTGCTTTCTTTGTATGATGAGAAAGAATGTGGAAATATTGGGTTAAGGTATTTGAATAAAGTCTAAAGTTTTGGAAAAGACACTAAGGGAATGAGAATGAAATTTGCCAGAGAGGACAAAAAGAGATTACAGTGGGCCACTAAAATAATAATTCTCAAATTTGTCATGACAATGACTCAAGGGATTGTACAATATTCTCTAGGACACTCAGCTGGATGACTATGGGTGCAGCACAGACAAACTGTAGGACTGACCTCTGGTTGGGAATTTGTATGTCCAGTGCAATTGAAGAAGAGGAGGCAAGGAGGTTGAGATTGTTTGTGAGATATGTTAATAGGGAATCAATCACAATGCTTGAAGTGGAGATGAAGATCATTAGAATTTATAAGGTCAGGGAATCACAAAGTCTTGCATGAATAGACCACATGGTTGCTTCAGTCTCCCTAAATGATGCCAGGAGTTGGTGAAGAATTATATTAAATTGGGTAAGAGCAGGCATGGCTTAATTCTATTTTTATTAAGGTTTGTTCAAATTTCTCCAGTTCGATCTAAATACAGTAACTAAACCTGTATCCCAAAATGTTCTACCTCACTTGTACTTTAATATATGCTTGGCTACATGTTTAAGTGATATATTCATATTCTAACTTTTCCAGGAATCCGGTAGGAGTGTGATAAAAGATAGTCCTGAATTTTCAGGGATTTCAGCTAAAACCAGATAATGAAAAATTATTGGATGATCCATTTTCCCACATAATCTGTTTTAACAGAATTATTCGTGAATCCTGGAGTGCACAATTTGTTGGCTTATGTAGAATAAATTCAAAATCTGAGGAATATAAAATTCATTATTTCTATACATAGCCTAATCATAAGGAAGGCTAGTTATAGGAATGATCATTACTTTGGGTTATTCTATTCCTAATAAATTGAACTGGATATGCATTGGTATAATGTCTAATAATACTCTCACACTCAGTAGTGTAGAATGCTGACCTTAGAGATATAGTACTTAGAGTTGGTGAAGTATGTAAAGCAAAAAGAAAACACAAGTTAAGCATATGTTTGATGGAGGTAATGTCCAGCATAAGAGTCAGAAAATCTGAATTCTGTGTTCTGGTTTTTAAAATTCTTCCTGGACCTGAATAAGTGACAATGTAGGGCTCTCTATGATTTATAAATTAGGAGATTAGATAACATGGTATCTTAGATCCTTTCTGGCCCTGAAATTCTATTACCCTTCTATGTCAAAGGCATGGATTAGTTTTTAAAATATTTTATTGAAAATGTCTGCCTTAAATTCTTTAGGACACCTCACAACGAGGATATATAATACCAGGATTTGGACCACCTAGCATTACAGTTGCACTACTCTTTATCAGCTTTCAAATTTAATCTAAAATTGGACTTATTTCATTACACCTCTAAAACTTATTTAAGTACAAAAATTAAAGTATAACCTTTGAACAATATTAGGGCTTTCTGAGTAAGAGATCGTCAAGGATGTAGAAATACTTGTCATTGGTTACCCTGTATCTGAACTTAAGATGTTTGGGGCAGAGAACTACTTTGACTTTTTTTTTTTTTTTTACACCAAACAACAGGGGCCTAGCAGTAGGCTCTCTAAGATAGCTAAAAAAATCCAACAACTACATCCACCCACCCACCCATACCCCAGTCTACATATAGTTTTCTCTGGGTCCATTCTACAAAGGCTCTGGTTGTGCCCATGCCTCTTGTTCCAGACCTAGTTTTTTGTTATGAAGCTCCATATGAATTGGAGCTTGAATCTCAGAGTTCTCTGGCTTTATATCAGAAATGTCATCACTCTCTCACCTTTCTTCTTCAAGACTTTAATCTTTCAAGTAAACAAGGAAACTGGCTCCAATATTGAAGCTTGTGACATTTGACTGGCCACTCATCGCCTGGCTGAACTGCTTCCTTACCCTCTGTGCCTTAGCAGAGCTGTTTGCTATCATGGCAAAAGATCTTATTCTTGAGTCCACAATTATTAACCTTCTGGGTGAATTCTTTATATAGCATTTAATCAGCAGCCTTTTGTAAAGTGCAAGTAAATTAAAGACCGCTTATCTGGGGCAATCTTCAGGCATTTTTCAGTGCAAACCAATTGATTTCCTGTAAATGGTCATTGGTTGAATGGGTCCATACAAACTACACTTAATTTAGTCACTTGGTTTTAGTTGTTCTTTTATTACAAGTATGAATAGTATTTGTGACGGGTATACATGCTTTTCTTTCTGCTGATGGTTTGTTAGTAATCTGTAAAGCTTGTGAAGGTCAGCAAATAGTGCCTCCCAATCTCTATCTTTATAGATAGTACTTGGCAATTAAATTCCTTGGAAAGTTTTTTAGATCTCTTCTCCTCTTCATAGGTTGCTTGCTATGGCATTCGACAGAGGAATGCACTGTTGCAGTTTTATAGGACGGCAGATGAAGGAGCCAATCTTACAAGGTAAGAGCAGAGAACACTGGCTAAACTTTTCCATTAAAGGAGATTCATTACTACACACTCAGCACATTTTGTGCTTAGATGCCCAGTAAAATCACCATTCTCCAGTTGTCTGATGGTATTAGAAAGCTCTGGACTCTCTATTCTAAGAAATTTGATAGAAGCATTAAATATTTGATCAAATGAATTCATATAGAGTTCCTCTCTTTGCAGCAGCCTCTGAGTGCTTGCTTGGCAACTATGGAGAGTGGAGGTGGGGAGGGATTGGTTTAAGCAATAAATTGTCAAGCCTGCTGCTTTATTTCTATGTGTTGGAGATTAGTTGTCATTTTGGGTTTGGATGTGGAAAAATAAAGGACTCCAGTAGAATTTGGGGAAGAGTTGTTCTTTTTAAAATTTTCTTGTGACCTGATAAAATAAAGAACCTTTGTATATGAACTCTGTTTTTGAATCAGATCTGTTGTGCTCAGAAATATAGAACTATTATGAAACATAGCATTTTTATGTTTCAGTCTAAAACTGGTGAAGATTTTCTTCCAGTGTATCCCATTTTTAAGCAGCTCCTCTTGGGACAAAAGCTATATCAGCCTCTGCCTGAGGTTGATTTACCAATAATGGTATCAAGTCACAATATTATTAGCCGTGATGTGGAGATACTTTAAGTATTCATCATAATGTTATGACCTTAATTTCTTTTATGTTCCTCACAAAGGCTGGTGGGAGGCAGTCAGGTACCTAAGACCACAGTAAAGCAACCATCTTCTCTCAGCATGATAATAACCTATGATTTAAAAAATACACACCCTTGGAAATTATTTTGAACATTAAAAATTCACATCTTTCTTCCCCCTAGCAAGTTTTCTGGCCATGCATATTTTTCTTACTCTCCCCTCTATTCCCTTTTTGGAGACTAGATTGAGAAAGGAAATCTCCAGGAATTGAATTTGGAGGGGTTTCCCAAGTAAATGTTACTATGAAATCCATGAGATAAGCTACAAACCTTCTTATATTACCTGGGAAAGCCCAGTTTCTTAAATATCCTGCCTGATTTCCTTTAGGCTCCCTGAAATGTCTTTTAGATCTAGGTATGGGAACTTATTTATGATGCTTTTCTTGATCGTCCTAACCAGTGATTGGCCAGACGTATTGATTAACCTTCCTTGGCTATTGTGCATGTTGGTGTTTCTCTCTTCTTCCATCTCCTCCTTTGGCTTAAACTGTATTTTAGCTTTTCCATCTCCAGCTAATGGAGACACTCCCAGAAATGTAGGCCAATGATATAGAGGTTGGACTGGTGCCAGCAGATGCATTAGGTTTCTTCTCCCCTCTCCAAACCAAGTGTCTGAAGCTTTTTTAAAAAAATAAGAATTGTGAAATTTGAACTTGGTTTTTAAAAATAGAGGCAAATTAGCTCTAGGATATTAAGAGTTAACATCTTTTTTTTCACAACTGTCTCTTTCAGGGAACAATTGCCCGTGGCAAACTGATGTGATAGTGCTGCCTGGGTGGATAGAGTTCTCATTTGAACAAGATTAAAGTCATCTTCCTCTAAGATTCTATGCCGTGTTTGCATCTTACCCTACAGAGGAAAACAAAACAGTTTAATAATAGAACTTATAGAAAGTTTATTTATTAGACATTAGAGGAGAATGCTAGAAATCTAGCTTAAATGTATGTATTAACAGTAGGGTAGATATCTGTCAGTTATTCTGATAGGATTCCCTTAAGTTATCTTGTGAAATAAATGACACAAACTCATAAATTGTCTCTTTCTGCTATTGTTTCTTATCTTAATTTTTCCCTTATTGAAAGAACCACAGGATTAGGATTATTCAGAAATTTAGATAACACAAATTTTTTTCCTGGCTATCATTGTCCTGGACTTCAAAGTATGATCTTTTTTCCCTAGATAGAAAAGAAAGGACAGTTTACCTCTTCTTTATGCAGACATCCTACCAGCAAGGGAACATTTAAATTAGTGGTTAAATTAGATTGGTTTCAGTGGCTGCACTTAAGATCCTTGAAGACCTGACCCTTGGAGAAGATATTCTCCCCAAATGCATGTGCCCTGTGATTTTCCCTGGTGCTGAGTGGCGGTTTTCAACTTCTGGAAAAAGAAATGCCAAATGTACACCCACCCTTGTGAATGCTCAGGAAGAATGTCAGAATAGCATTAACCTTTCATTTCAACTTGAGCACCTGTTTCTTTTCAAATCAATTTCAAGGCAACACAAATGTGTGTTTTGATGTGTTTGGGAATTAATAGATTTTAGTAAAATGTAGTAAAGATCTAGGAAGTGAGACCTCATTCATAGCACAGTATGCACTGAAGGTCACAAAACCTCAACCTTAAGTCAGATCTGAATGAAGCACACTATTTGAAAACCACTGATGCTTTGATATTGTTTAAAATGTCTAGGGGCCTGCTAAAGGAGAGGTTAATTGTCATTCTTCACATGAGGTCTCCTAGATGAGTGCTTTTTTCCTATCATTATCTGTGTGGAACTTCTAATAAAGTGAGTATGCTTCCCGCTCCCCCCATTTCCCTTTTCTCTTGAGCCACACCCACCACAGTGAAAGTGTAGTTATAATTTAATTCTATCTCTTTAATTCCAGAGAATATTATTCCACCTGCTTTCTTGCAAAGAAAATTCATTTCTTGCCACAGTGAGTTGTATATTGCTAAAATGAGAATGCTTTCAGCCATCAGATATCAAAGATGACTCATTCTGAGATGCCGCTGAGTGTTAACACATGAGACCGTTGTTTACTTGGAGTGTAGTTCACCCATCCAGCCCTCCTACCTGCTACCCGCAACAGCATTGACCAACTACCCTTACAGAGGGGACTCATTTTGACCCAGTGGCTCCTGGGCATGCTTCTCTGCCCAATTTCTCATAGGTACCTTAAGTCATAGTGGTCTCTTCTACAGCCCAGGCTCCCAGGGCCACTCTTAGCAGTTATGTCTCTCCAAGGGAGCCACTTCTAAAAACCTTTCCTTCAAGATTATCATGGGGCCACCTATGTCCCTTGACCTGTGGAATAGTTCCCAGATGGCTCAGTGCTGATCAGAAATTGCAAGCTGTGGTACTTAGGCCACATCTGACCTGCATACACATTTTTGTTTGGCCCATAATGTGGTTACATTTTTTTTAATTACTTTTTAAGATTTAAAAGTTAGACAGGTATATCCTCTCCAGTTTGCTATACATTCCACACTTCTTTGGATTACTTAGAATCACACCCCTGATTCTATTTGTGTTAATAATTTTGATTTCTGTATGAATTTAAATTTATGACTCTTCCTAAAACTCTCCCTCCAGAGGGCAGTTCACAGGATCTCAAATCGGAGCCTGTGCACCCAGTCAGGCCTTTGAGCCTATCCTCAGCGGCATGTGGCGCTTTGATGGGATTTGTTTTTTAAAAATGTTTTGTTTTTAGTTCAAAGATAAGTATCTATTATCACCTATCATTTATCTATTAAATCATATGAATGGCCCCTTTGATATTAATCTACTATTCCAAAACTACTTTGTTATGAACTAGTAAGAAAAGAAATAGGTAGGCTTATAGGTTCATGATCTTTATGTAGCACATGAAGGCCAAATGTCACATAATACTCTATGTACAAAGGTTTCATAATTACTAAAACTGAAAGAGGAATAGTAGAGTTGAGTTATCACGGAAGTTTAGGATTATAGAAGGTCCCAAGAAGCAGACAGTTCACACTGTTCACAGGGAAAGAAGAATTTATTTTCATCAACACAAAATTAATGCTTACATTATATTAATTTTGTTATAAATTTTATCTGTTTTGTAGTCTCTAATTTGTAAATTTGGTTTGGTCTCATGGGTATATAAATAATAACATAAGATACAGAAAAGAAATATCTAATTACATGTTTAAACATTTTAAAGGTATACTCTATTAAAAATAATGTCACAAATTTGAAAATGAAGAACATGTTCCATTAAAAAGGATCCACTTAATGCTTGATTTTGAAAAGCTCTGGTTTGATGCAACTAGCTAAATTTTCTTCTCTTTATGTTGGGTCAGGATTTGGTTTGCTTGACTTGAGAGGAGGTTGCATTCTCTGGGTTTTGACCCTGGAACACAGCTTGGAAGAATGAGAGGGGCTAGCAGCAGTAGAAGCCTGATTTCCTAAAGGAAAGCATGAGAACAGTATGGATGAAGGCTAAATCTGGAGGAGCCAGAAGTGGTGATCAAAGTAGGGGCTGCAGAGTTGAGTTCAGGATCCATGTTACTTGAAAGTCAATCAACAAGTGGGGCTTTGGCATCCAGGGCAAGTTTTCAGAACTCTCACTTGTATTTGAGGTCTCAACTTTATAACTTGTCACAAGTGTGCTACAAGGCTGGTGTAGCCTGGCTAGACTGTCTAAGGTAGGTAGATAGCAACAATGGTGCTATCAGGCTCTTTAGTAATTCTTCTAAGGGACTAATTTAAAGTTCCAAGAATTGCATTAGTAAATATCCCAGTGTAATACCATAGGTTCATGTACACAAGAGACCCATGACATTTTTCATCTGACTTCATCTGGAACACAGATGTACTAAGCCTCTTTTATTAAATGTTCTCTCATACTTCCTAAAAAAAGTCTTCCTGGATTTTCAGAGTGGCATACCATACTGCTCTGAGGCTAGCCATTTCTTTTCACATCTTTGAAAGTTCACTAGGACACAAAATAGTTCTATCTCATATTTGTCCAAACCAAGCAAGTAAGGCTAAATTTCAATTACATGAAATACTGAAATGCATGGCTTTGATGTCATTCCCTGATATCTATTTGGTAGACAGGTTCCTTAAGCTAGTTAAACTGGAAGGTGGGTCTCCAGGAATGGAATAACCTTATTTATTAACAAGATGGTTTCAAAAGCTCCATGTTTTGGGCCTAGAATTTGGTTCTGAGAGTTGGTTTTCAACTCCTGATGCAGGGAAACTATAGAGCACATAGAATAACTTTCATCCCAATTTTTCATTCAGAGGTTCCTAGGAAATGTTCTAAAATGTGATTTACTTACTGAGTACCCACTCTGTGTCAGACATTTTAGGTAGTGGAAAAAATTATGGTGAAAAAGGCACAACCTCTGCTCTCATGGATTTATGGTCTAATGACAGGTATTAGACGGAGCTCTCTCCTTGCCTTGGCTCACTTGATTCCAGCCCCAGCCCCAGATGCTAGTTAGAGCTTTAGAAACAGGTCTAAGATTTGGACCACCATAAAAATAGGCATTTTGACTTCAGAGTTCAAACTCTCACCTGTTACATATTTCCTTACACAAAGTTTCTTTTGCTTTGCCTTCAAATGCAATTTAAACTACAGACATACACAGCTGTGACTATTGAAAATAAACTACTGCAAAATATAAAGGAAAAGAGGAATTAGAATACATGAAGTAAAAAAATAACTGATTTGGACTGGGCAACACATTTGATATTGAATGATGTATCTTTGACCTTTGTCTAGAATCATTTTTATGGTTTAATTAACCTGTCTCCAATACAGTAATAATACTGCTCATCTATACTTCCAACTCAACTGGAGTCCAAAAAAGACCCTCAATGATGGCTGAAGTGGTCATCTGCTTACACAATGCCATACACAGAAGATGATATTGGTGATCATCAGAGTTATAATTAATTATGTATCTGAAGATTCATGGTTACTGCAAAAATCTTTTATATTGCTTAAGGTCAAATTTGGGGATTAAGATGGGCTGGCCTATGGAGGCATCATATGGAGGATTATGATAAGCTACTGCTGCTTTTCAGTGACTATCACAGGAAGGTGACTTTTTCATTTAGTTATCTGAACTGAAGTACAATCAAATGCCACTGCTGTTGGTCAAATATAGTGCATATGCGATTATATTTTTTTTGGTTCCTTAATATTATGGAATATTTGGAACTATTTTTAATCCTCTTTATATTTCAAATTAGTTCCTGAAATAAATGTCAGGAATAGCATGAAGATTAAACCAACTATTTCCTTTTTAGTTCAATTTTTAAAAAATTATTTATCATAGCAAGTATCCTGGGAAGACTCCTTAGGGAAGGGCAGGAGGGGTGTCCCTGGTAATTCTCTTGAATGGTGTCAAAATAATTGATCACTTTCAATCACTGCCTGCTCTGTTATTGTCTGAGTCCTGGCTGGCTAGGTCTTTATGTCCATCTACAAGAATGCCCCTGGGAGAGGGGCTATGGGATTGTGGCAGTGATCATACAGAAATGGATATTGCCCTTCCACTTATCCTTCTGGCTGCTTGCGCCATTTTGCTCTGAACCAATGCCAATTTGCAACAAACAGGTAGCCTGCAGCAGAGTTAGTAACTGCAGAGGAGAAGGTAGTGCTCATCATTCGGGAGTTCTGCAGAGATAAGAATGGCAGAAGAGAAGAAGCTCCGTATAAATGAGATCTGGTGGTCTCAGCAACTGACATCTGTTGTAACTGCCCCATGTACTGGCTTTGCTGTAGCCTGGTCTTGGGAATAAAAAATGGGTCTTCTCTGAATCTGAGTTCCAGCCCTGAGTGGCCTGTCTTCTGTCCCCTCCTCCCTCTGTCAAGGTGTGGCTTTCTGGTTGTGGATGCACTCTTTCCTCTGATGGCCTTGTTCTTTCATCAGCTACCAGGGCTTTAAATATTTTCAAAGGCCTTGAATCCCTTTTTACTGTCACATGCTGGGGAACTTCGTTACACTTCCATATATTGTTACCTTCTGGGCAATACATTTTGAAGAATTACCGTATACTTGATGAAGACTGTTCCAAAAATGTTTCCAATAGTCTATCTTCCAAACACTGTAGGTGTTATGAAAATTGTGGACAACCAAGCTTGCCATGTTACTATTCTATCATCTTTTGATAAATTATAAATTCCCAACTGTAAATTTTTAAAACTTTTTTATTGTACATATAATATCTATATACTTAATAGATATAAAGTCAAATAATAAGGAAGTTTAAAAAAAACTCTCCCTCCTTTTCCTCCCCTCTACCGCCAACCTTACCTTCTCAACTGTGACAGCTGTTATTAGTCTGGTGCATATTTAATCTGATCTTTTAAGTAGACATGCATACAACTTGTGTTTTTTAATTTCATAAATGGAATCACATTACACTAGTTCTCTACAGTTTACTCTTTTTAACAATATGTCTTAGAGGTTACTTCTTGTATCTTTCTTGTTTTTCAATGTATACTGCTACCTCATTCTTTTTAATGGATGCAAAGTATTCCATGATAAGGCTATACCATGATTTATTAATAAGTGCTTAAATTTGTTCCAGGTATTTGCCATTATGAATAATACACTTTTCTGCATATATATGCTAGTGTTTCTTCAGGATAGTGTCCAGGAAGTGGAAATTGAGGTCCAAGTATAGACAGGTTAAATGTATTGATTGATCCTGTCAATTGAAATTGGTATATTGACATTGCCAATGTAGCAATTATATCTCTACCAACAGTTTATAAGAACCTATCTCCTTGCATCACTGCATCATCACCAATATAGACTATCATTTATCTTTTATAATTTGCCAAAATTATTGGTAAATCATATTTCTTTGTTATTTGAATTTGCATTTCTGAACTATTAATAAGGTTGAGCATATTTTCATATTTTTAAAGGCCACTTGGATTTCATTTCTTGTTAATTTATTGTTCTTAATTGTGTCTACTTTTATCAGATTGTTTTCCTTATTGATTATAAATGTATTTTATATATTATTATTCTGTTGTTTTTTATATATTGTATATATTTTCTTTTCAATCTGTCATTTTCCTTTAAGCTTTCTTGTGTTTTATACAGAAAAGCTTCATGTTTTTATTTGGTTAAATTTATCATACTTTGTTCTTTTATAATTCTTGGGGTTTGTGTTTTATATAGGAAAAATTTCCCCACAGTAAAAATAAAATATATTACTCTATATTTTCTTTTAATAATTTTAAATTTAATAATGATCTAATTATATGTTTTCCAAATGCATTGCCAATTTTCCCCAAACCTTATATTGAATATTCTGTCATTTTCTCACTAATTTGAAATGTCACCATTCTTATAAATGAAATGCTCATCTATATATAAAATTTCTTATTGTTTTACTATGTTTTGTTAATAGTCAAATATCTCTAACAGACACATTGTATTAGTTTCCTAGGGTTTCCATAACAAATTGGACTTAAAACAACAGAAACATATTCTCTCACAGTTCAGGGGGCCAGAAGTCCAAAATCAAGGTTTTGGAAGGGCATACTCCCTTTGAAAGCTGTAGGGAAGAATCCTTCCTTGCCTGGCATTCCTTGGCTTGTAGCTGCATCACTACAATTCCTGCCTCAGACATAGTCATCTCCTCAAAATTCCCTTCCCTTGGATTTTTGTTTTCCCTTTTATAACTTTAAAAGTATCTTGTTATTATCTGTTAAAATCTAGTAGAAAACAATTAAATCAACATGTGAATGTATATTTAGACAAAAGCAGGGACCTTTTCTAATCTTAATTACTTAATGAGAAATTTCTCATTTTTTCAGTGAGAAATATGTTGAGATTTAATATTTTGCAGAATACCTAAGCCATAACCATCACTAAATAAACATTAAGTGATGATGAGCACACATAGCACATAATTAAGAAAAAAAATAACACTTTTCTTTTTGGATTTCAGTTCAACTGCATTAACAGATTACACAGACATAGTAACCAGATTTATTTAACACAAGGAAACACTCAAAAAATACACATACATCTTCCTCCCAACTGTACTCTCTCCCTCCCACTTTTTATTTTCTCTCATCTGTAGAATATAACTATGTATGTTCACTATTATAAAATCTGTCAAATAATAGGTGAAAGGAGAAGAAAATACTAATATTTACACAAAATTATGGAAAATATACTTGATAAAATTTGGCATTTATTTGTAGGAAAAACTCATTAAATTAGTAAGTAATGGCTATACTATTAACATTATAAAATACATACTGCAAATTGAAAGCCCATAGCATGCTAAATTGTGAAACAATAGAAGCATTTCCATTAAAGATAGGAGCTTGAGAAAGATGGCAATTATCATTCTGTTATTTATACTTCTAGAAAGATTAGCTAATGTAAAAGACAGGAAGGAAAATAAGTATGATACTGGAAAACAGAAGGCAAATTTTTTCTTAGGGTTAAATGACGTTTAATTACTAGCCAATGTAAGTAAACAAGAAATTTATCAGTAACAAAACTAGAAGGAGACAAAATCATCATTATTGTTAAATGACCTGATTGTATCAAGAAAATACAAGAGAACAAACCTAACAATTGTAAATTGTAAGACAATTTACTTAAATGGCAATTAACGAAACTAATGCATGACAAATCTGATAATCAATAGCAGAGATAGACTACATCAAAATGAGTATTGGGGATTGAATCATGCCCCCCACAAAAGGTATGTTCAAGTTTTAACCCCTGGTCCTGTGGCTATGAATCCATTTTTAAACAGGACCTTTGATGAGGTTATTATTATTTAAGATATGCCCAACGACGGTGGCCCTTAATCCAATGTAGATGAAATCCTGATAGACAAAGGAAATTGGACATGGAACAGGGAGAGGAAGCCACACAGGATCCAGAAGCTAGACATTAATGGAACCCAAAAGAGAAAGGAGGAGACATTGTCAGGTGTTGGGAAAGCCAAGGACCCCAAGGATTGCTGGCCAACCAGAACTCCATGACCCCAGGAGGAAGGAAGCCTTTGAACCTCTGAAACTGTGAGCCAGTGAGTTCTCGTGGTTTAAGTCAATCCATTGTATGGTATTTGTTATAACAGCTTGGAAACTAAAATAATGAGTGTAACAAATCATTCATAATCTATATAAGTGAAACTTAAAGGCCCTAAAAAATAATGTAAAAGAAATATCTTGAATTAATCATATGGCATGACCCCTTTAATTGAAGAAGGCATATTATTTTGAGACATGCCAATTTTCCCTAAATCATTCTATATAGTTTTAATAAAGATAGGATCACTAACATATATAATGCTTATCATATACTAGGCCTGATACTAAGTATTTTACTTGCTTTTGTTTCAATAATTTCACAACAATCTTATGAAAGAGCACCAGTATCATGGCTATTTCACAAATGAGGAAACACAGGCACAGAAAGTTTAAATAACTTTTTCACATTCACACAGTTATTTATTTGAGGGCTAAAGAGACCCATGGGAGTTATGGTCATGGCCGATGGGGTTAACTACCAGGGCAGATGGCCCCTCTTTGGAAATGGTGTTTATGTGTGATGAATCTGGACTCAGATGGGATCTCCCTTCATAAGACTTTCATGCTAATGTGCTGGAGGTGCAGTTAATGTTGGGGTTTAAGATATATTTAGGGGATTTGAATCTCTGGACTGACAATGTGATAGCCAGATCCTGAGCCTCAACAGACTCCAGCACCTACAATCTGATTTATTGGACTTACCACACTCAGCTAAGATGGAGGTGAAGAAGGACAACCACCACACCATGGAGCCTAGAGTGATTACAACTGAAAATGGGAGGATTGCATCCAGCATCCAGGTGGAATCTGAGCCTCCTCTTGACATAAAGGTGCAATGGACACAACCAATCCAGTGTCCACATAGAAGAGGTGGCATTGGATTGGGAAAAGTGGACATAATGGACAAAGGGTATGGGGAAAGGCAGGAAGAGATGAGAGGTGGAGGCGTCTTCGGGACATGGAGCTGCCCTGGATGGTGCTTCAGAGGTAATCACCGGACATTGTAAATCCTCACAGGGCCTACATGATGGAATAGAGGAGAGTATGGGCCATGATGTGAACCAATGTATATGAGGTGCAGAGGTGCCCAAAGATGTACTTACCAAATCCAATGGATGTGTCATGATGATGGGAACGAGTGTTGTTGGGGGGGGGGGGGAGAGGGGGGGGTGGGGGGGTGGGGTTGAATGGGACCTCACATATATATTTTTAATGTAATATTATTACAAAGTCAATAAAAAATAAAAAAATTAAAAAAAATAAATAAATAAAAAAAAAAAAAAAAAAAAAAAAAAAAAAAAAAAGAACTCAGGGAATGCCATACTGCTTCTCCAAATTATAGACTCTATTTTGTATTAAAATATTTCAGTTAGAATATATGTCTGAGAAATTACCTAAGAAAATTTCATTAAAGAAGAGTAATGTGAACAACTAAATTTATTTAATGTAATTAAAGGTTAACAGATATCAGTCCAGAAATAGAAAGGCAAATTAATGAAACTGAATAGATCTCAACAACACACAGTAATGCATATAACTTTAAACTGTGATAAAGTTGGCATTTTAAATCAATGGGAAAAACTTCAATAAATTTTGTAGGTAACTGGATATTAAGTGGAAGAAGATTAAAGTAGATCTTTATATCATTATCTACACCAAATAGAATCACAGGTGGAGGTAATATTCAAATATAAGAAATGACACAAAAGTATGAAAAGAAAATTTTAGATGAATTTAAAAATAATCTTGAGCAGGAAAAGTTCATTTACTAATGAACCAGTATCTGGAATTTATGACTAAAATGTCAGATAAAATTTGACTAAGAATATTTTTAAACTGATAAAGGGAAAATAAAAAACCTTTAACATAATCAAAAGACAAAGGACAATCTGCAATGCTCATGAAAAATGATTGATTTCCTTTTTAAACAAAAACACACACAAATTACAGTATGAATATAAATTAATGGTAGCCCACAGAAAAAAATTTACAAAAGTCAACACAATTTTTCAACCTTCCACAAAATTAAGGTAATGAGATGAGACTGCATTTTTCTCTTCTCAGATTGTCAAATAGTAAATAGCATTGAAGAAGTTGTAAGTAAGTTGGTTCTCATATCTTGTGGGAGGGTTGGACCTCTTTTAGGAGTGTAGTTAGTACAAGTTTCAAAATTAAGAATGGCAAGTCTAAGACGTTCTACTTCTAAAGGCTCAGATGTGCAAAGATTTGTTGTAATAGTATAAAATGCCTTGAGAAATTATAGAAATTTGAACTTTTGAGTAGTACACAGATGATAGACAGCAATATATGTAATTTAAATATATATCCGTTGTGCATGTATAATGACCCTTTATGTATATGTGTTTATTTATAAAGTCTAATGTAAATATAGTATATATGCATATTTATATGCTACAGAAATTCTTAGAAAGGACCTGAAAATCTGAAGAATACACAAGTAACCAGCTGCACAATAAATTCTGGGATTTTGTTGGGCTTTGAATCAGGCCACTTATACTTTTATTCCTATTACTCTTTGGATTTCTTTTACCTTAAGTATATAGCCATCTTTTAAATTAAAAATCTAGTTAAACACTGATTCCTTTTTCATTTAGATCAAGAATTTATTGATCTTACTCTTCAACTTTAATTAAGCTGCTAATCTGTATTCATGATGTTGGGTAGGATATCTGACCCTGGCACAAGAACAAAGAGGATCTTTATTCTCTTATCCACTGGCCTTATTTCTTTATACATTATTAACTTAGTCCTCAATTTAATTTTTATTGAGAATGTTATGTGATAGACATTCCATTGCAGGTTTATCTGTATAATCTAATTTAAGCCTCACCACACCTAGGGGGAGTGGTAATACCAACCCCATTTTATGGATGATGGAACTGAGACTCAGATATAGTCTGAATCTTATAGTAGTCAAATGAGAATGTTTATCAAAGCTGATGCTCTTTTTCCTACTATATACTATCATCCTTAGTGAGTTATTTAAGCTTCTTTGTGCTTTGGTACACTTTGATAATATAAGAATAATCCTGCATCTCCTATTAGCCTTTTGGCTTATTCTAAGTAGCAAATACAATATAAGAAGACACTCAAATGACTTCAAGATCAAGCAGATGCAAGAGATGAAGAAGGAGGCAAACTGTGGGTCAAATAAAACATATCTGAGGCTCAATTTGCCAGCATGGGCTGCCACGTGGGACCTCTTCACTAAACAAATGCAATGAAAGAGTACATGAGTATTATTTTAACACATTTTCTTATATTGGGAAGCCATGTAGCATGATGGTTAAGGAACATGGGAATGAAGTCAAAGAGACATGGTTCAAAATCCTGGCTACATTACTTCCTAGCTGTTTGACCATGGCTAGGTTGCTTACCTCTGAGAAACTCAGTATTCACATCTGAAAAATTTTAAGAAGTAGATTTATTTTTAAAGAAATGTCTGTTCCCACATTTTGATTTTCCCTTTCTTAACTTTAAAATCATCCTGTTATTATTTATTAAAAATGCAGTTAGAATTACTATTAAATGACTATTTATAGTCAAACATAAGCAAAACTCTAATTTTAAATTGTTTTGCTCAAAATTTGTTAGCTATAATTTTTACCATGATTATTATGTTTAATTAAAAATTTTGGTATAAGTTAGGCTAGATTTGAACTTCTAAGAGACAGTTGAAGTATCAAAAGTATCTTATAGCATGTTTCATATAGAATGCACTATTTAAAATTAACTTGGAGAACCATTCCTTAGATGCATCTTCATGGCTCAAATTTTTAAAAATAGTGATTCACTCTATGGAAAACTGTTAAAGAATATCAATGGCACTGGTTACCAAAAAGTTGTTGTTGTTAAAGCAGTAAGCCGAGTATGATTCACCTCATTATATACAACATCACCAAACTATTATTAAACACCTGCTATGTTTAATAGGGCCCAGTCTCTCAGTTTGTTTATGTTGCACTTCTGTGACTTTATGTGATAAAACTTTTTTTTATGTCCAGCATTCTCCACAGAATAACTGAAGGCAAGACCAATGTCACGATTTTTTGAATTCCTAAGTATTATATATACCCTTCTCTGCCTTAAAAACCTTATTTTGTACCTTGAATGGAGTATTTTCTTGATAGTTTAATAAAATTGATGACATGGCATGCTTCTGTATTACAAATTTAAATGAAAGGAAATGCAGTCTTAGTTCTATTTAGTATTACCTATTTGTGAAAATATAACATGATGTTGCAATTACCATATAACTATGTAGACATAACAGAGAATAAATACCATTTTCTATATCTGTGGGATTTAGAAGATCTAAATCTAGATGTTGTTTAACATTTTCCTTGTCTTTTTCACTTCTTTGAGACTCTTTAAATGTCTTAGAGAAAAAAACTTTTGCATTTTCATTAAAATTAAACAAAATCAATCCCTGGGGATTTATTTGCCAGAGGTTCAAGGAGCCACAAAAATTGACTGCAGGCATCAGTCTCACACAGTCATTACTGCTAATCAAGCAATACTGATAGAAATACCAAGATTAATATAAAAGACCCACCAATTGGGTTGTAATTACAGAATGACATAGCGTTTGCATCATGTCAGAAAGCAGCCCTAACACTAAGTTTTATTGGGATATTTGTATAACATGGTGCACCTTGAATTTTAGTTGAAAAAGGAAAGATACCAACATGTATACTGTGAAGAGAATACCATGTCTACAGTATAATTACTGGGTAGTGCTGCCAGCCTGCTTATCTTTAAAGAGGGGTAGAAATCCACTTTCATTTTGTACATGAGGACCAGCAGATAAAGTACCAAATCTGTCAAACTGTATAAAAAATATTGTCTTGAGACATGTAGGGAAAGCATTCTTAGTTTGCTAAAGGCTGCCAATGCAATATACCGGAAATGATTTGGCTTTTTTCATGGGAATTTATTAACTTAAAAGCTTACAGTTCTGAGGTCAAATCAAGGCATCATCAGACATGCTGTGTCACCAAAGATCTGCTGCTGGTGAACTTGGACTCCTGCCACATGGAAAGGCAAGATGGTGGCCAGTCTCTGCTTTCTCCTCCAGGCTCACTTTCTCTCTGAGCTCAGCTGTGGGGGATCAGGCACGTGGCAGGGCAAAATGCTCACCTCTTCAGCTTCAAGCTGCTCTAAGGGCCTAGCCTCTCAGGAGCCCCTTCCGGTGCCGTTGTGCTCTGCTGATTCTAGCCTCCGGCCTCTGCTTCTTTCTCTGAGGCTTCTCCCCCTGTGTGTCTCTGCTTTCAGTCCTCTGTTTATAAAGGACCCCTTTAAGAGGATTATGACCCACTCTAATCCTCTGCAGGACCCTGGGTCCGGCAACCTAATCGAAGGTCCTGAACTGAAGCGATCTAATAAAAAGTGATCTAATCAAATGGCCCTTATACAATAGGTTTAAATGTATAAGAGTGGGTTAGTTTAAGAGCAAAATTTTCTGGGGTTCACAAAAACTCAGACCAACACAAACACCTAGTGTTTGACTGAATTGAACCACGTGTGAGTGTGTTTTTCTACGTATGTCTACGTATGTGCAGACAGTTCTGTCTACATAGTTCTCTGTAAATAACAGCAAGTACTTTCCCTGAAAGAAGGTTTATGAACCAAATTAGGATAAAAGAAAACCTATGATCCATAATGCCACTGTAGTAACCAACCCAAGTTTTATCTTACATAGATGCATCTGGCATTTATGTGTAACACTATTCATGCTTCACATGTTTGCAAGCTTAGTGCACCTATAACTGGTAATTTTTATGTTGCCTTAATAATTATTTTGCTAAAGTACATCATTGTGGTTTCATGAATGTGGACCAGTAGCTATTACGCTCTCACCACTATGGTTTTCTCCTGGAAGGAGTAGTTGGTAAGGGGGTATTGATAAGAGCAGAAACACTGTAACATTCTTGTCTAAAACAAAAAGGTATCTTCTCTGTATTTTTGTTTAAAAAATTGTGCATTTATTTATTAAACTTATTTATTAAGAATCACTATATGCTGAACATCATGTTAGATGCTGGACATAAAATCCCCTGCCCTTATGAAGATAGAGTCTAGTGGAAAAGTTGACAGCAAGAAATAATAGGGAAGTATTGAGGCAACTGTGGGAGAAAATGGCAGGAGGTCTAGATTCAGGGATCATCCAGAAGTTCAGCATGACTAAAGCAATGTGTGAGAAAAGCCAGAAATAAAAGCTGAGGTTGGAAAGGCAGTGGGGGTTAACGCTGTGGTCATAAGATCAGATATGCAGTTTACAATGATATCTTGGGGTGATGTTTGGGAAAGGGACTAAAGGAGCAAACATGAAACTAAGGAGGCCATTTAAGAGGCTGTAGTTGTAGTCCCAGGGAGAGGATATGTTGCCTGGACTGAGGGCCACAGCAAGGCTGGAGAATATTTAGAAGGTAGAATCAACAGAGATTATAGAGCAACAGAAAGGAGAAAAAACTTACCCATAATACCACTCCCCAATGACAACACTATAATTCCCCTCAGATATGTGTGTATGTACATATATTCACATATGCGCATATATGCATACTTAGTAGTAAAAATATTTATGCTGATATTCTAGATATTTTTATTTTGTAGCACACCTTCAGTAAAATTAGGCTGAGAGGTTTGTCACCACTGTGCACCGTTTTTGTTGGGGCTTTTCTCCCTAATTTGGGCAAGTACTTCTGGGTTGTCAATATCTTCAGTTTGGTGTCCCACCCTTCCTACCTGGATGGTGTTCTGACTTCTAACTCCTTTACTTCCTGTGCCCTTTTATTAAAACCAGAGTCTCTTTATAGGGTAGCTTTACATATTCTGGGATAGGCAGACCCCAAAGATGTCCACCTCCTAATCCCTGAAACCTGTAAATATGTTACCTTTCTTGGCAAAAGATTACAGATGTGATTAAGGATTTTGAAGTGTGGAAATCATCCTGGCTCACCTAGGTGGGCCTAATGTAATCAAAAAGGTCCTTAAAAGATAAGTAGATGGCAGAAAAGACAGAGAATGAAATATGACAACAGAAACAGTGGTCAGAGACAGACAGATGGACAAACAGAGAAGATTTGAAGATGCTCTGTTACTGCCTTGAAAGACAGAAGAAGGGATTCCGAGCTAACAAATGTAGGCAGTCTTTAGAAGCTGGAAATGGCAAGGGAATAGATTCTCCCCAAGAATTTTCAGAAGGAACAGAGCCCTGTCAGCACCTTGATTTTAGTCCAGTTAAATCCATTTTGGACATCTGAGCTTCAAAACCATAAGATAATAGTTTGTGTTGTTTTAAGCCACTAAGTGTGTGGTCATTTGTTACTGCAGCAACAGGAAACTAATGCAGATATTCTTGTTAAAAAGGAATAGGTATTTACTTGATGGAAAGATAGATAATTGATAAAACTTAAGTGTGATCTTTTCTTTTTTAACTCCAAGGAAAGACTTGCTAGTGTTATAATTTCAGGAATCGGTCTGGTGGAGGAGATATTTGGGGTTTGGGGGCAGGCAGGTGAGAGGTGTTTACGTATGATAGGATAGACTTTCCTGAAGACCCTCACAATACTCAGGTTCCCAGGAGTCTTTCATCTTGCAAATATCACAGAGACTCACCAAAGCAGCTGCGCTCAGCGCAGGATTTGCATGGCAAATTCCTTTAAGTTGTAAAGGATTTTTTAAAAATCATGTGCATATTTATTTGTATAAATATTCCTGGCATGAATGTGGAATCAGATACTGCGGAATGCAGTTTCACACATTCAGTTTCACTTATTTTTATTTTTAAAATCAATATTTTGATTTTTCATTGGCTCAGATTATTATTTCCAAAGGGTTGTGCATTTACATGTCTTTGAATTATGATCTCTCCCAAAAGGGAATTTCCTATGTCTTGAATAAACAACAGATGCTGAATGTGAAGCAGCTGGGGGTGGAAGGGGCTGCACTTGGAAAGATGAGAGGATATTTTCTGTTGGCTGATGGAACTACGGAATTGAATGGATGTTCAATGAAAGGGAAGAATTAGAAGAGCTATAGTATCACTTGATACTTGCGTTGTTTTCAAGTTCTCAGAACACCCTCATCACTTTCTCCTCAGAGACACATCTGATGCAAACATCAAGTATCCCTGATCCTTCTTTTCTGCTAGTCAGAAAAAAGGTTTTGTCACTGGCTCATAATAGGTTTCTAAACCAAAGCTTTGAACTCCATGACCAAAAGAATAGCAAAGCTCTTACTAAAGCATGAAGAGAAAAATCATCTCTTAGGAAACCAGGGCTTTACAGATTCAAATTTATTCCTGAAATCGTTCTTGAACCAAATGGTAGCCAACTCACATAGATGCAGGTGAAACGTATCTCTCCAACTGACTTTAAGTGGATCCTATGTTGCATTTCTCTGCATCAGAGTTTCCAGGTGATGTTCCAGGGCTTTTTCAAGCCATACTACTATGATTCTCTCTGCATATCTCAAAGATATGGAAAAGCAGGGCTGGCACTATATTAGGAAGAAGGTGGTGACATCTCAGCATCAAATAACTCTGGATTGATTAGAGTTACCAGATAACTTACATTTGTATAGCCTGTGAACATACATCATCTCACTGGTACTTGACAGCAATGCTGGGATGCCAACAGAGCAGAAATGTGCTCAAACCCCATTTTTATAGCCTGGAGAACTACACCTAAGAGATATTAATTTAGTTATCTCAGATGACAGACCTAGTGAGTTGTAAAGCCAAGACTGACATCTTGGTCTGATGCCTTGTCCGATGCTAAATCCCGCACACCCTGAATTTGTCTTTCTTAAAGAGTGGTCTGCTGATGCCCTGAAGCATCTGGAATACTTAAAAAAAACTCCTGAGTTCAGATCCTTTGGGCCTGTGGATTCAGCTTCTGTACTTTAAGGTACCCAAATAATATTTTTGTCACACCAAAGTTTGGGAATTTTTAAGCCTCTGGAGTCCTTTTCTTTTTAAATTGTGATCTGTGGACTGGCATTGAACCAGCAGTAGTATCACTAGAGTCTGTTAGAAATTAAGAATCTCATGCCACATCCTCGACCTAGTGGATCAGAATCTACATCATAATAAAATTCCAGAGTCACAGACACATAAAAGTCTGGTATAAACCTTAGCTTTAGAAGGTAATAAATGTCTTTTTGAGAGACACAATAGGAATTTAATACTTTTGGTTTCCTGTGAATGAAGCCCAATTCTCATTTCTATGCCGACATATTAAGGGTCAAGGTCTACTTTAAAGGACCTTCTCAGTCTTTGACTCTGTGTGAAGCTTACGGAAAATGTTGCTACACTATCCAGACTGCAGGATGGAGCGAGGCCCATCAGATATGAAAATTTTAGCTATCTTGTTATCTCTGCATGCAGTCTGCTACACAAAACTGAGCCCTGAGATAATCTTAATCAGCATTAAGAACTGAAACTTGAAGAAGGAGAATTTGAATAAGTGGAACATTCTGGAAAAGCAACCCCAGGAAGGAATTGAAGCTAGCACCAATACAGGTTCCTGGATTTCCTATTCCTGGAGAATTTCTGCTTTCTAAACTATACAGTGTATAGAAGACTATTTTTTGAGGCTAAGATCCTTGAGGAAAGACTTAGATAATTGGCACCTGCCATGCAAAATTGACAACTTCCTCTTCCCTTTTGGGAACTCAATATTTGTTCTCCTAGAATCTCCTAAATCCAAGTGTTTTCCATCTCAGGAAATCATAAGTTTTAATGTTGCTACAGAAATTAGAAGTTCATGATGTAGACAGAAAACACAGCAGCTTTCTTGAACTCTGATTCATAAATGACAGATTGCCTAGTAAAAGTTATATAAAATTGCCATTACAGTCATATGGCAGTATGTATTCTTGGGTATGCAGAGTGAGAGTATCACTTAAAGGGCCAGGTAGGCAAACTGCATTCCTAGTTTCTTGCAGAGACTGGGCAATTTTGACTTGAGCCTAAACTATTCTGCTAGAAGAGAGAAATAAATGTACACAGAAATGAAACTGGTAAAAATACAGAGCAGAAAAGAATCTTGAAAATATGTTTTTCATTAAGGAAAAATGGATTTAAATACCCATTTTATGTATTCGTTTATTTTTAATTACCTCAACTATTAGGGAGACCCCAATTCACAATCATGATGTTGCCCACAGCGTTATGTGCTTTATATTTAATTAACTTGATATTTTCAGTTTGAGTTAAACTTAATCTTAAAGGATAAATATAGAAAATGGGATGGAAGAGGATATATTAAATCTACTTTGAGGAAAAAAGAATTCCGAACAATGGGAGCAGACTCTAGGATGGCATTAGCACATCTTTGAAAAGTGAAAGCAGACGGTATTAAAGTTTTAAAACTTACTTTGAAGGAATGTGGAATTGGTTAATATCATTTTAGTAAGGAGGGAAGGAAGAGACTGTGTTACATTATTTATTCCAGGATCTTTAAAGACAGCTTTTTTATTCTCTCAGCTGGCTCGTTTTAGTGTTAATGAACAATAAGTTCATATATCAAAGAGAGAATAATAAACCTTTAAATGTCAACCTAAAGGAGGCCTTTATTCTTCCACTTGCAACCAGAAGCAAGGAAGATAACTTAAAACATGAAAACCAGAAAAATTTCCTGAATATTTATGAAGGGGAGAGTGGAAGAGATATGGGATTATACATATTTTAAAAAGAAAGAATTGTCATTTCATAATCAGCACACAAAGTCACATGAGAGAAAAGAATACTACTTTAAGGAGGTGACAACATGTAATTAGAAAAATACGGTAAAAAAAATTAGAAGTGTAACCCATTACATTTGTCTTTAAAACAATAAATGTGAACACTTAGGTACTGACTTTACTATAATCTCTAGGATGAGCTTGACTGATGGTTTGGAAAGCAAAATTTCAGCCTTGCAAATGATACTAAATTAGAAAAGAAGGTAAATAATGAAGGGCCATCCATGGCAATATTTAAGGGCTTAAATCCTTGTAGTACGATTACTGAGGCTTACCAATAATAAATGTGATTTTAGTTTGGGGCAGAGTAAAATATTCCTTCTGAAGACAGCAAAAGAAGGTCTTGCCAAGTGGAAATGTCCCAGTGTGTCAACTGAAAAGATATTAGAAAAATCCTTTTAACTGGGTGATTCAACAAATTCAACCAAAAGAGGAAAAGTTATGATTCAAGAATAGAACATACATCTGGGCATAAAGGAGTTCTCCATGGGTTAGACCAGGCAGGTTCTAGCATTTGGTTCTGGAGAATGTTGGAACACATTCATACAAATGGTGTGCTTTCCTTCTCCCCCAAACCACGGATGTATTACCTCTGCTTTTGGTTATTCTTGGCACGTCTCTATCATCCTTCCTGAATCTGATTACTTTTTTATTTTCTTGATGCTTGAGGGGCTATGACTTTAAACCAGAGGATCAGAAGAGTTGAAAGTGAATAACCTAGGGTGAAACATTGCAGAGGAGCCATGCAGATCATCACGAAAACCCAGGTGAAGGCAGATTTACATAGCTGCAGACTTTCTGGCCCTTCTGTGATGGGATTAGGATCACCTGGTGCTTCCTGCTCAAACCATCTGTCATTGGGACCAATAATCTACCAATCAAGATTCAGTCCCTGAAGGCATTTCTAGGTCTTACAGTTACCAATATACAGGTAGTGATAGGATTCCTATGTCATTGGGAACTCAAACTTTAGCTAGAGATTAATTAATGATATGTTATATTGCACATAGAGAATAGGGGAAGCCAGGAATTATTTCATAATTTAGTTTAGGGCAACTGACCCATGGGTAACTAGGTTTAGTTAATGCAAGGATTCAAAAGAACTACCTCCTTCTTCTTTTCTGTTCCCCCTGATTCTTTTCATCCTTCTCTGACATCTTTTTTATGGTTTTATTGAGAAATTTGTGCTACCCACCTGCAGAAATGTGAAGAACTGTGAATTACATAAATTGTGACACATGTGAAACATCACCATGCTGTCCTTTTCTTCCCTGTTTGCTAGTCCTGCCACTCAGGTTTACACCCCTCTTCTCTTAGGAACCCTAGTGCCTTATTCTTGCTAATAAGAAAGGATTTGATAGAAAATGCACTCTAAACTGTGAGTGACTTATTGTGTGGTTCTTGCCAAACATTTACATGTATCTGCAAACAGGATAGAAAAGAAAAGGTCGACGCTTAATGTTAGGAGTTGAATTATTTCCCCCCAAAAGACATGTTCAAGTACTAAGCCCCAGTTCTGTGAATCTGACTTATTTAGAAATAGAATTGTTAAAAATGTTATTAGTTAAGACGATGCCAATGCTGATTAGGAGCAGTCCTAACCCAATATGACTGTGTCCTTATAAAAATGGGAGAATTAGATATAGACAGATATAGAAGGGAAGAATGCCAGATAGTATAGTGATTAAGGCAGAAATTTAAGGCCAAAGATTGTCAGCCACTGCCAGAAACCAGGAGAGTGGCATGGGACAGATTCTCCCTACAGACTTCAGAGAGATCGTGGCCCTTCCACCTTGATTCCAGACTTCTACTGATCTCTGAGACAATAAATTTCTGTTGTTTTAAACCATCCAGTTTTTGTTGTCACAGCTCTAGGAGACTAAGACACAACCAAATCCAAGGAATAATTAATGGAAAACTTTCCAACACTTTAGCACTTGCTAGAAGGAGTCAATTGGGGATAATTAGGGGTTCCCCAAAATTGAAATCATTGTTTCTGTATGAGGCTAACACAGCTTTTCTTTATGAGGAGGTTCATGTGTATACTACAGGAAGGTATGGTCAATACTTTATTAAAAAGTACAGTCGTGCATTCACATCAGGACAGACTTTTCTTTATAATCCACTCACTATCTTCAAAAGCAAACTGATTTTGACAGACACAACATGTCTTTAAAGTCAAATGTATTCCCCTCCTCATGCCAAAAACATCTAATTCAATTCAAAGTCAACCATTTTTAAGAAAATATTTCACATTTTATCTGACAGAATTCTTTCCTCTAGCTTGGATAATTGAGAATTTATCAGATTGAAAAGAATACTGACGAGAGGAAATTGTGGGGAGGATGATGCATGATCAAATACAAGGAAAATAATTTTCTTGTAATGTTTCAGAACATGCAAATCTTTTTTTTTTCTTTTAAGAATACTGTATTAGTTAGGGTACTGTTAGGAAATATACCCTTAAACTGGGTGACTGAGGGGAATTTAAAGGAATCACTTATAAAAACATGTCCAGTGGGGAAAATTTGCAGAACTTAGTAAAAATTGTATTCTCTTTCTCTCCAAAGCCCACAGATCCCATTTATTGGTGAAGTTATTTGGGCTATAACAGAAAAGGAGTTATATTTATTAATCATCTAGGAACAGGATGGAATTTTAAATTGAAGTGCTAGGAAAAATGTGAGAAGCCAAAAGTCACCCAACTAGTCCCCTATCCTTGAAAATTGGTCCTAGAACTGAGGTCTCATTGGATGGGTGTAAGGAGGTCCAACAGTCTTTTTTTTTAAAATATTTATTTTTATTTATTTCTCCCTTTCCTCCCCAACCCCCTGCCCCCCCGTTGTCTGCTCTCTGTGCCCATTTGCTGCGTGTTCTTCTTTGTCTGCTTCTGTTGTTGTCAGCAGCACAGGAATCTATGTTTCTTTTTGCTGCGTCATCCTGTGTGTCAGCTCTCCGTGTGTGCGACCCCATTCCTGGGCAGGCTGCACTTTCATGCTGGGCAACTCCCCTTATGGGGCGCACTTCTTACACATGGGGCTCCCCTACGTGGGGACACCCCTGCGTGGCATGGCATTCCTTGCGTGCATCAGCACTGCACATGGGCCAGCTCCACACGGGTCAAGGAGGCCCGGGGTTTGAACCACGGACCTCCCATGCGGTAGACAGACACCCTATCCACTGGGCCAAGTCCGCTTTCCAGTAGTCTTAATTATAGGACTTCCTATAGCCAGTCTAGTGTCAGGGGTCAGGAACTAAACCTATATAGCTTCCAGTGAGGCCTAAGCAGCATTACTGTGACTTCTAAGACAATTGGGATATCTAGTGGCTAAATGTCCCTATGCAATTTTCCCTCCCCTTAATAAAATCAAAACCTTGGATAAAAGGTAATAAATGCTATAATCCAATGTGCCCCTTGGGAAGTCATCTGTATACCACCTGGACAAAATTAATAACAATTATTCACAGGCTTTCACCTTTCCACCATCCCACCAACATTAATCCTATGATTTCCAAACCAATTTTCCTCCTCCTTTCCTCTCCTAAAAAGAGGAAGGATTTTTTTTTTCTCTTGGTGTAGCTGATGATAATAGAATCTGCAGAGAGAGGATTGGGGGGAAGAAGGTATTCGGGAGGAATTGTGGAGAAAGTTGTGGAATAGCAGAGGGATGGGGTTGGGTGGAAACATTGAAATGAGTATTTCTAAGGAAGGTGTAACCTCACAGTTTTGAGAAAATACAATTTAATATTTTTAGGTATTTTACCTTTTTTACTTTCATTCAATCATGCAGAAATGTGTTGCTAGGCACTATGTGGGGATAGTAGGAGAGAAAAACGCAGACAGTATTTGATGTCACAGCATTGACCTTGAAGGCTCTGTATGATGAAATCTCCCACTGTTCCTGACTCTTCTATCTCATCAGCATTCTGTGAAAGACCATAAGGTTATGGGTTTACAAAAATTACAGTAGTATATAGGCAGTACTGTTTACTTTTGGAAACTAAAGTGCAGTAAAAATGTGAGTAATTATTACCAGAATTGTTTGCATCCATGGTTTTAAGCTATGGTTACATGTTAGAATTGGGGGAACTTCCAAAAGTGCTATGTACTGGGTCCTTCTTCCAGAGATTCTGATCCAGTTATCTGCATCTTGGCAGCAGGATATTATAAAAAACTTTCTGGTAATTCTTCTGTGCAGTCTGTGTTGAGGACCACTCTTTTATATCTTAGAAGGTTCATTACTTTCCTCATGATGAGTTTTCTTTTTCATTTTTTGGTTTTATATATCAGCAGTAATTGTGAAATTAGTGACTTTTGTCTTCTTTTAAAGGAATTTCAGCCACCAGGATAATATTTGCTAGTGTATCTTCATGGACTTTTTATAGTTCCCATAGGATTTGCCTTTTTCTTTCATCCAAGATGGCCAACCTTGGAAGTCACAGAGGTCATAATCAAAAATGAAATAAGCAGAATATTCAATCGGGCATGCACTTTGAAGGGCTGATGTGGAGTATTTTAAGCCTCAGATTAAGTGCAATCTGTGATCATGACTGTCTTTATGACCCATAAACTTTCAAAATATTCTGGTGATTCATTTCCCTCCAGTAGCCCTCTTCTCTAACTTGTCCCATTCTCCCCAGCAATCATGGTCAGGTTGTTTCCTGCCTCCTTGGGCATAGGAAGATGAAATGTTCTAGCCATCAAAACAACTTGGCTGAATTTTACCATTGCTATCATGAGCAGTTCTGCATGGAAATAAGGATAACTAACTGCAGCTTATTTTTCTTCTGCCAGAGTATATTTAGTGTGAATTACTCATGTGTAATGCAATGTTTGATAAGTTATATATAGCCATATATATTTATTTAAAATTGTAGCATTTAATTTTTTTTAAATCACATGACAACTGGCATCAAATTCTCAGTTACTTTTGCTAAACATCTATATAGTTTATTTATTAGCACATTTATATTTTGATAAAAGCACATTTCAGTCTTTTAAATTGAATTTTTAAATTATTGGCCATCTGCCTGTCTACCTGGTGCTAAAGACAAATTTGAAAATTTCCAAGTGAATTCAAAAGCAGGTGTTCTAATCATTGCCAGACATCACCATACCTGTGATTTTTGTGCTGCTATTTTTCTTTTAATATTATAATCCTTTTAAAGAAAGTTAGAAAAAGGAACATTAGGCATTGGAAATAGTATTTTACACTCATGGAGAGCAGTAAAAGGATACTTTATTCTGTATATTAATGCCAATGACTGTACATTGGAGAACTTTATATTTTATACATTCATGTATGCCTTGTTTTAATATAAGGGCTAAAGTATGAATTGAAAATATAAATTTTCATAGTGTATATGATGAGAATGATTCACCAGAGAAGTCTTTGAAAGTTTGCTCTGCAACTGTTAAGCTTATACATTGCTGTTGACATGGTAAATTAAAACTAGTAATTCATTTCTGGGAAATTATCTTAAGAAATTCAAAAGGAAAACAAAAGTAATAACCAATAAAACCCTGTAATTATGTGCACAACTTTGTTTGTCATCATATGATGTAGGCTTTGGCAAAAAAATGGAAATGGCTTAACTACTTAACAATTGGAAATTGTGAAGTAAATGATGTTACATTTACTGGATAAACAATTGTAAAGTCTTAAAAATGAACATTCATAAAATTTTATAAAATATGGAAGCATAAAATAATAAAAGATGAAATAAATTGTGAATATACTATTAGAATTATAGAAAACATATGCACATATCAAAAAAAGAAAGGAAATAATTAAAAATAAAATTTTTAAATTTAGAGTGGTGGGATCATGGATAATTTTTCTTCTGTTTAATTATCAATATTTTCACATTATTTTAAATAAAACTTTCACACTTTGAATCCATGTACAAAAGATCAGGGACCCATTTCAAACTGTTATCAGTAGTCTTATCATCTAATCAGGCATGTGAAGGAACCCCAAAATTTACTTTTATTTTTGTAGCTCATGTTTCATGCAAGATGCTACTGCAAATAAACAGACTTGCAGGTATAAACAAGAGGAAAAACTAGATATATTAGAATCTGCGTGGGTGAAAGACAATGATAGTTATTTGAAAAACAAAGAAAAAATAATCAAAAAGGATACTGGTGACAAAACCGGTACAAAATAGAGGGACTATTTTTATTTTCTGTGGCATAGGAATGCCTCATCATTCTAACACTGCTGAGTTTTGAGAAGTTTTTTAAAAAAATTTAAAACTTATCTTTTGAGCATTAAAACTAAAAAGCAAATAAACCCTACAAATATTTAATGGGAATCTTTCTGAAGTGCTTTACATACTTCCCTGCATTCCTAAATGGTTTCTACTGAATTTAATTTAAACTTTACTGCTTGACTTCCATTTAATGGCTCTGTACGTCTGTGCTTTTACAGTTCTTCTGTTTTTGTAGTTCCTCTATTTTTTCCCTTGCTATCAGGTGTCACTTTACAAAGTGACAAGAGTTTGCCTCAGTAGAGCCTCCTACTTTCATTTGCATTTCCGGTTTCCAATTTTCTTTGATCAATAAAATTCTGTAACAGACTTTTAAGAGCTTTGAATATGGTACAGTTAATAATGTAAATCATTTGGCTCTGTTCCAATCATTTGGCTCTCCTGAAGAGTAAAGGGTTTTAGTTTGGGGAAAGTTTTTTTGACAGTGGGCATGTGCTGAATTCTGAATGTATGACTATATTCTGGAAGTGCCAGGCTTCCAGAAGTCTGAATAAGTGTAGAGTCTCAGAATTATTATAATACAGAAGCAGCAGAAAGGCAAAAGAAAAAAATGCTAATGAGAAAATTATGTCTCATTAATGTATGATACTGTTGCTCTTCAGATTATGAGGAAAAATGAAAAACTTGTAGGTAGAATGGAAGAAATAACTAAAACAGAACCCAGGAAATGGAAGATTTCCAAATGGGCAGAAGGTGATACATGGATAACAAAAAGGAGAATATTTTTTATCATTAGAACTTTCAAGATGTATGAGGCTTTGCCAATAGTGATTGAGTGTGGATATTTTTTGAATGTCTAGCAATGCATAGTGAAGGAGTTAGGAGACTACAGACTACAAAGGACCCAAAAAGTTACAAAAATTATAATGTCTTTAAATAAAGAGTACACTTCTAATTGTGATATTCCCATCTTTCTGAAGTCAGAATCATTGATATGATCGAATACTTGTCCAAACACATAAAATATAACAACTCCCACCCACTCCTGCAAGAACAAAATTCTTATGATTCTAAAACTCTGAGTGGGAAGTCAACTAATTCAGAGGTATAAAAATGTACACTTTAGTAAAGAGAACATTGATACAAGTGTCAAGATATCGGTTCTAATTCCAGAATGACCTCTCTACAACATAAGACAATTATTTTTCCCTCTCTGAACCTTTTGATCTTAATTATAAGATAAGACAATGGCATAGAACATTGTTAAAGTCCCCCTTTAGTGTCTAATGGAAAGTCTTCATCTCATTCAGCTTTTCTATAACATTAGAAGAACTTACCAGTATTTCTTTTCTTGAAATACTTTTTATTTTTACTTCCATGACACATCACTCTCCTAGATTTCTGATTCTGCCTCTACTTGCTAGCTTTGTCACTTCTTTCTTCTTTACCATCCTTCAAATATTAGAGTCCTTCAGGATTCAGCTCTAGGACCTCTCTTCTTCTCACTCGAGATTTTACTCCTAGACAATATTACACATTTCCGTTTTTGGAAATCTTAGAAAAAAATTGAAGTACAGCATAATAAATATACAAGAAAGCAAAAACGAGTAGTCTCATAGATTAAAGCATAATTATAAAGCATACATCCAGGCAAACACCACCTATGGCAATGGCAATTCTGATCACTGAAATGGGTTTATTTTTCCTGCAGCAAATATGACTAATACACTCCCCTAAAATTTTTATTTTAAAGTGCTACTGATAAATTTTATGGCTATCCTGACAATCATGTTCTTCTGATCTTAATGAGAAGTAGTCTATCACTTCCCAGAGATTAATTTTCTGCTACCATAGAACATTTGAAAAAACTATTTTTTAAAAATCATGCATGAATGTTAAATTTTACTACGTATTTTTTGTGCATCTATTATCCTATCATCTGTTTAAAAATTACATTGATTTTTAAAAATATCCAACCAAACTTCCATGCCATCTTAACTTATCTTGAATTAGCCTTCTATTAATATTTCTGAATTTAGTTTAATATTTTATTTAAGACTTTGCATTATGTATCAGTAGCACAAGGATAGCTACATCTCTGTGGAAGCTCTGATCCAACTGATTTCTCAATTGGAAGCCAAGCAGAAGGAGTAGTCCCTCTCGGGGACATCACATTGTACTTGTAGAAAAGTGCTGGGAGAAACCTGTGATTCCTCTCCAAATTTCTGCTTAGATGTTATGTTCATTAAACTTACCCACATGCCTTTGGCAAAAACAAGAACATACATAAAAAGTAAAACCATGTTTGCAAGGAATAAAATTTGACATAATAAAATTTTAAAATGATGTGACCTTCAGGACCAAACATGTAGAAGAATGTGAGAAACAATATCTATAACCTTAAAAGTTCATATATGGTACAAGTTTTGGTAATAAGAGGAACAATAAAAATGGTAATGCAAAGAAGTAAAAACAATCTTTAGTTTTGGGTATTATCAAGATTTGGAGAAGGAGGGGGCTCTTACTTGGAAAATGCAAATGGAAACATGAATTTTAATCAAAATAAATATCCAAATAAGAATAAAGATATGTTGGAACTGTACCTAGATCACATTTAGTTACCTATTCCTGCATAAAAAATTACTCCAAAACTTAGAAGTTTGAATCAATGAACACTTATTATCTCAGTTTCTGGGTCAGGAGTCTGGGAGCAGTTTAGCTGGGTGGTTTAGGCTCAGGGTCTCTCATAAAGATGCTGGGTTGTAGTCATCTAAAAGCTTAACCAAGGGAAGATTCACTTCAAAGTTCACTCATATTGCCCTCTACACAGGGCTCTCTCAGAACATGGCTGCTGACTCCCCACACAACAAGTATTCCAAGAGAGGACAGCACCTAAAAAGGATGCTGCAGTCTTTTTATAATCTATTCTCAGAAATGACATGCCATCATTTCTGCCATATTCTTTTCATTAGAAATTAGTCACTAGGTCTAGCCCATGTTCAATGAAAGAGTGTGTCTACCAGGAGATGGGGATCATTTGGGATCAGATCAGAGACTACCTGCCACTAAAAGTATATATACTTCTATGAAAATCTGTAACTCTGAAATTGAGAGAAAATAAAATCAGAATGACAATGATTGATAAAGGCCAACTCTCACTTATTATTTTATACACATCTGTATTCTTTGAATTTTTAAAATGATAGTATTATTCTAGGACTAAAGAGCAAGGGAAATGAAATAAGTTGCCTAATGATTATAAGGTCTTCTCCCATATTTTCATAGTTTCTGAATATTCTGGTTATTTTATAATTATACTATCTATTTCAACATAAGTTTATAGGAATATGAAAGAGTTAGCCTTGGCCTAAGATCCTGAATTTGTACAGGCCTGTCTGATAGAATTATCTTGTGAGAGGGTGTGTCAGTTTGAAGCTAGGTAGACCTCAGAAGATCATGTCCTTAGAGTTAATCCACACCCATGCATGGAAACCTATTGTAGATGGGACCCTTTGATTAAATCACGTCCATAGACCATGACCCAGGGTGGGTCTTGATCCTATTACTGAAGTTCTTTATAAACATGGGAATAAATGCCTCAGACACAGAAAAAAAGTGGCAAAGACTGAGAAACCCCAAGAGGCTAAAAGAGACATTCTAGGGGCTGGAATCAGCAGACCACAGAGGTACAGAAAGAGGCCTAGAGGAGACAAACCATATGCCTGAACACCTACAGCTGAGCTGAGGGAGAAAGTGAGCCTGATGAAGAAGGCAGATGCCAGAAAAGCCACCATTATGCCCTGCTAGGTACCTGATTGCCCACAGGTACAATTTGGTGAGACAGCATCTCTGATGATGCCTTGATTTGGACACTTTCACAGCCTCAGAACTGTAAGCTGTTAACATAATAAATTACTACTATAAAAGTCAAAACATTTCTGGTACATTTCTCCCAGCGGCTTTTAGTAAACCAAAACAGGGGGTGTGTGATAATTTTGTTATGAAGTTGATTGACATGTGAGGTTAGCTCTGTGGGGTTGAATTAAGTCTTCTGCAATCTAGGGGATGCTCCCATGAGATGAAAATTCACCGAAGCTTAATTGGTCAGGGAGGGTTTTTTTCAAATAGAAGATTAAGATATGAGTAAATAATTTGGGAGTATTTTGATTGAAAGTGAAAGAAAATTCTAATCAAATTGGCTTTTATAAAAGGATAAAAGAATTTTATTTATTGGCTCAAATAAAAATTCAGAGACTGGCATGGTTTCAAGAGCTTTTGATCCAGTTTTACAATATTATCAAGATTCTGATTATTTTTCTCAATAGTTCTCACAATTGTGTGCATCTCCGTGTGCTGACCATTAGCTCATGTTTAAGAAAATAGCAACAGCAATCCCAGGATACACATCCAACATCAACTAGGCCAACAAGAAGACAAGAAGGTATTCTTAAGTATCACCAGTAAAATATTGTTTATTCTGTTTGGCTTAGTCTATGTGTCCATTTCTTATTGGATCATTGTTTCCATATAGTAGTACAATCGATTGACTTGATCTAGTCAAGAGTCGAAGAGTCCACTCTTAAAGTAGAGGGTAGGGTCAATGTCATATAAAACCCCTGGCTGAGAATAAGGACCATTGTAAAAACAACTCAGAGTAGTGCTACCAGGGAAAACAGGAGATTGATATTAGGCCATCAAACAAACATGTTTACTATATAGGAATACAAATAACTCTTAAGAATTCAAGGGATTTTTTTTATTGAAGGGATTTTTTAAATTAAAATTTATAAATAGCTTGATAACCCGAGTACAGGTAAACATAAATATAAATTATGTAAAATTTTAATATTTATCATAGTACTTGAAAGGTTTAAGTGTAGAGTCTTAAAATGCTTTTTTGGTTGGTTCTAAGAATATTTTCCCCTTATAATTCTTTCATTTAATTAAGAGGGCTCTATTTCTCTACAATCCTTTCATTTATGCCCTCTTCTGTGTGTTGACTATATTCTTAACCAGGCTTCTCTGCATGGCAAAACAACTAAAATTGGACACACAAAAAAATGAAAAAAATTAAACAAAACTGGGTCAAGCATTGGACAACAGAGCAGAGAGGAGCAGGAAAACTATGGGCACTTTCCAAACCGGAGCTTTGGGAAATAAAGCCCAAACAAAGCAACAGTTTTCACTAAGTGGAGGAAACAGAGATCAAGTTTAGGATTACTAAGGTCAGTGGAATTTGTGGGGCAGGGTATCAGAAAAGAGATTGCTACACACAGAAGGATCCCCAGAAACCCACAGAGGGGGTACTCTTTTTTTTTTTTTTTTAAAGATTTCTTTCTTTCTCTCCCCTTCTCCCCCCGACCCCAGCTGTCTGTTCTCTGTGTCTGTTTGCTGTGTGTTCTTTGTCCACTTCTGTTGTTGTCAGTGGCACCAGAATCTGTGTTTCTTTTTGTTGCATCATCTTGCTGTGTCAGCTCTCAGTGTGTGCGGCACCGTTCTTGGGCAGGCTGCACTTTCTTTCGCGCTGGTGGCTTTCCTTTAGGGGTGCACTCCTTGCGCGTGGGGATCCCCTGCGCAAGGACACCCTTGCATGGCACGGCACTCCTTGCGCGCATCAGCACTGCACGTGGGCCAGCTGCACACGGGTCAAGGAGGCCCAGTGTTTGAACCGCAGACCTCCCATGTGGTAGATGGGCGCCCTAACCACTGGGCCAAGTCCGCTTCCCAGAGAGGTTCTCTTGGGTTTTTTGCCTGGATATTAGGTCGCCCATGCTCAGGTAGAGACTCTATGAGGCCAGGGAGAAAACTACAAGTTGGACATGTGAAAGCCAAATTGGAGTCAAGTTTACAGACAATAGCATTTTATTCAGGACACCAAAATTTTACTGCTGCTAAGGAAGCCAGAGCTGAAATAGCTTTGGGGTTCTAAGGATGGCAAACAATTTTACGGGTATAAAAATGAAGTTAGCTTGACTCCTATCTATTGAACAAGAATATGTCTATCTTAGAAGGGCAGGTTTAGGACAGGTGGGCTTTACTTTGTATTGGGTCAAAGGTAATGAACTATGGGCTTGATTGGCTACCTGGGTGAGCTTCCTTGGTAAGAAATTCACAATTCTGGAGATAAAGAGGAAATTCAAGAGGGCATGGTATTTTTGGTACTGAGGGGTCCCCAGGGTGTTCTCTATACAATTTTACTGGACATCAAAAGAATGGAGATTCCAGAAAAGAAACAGTGCTATGAGATATTGAGATTCTGACGAGCCAGGATGGGGAGACATTGCTGAGCCCCTCCAGGATTCAACTGAGACCTCAAATGACCTACTCTAGAAAAGGGCTGTCTTTACCTTTAGAGCAGCATTTCTGAATTTTAGGTTGGTAACTCTTTGCCCTGGGGGCAGAATAGTTAGCCTCTACCACTAGATACCATTAACTGCCCCCCCCCCCGCAGTTATGACAACCAAAAACGTCTCCAGACATTGCCAAATGTCTCTTAGGGTATACAATTGCCCCAAGTTGGAAAACACTGCTTTAGAGGAAATACTAATTTCAACCAATCCTAAAAAAGAAACGCAACTCATCATCAGGCTTATCCACCAATAAATAAATTGTCTGAAAAAAAAAAACTCAACACTCTTTAAAGGAGACAATATAATCCAGATTCTCAACAATACAACATCTCAAATTTCCATCATAAAATAGCAAATTGTTAGATATATGATGAAGCAGGAGAATATGACCCATAACCAGGAGTAAAACAGATCCAGAGATGACATAGACACTGGAGTTAGGAGGCCAGGACTTTAAAACAGGTATTCTAGGTGACATTAGAGAAAATGGCAGAGTAAGGAATTCCAGAAGTCTGTCCATCAAAAAACCTAATGAAAGCACTGGTAAAAATTCAGAATCAATTTTTTGGATCTCTGGAAACAAACCAAAATCTTGCAGCAATCAGGGGAGCACTTGATCAATAAAGAACAGCTGAATCCTAAGAATAGTAGGATTTATGGTGTATCATTTACCTTGGTCTCATCCTCTGCTCCCCAGCTCCACAGTGACCTTGAAAATAATAGTTCATAATGAAGGTACCAGTACTGGAGAGAGAAGCACAGACCTCATTTGCACAGAATTGTAATTATTTTTCTTGACCTGGCTGAAGATTTCTAGGAGACTAGCTCAAAAGGCTTACCTTTATCTTGCCTAACACAAGAACTCACCTACTGAGGCACCCAAAGTGGAAGAGGGGGCAGCTATTTGTTGAAAACATTTACAAGCAAATGTTTTAGTAACTTCTTCCTGAGGCAAACAATAGACCAACCAAAAAGCTTAAGAAGGAAGGTTCAGTTTGGTAATGAAATGCTTTGTGGAAATAAGAACTTATTATAGTAAAACTCCAAAATATTCCTGGTACCCTATAAGATCTTGCATGGTCAGAGTTACTTGCATGCTCAGGAAAGACTCTGCTCAGGAAAGACTCTAGAAGACCCTAAGCTCCCATTCTGGCCAACCTTCAGGCTTCATGGGAAGGCAAAGACAGAGCTGTGAATTGCCTAGTTGAGTGTTGAAGCTGTGTCCCAACACATATGTAGAAAAGCATAGCATGGTATATCCAGACAATGGAATATTATTCAGCCATAAAAAGAAAGGAAGTGACTGAAACATAGTACAACATGGGTGATCCTCGAAAACTGTTATGTAAAGTGAAAGAAGCCAGACATATAAAAGACCATATTTTGGATGATTCCATTTATATGAAATATTCAGAACAGGCAAATCCATAGAGATGGAAAATATACTCTGAGCTTCTAGGAGTTAGGGATATTGGGTAACGGGAAGTGATTGTTCATGGGTATGGGACTTCTTGTTGGGGTGATGAAAATGCCCTGGAATTAGACAGTGATAATGGTTATATGACATTGTGAATATATTAAAACCCACTGAAGTGTGTACTTGAAAATGGGTAAAATGTTAATTTTATATTATGTGAATTTTATGTCAAAAAATTAAAAACAGTGATGGTAATATATGGATAGATATAAAGGGTAAAATAGACATAATGTTTGAACCGACGGGAATCTGAAGAGAGATGGCAATTATTTTAAAAGGTGGAATTATAGAACTCAAAAATGTACTATGTGAAATGAAAAAGTCACTGATTAGCAGCTCATTGAACACTACAGAAAAAAAAAGACCAGTGACTTTAAGAAAAGTCAATAGAAGTTATGAAAATGGAAACAAACAAATTGAATTTGGAGTTCCAGAAGAAAAAGAGGGAGAGATGGGACTTAAAACAAACAAACAAAAACAAGAAGGAAATTGTGGGAGGGGCTAGGGGGTAGGTTATATGGGGAGAATCCCCTATATTTTTATGTAACATTTATGTAATCTAAAACTTCTTTAAAAATGAAAAATTAACTCAAAAATGAAGAAGTGGTGTTTATAAAAACTGTGAATTTAATGAAAAATAGAAACCCATATATCTTAGAAATGCAGAAAATCCCAATAAAAATATACACAACCAAATCTAGACATATATTCCAAAATTGCTAAAAACCAAAGGTATAAAAACAATCTTAAAAGCATCCAGAAAAATAAGAATTTTCACTGACATCAGAATTTATAAGCTAGAATACAATGGAATGATATCTATAAATTGCTGAAAGAAAAAAAAGTACTGTCAGGCTAGAAGTCTATAACAAGATAATGTCCTTCAAAAATGGGGCAAAAATTTCACAGATTAACAGTCTTAAAATGTGTTGTTAGCAGACCTACACTATCACAAAATGTTAAAGGAAGAGGTTAGACCGAAGGAAAATGCTACTAGATAGAAATAAAGCAACAGAAATGGTATATATGTGGGAGAACATAAGACAAAAAATTCTTTAGGGGAGTGGATGTAGCTCAAGCAGTTGAACCTGTTTCTATGTATGAGGTCCTGGGTTTAAACCCTGGTACCTCCTAGAAAAAAAATTCATTAAAAGACAATTGACTGTTCAAAGTGAAAATAAAATGTAATATTTATCGTGAATGTAGAAGCACAATTCATGACAACAAAAGCATAAAGGAAGGGAACAGGGTAAATTCAGGCATATTATGACATTCTAATATTGTATATTAATTGGTATAATATTAATTTAAAATGAGTTAGGGATGCATATTTAAACCCTAATGAAATTACTATAAAATAACATTTAAAAGACAACAAAAGGATTCTAACAAATACTCTTTTAATCCCCAGAATGACAGGAATGGAAGATATGAAGAGATAATGGAATGAAAAACAGATGGGACAAGTAGAACTCAAGTAACAAGATAGTCTACATAAACATTAAAATATCATTAATTACTTTAAAAATAGACTAAGCATGCCAATTAAAAGAAAGAGATTAGGTGGGAAATAAAAAGCAAGAACTCTATATGATCTTTGCAAAACATGTACTTTAGTATAAAGCTGCAAATAGTTTAAAATAAAAGATATGCCATTTGGTTGATGGATGGGATTCTCCTGCTTGGAGTTGTAGGCACTCTTAGTTCCCTGGTGTGGTGGCTGACCATCTTCACCTCCCTGTTAGCCGACCTGGGTAAATCGAATGAACTGGAGAGTAGGAGTTGCAATTCTGCTGAGGTTCAGGACCCAGCTGGCATATGGCCAGTCCAGAGATTCAAGTCTCCTGGGTATACACTAACCCCAACAGCAACCACAGATTCAGTAAAACTGACAGAAGTGGCATATGTAGAGAGGTCACACCTGAGTCCAACTTCATCACACTCAGGAACACAAATTCCAAAGTAAAGTAATGCACTTACACGCTGAGTTTGGCTTAGAGAGTGGCTACATTTGAGAAACATGGAGGCTTTCAGGAGGTAACTCTTACACCCTGTAGCTCTAGACCTAGTTGGAATTTCAGGCACACAGGCTCATAAGCATAGTCATCAGTATCAAGGGATCATCATTGGAACATCCCTCTTCATTGGTCTTTGCCCTTGCACTTGTGGGGTTGTTGCTGTTCCATTGGGGAATGTGACAGAGCTCCCCTGGCTAGGAACTCAGCACTCCCTCAGTTGTCATTTGTAACTGTAATTACTATGAAAATACCCAACAAGTGGACTGTGGGAGAGTGTGGGCTGTGGTGTGGATCATTGACCATGAGGTGCAGCAGTACTCAGAGATGTATTCACCGAGTGCAATGAATGTCTCATGATGATGGAGGAGGTTGTTATTATGGGAGGAGTGGGATGAGGGGGGTAGGGGGTATATGGGGACCTCATATTTTTTTAATGTAACATTAAAAAAATAAATAAAGGTTAAATACAACGTTAGAAGGGAAAAAAAAGAAAATACCCAACGAATATCTGAACATTTTTATATACCCTATACACATGCCCTGGAGAACACCCTCCCAACCATGCGTCCCCCATCAATAACACCCCATACCAGTGTTCCTCCTCTGCCACAGTTGAACCCCTCTGTGGTCTAAACTTCTTAAAAAATGAAGCCTATTATATTGCCAAATTCAATTAATAGGAAAATGAAATAGTAATGATCGGTTTAAAGATTAGAAATAGAATGCATACTAATTTAGAAAAACTAAAATAAAGTAAAAACAAATTGGGTTATTAAAAAATGAAAAATATCATAAAACTTTGTTTTTGACGTTTTGCCTTTCATCATTGTAATAGGTGTTGCCCTATATATATAGTGGCAAGGCAATTTCTTTAATTTCTTCATTGTCTACATCATTTTTTTTTAATTTTTAGTTTTGCCTTCAAAAATGTTTCAGATCATAGTAAAGTCACACATACTAATAGGGGACTCCCATATATTCAACATCTAACCCTTTTCCGCTTCCCCAGTAATGATCTTTTTACATGTTCATATTTGCTGTAGCTGACGTATAGATATTGAAACATAGCTACCGAACATGGTTCCATTTTAGTTTGCATTATGGTTTATATTTTAGACTGTACTGTTTTCTAAATTTTTAGTTACATTATGGTTTACATTATGGTTTACATTTTATCCCATAGACTTTTATATATTTTGGTGAAATTTAACATGTCTTATATCCATCATTGCACGATCTTGTGGAACACTTCCATTGCCCCCCAGTTAACCTGCTTCCATCTATTCTATTCCTCTCTCCCCCTCCCCTCAGGGCCCACAGTGACAACCAAGCTTCACCGCCTGAAGGTCCAGATTCACAGATACCTGCACCAATGCTGAGGGCTTGACATACTAGACTGTCCTCCCCCATTGGGAGCCACCAATTCTCTCAAGAGACACAATTCCTTCTGTTGGAGAACATCAGCCCTCCCCAGGATGTGGGTACACCTTCCCCCTCAACAATGAGGGTCTCTACGCAATGATATAACACACTATGACAGAGGAGGACTCACACATTCCCTAGAAGCCTGCCACTGTGCCAGATGCCCCCTTCAAGCACCTTAAACAGGTCAGAGTTTTCTTAACATTATATTTTCAAAAACATACCTGACAATCGCACATGTTCAACTGCTCCTCCCAACCCTTCCCCCCAATTCCTTGGGCCGTCTGATCTATCCTCCCAACCCTTATTGGACATAGAAAGATTCACTGACAGGCCATAAAACAAGGTTCAATAAATTCTAAGGATTAAAAATTGGACTTTACATAAATTTAAAATTTTTTATCAGAAAATGAATAGACAATCTTATTGAAAGAAAATATTTGCTCTATTTAAATCTGACTGAAAACCTGTATCTAGAGTATAAAAAATACTACTAAAACTCAGTAATAAGAAAAGCAAAACAATTTTCAAAAAATGGAGAGAAAACATGGACACTTCACAAAGGATGATATACATATGACCAGTCTAACACATGAAACAGTCATCACCATCATTAGTTATCAGATATATGCAAATGAAATAGCACATAAAGTGGTATACCATTAAAAAGAATGACAAAACCAAATGTTAATGAATGTGGAGCAACTGGAACTTTCGTGCTTTAATAGGGGGAATGCAAAATAGTTCTACCACTTTGGAAAACTGTGGAAGTTCCTTATAAAAGCTAAACTCCTGTCCCCACTCCAAATTATTTATCCAAGAGAAACAAAAATATATATTTACAAAATTATTTGTACAAGAATGTTCAGAGGAGTTTTATTCATAAAATACCTGTGTTAAGTCAGTCAAAGGGGTGCTGATGCAAAGTACCAGAAATCTGTAAGGTTTCAAGAGTTCAATTCAAGGTACCATAAGAAGTACGCTCTCACCAAATGTCTGTTGCCATGTGATATAGCAAGATTGTTGCCAAATGTGAGTGTTCAGCCTTCCTCTTTCCTCTTAAGGTTCCACAGGCCCTGCTTCTTCTGATCTCAACTGTAGGCTGGAAGGCTCATTTCTTTCTGGGCTCAGCTGCTGTGGTCTCTTCACAAGGTCAGCTGTAAACTATCAGGTGAATGGCTCATCTCTCTTCCTGTGCTGCCAGATCAAAGCTGACAAGTTCTCTCTTCTGTGTCTATGGAGCTCTCTCTATTCCTCTGTGTTTTTCTGTGTGACTGTTTATATAGCCCACCAAGGGGGCAGGGACTCAACCGTGCAGGCCCTAATGACAAATCAAAGCCCTAATCCTGATTTAATCAAGTAAACGTAAAGCCTTTGAATTTAAATCAATCAAAGGGTATTCTGCCCAGAGGAACAGACTAGTTTACAAACATAGTATCTCTTTTTGGAATTCATAAATAATATCAAACTGCCACAATACCCAAAATAGAAACAAGTCAAGTATTCACCAACAAAAGAATAAATAAACAGGTGATACTACTCAGTAATAAAAAAGGAACAAACTAATAACATGTGCCAGGATAAGGGGAAGGAGGAGGTGGCATGGTAGGGATTGGTTTGGTAGCGGTTCATGAAAACTTCTGGAGTGATGGAAATATTCTCTATCTTGATAGTTATGTGCGTTACATGGGTATCTGCATTTGTCAAAACTAGTCGAACTGCACTCTTAAAATCTGTAATATCTCCATGAAAAAAATGAGAGAACGCTTCTTAGGACAGGATAGGTTCTGATAAATATAAACTTTTTTTCCTGCCTAAATATAGTTTCCTTTCTCTCACCTTTAAGATTACACCAGAGACAGAATGAAAAAGTCAAAACTCTTGGTAAGGGAAAAAAAAGTCAGACAATACCTGAGAAATTAGTGTTGTGCTTCTTTGAATTCCTATATGTATATGCTGTAAAAATGGAAGTTAGAGTTTATTCAGTATACTCTATGGTCTAAAATGCATGGTTATTGAAGAGATGCTTATCTTCATTCCCAACACCTGCAGAGGCTCATAACCCACTCCATTTATATCCTTAAAGTTCCTGGTGGGTGAGCAGAAATGGGGAATATTTAAGAGCTCTATGATTTCCTGCCTGTTGATTTTAAGTAAAAGGAGAATCTTTACTCAAACACACTAACTCTTTTGGGAGAATTTTTATGTATATTTTTGCTATTTTTGAGGTTGTTTACATGGAATTAGCCTAGTTTTTAAAAAATGCATGCTGACATTTTGAATTGATCGTCAATATTCTATGAGAAATTAATTATTGATATAACTTATTTTATTTATCAAAAGGTAAAATTTTAAAAATTCTAAAGGCCTATTTAAACAAAGTCTAGGATCCCTAAGGTTTATGTTCTGGCAAAAGACTTTTGCTGAAGAGGGTCCTGTGTCATTCCCCCACCATCCCCAGTGTCTACTTCTCTCTTTCAAAGCTGTCTGTTAAGTATGGATAAAACCACCTCCTTGTGATAATTTTAATACAATTGAGATAGCCTATAATTTCCAAAAAATATTCTAGTTAATCTAACAGTCAAAAAAGAGAAAACTATCAGAATATAAACAATACAAAAAAACACAGGTTTTAGATTTTATTCTTACTTATTTGCCTCTATGCCTTACCTTATGGGAAAGACAATAGCTACACTTTTGCCCCAAATGCATGATAAAATTTCTCCTTTCTGGGTTTCTGCTTCACAGTCCCCGGTTGGCAAATTTGTGATAGTCCATGATATATTGGAATCTGAAAAACTTGGTGTGAATAATGACTCTGCCAAGTTTTCATAGATTGAAACATAAAAGCCAAAGTCATAACATTTCTAAAAGAAACATGTGATAGTATCTTTGCAACCTAAGTTGCACAAAGATTTATTAGACAGGCACAGTTTCTTCCTTAGTAAAATAGAGACATGGAAGGCATTTGCATCTGTTCCTTATTCTGCATTCAAGAATCAGAGTTTTCATTTGGAAATTCAGCTCCCTTCCAATCTTGATCCATGTGATCCAGGTACTGTCCTACTCACAAGGGCTGGGGGTGGGCATGTAATCTAAGTCAATCAGGATATTGTGCCTAGTTCACAGTGATATTTTTCAAGAATGGGCAGGTGACCTAAGCCAAATCAATCAGAGTAAATCTCTGGTCTTGTCTAGGAATTTTATATAAATCTCTACCTCTTTTCAATTGGGTTTGATCCTGTAAGTATATAGTCCAATAAGCTCTGGCAGCCAACATAGCCTCTTTGAGATTAGGTGCAACATAGAGGAAGCGGAACTAAGAAATGAAATGAGTAAAAGGAGGTATGGTTGACTGTTTATTCTTTGTTTCCAGCAGGCCTGATGGTAGACATGCCCCTGAACTATTCAGTTACTGGAACCATTGAATGCCATTTTTTGCTTGCAGTCAAATTGAATTGGGATTTAAATGCAACTGAAAGAATCTGCACTGATTTAAAACAGGGATATTATTTATGACACAGAGTTAGTAACATATACCACTGTAAAATATATAGAATGGATTTTGTAACAAGACCATGTAGTGAAATAGAAGATAGAGTTTAAATCATCTATCATCTAATGACTGGATTATCTTTTATTTTTAATTTTTATTTATCAATTATTTGCTCTCTGTCAGGCACCAAGAGGGGCATTTTAGACATTTTATCAATTTCATCCCTTCCAATAATTCAATTAACTAGTTATTATTAACCCTCTTTCCAAATAAAGGACCTAGGATTCAGAGCAGTAATGCAACATTCTCCAGGATAAACAACATATTTGAACCAGGACTTGACCCCAGTTGTGTCTGACTTCAAATTGTGCTGTTTATTAACATTTAGCTTCTTTGAGTAGTTTTCTTCTGTAAATTGTGAACAATAATATATCTCAGCACTAATATACTACAGCAATATTGTAAGGCTAAATTACATTAGTACTTTGTGAAGTACTAAGCAGTATGTGATATGAACATTTATTATAGGAGATTCAACGGCAGTGATTAGCAAGAGTGTTTCCATCTTATATCTATAGTTTGTTCAGATTTGAGCTCCACGAAGGAAATGTCTATAAAAGTTATTGTTAATGGAAATTTATAATTTTTGATACCTGCTACATTTACCTTTTACTTTTTGATTCCATGAAACAAAGATTGTCATCCTCCTCACCAGGAATGCTAACCAGAAAAGCTTAGGTAATTTAAGAAAGTACCTCACCTTTCATGCCCTCCACTTCTCATCGAAAACCCAGGGGTGACAGAGGGTGAGAGGAGAATTGAAACTAGAACTTGGCCATGAAAATAAAGGGGATTTTTGAGGAAACAAAGTGTTTAAGATGGAAACCTGTGAAAGAATTTTGTGGTTGAAAGAGTAGGGTAGCTGTTGTTTTCAACCCCAGCTACAGGTTAGAATTACCCATGGATGTTTTAAAAATACTCATGCCTTGGTACCACCCTGGACCAATGAAATCAGATTGCCTGGGGATAAGGCTGGGTCAAGGAGTAATTTGTTAAACTTTTCCACAGGTGATTCCAGCTGGGATTGAAACCATTGGGTGAAGGCAGTAAAGAGTAACAGCTGGGACTGAAATCCATTGGGAGAAGGCAATAAAAAGTATCACTTTGCTCTCAGGTTATGAATTCTAGTCATTTTTATGTTTCAATTATTAATGTCCCTATTAATTCATTAATTCATCCACTTATTCATCTTTTCATTTATTCAATTATTCCTTTATGCACCCACCTATTGACTCATCCATTCATATGTTTAAAAAGGCAGTCAGTCACCTAGTCAATACATAGATTTTTATCAAATACCTAGGCTTTGCTTCTGGAGATATAGAGTGAACACAACAGAGTAGGTCTTTGCTTCACAGATCATCAGTTGGTTATGGCAGTGTTTCTCAGAGTGTATACAGAAAAACATTATTTCTCTGGTATGTTAAAAGGTCTTATGGGGATGTGAGGGCCATCTGGCTGCAACATCTGTCACCCCATTGATCGTCAGAGTTGACTTGGCTGATCTGGCTAGCTAGATGGTTGTCCCATTCCTCCTCTTCATTGCATGTGCATCCTGCACCTTGGTCAAAGAGAACGACCTTCCCTACTACAGGACCATTCTTTGGTCAAGGTCAAGGGTATACCAGTAGCTGTCCTCTCCTGCTAGAACCTCTAAACAAGCTCTCAAGGTTCATTTGTAGGAAAAGGAAGGGTAGTCAAGCTTCCAAAACTCCAGACTCATACAAATGAGGCGCTGCATGTAGCAGTCTGCCTTAAAAAAAAAAAAAAAGATTATGGGAAAACACAAACTTATGGGCTAATTCTGAAGTTATAGAATTTTTTCCCTTACTGTCATCTGTATATATATAATGGTAATATCTCTGACATATTTAAGGATATTAGAAATTCTAATTTTAAATTTGCTGAAGTGAGATGACTGAGGAAGATAACTAAATAATGCTGAATTACCACTTTCCTCCCACCTTATACCAAATAAAGTTTGGTTTAATAACTTCAGCTGAAAGATGCAGAAAATGACTATAATTAATTTTGGTTCAGTTCTCTGTCCCTTTTTTATTTCAAGATATTTCTAATTTTAAAAAAATCTATTCAATTAAAAATTCTCCAAACTCCCACCTTATCAAATTGAGCCAGATTTTGGGTTTCTTTGTTTTTTTGTTATAGTGGTTTATTTATTTAAACTGATTTACTCAGCCTTAATATAATTCATGATATAATGTCTGTCATTTTTGTTTTGAGTGAGAACAGAGTATAAGGACTATATGTTCTTTGACATCAATACCAATTTGATGTTTCTCACTTGCTGAATCACAGGATTGTTTTACTCCTTGGGAATAGTATAAACTTTTTTTTTGTCTTTATTTTTTAATATTACATTCAAAAAATATGAGGTCCCCATATACCCCCCACCCCCCTCACGCCACTCCTCCCCCCACAACGACAATCTCCTCCATCATCATGAGACATTCATTGCATTTGGTGAATATGTCTCTGAGCATCACTGTACCTCATGGTCAATGGTCCACATCATAGCCCACACTCTCCCACAGTCCACCCAGTGGGCCATGGGAAGACATACAATGTCTGGTAACTGTCCCTGCAGCATCACCCAGGACTAGTATATACTTTAAAGTGGAGCCTAGAGTGATTACAACTGAAAGTGGGAGGATTGCATCCAGCATCCATGTGGAATCTGAGCCTCCTCTTGACATAGAGGTGCAATGGACACAACCAATCCAATGTCCACATAGAAGAGGTGGCATTGGATTGGGAAAAGTGGACATGGTGGCTGATGGGTATGGGGAAAGGCAGGAAGAGATGAGAGGTGGAGGCGTCTTTGGGACATGGAGCTGCCCTGGATGGTGCTTCAGAGGCAATCACTGGACATTGTATATCCTCACAGGGCCCACTGGATGGAATGGGGGAGAGTATGGGCCATGATGTGGACCATTGACTATGAGGTGCAGAGGTGCCCAAAGATGTACTTACCAAATCCAATGGATGTGTCATGGTGATGGGAGGGAGTGTTGCTGGGGGGGGGGGGGAGTGGTGGGGTGGGGGGGTGGGGTTGAATGGGACCTCACATATATATTTTTAATGTAATAGTATTACAAAGTCAATAAAAAAAAAATAAAGTGATGTTTATATTTAATTTTAAAAGAGAGCTCTGTGAGGCTTCACTGCAGATCAACAATGTCCAAACTGTATCAGTTTTATGTATTCTTGAATTTTTACAACTCCCAATTTTCACATGCAATTTCTTTGAATGGGGCTTCCCAAATAAATTGCTGGAAGTGTCCAAGAGTGGTGCTATGGTTTTGACTGTACAAGCTGCAGGAATTTTTAATTTTTTTTGGTTTACACATTGCAACGTGAAATTGGTGGTTTTTAAAATGTATTTATTATTTATAGTGTAGGAATAATATAAGCACATGTGAATTTTGTTTTTCAAATTGCACAAAAGGGTATAAAAAACTAGTAATATATCACCTTTGTTTTCCCACTACCAGTTCTTCCCCCTAGAGTTTAACCAATGTTAATAGTTTTAAGAAATTTTATTGTGGATAATATAGCCTGGGCTCCCCAAACAGGGAGAAAGAAATAGGGAAAATTATCTAATAGCCTCTACGTCCAATCAGTCACAAGTTTACCAAACAAACTGTAACTCCCCAGACCTTCAGGTTGTACAAGTTTTTAGTTATGGGAAGTGTTTCTTGGGGAAGCCTGAGAACCAGACATGAGAAATCTTTAGAGTGGGCATGAGATAAATGTACTGTCCTATTAAGCTTTTTCCTTTGTGAAACCATTTTATCCTCCTTACCAATGATCCCTGGAAAAAGGTAAGCCTGGAAGGTTCTAAACAGGTATATAAGAGGTGGTTGATGTCATATCCAAGGCTATGTGGATAGTGTGTGTGTGTGATTTTAATTTTTAAATACGAAAAATTACCAATCTTTTAGTCTATGGCTTGTGGTGTTATGTTTATAGCCATTGCTAGGTTAGATATTTTCCACTTCACAAGAATTCCCAAATACCCACAGATTGCCAGAGAAATTATAGCTAAGTTTCAGAAGCTACTCATAGCTAAATAATTCCAAAAAGTAAAATTATATAAATATTTCAAATATTTTTACAACAAAAGTTACATTTATTGTGACATGTGGATGCATGTTAAGGGGTTTCTTCCCCTGTGGGTGATTCCTCTGAATGTATTAGGCTGCATGACCATCTTAATGCAGCCTTGTTGATAGGATCATTTCTGAAACACACAGAGCAATTCAGCCTTTCTCTGAGTCTGTCCTTTGTTTGGAAATTATCATTTTAAAGGACTCAGGGAAGCAGATTTGGCTCAACTGATAGAGCATCCACCTAGCACATGGGAGATCCAGGGTTGAAACCCAGGGCCTCCTGACCCATGTGATGAGCTGGCCCATGTGCAGTGCTGATGCATGCAAGGAGTGCCATGCCACGCAGGGGTGTCCCTAATGTAGGGGAGCCCCATGTGCAAGGAGTGTGCCCCATAAAGAGAGCTGCCCCATGTGAAAAAAGCGGAGCCTGCCCGAAAGTGGCACCACACACACAGAGAGCTGACACAGCAAGATGATGCAACAAAAAGAGACACAGATTCCCAGTGCTGCTGACAAGGATGCAAGTGGACACAGAAGAACAGACACGGACACAGAAGAACACACAGTGAATGGACACAGAGAGCAGACAATGGTGGGGGAAGGGGGGAGGGAAGGGGAGAGAAATAAATAAATAAATCTTAAAAAAAATAATTAAAGGACTCAGATACAATCTTAAAAGAAGAGAGCCACTGGCCAGAAGGAGGGGCATAGCCACCATACATTCATGCATGAAATACACAGACTTACACAAATAAAATACTTAGAACACACTATCTCAGGAAAAATGGTGGAAGCTTAGAAGATCATATACACTCATGGCACCATTAGAGAGAAATAAGGAAAATAGACCTTGATGACACCAGCTAAACCTGTATGACTTGAGGAAATAATAATTTTCATTGGCCTGAACCTAAAGATGCAATGGGCAACATGGGATATCTCAGTTCCGATTTAGAGAAGCTAAGATATTGGCTGCTCTAGGTCATTGTGTCAAAGGAGGCCATTGTTCATCTAATGACCATTTCTTTATCATACTGAGGACAGAGGCTGTGTTCCCAATCAGGGTTCATATATAGGTCACCACCTTTCACTATACTTGAAAGAGTAAAGATAGCTCAACAGACACTTTCTTGAATTATCTCTGAAATTGATGAAAGATTATTATAGGAAGGGCTTTTACTGATTGATTCTGCTTCAGCATCCCTCTTACAAACAAAATAAGGGATAGGGTTTTTGTTGTTGTTTGTTTGTTTTTGCAAACTATGGTATTTTAACAGAATGGGAATCTTAGGAACAAACCCAAACTTTATGTGGATTTTCAGAGTTTACTTGTCTTCGAAATATGAATTTTGCCTTTATGTGCTAGCACTATGAATTAGAGATGAAATTACTTGACGTGTCATAAAAATATAAATATAGTTGTCTGAAATATTTTGACTGCATGCTTTTCTGAAGCCTTTTACTTATTCTTCTTTTTAAAAATAAAAAAAAACAATGTTCATTTCTCATTGCCTCCCACACTGAATGATTAAGCTTGCTCTGTGCATGGCAAGTGTATGAAATATGTGGATAGGAATAGGAATTTGTGATTAACACAAGGTAGGCTTATGTGAGGTATCATAATTTGCAAACAGCTTGAGAAATAGAATTTCTTTAGATTTACAGTTTGCTTAGAATCAGTGGGAATATTAAGAAGTTAGCAACTCTACCACCTCCACGAATGACCATTGCACTTACTCTTGCCTCCTTTGTTTAAACTAGACATTAATCATTTGGAGAAAAGAATGTTCCTTTTCCTTATACTAATGATTATAATAGAATTATATTTGTTCCAAAGCAGAATAATCACCGGGAAAAAAAAAAAGGAAGGAAAACTAGTCTAGAAAATGCACAGCCCTCAGACTTTAACTGTAAGGTATTTTTAAAAAACTGACAACATTAAGATGTTTAGGTCTCTTATTTGATTACCTTGTTAGAAATCTAATATCTCAGACTCTGTACATCACCTTAAGTAAATATGATATGAATAGGGTGTAAGAGTATCGATGTGGAAGGAAAAAGGTTATATGGTGGATGTATGGGAATGCTGTATATTATATATATGCATTGCTGTGGTCTAGGACTCCTATGAAGAAATGCTGAATAATTAGGGGGGGGGGGGGAAAAAGGATAAGATGTGGAATTTTTTCAAGTCAACATTCCTTAAGTTCTATATCTAACTTTATCCAAGTTCTTTATCTATCCGTTAAACCCATCGCTATATGCCATTCCCTAGTAAGGGACCACGACATTATATTGGGCCTCAAATTTCGGGGAGTTCTGGATCACAGAGTGTTTCAACAATGGCAATGGAGAGATACTGGTATGGGATACCAATGACAAGTGATATATGGCTGACAGGGAGCTGTACAGAACATATGTCCAGGGTGCATGGCAATGATTGGATATACTCATAGCGGCAACAATTAAAAACCACAGCAGGGGGAGTACTGGGTTTCTGGCCAGTGGTGCTCTGTCGTGGTCCCCAGGGGAACAGCGACAGTCTCCCAGGTACAGCGGAGGGGGCCGGGAGGAAATGAGGGTTCAACAGTGAGCCCCTGATGCTAATGACTATGTTTGTGAGCTGATAAACCTAAAATAAGAACAAGGCATAGAGCAACATTGTGCCTGGGAATTTCCTCCTGTCAGCCTTCATGTTACTCAAATGTGGCCAGTCTCGAAGCCAAACTCAGCATGTAAATGCAATGCCTTCCCTCCAGCGTGGGACATGACACCCGGGGATGAGCCTCCCTGGCAACGAGGGACCACTATCAAATACCAACTGATGATGCAACTGGAAAAGGACCTTATATGGAAGATTCAATGCGGATCAGCAGAATATCCATGTCTACATAAAATAACATGTCTTTAAAATGCTGTTTGACCTAAAGTAAGGGGGAAATGGAAAGGAGAAATGAGTTTATATGGCTACGAGTTTCTAAAAAAGAGTCTGGAGGCTGGCAGAAGGTTTGCCCTCATGCACAACTGAGCAGAGTCAGAGAGACAGATAAAGCAGATACAACCCCCAGATATTGGTTCCTTTGAGGGCTAAAGAGACCCATGGGAGTTATGGTCATGGCCGATGGGGTTAACTACCAGGGCAGATGGCCCCTCTTTGGAAATGGTGTTTATGTGTGATGAATCTGGACTCAGATGGGATCTCCCTTCATAAGACTTTCATGCTAATGTGCTGGAGGTGCAGTTAATGTTGGGGTTTAAGATATATTTAGGGGATTTGAATCTCTGGACTGACAATGTGATAGCCAGATCCTGAGCCTCAACAGACTCCAGCACCTACAATCTGATTTATTGGACTTACCACACTCAGCTAAGATGGAGGTGAAGGACAACCACCACACCATGGAGCCTAGAGTGATTACAACTGAAAATGGGAGGATTGCATCCAGCATCCAGGTGGAATCTGAGCCTCCTCTTGACATAAAGGTGCAATGGACACAACCAATCCAGTGTCCACATAGAAGAGGTGGCATTGGATTGGGAAAAGTGGACATAATGGACAAAGGGTATGGGGAAAGGCAGGAAGAGATGAGAGGTGGAGGCGTCTTCGGGACATGGAGCTGCCCTGGATGGTGCTTCAGAGGTAATCACCGGACATTGTAAATCCTCACAGGGCCTACATGATGGAATAGAGGAGAGTATGGGCCATGATGTGAACCAATGTATATGAGGTGCAGAGGTGCCCAAAGATGTACTTACCAAATCCAATGGATGTGTCATGATGATGGGAACGAGTGTTGTTGGGGGGGGAGAGGGGGGGGTGGGGGGGTGGGGTTGAATGGGACCTCACATATATATTTTTAATGTAATATTTTTACAAAGTCAATAATAAAATAAAAAAAAATAAAAAAAAAAAAAAAAAAAAAAAAACAAATCTGTTAAAGTAAGTACCTATTTCAAGTATCTGTTTGCTATATAATAAAACACTCCAAACTCAAAAAAACAAGCAAACACAAAAAAACAGACAACAATAATATTCTTACTGTTTATTTTCTTTCAAGTCCAGTGAATTTTAGCATTGTTTCTCAGATTTAGGGAGGGTAGCAAGCATTTAAAAGACATAACACTAATCATGCCTTGGGCATATTGAGATAATGATCAATTAATGCAATTTAATTTCTCACTATCCTTAATTTTAAAAAAAATATCACAGTACTGGATAGGCTACCACTGGAATGTAAGATGATCCAACCTATTTGGAAAGCAATTTGTTTATCTCAATCAGAAGCCTTAAAAATGCTCATGTTTCTTGACTCAGTAACTAATTTTGGGATTTTAACCTAAGGAAATAATTCTAATACTCTAAATAATGGCAAATATAGACAAAATTTATGCATAATGATATTCATTATAGCTGATCATTATGAAGCACTGTTATACAACAGGTGCTGTAAGATTTTAAATGTCTTCTCCCATTCTCAGAATGATTTCATGGGCTATTTACTATTATTACTCCTATATATTGATAAGAAAACTGGGACTTAGTAAGGTTAATTAACTCCTGATTATACAACTAATAAGACTGGGATTAAAACTAGGTCTTTATAAATTCAGGGTCCAGATTTTTATTTTTTCCATACCGAAAATTTTAAGTCTACAGAAATGCTGAGAGCTAAGTACAATGAATCAGTCACCTATTCAACCAGTTTAAACAGTTGTTATATTTTTGCTGCATTGGCTTATCTCTCTCTGTCTCTGTCTCTCTCTTTTTCTCCCATTCTCTCTCTCTTTCTCTACATACCCCTAAGTGTATCCCAAAGAATAAGGACTTTTAAGTGCATGACATTATCGTAGCTTCAAAAAATATTATTTAACAAAATCTCCACCATCAAAATTTCCCCCCGTTTTTTATGGCAAGATTCATATTTTCAGTTTCTCACTATATTGACTTCTTTGCAGCAATACAGTACTTTCTATAACAGAAAAAAAAAAAGGAAATGACACTCTGGAAATATAAAATAAAACAGGTTAATAAAATTATAATACAGTCACGCGATGGGTTATTATGCTTCAAATATAAGCATAACAAAAGGTGCTCCTGGGAAGCAGATGTAGCTCAGATGGATGAAACCTGCTTCCCATGTATGATGTCCTGGGTTCAATCCCGGTAACTACTAAAAAAATTTTTTCCTGACAGTATTCAAAGGAACGTATTCATAATATAATGTTAAGTGTGAAGAGAGTTGGATATAGACATATATGAACTCATGTATACATTTGCTGTTTTAACAGTCCTAGGTTTAATGTTTGTAGGTGCTGAGCACCTGGTACTGGGGCTACAAAGTGAAATTAGATATCATCTCTCTCATTTAGGATTCTCAGTAGAGAGGGGAGGACAAACCTTTAATAGTCGTATGGGGTAAGTACAGTAAGTGAGCAATATAGACATCCTGGGAGGAGATCCTGTTCTAGCAAGGATAAAGGGGATGCAGGGAGCATCTAGAGGAAGTATGATATCTGATAGAGGCTATTTTCAGGTGGTAGGATTCTGGATTCTTTTAATTTCTGTGTTTTGCCTGCTTTCAAAGTTTTTAACTATAAACATATGAATTTATTTATAAACAGAAAAAATAATTTGTTGAAGATGTATAGCAAATTATTATTTAAGATTTATCCAATACCCATGGTGATTTGGTTAATATGCAAAACACTGATCTAAAAAACCTTACCTGGATCTTAAAAAAGAACAGGTAGTTTTAATAATGAAAATATTAACTTATTAAACATTATTAATTTCTCCTGTTGTTCAATAATATTATATTAGGGGTGTTATGTAGACAGGATCTCCTTGTCTCTCTGTCCACTTTTATTCATTTTGGTAGATGGATAGTAATACAGAAAAAAATTAGGCCACAAAATAATGGGACTTATTTAGATACCTTACAATCATGCATGACCATTCTCACTGTATTCATAGTGGCAGGGCATGTACCAACAGCATCCTAATTAGTCTAATAAAACCCAGAGTCATCCATTACTTTTCTTCAACTGATACTGCAATGACACATGCTATGCATTTTGTAATGTAAGGAAACACTGTCCTATTTTCATGGAGTTTTGAGCTTATATAGTATGCAGATTTTTTTCTTGCCTTCAACATTGGTTCTTTTTTATTTAGTCTTTCTCTTGGCATAGATGTAATGTTAACTTGCATAGCTATTAAAATACATAGTACAAAGAACTCATGATTAAAATTTAACCTTCTGTATGGAATGGCAGTGTGCAAGTTCAAGGTAATAGAGTGTTTGGGAAGTGAAAAATTCAAAAGGCAGATTAGGACTGGAGCAAAAGCCCGGGCCAGTGTGAAGATGAGACGTCTATATTACTTGCAGTTTAGAAGCAAATAAACCATGTGGTGAATGTTGTTAGGAAATAGGAGGAAGAATTGGAAACTTGCACTGATCTCCTCTCTAGATGCTCCTTTACCACCTACAATGAGCCTGACTCCTCCCATCATTGTAACATGTTTATTTGATAAAGTGAAATGACTCCTTTAAAAATAATATAATTCCTTTTAGTTAAACAAACCTATTTTACTAGCTAGCACTTTGATACATGTGGCACACACAGCTCCCTACAAATTGAACACCGCTGCTCATTAGGAAACTCTTTAAAAAGTCATTTATGCAGAGAGTATCTTTTGCTTGGCAAATGCAAACCTGTAATTCAAGCTCAACATATTCGCAATATTATTCACAAATGTAAAGATGAATTTTATAAACATCCAAAAAAGTTAAGCTTATGTGTATAAGATCCCTGGACACATTGACCCAGAATATATCTTTTATTATTTATTTTTTTTAAATGAGCAGTGCACTCACTATTTTGTTATTGCTTTTATGAGGAATATATGCACCAGCTAGAACTTAGCATTATCTGGAGCTAAAAAGTCAGTGCATCATTATGTCTGCCTTTCGAATGGCTTTAGATTTAAACATTTATTTTACTGATGAAAACAAAGTTCTAAACTCCAGAAGCCTAAATTAAATTTAATGATGTAGTCTCTATGATGAGCCCTTGTCTCTTTCAGGCAGGTGAGAGTGCAAGAGGAATGATTTGATCCTATTACCTAGCTGCTGCTGGCGGCTGATGGTTATCACAGATGGTGAGGGTTTTCATCACATGGCTGTGTGACCTGAAACCTGAACAAAGGGGGGCCCCGCCCAGCCTCCAGGTGGACATTTCCCCTAATTAATACCTTGGGGAAAGTTCAGCTCCTTAACAGTATAATAGCCCCGTACACCTGCCAGGGAAGTGGCCCTTTCCAAAATAATATATATATACACTTTTTGCCTTTTTCCTGTCAGTCATATGATAGAGTACACAGATTTGTTTTCTAGCAGGGGAGCCAATTAGACATTAAGTATTCAATGTAGTTTTTCTTACCAGTTGTGCTAGAAAAACCCAGGTGTTCTTTATCTAGAGTGTTCAATTTTATTCCTCGTCTATCATTGTCGGATTTCCCTGGGAATGGCTTATCCACTTAAGTGCCTAATTTGTGTCATATACATAATCTAGGGGTACTAATCACTGGTGTACAGTGAAGAGGAATATTTGCTTAGTACTTAGCAAACAGACTGTTAACAGTTTTCTAGTTGCAAAGAGCTAATTGTATCAGGAACAATGTTTGCCAACAAGAGACCTGTAATAACTGTTAACTCTGTGTCCCAACCTGGAATTATGTATTGGCTACTGAGGACTCTTAGGAGAAATGAGTAAGGAAAATTTGGCAATTATGAAGAGCTGCAAGCTAGACCTTTCAGAATGAGTCGTCCTGTGGCAATACTGAGTGTTCATTGTGTGCCAGGCTCCTGGCAAATATTAGCTTATTTAATCTCTATAGAAATCCATGAAGTAAGTATTATTATCCTCAATTCTGCCGAGTTAAAAATCGATACTTACAGGGTTAAATAATCTACACAAATTCACAAAACCTGGTATATGGTCTGGGGCTAGGAGTCAGGTCTCACCAATTTGTTTCTTGCTCTAAGCTAGTGTTCTCAAACTTTAGTATCACCTGAAAGATTTGTTAAAATACAGATTTCTGAACCTCACCCCAGGGCTTCTGTTTTAGAAGGTCTGGGCTGGGACCCAAGAATTTTCATTCCTGACATATACCCCAGTAAGTGGTGCTGATGTTGCCGATATGGGCATCACACTTTGAGAACCACTGCCCTGTACCATGCTGCTTCTCCTTAGTCAATTAAATTCAGGAAAATGGACTGATGAATGTCATACTTTTGAAAATCTTAACTATAAGAAAGCTTTAATTATAATTAGTACTAATTAATAATTCAAGGCAGCTCTTTATTTCTACCATTGCAGAAAAGTACTTGCTTAAGGAATAACAGAAAGTCTGCAAAGCATTAATCTATACCTGCCACATACTAACTATCAAACTAGAAGTTGTTGTAGGTAGGTTAATGATCAATTACAAATGTTATCATACAAGAGCTTAAAAGTCTAAAGAGACATATGTTTACAAATTAGTAGGCAAATTACAGGAATATAATTGAAGTAAAAACAATGTGCCAGCTAGTACCAGGCTGGAGTCATTAATTACCACGGGATACTAATTTCACTCTAGGGAAAACTATTTCAGAATGTTAGGTTTCTTTGTCTATAGCTCAGATGTCTTTTGTGTCAAACTCCTCCTAAGTCTATTTTTCATGCTTTTATCACATTATAGGTAAATAAAGACCTCTTTTTTATGAATTTTCTATAAAAGGTGGGAATTATGCAAGATATTATTCCAACTTTTGGCTCTTGCAGTCAAGCAATGGGAGCAGCAAGAGGTCTGTAAAAGGAGTCACAACCTTAATCTTCATGTGGATTTGGCCACTCTGAAATTTCCTCTGGAATGTCCTTAGAGGGCCCAGAACTCTGCGAACCAGGTGGTTGCTTTGGTTCTGCTGCTGGAGAATAGCTGGCCTGGGTCTGGTCCATTCTGAATGCGCCGAGGAGATTAATATGATCTCTGGAGGGACAAAGGAGAATATTGTTCTATTTAAGAAATCACTCTTAAGATGGGATAGAGTGTGAAATGACTTCTGGGATTTGGTAGCAGGTATCCCTAGACAAATCACATTTAAATTGTTTCCCCCCAAATTATAGAAAGTGAGCACTGCTTTTCTACCGGAGAAATTAGCTTTTTTTTTTTTTTTTTTTCAGTTCTTAATCCTTTCTTCCACTGCCCCTTTCTTCTATGCAAATTGTTTTTAGAGATTAGTTACAGCTCAGCTTGGAACATTTTCCCTGGGCCCCCTAAAATTGTAGGATGGAGTGCTGTCACCCTGGGCTACATAGAGACCTATGGGCCTGAACACCTGAAATCCACAGCCTTTTGTGTGCAATATTCTCTCCACATGGGTCCCCATCAACAGTAGAGGAACACAGCAACCATTCCTTGGCTTAAGAAATCCTTTTTCCTAATATTTCCTACCTTTTATAATTTATTTTTTAACGAAAGACTCTTGTATTTCTTTTAGTGCCAGGGTCTTCATTAGCCCTGAAAACACATTTTTTAATTTGATACATTTTAACTTAAAGAAATTAAGGGCAAAAATATTCTTAACACAAACCCTAGATTTTCTGAGTTATCTTGAATTACAAGTCATTTCTCTGTTTTCTCTCTAAGTATGTGAAGTCAAATACCACATTTGTGTTTGGTTTATACCTTTTGAGATACTGACATACACTATCCTTGCAGTGTACCAAAGCTTTTGTTAAGCCCCTTATGTGCATTTCCCCCTTTAAACCCTATTTCAATTCTATGAAATAGATGTCATTAATATTCCTATTTTATAGAGGAATTTTATAAGGAAACTAAGGCTTGTAAAAGTTACATTATTTGTGTCAGATTATACTGCTAGTCAGGGCTGGCTTTATGATTTGCAAGGCTATGTACTAGATGAAAATGAGGGCTTCTGTTCAAAAGACAAAAATAGCGTTTACTTTTTTCCTGCTGTTTCTCAACTCAACTTGTCATAGTGGTTTTTTGGTGTTTTGTTTTTTGCTTTTTTTTGGGGGGGGGGGTTGTGGGTGTGTTTTTTTTGTGTGTTTTTTTTCTATGACTGTTGCTTTTCCTTGGGTAAAAGGATATTCAATTGATCCATGAAGATTCTTGCAAGTTCTCAGAGCCATGCCTTGTGACTGGTTTCACAGAGCATGCAAAACTGGCCTGACTCTCTCCTCACCCAGGCCCCAGAAGAGGCAGAAGGCAACAAGGGTCACTGGGCATAGATGGAAGATGGAGGCTGGATGGGGCTGGGGTGCCAGAGGAAGAAGGAGCAGACAGTTGAGAACTTGTCTCAGGACAGCGGGAAGTAGGACCACTGCTGAGCCAAGGTGCCAAGCCACTGGTGCGTGCTACATTGTCCCATCAGGTTTTACTGAATGAATCACAGATTCAAAGACATATTTATCAAGAAGTTCAATATAGCAACTGCAAAACATTAAAGCCCAAACATGGTACCTCTTCTGAGCTTTGCCTGCAGAGTGGAAGAATTCATTCAAAGGACGAAGTTTCACAAAGCTTCAAAACTCACACCCATGAGGCGGGTCCAGCTGGTACTACGTACAGAGTTTGGCATCCAACACAGTTATGTAGGACTCCAAACCTTAGTTCTTTGCCATCCTGGGAATCATGGTCTTTCAGTGTAGGAACAGGAGTTATACAAATTCATTAGAAATCAAAAAATACTCAGGGAAGGATTTTACTAAGACAAGAGGAATCCTTATAATGGTCTGATGCTGGGGAAGAAAAGACTAACATCTACCTTTTAGGCAATCCATGCTATAGTATGCTTTTACTCTTGGTACTCATTATGTTTTTGATAAAATGAATTGACCTGCATAATATTTTCTATTTGAAAAGCTTTCAAAAATGAGTCATCTTGATGCACCATATTGTTTAAAAAAAAAAAAAAGTTTTCAAATTATGGTGACCTGGAAACTTTCTTCCTTGGACTGTTAGATTTTCTAAAGCATTGCATAATTTTGACCATGTGAATCTCCACCTTAGACATTGGACACCCTTGGATGTAATGACCAATGTCCCTGAAAATTTAGTTTGGAGTCCTCTACTTGGCATTGAGTCTGACTCCCAGTCCTGGCTCACTCTGCTGTTTTAATTTAATGACAAATTTCCCTATTAAGTCTGCGTTCAAATTTCATCTGAGAAAAGAAAAGCAAATTCACCATCGGACCTGCACGTTTCCCATTACCCTTAATAAAACATATTCCACAGTGAAGAGTGACATTTTAAAAGACCAGACCTTTCAGCAGACTGTCTCTATGCCATTGTGCAAAACTGAAGCCTGCCAGGTCACAAAGGGAGCTGCTGGGGAAGTGGATTAATATGTAAACCAACCTAGGTGCCTTAAGATGATGAATTCTAAGGCATACTTTGTGAAATTCATTTCATTTTGAGAGCAGTTGTGCCTGGACATTAATTTGTGTTCATAAGGCTTCCCATTTTTCTCTTTAGAGAATGACAGGATTTGTTCTTCTTGAAAAGTTTGGTTTTAACAATGTGGCAAATTAATTCTGTGGAATAAATATTTGTCACCAGAGCATGATATAGAACACTGTAGATTGAAAACCAAATGTGTTTTCCAAAAATATATAGAAGCACTTCAGTTCATGTGGTGCCTGCCTTAGAAATACAAGTCTATTGTGTGTTTCTGTATTTTGAAAAAAATGTACTAAAATTCATAGACATAAGTATTGCTCATTTAACATGATTGACATAAAAGCACTCAGTTTCTAAATAAATCACTGTAGCTAAAAGCATTAGAATTTAATTATTGCTTTGTTCTGAGGACACAAGCAGTGCTCCACATCAGATGAGAGCTTGCAGAGCAGAGCTCAGGGGATTTGAGCTTGCCTCCTGAGGCCAGAGCTCTAAGGTAGCCTCACATCCTTCTGGAAGTTTCTATTGTGGATTATGCTAATAAACGCAGTTCCTTTCTACAGGATGACAAAATATTTTAATCTACACATATTTAGGCCACCATTTTGGGCAGTGCAATAACTACGATAAGTACATTTCAAACTCCTAGGCCTTAGATCCCTCCTAATGGACTGTCAGGAAGAAATATGCAGGTTCGTGGGTCTTATATCAATCAGGTGGTAATTTCCCAACAGCATCTTCTGACTATTGTCTTCAGAGGGCTAGAGTTCATAAAAAAGACCAAGTGACATGAGCCATGCATTTCCTTTTTTAATATAATCAAAACACCTCTTTTAGTTAGAAGGAGGCTAAGGGATGCATTTGATTACATGACCAGCAGGCGAGTTTTGCTGGTACAATGCCTCAATTTTATATTTTTACTAGTTTGTGTGCTTGATGTTATTAAGACAATATTTTTTCAGATTTTAAAATAATCCCTTGCCTAGGAAAATCATCATTACCGTGTCTTTAATAAGGAAGTCTTCAACACAGCGCTTGGAATTGGCGTCTGTCATTTATTCTGCCTATACAGGAGGGGAAAAATAACTAGAGGGCAATAAGTCCTAAACGACAGCACATAAAGATGGTGGCAGAATCCCATAGATGGTGTTAAGAATCAAGTCACGTTCCTGAAAAAGCACTCAGAGCCCTTTGTTCTTGTATACTGCCAAGGTGGAATCACTTTTAAATTTCCCCTTAGCCCATCTGCTAGCTAACTGAGGTTTTCCCTGCCTCAGTGCTCCACACAAAGAAAAACCTACAAACTGTGTCAAAGAAATGTGCTGTGGATGCAGGATATTCCTCTGTTCACCAACTTCCCCGACTTGAATCCCATGAAGCCATCTCCCTTTGGTTCTGGAGGGGGTGACTAACTAGAGAGTCCAATTAAACATAAAGAACTGAAAAAGCCCATTATTTCTTCCTCTAAGTGACAGTAGATTCAGGCATAGAGTTTAACTGAAATACAGCCTTCTCAAAATTCTTAAAGCACCAACTCCTTGAACACTCTAGTAGTGTACCTTGCCTTTCTTACCTGTACTAGCTTTTCACGCTTTGACTCTTCCCTGGACTGATTGATGTGCATACTCTTCCCCAGGAATTTTTAGCACATGCAATCTTTGAGTAGCTGGATTATACTTGATCATACTATAATCTTGTCCTATATATTCTAAGTATTTTATCTGTACCGTCTACCTTTTATTCAATAATCATGTATTTCTTTTACAATGAGAAAAGTTTATTTAAAAGTAAGTTTAAAACAATAAGCAAAATCAAGAATACATAAAATAAAATACATGTTAATAGGGAAGCAGATGTGGCTCAATAGATAGAGCATCTGCCTACCATATAGGAGGTACAAGGGTTCGATACCCAGGGCCTCCTGGCTCATGTGGTGAGCTGACCCACGCACAGTGCTGCTGCATGGCCCGCGCAGGGATGCCCCTGGGTAAGGGTGTCCCCTGCACAAGGAGTGGCCCCTGTGCAAGGAGAGCCGTCCTGCACGAAACCGCAGCCCACCCAGGAGTGGTGCCACACACACAGAGAGCTGACGCAGCAAGATGATGCAACAGAAAAAAGAGGCACAGATCCCCAGTGCCGTCTGATGAGAATAAGTGGACACAGAAGAACACAAAGCAAATGGACACAGAGAGAAAACAACAGGGGGTGAGGGGGGAGAGAAATAAATAAAATCTTCAAAACAAGAAAAATTATTTCCTTTGGAAGTTTCCTCTTCTTAGACCAGAACTGCCTAACACACAACATATCTCTTCAGGAACATGTTACTAAGTATTCTATAGAGCCATATGTGTCTCAGGTAATTCATTCATTTATTATGTATCATCAGATTTTAATTTGTATTTACCAGAACATTGAACCAGTTAGCAGCAGAAAGTACATCTAACATAAGGGTGTGAGCCTGAAAATGCATGCTCAATAGAGATAATGGTAATGATATGTGGTCTCCCAGGTAAAGGAGAAATAAATAGCCTGTTTATAGAGTTTGCCCTTCAAATTCGTGTTTACATTCTGAAATAGAGTGGGAAAATCTTCTCTGATTTTCTTTTCCTAATATAAAGAAAAATAAAATAAACTATTCTGTATCTTAGAGTAAAAAGTATTGCTCCAATTTTACAATCATATGCTAAAAATTAACCAAAAAATAAAATGTTCAGATTATTTGTGGGATCTGAGGAGTGATGGACTTCAATCTTCTAAGAAATATGCTTCTGAAAAAACAAGTAAGCTTGTACTATCTAATAGTAACATATCTACAAGTTTAAAAGAAGGAAGAATAGAAAAGTATGGAACATATTTGAAATCAGCTAGTGTATACTTACTTATTAGAGTGACGTGCACTAAGGAGCTTGTGGTTTTTATATTTTTCTCTTTTTTTGCTAGCTGATTTGTCTTGAAATTATGTTATAATGAACTAAACAGTAAAGAAAAGGCTAAAGCTACAAAATAAAGGCCTAGTCATTTTTTTTAATCTTCTGGTTTGACAGAGAATTTGGCAATTTTTGATGAAATTCCGGAGTGTGAGCAAATACCACTCAAGTGAGAAGTTTTCAAAGGAGTGGTGACAATTTTCTCTTTATTCCCAATATAAAGGTCCATTTCAAGACTGGACCTTCTTGTCAGAATGGGAGGATATAGAAATGATTTATTGGTATGCTAGAACCAAGGTGGCTTTTTAATTCAAGGTGAAAACATTAACTCACACCCCAATAAGTAATTAACTGAAGGGCTGAATTTTATTTTTGGAGGGAGGAAGGTGGGTATGCATTAAAATAATGAGGAGCTAAAAGGTTGTTTGGAAATGTGGCAAGTATATGAGAAAACTTGTAAGGGCACCTTGCTAACCAGAACTGTTAGGAAGCAACGGAAAGTGTGAGTAGTTTTGATAGACTCCTGTAGGAGAGTTAGGAACAGGGCTGGTTCACAGTTTACCTGCCTCGGGCAAATCAGAGCATCCCAGTGTTTGGTCCAGCCCCATTCTGTGTCCCTATGTAAGACCAGCTAATAACCAATACGAATTCCAATCAAGATTTTAAACAGTTCACTTTTTATTTTATAACAGTCTTTTTTCCTACCCTAAACCTTTCTTCTCAAGGCTTAACCTTGGCATTTCAAGATACCAAAGATCATTATATCCTTATGCACCTTGAGAGGAACAGTTTTCCTCTATGACCTATCTTTATGCCAAGGTGCCTGGGTTAATTCTCATCATAAAGGCCAGTGTTTCAGTTGTGGCAGCAGGAATACAGAGAGCAGTTTAGCCAAATACTTTCTGAGCCGAAATGCCCAAATATATTGGATTTCTCAATTCCCACTCTATCAAATCAAAAGAATCCTCCAGAGAAGAATGAACTGACAGATTCCTTTCATCCAGCACAGTCCACACCAAATAGCACATCGTTCAATAGAGTAAAAGAAAACTTTATTGTTTTTTTCATGGGAAGTGTGAAGACAGGCTAATAATTTAACTAGACTTGTCAGTTAACCTGGACAAAGATAATATTGTAAAAGAACTGTTTCTCTTAAAAATATTTTTAAACCAGAAGAGTTCAGAGGCAAAGAAAATACAAACATTATAAGCATCTAGAATGGACTACATTTTTATGAAGGGAAGGTGCTATGAATAAATATATATTGTGTTTGCTTATGACAGTACACACTGCCCTATTCCCTCAAGTGTACTAGGTGCCTGCCCGTAATTCACCTCTGCGTATGTCCGTCATAGAACATTGTGATCACCACATTCTTTGTTTCCTTGAATAGACTATATGCTCCTTGAACATAGATGTTTGTCTTTTTCTCTTTGTGAACCCAGTACATGGCATAGTGTCTTTATATAATCCTGACAATTATAGAGTGAATAAAAGTGTAGATATGATGAGAATGGATCAAAGATGGAATGCCTTGCCTGATCTCAGATTCATCTAGTGGCAGAGAGTGTGAGCTCCATAATCAAACAGCATGAGAACCTGGGGCAGCCCTTATTAACCCTGTGTTCCTGGGAATTTACTGGGCCTCTCTAACCTCTGGCTTCTTGACATGTAATCTGAGGGTAATTATATCACCTTCAAGGTCTTTATGAGGATTGAATGTGGTAATTCATCAAAAGCAAAAGCATTCACAAAGCTGTTTGACTCAGCAAATGCTCAGGGAATGTTAGTTATCAGTATACATCTTTTTCAAAATTAAAAATCACTATATCACTCTTCTTGGAAACCATTGCATTCCCCCTATACATGAACATAAAAGAATATGAGAATTGGGTAGGAGGTGTAGCTCAGTGGTTGAGTGCCTGCTTTCCATGTATGAGGTCCCAGGCACAATCCCTGGTACCTCCTAAAAAAGAATATGTGAATTAACTTTGGAACCATAATGCCTGACTTTTACGTCTAGCTTTGCCATTTCTTATCAGCCAGAAGGGTTCTGAGGATTCCGTGAGAATTTTCTAGAATATGGATATTAATGTAATTATCACGTTTGTTCTGAGAATTGGAAGGAATAATATTTGCAGTATCTAAAGTAGTACAGGAGCACAGTATATATGAGTCACATTCCACTTAGCTGACTCAATGCTTGGATTATATATAAAAATCACTCAAAAAAAATCCAAAAAGAGTAGATTTGATGACCCTGGATATTGAAAAGATAGATGCACAATGTATTTCATCCATATGAATGCATACTGAGAGCAATCACTAAAACTTGATATTATTACAAGTGAAATTTTTTTCTCACCTGTACAGAGTGTTTCATCTTTCTGGAAAATTATATCGGGGGACAGAAATGTCACTTCTATGTCTATGTAGTAAGCTTTTAGAGCAGATATTCTGTTGCTGATCTTCACTTTTCTTTATCTCCCAAAGCATCTCTCATAGTGAGGGACAATCAATAACAAATTGTTCATCAATGGCTGGTTTATTTGTGTTTTATTACTCTGAGCCTCTGAAATGACAGACTGATAAGCCCAATATACTAACTGGCAAAATCACATATAACTTTATAATGTTTAAAGCTCAGTTTAGGTTTGCACTCATAATTAATAATTAATGTAAATTAATATATGAATCAATATCTTAGAAATAAATAAACTGCTTGAGAGTATATTTATGGGATGCTCTTTCATTCCCCAGACTGGATAGATGATAGACAAAGAAACTCTAAAGACTATAGAGAGAGATAGAGATCTGGAAATTTTCTGACTAATTTGGTCATTGTAGATGATGATCTTCCATTTCTGTGTAGGTAGATTCCTGCTGTGATGGAATTTGATGCATACAACAGTAGGCAATAGTTTTAATTAAGTACTTTTCGTTTCATAAATTCGTCATCTTGACTCAGAATTGGGAACACATTTAATGGAAAAATCATTCAGATTTAAGCACTATATCTTGGCAAGTAATTTGGATGAAGCCTGATTACTGTAAGAGTTTATTTCAACTCGATTATTCTTTATTGCATTGCATTACCCATTTATACTGATTAAAATGCTAACATCCGATGTTAGTAAAGGATTATAATTATTTTTTTAATTTTCTAAAATTAGGAAGACTGAAACATTTCCAAGAAATCCTACTTGCCTGTGTATAAATAATGGGATGTGAAATTTCAAAATAAGATGACCAGAAGCAATTTTGGGCCATAAGCTGTTTTGGATGGTGTTTTGTTTTTCTTGAGACATCTTTAAAGCTTGCTTAGGAACTTTTAAGATATTTCTTCTATAAATACTGGAATATAGATATGGAAGCAGAATCTGAAGCTATATGTAGCCACTCCAAGCCTCAATTTCTGTCTTCATTCTGCTTAGGGTCTTTTTACAGTAGCCCATATTTGTATAAATAGAACCCCGAAACTGTTTACTAGTAAACATATTTGTCAAATTAATGCATTTGAAAGAAGCAGATATTGGTTCTGAATACCTTGCTGTTTGTTGCAGTGATTTCAGTGGGAAATAAGTTTTAGCCACAACACTAAGTTTATATCATTTTTAAACTCTCTCCTGTTAAATCCCCATAATGTGATATCACTGCATAACTTACCAGGAGGCATGTAGGGATACACAGCTTGCTTATTACCAAATTGAAATTCATATATGCACATAAATCAGAGATGTTTAAGAACTCATATGAACCAAGAAATGAGGATTCCAAATGTAAAAGAGAACATAGCCAGTTGACTGCATTTCTGCAGGCTTCTTAAGAGCTGAGTACCAAAGGCCTTTAAAAATAGCTCTTGATCTCTAGCACTTCTTTACATTTTATCTTACCCTGAAATATACTACTACATAAGCCTAGTGTTAGGAGCACGCATCATGATGAGATGCTTGAAAAATAAAATAATTTATATATAAACCCAGTGGAGGTGCCTTTATCGACTTTAAATCTCTCTGAACTGAAAAGCATGTAATAACAGCATAAGGATTATACATGTTTAAGTGCATCATGAGCAGAAAGTAATGTAAAGCCAAAACCATCACTACACTACTTAGAGTAACAATTTCAGCCATTCACAGTGAAGACATCTGACAGTGAACAGTGGCATTGTCTTTTAGTTAATTTGTATCTGGTGGGAGGTACATATACCAATGAAGGATTTTATGTATTAGTGAGAATTTTTAAAAATTTTCCTTTAATTTTTCCTAGTATAAGAAATAAATTATCTCTAATTGAAGTAGAACAAGTCACATGGGGGCAATATAAACTTGAGCAATTTGTAAAATGTCTAATTATGAAATATTTCAAATGTATAAAAAACATATAGCAAATACCCACGGGCCAATAACCCAGATTTATCAGATGTTGCTTCATATTTTTTCTAAAATTACAACACATGACAGATGCATCTAAATCATCCCTTCCTAATTTCTCTCTCTTCCTTTTTTTCCCACTAGAGGTTATTACTATTTTGTGGCTCATGTGACTCATTGCCAGGCAGGTCTCTACTTTTTTTTTTTTTTACATAGGTGGGTATATAACCATAAACAAAGGAGATCTGGATGATCTCTGTGGTGGTTAAGTTCATGTGTCAGGTTGGCTAGGTTATGGTATCCAACTGTTTGGTCAAGCAAGCACTGGCCTGGTTGTTATTGTCAGGATATTTTGTAGATTAAATCATCAGTAAGTTGATTGCATCTATGGCTGATTATATCTACAATCAACTAAGGAGATGGCCTTCAACAGTGAGTGAAGTTTCATCCAATCAGTTAAAGGCCTTAAGTGGAAAACTGAGGATTTCAGCAATCAGAAGGAAGATTTCCATTTCTGTGTCAGCCAGGTATCTTCTCCCTGAGGAATTCATTAAAAATTTTCATTGGAGTTCTCAGCTTGGGGCTGCCCTGTGGAATTTGGACTTGCCCATTCCCACAGTCATCTGAGACAATTCTTATAATTAATCTCATAATACTACATTATATATGTACACACACACATATAAAATTTTCCTGTTGGTTCTGTTTCCGTGGAGAACCTCAACTAATTCAGATTTGGTACTGGCAGTGGAGTTAAACATTTCAGGGATTATTACACACTGACTCAGAAGTGACGTTAATTCCAGGAGACCCAAAACGCCACTGTGGTGTACCAGTCACAGTAGAGGCACATGGAGGCATGATGCTCCATGGAGTTTTGTTTTGGTTTGCTTGTATGTTTGTTTTTTTTCTCTTACTCTTTTTAATGACAAACTTTCCACATCCATGATTCTTGTCAGAAGTTCTTTGAGACAATGCCATCAGCTCTGGGCAGTTGGAGAATGGTGTCCTATGACTCACCCATCCTATGAATGGCCCCATAGATGGCATAGGTTTTATTCAGGCCATTGAACTTACCTGTGACCTTGTCCACCTTGGCTATGCTCATCTGGATAGACACGTGGTCCTTGGCGCTGATAATGAGGTTGCTGGCAGAGCACATTACTGCACGTGGAGGTCCGTGAACTCACCAGTGTTGTTCTGCATGTTGAGGCTGTGCCTGCTGCCACCACGACGAGCGTGTGAGAGAAAGCTCCGTGGAGTTTTAAATCAGCACCTTTTCACAGTGGGTCCAGTGGGTCCCCAGATCCATTCTGTGGTTATTCCCCCAGTCCTGAAATGTATAAGAGGAATAGACATACTCAGTAACTGGCAGAATCTCCACATTAGATCCCTGACTTGTGGCATGAGGGTTATTATGGTAAGAGAGGCAAAGTGGAAGCCACTAGAACTGATTCTACCTCACAAATTAATAAATCAAAAGCGAATTTGCATTCCTGGAGGGTTTGCAGAAATGAGTGCCATCAAGCACTTGAAGGATGCAGGGGTGGTGATTCCCACATCGTCCCCTTTCACCTCTCTTATTTGGCCTGTGCAGAAAACAGATGGATCTTGGAGGATGACAGTGGCTTATGGTAATCTTAACCAAGCAGTGATTCAAATTACAACTGCCATTCCAGATGTAGAATCATTGCTTGAGCAAATCAATACATCCCCTGGTACCTGGTATGCAACTATTGATCGGGCAAATGCTATTTGCTTGATTCCTGTTAGTAAGGACCACCAGGAACAGTTTGCTTTCAGCTGGCAAGACCAGCAATACGTGCCTATTTTACCTCAGTCGACTCCTCATCCTGACGTCATAATCTAGTTCACAGAGACCTTGATCATCTCTCCCTCCCATAAGACATCACACTGGTTCATTATATTGAAGACATTGCTGATTGGGCCTAGTGTGCAAGACGTAGCAGCTACTCTAGACTTTTTGGTAAGGCATTTGCCTATCAGGAATTGGAAGATAAATCCAAAAAAGTTCAGGGTCCTTTCACCTCAGTGAAATTTCTAAGTGTCTAGTGGTTTGAGACATGTCAAGATATCCCTTTTGAAGTGAATGATAAGATGTTGCATCTGGCCCCTCATGCAGTCAAAACAGAGGCACAGGGAGCCAATGTGGCTCAAGTAGTTGAGCACCTGCTTCCTACATGGGAGGTCCCCGGTTTGGTCCCCGGTGCCTCCTAACAACAACAACAACAACAAAAAAACACAAATAAGCAAACAAATGAAAAAACCAACTCAGGGGAGCCAATGTGGCTTAGTGGTTGAGCACTGGCTTCCCAGATATGAGGTCCTGGGTTCAATCTCCAGCCCTGGTACCTAAAAAAAACAATGACCCAACACCTAGTTGGCCTCTTTGGATTTTGGAGACATCACATTCCTCATTTGGGTATGCTACTTCAGCCCATTTACCCAGTGATCCCAAAAAGCTGCTAGTTTTGATTGGGGACCAAAACAAGAGGAGGCTCTGCAACGGGTTCAGGCTGCTTTGCAAGCTATTCTGCTACTTGGGCCATATGATCCAGCAGATCCAATGATGCTGGAAATGTCAGTGGCAAATAGAGATGTTTTCTGGAGACTTTGGCAGGCCCCTATAGGCGAGTCACAGTGTGGATCCTTAGGATTTTGGAACTGCCCTACTCTGCAGATAACTGCTCTCCTTTTGAGAAAGTTTCTGGTCTGCCACAGGGCCTTAGTAAAGACTGAACGCTTAACCATAGGCCATCAAGTTACCAGGAGACCTTGGCTGTCTATCACGAACTGAGTGTTGTCTGACCCGCCAAGCCACAAAATTGGGTGTGCACAGCAGCACTCCATCATCAAAAAGAAGTGGTTGTTGCAGTCTTTCTTAATGATATCAATTTCCTGTCATTTTAGTAGTGTTGCATAAGGCAGCAGAGATAAATGAACATTTCAAGCGAAGCTACTGAATTGTAAGTCTGAGGTTGATAGTATCTTTACATGATTATTGCTCATTTTGTTTTTCTCTTGTGAATTGCAAGTTCACAGCCTTTGCCCATTTTTCTGTTGGCTTGTATGTTTGTGCGTGTGTGTGATTTGCTGTTTTGTACTTCATGGGAGATAAAAATATTTGAAACAAGAAATTAAGTTGCACCATTAAGTCACACAAACATGACTTCCCTTTTGACTGAGAAAAGCAAAATGTATTAACTATTACACAAATATTTTAATTATGAAAGAAGACTTATAAAGCATCTACTATACATTATACACTATACTAAGAAGTAGAAAATGCAAAAAATGAGTTTTTATTTTTCTCAGAAGTTAATTTCTGTGCCCCTTCAGATATATTCCATACTCTACCTACCTGGCCTTAACTATTTGCCTTGTCTCTGACCTGAGAATCCATAGCAAGAATTTTGATTGAGATTGCATTGAATCTATAGACTGATTGGCAGAGAATTTACTTTTTTACAAAACTATTTTTCAAACCATGATTATAGCATATTCCTTTCTATAAAATGGTTTACTTTTGTATACTGAACTTGTATCCTATAGCCTTGTTAAATTTACCTATTGATTTTATGTGAATTTCAATGTTGTATTTTTTAATTTTTCCTAAATACACAATTGTCAGCTGTGAAAGTTGACAGTTTTTTTTCTTCCTTTTCAATCTTTATATATTTTCTTTATTTTTCTAGTATTATTGCATTGACTAGTACTTCCAGTACAACATCAAATGGAAGTGATATCAAAAGACGATCTTTTCTTGTTATTGCTTTTCAGAGGAAACTTTTGAATGTTTTATCATCGTGTTTAATTCTTTTGGAGATAATGTTTGTAAGGTTAAAGAATTTCACTATTTCACTCCCCTCTATATCTTGAGAGGAGATCAAACATGTTTTATATCTGTTGAAATGCTAATATAATTGATATCTTGCTATTTGTTAATGTGGTAAATCATTACACTAATTCATTTTCAAATGTTAAATGCATTGCTTGAATAGATTCAACTTGTTTCTGATTATTATTCTTTCGTATTTGCTGTATTCAATCTTCTAATACTGAATTTAGAATATTTGCGTCTATGTTGATAATAGAGATTGGCCTACAGTTTTTCTTCCTTGGTATCAAAGTTTTGTATCAAGGTCATACTAGTTTCATAAAATGAGTTAGGGTATGGTTCCTCCTTTTCTACGATTCAGAAGAATTTATGTAAAGTAAAATTGATATTATTTTTACCTTAAATATTTGGAAGAATTCATAGGTGAAACCATCTGACCCTGGAATTTTCTTTGTGGAAAGATTTTTAAATTACAGATACAATTTCTTCAATAGACGTGAAACAATACAGATTTTATATTTCTTTTTGTGTCACATTTGGTAAGAGTTTTAAAAAAAGAATTTTGTGTCACATTTGGTAAGAGTTTTAAGAAAAGGAATTTGTTCACTTCATCAAAATTTCAAATGTATTTGTGTGAAGTTCTTGATAATATGCTGTTGTTATATATATCATATAATTACTATAATATGCTATTACTGTTATTTTAATATCTACAGAATTTATGTTTCCTTTTTATTCTAGATCTTGGTGACTTTTTCTTTTTCTTATTTTTCACTTATATCTAATTAGGAAGTTGTTAATTTTGTTACAAAATCAACATAGCTTTTATTTTCTTTGTCATAGATTTCTGATCTAATCTTATTGTTTCCTTATAATATTATATTTACTTTGAATTGTTTTTTTTTTTAAGGTACTGGGGCCAGGGATTGACCCTAGGACCTTGTATGTGGGAAGCCAGCTCTCGACCACTGAGTCACACGGGTTCTTCCGAGTTGTTTTGTTTGTTTGTTTTATTTAGGAGATACCAGGGACAGAACCCAGACTTCATATGTGGGAAACAGGTGGTCAATCACTTAAGCTACGTCTCCTCTCATATTTGCTTTGAATTTAATTTTCTGCTTAATTTTTAAGAATATTAAGTTGGAAGCTTATATATCTGATTCTGAGACTTACCTCATTTTCAATATATGAAATTAAGGTTATAAATTCCCTCTGAGTTCTGATTTAACAGCATTCCACAAGTTTTTGTGTGCTGTGTTTGCATTATCATTCAGTACAAAAGTTTTCTAGTTCCTATTATGATGTATTCTTTGCCTCATGTGTTATTTAAAAAGTGTTTTTGCTTAATTTCCAAACATTTGGGGATTTTATAGTTATCTTTCTGGAAATAATTTCTAACTTAATTCTCTGTGGCCAGAGAAAAGGTGCACTTTCAACTCCTAGAAATTTGTTGAGTTTTTTTTTTTTAAGATTTATTTTATTTATTTCTCTCCCCTCCCCCCCCTACCCCCCCCACATTGTCTGCTGTCTGTGTCCATTCGCTGTGTGTTCCTCTGTGTCCACTTGCATTATCCAACAGAACTGGGAGACTGCGTCTCTTTTTGTTGCGTCATCTTGCCACATCAGATCTCCATGTGTGACGCCACTCCTGGGTGACCTGCACTTTCTACACATGGGGTGCTTTCCTTGTGGGGCACACTCCTTGCACGTGGGGCACCCCTACATGGGGGCAGCCCTAAATGGGATGGCCCTCCTTGTGCATGGCAGCACTGCATGTGGTCCAGCTCACCACACGAGTTAGGAGGCCCTGGGGATCAAACCCTGGACCATCCATATGGTAGACAGACGCTCTATCAAATAAGCCATATCTGCTTCCCCGTTGAAATGTATTTTCCCAGAAGATAGCATATTATGCCAAATATTCTGTCTAGCAGTTTGAGATTGTTTATGAATTCCAAAAATAGATATTGGATTATGTTTGTAAACTGGTCTGTTCCTCTGGGCATATTAGTTTATATTGGATTCAGAGGTTTCACTTTTACTTGAGTAAACAATGATTAATTTAAGGCTTTGATTGGAATATGACAGTAGGACATTGAGAAACAGCACCATAGAGAAACTGCACCACAGGTTGCAGTTTTGAGCTAGAGCCCAGTAAGTAAACACAGAGGAGAAAAACACAGAGGCATAGGGACAGTTCCACAGACACAGCAGAGGCCCTGAAAAGAGAGATGAGTCCTTCACCTGATAGTCTACAGCTGACTTTGTGGCAAGAAGTAAGCCCAAGCCCAGAGAAAATTGAGCCCAGGGAAGAGAGACAAGGCCTAGAGAGCCTGATGGCCTATAGCTGATGTTGGAGGAAGTTGGGACCATGGAGGCTTAAGAGGAAGAGGAAGGCTGAATGTTGGCAGCCATCTTGCTCCAACAGGTGGCAACAGACTTTGGTGAGGGAAGTCACCTATGCTTTATGGCCTGGTAACTGTAAGCTTCTGCCCCAAATAAATATCCTTTATAAAACCAACAGACTTCTGATATTTTACATCAGCACCCCTTTGGCTGACTAATACATTCCATATGCACTTAAAATGAAACATATTATTCTATTCTACTTAGTGGGGAAATTATTTTACCTATGTCTATTAGATCCTGTTTATTAACTCTTCTTAAAAATCCTCTGTATTGTTGCTGGCTTTTTTTTTTTTCACTTATACCATCGGTTACTGAGAGGTGTATTACCATTTTGACTATGAATATACTTATCTATTCTTTTATTTATGCAGATTTTGTTTTTATTACTGTAAGTCTCTATTATTGGATGCATACAAATTTAAAATTATGTCTTCCTATTCATTTGACCATAGTTCATTATGAAATGTTCCTTTTTATTTCTAATAATACTTGCTTTAACGTGTTCTTTGCCAAAATTGTAGCATTGATGTGGAGAAAGTGGCCATAGTAGCTGCTGAGGGTAGGGAGAGGGAAGAGGAGATATGATGTGGGGCATTTTCAGGGCTTGGAGTTGTCCTGGGTAGTACTGCAGGGACAGATGCTGAATATTGTATGTCCTGCCATGGCCCACTGGGTGGTCTGGGCGAGAGTGTAAACTACTATGTAAACCATTATCCATGTGGTGCAGCAGTGCTCCAAAATGTATTCACCAAATGCAGTGAATGTCCCATGATGATGAAAGGGGTTGTTGATGTGGGAGGAGTGGGATGAGGGGGCTGGGGAGTATATGGGCACCTAATTTTTTTTAATGTAACATTTTAAAAGAGAGAGAGAGAGAAATATATGAGCTAAAACAGTCGCTATGTAGTAAAATTTTGCATGATACATCTTTTGCATCTTTTCTCTTCAAAACTTTCTGTTTTGCCATTTTAGCCATTTTTAAGTGCATAATTCAATGATATTAATTACTTTTACATACTACCATAAGAACCACCATTACCAAAACTTTTTTTATCACCCCAAACAGTAACTCTGCACCCACTAAACAATAAATCATCATTCCCTCCTTCCTCCAGCCCCTGGTAGCCTCTAATCTATTTTCTATTTGTATGTAACTGCTAGTCTAGCTATTTCATATAAATGAAATCATATAATATTTGTCCTTTTGTGTCAGACTTATTTTACTTTGCATAATATTTTCAAGGTTGGTTCATGTTGTAGCATGCATCAGAATGTCCTTCCTTTTTATGGCTCAATAAAATTCCATTGTATAGAACACATTTTGTTTATCCACTCATCTTTTGATGGACACTTGGGTTGTTTCCACTGTTCGGCTACTGTGAGAACTGCTGCTATGAATGTTAGTCTTCAAGTATCTGTTTGAGTTCCTGCTTTCAGTTGCTTGGGGAATATATCTAGGAGTGGAATTTTGGAGTCATTTGTTAATTCTATGTTTAATATTTTGAGGAAGTGCCAAACTATTTTCTGTAGCAACTGTACCATTATACATTCCCAGTAGTCATGCCCAAGGGTTCCAATTTCTCCATGTCCTTGCCAATACTTGTTATTTTCCATGTTTTTTTAAAAAATAATGGCCATCCTAGTGAGTATACAATGGATCTCAATGTGGTTTTTATTTGCATTTTCCTAATGCATAATGTTTAGCATTTCTTCATGTACTTATTTATCATGTATTATTTATCATACAAAATTTTTGTGACTATTCTTGCTTATTTTCCATTTGACTTATGGAAACAGCTTATCAAATTAAAAAAATTTCTGGCATTTTTATTGGTCAGATATAAAATTTATAAATTAACTTATGGAGAAGTGACATCTTTATAAGTCCACTTAGCAATGAACCTGGTATTTTATTCCAATTTGCCTCAATCTTAATCTGTGTTTCTTACTAGTTTTTAAGTTTTTCAGATATCTTTTACAAAATATGATATTATTTTATCTTTATAGTGATTGTAGATGTTGTCTTCTCCATTAAATCTTGTAACATGTTTTTGTTTGTACATGTGGAAGCCTAGTGATTCTTGATGTTAATATTTTAATTTTGAGCCTAGTTACTTCACTGAATTATATTTATGTTTGTCATAGTTTTAAAATTTTCTGGAGTTTTCTTTAACCAGTCCTGATATTGCAAACATAGAAGAAACATTCAGCCAAGATGTGTGTTCAGTGAAAGCCTAATGTAGGAGTTTACCCTTTAGCTTCTAGCAGGATTTTGATAGTTGTACATAAGAATGAGGGGAATACGTGAAGAATGCCCTTAGGTTAAGGAAGAAACAGGTGATAATGGTTATAAGACCTGCACATAGTCAATTTGAGGGTTCATATTGAAGATTCAGCATCATAGGGCAATGGGCTGTGAAATGGAGAGTTGTGCCTTGTGAAGAGGATAAGGGATAAGTTCATTTAGGATCTTACAAGGAAGGAGTTCAGGGTTTATGCTCAGAGCAAGGGAAAGCAATTGAAAGGTTTTCACAGAAGAGTGACTAGAAAAACTCTGCCAACACTGAGAATGGATTTTTCTGGTTGAGGTAGTGGTGATATGGAAGATAAATTTTGTGACATGAAGATAGTGGAATTCTTAGTCTGAAGATATATTAATGATGTATAATCAGAAAGAGAGGATGACTAACTGGCTGGGAAAGAGCAGGTTAAGGAGGAGTACCATGTTTCTGTCTGGGGCAATGGATAGGGAAGAAAGAGGTTTGTGAGGGGGCAGGCAAAGGGTTGCATTTTTTATGGATTTCATTTGAAAAGCCAGTGGAATATATGCATATTAAATATACTAAATATACCTATGGATTAGACGCACTCACCCATTTCTTCATTCAATAAATATTGATGAAATGCCTTCCCCATGTCAGACACTTTCTTCAAGGCAGGAGGACGTAAGAAGATATGACCCCTGCCTTGTTGTAACAAGAGAGATAGGATGGTGAGTGTATATAGGAATGTATTTGTAATGTATACAGTTTATATCCAAAAAGAAAGCAAAGTGACTAATAAAATGTATATTTACATTCAAATAGGGAAAATCAACTGACGATAAAGAGAGATCAAGAACCATAGAAGATATATTTGAATTATTTTTCTTAAAAATTTTTCAGAAACCAAATATTTAAAATCAGTATTAAATTGGACTGTATCCTTTGCCAAAGGCTATTTATTTTTTAATATTTGAATCACTTCTTTATTATTTTTGCCATTTTTTATGTCAAATGATCCTCATGTTATTATTTAGAGTCTCAAGATGATTAAAGTCCAGGGACAAAGTATGGAAATTAAAATGTTTCTTATTCTGTCACATAGAGTAATTAGGTGATATGCTTCAGTATGTTGACCTTTCCTTTAAAGTCATTTCTTTTAGGCATTGCTTTTATTATACACAGGCAATGTTCTCAGAAAGATAAATAACAGAGTTAATAACTTATGATATTTTTAAAGTAAATACCAGTTCTTCAGTCTTGCTGGTAGAAAATCAACCCATACTTCAGTGTTTGTGGAACATACAGATTTTGATATCAATATGAAAAAGAGAAAATAGATCTTTTGCAGGCATAATTTTCTCAGATCTTTTGAAATCAGAAAGTTGGGTCAATAATGGCCAAGTAGTCAAAGGGGGTTGCCTCCCCAAGACACTTACATTTAAAGTATTTTAAATCCCAATCTCTGCCTCTCTTCTAGAGTTTATGCAGTTTGGCCAACAGCATTCACTCTTTTTTGAAAAGATTTAGTTTATTTATTTATTTGTTTGTTTGTTTATTTATTTATTTTCTATCATCCCCTTGTTGTTTCTACTTGCTGTGTCTGTTCGTCTTCCTTATTTCTTTAGGAGGCACCAGAAGCCAAACCCAGGACCTCTAATGTGGGAGGGAGGTGCCTAATCACTTCAGCCACCTCTGCTCCCTGCTTTGTTGTTAATCTCTCATTATGTTTTTCCTCCCTGCAGCTCTTGTTACATTATCTTGTTGCATCAGCTCGCCAAGCCTGCCCATTGAATCAGCTTGCTGTCTTCTATAGGAGGCTCTGGGAACCTCTACTCCCTTCTCTGTCATGTATCTCATTATACTTTTTCTTCTTGTGTCAGCTCACCACACCTGCCCATCATGCCAGCTCACTCTCTTCTTTAGGAGGCACCAGGATCTGAACAAGTGACTTCCCATGTGGTAGGTGGGAGCCCAGTGGCCTGAGCCACATCCGCTGCCCAGCATTCACCCTCAAATGTACCCAAGATTTAAGAGCAGTGTTTTTTTTCCCCACTGAATTTAATTTTTTAAAAAGGGTCACTTAGATTATTTTTCAAGATCATCTGATTTCCCCTGTAAATGCTTGAAAATTGTGACAGTGGCTCAGTTGCAGAGATGGGGCAGAACTCTGTGACTCCAGGCTCCTGATTCAGGTAATATTAAATTAGACACCAACTCAAACAGGCTTAAGCAATAAAGGGTGACTGGTGACATTCTGAAAGGACTACAGTGTGTGTTGGCAGCCTATAGGCCCAGATAAATTGTGCTTTTACTTTATTCTTCTGGGGTTCTCTTGGCATTTCCTCCTTAGCTTGTTGGTCATATCTCCTCAAGGGATCAAAAGTACTACAGCAGAGCCCCACTTTCACTGACTGAATTGTGACCAAACAAGCACCACCTCTGGAGCTCAGAGTGGGAACAGGCCCACACAAATCGAATGGATTCTATCAAAGACTGTGAGTTCAAATTTAACGTAGGGAGCTGACCCCAATACAAACTGCAGATAGATTATCGATTTTGTCAAATGTATGGGAAATGATGGCTAAAGCACTGTATCCAGTAGAAGCCCAAGAAAAGGAGATATTGTAAAGGCCCCTCTAGATGTGATTCTGCACTAAGATTCTGCACTAAGCTTTTTTATTTTAAATGAAAATAAGCCAAGTTTATTCTGAAGAACCACACTAGCTTATGAATTTGAGTATAGTAATGGCCAAATCATTTTGCCTTTAGAATAATATTCATCTAAGCTCATATGGTATAACTGGATCAAGTGAATCTATGACATGGATATTAGTTTTAAATTCTTGACACACATACTACAGGGCTTATTTTGAAAGGGTAGGAAACCAGCTAATTAAGCCTAGGTTTCATAAGAACCACTGGGTGATTTAATGTAGAAATCAGGCAATTAAAAATCAATACTTACAAAGGCTCCTTTCGGGAAATACATTTTTATTAGGTGCTAATCTAGCTGATTAGGCAGTAATCTGATTTCTTTGTATTTCAAAATAAAGCAGGTAATGTGACAACATTGTTTCATTTACTCTGATTAGGACCCTCAATTAGAGAATGAAGGGTATTTGAGATAAATGTTGACAAGTCTAGGAAGAAGTTGGAAATCTGAATTATAGCCAACGCTGTCCTACTCAAATGAGGTTAATGCCACTGACCGCCTGGGTGAGACATTGTTTATATTCATGTGTCAATATTTATTGCATGGATAAATATTATCTCTGTGGCACAGAATCTCTCATATGCACACATTCAACAATCATTTCCTGAGTATCCATTATGCACATAAAACCTCTAAGGTACAAAGTTGAGAAAGATACAGTTCTTAAATTCAAGATTTTATGATCCAATGGGGAAGATACATGCATACATGAGTATAAATATAAACAGTGAAAAGAAATAGAAATAATATTCTGGCAGGGGAAGGAAGAACAATTCAAGATGTAGGGAATTTTTCCTAGAGGGAGTGATATTTCAACTAGTACTTGAAAGAAGGGAATAGCAGTGACAAGTGGAAGGGGCAGGACTCTCCTCCCACCAAATAATGTCACGTGGACAGGAATATAGCTCAAAAGTACATATTGGAGTGGAAAATGATGCTGTAAAGATGTGTTATTGATGTGGGCTATGGGTGGAAGGCTCTTTGTCTCTTCAGAGATAACCTAAGCTGAAGGCTGTGGGTGTGGAACGGGAAGAGGCTGCAGTCCTGCCCTTAGGGACAATGGCAACAGCTCCAGTCCCAGGAAACAGTTTAACAATGCAAGGCTATAAACTTTAAGTATTTAGGGGAAATGCAAAAACCAAATATGCTAAAAGCTTATCTAGAATATCTGGAGTCCATGCTAAAAGCTTACCTAAGATGTGGAAGATATATATGCTAATTTAAGCCTATTGAGAACTGAAACAAAGGGACCATTTGGCCTTTCCTCTCTGTATAAAAGACGTTTGAAAATCTTGTTCAGGGCTCGGGATTCAAACAGAAAGCTCCCGAGTCCGGCCAGCCGTCAATAAACCATTTTTCCTTCTCAAAATCATTCCTGAGTCCTGGCCTCTCTATACTCGAATAATTGAACTTCTCTCAAATTCTACAACATTTTTGGCAACTCTGGTGGGACAACAAACGAAGGCCAGAGACGGTAGCATTTTGCTGCCCCTTCCAAATCCCCGAGGAAGCCGGGAGGACTCGGGTGAACCCCAAATCTGGGCACCCCTGGATTAAATTTAATCCAGAAAAGATGTGGGCTCCACCAGAATCTTCCCAACAAAAATCGAGGGCAATGGAAGGTCTGAAGAGAAAGATTCTGGGAACGAAAAAGAACTCCGAACATGGAAGAAGGTAAGACTCCCCGGGTGAGCACAGTCTGGAAGGCCCTAGCTTTAATTGCTAGGAAGGGGAGGCTGATCACCTCCCGAGAGAACCCTAGTAGCCCCAGAAGGTTGGGGGGAAGCCGTTCTCTCTAGGCTTGGGAAAAGGAGAAAAACCGGGGAAAAGCCCTGGTGTTTTGGGTTTGTCTAACTGCATGTTAGAATCTGGTACTGGTCTTATATCCACTAAAGGAGTGGAGTCTCGATTTTAATAGGAAGGGCTATTTATAGGTTCAAGTCCTAATGTCCTGGAAATTGGTCTAGATTAAGGAAAACAAAACTTGGTTACAGGAAAATGGATCGGCTTTTCTGGTGGAGCTTGGTCTGGGTGTAAAGTTTAAACAGTGGAAAAAGTCTAGCTGACATCTTTTGTTATGGTGCTAATTTGTGAATGAATTCGCTTTATACTAAATGTTAAGTGTTCTGAGGTTTGTGATGGCTGTGGGGGCAGCCATGGTGAAAATAAATATATAAACTTGTGGGTCAGATTAGTGACCTTTGTGCTTCTGTCTGTGTCAGCTCATTGCTAGTGTTGGAGTTGTGTCCTTATGTAAAGTAGAATTACAGCTGAGCTGGAGCCCTCCCTTGCCGTTGGCAAGGGGGTGAAATGATTCTGGGGCAAAAGCTGAGGAGTCTGGATGTTTGCGGAGTCTAGATGTTTGTGCATGCTCTGCTGTCTTGTCTCTGGTCTGGCCCTTGCCGGGGCTTGGAGGCCATCTGTGTCCACGCCACACACCCAAGTTTGTTGGGGATGTCCCAGTCAGGGTAGCTGGGTCCCCGGGAGAGTTGCCAAATTTGAGTAGGTTCTGTCTGCCCATTTTGGCTGAAAGCTGGAAAGGGGAGAGCGGCTTGCCCCTTTGCAGTGAGTCCACCCTTCTATTCATAAGCCGCATTCCTGTTTGTTATGCACCCGACTGCTTGGAAGGGGGTGGGGGGGAAGTGAAGGGGGTGAAAAGCCAAATCAGAATAAATGCAGTAAAGTTCCCTCCTTAGGGTGTCAAAGCCAAAATACGTTTGCATTCTTCCCAGGTTCTTAAAAGGTATTGTAGTAACTTTAAGTAAGAGAATGTGTTCTGTGAAGGTAAAATTTGTCTTAAAGGTATAAATAATTATAAAGGTTTTACAAACCATTGTTTAAATTAAGGTATTTAAATGGCAAATTGCAGAAAGTCATTATTAAACAAAAACTGAATTGATAATAATAATAATAAAAGGTAATTTTATAACAAATTTATTTGGCAGCCAGCCTCCCCTGCCAACTTGCTTCCAAAGAAACTGTTTCTGGTATTACATGCTAAGTATTTAAAGTGAAGAAAAGTTCATTATTTTAACAAGCTTGTTTAGTATTAATGGCAATTATATGTTGTAAGATGTTTGCCTGGTAACTTAGTATGTGGGATATATGGAATGTGTTTTTATTGTTAAGGAAACAGAAGATGACTTTGTCGTTAAAATCATTTATAAATGCATTTATATTATAAAACAGTGGAAAGGTAATAACTGAAATTATAGCTGGGTGAATTTAGCTTGAAATTATTAAGTGTAAACTCTAAACTTTACCTTTCCTTAGTTTATGGTTACTTCAAGGCTAACCTCACCCCTTGCCTTTGCCTATGGTTATTTCATAATAGCTTCTGTCCCTATAGGCCAGAGAAGATCTGGGACATCACTGTCTCCTCTCCTGGTATTAGTAACCCTTTCTCTCATGAATTCAAGTGTAAACTAAATAAATTGCTGCCTGATGGAATAAGGTTAAATGACCACTGGAGTTTTATTATCTCCAAAATCAAAAAGGGGGGTGGAGAGGGAGAAGTCTCCTGCCTTGACGGTCAGTGTTCCTAAGAGTGGCAATTCATGAGAGAAAGCAGTCTGTCTCCCTGAGGCTTCAAATAGCCTCAGTAAATATATATAAAATTAATCTTGTTGCTTATCCACAATTCTGCTAATTTCAAAGTAAAATATAAAGTTCTAAAACAAAATGGTGCTAAATAGCATTGAGAACATTTTGGTTATTACAATCCATTAAGTAAGAAGGAAAATTCTTGTGGTAAACTGCATGGTCATAGTGCAAATTAAGGAAAGTTTCAGGAGTCTTTGAAATGTTTGCAGTCACACTTGTTTTGTAAAGATTAGAAGTTTAAAGTAATTAAAGTTATGTTTTTGTCTCAAACTATTTATATCTGCCTATTCAAATTGTTGAGGTTAAATATGCAGTTATATAAGTAATATGTATTTCTGGACCCCTAATTAATTAAGCTAAACAGTATATAAAATAATGCAAATTATAAGTAATATCAATGAGTTGTGTTTGTGTCTAACTCTTTGTGTCTGCCCATTTTTAAAAAAATGCTCAGTGTGTCTTCATACATCAGGATAATATCAAATTAACAAATAAAAATTCTTAAAAGAGGTCTATTCAAATTGTTAAAAATTAAATATGCAGTTATATTTGTAAATATTCTTAAAACCCAAATTAAAACTAAGCAGAATGAAAAAGTCATAGAAATCTGATTATAGAAACAATTGGGAAAGGGCCTCCTCTTTGCAAGAGCTTTAAAGGCAAGACTAGGTGTGGCAGATTAAACCTATCTACTAGGCTAGGGAATTAAGAATCAGTTGCCCTGTAATTTCCCAGTTTAAACATTTTGTTAGCCATAAAAAAAAAAAAAAAAGATTAGGTTAATTTTCACATAAGGAAAAAATTGTTGATTGGTGTAACCTGGCGGCCTGCTGCCTCAGTCTCCCACTCCCGGGTTGGACAGCAGTGGAGGGGACCAGTTTAGGCCAGTCCTATGGGCAGTGGAAGGATGCCCAAGAAGGACTAAGTCGATGCCATTTCAGTACTAAATTCTATTCCTTATTTGACAAAGGGGAGCAGGTAAAAACTAAAATGGTTGGACTGTGATAGAGGAAGCAGTTAAATCACAAACTTTTGCGTGGGAAGGTTAGATCTCAGATAAGCTGTAATTTCTGAAGTATCCAATCTATGGAAAAACAGAGGAAGAGCTTGCATGCTAGGCTTAGGGGTATAAATTGTGTCATTTTTCTTTGTTCGGGGCACAAGAAGGTGGCTCTGCGTAACTTCTTGCAAGATTGAGAATAAATTCTTCTCCACGATCTGGTGAGCCTTATTTTCTTTCAGAAGATTTCTTTCCAACAAAATAAAGGTAATTAGTGGCTCTATTAACAAATTTCAGTAAGTAAAGGAAAGTCCATAAAAACTATGGAGAGATCTTTCCTGGGTTATGATTAAAAAAAAAAAAAATTAAATAATTGTGTAATGTGTTTTAAAACCTGGTAGTCAGTATGCTTTTAAATTATTAATTTTCATAACTTAAACAAAGAAAAGAAGTTTTTAGCTTCCTGTAAGGGAAAAAGAGAACATTCCTTGCATAAACTATTATGGTTTCAATTTTATTTAACTTGAGTGTAATCTCCCATAGTTAATTTATAAACTAAATTAACATTATATGTACAAAATCTTTACAGTAACAAAAATTGTAAGTTCACATTGGTGAAATTAGGCTAAAGGAAAAAGATTGTAGATATGCTCTCTTAAATAAAGAGTAAATTTCTTTCATTGGTAATTGTAATTTAGTAAGTTTATTTAAACATGAGGTGGCTAGTCAATGTGGTTATAGTCAATTATAAAGAGTTTGTAAAACATCTTCCAAACTGAAAATGTTTAAATAGTTCTAGTTGTAGAAGTCATTGTTAACTAAAAAACTTAGATTGGTATTGGTAGCAGAAATAACTTTATGATAATAAACTGTCTGAAGGCACTGCAAAGTACACATTTAAGTAAATGGTAATAAAAAGTTGTCTTGATTCTATTGGAAATATTCTGTTTTCATTCTAACAATGAAAAATAATATTTTTCCTCTATTACTAAAGTAAAGTACCTACTGTTATCTTCATAGTAAAATTGTGTAAGTAAACAGTCATTTGATATATGTGTTGTGTTAAGTTGTTTAAAATATATATAAAAACAAGGAATAAACTTTAACATTGTCAAACTCTTGTGCATTCGAACCAGGCCTTGAATACATTACAGGTGGCCTCTCCATGTGAGTTATTGGCTAGGCTGGTCACTGACCCCTCAATTAAAATATGTGCTATATCAGTCTCTGGTTCTGCTCCTGAAGTCGATGGAAACTATATTGCAGTTTCAAGCTCCTGCAGCAGCCAATAATGACTCGGTACAGCCAAGTGTACAATGGATATCGCCTCCAGACTGGCACTATTCCATAGTGCCAGAGAGCACTATGCACCAGGCTAGTAGAATACTGGAAAATCTCTCTAAGATGAAGGATGCTGCAACTTGTTCACTGCGTTGAAGAACATGCTAAGTGGAGCCATGATACCAGGATACTGTAAGTGAAACTTAAACACAATTGGCATTATGGCCTGCTCTCATGGAGAGATAACATGTAAGGTATTACAAACCTGAAACTCAAAACTAATAATTGCAACTCTGAATCCTTATGCATTAAGTAATACATTAGTTAATATTAATTGCTGTACTTTTATCCTGTACAAAATATGCCTAATAATTGTAATGTTATCTTTTCTATTTTGGATCAAGTACAGAAGTATATTAGACATGTTAAATTCCTGGTAAAATCATTTTCTAAACAGTTAATAACATGTCTATAGAATAAGGTGGCAGTCTCAGCCTGTCTCAGTCAACTTCTATATTCTACTGTAGTCTGCTGTGTAGCAAAGGTGAGGCTTGCTTGCTGATGTTGAGTCACCTATTGAAAAGTCAAAATTGCTAGAAATTGTACAATTAAAACCAAGGTGTAAAAAAAAAACATTTATTCTGTAGTTCTAATCACTGCACAGGTGAAAACCAAGAGAATTTCCAACTTAGTGTTCTAATCCTGAGTGAAGCCAGTTGCCCAAGGAGTGCCAGTTGACCAGGAGCATCTGACAGAGCGAATGAGTGCCAATCATTGAACAGCTCGGAATGTGTCTTCAGACAAAGCTAAGTGTCTGTTGCAATTTTTCTCTAAAGATAAATAACTTTAAAAAAAAAGAATATATATGCTGTTCCCACCAGCTTTTAAGAAGGAGTGCCATCTTTATAGGCACCTAACCTTGTCTACCTCTGTAATCCAATGTCCTCTTTTAAAAACGGGTATTCCAAATTTTTAATTAAGTTTGTTTCTTTCAGAGTGAACATCTTATTAACCATATGAAAACTTCATCCAACTTCGTACAGAATGCCAGATCCATCTTCCTCCAGTTAAAATAAATTAATAAGAGTTTTACACCTTATTAGGCAATGACTACAGCCCATGGCCAGCAGGAAGCAGTTACAGAAAAGAGATCGTCTCCCTTCAGCACCCCTTTTAAATTAAAGATGTAAACTCTTTAAGAGTAAAATAAAAGTAATAGATGGATCTGGAACCTGACTGGAAATCCACATGAGTGCCAGTGGCAGCAGAATAACTGCAGGAGGCCCCTGCCCAAGATTCTGCTGTCCAGAATGAAAAGTTCTAAACTTCTAAAAACAGTCCTGGATGCTGTACTAAAGACTGATAAATAATCAATCAAAACAACAAACAGCCATCCACCTCATAGCTCCAACAATAATTATGACAAAGCTTAGCAAGTTAAACTTTGGCAAAAGGGGGGAATGATGTGGGCTATGGGTGGAAGGCTCTTTGTCTCTTCAGAGATAACCTAAGCTGAAGGCTGTGGGTGTGGAACGGGAAGAGGCTGCAGTCCTGCCCTTAGGGACAATGGCAACGGCTCCAGTCCCAGGAAACAGTTTAACAATGCAAGGGCTATAAACTTTAAGTATTTAGGGGAAATGCAAAAACCAAATATGCTAAAAGCTTATCTAGAATATCTGGAGTCCATGCTAAAAGCTTACCTAAGATGTGGAAGATATATATGCTAATTTAAGCCTATTGAGAACTGAAACAAAGGGACCATTTGGCCTTTCCTCTCTGTATAAAAGACATTTGAAAATCTTGTTCAGGGCTCGGAATTCAAACAGAAAGCTCCGGAGTCTGGCCGGCCATCAATAAACCATTTTTCCTTCTCAAAATCATTCCTGAGTCCTGGCCTCTCTATACTCAAATAATTGAACTTCTCTCAAATTCTACAACATTATGAGCAAATATATAATGAAAGGTCTTGAATCTCATGCCAAGAAATTTAAACTCCATTTTATGGTCAACAGAGAATCACTGAAGACTGTACCATGAAAAAGTAAAGGATTATATAGAATAATGATTATATGAATAATGATTATTATATTTATGTACATACTAATAACTGATGGCTGCATCTTAAAGGAAAGGAGGAAAGAAGGAAAGGGTTAGAGGAAAAACAGTTATCAAGTGATCACAATAGTCCCCATGACACCTATTTTAATAGTATCAATGGTGTGAAAAAAAGGGGTTAGAATTGAGACATTTTGACAGTCAGGTTAATAAAATTTGATGATATGAAGGATGAGGTAAACGTTGGGGTCAAAAACAACACCACTGCTGAGACTGACAGTTGCCTTTTCAGTATTTATTCTTCCTTTCTTATTTAATAACAGAGACCAGAATTTTAGCTGGGCCCATTTTTCCCTTTAAAAACCTATATTTTACACTTTCCATAGCTGGATGTGGTCCTAGAGTTAAATTCTAGTCTATGACTTATAAGTGCAACTTCTAGAAACTGTTACTAAAAGAGAAGGGTTTCATTCTTTCATTTCTTCTATCACTGCTGAGTTGTAGATGGAATGAGCTAAAACTCTACCAACCATCTTGTACTAGGAAGCAGATGCCAAATTCTAGAGCTGAGGCTCCAATCATCAGGAACAGGTAAATAGGAGCCTGAGTCACTAATGACTGTGCAGCAGTCACTGCAGCCCAAGAATGCTTCCTGCAAGACATTTTCACATGACCCAGAAATAAAGATAGAAATCTCTTTTTGTCATTCGTATTTTGGATTTTTATAGCATAGGTACCTAAGCTTAATTCTGGCTAGTTTTGTGACATCAAGGTTCCATAGCAGAAGTTATATAGCAGTCTTTGAATTCAGATACATTTTCATAACAAATGATCCCCAAATTTCCATGGCACAAAGTAATGAAGTCTTTTTTCTCACTTATGTCACATGACTATGCCTAACTTTAAGAGGGATGTGGAAGTGCCATCCTCTTGTATGCCTAGAAGGAGAAAAGAATCAAAATATTAGTTGATATTATATTTATAACAGAATTTTTAAAATGATGTTGCCTTTAATTAGAAAGAAAAATCAGAAGGAGGGAAAGGGGTAGAGAGAATGAATTTAATTATGGGCATCTTGCCTGTGGAGATCAGGTTTCTTGGTATGCAATATAAAATCAGAAATATGGATTTGTAGCCTGAGTGACCATTTGTATAGGGTTGAGACTCATCCCATGTACATAAAGAATTTGAATCAGTGGGCAAGGATGAAACCACCTGGGGCCAAATTTCAGAGGAGAGAAAATACATGACAAAACCTTGGAGAATGTAAGAGTGCAAGGAGAGGAAAAGGAAAGAGTCAGAAAGCATGAAGAGTAGACAGAGAAGGAACAGAAAATCCAGAGCAGAATAGAGTCACAGAATATAGATTTTTGCAGAGAAGTTATGTCAACTAAGAATGAAAAGATTTAAAGTATTTGAGAAAGCAGTTTTCAGTGGGATGGAAGTGGGGGAGCTAGATAGCAGGGAGTTATGGAGTAAATGGTGTGTGAGGTGGAACACATGATTTGAAAGTAGAAGCCAAGTGGAGAATAATAGAAAAATATATTAACCAAGATACACAGGAACCTAATCTACCTTAAATTTTTCCAGGAAGATGTGAATTTTAAAGATTAACATTTTACTGAAGAGTCATTTCAACTTTATAAGCACCCACTGAAAGCAGTATTAAATGTGGAATCTGATTTTCACCCTGCATTAATAGTTATCTGTGACCCTTTGTCCTGGCAGAACAAAACAGTTACACAAAAGACTTCCTAGTCATTTTCCCCCAGTGTAATTGTAGCATGCAAGAAAATAATGCCATAAAAAGAAAAACTTAATATTATTCAGAAAAATTCCTGAAAGCAAACACTGGCAATAACAAAGAATGAGCTACTTCTAAGCAGACTGGAGAGATTCCTGGTGTAGTTAATAAAGTGCTCAGTCTGCTAGGCATTGTCTCTTTTTTTTTTTTAAAGATTTATTTTTTATTTATATCTCCCCCCCCCCTTTCTTCCTCCCTAGCCCTGACCACTTACATAATCTACCTACCTAATTTTCACTTAGCAGGGTAAATTTTTTTCTTCAGTTATTTGCTTAACATTTTAATTTTGTATTGGTCTTACATCCAATGTGTAACAGTGAGGTCTGAAATGATTTACAAGGAAGATATTTAAATCTCTGTGTACATCCAAATTAAACTTTATTTTTACCAGTCTATGACAAAATTGTATTTAATATAAGCATGTGACATGCTGAAAGTCTTTCAATGGTCAATTAAAAATCTGAAGTGTAATGGATTGCTAATAAATTACAATAGTTTTACAAACTCTAAGTTAATTAAACTGAATTTTCTATTTGATTGTATAAAAATATTTTCATATTGAAAATGAAAATATCATTATACACATTTGCAGTTATAGGAATATTTTAAAGATAATTTGAACTACCATTTATTTAACTACCCATGTTTTAATATATTTTAAACAATTGGTTCAAATGTCCAGGTTCTAACAATTGCAAATTAATAAACTAGACATTGTGTCTTGCTTTTAAGCAACTTTGAATTAAATAATTTTATCTTGTAAAACTAATGAGGTACTTGGGGGGGGGGGGGGGAAGTAAAGCACATATTACCATAAGGTAGAAGGAAATTCCGATATCTTCCCAGTGCTTATAAACCATTGCCAAGGAAACCAATTTCTGGGTGTCTACATAGAATGAAGTTCACAATTCAGAGGGTCTATCTGTTGAGCTTTGCCTTACTTTTCCAGAGCTGCTATCACAAATACCACACAATGGGTTGACTTCAACAAAGGAAATTTATTGACTCAATTTTGAGACTAGGAAAAGTCCAAAATCATGATCTCAGCAAGATTTGCTTCCTTCTGAAAATCTGTAACATTCTGGTGCTGGCTACTAGCAATACTCGGGGTTCCTTGGTTTGTATTTCTGCCTCCAGTTACAGGACAAAGTCTTCTCCTTTCTTACTTCTGTGGCTCTAGGTTCTTATTATAAGGCTTCCAGTAATCTAGATTAAGGCCCACCCTCATTCAGTTAGGCCACATCTTAACTAAGAATAACATCTTCAAAAGCTGCCATTTACAATGAGTTTACGCCCAAGGGACTGTTATGTTTGTTGGGGCACATAAATTAACCTACCACAAGATTACAAGAATATGTACTGATTTAATGCAGTGACGGTAGTCGAATTCATTTTCTGAATGAAAAATTGTTTCACTGGACTTGAGAAGGTTTAACAAATTAATCGAAGTTAATTATATAGTGTGGTAAGATTACATTGCGTACCCCAGTTTAGACATGCTCTTAATCTCCATCCACATTCCTGTACGTGAGAACCTACTATAAATGGGACCTTTCAAACATGTTATTTTAGCTATGGTGTGGCCCAACTGAGTGAGGGCACACCATAATCTGCATTATGGAAGGTCTTTATAAACAAAAGAAATTCAAACAGAAAGAGAAAGCCATGGGGAGGAGCCAGATCCAGATCCGGAAGCAGGAAGTGTGCAGGAACCAGGAAGAGAAAGGAGAGTACATGGCGGAGGAGATGAGGTGGATTTACAAGCGGAGAGGTCCCAAGGATCCCAGCAGGGCAACACCAGAATGTTACAGACATTACGGAGCCAGAAACCGAGAGCCAGAAAATTCCCATTGTTTAAACCACTCGTCGTGTGGTATTTGTCATAGCCGTGGGACAAACTGAGACAGAGGAGTGAGCTTGAATCTGGTTAGAAAATTTTTTATGCAATGAGCTAAACTGGCACCTGAAAAACAATCTAAACAGTATATTGGCAAGGAAGCAGCATATACTAGGGTTGAAGAAAAAAAAAGTATGCTTCTAGGTTTCTCACTAATTTTCTGCATTGCCTTCTTAAAATTACTTAACTGGTCTGTTTTTAATTAATGTAAATTGTCATGATAATAATACATATGCCTTGAGAATAAATTTGTTCCCTGAGTGATTGTCAGTAGAGCTTCCAATTTACAATTAAGAGGCGCCATAGCATCAGTGAGAAGGTATTACCAAAACACCATGTTCAGAGCTAGTACCAACCCATGGTGAGTGGTGGAAAAATCAGTTGGCCCCTAAGCCTTCATCAGAGAGCAGGATATTAAGACTCACTTGGAAAGAGTTAGAGAATATATCTTGATGGGCTATGGGTACTTAAAATAGTGTAGTAGATCGCACGAGTAGAATGGATGAATATGAAAACTAAAATAAGATCTGGAACTAGGGTAGAAATTTTGAATTCTTACCAAAATATTTTAAGTAAATCTAATTTGGGGAGAATTCAGATAGCATACACCATGCTTCTAGTCCTCATTTCTATTCCTTCATTTGTAAATTCTCAGGCACCTTTTTGTGGGAAAATATATTTCAGATTTGATGAGATGTAGAATTTGTTTCCCCCTCTTCCCAAGTCGTGTTGATTCTGTACAGAAATTTTTGTTTACAAGATCTTGGTTAGTGTGGAACTGATTGTGTCAGCAAACAGGTGGTTCTTAATTACCATGACCAAGTGAAATCTGAAGACATTCTATTTTCCTGCAAAACTTCATTCTTAAACATCCCATAAGGGAAATAACTGAAAGCAAATCACGTTTTTAGAACTCCAGGTTTCTCAGGTGATGGAGAAATGATGCGGTATTCTTTGAAGCAGACACAGTGCAGGATTGCCGTGGACGGCAATAAATTGGAGAGGGGTCTCTAGAAGCAAGCACCCATCACTCATTGCGGCTGATGGTTGCCATATGGAAATAAACCTGCAGTCTTCCAGATCATCCACTCTTTAAAGACAAGACAGAAATCTGGACCTAAATATAAAAATCACCTGGTTCTTAAAACAACTCTTTAAAAAATTAAAAAAAAAAAAATCTCATCCAAACAAATCCTACCTGTGGACCTAGTCTGACTAGCTGATAGGCTGCTGATTTGAAACCTCTTCTTTAAAGATGTTTTTTGTTTCAGGTTTTAAAATACATTGGTGAGAAATAATTTCTTTATTTTCAAACAATTAAAATCCTGTTATTGACTATATATAATTTAGGCATGACAATGTCCCAGGTACCGTGAGGTAAACAAACGTAAGGTATGACCACAGCTTTATAGAACTGGAGAGGAAGCTAGTACTAAAACCATAAAATGAATCACCAGTGTTCATTTTGGCCATTTTACTACATATATATTTAATTTTCAATGGCAAATTAACAATTTAAACTCCACTCGATGTGGGAAAATAAAGTAGGTAAGATACCCTAATGCTTGGAAATGAATGGCTCCCTCTAAATCATGAGAAAATTTTCTTGCTCCTGGGATTTTTGCTTGCTAAGCAAAATAACTGTCCTATTTTCCCTTAAAGGAGAATTAGGATTTTGTTGTTATTTACAAAGCTCTAACTTCAGTGTTTCACATATGGTAGTTTTTAGGAGAGCTGAATAACTTCTAAGCATGGCAGGGAAATTTCTCACTGAATTAATGTGATAGGATATCTTAGGTAAGCAGGAGAAAATGAGTCTTAAACTAATTGATTTGAAGTAAGAGCAATTTTAATTGGGTGGTTCATTTGTAATCCCTTTTTTCTTTGTAGTTTAATGGGTAACTGAATGAAAGGGAATGATCAATTTCAAGGGACTAAAAAGCATTGATACCTTCCTTGTTAAGTTTTGCAAAGGCTGTTTCTTCCATCAGCTGAAGATAGGAGTATTTCCCCCTAAAATTCTTTAGATTTCTTTTTTCATATAAGCAGTCTTTTCAAAAGACAACTCCTTTCATTTTCTGCACCAAGAGTTAAAACTTGGTGCCACTAATTGCCCAGGAAACTTTTTTAAAAATTTCTTTCCCCTTCCCCTCCAGTTGTCTGTTCTCTGTGTCCATTTGCTGCGTGTTCTTCTTTGTACACTTCTGTTGTTGTCAGTGGCACGGGAATCTGTGTTTCTTTTTATTGCTTTTTATTGTGTCAGCTCTCCAGGCGCCATTCCCGGGTAGGCTGCACTTTCTTTCGCACTGGGTGGACTCTACTTGCGCATGGGGCTCCCTACGCGGGGACACCCCTGCATGGCAGGGCACTCCTTGCGCGCATCAGCACTGCGCATGGGCCAGCTCCACACGGGTCAAGGAGGCCCGGGGTTTGAACCACGGACCTCCCATGTGGTAGACGGATGCCCTAACCACTGGGCCAAGTCTACTTCCCCCAGTAAACTTTTTATACTATACCTCCATGCATCAAATCCTTTTGCTCCCTCGTCCCTGACACCTTCCCCCAAATCGGGGAGGATTGAGCTGGCTCTGCACTAGGGAGCCAGCCAGCCCCGTGTGTATCTCCCAGTGTGGCTCTATTGTGTTATCTTTTGTCAAAAACAGCTCTGAGACTTTACCAATGCAGTAGAGATAAGAAATGTACACTTTGATGAATGTTTAGTTAGGGTGAAAATAGATAATAATAATTATTATTATTTATAGTTGCTCAACCCTGGCCCCTTCACTTTCCTTTTGACTTTACTGCTCACTTTTTTGTTTTTATCTGTTCTTCTGTTGGCATTTTGGGGTGTGCTCAGAAGCATCCAAAGGAAATGCTTTGCTCCATTGGTGATACAAAGTGTCGGAGAGGTTTGATGTCTGCAACCCAGAGGGGTGTCTGTAATTGTTCTCCCCTCAGAGTAAGTATAGAGTATATTTAATTTTTACTCCGTTATTGTGATACTCCTGAGAAATCTTTCACAGACCAAGTTAAAAATCAACTATTGAATATGTGCTCAATGTCCTGGGGGTTGTATAGGATCTAATAAAAGGCCAAACCTTCATCTTGAGAGAGTCGCCATATAGCCAGTTAGGCAAAATTAGCTTAAAAAGGTCAAGGAAAAGATAAGGCAACAGAGAAAAATAAGAGATAAAATTAATTGGAGAGAGGCCCACATTTGAGCAATAAGGAAGCTTTCAGGAGGTTTGGATTTTGTGAGCTCTAGAAATGATAGATGAATGAAGCTGTAACAGGTCTAGAGGTCTTTGTCATAGATGTGGATTCTGAGTTGGGCTTGGAGGACTAGAAGGGGAAGAACATTCAGGCTGTGAAAGGAACCCAAGAGGCAGGAAGGTGTATGTCCTATCCCATTTTCTCAAAGCTCCCCTCTTTGCTTGGAAACTCCTGCTAATCAATGCTAACAAAGCACCGGAGGCCAAGTCAATATGTTACCCAGTTGGCGCCATACCTACTTACTATAATTGCTCTTCTAATTTGACACAGCTCTTTATCCCCACAAGTACAAGAGGCCAGGCCTCTTAGGCAAATATATTTAGATCCAGGCTGCCAAGCAACTGCTTCTTTTGCCGACACCCTGAATATTTGAAGCTATATCCTCCATTCCCCACACAGGTCTTGATGATCTAGGTAAAAAAAGACATCTAGGTAACAAAACTAGCTCAGGTTTGCCATGCTATACAAGTTTTAAAAACAACCTCCTGTCTCTCTCCCCACAAATAGTTCATTGTTGAAAATCCCATCTCAGAAATTCTGATTTGGAGAAGGAAAAAGGAAAAATGATTGCATTGATCATTACCTCGTAGCATTTGGCTCTAGCACTTTCTTCTAGAAGCTGAAAAGTAAAAACGGACATTTGAAAGAGGAGAGATGAAAGGTAGTACCTACAAAGGCACCACTTTATTCTTTAAATGAGACAATGAAAGAGCAAAATGACAGAAGCTCCCTAGGAAGATCTCCTTCTGGTTGGTTTTGGTTTCTGGACAGATTTATACTACAAACAATGTTATGTTTATCCCGTGATGATCGACTTAAACGGTAGGACAGAAATGGAGTTTGTAAGAAATTTCATACTCATATATATGCATAACTGAATTATACATGTACACTTGTTTATTTGCTCCCAGTGTGTACTTTTATTTAAAATATGCCCCTGGCCCTCCCTCTCTCTTGGCAGCTGGGCGTCTAATTATTGAATTTGTGTCAGCTGCTTTGTTTTGATTTCACTTTTACTGACTTTGTTGTAAAGGAGTTTTATTTTCCCTGCTTAAAGGATCAATGTATTCTCTTTTTCTTCAGAAAAGTAGACAACAACTATTATTTTAAAAATTTATGCATTATTAGCAACCCTTTGGATTTATTTGCTGCCTTTAAGAACTTGTTTATTTTTACTTATTACATGGATAAAGAAATCACTCAACACATCCTTTAAACTGTGGCTAAAGCTGTAATTTTTATGCCTTCATTTTCATTTTCCCTTTCATGTGTATAAAAGGATGAATTTTTGGAACTGAGATAGTTGTAATTAAAAGCCCCCACCATAAAGAACACAATATTCTTCTGGCTTGAATATTGTTTCTTGTTAATGATGGCTAAATGAGTAAAGGAAAAGAAGGCATGCTAAAATAGTATTTGAAAGAGTCACTGAGTAGACTCTAGAGGAACAGAATATTTCTAATATATAACAATCCCTTCTAACGTTCATGTCATATCATATAGTTACTTTGGGAAGGAAGGAAATAGGGGCCCTAGTCCTTACTTTACCACTTAGTTACGTTAAACTTCCCTGGTTGTCATTTTCCACATCTGTAAAATTAGAGGCTTGAAATATGACTCCGAAGTTGGCCTTAGCTCCACATTCTCTGACTCATTCAATCTAAATAAATGATAGCAGCATTTTTGCCTTTGGCTCTTCAAAGTTCTAGTGGCTATAAAAACAGGTTAGTCATGAGAGGCCACGTGGTCAAGTAGGAATAAAGAAAGAGAACTGTCTTCGGCATTCCTTAAGTGACCGTGTCCTCAAATATGGAGAACAGGGGCACCCCCCTACAGGGCCACGTGAGGGCTGGCAGTGGGGTAGTGAGTTTGGTGTCAGGACTTAGTTCTTTGTCAGGGTTTCAGGCATTTGGTACAGGGAAAATACTTTAATAGAACTTTCAGCAACTTACCACAGAAGATTCATTGTGAATTCACTTGCTACAGCATAGACTAATTGAATTTTAGAGTTTGAAAGGATCTTTGCAATCCTTTAGTCCAACCCTGTCATTTTGCAAATGAGGGAACAGACACTCCAAATTTTGGTGACTTGCTAAGGCCATTTGGCAGGTTAGTTGAAATGCCAGGAGAATTCTTGCCTGTTAACCTCCAGTCAGGCTTTCTTTCTTGATACAGCTCAAACCAGAGACCCAAGAGGACTGACTGTGGAAATGTAGGTGTCTCCACCCTGATTGTACCTTGGGATTATCGATTTCAAAACATTGCTGTGGTGCCTAGAGTCTACCCTGGAGGGAGAAAGAGTAGCTTCTCACATAGGGTTAATGGGCATTTCCCCAGGATCACAGTGAAAATCCCTGACCATAAGAAAGCGAATTATGTCTGCAGCTGAAGCAGACCTTGGGTAAGACAGGCTGTCATCAACAGCAGTTCATCATAGACTCTGAGCATTGCTGCCTCCAATTGCTATCTACATGCATGGAGTTTTAATTTGCTAATACCTGCCTAAGGCTCTGCATATAAGACTGACTCAGTGTCCTTGCCATTACTAATTTTTACAGTGTTTATTTGCAGGCAATTTAAGAGCTGTAGTTCCCTGCTGGTATTTGAATTATCTCTTGAGCTGTATAACGTTTGGATTTGAATATCCTCATCAGCGATGGTTTGTTCTTGTTTGTCTTGCTGTGCTGAGTCGGAAATTTATATACAGGTAGTACTGAACCCAGCAGAGAGATGGAACTGGGGAATGGGTTGCCTGAGCCAGCAACTAGAAAGAAGAAAAGGGTCACACAGGCAAGCAATACGTCTCCATTCACATCCACTAATTCTGAACTGGGTTTCAACTCCAAAGAGGTACAAGATCGAGAGCCAATCACATCATTCACCAATCACCCTAGACCCCTATTACACACATCTTATACTGTGATGCCATGAGGGTGAACTAAAAACTTAACATTGAGTGAGTCTTAAAGGATGAAAGAAGGCCCTAAAGGTCCATTTGCAGCTTATGAAATATGGATGTGAAAGAGATCTGCATTTTTGGCCTTGGTGATGGTCAAAAGTTTATGAACTGACTTGTATGAGGAGGACTCTTCACAGCAACACTTAGCAGGGGGTGTAGTGGAGAGAGCACTGGAATAGGAGTCAAGATACTTGGGCTTGTTTGATCTCATTCTCAAATTCTGAACCTCTAAATTGGAATAATTTTTACTTATCTCACAAGGTTACTGTATAAGTCAAGAATAACAGTGCTTATAAAATACTTTGGAAATGACAAAGATCCAGACAAATATCATTTTTGTTACATCATAAATAATAAGTTGTAGAAAAGTAAGAAGAGAAAGATGAGAAAGTGGCAGATATTACTACTTTCTTTAATTTATTAATATTAATTATGTTGTATTAATATTAATATTTCTCCCTACTTGTGATACCCATTGACTAGTACCATGGTCATTTGTTCATTGAAAACATTTTTTGAGCAGCAACTATGTACCAAGCACTGTTCTAGGTAATAGGGATAATTCAGAGAGCAAACGGATATATCCCTGTCCTTATGTGGCTTACATGCTAACTAGAAAATTATATAATGTTTTAGATGGTGGCAAGAATTACAGATCAAAGAAAAAGTAGAACAGCATAAGGAGGACTAGGAGAGCCAAGGTTAAGGGAAATTTTAATGGGATGGTCAGAGTCAGCTTTACTGAGTAGGTAATATTTGAGCAAAGAACGCGAGTTGGTGAGGGAGCTTACCTTTCACGCACCTGGAGAGGGGCATTGCAGGCAGGACTAGAGAGCTTAAAGAGGGTGGGGTCACGCAGATCCTTGTGACGTGGGCTTTCTTCTGAGAGAAATGGTGGCCCTGGGAGGGTTTGCGCATGGGAGCTTTAACAGTACCAGAATGCTGGCTGCTATGTTGAGAGGTGACCCTTGGGAGGCAGTGGCAGTGGGAAGAGAGGCTAAAAGGCAAGGCAGGATTCTAGGAGAGGGATGGTGGTAGCTCTTGCCAACCTGTAGAGGTGCATACAGTCAGAGTTGAGTTGATGTGACAGCTCAGATGCTAGATTGTTACTTTGGTTAGAAACTATCTTCTATTTAGGATTTACCTATACCTATGGCTAGTATCTTGGGATGACATTTTAAAGCATGTCCTGTAGTAATAGAGATTGTAAGACATTTCTACCAGCAGTATTGTGGGTGGGTCTCATTATAAGAACTGATAGCATGCTTATCTAATTTATTATTTTAGAGTTGAAAAGTTAAAAAAAAAAAAAAGCTTTAGTGTAAGCATATTAAAACCTAGTCCCTGTTCCAGGCTCCATAGTCTTCTTTAAGAATGGAAAGGGTTTTTAAAATTCATGGTAGAATATGAACTCACTCAATGTAAAAGAACTCCCACTGGTAAGAAATTCGAGAGGTTTTTCTTTTAATGCTAGGGCTTACTTGTGTGCTCTTTACTTGAAGATTTTATTGAGGAAAAAGGATATCTATGTTACTTTCAAGATATTTATATTGGTATAAAATATAATTTTTATTTTAAAACTTTATAATAGGAAATCATAATTTGAAAACTCTGTCTTCTAACTAAATGGAAAAAGCTATGATTGTGAACCTCCCTTCCTTAACTCTTGAAATGTATTATTATATTTTTAATAATAATGTATTTAATATATTAAATCTATCCCATATTGTATATTTATAATATGTAAATTGTATTAAATACAAAAGAATGTATTAAATCTATATCATATCTTAGAATTTACCAGAAATGTCTTGAGCAAACATCATTGCAGTGCTCTTTGTAAACTTTACAAGTGACCTAATTTGTAAGTTTTATTCAATTTTCTTCTTTAATTTAGCCCTTTAAGATCCTTGAGAATTTGGAAGTGCTTAAATTTATCACCTTTGAACTTTTCAATAAGGGAAGGAAAACAAACAAGAACCTTTGATGCCAAGAGTGCTAGAGGGCATTTATTTCCTCTCAAAGCAGACTAACTTTCTTAGTTGAGGATCATCATAATTTCTTTGGGAAAGATGTTGGCAACCACTGAGTTTGTTGACAGAGTTTTTCTAGTACCCTTAGGCTATGAAGGTAGCAGACACTTTAAATCTCTTAGAGAAAATATTTTATACTCCTTTGAATCTGAATTTGTTTGCCTTTTCCTCTCCCCAATTCAATTGTCTTCTGGAGATTTTCAAACAAACTTTGTGCGGAGTAATCAAAATTCAGGGCTTTATCTATCCTTGTGACTTTATGTATATTTCAAAAACCTCTCCAGATTCTCATGGGACATTCAATCTTAATTTATTTTGTAATCCCAACAGTGGTCTCGACTATCTCTGATTTTTTTATCCTGTTTAGGGAAATAGATACATATCAAGACAGATTTCTCTAGTTTCTTCAGCTAGTTTCAATTTGGTTTAGTGCTATTCACCAAATATTTCTGGCTTCTGCTTGCCAGACCTACATATGGCAGCATTGCACTTCTTTGCCCCTACTTGTTTTAGCCAAAGAAATGTGAATAGCAGTGATGTCAGTTCCACTCAGAAGCTTTAAAAGCCAGTGCATGATTTACCACATTCACATTTTATTGCCTCAAAAAAATGTGAGAGCAGAGAGAAATGGAACCCTTCAAATAGATCTCCAGCCAACTCATGATGGATTTAGAGTTGGAGCAAGAATTAAACTTTTGTTTTTGTCAGCCTCTGTTATTTGGGGATTGTTGGTTAATACAATATAACCTACATTTTCCTGACTGATGTAACAGCCTCTAAATTTGTACTTCAAATCAAAATTTTCTTTCCCTTCCAGGTTTTAAAATTTCACTTAATGCCAATTTAAAATTTAGCATTGCGAGAATTAAACTGGGCTCATACAAACATCTGAACAACTTGCTTGATTGTCCAGTTGACACTGAAGAAAACTTGAACTCAGAAACATAGAGCCAAATGATCCAAACTATACATATACTAATCCATCCCGACTTCCCTGATTCAAAAATCCAGTTGACCAGTCTATACTTATAGAGGCTGTGAATGTCTGTTTTGGGACATTCTCATCATAAAGGTTCTGGTCATCAAAAAGGGTCATGACAACCTGAGGAGCTTACTAAGGACATTCCAATTGCAATAATCAAAAAGATAGGTACTTTTGTTCCAAGTAAGTATGTTCCTCTAACTCTAAAGAAATGTTTAAATTATTTTTTTTCAACTAACTAGGTTTATTAGTTTTCTGTTGCTACATAACAAACCACCACAAACTTCAAGGCTTAAAGCAAGATAAATTTATTATACCATAGTTTCCACGGGTCAGGACTCCAGCATGTTTTATTTGGGTCCTCTGCTCAGGGTCTCACAAAGCTGAAATTGAGGTGTCAGCCAGCTGTGCCTTCATCTGGAGGCTCATCTATGAAAAGATCTACTTCCAAGCTCCCTCAGTTTGTTGACAGAATTAATTTCCTTGTAGTTATATGACTGAGGTCCCTGTTGGTTTGTTGGCTGTTGGCTGCAGACTGCTCTCAGCTCCAAAAGTGGCTCTTAGGTCTTGCCATGTGGTCCCCTCTAAGTGCTTGCATCTTTCCAATCTCTCTCCATTCCTATAAAACACAGAGTCATATAATTGTGAGGTAATCATGGAAATGGGTGTCACATCACCATTTGCCATATAACATAACCTAATCAAGAGGGTGACTATCCCATCATACTCACGTGTTCCAGCCACACCCAATGGCTGGGGATTGTAAAAGGCATGAATACCAGGGAACAGGAATCTTGGGAGTTGTTTTAGAATTGTGCCTACTACATGGAATCAAAGCTGTACAGAATACACAAGGAAGGGTGGGGACCAGATCAGGTTGTATTCCTAAGGCAGCTATTGTGATCCCTCTCACCACGTGAAGCCATAAGACCTTGATATGTGAAACCCCAAGGTTATTCCATTTGAATACCTTTACCCACTCAGTTTCTCTCCTCTTATTTTCAGAAACTCTGTTGAATCCCTTTCCTTTTTAACCCTCCCTTGTCCTAGAAATGCCTGTCCCCAAATTTCTAAACAAGAGGAATTTGTAGTGACAATATTGTTGGAGATAGGTGCTAGTGTATGGGAGAGTAGGCTTAAAGTTTCATTTGTGAAAGATCTTTTTAATGATTGAAAAACAAAAAACGCATTTGCTTAGCAAAAAAGGTTATCTGATGAATATTTGATAAGAAGAACGTAGGGAATTGAAAAGATCATATTTGTATTTTAGAATGCTTTCTGTATGGCGCTGGTGAAGACTAGAGTGGGTGTGTGTGTGTATGTTAAGGGAGGTAGTATTACTGGATAAAGGGAGATTCCTAATTAATGCAATTGACCAGGGATTGGCAAACATTTTCTATGAACTGGATAGTAAATACTTAGGCTTTGTGGTCCTGTCTTTGTCATAGCTACTCAACAGGCAACTCTGCTGGTGTAGTATAAAAATGGCCATTGTTGGTGTGTAAACAAATGGGCATGGCTCTGTTTGATAAAACTTTTTTTATTTACGAAAGCAGATATAGGATGGAATATGGAGCACAGTAATAGACACAACAGCACTAAAGCAATAGTAGTGGAGTTGGAAACAACATAGATTTGATTAATAACATATGTTTTGAGCACCCACTTTGCAGTAGCCACTCTTCTGAGCACAATGAAAAAAAAAAAACAGGAAAAAAAAAATCCCTGCCTGAATAGAATTTTCATTCTTGGAAAATTTAAAATACCAACATTCTACCATGTAGTTCACCTATTATTAGGGAAAGGAAGATGATGAAGACCTACTTCAACTCACAATAATTCATTTTGAGGAAGGGATGGCCATGTGTTGTGTGAAAAGCTTCGGGTTAATTAGAGCTGGCTTCCTCAGTTATACATTGACTCATTTTAAAAGTCTATACAACGTATTACAGTGTGTTTTCTGTTCAACGTATTGTCAATAAAATAATTAGCATATACAAGAAAATATTTCCAGGTGAACTGTCTCAGTCAGAAAATGAATTTCGCACAAGGGTGAATAATTTGAACATATAATGAATTGTACAAAATCGGCACAGCAAAGAATGATAAAATGAGTGCCTCTATCTTAGATCTTAAACATGCAGCTGTTCTTCTGGGTCAAGTGGTGATTTTCACAGAAAGGCTGATTTCTCATCCATTTATGGAAAATGTGAAGTGGATTTTGGTTTAATAGGGACATTTAGTTCCCTCTTTTTTGTTGACCTTTGCTAGCCCTTTACAGTTTTCCACTGCACATTCAGGCAGCCGGCTGAGAGTAACTTCTCACATCATTCTGATGAGGAATTGTGTTGTGAATTATTGCCATTGAGAAACTATGACATGGATGATGGAAGAGTGACCTGCTGGTTTTGTCAACAATTTGCATCTCCTAAACTACATTTGAAAAGTAACCATAGGCCTAATTGTTTTTTCTTAAATACTTAACAGTTGTTAGCTATTATAAAATATTGAGGCAATGGCATTATAACCAGCATCTGCTCTTAAATGCCCTTAAAATTGTTACTGCCAGACTGAAAGGATATTTCTTATAACTGTGGGATGTTTATTCTTCCTGTGTCTTCTAGGGTATATCTTCAAATCAATGTAGTTTGCACAGGGCATTTTTCAAGCCTCAGAGACTTTACATATCTTACCATTACTTTTTTTAGTGATAATGTGCTAGGTTCTGTGATTTAATACAGGGCATAGGAAGAATCAGTACAAATATGGGAGAGTACTCTGTGGCAGGATTTATGTCAAAGGGTTAATTGAACTTCCAGAAGGCCAAGTAGACCCAGCTTAGAAGCTGATATTTTAGGAGTATAGGAGAATGCTAGAAAAGGATTTCCATCACCCATTGATGACTCTTAAGGCTACAATATTTTAAATAGTTTAAATATTTCAAATAAATTCTATCAACCTTGCAACCAAAATTGGAATTAGGTATGAGAAATCCATGTCTTGCAGTGGGGAGAGAAGGAGAGCCTGTGACAGCAGAGTAGGGAAAGTATCACCAGGGCAAAGTGTTAAGAGTAAGAAAGTAAGAAAAGTCTGCTAGTTGTCAGTGCTGGTTGGTATCCAGTGACCATTCTGCCTTCCTCAATCCAACCAAAATTTCAATTTTCTACACTTCCCTGTATGACCTTATCCAATCTCCGGTTATAGATCTTAATCCCTCTACAGGTTTCCTAAATTTCCCTAATCATAAGACTCACATGAGAAGCTTGTTAAATATATAGATTACCAACCCATTCAACTGAAATTCAGATTCACTAGGTTTGAGTTGGAGTCTCAGAAAACTGCTTTTACCAAATATACCCAAAGGGGTGCTGATGCAAAATACCAGAAATCAGTTGGTTTTTATTAATATAAAAGGTATTTATTTGGGGTAGAAGCTTATAGTTATCAGGCCATAAAGCATAAATTACTTCCCTCACCTACGTCTGTTGCCACATGTTGGAACAAGATGGCTGCTGGCGTTCAGTCTTCCTCTTCCTCTTAAGGCTTGATGGTCCCAGCTTCTTCCAATATCAGCTGTAGGCTGGTGTAAGTTTTGTCTCTCTCTCTCAAAGTTTGTTTCTCTCCAGGCTCAGCTGCTTTGTTTTCTCCACAAGGTCAGCTGTGAACCATCAGGTGAACGGTTCATCTCTCTTCTAGGGGCCTGTGTGTGTCTAATCAAGCCTTGTCTCTGCTCCTCTGTATGTTTTCTTCCCAGGCTCCAGCATTAAACTCCATCCTCCCTTCTCTTCAGTGCAGTTGTGATTCCCCACATACCAAGGGGGTGGGGACTCAATGTCCTACTGATGTGGCCCAATCAAAGTCTTAATCATTATTTAATCTAGTAAAAGTAAAACCTCTGAATTCAATAATTCAATATAATCTAACATGCCCAGAAGAAAAGACCAGTCCACGAACATAATCCAATATCTATTTGTGGAATTCATAAACAATATTAAATTGCTACACAAAACATTTGCAAATAGTTGCAAGAAATCTCGCAGAACTCAAATTTCCTTCCCCAATCCATGAACTTGGAAGAAAAGGATAGTTGCATGAAGGAAAATGCTAGAAGTAGTGTATGAGCCAGGCATTCTTACATACCTTCGTGACATTAGGAAAGTTGTAATTAAATGGAGTTAGCTTCATTGGTGCATGGCAAAGATCTGGTGGCATGTATTAGTCCAGGGGTGGGCTGGTGATTTAAAATGGTTCACAGAGACTAATGAGAAAGTCTTTCATTACAGGGTTTATTGAAAAGGGTTTTCTTTCTGGTTTTCCCAAAGAAAAAACCAACCCAAAAAAACAAGAACAACGAAAATATAGGTGGCCCAGTTGTTGGCATCTTACAGTGAGGGCAGTTGGTCTTAGGATGAAATCAATGCTGTTTGAGAGCAGAAAGAGAAAATAAACGAGGGACTTTAATGACAAAATGAGCCATCAATCGAGTAACCCTAAAGCCGATGCTGCCTTAGGATCTTTAGTTGTGTGTGACAATCTATGTCCTTATTTGTTAGGCAAGTTGCATTTTCTGTTACTTGCAGGTAAAAGCTTTCTAATTGATATACTGCTTGTGCTTTTTGTTTAGAGACATGTTCTTGGCATTAGAAAAGTAGTTTGGGAGAAGTTACCTCTCAATTTGCTACTATTATCAAGTAAAATTATAGTACACTATTAGTCCTAATCATTTCTCTTTGATAAGTTGACACCTAGAGAAGAGTGGTCAATTTTTTGCAATTATGTGATGAATACATTTCAGGACCAACATCCACATCTTTTGTGTCTTTTATACTAGTAACTATGAAAAAGTAATTTACTGGTTTAGAAATATATGAAAGTATGCTTATTTGAAAATAAATTCAGTAAACAAAATTGGTTAAATGCCAGAGTAATAAACATTCCTAGTTTATGTTTTGAAGATATTTAATTTTCTATGTAAATATCCTGTGTAAAATATTCATGCTCATTTTAGCTCTGAGATAGGCTTCTGGGTCTCAGCCTCTGACTCTGGATGAGTAGGTATCATTTTCCCTTCTAGGTATCTTTTTATATTTGGGTGCCTCTATTGGGCAGATTGTGCCCTTCCTCTCACTAAATGCCTTTTTGTATAACCTACTGGATTATACAGGAGACTAAAAAGTCTCCCTGGGGTCAAAAAGATCAGAAAACCAACACTTCCCCATAAATTGTATATATAAAAATATATTGGATGGATAATACAGCTTGTATGAAAGGACAATGGAGTTTTTGCATAGAAATAAGGAGTCTGAATTTGTGTGAAGACTGAAAAGCAAAAGTTAAGGATTTGAAAGGAATAGTGACTTCCTATTCCATTTGAAGCTGGACCCATCTTAGTCTAACTGCAAGAGTACACTCTAGGGAAATGGCATGTTTGTACATGTGTGTGTAAGTACTCATTTACTTTTACATGCATGGTAAATTCATTAATTCATTGAACATGCATTTATTAAACTATGCCAAGCACTAATTTTACAGGTGATATAATAGGGAGATTCCTTCTGCCCTCAGGGAGCTTCAGATACATTTCCATGAGTAAGTGATCCAATATGGGAAGTTCAGAATAATATGGGAGTCTACAGGATTGGTACATGATCCAGACTAGGTGAGCAGGGGGAGGGGAAATTCATTCTTTAGGGAAATGATGGCTAGGATGAGATCAGAAAAAAAATTCCAGGCACTTTATTAGTGAGGATGTGGCTATGACAGAGTGTACGATGCTTTTAGAGAGCTGAAACACTCTCAGACTGGCTGCAGTATAGACTTCTGTGGGACTGCAGCATGAGCTGAAGAAGTAAGGAAGAGTTGGATCATGTCAGTCCTTCTAACCAGTGTTGGAGTAATAGCAATACTAGCACCAGTGAGAGCCATTGAAACATTTTTAAGCAGGGAAGGGAGTGGTATGAAAGATTTTCGTATTAGAAAGTTAACTCAATTTATGGTGAAACATGGTAGAAATACTTCCATTTGCCTCTCCACAATCAATAAAATTTTGCCATACTGTATTTATTCAATGTAGGTTGGGTTTGAAAAAAAACAGCTTGCATTTTGTATCTTTGGGTTGAAATCTCAGCTCTATCACTTAAAACTATGATCTCAAATATGTTACTTACCCTCAGTTTTTGTGTTGTAAAAATATGAAAATATCAATATATTGCCTTCAGGGCTTTTATGGAGTCAAGTGCTGTAAATGAGAATTTAATGTGAAAGCATTAAACACTGCCAGCTGTAGGCAGACTCTTTTGTTCCAAGTAGCAGAAACCCACCTCGAGCTAGGGAAGGTCAAGGGGAAGGAATTGTTATAAGTATATTGGCATGTCCATCAGAACCCAAGGGCAAGAATGGAGCTTGGCTTCATTGATAGCTGGAATCAAAAACTTGAAAACTGTAAACATTCTACAACTTTCATCTACACAGTAACTTTCACCTCATTCCTTGTCTCAGTCAGCTATGGCTGTTGATGTAAAATTACCAGAAATGGGTTGGCTTTTATAAAGGGAAATTTCTGGGGAGGGGGGGGAAAGCTTACAATTCTGTGAAGTGTCCAAATCTGGCATCATCAGAGATGCTTTCTCACTAAAGGTCAGCTCCTGGCAGATCCTGGAGTTCTCTCAAAATGATGGCTTCCTCTCCCTGTGTGTCTCTGCTTCCAGTTCTCAGTTTATATAAGACCCCAACAAGAGGGCAGAGACCTAACCTGGTTCATGCCTCACTAACAAAGTCCAATCAAAGGCCCTAAATCAATCTAATCAAGTGATCTAACCAAAGGTCCCTTAACTAAATCTAGTCAAAAGGCCCCATCTACACTGCTTAAGAACATGATTTTCTGGGGTCCACAAAAGACAAATCAGTACATTCTCTAAGGGCTAAATTTGTCTGCTCCTCAGTTTTTGTGGCTATGAAAAGCATGGGGTTGATGTTGACATTTCTTCTGTTCAAGGTAATGTTGCAGCAAACCCAGAAGACCTGAGTGGCAGAGAAACCCAAACGGCACTCAGAGAAGTGGAGGAACAATTTTATTATGCGAGGGCCCAGAGGAGAATCAATCTCCAAATTCTGAGCGCCGTCTTATGGTTTTCACAGGTTTATACAGGGCCTTATGTGGAATTAACATGCTTCTCGCTCATTGTCTAATATATTGCTGGGCTGGTGGGTAAATTTTTTTTACTGTAATATGTAGGCAGAGTTATAGAAGCAGAAAGCAAGAGTGGTCAATTAGATTGTTTCTTGCAAGGTCATTTTCTTGCAAGGGAGTTACAGAAGCAGAAGGCAGGAGTGGTCCATTAGATAGTCTCCTGCAAGGTCATGCTCTCCTATTTCTCAACAGTAGCAATCAGAATGCATTGAAATTTTTTAGTTTCATTTCTAAATTTCTTGGGAGGGATTCTGCTTTTCTGATTTTAATGTACATGTTTATTCTGTACCAATTTACTGTGGTTAGTGGGTGAGTTCATGTACTAATATGAGGGTGGGAATATTCCCCCAGGAGAGGAGTAATTCTTCAAAGGGATCTAAAAGACAGGGCCTCAGAAGAAAACAAATGGCCCACTCAGATTAGGATAATCCAAGGAGAATTTCTATAAAAAGTGACTAATTACAAAAATGTAGGCAGGGTTTAGGGGAGCCTTAAGGGATCACACACAAATCTAGGACTAGTGGCAGGGTGATGTCACCATCTGTAGACCATTAGGGATGGGAGGAGGGAGAGTTTACCTGAACCCAGGAGGAGAGAGTTGGATGGCTCAGGCTGTCTTAAGAGGAACATGACCATCTGTTTAGATACATAGCCATGCCAAGGCAATTTCATGGGGAGGACAAGGGAAATATACACTCTGACCCTGTACCTTCCCTCCTATATCCTGACACTCCATTGACCATAACCACATGGGAGGCTGTGGGCACAAGAGTCTAATGCAGTCCATGCAGGTCAGTCTCTTGGGATAAACAGCAGTGTGAAGAAAGTGGGCCTGGACAAGCAAAGAGAAGGTGTTTGGCTCGAGAGTCTTCAGGCAGACATAGTTAGTGTCCACTATATTGTCATATAGAATACACTTATTAAACTTGAATTGCTTTTTTTCCTTACCAGAATTTATGTATTTTTTCAATTTTTATTCCAAATTTCCCATTTATACATTGACTAATTTCATCTGTTGATGATTAGACAAAACTGAGTTTTTCAGATGAATGGTGTAAATTTCAGTTGTATAATTGATATGATTGCCCTTTATTGAGTTCATCTGAAGAAGAACCTCTTTCTTTCAGATCCCTAGTACTAAATGTATCAATGGATTGATTTTATTTGGAAAATTCAGTAAGCAGCATCAGTCTTTAAAGACAAGTACATTAAAACTAATGTTTGTAGGAAAGGTCATTTTCTAAGCAATTCATCATATACTAGCTAAAAATCATTCCTATGTGAGTGCTGATATTTTACTCAGAGATTCAGTACAATTTTTAGAATTCTGATATCTCATAATTTAGCATCTAAACATTACTTTCAATTGATTCAGATTGTTAAAAAATATATAGTTCATTATATATTTGGGCCAAATCTATAAATTCTGTGACTATTCTAAAAATAATGAGTTCATATGGGAGAGTAGAAGAGAAATGATTCAAAAACTTAAAAGTGATTTCTTTTTTGCAGTAGGTTCTATAAGAAATTTAAAACAGCAGATTTACTTCTTTATTTTAGAAATGATAGTGTCCTTTTTAATTAGCTTTGATAAAATGGTAGGCATCTGAGTTTAAGATGTTATCATAGTAGAATGATTATTTTTTTTGTAATTGATCTCTACAGCTATCACAAAACTGAAAAGCAAAGTCATGATAAGAACCACTAAATGAAATATATGCAAGTAATTAAAAAATTAACTTATGAACAGCCAATAGTTCTGGTATTTGATTTGTATGCAAATGAATAGAATTATAAATGAAAGATACTAGAATGAACTTTTAAGATTAAGAAGTAAAAGGTTGGACCAAGATGGTGGCATAAGAGGCTCCAACGTACTGTAACGCCACAGAATCTTTGAACAACTAGCAAAAATTGGCAGAGCCATATTCCCAGGCATGTGGTCAATCAAAAAATGCAGGTTTAAAAATAGTAGGACGAGCTGTGGCACCCTTTTGGGCTCACCCTTACCCCTCCCAGAGTAGAGTCGAGTCAGCATGTACTTTCACAGTGGTTCCCTGGCCAGTTCCAGAGGGAACAGTGTAACCTCTATGTGCATACTGGGGTGCTTCTATGTAGGTTCCAGTCTATCAAGTGACATCCTGAAAGACTGAACCAGGACACAAATCACTGTCTCCTATGAACTTGCTCCACAGGTAGAAGCAGCTTGGAGGCAGTTAATGTAGAATAAATGACTTCAGGCAAAGGATTACCTGTTTTAAGAAATACAGTAAAGCACACAGGAAGTCTATTTCATAGCAAAGAGAAGCAGATTTGGAATTCCTATAAAAAAGGCAATTCCTAAGGCTAGGAGGGGCACAAGCCCACGATAAGACAGAGACACAGAAGAGGTTGAAAGGACCCTGCATTTCAGTTTTCCTTCAGGCTGACCTTCATAGGATGGCTAAACTCTGAAGGAGACCACCTGCCAATGCAGAGTCAATTTGCAAAGACTGTATAGGTATTTATTTATTTATTTTTTGCATTGGTTTGTTTGTATTTTGTTAGCTCTTATCACGCAAAGAAATCTCTGTCATATCACTGGCTGGATATGAAATTAAGGAACAGACATCTCAGGGACTAAATCCCAAAGCGTAACACTTTAAAATGTTAAAATACATAGTGTGCAACAAAAGTTAACAGGACAAAGAAACAGGAAATGATGGCCTATTCAAAGGAACAAGGTAAAAATAGAGAAACCATAGATGAAGATCAGACTACTCATTAAAAAAGCGGGAGAAAAAAAAATTAATATCCAGAAGGCAATGAAAGGCTGGTGACTTTCTAATACCTTCTGGGTGTTAAAAAACGAACAACAACAACAATAACAACAAAAAAAACAAGTCACAAATGCTCTTGTTTATTCTTGATGAACCATACTAGACCAGGGTAAGGTGTGTACATCTCCATCATGAAAGGGATGCCAATTGGCTGAGCCACAGCATGCCACTGTATTTGGGCGGCTGACTAGTTCACAGCCTCTGATAAAACAGTCATCCAACCTGAGCTAGAGTCACCAGGGAGAGCAGTGGGTTGATGCATGCTATGCAGGCTGACTCCTTGGATTACAGGCAAAGCAGTTTAAAGAAAATCAACACTTTTAGTGCTGATTTCATTTGAAGAGGGATTCTGGTTTCTCACAGAATATCGTATTGAACCTTGAATTGTATCCACTTAAATTTACAGAGGGAAAAATGGTACATGGTTAATTTGATCATATAAATAAAATGATGCATTTATAAAATGAAAATTTGAATGTTCCTATTTTGGGGCAACATATAATAATGTGGGAAAAGGCCCACAATATAAAATTGAATTATAAAAGGAAGAAATAAAGTATAACAGCAAGAAACAAATATGTAGTTTTGCTAAAATACATATTTTTTAAATTACTCAAAAATATGAAAGAAATAAAATTGTTTACATGGTCAGAATAGGGAAGTTACCTTTTTTGTATTTCTCTGTGTATTGTAGTTTACAGTGAAGAGAAATTATTTTTGTAATCAGAACAGAATTAAATAAAAGTTATTTACAAAAAAAAGAAAAGGAAAAATAGCAGCAGACACCAACACACTTAAGAATGCTTATTTCTTATAGGTAATTGTTTAAAGAACATTGCTATAAATAAATGAACCTACCACTGGAATTAGGGCCTGTATTAGAATAACTATCTGAATGTTGCTTATAATTAAGGACAGTGGCACAAAAGAAGCTCTCTATTTTCTTGGTTTGTGATTCATAACAAATAATTTCTTATTCAACATTAATAAATACTCCCAAAATTAGTATCATATTAAGCACTTGAGTGCTCCTTGAAAAACACTGTCCAAAGCCATGTGACTACTTCTCTATTTTATGAGAGCATTCCATGTTGTATCACTGGTCTGGTTCAGTCACCCTGGAATAGATTTAACATAAGAATATTAATAAAGAATAAATATTGGGCAAAATAACTTAATTATCACTTGTGGGATTCTCTTATCTAAACTACCTGCTAAGGGTACACAGAAATCATTTCACTAAAGTTGACAAGTACCATTTTTTAAAAATTTCTCTCCCCCCCCCCCAGTTGTTTGTTCTCTGTGTCTGTTTGCTGCATGTTCTTCTTTGTCCACTTCTGTTGTTGTCAGCGGCATGGGAATCTGTGTTTCTCTTTGTTGCATCATCTTGTTGTATCAGCTCTCTGTGTGTGCAGTGCCATTCCTGGGCAGGCTGAACTTTATTTCACACTGGGCAGCTCTCCTTACAGGGCGCACTCCTTGCGCGTGGGGCTCCCCTGCGGGGACACCCCTGTGTGTCATGACACTCCTTGCATGCATCAGCACTGAATGTGGGCCAGCTCCACATGGGTCAAGGAGGCCCAGGGTTTGAACCGCGGACCTCCCATGTGGTAGATGGATGCCCTAACTACTGGGCCAAATCTGCTTCCTGACAAATAACTTCTTAAATTTTTCCTATTGGAATTAGAAATTGTCTTGTCCATTTGAATGTGCTTTTTGGACATTAAGGGAATCCAACTTTTGTCTATCAAATTTGTGGCAAATATTTTCCTAAACTGCTGATTGTCATTTAATTCTGTCGATGATACAATTTTTGAAATGCAGAATTTACTAGTCTTTATTTTGTCATTTCATTGACCTTTTTCTTTGTGAATTCTTCTGATTTTATTGGTTAATTCAACAAATATTTATAAGGCACTATATGCTATGGATCTGTGGATGTAACAGTGATCCAAAAAAGACAAAATCCCTCCCCTCCTGGAACTTACATTCTTACGGAAGGAAAATGCAATAAACAAGTAAAGTAAATCCAAGTTTTGTGGTATCAGAAGCTTAAATCATTTGGGGGAAATCTTTAAGAAAAAGAATAGGAAATTATATAAAGGTTTTGGAAGTGTAATCTTCATTAGCTTCAAGATTAATGTACTTCGGACTATATCACATGGTAATGAGTGCTATGGGGACAAGTAAAAGAGTGGAGGAGATTGGAGGTGCTGTAGCAGAGGAGAGGTGGGCCTCACCACTTGCCATAGGGTGGCCAGAGAAAGCCACACTAAAGTCAATTTTAAATAAAGACCTCAGAAGGGGAGGGAGCTTGCCAAGGGCTATCCAAGGAAAAGTATGCCAGGAAGAGAAGAAAGGACAAAATCCTTACCAGGAGATGTGCTTCTTGTGTTCAAGGAAAGCAAGAAGACTGGAGGTACCAAGCGGAAAGAGGTAGACGCTGAAAGAAGTCCTGGGGAGGAGGATCAGATCATGAAGGCCTTGTAGGTCTTTGTAAATTTCTTGTCATTTTTCTCTGAGAGTGAGGAGAAGTCACTAGAGGTTTTTGAGTACAGGAATAAAATGATTTGATATATGCTTTAGCTCTGGTTACTGAGTGTGTTTGTTGGCCAAAAGGATTATCATATACCTAGAGGAAGAGACCAGTTTACAAATATAGTCTGTATCTCTTTCTGGAATTCATAGTAATATTAAACTGCCACACTCCACCCTCTGAATTCTAAAGAGATATCACAATACTCCTAAAAACTTTAAATTAGTAACAGTGATAAGTACAGAATCATATCATAATCAATTTAAAGAAATACAGTTTGTCTTGGGCCAATGTCCTATCTGGTTGTAGACCTCTGAAACTTACAAAACAATTTATCTGCTTCCAGTATACAAAGGGACAGACAAAGGATAAACATTTGCATTACCATAAGGAGAATTAGGGAGGGAAACATGAGTCACTGGTCCCCTACAGTTCTGAAAACCAGCAGGTCATACTTCATTAGATTTCAAAGTCTGAGAGTCATTCTCAAGATGATGGTTTCTTTTCTCTGGGGGCTCAGGGGACCCCACTCTTTTCACAGGCTTGCCCAGGGGCCATTTTCTTGGTTCCACCCTCATCAAGCATCTGGGTGGCGACCAAGCCAGATATTACCCTCCAAGAACACTGGGGTGATGACCACACTTAACTCAATCTTTGGATTAGAGTCTCAACCCCCTTAGTACAGTGAGGGGGAGGCAATATTCTCCCTAATCTCTGGCTCATAGGCCTAACCCTCTCAGAGCAATGAGTTGCAACTGGCCTTCCCTAATCTAGGAGGGGCAGACTCACCCCTCTCAGACTTATGGGGTGTCAACCTTACTCTTCTTAACCATTGGGGAATGTGCTCTACAGGTGGCAAAACTCTCTCTGAACAGTGGGGCTGGGATATCCACCCTCTTCAAATGCCAGGGCAAACTCACCCTCTCTGTACACACAGGTGGGATTCCTCTCTTGATTCAAGGAGATGTCTTAACCTCAGCTTCCATGGTTTTCTTCTTCAATCTGTTTTCCCTTCTGTATCTCCCCTCCTTGTCCCTTTTAGTCCAGGCTGACAGTAGTTTTGTTCATACAGCTCTTGTAAAAACCTTGTTGGTTTACCATGCAGGAAGCAGGAGTCCAAGCCATCAGACAGTAAGACTTTTTACAAGTCTTTCCTAGATAACTGCATTTTCAGTCCTGACTTACAAGTTCTAAGTTTAGTTAGTCCTCAAATGGGACACTGTCTTCCGGGGACTTGATTTCCAGAGGCTTGGAATTTCTGGAATCAGGTTCTGGTTTCACTGTGCCCAACAATTCAGTTCTCAGCTTATCTCTCTTATCAAGCATTTTACTATAAGCTTCAAGGAGAAGCCAAACTGCATTCTCTGAGTTTACTTTGGGAAATTCTTCAGCTAAATGCCCAGGCTTGCCATTTTCAAATTCTGACTTCCATAAAATATCAGGAGTTAATCTTGCTAAAGTTCTCTGTGACTTTAAAACACAGATCACTTTTCCTCCAATTTCCAGTAATAGTTTCGTCATTTACTTCTAAGGCCTTATCAAAAGTCTCTTTAGTGTCCATATTCCTATCAACAGTCTCGTCAAAGCAATCTAGGCCTTTTCTATTAAGCATCTCATAATTCCTCCAAAAAGTACCTCTTACCCATTTATAAAACTATTCCAGCATTTTGGTATTTGCAAAAGCACAACTCCACTTCTTGGTACCAAAATTTGTATTGATCAGTCAAAAGCTTTATCATGCCCAAACATAATTTTATAAACATAATCTATTCCTCTTTTGGGAATTCATAAATTCCCAAAATTTATGGAATTTAACTGCCACACTAAGTTAGAAATAAATCATAGAAGGGAAGAGTGCAAATAGAGAGATGGGTCAGGAGTATACAGCAACAATCCAGGCAAAAGATCATATTGGCTTGGATTAAGAAGCTGGTGTGATGGAGAAAAGTGATTAGTGCCTGGATATGTTATGAATTTAGAATTGATGGGATTTTCTGGTAGATCGGGTATATTTTTCTTTTCTAGACAACTCTATGAATTTTGCCTTGAGTAAATAAATATGGAATGTTCATTTACTAAGATGAGAAACATTGTGGGAGAATAAACTTTGGAAAACAAAATAAATGAGAAGTTTAAAAAAAAGGAAAGAATCAATGAGAAGTTCAATTTGGGGTATACTGAATTTGAGATATCCTTTGGATGTACTAATGAAGATTGTGAAATATACAAATAGAGTTCAGTGGAAAAATCTAGGTTACATATATACATTTGAACATCATCAGCATATAAATTGATATTTATAAACTATATGTCTATGTTAATTAACCTAAGTAGTAAATTTACATACAGAAGATAAAAAGATCTGAGGACTGAGCCCTGGAGTATGTTAATGTTTAGGTTAGAAAGATTTAGAAGTATGAGCAAGGTGAAGTGTGGCAGGTCGAATAATGTCCCTTCTAACCAAAGATGTTCACATCCTAATTCCCAAAACCTGCAAATATGTTACCTAGTGTGACAAAAGGGACTTTGCACATGATTGAGCTAAGGATCGTGAGATGAGGAGATTATCCTGGATTAACTGGTGGATCCAATGTCATCACAAGGGTCCTTACAAGAGGGAGGCAGGAAGGTCAGAGAAAGAGATGTGATTTGGGAGTGGAGGCCAGTGAAGTGATTGCTGAAGGGGCCATGTGCCAAGGAATGTGGTCAGCCTCTGGGAACTGGAAATGCAAGGAAACAGAAGGAATACAGCTCTGCTGAAATCTTGATTTGAGCCCAGTAAAATCTGCTTTGGATTTTAACCTCCAGAACTGTAATATAATATATTTGTTTGGTTTTAAACCACAGAGTTTGTGGTAATTTGTTAGAGAAGCAATAGGAGAATAATACAGAGACTGAGAAAGAACAGCTAGTGAAGTAAATAGTTAAATAGAAACTGTTGTGTCCTGGGATCAAATGAAGAAAGTAGAGTGATCAACTATATTAAATGCTGCTTATAGATCAAGTAAGATGAAGCCTGAGAAATGACAAGTATATTTAGGAACATTGGGGGTCATTGATGTCCTTGACAGAAATGAATTTAGTGGAGGGATGAAAGAAAGATGGGAATTGCCTTCAATAGAGAATGAAGAGTAAAGAAAATAGAGACAGTAGATACAAACAGATTTCACAAGGAACTTTGATGTGAAAGGGAACTGAGACATAGAATTGTTACAAGATGTGTGGTCAAATGAGGTTTTAATTTATTTAAGATGGGATAAATTATAGAACATTTTTAAACTGATGGGCATTTTCCAGTGGAAAGAGAAAAGCTATTGGTATAGGAGTAAAGAGAAAATTGCTAGAGAGAGAGGGTAGAATCTAGTATACAATGGAGGAGTTGGCTGTCCCTTGGAACATTGACAGTTTACCCACAGTACCAGGAGAGAAGGTAGAGTATATCAGCACAGATACGAGTAGGTGGCTAGGTGTGATGATGGTAGAATTTTTTCCAGTTCTTCAGCTTTCTTAGTGAAGTAATAAGCAACATTATCAGCTAATAGTGACAATAGGGAGAGAATATATTGAATTTCTGAAATAGTTATCTAGGATATTGTGAGCCTGAAAGGCCCAGGGAAAGACTGTGTGATTGCCATATAGCATTATGGGTTCACTGAGGTTGTTTGGGTATGGATGTAAAGTGAGATGAGCCAGTGTGGCTGCTTGTTTTTCTCCAGCCATAGCCAAATGCCTGAGTAAGGGGGTAAGAGCAATGAAGACTTGGGTGTAACCAGAGTTACAGTTTTGCCAAAAGAATGTGATCGAGTGAGAGCATGACATGGGAGATGAGGTTTTATGTAACAGAGTGCTGATAATGATGGTCATAGGATTTAAGCTAGACAAGGAAGAAGGTGAAGGCGTCAGAAATAAGGAAAAAGTGAAGAAGTGGTAGGACCAATGGATTATAGGCTCCTGAATTTTAGGGCATAACTTTTAGAGAGAGCAGGGTTTTGCTTTAAAATAATACACTTCTCCAATTAGCCACTTTTCCCAGCATCACTGATTTGCAATGTATCCATTTTCATCTATGAAAGTGCTGTATGACTAGGTTCTATTTTCTGACTTTATATCCTGTTCATAAATCTACCTATAAAGTAATGCATCAATACTACTCTTTTTCTTATTAAAATTCTGTAATTATCTTAATATCTGGCAGGAAAAACACTCCATCTTTACACTTTAGTTTCACAATGATCCAGTATACTCCTGGATTTTTATTCTTTTGAGATAATGTATATTCATTTTCTAATACTTTTATGCGTAACAAAAGAAAAAAATTCCCATTTTAAAGGTAGTGTTTTTGGAGTTTGGGAGGCACTTTCATATTAAAATGTGTGGTTTTGTATTGAGGACAATTAAATGTTCTTTAATTATTCAAGTCATATACATTCTTAGTAGAACTTTTAAATTTTATTTTGGTTTCTGCACATTGGTTTTCTATGTATTTTTTTGTTTTGATTAATTTTAATTTAGTTTTTAAATTAGTTTTTTGTGGAATATTTTTATTAGTCACTTTGTGGATTAATAAATTTTGAAATATTTTCTGTTTCTCTTGGGTTTTCTGAGTTTATTGCCTGCATGTTATCTTTTTCTCTTTTTTTTTTTTGCAAAATTTTTATCTATTTCTGTTTTATGTACTATTGCATTGGTCATGTAAAGCAATGCAAAATTATAATAGTGGCAGAAGACATCTTGTTTTCTTCCTGTTTTGATGGCCTGCTTCTAATAATTCATTGGACAGTGTAATATTAATTGTTGGTTTATAATCCTAAGGAAAACCACTTTGATACCTGGATTATTAAAAGTTTTTTAAATCTGTATTTGGAGTTAACTTTTATCACATTACTAAGATACTATATGGATTTGGTCTTATTGGTCTTATTCTTTTACTTATTTAGCCAATAATATGTCAAATGCTATTAATAATATTAATAGATTCCTAATCTTAAACTGTAACTGAAACATCTAGTAAAAGTATTAGATTTGGTGTTTTGTTATTTTCTTTTCTTTTTTCTTTTTTTGAACTTTGGTGTTAGAATATTTTATTTAGAATTTTTACATATTTTATTTATTTTTTTAAAAGATACTTTAGATTACATGAATTTTACATAGAAAATATAGTGGATTACCATATACCTCCCTTCTCCCCCTCCCACACTTTTCCCCATTAACAACAAATTCCATTAGTGTGGTACATTTGTTACAATTGATGAACATATATTAAAGGATTGCTACTAACCATTGTCTGTAGTTTACATTGTAGTTTACACTTAACACTGCACAATTTTATAGGTTTTGACAAAATGTATAATGGCCTGTATCTGTCATTGTAATGTCATGCAGAACAATTCCAGTGTTCGCCAAATGCCCCCTGTTATACTTATTCTTCCCTCGTCCTCCCCTCAGAACCCCTGCTGGCCACTGCCTTTATATCAATGTTGCAAGTTCTTCCATTGCTAGAATAATAAGTCTACTCTAGTCCATAGTTGCATTCTCCCCCTTGTGTTCGTTCATTCCTCAATACTGAGGATTTTGTGTTGCATATATTCTTACATAGTGTTTGGGATTTTCTTTTAGTTTATTTTCTTGTGGTATCTTTGAAGTATATGCTAAATTTTAATCACTTTGAAATATTTTGGAACATTTTATAGTATAATAGTGAGCTATTCCTTGAAAATTTGAAAGAACTCTAGAAATTCAGATTCACACCTGGGGACAAGGGAGAAAGTAATTTGATAGCTTAATGTCAATTTTTCATAGGCTAATGGCCCTTTGAGTTTCTATATACCTTGAGGATGTTTTGGAAATTATTTTTTTATTTCCTAAATTGTGCATTTAATTAAAATTTTCAAAATTATTATATAACAGATTTTAATTAAATATTAAATTAATATTTTATTGCAGCATGCCAATCACGTTGTTCTTAGTCCTTTCAGCATTAGGGAAACTATCAAGGCTTTCTTCGTGGCCAATAATGGATCAACTTGTGAAAATTTTCATAGATACTTGAAATACAGGTATGTCATGTGTTCTTAAAATTGTTTACTATGTAGCTGTAAATTCAGTCTTATTAATCATCACATACAAATATTCCATGTCCAGAAATGAAGATGACAATGAAATTCACAGTAGTGTGTGTGATAATGTAAAATCTACTTTGTCAGTTTGATTATTGGACAAGAACCTCTAATGCCTTTCAAACAAATGCTATTACTACCCCCTTTCAAATAGCATTTAACAGTTTTATATATTGGAAAATTTCAAACTTACACAAGAGTGGTCAGAGGAGTATAATGAATGCACACGTTTTTGCAGAGCTGCAGCCCTTTGACACTCACGGCACTCATTTCATCTATACCCCTGTCCATACTCTCCTGCCTGTATTTATTTACTTACCTTTTAAATAACTTACTTTTTAGAATAGTTTTAGATTTATGGAAAAACTGTGAAGGTAGGGGTTTTATCTTTAATTTCCAAATGGGAGAAAGGAAGCACAGCACATGTGAGGAAGGCATGGGAAGTGAGACTTTCACTACAGTCAGACACTGAAAGTTTATCCTCAATGAAGTCTGAACTTTTCTGCCCACTGGCCTTTTGAGATCGAAATGAAACTAATCTGTCTCTGCCCATATTTGTGGTTACAAAAAACAAAACAAAAAGTAATCTTTCCAGAAATTTATAAATATAGGTCTTACTATTCATAGGTTTGGATTTCAGATCTATACTATTCTCATTGGTTGGGTCTAGGGTTTCCAAGATAAATCCATATGTTTTGGGCTCCTGGCAAAAGCAATCATAGAAAGTCTCTTGATGGATGTTCTCAAAACCCAAGACATAAGAATTATCACAGAAGAGTCCTAAAAGTAGGCTTCAAAAATTTGCAAACACCTAAGCAAATAATCTACCGTAAAGAAAAATAAGCAAAAATACCAAGAGTAGTATTAAACACCCAAGATCTTGAGAATACATAAAACAAATAGGCTTAAAATTATTAATTACATAAATAGGAAAACAAAATTTTAAGAAAAAAGACAATTTTTCAAAAGTATATGTATATTTTTTAAAGTATCAAATCAAGCTCCTAGATATATATTAATATGTTTTATAATATATAATATATTCATATATAATTTAATGCTTTCCATATATATTCACAAAGTTTGATATTTTATATGTATACGTTTATTTATATATTATGACATATGATAGAAAAAGTTTCAACACTCCTAATTAGAATTTCTAAAGGAGAGATTGGGAAAAAAGTCACTACTTTAAGATAATTATATCTGAAAATTTTCCATAAGTTAAGAGAAAATTAAGCCTTCGATTGAGGAAGTTCAAAGAGTTTCATGCAGGATAAATTTTTAAAAATCCACAGCTATAATATCATAGAAAAACTGTACAACTCAAAAGGTAGTAAAGTATCTTTGAAGCATCCATAATAAATAATAGATTACCTAGAACAGAACAACCATTATAATGATAGATTTCTCAACATCAGCAACATAGTCGAGTAGCTCATGAAAAATATCACCAAACACCATTAAGGAAATTTAGAATTTTATTCTTACCTACTGTCTTTGGGGCAAAGGTGATATAAAGCCTTTTAAAGAAATTTTCAGACAAAAACACTGAGTTGAAAGAATCACTGGGCAGTTTATTGCAGAAAGAAAATCAAAGTCAGAAAAAAGGAGCGTGAATTCAAGAAGTAATGGTAAGCAAAGTAATTATAGTTTGCAAAATCTAAATGATCATGGATTGTTTCAGATATGGTATTAATAATTATTATTTGGGAGTATAAACAAGCGGAAACAAATTCCTAGACCACAATAACATGTCAGATAATGATTATAGTTAATGCTTTCCAAGATCTTTTATTATGCAGGAGGAGGACAGAGATATTTAATAAATTTTAAGCTTTGTCAAGTCAAGTGTGTATGCTGAAATGTAAGAGCAGAAGGAAAGCATATTACATACAAGTTAATAGAGATAGAGGGGAAGGAAAGAAAAAATAGAGATAATTCAATCCAATATAAGTCAAAGTTGAAAATAAAATGTTTATGCTCTGGATTTTAAGAGATATCCTCTCTTGGAATGTTCCGTCATGGAAGCCAGCTACTTTGTAAGATACACAACTTCCTTAAGACTATCCTCCTGTGAGAAACCTAAGTCATATGAGGAGGCCCTGGAGAATGAGACACAAGTGTGGAATGAGAGAACGAGGAACTGAGATGTCAGACTTGTGAGAGAAAAAGCCAAATTGGATGTGCATCTTCCAGCTCTAGCAGTGCCAGCTAACCCTTTCTGAATTTCTGACCCCAGAATGCCTGAGCAAAATGAAATGGTTGTTTTAAGCAACTAAAACTTGGGCTGGCTTGTTACAAAGCAATAGGTAACAGGAGCAGAATATGATATTTGGAAGTGGGGAGCTGCCATCCAAAATTCTAAAATACGTGGGATTGGCTTTGGGATCAAATAATAGGGGATGCTAGCAGAGCCATGAGGAGATTATTAGTGAAAGATAGAAGGGCCCCAGAGCAACTGCGGTGAGGGAGAGCTAAGGATAGTAAAGACATTGCTACTGGAGGCTGGAGAGAAGAGAATTGCTACCATGTAATAGTGGAAAATTTGGTAACAGTGTCACTTAGAAGTAATGTGGGACCTAAGAATTATACTTAATGGGACTGGTGATTTGGCTGAGATTCCAGGCAGAATGTTAAGTGCCAGGAAGTGCCAACTACTTTTTTTGTGTTTGTAAGGTATATATATATGAATAGAGAAGAATGAGCTCTCCAACAGAATTTAGAAGAAATATAAAGGAGCCAGGATTTTCTGGGATTAAAAATAAAACTACTTTTTATCCCCAGTCTTCTCAGATGACACAACCCTCAAAGAAAGAAATAGCCTCAAGGAAAATATTAGTCTAGGCAAAATCCAATAAAGGATGGTCTTGGGATAAGGGTCTCAAGAGTATAAAACCCTTTCTTGAACACTCAGAGTTTTAGGGAAGTGCAAACTTGGGCTTCTAGGATCTTGAGGATATACTTCCTTGACCCTCCTCCTAAACAAGACGGCCTGTAAGAAGCTTAAAACAATGTCTAGTAACAAAAAAACCTCTAAGAATCTTAAGGGCCATGTCCCACAGCACTGACTCCCAGATGAACACAGAGAAAGGGCTATTTTCAACAGATTTTTTGGTTGTGGCTTTTGTTTAATGGAGGAGATAGAATTTGTTTCACAGGAATCCATAAAATTTTAAAAGAATTTAAAAGAATTTGCTTGGACTAAAATGGTCAGAGACAATACAAAATGAAAAGTGGCCTTTGAACCTCCTAAATAACTATAAGCAGTTTGATAGTTAGACTAACGTGTCAACTCAGCCAGGTAGTTGTGCCCAGTTGTTTGGTCAGGCAAGCACTGGGCTAACTGTAATACAAGGGCATTTATGGACTTTAGTCACCATTGACTTTACTGCAGTGGTCAATCATAGATTGTTGATTACAATTACATTAATCAGGGAGATTGCCATCAGCAATAAGTGATGCTTTATCCAATCAGTTGAATGCCTTACAAGGGAAAGTGATTCCAGCGTTGAGTGAGAATTTCCCAGCTTGTCTTTGGACAGCCAATGTCTCCAAGAAGTCGTCAAGAGCCTTCCTTCATTGGACTTTGATTGGAGCCCCTAGTTGCAGCCTGCCTGTGGAATCCAGACTTGTGCATCCACATGGTCATGTGAGAGACTCATAAAATCGCATACTATTGACAGGTATCCTTTGTTGATTCTGTTTCCCTAGAGAATTCTGACTAATACAAGCAGGCAGCCAGCTAAGAAAAAGATGCAGATGCATCCATATCCTCTTTTTCCTAGTTGAGGAATTTTGACTCAGAGGACTGGGCTCCAGTTAAGGAACTGGCATCATGTACCCACCTGGATTTCAGAATTGCAATGAAGTGATGACTGCTATTTGTTTCCTGTTTTCCCCCATTTTGTGTGTGTCTGTTGTCTTCATACCATGGAACAAAAAGGAACAACTATTGAGAAATGCGACAACTTGAATATATCTCAAGAGAATTATGCTGCATGTGAAAGACCCATGACAAAATGAAACATACTGCATGATTCCATTTATATATATAACATTCCAAAAATGGCAGAATGATGGAGCTAGAGAACATATCAGTTGTCAGAGAAAATAGAGAGAAAGAGAAAGATGGGTGTGACTATAAAGGGGAATCTTTGTGGTGGAATTGTTCTAAACCTTGACTATAGTGGTAATTACAATGATCTGTACATGTGATAAAATCACATAGAATTAAAATTATTTTTTTATTATTTCTCTCCCCTTCCCCACCCTCTCCTGCCACAGTTGTCTGCTCTCTGTGTCCATTCACTGTATGTTCTTCTGTGTCCGCTTATATTCTTATCAGCAGCAACCGGAATCTGTGTCTCTTTTTGTTGCGTCATTTTGCTGTGTTAGGTCTCTGTGTGTATGGTGCCACTCATGGGCAGGCTCTCCTTACAAGGAGCACTCCTTGCATGTGGGGCTCCCCTACGTGGGGGACACTGCTGTGTGGAATGGCACTCCTTGTGCACATCAGCACTGTGCCTGGACCAGCTCATTACACGGATCAGGAGGCCCTGGGTTTGAACCTTGGACTTCCCATGTAGTAGGCGGATGCTCTAGCCATTGAGCCAAATCCACTTTCCAATCGCAAAGAATTAAATGTACACACACACACAAGTGTATGTAAAGCTATTGAAATCCAAAAAAGGTTAATGGTTTGAATTGCTGTCAAATTCTAGGTAGTAATATTGTGCTATAGTTAGTTACACAAGATGTTACCATTAGGAGACCTGGGGGAGGGGTATAAGGAATCTCTGTATCATCTCTTAAAATTTCATTTGAATCTACAATTATCTCAAAATAAAAAATTAAATAGAATGGCAGAAATAAATCCGAAGTAAATAGACTAAATTTGCAAGTTAAATGCCTAATTCATCTGTGTGTGATTTATAAAAGACTTACTTAAAACATAAAGACATAAAGATGAAAGTAAAGGAATGGAAAAATATCTGAGGTAAATATTGAAAAGAAATTTGTATCTATAATAGTATCAAACAAAATAGAATCTATAGCAAAAATTATTAAGGAAAAAGTCAGTTATGACAAAATAATGAACAATTCACCAGTATATAGTGAACAATATTTTTTCCAAATATATGAAACAAAAATGAGCTGAATTTCCAGGAAAAATTATCAAACCAACAATCACAATGGTATATTCCTATATGCTTTATTTATTTATTTAAAATTTTTTTTCTTTTAAATTTCTCTCCCCTTCACTCCCCAGTTGTTTGCTCTCTGTATCCATTTACTGTGTGTTCTTTTATGTCCGCTTATATTTTTGTCAGCGGTACCTCAATCTGTGTCTTGTTTTGTTGCGTCATCTTGCTGTGTCAGCTCTCCGTGTGTGTGGCGCTACTCTTGGGCAGGCTGCACTTTTTTTGCACTCAGTGGCTCTCCTTACAGGGCACACTCTTTGCGCGTGGGGCTCCCCTATGCGGGGGACACCCCTGCATGGCATGGCATTCCTTGCGTGCATCAGTACTGCACGTGGGCCAGCTCATCACACAGGTCAGGAGGCCCTGGGTTTGAACCTTGGACCTCCCATGTGGTAGGCGGACGCCCTATCCGTTGGGCTAAATCCACTTCCCTATATGCTTCTTTAAATAATTGTCTGATGGAGCGCATAAAAAATAGTTATAGATTATAGGGAAGATTTTTTAAAAAAACTGTTTTGATGTTAACATATAAGTTAGCCTATATCCAAGAATCAAAATATATGTTTTGAAACATATATGAAAACATTAAAAAATTGGCAACATTTTTAGGTATAAAATGATTCAAAGAGATCACGCTTTTGCCTAAAATGCAGTAAAATTAAAAATCATGAAAATAGAGAAATATTTTGAAGTAAGGAATTTTTCTAAATAACATGGATCAAAAAGAAATAGTGATAGAAATTAGAAAATACTTAGGTCTGAATGAAAATACAAACACTATGAATCAAGTGTAAAATTTCTCTATTCCATATTGCTAAAATAATGATATTTTGCATTTATTAAATTCATTTACCTACTTCATCCAAAAGCTTTGGCATATAATACCTCATTCTATCCTTACGACTATTTTTGTCAACATTGTGTGACCTAGATTTCAAATATGAAAAAGGAACAAGCACCTAATATCGATATCCCTTTTTAAGTCATCACAACAAATGTAAATTATATCCTCACCAAAAGAGTTCTACTTTCCAATATGTTCTACTTGCAGTACATTTCACAGGAATTGCCTTGTGTGTATTTATAGTGTGGTTGGGAGCTACAGTCACTTGAATTGTATGAATAAAGTTTTCACCTTATAAGAAGCCTTGCCTCACCTTTGAGTGATGAATTTTGGAATTGTAAATATATCATTTTTATGGAGACTGTGATGTGGACTGCTGAGGTTTGAGAAGTCTTTCACATACTTTGAACCCTAGAGCACATAACTCCTAAGAAACAACTGGAGGCACCATTTTAAAAATGAACAGCCAGGTTTTGTGTTTGTTTTAGATTTATTTATTTCTCTCCCCCCTCCCCTCCCCCATTGTCTGCTCTCTCTGTCCATTTACTGTGTGTTCTTCTGTGTCTGCTTGTATTCTCATTGGGCAGCTCCAGGAACTTATCCTGGGAACTTCCGGAGTGGGCGATCATTCTCTTGTGCCACTTCAACTCCCTATTCTGCCTCATCTTACTGTCTCTCCTCTGTGACTCTTGTTGCATCATCTTGCTGTGCCAGCTCTCCACGTTGGCCTGCACTCACGCGCGGGGTGGCACTCCTGCACAAGGAGGCATTCCCATGCAGAGTGGCACTCCTGCATGGGCCGGCACTCGTGTGGGTGAGCTCACTGCATGGGCAGCTTGCCTTCACCAGGCGGCTGTGGTAAACAGAAGCCCAACTGCTTGAGCCACATCCATTTCTCATAACTGCCAGTTTTAATTTGTTTTTTCTATAAGGAAAATGAACTTTATATATTATAGTGGAAGCTTTCTAAAAAGTTATAGCTAATACTTTATGGAAATAGTCTTTCAGTGATAGTCTTTATGGTACTATCTGCCATTGTAATATCATAAATAGAAATTAAAACGTAACTTTTAATGCTATTAATAATTTACCCCATGATGTGATTCATAACGTTTTGGGGTAATTGTATTCTTTTGATATTTCATGCAAATTATGGACCTTCTGTCCCCTAAAATACACATGATAGATCAATGATAGATAAGATAGATAGATAGACAGTTAGATGATGGACAGAAAAAATTAGCCTATAATTTCAGGGGAGTCACAGACCCCTTGAGTTTTAAGTATCCATTACTCCCATATGATACTTTCTTTATATATTTGAATGTGTCAATAAACTGCTTAGGTCATGGGTGTAGAGAACTCATAAGAAGATAGTTATTAATATCTTGATATGAGATCACCCCCCGACTGATCTGCTCAACCATTTAAAATTTTATGAATGAAATATGCTTATTTAAATTAAATTCTTACTACTTATTACATTTCTATATATAAAAGTTAAATGCCATAGAAATGTAAAGAACAATATTTAAAAGTCTTGACCCACGTATGTGCTATTTTATTACATTTTTTATTAATGTTTTTAACTTAAACTAGGGTTGCCTCGTTTTATCCCTTCTATCTGAGGCTTCAAGTGTTCTTCTTCTTTTTTTTAAAAGATTTATTGATTTATGTATCCCCCCCCCCCCATTGTCTGTTCTCTGTATCTATTTGCTGCGTCTTCTTTGTCCACTTCTGTTGTTGTCAGCGGCACGGGCATCTGTGTTTCTTTTTGTTGCATCTCCTTGTTGTGTCAGCTCTCGGTGTGAGCGGCTCCATTCCTGGGCAGGCTGCACTTTCTTTTGTGCTGGGCCGCTCTCCTTATGGGGCGCACTCCTTGCGTGTGGAGCTCCCCTATGCGGGGGACACCCCTTCGTGGCACAGCACTCCTTGCACGCATCAGCACTATGCATGGGCCAGCCCCACACGGGTCAAGGAGGCCCAGGGTTTGAACCGTGGACCTCCCATGTGGTAGATGGATGCCCTAACCACTGGGCCAAGTCCGCTTCCCAGCAGCTGTTATTCTTGATTACTCTGCTGAACTCACTGTTATTTTGGATTAGATGATAAATGTGTCAGAGGAAAGCATGATGCACGGCATGTGATGAATTCTTTCAATTAAATAGCTCTCCTCAAACAGAACTCCATATGTGTTGCTTGTTCAGATGAGGGCAGAGACTGAAACCTGTTTATATGTATTCTCTGCCTCATTCAAACTGCAATAGCACACTAAGATTAAGAAGGTAGTAATTGTTTCAGCCCTTTGTTTTTGTGACCATTTTTCATCCAATCAAAAAAGTTATAATATGTATGACTCATCCTCCCTTCCCCTTTGAGGTTTCTAATCCTTGCTCTTTGCTTTAGCCTAAGTTCTACTGAATAGACAATTAGCACGGGATTGAAAGTTGTTCTCTAGTCTGCTTCTGCAAAAGTGCTTGGGTTTTTTGCTGCTTCAGTTTTTTCTTAATGGAAATATCTTGAACAGGAACCCATATCTTTTTTTTTTTATATCCCCCCCCCCCTTGTGGCTTTTTTGCTTGCTTTCTGTGTCTTTGTCTCCCTGTCTTTTGTTGCATTATCTTGCTGAGTCGGCACTCCACGGAGCTTGCAGGCTGGCAGCACTTCGTGTCGCTTCCAGGCCAGGTGGCCCTCTGCAGCATGTGGGCGAGCCTGCTTTCACGAGGAAGCCCCGGGACGCGAACCCAGGGCCTCCCATATGTTAGACAGGAGCCCAACTGATTGAGCCACAGCCGCTTTCCTACCCATACCTTTTAAACATCCAATATATTCTGCATAAAATGGTGATATAAACTAACTGATTACATGTATGGCACTATTCATTTTTCAGCAATTGGATTTACTGTCAGAAGACAATCACTTTATATTGAGCAACATTTTCATACTTCATTTATTTCCCCTCAAGCACTGCAGCTGTAATAGCTGCTAAGAAACTTTACAAATTATGCAAGAACATTTTAAACCTCCAGGAACACTCAGATTTCAAACTGATTTTTCTTCTTACATGACTTCTTTAAATAATTCTCTCTTTTTTTGTTTCTTTTTTCACTTTTCTAGTTTGGAAACTATTTTTTTTTAAACCTTATTCCTAAAAGCATTTTCGATTATTGAAGTTACCCACCCCCTCTCCCTCTCACATTTTCCCCTGTTCATAACATCTTTTATTACTGTGGTACATTTGTTACAATTAATCAGCAAATATTGAAGCTTTATTACTAACCATGGTCTATAGTTTCATTATGGTTTACTTAGTTTGGAAAATATAAATGGAAATGGAAATGGAAGGAAAGTATCAATGAAGAGTTTGTGATTTTTCAGTTTCCATAAAACCAACGACTTGGCTTTGGAGATTGCTACAGTGAATTCTCACTGAGGTTAATAATATACTTGCATGTCAATGAAATTTGTTAGCACTCTTATTTAAAAGTCACAGGACAGTATTCCAAAGCCTGTATGAATAACTTGAGAGCTCTATGGATTCTCAGTTTCTATTACCACCAGTAGATTTTTTTTCCTGGACCATTTTTGAGAAATAATCATAAGCTAGCATCAAACAGTTCAGAATGAATCTGTTTTGTTGGGAAAAGGTGTTTAATTAACTTTTGAGCTGCACAAATTAATCTGGACCTGAGTGAGGGCCTGGAAATTGATTAAACTGTGAGCACCTATTCAGAAGTATTTGACCAGGAAGTAAATTCATTTCTTCAAGGTCCATGACCCTACAAGTTGATGGGTAGTTCAGATCAATACACACTGGGTTTCAAATTTCAACCAGTGCTTGTCAGAAGCTTTTTATTTTTTCTAATGCTGCTTTTCATCCACCTGATCTGTCGACTTTGTCTCTAGATCAACCTATTTTCTCAGAAACCCTTTGTCGTGGCTTTTCTGGGGGAAGTGGGTGGAGGAGGGGAATGACGGTCTGTGCAATGTTTCATTTTAATTGTTGTAGTCAGGGCAGAATTATATCATTTTCTAATTTTAAAATAAGAGAGAAAATGACCTTACCTAGATTAGTCTTTTCCTCTTAAAAATATCAAATGGGCTTCAAACAGAAATATTTATCAGTTTCATAAAATCACACTCAATTTAATATGCCTAATTTTCTGCAGCGTCTTTCTTTTTTCTTGAGACTAAACACATATAAATCTAATGCACTAATGTGCGCATGTACACACACACATATTGAACATTTGGGGACTCGCCTCTGTACATTATCTAGTAATGCAAGCTCAGAGGTCATGTATTATCCTAAGGGAATATTGAAATGATTAGAGAAGTTTTGTTTGAAATGAGTGAAAAGGCTCACTGTTTATTCTAAGAGAAGCAGAAAGAAAAAGTCTTATTGATTTAGAAAGAGAGTTTGAAACATGGTTCAGTCTTGCTCCATTCATTTTACCCTCATTTAAAGATAATAAATTGTGGCCTTACTAGGTTATATCTACAATGTTGTGTCCATAGTTTATATGAAATAGCAATGAGATGATTTAAGGTGTTTGTTTCCCCTTGATTTAACGTCAAGTATAATTTAGTGTACAATTATATGCAATACCTGTGATAATTAATTTTTCATACCAACTTGTATTTTGACAATTCTTCTCATATCCTGGTATTGTTATTCTTGCAGTATAATATACACTTTACTTTTGTTTTGTTTTGTTTTCTCTTTCTAAATAAATCCTTCATTATTTTTTGAAGTAAATAATGATTCCACATAGTAAAAAATGATATTTTTTCTAATTACGTGTTTCTAATTGTAGCATGTAGTACGTTTGTAGCAAAAGAACCCCAAAACAAATAAAAGCAAATACCCAGAGAAGCAAGACAGAAAAGACAGAGTTTATTAAATCAGAATATTTATTTTTTATAATTTTAAAAAATTAAAATAACTATTTACTTTAATATCATCTTGCCCTAAGAAAGAAGGTACATTTGAATCAAAACACATTTGGAAAAAGTCTTATTGATATTGATATTTATACTATTTATTTAAACAATTCAAACATTTCTGAATTAATGAAAAATAAAACACCTTTATCTTGAGTCTATGATCCAAATGCATACCATGCACATTTTGGGTTATTTAAAATGATTAATATGGTTGACATTTGCCTAATCTCAGAAGTGATGAATGAGTTATTTGCTTGGGGCCCTGTTTTCAAACCCTTAATACTATTCCCAATTCCATCACAGACTGAGGTTTTCCAGTGTATTCTCCTTCAGAAGTCTATTGAATATGTTGACGCACGGGCCTGCATAAATTGTCGTAATCATCGTTCTCCTAGAGTTACAAATATATAGTAGAGTAGTTTGTTATTCATCTGTTCTTCTTGGCTTACAAAAACAACAGCAGCAGCAACAAAAAACACCTAATGGCTTGTAACTACTATTTCTCTTAAGAACCTGAAACATCATAGCCAACTTCTTTTTCAAAAACCAATATGAGAGAGTGTGTAAACTACAATGTAAACTATAACCCATGCTGAGTGGCAATGCTCCAAAATGTTTTCATCAATATTGTAATGAATGTACCACACTAAGGAAGAATGCTGTTAAGTGGGAAAATGTGGGAGGTGTAGAGAAACCAATATAATGGCATGAAACTTGAAAGTGGTCAGAGAATCTTTGCTTACAAACCATTTTAAAGTTACATAGTTGTGTTATTTCATAGCATTCTATGAATTTAATTGTAATTTTGCCTTATTCCACCCAGAGTTCCCCATTTTTACTCTTGGAAAAATATATGAAGGAAAATTGTATGATAAATTTGGTTATCATGAGAACTAGGTTCAATTTGCTTCTGCAACAAACTTTGTGGCTTTGAAATGTGTTTTTTCCCTCTCTGGCTCTCATCTTTCTATTAGGTAAAATTAAGGTATAACTAACATTTATTAAGTTCTTACCCATAATTCTTTTCCAGTGAATGGTGCCACCATACATATAAATTTCAGTCATAAATCTGACTGTCATTCTTGGTAACTTCCTCTCCAACCCTCCATCTCCTTCCCACCCATGCATTCTATTCATCAAGTCCCAATAACTTTTAAAGTAGCTATAAAGTCACTATTTCTATCCATCTCCACTATCTTTCTCATCCAATATAAAATATCATCTCTCACCTAATCTACCAAAGTAGGTGCCTAATGGATTACCCTTAATTCATTCTTGGTCATCTCCAATCAATTTTCAACAGTAAAACCTGAGTATTATTTTTAAAAAGCAAAACTAATCATGATCTTCCTTGTTTAAAATGTTTCAAAGCTTCCAATTGCTCTTGGAAGAAACAGCAAAATCTGTATGATCTATAAAGCCCCACGGGACTTGCTCTTCCTAATTTTTCCAGTTTCACCTCACTCTATCCTTTACTCACTGCCCTGCAGCCATACTGGACTGATTCAAATACCATAAGTATGTCATTATCCATTTGTCTTCCTTCCATTTGGTACACTCTGCTATACTTTTCCATTAATTAACTCCTACCCTTAAGATCTCTGCTGAAAAGTCAATGCTCCGGAAAGTCCATTCCCCCAAGTTTTCTTTCGTTTGTTCTTTTTTTATAATGCTGTGTAATTCTCTCTCCTAGAATTCCATATTTTACTTTAACAGAAATCCTACCTATTTCCTCCCTTCCTTCCTTCCTTCCTTCCTTCCTCCCTCCCTCCCTCCCTCCCTCCCTTCCTTCCTTCCTTCCTTCCTTATCTAGGTTGATTAATTTTTTTCCTCCCCTTCCCCCTTTTAGACTATATGTTTCATGGTGGTCTCAAATTGTACCAGGCACAGAACATTATACCCAGTGTACACATAATAAATATTTGTTGAATGAATAAATAAAAATCAAATAAAAGTAGCAATCTTGAGCTTTCCAATTTTAAAATGAATATGCTGGTTGAGAGGTGTTTTAATTTAAAGATTTAAAAAAAAAATTATACATAGAAAAGTGCGACGGTTTGCTCGGTCGGTAGAGGTGGGGTCTGGCTGCAGACGAGGGGTCGGTCCAGCTCTGGACGAGGGGTCGGTCCCGCTTGGGACGAGGGGTCGGTCCGGCAGCAGACGAGGAATCGGTCTCACAAGGGGTTGCGCGGTTCGGCTGACGGGGTCGCCCGGCGAAGCCGGCAATGAGGGGGTCGCCCGGAGAAGCAGGCGACGAACTGGGGACAAGGGAGGCCAGGCCCTTGTCGGGGGCTCTCAGGACTGGAGGGCGCACGGCAGAAGAACTACCGCAGAGACAAGGTAAACACGCAAGTCCACTTTATTGAGGGAGAGGCAACAGTTTTATAGGGGCTGGGGAAGGCTGATTGGTCGAAGCCACGCCCTGTTCTGATTGGTTGCCGGCGAAAGGTCAGTGGGCGGTACTGGACGGGGGAGGGGTGGTGGTTAGGGATTGGCTGTCGCTGTTGCTGGGGGAAGGGGCAGGGTTTAGTGATTGGTGGCTGTTGTTGCTGGGATAGAGGGCAGACTGGAGTTTCCCGCCCACGCCTGGCTGTTGCTGCTGTCGGGGGAAGGGAAAAGGGCAGACTGGATTTTTCCGCCCACGCCTGGCTGTTGCTGCTGTCGGGGGAGGGGAAAAGGGCAGACTGGAATTTTCCGCCCTGCGCCTGTGCAGGGAGAAAGAAGAAGGGTGCCGCCCCACAGGCATCGTGTGGCGCCATCCGGGAGGAGGGGCGGCCGCAGAAGCATGGCTGCCGAGAAGGGGAGACCTGAGGGCACTCTGCGCCCATGCCGAGCTCCCTTCAGGGGTGGCGGTGAGTCCGACCAGCCACCCTATTATGGGGGCAACGGCTTGGCCTGCTGCGATTGCTCCCCCGCCAGGCCAGCAAACCACACTTCAGCCCGAGGGGTGACCGCAGAAAAGCATTTCTGGGAAGTGGATGTGGCTCAACTGATAGAGTGTCCGCCTAACATATGGGAGGGTCCAAGGTTCGAAACCCAGGGCCTCCTGACCCATGTGGTGAGCTTGCCCACGCACAGAGCTTCCACATGCAAGGAGTGCTGTGCCACACAGGGGCATCCTGCGTGTGGGTGCCCCACATGCAAGGAGTGCGTCCTGCAAAGAGAGTCCCCCAGGAGTGGCACCGCACACACAGGTGATGCAGGGAGATGACACAACAAAAAAGAGACACAGATTCCCAGTGTCACTGAGGGTGCAAGTGGAAACAGAAGAACACACAGCAAGTGGACACAGAGAGCAGACAATGGGGGCGGGGATGGGGAAGGGGAAAGAAATAAAATAAATCTTAAAAAAAAATCCCTTACCAATTTATAAAACTGTTCCAGCATTTAAAAAAAAAAAAAGAAAAGCATTTCTCTTTTGCAATTTATTTGCTGGTATTATGAGGCTGCAATAGTTACAGATGTTAATCTGTTACTGTGTGCGTGGATAATTTTCAGATCAAAGAAAATGTCCTCCCTTTCCCATAATGTACATTGATAGACAAGAAAACAAATTCTTAAAGAAGCGGAGTATGGGTATATCCATAATTACACTTCTCTGTATTAGAAGTATAACGAGAAATACTGTGTCATCTCAAAGAAACACAGATCATAAAATTTATTTGTTATTTCAAAAATACCAAAATATGAAAAGATAGTGTGATGGTTTTATATATATCCTCTTGGTTCTATTTCTCTGGAGAACCCTGACTGGCACAATAGTTTATGGATTTTCTAGTATTAAATTTTTAAAAAAGAATATTTATTTCTCATATATATCAGTCAGGGCAACAAAGGGATGCTCTTCATATATCCTTACCCAAAGACCAGCACTATGTTTAATGATGAATAATATAAACGTCTAGTTTAGAATTAGGAAAAACACAAGGATGCCCATTCCCACCACTAGCTTCTAGCCTTGTTTCGTAATTAATGTTAAGACATGAGACTGGAAAGATTACATGGTAGAGATAGTGTTTTTAAAAAACTTTTTATTCCTTTCCTTTATATGCTGTTTAATTTTTATCACAAATTTATATTACTTTAATGAATTGAAAAAACTATCATGACCTATACAGACCCCTCTATATACAGTCCATGCTGACATGTTTTAATTTATATCAAAAAAGAATTGGAGTCTGACCCATTTTGCCATAAACCTGCTAAAGTTTTGATTCTTTGGACTATTGTGAGCACAAGACTGTGGGTTTGTGGGTAGGAGCCAGACAGAAGGAGAAGCAAGTCAGGATGGAGACTTCAGGATGAGAGGCAGACATGAGATTTGGTCAATGCAGCCTTGGAATCTGGAACCATATGCAATCAAATTATTGACGTTCAGGTGTCAAAATGCTCCACCAAACCTCAAACAAAGGAAATCCATAATAAGTAATATATGCCAGGCACAGTTTATTTTTACAGAATTAATCCTGTAAATTATCTTAAAAGGTAGGGTTGTCAACCCTCATTTTACAGATGAGAGAAATTAGATACAGAGAAATTCATTAACTGTCTGAAGGTAAATAGCTGGAAATCAGTATAGCTAGTACTTGACCCCAGGCTAGCCTGGCGCTAACGACATTGTTGGTTAACTATCAAAGCATACTGCTGTCTACCTGGATTGTCTGTCCTCAAGGTAACTCGAAATCCAGGGAATTCTGTTCAGACAACAGAGTAATTATATCTGCCCATTTTTCCCATGTGAAGATCATCACGATCTTGAATCCTTCTCTCAAATTCACATTTTCTCAGTAATTTACAGGGACCCCACTGATCTTTTCCTTCAAAGTATTTTTCAGCACTTATTGCCTATACTTGTGTTTTTCAAAACTTGGGTCAGGACCCAGTATAGTATGTCTTGGAATAAGTCAAGTGAGTTGTGACCAGCATATTTTTAATCTAACAGTATATAATAGGAATGAATAGTGATAGAGTTTATTAAACATAGTGATGGCAGGTATTATTCTGTAGGACTTTATTCCTAGTTATATATGTTTATGTATTCATGTGTAGATTGCAGTGTAAAATGTACTATTCACATTAAAAGATTTGAAAGCCACTGGTCTATGGAACACATTAGCATCTGATTAGATGCTATTTTGCTCTCTGATTTTTGTTTCAAGTATATAAGACTTGTCTCTCTAATCAAATTATAAGCTTAAATCAGTGGCAATATGGCATGCCTCTGAGAATTTCCTATTGCACACAATACAGTGCTTGGCAGATAACAGGTTCTCAATAAATAATTATGAATTTCATTGCAAAGGCCAGGATGCACTGGGAAGCAATGAGCAGCTGGCCAAATCAGTAGCTGAGCTGTCATAGCTCTGGTCTCCAAAACTGCTGGTGCCAAGGCAAGGAGAATGGAGAGAGACCAAAGAAGATGAAAAGTGTCAGATGCTAGCACTGATGTTTTTAATGCAGCTTGTTTTTTTCCTTAAATATTAGATGATCTGTGTAGAATCTATGCACTACAGAGAAATGAAGGAATAAAAAATAGACACCAATAATCCCCAAACTCAAAGACAACCACTATTAACATTTGGTGCATTTACAACCTGCCTATTGTTTGCTGCATTTTTACCTTTTCTTTTCGTATAATAATGCTGTGATGGTTCCATATGCTTGTGCTTTATAATGTTATAAATTCTTTCTAATCATATTTTTATTTGGTTATATAACAGTCCATTATATCTCTTTATAATAGCTTATTTCAGCATTCCCTTACTGTCAAAAATGTTCAAATTTGTACTATTATAAATAAATTAATAACAGCTGTATGTGTAAAGCTTTTCCAGTCTTTTTACTTATTTCCATAGATTCCCAGAAATGAAATCAATGAATCAGAATATGTGAACTTTTAAAAGGCTCTTGATATATATTACTAGGTCTTAGAGCCTTTGTCATGCGATCAGAGTTAAGTGGGAGGCTGCTGTGTTCTGGGAAGCCCTACTTAAAGGGCCACTGTACTTTTCCTACGGATTGATTATTCATGATTCTGATTAGCTATATGCATTTCTTCTTTTGTTACATGAAACAGTATCTACTGAGTTTACCTCAAGAGTGCCTCAATTGACCTACAGAGCAATTAGAGTGTCTCCTATGGCTTGCAAAACCAACATATTAATTGGAAATGAAGTTTTGCACCCATATTTGGGTTGTATGTGACTTCCCAGATTTAGAGTTCTGATCAAGATAACTTATCCCTTGTGCACATAATGCTGAGGAAATTTCTCCATTTTTTTTTGTCTTACATAAGCGAGGAATATTGCTTTTCTATATTTGTCAACAGCGCCTACCACCATGTGAGTGGGTGTGGTGGGGGATTAATAAGGAGAGCTTGAAGCCAGCTATTTTTATGTGTTTTTCCAGCTTATTAGAATAGAACCAAATTTAATTTTGTCCCTATAATAGTTACTTTTTTAAATCTTCAGGCAGACAAATCTTTGTTGTCTAGAAACAAAATTTCTGTTACGCCCCAGTAATGAAATCCTTCAGCTTTGGCAGGGAGGGGGTAATATATTTTGGTGGCAAATGATCCATTTTTATAGCCAAATATGTGAACACAGACTATCAAATCTATTAGCATATATTGATCTGTCATTTAGTAATTATGGAACACGTTTCACCAACTTATATTAAGTGCCCCTAATTCTGTTTTTCTCCGGGTTCTATTAAACATCCCAGGTTAAAATAATTCCGAGGAGGACAGTACTTGTTAATATCTTCAGATTCATTTTACACCCCCCTCTACTTTGTCTGTATCTCAAGACATTTTCCTGGGTTCCTTGACTTCTGGCAAATGGCAGGGTAGAAGGTAAGGCGAAATCTATTTCTTTCCTTTCCTTCTGCTTCCTGCATTGTCTCTATCAGTGACTGATTCTTCCTCCAAAACTGTAGTTCTCCTTATCTCTAAGGTCACAGTTCTGACCAACTATCCTCTTTTTGTTTTACAACAATTGCATCATCTGGGAAAACAATTCTCTATATGGAATATTTCTGTTTGAGAGGGTTAGAGTGATTTCAGCTTTCCTGTCTAGAGTTTAACTGCTGCAAGGGCATTCTACTTAAGAAGGCTGAACCTTTCCAGGGTTGGAATGAGTCTTTTAGGTAATGCGTCTTTTAGGTAATAATTGAAAGCCAATGTAATCTACTCTGCTTTGAAGAGTTACTAATGTGAAATCTGCTTCTCATTTTTTAACAAAATTTCTCTTTTCTCATAACTGGTAATGCATCAAAAGGGAAAAACTGCAAGGTAAACATTTCTCCCAGCCTTTTAGAAATTGCTGTATTCACTCTTTTATTTTCCCTCTTGTTTACCTTCCTTTTCCTCCCTGTTCCCATTCAAGTAATTATTTTTTGTGTTAATATCTGCCAGTTGAATAAAAAGAGTGCTTGAACCAAGATGATTCATGAAAAAATTTACTACTAAGAGATTAAAAGATATCCTGAGCTCAGACGCTGCTTTTGTCATTGTGAGTGCTTCTCTCAGCACTTTGATGATCCTTTAAGTGGTGTGCTGGATGATGGGTTCTGATTCCCTCAGATAATTGTGCCCTCTATCCCTAGGTTTAAAAAACAACTTTTTTTCCCCCCACACACTTTAAATTGTCCCCAGAAAATACTCTGGGTGGAATTTGATTGCAGATATCTATTATATTGTGATAAAGGAATATCAGCGCAGCCTTCCAAAGCATTTTCTAATGGAGTAAAACTGACCTTGTAATATGCTTTTCAGGCCACTAAAATGTCTCTGTTATATAATAGTAGCCAGGCACAGTTGACTGGGAGAAACTTTGGGAAACTTGTCCCAATCTGTTCTTCATTTTTATTTCTTTCCTCAGGACCTTATGATTTCCATGGAATATTTCAATTGAGGGAGGCAAAATAAAAATGATATAAGAATCAAATTAGGGAAGCGGACTTGGCCCAGTGGTTAGGGCATCCGTCTACCACATGGGAGGTCCACGGATCAAACCCCGGGCCTCCTTGACCCATGTGGAGCTGGCTCATGAGCAGTGCTGATGCGCGCAAGGAGTGCTGTGCCACGCAGGGGTGTCCCCCGCATAGGGGGCCCCACGCGCAAGGAGTGCAGCCCGTAAGGAGAGCCGCCCAGAGCGAAAGAAAGTGCAGCCTGCCCAGGAATGGTGCCGCACACACGGAGAGCTGACCCAGCAAGATGATGCAACAAAAAGAAACACAGATTCCTGTGCCGCTGACAACAACAGAAGTGGACAAAGAAGAACACACAGCAAATGGACACAGAGAACAGACAACTGGGGTGGGGAGGGGGGAAGGGGAGAGAAATTAAATAAATAAATAAATCTTTTTAAAAAATCAAATTAAGACCTGTCTATATCCCACAGAGAGTATTCCCTATACATTTAGACCATAAATGAAACAGGATGTTCTATACACAATTAACAATTAAACTTCTCTACTACAATTTGTAAATGTGCAGAGAACTCTTTTGTTCTCAAGCTTGGGAAGAGGGTACCAAAGTACACGTCTTCATCACCATTATCATCAGGTAATATTTACTGCTCTCAAGTGCATGGTGCTGGGCTGGAGACTAGCTAAATTGCATTCTACTGCCTCTTTCCCTTTTCAGTTAGAGACATTTGCGGAGTGTCAGGTAGTATAGAAAGATGAGAATTAAATATCAGGACCAGATAATATGTTCTGCTGTGCTCCTCCACAACCAGCACTTTACAATAATTCAAGTGTACTGTATGTTTGTCTTCTAAGCAAAAACTGAGCCTGGAAGAAAATTTCATTTTCTACACTGTAAATTTGCTGTGCAAGAAATGGGAAAGAATATCCCCAGGCAGTGTCAGAATGAGAGTGCTACTTTCCCTTCTCACTGCAATTAGAGTTCCAGCCCCAGATGGCAGGGTAGGTGCAGACACAGGTGACTCATTCTTGATTGGCAGGCCCACAAAGTCAGCTGGATGGGGATTCCTGGGACTAACTGGAGGCTTCCTTTGCCTTCTGCATAGGTTTTGAAGCAGACCTTGACTTCCTGATTAACCAAACCCTTTGATATCCTTCAAGCACATCAGAATCGGACTTAGAGTTGGAAAGCACCTGACAGGCAACCTCCTAAAAAGCCAGCATCTCTTGTACAGCTTCTGTAACAGATGCTCATTAGGTCTCTGCCTGACATCTTTTCATGAGAATTTTAGAACTTTGGGTTTGCAATTTCTGCACTTGATGCTCTTTTGCATGCTTAGAGAGTTTTCCTCTAATTGGTGCTGTTGGTCCAAAGAACAAAACATATGGCATAAGAATATGTTCATTTTCCTAGAATTGATATGTGGTTTTCTGACTGAGTCTCAAACTGCCGACTTAACCACTTTTCCATCATTTAAAAATATATAACTACTGAAGGAACTTAACTTGGCCTTAATCAGTAAAATACATGATTATTCATACAGCAGTAAACTATTTCAGGGTAGAAATACCTTCCTTCTATCCTGTAGGCATTTCATCCAGATGTTAATAGAACCATATTCTTAGCTTCAGCTTTCTTTGTAACTCATCCAAAATCCAACTTTAAGTAACTCCTAGAACAGAATACTAATTTCTGATACTGCCCATTTCCACAGTATTCTGAAGAACCAACCTGGCAGCCAAGACCTGTTTCTTGAGTTTCAGACAATTATGTCTACTTACTGGAAAACTCTACTTAGCTGCTCCATAGGCAATTGAAACTTAATCTGTAAAAACTGAGGCCATCATTTCCCCTGTGAAATCCAGTTTTTATTCTGACATTCCTTAGTTCAGTGACTTTCAACCCATGTTACCTACTTGTCCAAGAAAGAAATCTGAGAATTTCCATGAACTTTCTTATTCCTCCATATTTTAATTTCAAATGTTTTCCATCTCTTTATCTCTACTGCTAACTGACTCAGTTCCAGTCTTCAATATACCTTGGATAGCAATGCCTTCCCCCCAGCATGGGACATGACACCCAGGGATGAGCCTCCCTGGCACCGAAGGATCACTACCAAGTACCAGCTGATGACATAACTAGAAAATGACCTTGAATTAAAGGTTCAACACGGACCAGCAGAATATCCCTGTCTACATATAATAACAGGATTTAAAAATGCTGTTTGACCTAAAATAAGGGGGAAATGGAAAGGACAAATGAGTTTATATGGCTTTGAGTCTCTAAAAAAGAGTCTGGAGGTTGTCAGAAGGATTGCCCTTATGCACACCTGAGCAGAGTCTCAGAGACAGATAAAGTAGATACAACCCCAGGTATTGGTTCTTTTGAGAGCTAAAGAGACCCACAGGTTTTATGGTCATGGCAAATGGAGTTCAGTACCATGTTAGTTGGCCCTTCTTTGGAGCTGGTGTTTCTGCGTGATGGAGCTGGACTCAGATGGGATCTCTTTTCACAAGACTTTCATGCTACTTTACTGGAATTGTAGTTGGTGCTGGGGCTTAAGATATATCTAGGGGATTTGAATCTCTGGACTGACAATATGATAGCCAGGCCCTGAGCCTCAACAGACTTCAGCTCCTAGACTCTGATTTATTGGACTTACCCCACTCAGCTAACATGGACTTGAAGAAGGTCAACCACCACACCATGGAGCCTAGAGTACCTACAACTGAAAGCAGGAGGATTGCATCCAGTATCCATGTGGAATCTAAGTCCCCTCTTGACATAGATGTGGAATGGACACAACCAAGCCAAGGTCCACAGGAAGGAGGAATACAGTAAGGATTAGAGTGGACTTAATGATATTCTATTCATGAACTATTGTGGTTAATAATCGAGAAAATGTGGCATTGGTGTGGAAAAAGTGGCCATGGTGGCTGCTGGGTGTGGGGAATGGGAGGAAGAGATGAGATGTGGAGGCATTTTCGGGACTTGGAGTTGTTCCGAGTGGTGCTGCAAGGACAATTGCCAGACATTGTATGCCCTCCCATGGCCCACTGGATGGAACGTGGGAGAGTGTGGGCTATGGTGTGGACCACAGGCCATGGGGTGCAGCGATGCCCAGAGATGTACTCACCAGATGCAATGGATGTGTCATGATGATGGGGGAGAGTGTTACTGTAGGGGGAGTGGTGGGGTGGGGGCAGTGGGGGTGAATGGGGACCTCATATTTTTTTAATGTAATATTTTTTAAAAAATGAATAAATAAAATAAAATAAAATAAATAAACAATATACCTTGGATAAAAAGCATGCCAAGATATACAAATATGTATGTATGTGTGTATATATACTATTTAAGAGTATTTATTTTTTCTTTCTTCCAGGCTGTTCCCATGTTTTTTGACACAGAGTCATCCATATGAAGAACAACCCTGTTTCCTAAGCTGGGGTTTAATATCAGCTTACCACTGGCTTACACCAACCAACAGGGAACTGGTCAGGTGAAATGGCAGGTAGCTATTTAAGATTATTTTTAATGCCCAACAATAGGGAATTGATTACATAAAGCTTGCATGCATAATATTCCATACAGGAGAATACTATGCAGCCATTAAATTATCAAGACATGTATATATTTACATGTAAAGTATTGAAGAAAGAGGCATGTCATATGACTCTGTTTGTAGCTAAAAATATATATATACATGTTTATTCAAATAAACTTGAATTTGTTTCTCTTTTTGGAAGAATAGAACCTGAAACTAAGTGATTGTTTTGAGGGGAGGGGGTGAAGAGTTGGGGAAGAAATATCTTCCATTTCTTTGTTTTAGGTGATCCTTTTATTCTTTACCTCAAGTGCAGGTCTTCACTAAGAAACAATTTGTTTTAATTCCAATGAATCTATTCAGATTGTGACCACTTATAAGGATGAAAAAACAAGGGAAAACATTTTAAACTCAAGGAAAACCATAGGAATAAAACACTTGAAATGCAATGAATGGGATATGACTGGGGCTGGGAAGTACTCATGTCTTCTCAGAAATACTGAAAGTACATCAAAACTCTGGCCCCTTCACTAAGGACCCCAAAAGTGAGCCCTCTGTAGGCTTTTAAAGAGTCTAGATTTGAGCCATCCTTTCTAAGAAATAACAGAAAACATGAGTTGGAAGTGTAGAAATCTGGAGGAGCTCATGAAATGTCTCTAAGCGTTGATACACCATGGTTAGGGGAAGCTCAATGGACTGAGTGGTATTTAATTGGAACATCTTTCTGAGGGTAGCTGGGCTCCTTAAGATGTCCCTTTTGTGTAGTGAAATCTTCAGAACACCTAAGAAGACTACCCACCTGCTTCCTCAGTACCTAGCCATGAGCAGGAAACTTAGAATATGTATTATTCTATGGGATATATTTATATAATGTTTTTAATCTTCATGATGACTTTTAAATTAAGTATTATTAATATTCCCATTTTAGAAATGAAAAACTAAAGTTTAGAGAGGCTAGGTAACTTGTCCATGGTCAAACCTGAAAGTGTCTAGAGTGCAGGCTGTCTGGCTCTAGAGCCTGAATTCTTAACTGCTGGTGCTAGTGAAAGAAAAGTATATGTTACACAGTTTGGTAAATTCAGGGTCCAGACAAATATTATGAATGAACAAAAAGAACCAGGTATAAGGTATCTCACAGGAAGTGGTGGGAACTATGTAAACTGGAGAGCTGAGAATAGATCTGATTTTGGCAGATCTCCTGCTTTTCCAGAGAAGCCAGCTAGGATGGTCACTTTAGAGTCTATATGTTCTGGCATTATTGCCCTACTTTGACCCAGCACTGATTGTCTTCAGTATTTTGCCGTGATATAGCCAGGCAGCTAGATATTTCCCTCACATACACCAATTGGCCACAACCTGGACATTTTCATGCCCCATAAGCTCCATATAGTTGTGTGTGTTGTCAGAATGAATGGACAACTCACCTGTGTTTTGTGTGACGGCAATTTGGACAACTTTCATAAAGCAAGTCAATAATTTTACTTAAGAGGGTGCTAGGAAAATGCCTGCTATACTAGTATTCAGAGGGCAGTCTTAGCTAATAAAAGACTTTGACTGAAGACAAGCCATCTAATCTTTCTTTTCTCAAATATCTGAAATAGAGACTATAATGAAAAATCTATAAGGTTGCAGCTCATCTTGAAAATGGGATCTCATTTTTCTCTCTTTTACTCTTAAAACAAAGTTATTAAGCAGTTATTGAACTAGACACTTTATGTATATTATTCCATTTAACCCTCTTAACCACCCAATGAGAGGATACAATTTCACAAGGTTAAAATGAGAAACCAAAATTCTGAGAGGTAATCACGTATTTAGAAAATCAGAGAGTAAGTGATAACATTGGGATTCTAAACTAGTTGTGTGTGATTCCAAACATCATTCTCTGAATTTCAGTTCCCTTTTTATCTGCCTCCTCCTAACCCATTTTAGTTTTTTATTGCACAGCTCTCCATATTCAGCTACTGGCAGGTTGGTATCACTGCCATCACTTGCCTGTATTTTCCTCTCAATTACCCCACATTCCATCCAATTGAAGAGGTCAGAAACCACAGAGTCATTCCTTGACATATACATCTCTTTCCCCAACCCATAGTTAATCTATCTTAAAGCCTTTTTGACTTTACCTTCCAAATATAATTCGTCTACAAATAGTTCTTTCCATTTCTATGGCTACTATTCTGGACAAAAACTACTGTAAATTTTGACTTGTACTCCAGCATCCCATGTCCCCCATGACTTTTCTTGATCTCTCTAGTCCTTTGTCCACAGAGGAAGAACCAGAGTTTCCAGCCAGAGGGATCTTTCTGAAATGCCAGTACTGATCAAGTCAATTACCCTCATTCTACCCTGTGATGGTTAGGTTAATGTGTCATCTCAGCAGGTATTTGTGTCCAGTTGTTTCATCAAGCAAGCACTGGATTAATTGTAAAGAAGAACATTTATGGGCTTTATTCATAGATCAGTTTACTGCATAGATGATGAATGTATCTTCATCAACCAGGGAGACTGCTGTCAGCAATGAGTGATGCTTTATCCAATCAGTTGAATGCCTTAAAAGGGGAAGTGAAATCAGCATTCAGAAAGAATTTCCCAGCTAGTCTTTGGACAGTCAACGTCTCCCAGAAACTCATCAAGGACTTTCATTGGACTTCCATTGGAGCCCCTAGTTTGCAACCTGCCTGCAGAACCTGGACTTGTGTATCCCCGCAGTCATGTGAGAGAATCTTATAAAAACCTCATACTGTTTACAGAAATCTACTGTTGATTCTGTTTCCCTAGAAAACCCTGACTAATACAGCTTGGTACCGAGAGAGAGGTTGAGGTTTTAGTTTCCTTCGTAACTCTGCTACCCGTGCAATGATAGTCTGAGTTTAGTTCTTAGATATTTTAAGCCTGTGGCTGCAGGAAACAAGATTTTCTTTTAGAGCACACATAGAAACTTTCACATCATTCATGCGGTGTTTAAGTTGCAAATTTGAAGATTTTAACTGATCTTTTTCTTTTATAACTGTACCCAGAATATCTAGGTGGAACAAGCCAACATCATTATACCTTTTGACTCCACAAAACTCTGTTAAGGTGTTGAAAACACTCTCACCCAGATCCTTGCTTCTTGTAAGCATGAAACTAGGGGAATTCAGTGATGATATTTTGCATATCTCCATTGTGAACTCATGCCATGGACTGTTAGTAGTCTCTTCATTATTGGAAAGGGAGTCATTAGTACCTTTGACTCCAATTAGAGTAGAGAGCGAATTACAAAACTCCCAGAACCAATTCAGACATCCCAGGTTTAAGACTCTGTCCCCAAATCCTTGCTCTATTTAAATATTTCAGTGGTGGCTTCCTAATACCTTAAAGACAAAGATTGAAATCTTTAACCTGATCTAAATGGTCCTATCTCAACTGTCTCTTGTGCACCCCTCAATTCTTTTAACACCATGACACCTTTTTCTTTTCATTCTAGGTCCAAAAAGAGGTTCCTTCAGCCAAACAGACTCATCCCTACCACTCTTGCTTGGTTACTGCACTCTGTGTTTTGATCTCGGTTTAATATTCATACCTCGGGAAAGCCTTTCCCAGTCTCCCTAAACAGATTTCCCCCTCTATTGATCATATAGCATTTCACCTCTTAGACACAGCACTTAATTTTACATCTACTTGGGTGATAAAATCTCCTGCTAGATTTCATAAGTTTCATTTTATGAGCCATTTTTATATATTCTTGTATCCTCGACACCTATCTGAATCCTTAGAAAAAGTAGTTGCTTGATCAATGTTTGTTCAGTTGAATGAATTAATTCATTAGTGGTTTTTTTTGGCCATTTTATTCCCCAATGGAAATCTACTATGTTCTTCCTCTTATAAATTAACTCTTTGAAAAGACCCATGAAGTTTGCTCCAACTATTATTGCGAGCAATATCTTTCCTTTTGAATATTGCATAAATTATAAATTCTATAATATTTATTATTTATTGGTTATTTCTGCTGCTCTAGGGCACATGCCTTTTTAAATCATGGGCCATACTGTTACTTCTACTGGTTAACCTTCTCTACTCCATCCTCCCATACTTTTCAATTTTGTACCACAACAGAATGGAGCTAGTTAAGATTTGGTATTAAATAAATACTATTTAATGTGAGGTTTCATGAAGAAAGTGTGAGAGAAGCAATTCTGGCTGATTAACAGCACTCTCTTTTTGCAACTTTATGTGGATCTGACTCTGAAAGCTTGAAAAAATCTGGAAAAACACAAAGGTGTTGAAAAGAAAAAAAATGGAATAGAACATACCAGACAAGTACAAACCAACAAATTAGTGGTGGAAATATGAAAGTTGTACAAAACAGAATTTAAGGAAAACAGCTATTAGACATATAAAAAGGAATCTTTTATATTGATTAAGAAACACTCCATCAAGTACTTCTTGCCGTTATGAACCCATGTACACTGAATAATAAAGGATCAAAATTAATATAGAATAACTTGATAGAAATACAAGGAGAAACTGAAATAGCAACAATAATGCTAGGAAGCTTTAACCTGAAACTCTAAGAAATTATCATGAACACACAGACACCTAAGAACACACACCTGTACACATTGTGAACACATAGAGGCTCATAGACAACACTGATCCCAACAAGTAGAGACCACATGTTACTAATGCATTCATGGTATTTATGGAAGTTTTTCATGTAGTAGAGTCAAAGAAAATTTCAATAAATTGCTAAAACTAGATATTATTAATATTCAAGCCACATTTTGTGACAACTATAAAATAACCAGACAATCTAGTCTAAATCACCTAATCACTTAAAAATGTATTTCTCAGTGACTCTTCAGTTGAAGATGAAATCACAGAACTGAATGTATGAAATATATAAGCAAATTATAGAAGATGCATCCAAAGTTGTACTCAGAAGAAAATTTATGGTATCAAGTAAGAATTTTAAAATTAAAATAGATGCATTTAAATATATTATTGAAGATAAAATATACCTATATTTTGTCTAATGTTGATGTATTTATTTTAGGTATGTTTTAAAATGATAAATCATTTCAGATAAAGGTGAATTCCCCTCCATTTCCATCCAAAACCCATTAAACTCTATCACATCTGATGTGTTTCAAGTATTTATTTTTATACTCTTAATAATTATTTATAGCACAAAACAAATGGTAGGTGACAAAACTCAATTTGCCTTTTATTGAACATTATATTTTCAAGGTTAGTCCATATGGATGTATATATAGAGATCATATTTACTCATTTTACCTGCTATACGACATTCTATTCATTTTATTTAATCACTTTCCTTCCTGTTGGTCCTTTAGATTGTTTTTACTTTCATTTTTTATTCATTTATTTTATATTTTTATTATTTCTTTCCCCTTCCTACCCCCCCACCCCCAGTTGTCTGCTCTCTATGTCCATTCCCTGTGTGTTCTTCTGTGTCCTCTTGTATTCTTGTCAGTTGCATGGGGAATCTGTGTCTCTTTTTTTGTTGGGTCATCTTGCTGCATCAGCACTCCGTGTGTGTGGCGCCACTCCTGGGCAGGCTGCACTTTTTTTTCGCACTGGGCGGTTCTCTTTGCCGGGTGCACTCCTTGCACATGGGGCTTCCCTAAGCGGGGGACACCCCTGCGTGGCACAGCACTCTTTATGCTCATCAGCACTGTGCATGGGCCAGCTCATCACATGGGTCAGGAGGCCCTGCGTTTGAACTCTGGACCTCCCATGTGGTAGGCAGATGCTCTATCCTTGGAGCCAAATCTGCTTCCCTAGATTGTTTTTAAATTTTTACAATTACTGACAACACTGAGAAGACTATCACTGTACTAAATAAAAACTATTTGGATTATTTTCAATTGTTTACGTATGAAAGACTTCTCTAGGACCTATACCTAAATGTGGAATTGCAGCATCTTGGAGCATACACGATTCTACTTTACCGAATACTGTGAAATTGCTCTCTAAAGTAGTTGCAGCAATTTATGAATACACCAGTAGTGCATTCTCAAGTCCTTAACTCAATATTGCCAAATATTTTTATTTTTCCCAATTTGGTAGGCATACAAGTACCTTCTGGTCTTAATCATTACTCCCCTTTGTGTACTAGCTATGTTGAGCATCTCTTGTGTTTACTTTTTCTTTGTGTTTACTCTTCTGAGAATGCTCTGTTTATGTACTTTTACCATTTTAAGTTGTATTATTTTTCTTATGAGGTCTTTAGATCTTTTGGTAGTCTCAAAAAATATGTTTACTTCCAGATTGAGAACATCTTCTTCCTGATGGTAGTTTGTCTTTTACTTTGTGTATTTTATTAAGTACCAATCTTCATTTTAATATGGTAAATGTATTTATTACAAAAACAGAAAGCCCAAAAATAATCAACTTATTTTTCAATTCAAGATACTATTTTCTTAAATAGAAATAAGAAAACTAATGTATAGTGATAAAAACAAAAGAGAAGTGGGTCAGAAGTTTTAAAAATTATACATTATGAATAAGAAGAGCTGTGTCTTTGAAAGCAGTGATAAAACTGACAAATTTCTTGCATGCCTGAGTAAGAAAAGAGAAAACACAATATTAGAAATGAAAAATATAAGGTAATCAAAGAAATAGTAATAACAGATAATGAGAGAAAAACATAACAAATCTTTTATCACATTTAAGCCTATGATAAGTCCATTCAGGAGTCATTAAAAAACAAAAGTAGCTCTCTCTTTTTTATTAATTTGACAGCTATTAGAAGTTTGATATTACATTTCTGAGGAAGTTCCTCAGATACATCAAGGCTAACTCTCTAGAGATAATTTTTAGAGTGAAGTAGAGAAAATTGGTGCTAAGGAAGGATAAAACATTGTTACCCTTCCTCCTGTAACTAAAATAAGTTATGTTTCTGTTATTTACTCTGCCTCTAAGCTATCTCTCAAATCCCTTTGCATGTGCCAAACATTTTTATAGCCCTGCCTCAGCCTCCAGGTATTTTTGATATGTTTATATAATAGAAAAACTGTTGAAAGTCAATATGATAAAATGCATTGTACTTGGATCTTATTTCCATGTTGGCTGGATCATTTTAAGGAGTCATGGTGTTTAGGGAAAAAGGTTTTTAATTATGTTCTGTTTTTTAGCAGCTATTGGGCAAGTATGAAATCCTTTTGAAGTTACATATTGGCTTACAAAACATGTAACAGCAAATAGAAACCAAAAATGTACACAGTTTTCTCCTATTTTTGCAAATCCATTCAAGTATAAAAATGCCCAGGGGCCTTCATAATTTCTAGCCCTTAAGCTTAAATTTGCAGGTTCAATTGAATGGCATATTTAATTTAATGGCTTTTTATGGTAATCTCCATCTTTAGTGTATTGTGGAAACTAGTTCACTCCTGGATACTCCATTATAATACTTGGATTTTTATTTTTTATTTTAGGATTTCTGAGTATTTAGAGAAAATGCCAAATGTATTTATATTTTTGCAATTATATAAAAAATTACATGAAGGATAAAGCTCCTTGAACTTGGATGTGTAGTGTATGTACATATGTGGAAGGATGGATGGATGGATAGATAGATAATAGAATCACATATTGGAGGATTCATCAATAAAATATAATACTAAAAAATTTCTTAACATTTTAAAATAATGTCTTCTGAAAATACTCAGCTGATAAAAAGTGGGTAGCTCTTAGTTCTCTTGTATCACATTTGGAAAGTGTCATGGTGGCCTCAGAAGTTCATCACATGCTCATACTACTACAGGGCTTAGAGATCTATTGTGTTAGCCTTGCTTAATGGAGAGATCCTAAGATGTTGTGTCAAAAAAGGAGAGATAGTAATCTTAATGTACTTTACACTGCTAGATAACAACTAAATTAGTGACTTCAGCTATATCTCCTTTTAATAGAAACAATGGCCCAGTGAGAAGAATGGAAAAAAATAAAATAATAATTAACATCCCCCACCAGAATGATAAATCTCAATTATTTATTGAAGGTTGCATATTTTCAGGTAAGCATCCCTCTTATTACTGACTGCAGTACTCCCTCATATTTTCTGCATTTTAACGTAAATATTAATTGACCAAAAATAGATGTTTTTTAAAATTTTTTTTCAAAAAATAAGATTGTTAAAATCTCTTGTTGGACCTTTTTTTTTTTTAACATACCACCATTCCTTAATATTTGAAGCAATTGCAAACCCTGCTTATGCCTGTTAATGACTAGATGGCAGTCTTTCAAAATTTTAGTCCTAAAATAACAGGGCAGAATAAATGGCAGTTTCAGTTCTCGTGAAGACTAATGCAGCTTCATGATGCTTGGCAAAACTGTGTGCTCTTTTAATCAATCACTAAAATAAATCTATGCAACTGTATGAGGAACCAAATCATTTCACACTCACCTCCCCAATTCCTTAGATCCAAAGGAAATGGAATCCAAATTAGACTCACTAACCCACCCTATTAAACATGCATTCCCAAAGGGATTTAAAATTTGTCAGTGTTCAAAAGACTTGTCTTAAAATGAAAAAAATGGAGTTTGGCATGTTTGTCTCTAAATATGAAAGTGATGGTCGATTCCCTACGATCCTGGCTCAGAAATAGGTTATCAGAATATTGTTGCCTGAAACCATATTTACTAATCACTGGCACATAAACAGTATCTGTAGCTTTTCATAGGGTCTGAGAAAGGTTTCCAGAAATCTTACGATTCACTCCCCTGCCTCACATAAGATTTAATGAAATATTTCCATTCAGAAGATTCTTTCTTCACTTTTGAATATCTTGAGGAAAAAAAGTTTTCCTAAAAATATAATTTAAAGCCTTGCCATCTTCACTTTTGGGAGTTCTGCAAGTGAACCAGAGAATACAGAATGATAAATAATTTAAAAGTAATTTAGCCTTGCCCTGCAGTATTGTGGGAGGCATTACGTAGTAAAAAGCAATGATATCTTCATGGTTTTTTAAGAGCCTTTATTAACTGACCCACCCAAAATTTGAGTGCATATCAAAGAAGTATCCATGTTCAGTGCTTCTCAAATTCAGGACCAAAATAACATCTTAAGTGATCTTCTTGGCCTCTTTAACTGAACACTTGGCATCCCTCTGGACATTTTGTTAGTGGCCTAGGATCTCTTGTAAAAGAAAAAGCAGCAGGAATGTATAGTTGCCTGAATAGACATAGTTCCCAGACTCACAGGCATAGGAGTCTGTTTAGTGAACCTGTAGAACCCCAAGTCCCTCCTTCAACTTTATCCTTTCTTTCCATTCATACTGATCAGCACGCCATAACATATAAAACCTTGACTGAAAAGCACTCTGGGATCTTAACAGCAGATCAGGGAAAGAGAAATGGATACAGAATCTGTGACCAGATTTGAGAGGCTAACTCAACTGAAATTTTGGCTCCAGATGAGATGAGCTGGTAGCAGTCCAAATGCCAGGGTTCAGAAGGGTATAGTTAATGTGAGATTCATCCTGACCTCCATAAATACCCTGGGATGTCTATTGTAATTTTTGAGACAATTGCTGAATTTTCAAAGCAGCATTATGCTCTATGTGCAGAGGGCAGCATCACGATTCCAGATTGTCTTCAGTAAGAAATTCCAGTTGCCTGAAAGGAGAATGATTTGGCAATTTGGCAGTTTGGCAGCAGCAGTCAAGGCACATGGGAGTCAGCTATGTAAACAAATAAGTGGACTTCAGGGGAATGGCTGTGTTCTCTGGACAAAGGATTATCTAGGCATTGCCTTGAGAACTCCACATACTGTAAGAATAATCCAATCCCCTCAGTTGATACCACAGAAGCTACTACTATACTATCTACTTTGGCCAAAATTGTCTCAGAAACCAGGCAGAAATAACTCCGTAGGTTGAGGGTTCAGGACTGCAAATTCAGCAGAGTTGAAAAAGTCCTGAGCACCAGTGATTTATGTTAGCCACAAGTTTGGGATCCTCTCCCATTCAGCCATGGTACCTCCAGATACCCAAGGGTTATGTGATGTAGATGAACCTCCAGATTCCTTCCAGGAAGCATTTCTCTATCTTGTGAGAGTTTAAGACCATACCATCTGTTAATTTTAAGTCTAAGTTTGAGGATGATTTATTGTCATTTCAGATCATATGCTACTTTGTGTTTTATAAATGGAAACTAGGTGAGATGTATCCTTTGAAAGACATTCTTTGGGAAAATGTTTAATTAAACTCTAGCAATAACAATGATGGCGCTCTTAGTAGAATTTCAAAATAAAGGCTACTCTGAGGCCAGAACATAAAATTCTATTATAGAAAGGAGTATTTAAGCAAGGCACCAGGATGACAATGCCAATTACAATGAATTTGGAATACAGGGGGTCACACAATGTTACTAAATTAGGTCAAGACATTTTTTATAATAAGGCATGTTAAAAGGTAGTGTCACCTAGAAACTTAGCTTAGGTCATTTGACTCCATGATTTTTTTCCCTCTTATTATTAAATATAAATTATGATATTATTAAAAAAACATGTAAGCAAGGTAAGTACATTATAATTTCTTATAATGAAAATAAGTGATAAAAAGCTGGTGATATATAGATAGTAGTATAAACTGTGTACTATTTATTTATTTATTGGAAAACTCATGTCTAAGGCTCTTCTGATCAAGGGTCAGACACAAGCAGAACAATGCTATGGTTCTAATAAAACCGATTTTGAGTCAGGATAAATGAGTGGTCCTCTGCTTGGTGAAACTGATTGGCTCTTCTCTTTCCAATTAAATTAACTGTACAAAACCAGTCAGCATTCAGAAAGGTGGTCATCATATCTACCTGTGTCTTTGTTTACTAAGAATGCCTGTGCCACTTGGAAAGAAAACTAACTTGAAATATTATTCTTGTTGGAAAGCTGTATTTTTATTCTTTCTTTGGAGGCATATTGTGGAAAGATATTCTGGAGTTTCATTAGCACCTTAGTAAAAATCTCATATCCTTCTAAGCAGGATCTGTGTTCTTTGTAGTTCTGTGCAGTTTTCTGAAACAAAATGCTATTATTACAAACTTGGAATCTGTTTGTGTTCTCAAGCCTTGAGACATAAAGATATTAAGTTTTTTTCCCCCCTAGAAACTATAGAATGTTTATTATACCTGATTATTTAATGTGGCAGAGATCTTATCTTGAGTGGCATTCGAAGGAATGCTTTATCTATTTACACGTTTTACCCAGATAGTAAGGTAGAAGAAAAAATCCTGTTAAATCCATGAGAGTCAATGCCTCAGGGATCCTTTTGTTTTGGGATAAATAGGTGCACCTGAGACAGTTTACTTTCTTTTCGGGGCAGGGAGCTTACTGTAAGAACTAGCCTTTGAACTTGATGAAAGCTGAGAGGCTATGTCTGTATTTCCCTCAGTAAAGCAAAGCTATTCTGAGTCCCACTTTTGGATGAAACAATTAAGAGTGGTCCATTTAGAAGTGAGAAAAAATTTATGATATTTATGGAAAAGATGTAATTACAGATGACTTTAAGACTATGGGGGGTTGTGAGAAAAGATAGGCAAGTGAGTGAGAAAGGGGCATTCAGATTTATACCTCAGATCTGGCCACTTTCAACCGCTACCTTAAACCTGTAACTCAGGGCAGGCTTTCTTCAAAGAGTCCCTGAGCAGGCTGCTGCTTATTCAGGCCAGATACCAGAATCATGTGCCCATGCTTTTTTTGTCCAAGAACAAAGAGTCTAGAATAATGAAATCACAGGTTGGAAGGCACCTCAAAGATCTTCTAGTCTAACCATCCATCTAATTCTTGACCCCTATCTGTAATAGCCCTACTGCATGGTCACCCAATGGCAGGGAAATTTATTTTTTCTCAAGGTACTCCATTTAATCTTTTTTTTTTTAAAGATTTATTTTTTATTTATTTCTCTCTCCTCCTCCCACCCCAGTTGTATGTTCCCTGCATCTATTTGCTGTGTGTTCTTCTTTGTCCACTTCTGTTGTTGCCAGCAACACGGAAATCTGTGTTTCTTTTTGTTGTGTCATCTTGTTGTGTCAGCTCTCCGTGTGTGCGGTGCCATTCTTGGGCAGGCTGCACTTTCTTTCGTGCTGGGCGGCTCTCCTTATGGGGTGCACTCCTTGCACATGGGGCTCCCCTACTCGGGGGACACCCCTGCGTGGCACAGCACTCCTTGCGTGCATCAGTACCGTGCATGGGCCAGCTCCATGTGGGTCAAGGAGGCCCGGGGTTTGAACCGCGGACCTCCCACATGGTAGACAGACGCCCTAACCACTGGGCCAAGTCCGCTTCCCCTCCATTTAATCTTTGTACAGCTCCAACTAATAGAAAAGTCTTTCTTGTTAAGAGTTGAATCCTCTCTGCATGTAGCTTCCTCTACTAACTGTTGCCAGTTTTACCACTTGGGTTTATACTAAACAAATGTACTATTTCCTACACATAACAATTCCTCAGAATATGGAGAACAGTTATCCTGTTAACCCTGAGGTTTACATTTTTCTCAGTGGTAAACACTGCCAGCTTTTTTGACTATTTCTCATCTAATATAGTTTTAAATCCCTTTTCCAGTATAGCTGTTTTCTTTAGAACACATGTAAGTTTGTTTACTACTCTTTTAAAATGTGGCATCTGGGCCAGAACATATTTTATGTTTATTTCATCAAGAAAGGAGAGCTGGACTCTGCTCTTAAATACTTGATTCTCTTTCCATTAATGCAGACTAAGTTCACACAATTTTTGACAACTTCAGTATTCTATTGACTTGTCTAGAGCTTCTCAAATAAAAGTTCTACATCTTTTATACTTCTGGTTAGTTGATAATCTACATTTTCCCCATTCTATACTTGTGCAGTTGTTTTAGACTTACATACAAGACCTTATATTATTCTGGGTTAAAATTTATCTTGTTAAAAATTGGACCTTCATTCAAGTCTCTCAGAATCTATATCCAGATTGTCAATCAACATATTCCCTCTCTGCTCTTTAGATTCTTCATAAATGGCAGTAAAAACTACCTCAGAGGATAGTTGTGAAGACTATGTGATCCAGCACATGGAAGGTGCTTAGAATAGGGTTAAGTACACAGTAAGTATTCAATGAAGTAAACTATTAGCACTTTGTAAACAATTCTATGCTATAGAAAGTCTTTAAACTTTAAAGTGCATTTGATGATATGAAAATTTTATATTTTCTTCAAAATTATATTGTACATGACAATGCAAGGTGTTGGTGGAGGGTTGATGTGTGGACATGTATGATGTTATGCAGGTTTGCTTTGTAAGTTCACAACTTTTACTATATACTTAATTGTTTATGTATGTTCATATGTAAATGATATAAAGGTAATAATAATAGGATTGGTTGGGGGGAAAATACTTTGCTACGTAGTGATATTTTGACAATGCTCTTTAATCATTAGTTAAAAAGGTTTAACAACAATGCTAGTTATTGGTGGTAGGGTGAGTTATAAGAGTCCTGTATGATGTTACATAGGTTTGTTTTGTAAGTTCACAACTATTATTATGCACTTATTGTTTATGTATATTTATGGATGATATAGTTCAATAAATTTTTAATAAATTATATTGTAGGCAGAGTTGCAATAAAAAGTTGCTTAAGAAACATGATATAAGTGAATATTGAGACCTTAGCAAGGAGAAATTATTAAAAAGAAAATCTATACATTTTCAAGTAAAGAGGCTATATAATTGGATAAGTTGAGGCTAATTTTGAATTGCTTTCTAAAATCTACTTTCCCATTTCCTAGAGCCATCTGCTACTAGCAAACTCTAGATTTACCAAAATGATAAATTGCTTCTCATTTCTTCTATGTGAAATCATTACTCAAAGCAGTAGGGGTGGCTCCAAGTTGTTAATGACAAAACTACATGTGTGTCAGAAAGTAGAAACTTTCTTCACTCTTAATCCTTCACCAGAATTAACAGGATGACAGAGTGAGCAAAACTCTTGGTCTTTGATGCTTAATACCTGGTTTCACATCCTAGTGTGAGGACAGTTAAGGAGTGTGATATTAAAAAATTACCGATGCCTGAGTCCCTCAGTTTTTTCATCTGTGGGAGTAGAGTAATAGTACCTTGTGGACTTCTAGGGAAATTGAAGTAACATATGTAAACAAAGTACAGTTAATGCTTGCAGTATTATCAGTCACCCACATGATAGATGATAAAAATAATTCACAAGAATTTAGTTGAATTTGAAAATCAGCCATGTCAACAATGCAACCCAATATGAAGACAATAGTAAGAGGAGAATAGACAAAATGAGAACTATTATACAGGCATAATTCATTTTATTGCACTTTTTGCAGATACTACATTTTTCACAAATTGAAGGTTTGTGGCAACCCTATGTCAAACAGGTCTTTTGGCATCATTTTCCTAATAGCATGTGCCCATTTTGTGTCTCTGTATCACATTTTGGTATTAAAATCTTTTTGTCATTTCAACCTTTTTTATTATTACATCTGTTAATGCTGGTCTCATTTAATATTACTATTGTAACCGTTCTGGGGTGCTATAAACTGCACCAAGTTTAATCGATTAATATTATGTATGTTCTAACTGCTCCACCAACCAGCCATTCCTCCCTCTTTCCTCTTTCCTAGGGCCTCTCGCTAGTCCCTGAGACACACAAATATAGAAATTAGCCCAATTAATAATCCTACAATGGCCTCTATGTTCAAGTGAAAGGAAGAGTCACTTGTCTCTCACCTTAAGTCGGGGGTTCTTAACCTTTTTTGTTCCACGGACTAAGTGCACACTACACTGTGTATTATTTAATAAATATATCACACCTACACCAACATGGCCCCACAAGAATAATGAATTTTTGAATTTCAATTCAAGTTCATAGACTCCGTGTTAAGAACCCTTGCTTTAAGTCAAAAGCTAGAAATAATTAAGCTTAGTGAGGAAGGCATGTTGAAGCTGAAAAAGCCCAAAAGCCAGGCATCTTGCGCCAAAGAGTTAGCCAAGTTGTGAATGCAAAGGAAAAGTTCTTGAAGGTAATTAAAAGTGCTACTCCACTGAACACACTAATAATAAGAAGGCAAAACAGCCTTATTGCTGATATGGAGAAAGTTCCAGGGGTCTAGATAGAAGATGATACCAGCCACAACATTCCCTTAAACCACAGCCTAATCCAGAGCAAGGCCCTAACTCTCTTCAATTCACTGAAGGCTGAGAGAGGTGAGGAAGCTGCAGAAGAAAAGTTTGAAGATGGCAGAGGTTGGTTCATGAGGTTTAAGGAAGAAGCAGTCTCCATAACATAAAAGTACATGGTGAAGCATCAAGGGCTGGTGTAGAGGCTGCAGAGAGTTATCCAGAAGATCTAGCTAACATAATTGATGATGGTGACTATACTAAATAGATTTTCAATGTAGATTGAACAGCCTTCTATTGGAAGCAGTTATCTTCTTGGAGAAGTCAATGCCTGGCTTCAAAGCTTCAAAGGACAGGCTGAATCTTGTTAGGACTAATACAGCTGGTGACTTTAAGATGAAGCCATTGCTTATTTACCATTTGAAAGATTCTAGGGCACTTAAGAGTTATGCTAAGTTAACTCTGCTTGTGTTCTATCAATGCAACAACAAAGCCTGGATGACAGTATGTCTGTCTATTGACAACATTATTTACTGAGTATTTGAAGCCTGCTGTTGAGACCTACTACTCAGAAACAAGATTCCTTGCAAAATATTACTAGATGAAAGCTATTTTCATGCATGCTAATACAACATCCATTTGAGCCCATAAAACAGGGGGTCATTTCTACTTTCATGTCTTATTATTTAAAAAATACATTTCATATGGCTGTATTTGCCATAGAAGTGAGTCCTCTGATGGACCTGGGCAAATTGAGTTGCAAACCTGGACAGGATTCACCACTCTAGATGAACATTCTTGAATTGATTCCAACCCTCATGGATGACTTTGAGAGGTGTAAGACTTCAGTGGAAGATGTAACTGCAGATGTAGTAGAAATAGCAAGAGAACTAAAATTAGAAGTGGAGCCTGAAGATGTGACTGAATTTCTTCAATCTCATGATAAAACTTGAACAGATGAGGAGGTTCTTGTTACACATGAGCAATGAAAGTGGTTTCTTGAGGTAGAATTCACTGCTGGGGAAGATACTATGAACATTCTTGAAATGACAACAAAAGGTTTAGAATATTTCATAAACTTAGTTGATAAAGCAACAAAAAGGTTTGAAATGACTGACTCCAATTTTGAAAGAAATTCTACTGTGGGTAAAATGCTATCAAACAGTGTCACATAAAATACTTTTGTGGAAGGAAGACTCAATTAGTGCATCAAACTTGGATGTCATCTTGTTTTAAGAAATTGCCACAGCTACCCCAACTTCTGGCAACCACCACCCTAATCAGTCAGCAGCCATCAACGTCAAGGCAAGACCCTCCTCCAGGAAAAAAATTACACCTTGCTGAAGGCTCAGATGATGGTTAGCATTTTTTAGCAATAAAGTATTTTTAATTAAGTTACATAATTTTTTTTAGACATAATGCTATTGTATACTTAATAGACCACACTATGGTATAAGCATAACTTTTATATGAATTGGGAAACCAAAACATTCATGTGAGTCACATGATATTTGTTTTATTACAGTGGTCTGGAACTGAACCTGCAATATCTCTGAAGTATGCCTGTATTGTGATTAAGGGCTTTGGAATCAGTGTGGAAATAAAATTCTCTTAAAATGATAACTTTTCATTTCTTAGATGTAAACACAAGGTAGAAGAAAGATGAGTTTATAAAATGACCAAATATTTTGGCATATAATTTCATTGAAACATAGGACTATAAAGTATTTGTAACTTCACTCAAGCTTTATTAAGTAATGGCTACATGCCAGGTAACTCTAGGATAACAATGCCCTTGGTGGGTATAAAATCTTTCTCGCCACACTCTCCCATTGTCTTGTCTAATCATTCTTTCCAAATCCATGGAATCATAAATTGAAAATATGTTTTCTGAAAAATTATTGAGTCATGGAACACTAATGTTTTCTTTCTCTACACAGTACATTAAGCATGAAATGAAACCCAACTTCAAATAGCCAAGGCTGATCCTTTGAATAGCTTTTCTTTATTTCAGTTGTCAGTGAAATCTTTTTTTTCACTTTGTGTAATGAAGTATGACTTGAGGTATCATATATCAAATGCAAAGAATTAAGTAATATTTAATATCTGTATTCTAATATTGGGGTTAAACAATCGGATAGAAGAGTGTATTAGTCAGCCAAAGGGGTGCTGATGCAAAACATCAGAAATTGGTTGGTTTTTAAGAAGGGATTTATTTGGGGTAGGAGGTTACAGATACCAGGCCATAAGCATAAGTTACTTCCCTCACCAAAGTCTATTTTCACATGACATTGGAGCAAGATGGCTGCTGATGTCTGTGAGAGTTCAGGCCTCCTGGGTTCCTCTGGGTTCAGCAACTCTATTTTTTCCACAAGGTCAGCTGTAGACTATGGCCTCTCTAGACTTTGCCTCTCTCCACAAGGTCAGCTCTGGACTATAGTGAATGGCTCTGTCTCTCTTCCTGAGGTTTCTGCCATGTCTAAGGAGCTGTTTCTATTCCTCTGTTCTTTTCTCCTGGCTCAGGTCCTCTCTTCCCGGGGCTTGCTTCTCTTTTCTCTGCCTGCTACTTCCAGTGGCTCCAGCTTAAGACTTCAGCATCAAACTCCACAACATCAAAACTCCAACATCAGAAACCCTCAACTCTGTCCTTTGTCGTGCCTTTTACCCTTGGTGGGTGGGGACTCAATGCTCTAATGATGTGACCCAGTCAAAGCCCTAATCATAACTTAATCATGCCCAAGTACAGACCAGATTACAAACATAATCCAATATCTATTTTTGGAATTCATAACCATATCAAACTGCTACAAAGAGGTAGATATGATTTACTTTAATTTTTAAGTAGGTATTCACTGAAAAACTATAGGAATCCTTTAGTAAATTATCCTCTAAAATGAAGAATATAGGGAGCTGAGGTGGTTCAGGTGATTGAGCACCTCTCTTCCACATGGGAGGTCTCAGGTTCAGTTTCTGGTGCCTCCTAAAGAAAAGACAAGCCAACACAGAGAGCACACAGCAAATGGACACAGAGCAGACAGCGACCTCAAACAATGATGTGGGGCAGTCAGATAAATTAAGTAAATTAAAAAAAAAATAAAACAAATATTTTTCAAGTGTAAGTTTTCAATTTTCAATTTTATAATTTGAGTCTTTATGTTATTTTTAAGATGATATACCTTGTGTTTACCAGAATTAATTGCTTTTCTAAATTCCAACTTATAAACCTTCTCCATATGAGAGAATTTTAATTAAAGGATATTTTAAAATATTTATTGTCATTGAGAAAATATTAAAAAATGTTCAGATATTTACTTTTTAAAATAGAAAACCCAAAAAGGCCTGGATACACACCTCTCTACATATCAACAAGGATAGTACTTTATTTACAATGTCATAGTAAGAACAAGATTTTATAAACTGCCATGTAATGAGTTTTGCCACGATAGTTGAATGTTCAGGTGCAAAAAGGACAAGATAGCAAACACCAACCCAGGAAATTAGAAATCAACATAAAGTGGTATAGAAAAACTATCACTAAGAAAAAATTGGGTAATCAAGCTGCTAGGCATAAAACAAGGTTTAACCACAAAATAAATCATATGTCCATAGCACAGTGGCATATATCATTGACAATTGAAAGCTGTTTTTTCTTTAAGTTACCACCTCCCTGAAAAAGAAAAAGTCAAAATATAGTAAGACCAGCATGCCAATAAAAAGAAACATTGTCTAAAAAGTTTTCTCTTATATTTCTATGAGTATGCTTTAGAAGCCATTATGCATGTTGCAAATGCATAGACCCTCTACTGAGAACATTGTACTTTCCAATCCTCAAATTCAGGAGCTTACCTGTTGTGTTAAGTTGTATGAGAAAAAAGCTCCGAAACACCAATCTTTATGGTTGTCAAACTTCCTCTCTCACCTATATCATCAGTTGTCCTCCCCACTTGTGACTAAGAATCCAGAAGTCCTCTAGTGCAAGTATTGGGGGGGCTGGGGGGGACACTCCCTCTAAGAGCATGCAAGGTTATTTCTCCCCTGTTCCCCGGACCCACCCCGGTTGTCTGTTCTCTGTGTCTATTTGCTGCGTCTTCTTTGTCCGCTTCTGTTGTTGTCAGCAGCACGGGAATCTGTGTTTCTTTTTGTTGCATTATCTTGTGTGTCAGCTCTCCGTATGTGCGGCACCATTCCTGGGCAGGCTGCACTTTCTTTCGCGCTGGGCGGCTCTCCATATGGGGCGCACTCCTTGCGCGTGGGGCTCCCCTACGTGGGGGACACCCCTGCGTGGCAGGGCACTCCTTGCACGCATCAGCACTGTGCATGGACCAGCTGCACACGGGTCAAGGAGGCCTGGGGTTTGAACCGTGGACCTCCCATGTGGTAGACAGACGCCCTAACCACTGGGCCAAGTCTGCTGCCGAGGGTTCCACTTGTATGCAGATGAAAAGCCAAGCAAACTTTCTGGGTTAAGGATGAGCTTAGATGAGGGACAATTTAGTAACAGATTTAGAAAAGGTTCAAAGAAAGGTAATAAAAATTACATGCATTTACAGGGTAGAATTTCCAAGAAAATGGATCGCAAAAGATGATTCATCAAAATGAATTTAATTGTCCAGTCAGCTTGGGAAATGCTGCATTTTCTATCTACTTCATGAAAAGTTACAAAGCCTAGCAGCAAATGGATCTGCTTAATTTTTTCTAATAATTTATTAAAGAAATTTTCATAACTAGCCGGGTAGGGAAGATAATTTTATTTACATAAACAGAGATGTCTAATGACTTGTCCAAATTCATATCACCAGATACAAGGATGTAGCAATGCATGCCCCCAGAAATCCAAATGGTTGTCCAGGCATCTTGGCGTTATACCAGCTCGAACAGAGCACCTTGGAAGAGATTATAAAAGTCTTCTGAGCCCCTTGCTGAAAGGTAGTTGATAGAATAACTAGTTTTTAAAGGAATACTAAATTAGGAGTCTGGTGATTTAGATTCCATTATTGGCTCTATCACCGGATAGACTAGTTATGTGGGACCTTGGAAAAATGGTATAAACTCTCTTGGCTTTGGTTTCATTGAACTAGAACTTAGTTTATAAAGTTCTTACTATGATACAGTAAATCATGTACTAACACTTCTGTTTGAAGAGGTTGTATCCAGTCATTTTTGGATTTTAAGTTCATTGAATTTAGACAATCCAGCAAGCCTCTTTCTTCTGAGAAAAGAATCCCTTTGTCCTGTGAGGAATCATGGCTTTGTGGTTTCAACAGAATCAGCTCTACTTCTGTTGTTCTCCCCTCTCACCACAGGGGCGGCTGTTGACAGAGCACACCATTCTTACTGCCCCTACCCCAGTCACTGGTGTTTGTTCAGGCATGGGAAATGACCCAAGCTGGGCCAGAATTCTCCCAAGGAAAGACATTTTCTTTCCACTGGGATTGCTGATCTGATTAAGATGTGAGTGTGGGTTTAGGAGAATCCATTTTTTTCTTTTCTCACCTCGTGGAGCGAGCTTTTATGAGAGATGGAAAAAGTGAAAGAGTCTGGGTGATACGATAGATCAAGCTCCAGGGCTGAAGCGCCTGTGTCCTTGAACTTACAAGTCACACCAGCCAGTAAATTCTCTTGTTCTCTTACATTTGATTGAATTTGATTTATGTTGACTGTAACCTGAAAGGTCTTAATCAATACATTCTAGCTTAAAATTTTGATGGATTTAGAAGAGATTTATTTTTTTAATAAAAATGATATATCATTTTCCTAGAAAGTTCATCTGTGGAATGGGATTTATTTCATACTTGACCCCTTTTCTTAATTATCCAATTACTGAAAATTCGCCATGGGGGAAATGAATTAAACACTTTTTCCTGAGTTGAACTTGTGGAAAAAGTCAGTAGTGTCAAGAAATTCATTTAAAATGTTTTCTTCAGATCTTTCATATTCATGCTCTGTGGTTTATTTCACATCTTGACTTTACATATTATTTACAGAAAAGTCTCATGTACGCTGCCTGAAGACTTGGGGAAAAGTCAAATTAAACTATTGGAGTAATTGAAACCCTCACAACTGTGCTATAATGGATACAAAATAATTAATATTTATTGATAATAAAGATAAGAACATCTGGCAAGACCTCTTTGTCCTTTGGAATTAAGAAGACTGAGCCAGCTAACAGGATGCTTACAATTAATCCAAGACTGCAAAAAGAACTAGAGAGAAGTAGAGAAAGAATTAAGAGTTGTCCATATTCTCACATTGCTTTGTCCTTCTACTTGTCAGTCTTTGAATCTTTTATTAAGTCCTCTAAATGCAAAGTGTTTTAGCCTCATTTAGAGAATTTGGAAGCTGCCTTTAAATTTCTAGAGATTTAACTAGATAGGTTTCATTTATTTTCATTGACCTTCTTTAAATTTAGGGTCCCCTCTCATTTTTCTTAACTTGAGCTTATACAATATATAATCTTTGACTTTTCAGTTCTTTGGAGTTTTAGCTTTTTAGCTGCTTTTTCTTTCCAATTCTTAGATGAAGATTGAAACATGCATTTCAAGATATATAAATCTTATTTACTGAACATTTTGGGGTAATTTACTTCCAACTTTTTCTATGCATTGTTTTAAGTAAACAAATAATGTTAAAGAACTGGGAAATATGTGATGCTTTTATTCGGTAGCAAAACAAACATGTTTCATGGGTATACATAGGAAACATCAAGTATGTGCATATGCACTTGCCTTCATCAATACTATTTAGAATGTGAGCTACATGGTCCAGTTCAATATATAGGAAAATAAACAAAGCAAAAGAGGCACTCAAGAGCCCAGAGGGATTCTTTTCCCAAAGCAATCAGACATCTGGAGCCTTGGTCTGATAAAAATCAATGACTCTTTCAGGGCAGTATATCTTTGGGTGTGAGTGAGGGAAGGACTGCATAATGAGAGGAATGGGTGAAGGTAGAATGGAAAAATGGAAAAAAAAATGAGAAAAACATTTACTACCTGTAACAAACCATGCCAGCATTTAGGCTCCATAATAATAATGAAAGTATATTTATATCATTATGAATTCTAGAAATAGTAAATAGGAAGTTTCTTTATTATCTGACGCTTGTGGGTAAGCCATATGCCTTTCCTTATGTATGTTTACCTGTGCCCTATGTTTTATGGTTCAGATGGATAGGACCCATATTAGTTTTTCAGTAATAAGCAGAAATATACCATCTACAAGTGGGTGATTGACAAAAACTATAGAATGAATTTTGAGTTCATAAAATACTACCATCCAATGGAAACCAATTTTAAAGTGTGGGGGGTGGGGTGAGGCAGAGTTCTAATTCCAAGATCATCCCAGATGGCTTCACATTTTATCTATTGATCACTCTGCGCCTTTGTGTTTGCATTTACCCACTCAAAAATACTTCAGCAAGCAAACCCTGAGATATATTTAGGTAACAAAACTATTTCCTCACCATTCCTTCAAAATGTGAATAAAAAGTCAAATAAATGAAAATAAGCCTTGTTATTCTCTAATATATATTGTTTTTTGGATTGGAAGGAAGCCATTATTTGCAAGTTACTGAGGAGTATTTTAAAATGCAAAAAGTTATCCTTACAACAATCCTTGTAGAAGAGCTCTCAGGAATATTTTGAGTTTCTCAAAAATAAGTAACAAATCTACACTATTCTATTACTACTACTATCAACATAAGTGACATATGACTCTGATATTAGTTATATACTTTGTTTTGCCCTATCTATACTTTCTAACAATTTTTAAACCAAGTTGATGCTATAAAATTAATCCTGGACTTTCAAACATTTTAAGCATTTAGAATACAACATATATTTGGAAAGGGGGACAAAGTGAGATTGGCCATGGAAAACAATTAACCATTGAGCATTTAAATTCAGACATCAGGAAACAATTGCTATGGCAGAGCTGACTTTAAAACATATCCCATTTAAGCTGTTGTGCACATCTAAATGGTTTTTGGCAGGTGGATAAACATTTATTGACTCCCGTCTGAGGGGTTGCTGCAGACTTGCTGCTTCAACAGGCTTTCAAACTAGGTTTGAGTGTTACAGAACAATCTGAACCCTGGAATCCTTTCCTGGCATTGCACCCCCACAGTGACAAGTATAATAAGCCAGGGCTGAGGAGGACTCCAAACTGCATGTGGAACAGCTGCTTGTGCTGTCACGGAAACTCAAAAGAGAAAAATGCTGTGGGGAATAAAAATTGGCTCATAATTAGCCTTCAGGCACCCATGTATTTACCATAAACAACAGTGCATATTAGTCTGGGTGTGGACCTGGAAGGATCACGACCCGACTACTTGCCTCCCAGTTCACTGGCTTTGCTTTTATGACTTCAGCCAGCCAGAACACAGAGATCTGGGATATTTAAGGCACTGGTTGGATGGTATGTGACTTGTCTGCTTAGAAACCGCTCTGTGTCCAGGACTGGATGGGTGTCAAAAATTTTGCTGTGATGACTGCCGACAATATATCCTGAGTCAAAAGTCTATTGACTTTTCGTGGAAAAAAAATCTACCCAATGAAGCATGATTGGGACAAAAACACATTTCTAAGGTGTATGAAGAGATATATGAAACATCCTAGGAGACAAAGAAATGTTAAACCAATTTATTGAATGGGATCATAGAAGAGAAATGTCCTTTTAGAATTCATCTTCCTTATGTTTGGGATGGGACCACCCAGCTCCTTAAAGACCAGAAGCAAAATTTCTTAAATTTTAGTTCAGTGTTCCTTTCCCTTCATCACTTGGACTTAGCATAACAAGATACACTAACAGACACATAACAAAATGGACACAGAGAGCAGATAAAGGGGGGAGGGTGAGGCGGGGGCAGGGGGAAGGGGAGAGAAAAAAAGAGATACACTAACAGGACAGACTAGGGATCCAGGTGAGAAACCAGGGCAGGCTTGGAAATCAGAATCGAGCACAGGGACCATCTACCAGGAACATGTCTGCTCTCAGAATTGGCGGCGTAGTGCGACACATGGCTTGACTTCCATTAAGAACCCTCTAGGAGTCCAGCGTGGAAATCCTTGGTACATTATAAGTGCGGGTAGAAAGATTCCTATCAACAATCTTAGGAAAAATAACATTTATCAACAATTGGTTAAGCTGTTTATATGAGAATCCACCCAATTAGGCTAAGAGAGCATCAGTGGCTGTCTGCCCAGCCTGAGAGGGGTTATGACCCCGTTAATCCACCAGCCACAAGTGCCTCCTAAGAACCTCTCCCTGCTTCTGCTGTATTTCCAGAAGGGCCAATAAGTATCAGATACCTCCCCATGGACCAGGTCTCCTTTTATAGGAGACTGATTCTCTAACTCAGAGACTCCCACTGATTACTGACCAAATGGTGGATTTAAGCACGGGATGGTAAAATCTACCTGTTTGTAACTACCCCTCTCAATTCGCAGTCTCTTAAGGCTGACATCAAGTTCTAGGTGAAACACAAAAAGTGACTCTCAAAATCCACTTTCCTTAAAGCATGTCTGTGAGAAATGTCTGTAAACTCCAGACAGGCCTTAAAAGTTTCATTTAAGGCAACTGTTAGAATCAGGGAAAAAGGAGAATCAAAGGCCAAGTGAGATAGGGAGTGGCTTAGGGCGGGCAAAAGCGGTTACTCTGGCCAGCAGGGAATAGAGTGTAAATAGCTTCGTGCACACATTGCCTCATCTATAAAAACCAGAACCACTTGGCATCTCTCTAAGTAACAAATGGATCTAAGGGCTGTAGAGATGGGTTGTTGGCAGGAAGCGGTCCCCAGGGTTGCAATACTTCCAGACTTGTGCGTTTCCCTATAATGCATAGACCATGGATTACAGGGCTATTCACATATCTTTTCTATTTTAGGACTCAATTTTGCAGGTACTGCTTGCTTTCACAATCCCAAATTGTGGATATCCAGAAATAAATCTGGATATTTCGCATAAGGAAAAACTGAACTTTGCTTTTGAGGAGCAAGGAAGAGGAAAGAAGTGTGAAGAAATATTAAGAGGAAATAGTTGAAGTCTCCGATCTTGTTCAGACCCCTGTCCCAACACAGGATTTTGATTTTAAATGAAAACCTCTGCTCTGTACAATAATTTAAAGTTGGCATGTAGGTTTGGACCTTCTCTGTGCTTGAAATTCTCTGTGCACCTCACACACAGCAGAGTGCAAAGCAAGACGCTTGCAAACTCCAGCTAATTTGAGCTTGATCCTAAATTGATTTCTATCAGAGCACAGAATTCACTGGTGGGCTAATAAATATGTAGGAAGAAGAGACCCTCAGCAGATATTGCAGCCACAAAAACCTGAGTTTAATTTTAAATGTCTGGTTTGTTCTGGAGTGAACTGATTGTCCCTCTTCTTTGTTTGAAATATGGAGGCCGAGGATTAACGTGGTGCCACAGAAACTGTCTATAGAATAAGACATCTCTATTTCCTGTCTTACCCACTAGCAAGCTGCCTTCCATAACTCACCCTTGACCACCTTTGACCCTGCCGCCTCCCTCAGATACCAAACAAACCCTTACCTGCCAAAAGACAGTAATAGACAAATTTTCAAACTCCTTTTTTTAAAAGGCTGATATTCGTTAGCATTGCAAAAGCCATCCTAGGTCATACTTCCTGGAAAGACTTACTATGAGAGTGCAATAGACATTTAGCAGCAGGTTTTTAAAGGATACACAAACCTTTTGGTCCCAACTCCTTGAGTCCTCATCATTGTTTACGCTAGTTGTGCTTCTTCCCAAGTAAATGGGACATTTATTGTTCTTTTCTACTTTTTGTCAGTCTCCTTTCTACTATTTTGAAACCTTTAAAATTGTAATTGATATAACATAGGAGTGTGTCTTTTATGTTCTTGAAAATAGGTAGGATCCTATTCCACCCATAAAAATAAACTGCTCAAAACCTCTTGTCGAGTTTAATCTTGAAACTATTGTATCCTTTGGATTATTTTCACAGGCACGGTTTTTTAGGCTCTTCTTTAGAGCACTGTTCAATTTCCTAGCCTTCGATGTGCGGACCACAATCTGTAGCTCCACGTGGGCCCACGCATCCTAGTGGCGGCTGAAATACTCATCTCTTCCAACATTCAGGACCTCGGCTAACTCCTCCGAGCCCTTTTGTTTGGCTGGGACTGACTACTCTTTTAATCTCGCCCTTTAAGCAGAAAACGTAGTATGGCAAGGACAACACATTTCGTGTTTTAGTAACAATGGTTTGCTCTAGGTAGTATTAGCGTCACTGTGTACTTTAGCACAATTACTTTTCTTCCCATTTTACAATTTCTTTTTTTTTTTTTTTTTTTTAGCAGCATCCCAGCTCCATCTTGCTGACGTTGGTCAGGGAGAGGCAACCTCCCTGAAGGCTGGCCATGCCTTCTCTTTCTTTCATTAACCGTGTAACCCTGTTTTCCCGCCGGAGCCCAGCACGGAAGTATAATCTTCCCCCGGGGGCCCTCCTGCCGTCTCGCCTGGCTCAGAGTGCTGAGCCTAAATGAAATATAAAATAATAACTGTAGGAAAAAACAAAGGACTTTGCCTTCAGGCCGGCTCCTGTGCCTCGGGTTTGGCCATGCCTCATCCATCTCTCCTTCTCACCCCCACCCGCGCCGCCCCATCGCAGCCACAAGTTGAATCGCAGTTCCCCAAGGCTAAATCTCCTGTCCCAACTAGATGTTTCACCACCTCAGGTTCCTTTCTGCAGGGGAGCACAGAATGACTACCAGGAGGCCAGGAACAAAACATTTAAATGTTGCATTTATTAAGGAAATGTTAAATAAGGGGGAAAGTCAAAACGGTGTCACGGATGTCAAGAGCACTTTCGTGGCGTAAACCGTGCAGTTACGAGCTACGAGTTCTATTCTGAGTCTTTGTCCTGCGGCCAGCTGAGGTGCCAGCCCCCCAGAAAGACCCGGTTAGAAAATGCAATAAAAGAAACAACTCCCCCAGGTCACATTCGCAGACGCCCCCTCCCCCCACCCCCTCTCCCAGGATAACAAAAGTCAATCCCCCGGCAGGCAAACAGGCCCCTAGGGCAGAAAAGAACGAATCGAATATTTGTATTCAAGCAAACAAACAAAATCCCTAAAACAGCACATTACAATCAATCAAAGGTATTTATCGCCTCTCCCCGCTAAGGCTGGGGGGGGGGGGGGGGGGGAGCCGGAGGGAGCGGGCGCGAATCCGGACACGGATTTGTGTGTTCCCATTAGATCTGTTCCTTGGCGTATACACAGGTCCCTTTTCCGGCCACCGGGAAATCGGTGCCGCTGGGTCTCTCTCCAGCCCGCCCTCTCCACCTGCCCCCAGCTCTTGGCCCACCTTAGGGTGGAGAAAGGCCTCCGACCCCTGGGTCTCCCAGCATAGCGCGCCAACAGCAGCTTCCAAAGTTCTGCGCCCTACTCGCCCTCTTCTCACCACTTGCTGCTGAGTCCAGAAGGCAGGGCACTCTCCTCCTCCTACAGGCAGGCATGGGGGCTTTCAAAGGGCGAGCGAGAAACGGGTCGCTTCATCCCGAAAGGCAGAAGTTGCAAGAAATAACTGACTCCGACAGGTTTGTTTCGCCCAGTCTCGGACGGTGAGAGGCGCAGCGGGGCTGGCGTAGTGGGGAGGCCTGGGGGCGGGGGCCGGGGGGTGGTCAGTAGGGCCCCACGACCACCGCCTCCACCTCCTTGGACGGTCTCCGGTCCTTCACCAGGAAGTTGATCATGCCCTCGGATTTGATGAGCAGGTTGCAGCCGAGGAAGAAGATGCCGAAGACCACGGTGAGCGACAGCACACACATGACGGCGATCTGCACCACGCGCATGATGTACAAGCTGCGCTCGTCCGGGCCAGCCTCTGCGAAGCCGTCGTCGGTCACCACGGACGCCTGGGTGCAGCAGCGCAGGGCGCGCTCCAGCGCCTCGCTGCTGTTGGCCAGGAGCAGGCCGGCCACATCCGTCTGGTTGCCCAGCGCTGGGTTCATGGCGGGAGCCGGGCGGCCCCGCGAGGCGCGGGTGCGCGGGGTGCGAAGGCGGTGGCGCGGGAGGAACAGGTGCCCGCCTGAGCGCTCACTTACAGATTCGGGCGCGCGGGGGCCACTCGCTCTTTCCTTTCGAATGTCCCCGAGCCGTGAGAGTTTTCCAAGAGCTTCTCCGACGCCCGCAGCCGCCCCGCTCGTCTGCGCGGTCCTCTCCCGCCCGAGCAGTGCTCGTTCCCGCCGCTCGCTCGCTCGCCCGGGGGCTGTGGGAACTTGTGGCGGGGCTGGGCCGGCCGGGCGGTGGGAGGTGCGCGCGGCGGCGGGGAGGCTGCGCTGAGCGCACAGCGGCCCCTTCCGGCCGCGCCGCCGCGCTGCGCCCGGCGCTGAGGGGCGGCGGGGGAAGCTAAGGAGCTAGTCTTTGCTTGCTGCGCCTCTCTTCCGACTCCACAGGGCAGGCAGAGGTCCCGGAGCTCTATTGGCTCGATAAGCGATTAAAGAGTTTGGAGGAACTGCGGCCAGCTGAAAGTTTCAGAGGAACAGGGTCACAGCGGCTCTACTTGTCCTTTGCCTTCCGCGCTTCCCACCTCTGAGCGGGTGGAAAATAGCATGAATGGCAGGTGCCCGAAGGTCCTTGCGAGTGAGCTTGTGCCTGACTCCTTATCAAGCCTGCGACGAATTCTAGTGAAGTAGGGGTGAGCTGGCAGTACTTTTTAAAAGCAGTGGATTTAGGAAGAAAGGGAGAGAGGGAGGGAGGAAGACAGGAAGAAAGGGAGAGGAAAAGAGGTGGAGAGAGGGAGAGAGCAAAGGCAAGAGGAAAGAGAGGGAGGAAGAGAAAGAAGGAAAGGCGCCGCCACCCTTCACAAAAGCGCTTGGGTTACAAAGAAGGCAGTTTTTATAGTGATGTTTTGAGCGAATTGAAGGAGCTTTAGGGTAGGAGGTGTTTCTTCTGTGGCTCCTGGGTGGTTGCCAGGAGAAGGGACAACTCTGGTAAGAGAAGGGAAGGTGGACAGAGTGGCCACTGGCTTATAATCTTAATTGCAGATGAGTTTTTGGATGTGCTGCCAGTTTTTCGTCTCTTGGCAGAAAATCAGTTTTTTAAGGGACTTTCTCATCTACATCCATCGCCTGGAACCCTGGCCCATGCCTGGAATCCCTTCCCATTTCCCCTAAACAGATGCATTTCACCTGTAGTCGTTTTAAACCAAACTGCCCATGATTTAGGGACCTGATTGAGACTTTGCTACTGGTTTCAGTGAATTTTTATAAACCTTGCAGATTACGTTTCTTAAGAGCTAGAAGAGTATTTTTTCTACTTTCCTCCCTTCCTCCTGCTCCCCCTCTCCCCTCTGTTCCTCTCTTTCTTTCGATTGTCAACAGCTGGAAACCATTAACTTGAAGTCCAATCCAAACTTTTGATACAATAAATTTACCAAATTTTTATTAAAACATAATAGTTATCTTACCATTTTAAACTTTTCTCCATTTTCATTCTACTGGCGAGTTTAAACCATTTATTTTTGTTTTCCCGAACACTATTCCATGTTCAGAGGTCTCCTTGTTTTTGTAGTTTTTTTATGACCATCGTAAAATAGAATGAACTATGTTTTAGTTAGGAGTTTTCATGTATTTGGATACTGTGTAACATATTGATTGTATGTGAACTTCGTTAAGCTTAGACCCTTCTAAAAAGCCATTGTTATTCCTGGACTTCATCCACAGTTCACCTAGTTTATCACTGTAGGGTCCCACGATAAGGTCAGCTGGGAAGAGTGCCTCTTTCTTCAGCCCCCCTCCCAACAATTTTTTTCTTTGGCCAAATTTGTCCTTAATTAATCAGAAAGAATTTATATAAATCTCACATAACAATACAATACAATATCTTAGTTAATGTGGGTGATACTTAGGAATAATAAGACCTAGTGTAGATGTGAAAAAAATATGGAAGAATATAAGACATAGAGCAGTGCTAAACACTGAATAAGAAGACAATGGCAATTCCCCATCAGGGAGTTCTGATTCTGGGAATGAAGTTTTGTCTACTTTATTTTGACCCCACTCTGATTTTGTTGAATGAAATTGCTTGGAGCATTTAGGTGGAAATTAATTATAAACTAGTAGTAGGCAAATTACACTTTTTAAGGATATAAGGGTGTCTGGCCTGCTAGAGCTTTTCTACAGAAATCTTTCATTTATCTTCCCATTTTGAATGACATCTTTCTCTCAACTTTACTCTTGTTTTCAACCTGTTCCCCAGGAAAATCTTACAAATGTTAGAAAAGAAGTCTTTAAGAAAAGTTTATATAGAAAAACCAAAATTTCCAGAAAAGGAGATGGTGGTGGTAGTATGGTAGAAATGCTGATAATTCACATTAAATAAAATATTTTTGATACATTGGTGCACTCACTGCTATATTTATTTTAATTTCTTTTTTCCCAATGAAATGATTACTTCTTTGGAAGACAGAAAGTTTGATTTTCAGAGAGTTAAATGCTCAGTATTCAATAATATACTTGTTACACAAGGAAAGAAACACTTGCCTCCTCTTTCTGAAAAAGATATCTATGTTATACATTAACTTCTGCAAAATACTCCAGGATGATACTGATGAACAGCTGTAATCAGTAATCCTTAGAGTTAACAGTTTAAATGGCTTCATGTAGGACCAGACACTTTCAATATCAAAAGTCTTTTCATTGATACTCTGTGTTTATGTTGAAAATATTAAGTAGAAATTTTAAAAAAGAAAACATCAGCCATAGGATATTTATTACTACTTTGGGGCTACTTTTAAAAATATGAATCACACTCTATTATCCAATGTAAGAACTAAAGTAAGAACTCATAATCAGAAGTTGTTTATGATGGCAGCCTCTGTACCTGGAACACAGGAAGAAAGCCAGAAATAAGCAAAATAGGTCATTGAACCACCAAAATAGATATCATGCAAACCATATACCTCAGCTCATTTTTATTTAATCCTGAGTGGACCCCTCAATTCCTCTCTCAGAACCTATGCACTTTTATTTTTCACACAGTTTCAGCCCACTTCTTTGCCTTTTTTCTTGCTGGCAGGATATTGGTTATTAACAGATGGGTTGGAGAAGAAGTAACTAGAGGCAGGTGCTTTAATAAGCACAAGGAATAAAAACTGAAGGGAAAAAAATATTAGATATCATAAAAATTTTTTCCAAGAACACTCTATTTTGGGGACTTTTACTTAGAGACAGTTGTCACTGGTGAGGCAACCTAACTAGAAGTGTAAAGGTATGTCCATGAATACTGCTGCCTTCACTTACTAGCTGTGTGACCTCAGACAGTTTCTTTACCTTTGTGTACCTGTTTTCTAATCCATCATATGGGGATAATATTTCACTTGGATTTGAAAGGATTAAATGATCTAATCTGTGGCAATAACTGAGAATAGTGCCTAGTGTGTAACAAGATCTCAAATAAATGTACATTGCAATAGCCCTTGAGGGGACATCAGTGTAACCTGGCACATAAGTCATTAACGAAAAATGAAAGGATAACTGTTCAACATTTTTGTTTCAGAAGGCTGGAAAATGAATGATACATTTAAGAAAGAGTTCCATATAAAACAAATGACCTTGTTAAATAAATACTTCTAAACATTTTTAATTAGACCTAAAGAGAAATATATATAAATATTTGAAAATCCAGAAAATAGACAATAATCCCCCCAAATATTTTTATCACCCCCATAGCCTAAAGATAACCACTCTTAGTAATTTAGAATACTTTCTTCATGTTTTTGGCTTTGCTTATTTTAACTTAGTCATGGCCATGCAGTAAATACAGTTTTATACCTTGCTTTTTTTCCCTTTAACACTATTTTTATTTTTCCATGACATTAAAAATATAATTTTTAAACACTGTACAGTACTTCATTATGTGAACATACCACTATTTATTAAACCATACCTTGTAACTGGACAGTTATGTTAATCTCATGTTATTTGAGTAGAATCAAATAACAAACACTGTTATTTGAGGAAAATCAGTTACACATGAAGAACATTTTTGCTCATAAGTGTCTTCTATATTTAGATTACACTATTAGAATACATTTACAAAGTTGAAAATTGTAGTAAGAAGAATATTTTAAAAAACAGCAACTTAGCCAAATTGTTTGCATGAAAGGTTGAATTAATCTTCACTCCCATTGAAAAGCATGTAAATATCCATTTTGTCTTACCTTTTAGAGTGGTCGTTTTTTAGCTTTGGCTGCATGTTTGAATCACCTAAACAACTTTGAAAAGTGTTGATGCCCAAACCGAATCCACAGCAATTAGAATTTCCGGGGGGGTGGGACCCAAGCGTCTGTATTTCTTAAATCTTCCCAGGTGATTCCGTAGTTTAGTCATGGTTGAAACATACTGTTCTGAGTATATTTTCCAAACTTCTCTCATCTTAAAATCACCTATGGTGGGGATAGAAGGTGACTGATTCTCATTCTGACTACAAAGCTGTTGAATCAATGTTTTCCAAACTTGCTTCCCAGGGCCATCTACTGAGATTCCAATTTGGTTGGTCCTAGAAATTTGTATTTTTAACAAGGACAGGAAGTAGATATGGCTCAGGCAATCTGGCTCCCGCCTACCACATGGGAGGTTGCTGGTTTGTATCCCAGTGTCTCCTAAAGAAGACAGCGAGCTGGTGCAACGGGCAGGCATGGCAAGCTGACACAACAAGAGACCCAAGAAGAAATGAACATAATGAGAGACACAAAAAAGCAGGGAGTAGAGGTGGCTCAAGCTATTAGACACCTCCCTTCCACAATGGAGATCCAAGGTAAGGCTTCTGGTGCTTCCTCAAGGAAAAAGCAAGACAACAGATTCAGCAAGTGAAAAACAAGAATGGGGGGTGGGGAGAAATAAACAAATAAAATAAATCTTTAAAAACAAATGAACAAACAAGCCAAAAAACCCCCCAAACAAACCAAAAAACCCCACACAAATACTCCAGGAAATGCTGTTCTTGAGAACCAAGTATTATGATCTTAAAATTTTTCATTGCAAGTATGATAGGAAAAGAATGGTTACTCATTTGAAGTTACATATTGTAATGGACAGTATTTCCAAATATTTATTATAGAGCTATACATCCTATACTGCAAGTTTTATGCTTGTCCATCTTTCGTCTACCACCTTACTATATTAACCACTTGCATGACATCTTAGTAAATATTTTTTCAGATTATTTGCCTTTAAATTTGGGTTATATACCTTGGCCACATGGAATTGAAATTAGGAAGTCCACTCTCATCCAGAATTGAATTTATGTGTGCATAAAATATTTTTGACATTTTCATTCCTTTTCATTTAACACAATGGTCACTCTGGAAGGTATTTTGGTATAAGATAACTTTACCCATATCCCAAAGAGTCCAGCAATAGTTAACATAATAATATTGATAATATATTTAAGATTAGAACTTAAAAAGGAATTTCAGGTATTTATTTATTTACAATAGCAAATACATAACCTTTCATTTTATATGAAGACTTAAAAGTCTTTAAGCTTTTAAACTTAGAGATTGTATATATCTGGGTAATTTTTCTTTTGATTTTAGCATCTACTCTCACATGGTACTCAAAATGAGTATTTGATAAATGTAGTGCAGGGAGAACAGCTGGGAAGTGGTGGTGGTGGTGGTGGTGGGAAGTGCAGTAAAAGTAAACTCAAGTGCTTGGCTCTTTCTCCTTTATTTAAATAAACTCCCTGGATTTCCTGCCTGATGACCTCTAGTGATGGCTGACTTCTTTCTATGGGAGGAGAGTGAAGACTGCCCTTATTTTACACAGGTGACTCCTTTGAGTCAAAACTTACTTTAAATGCGTGACCACATGGAATAATGCAGGGAGTAGCAGCCACAATGCTCTCATCTGTTAAGAGCCTTTTACTGTGGTTGAAATAAAGGGCCAGGAAAAGCATGCAATAACTCACCCCCAAGCTTGATTTAAAAATTCCTGACCACCAAACATGGCAAGAAGTTTTCAGAATGATATATCATAGACCTATGGCATCCTATTTTTAGAGGTGCAGCATTGACAATTTTTTTCCTCTGCAGAATTTTTGTGATTATTTCACTCAGATTTTCTGCCCACTCTTTAAAGTCTGCATGATTTAGACAGTAAAAAAGCCACTGAGCTGCTTACCGGCTTCAATGCCATTGCTGTAATCCTATCTATACGTTAAAGAGACAGGACTTCACCAGCTCGAAATTGGAGAGGCAGGTGGCTGCAAGGAGGCATGAAAGATACAATTTCTCCAATTTCTCAGCTTCAGCTCAATTAATCTCTGATCAGATTATATCTTCTATTTCCATAGTACAAATCTGTGCTGTTTTGCTCAAATATTTGTATAAAAAATATATGAAGAGGAAATCATCCTGGAAGCAAAGGAGGAAAAAAATATCTTTCCAATGGCATGCTGAATTTAGACTTGTATATTTGAATGCATGAAGACTTATATCTTGTGCTAATTTGTAGACACAATAGAGAGAGACAATGAAAGTCACCTATTTTCATTAACGAGTAGGATTGGTAGTTTCCGTCTTTGTACACAGATTATAGTGGCACTGTTAGTCCAACATTTATTACATAAACACTTGTGATTATGCAGTCAAAAATCTTTAAGTAAATTTTTAAAAGTCAAGAAACAGATGTTATTAGGAAAATTTCATTTTCTGTCAACCATTTCTCCCTCCCCTTCAAGATTTGTATGATGATTAGTTAGTGCATTTATTGAGTAAATATTTATGGAGCATATTATTATCTAGAGAAATGGAGATAAGAGAAACAGTTTCTGCTTTCTAGGAATTGGAGAGGCAAACCAGGAAAGAGGCAATTATTACAGATTGTGATCAGTTCTAGGAGAAATATGTGAAGAGCAAGTAACCCAGATTGGGAATTGGGAGGGTAGAGATCAGGACATGGTGCATAAACTGAGTCTTGAAGAATGACTAGGTGAGATGTTAGCTAGGAAAAGCATGCTGAATGCACCGTGGCATGAGAGAACATGATTCTTACTTTTACTTTTTTATTTTTACCTTTTTGTATTTGCAAGTAGTTCTGTAGTTTTGGAATATTGGTTATGATAAGGTGGGACATGATTAAATATAATTTGGAGAGGCCAGATCATGAAAGGTTTTTTACATTATGTTAAGGAATTTGTATTTGAACATCATGGAGAGACATTGGAGGGTTTTAAGCAGCAGACTGAAAAAGTCAAATTTTCATTTTATAAAGAATCTCTGCAGGACAGTGCTAAGGAGTATTAAGGTAAACAAAATCTCCTTGAAAAGTATAAAGTCTTGTACCTTAGCTGTTACCCAGAGATGCTCAATAGCCCAAGAAAGGAGGTGGCTTGTTTCTGGAACTTTGTTTAATAATTCACTGAAGACAAGGTCCAGAACATAAACGTCTATTTTTTGGTCTCAGTTGCTTCAGTTTCGCTGGACATCTTTGAGAAAGAGAAATTGTCCCCATGGCGAACTTGACTCAAATGACCAGAGAAAGCAATCGCATCCAGTGAGGCTCATTGTCTCTCTGTGATGACTGCTCCTCTTGATGCTGTCTCTGCATTCAGCCTGTCACATTCACTCGCACTGAACATTGTCTCTGAGTACTTCATGCTAAGGTGTTCTTTTAAGCACTGCTTGTCTCTAAGCAACCCAAAGCCATAGAATATTACTTCACATGGAGCTTTCGTGGCACATTGCAAACATTTTTCTCAGGCTGCTTGATGACCCACTTTCATATTGACAGTCACCAAACAGCTCCATGTCCTGCTCAGCTAATGATGGCATTGGTTCCATGCCAGTGGTTCTTGAATCCAGCTGGTGGTCTGATTGCAATCTGGAACAACATCCCTGGAGAGATGGCCTTGAATTTAATGTCCATGGAGATTCTATGATGGTTGCTGCAACTCATCCAAATGCTGGATGATGGATCTATGATAGATCCAAGCAATTTCCAATATGAGAAGATTTAGGCGATTGAAAATCCCAAGCAGATATTAATGGAGTCCCTTCCTACCTTTTAATGGATAAATTCCTAAATGTCTCTATAATAAAAAGATTGTTTGGCTAGAATGTATGCATTTGGGGAAAAGAAAGACACAGTTAGCGGGCATGTTTACTTGTTCTCAATTCAAACTTATATCTCATTGTTGTAGGGCAGAGTCTTATTAGTAATTAATATATACAAGCAGTCTTACTAATATCCAGACTATTTATTGATTATTATAGGATGGGGTAAAATCAATGTACCCTAATATTTTGGAAAGAGACTTTCAAAAAAACACATGGTTGAGATCAGGTTTCTATATAAATGGCTCCAAGGACACATCATTTTTCAAAAGAGATATGGAGGAGCAAGCAATTTGTGTTAATAATATAACAATACTGTTGCAAGGTAAAATTTCTCAACATGTGTAATGTATCAACCAAAAGAGGTGGTCAGCAATGTAACATTTACATGAATGTAGATCCAAAGCAGGCATGCCTGCTGATGTGTTTCCCATACTACCTAGAAAGAGAAGTGTCCTGACACATGGAATGAATTTGTCGAACCCTTGTGGAAAGAATATCTCTTTGGAGGAGATATCTGCCTCTGGATAATATTTTAATGGCATTAAAATTTAACTATGTTTGCCACAAATTATTAGAAATGAAAAAAATCAATTTTTGGATTATTCATAGAGATGATGATATAGAAAGAATTTTTAAAAACTTGCTATTTTGCCTAATGTTGGATAAGTTTTCAGTAATGTACTTGATACGGAGAAATTTATAATTCAGTAGTTAAAAGATAAAAAAGAAAAATCTTGTAAAATAGTTTATAACATCACAAGAATAACTATCAAGAAATTCATAAAATTTTTATGAGAAAAAACACCTTTGGAAAGTTACATGAAAGCACATCAGAAGAAATGGAAGCACGTTTCTCATTCATGAATGGTAAGAAAAACACCATTAAGATGGACCTTTCTTCCCAAGTTAAATTAATGTAATTTTTATTAAAATCTTAATAAGATTAAATTGTAGAATTATTATATAATTTACTCTCATAGAGTGATTGCTGTATCTTTGAAAAAGAAGAATCATGAGGGAAGATTTGCTCTGCAGTGGAGCAAGAATGGAAAGAAAGATCACAGTGTAATAGAACACATGACCAGAAAGATAACCTGCCATGTTTAAGATTTTAATTCAGTAGAAATAAGAGCTATTACGAATCAGTAGAAGAATGGATGAGTTATGGAATAAATGATACTGGGAAAATTAAACTCAATTAGATTCCTCTTTCATACCATACATCAAAATAAAATCCGTTTCCTAAGTAAGTAATAAAATCTAGACTAATACATAAATAAAAGGATTTCTCATAATAATAGTAATGGAAACAGGATAAATAGTAAATTTGACTATATTAAAATTTTTTAAAAAGCCTCAGCATATCACTACATTTTTCAACCACACAGAAATTATCATAAAATTTAACCTGACAGAATAATTTTATGCTCAAAGAATTGTGGGTAAAATAATGTCCTTCCCCTACCTCAATATGCCCACATCTTAATTAGTGGATACCTATAGAACTCTACCCCCAACAACTGCAGAATATACTTTTTTAGTGCAGATGATACTTTCAGTAAGATAGACCATATGCTGGTCTCTAATGCTAGTCTCACTAAGTTTAAAAATACTGAAATACTACAGAGTCAATTCTCTGATCATGGCAGAGTTTTTTTTTATATTCATTTACAGAATGATATCTAGAGAAATCCCAAATATTTGGAAATTTAATAACATACTACTAAATAATCCTGGGTCAAAGGAGAACACACAAGGAAAATACTTTTATTTCAGACTTAATTTAATGAAAAAGACTTCTACCAAAATGTGTAGAATGTTTCAAAAGCAGTGTTTCCAAGGACATACAACTTTAAATGCTAATTTTAGAAAAGAGTTTATAATAAATAACCTAATATTTCACCACAAGATGCTAGAAAAATAAAAATAAAGTAAACCTAAGACAAGGAGAAGGCAGAAAATAATAGAGCTGAGAGCAGAAATCAATGAAATAGAAAATAAACAATAGGAAAAATTATCAAGCCAAAACTTGATTATATGAAGATATCAACAATACTGATAACCCCCCAGCTGAACTGATCCTTATATGGTGAGAAACAGAAAGAGAGAACAAAATCAACAATATTAAAAATGAAAAATTCAACATATATTTATATTTAAAAGAAAATAAGAACATAGCATGAATAACTTTTATTCCAAATATTCTACTAATAAAATGAAACATATAAATTCCTTGACAAATACAACTTACCAAAAATTGACACAAGATGAAACAGACCTTCTAAACCTATCTATATCTATTAAAATTAATCTCTTGATCCAAAACCTCCTCACCCAGAAAATTCCAGTCCCATGAAATTCCACTAAATTATATCACACATTCAAATAGTTAATGACACCAATCTTACATAAAATCTTTCAGAAAATAGAACCAGCAGGAGCACTTATTTTATGAAGCCAGTATAACCCTAATACCAAAATCTGCCAAAGACATTACAAAAAGTGAAAACATCACAGACTAATATTCCTTATGAACATAGATACAGAAATTCTTAATTTATTTTTAGCAAATGAAATATAATAATATAGGGAAAGAAAAATATATTGGGCCAGGTAGAGTTTATGCCAAGAATGCAAGGCTGATTCAACATTTTAAAAAATTAATTTAATTCATGATAATAATAGAAAAAGAGAGCACAACATATTTTGACAGATTAATAAAAAGCATTTGGCAAAGTGGGCATTGAATCACCAGTTTACAATAAAAACTCTCAGCAACTAGGTATAAAAGACAACTTTCTCAAACTGACAAAGGACATCCACAAAAAGCCTACAACCAATACCCATCTGAGTGTTTCCCCTCTATGTTTGGGAACAATGTAAGCATGTCCATTTTTAATATTTCTTTTCAATATTGTACAGAGTTTTTAACCATTGGAATGAAGCAAGAGAAATTTTAAAACATTATATAGTTGCAAAAAGAAGAATAAAATTATTTCTATTGGCAGACAATGTGATTAGTCATAGAGGAAACCCAAGGGAATATATAAAGAACTACTAGAACAAATTAGTGGAGTCAGTGAAGTCAGAAGATAGAAGGCTAATACAAAAAAGCAATTGTGTTTTCATGTTATAGCAGCAAACAATGCTTAGGGGTAATGTTAACAAAAGATAAACAAGAGTTTTTCACTTAAGAAGTGAACATCTATGAGCAAAAAAAGAAAAGACAGGTAAATGGATCTCCTCAAAATTAAACCCTTGTTCTTCAAAAGACTTTATTAACAAAGTAAAAAGGCAGTCTATTCCATGGGAGTAAATATTTGGAAACCACATATCTGATAAAGGTTTGATATCCATGTTATATAAAGAGATCATACAAGTCAATAATAAAAAGACAAGCAACCCAATTTTAAAATGTGCAAAATACATGAATAGACATTTCTCCAAAGAGGAAATACAAATGGTCAAAAAGAACATGAAATAAAAAGCTCAACATCACTGGTTATTAGGGAAATGCAGATCAAGACTACAATGAAGATACCATTTCACACCTTATAGAATGGCTATTATAAAACAAACAAAAAACCAGAAAACTGCAAGTGCTAGAAAGGATGTGAGAAACAGGAACACTCCTTCATGGTTGGTGGGAATGTACAATGTTGCAGCCACTGTGGTAGACAGTTTGGCAGGCCCTCAAGAAGCTGAACATTGAACTCCGTACGATCCAACAATCCTATTAGTAAGACTATATTCAGGAGAACTGAAAGCAAGGATATAAACTGACATTTGTACAACATTGTTCATAGCAGCATTATTCACATTTGCTAAAATATGGAACCGGGACAAGTGTCCATCAACCAATGAATGGATAAACACAATGTGGTATATACACACAATGGAATACTATTCAGGCATAAGAAGAAATGAAGTAGGGATACATATGATAACATAGATGAACCTAGAGGATATTATGTTGAGTGAAATAACTCAGAAACAAAAGAACAATTATGTGGTCTCACTAATATGGACTGAATATGATGAGTAAACTGACAGAGGTAAAGTCTAGATTACACATTACTAGGAAATAGAAGGTGGGGGAGAATGGGAGATGATGCTTAATGTATGTAGCATTATTAATAAGGGTACTTGTGAAAGTGTGGAAATGAATAGAGTTGAGAGTAACACATAGTGAGTATAACTAACACTACTTATTTATAAATGTGATTGTGACTGAAAGAAATAGTCTGTGGAAGTAAATGTCAATTGAAAGGATATTAGAGAATAATCTAGAGAATATATAACTGATTTTGCTGGTAGATGAAGATTGTGGTTAATAATATATATATATAAATATGCTAATATTTATAATAGTATAAATGCAAGTACTAAGAATATCATGATACATGGCAAAATTACAACTAATGTATTTATGGACGATAGTTAACACTAATATTGTAATATTTTGCAGCAATGGCAAGAAGATATTTCAATTCTACAGGTCAAAAAAAGGGGGTATAAAGGGGTATGGAATTGTTCCTTTTGGAGTAATGAAAACATTCTAAAATGGACTGAAATGATGACAGCACAACTCTGTAGTGTAATTCAGAGCCGCAGAGTGTACACTTTGAATGGATTGTACAAAACATGGGATTGTATAACACAGGGAATCCAGTGGTGGATAATGGACTGTGGTTAACAGGACAAATATGAGAATGCTCTCTTTTGAACAATTATAAATGTATAATATTAATATAGTGTGTTAATAATTGGGTGGGTTGGGGAAAATACACTAAATGTAAGATATGGGCTACAGTTAGTAGTAATAAAAATTTTGACAATGCGCTTTCATAGTTTGCAACAAATGTTTCACAACAATGCAAGGTGTTGGTGGTAGGGAGATTATGGGAACCTTGTATGATGATATGCATGTTTGTTTTGTAAATTAAAAAATTTTACCATACATTTATTGTTTATATATTTTCATTTATGAATGATATTCTTCAATAAAATTTTATTTTAAATAAAGTGAACATCTAGGTAATTGAACAGATATACCATGTTCTTGCATTTGATATTACAGTATTGTTAAAATGGTAATTTTTCCCAAGTTGATATATGGACTCAATACAATCCCAATCAAACTTTCTGGTAGGTTTTTTTAAAATATATTTTTTATACTTTATATTATATATTGTAATTTAAAAAATGTATATTCTTAAAATTTATTTTTGAAAGATACATAGATCACACAAAGGGTTACATTAAAGAATATAGAGGGGATTCCCATATGCCGCACTCCCCACACCCCCCACTTTCCCACATCAACTTCTTTCATTAATGTGGTACATTCATTGCAATTGATGAACACATTTTGGAGCACTGCTACACAGCAAGCCCCAAAAAATGTCCCCATATTACAACTCTTTTTCCCTCCTGCCTTCAGCAACTCCAGTGGCCACTGTCTCCATCTCAATGATAAAAGATCTTCCATTGCTAGAATCACAATAAGTCTATAGTAGAATACCAGTAAGTCCACTGGGATGGTGATGCCCATTCTACTGCTTAATTGAGAAGGGGTCTGGTAGGCTTTAAAAACATATAAATTTACGAGCTGATTCTGAAAATTAAATGGCAATTAAAATGGTCCAGAATACCCAAAGCAATTTTTAAAAAGAACAAATTTGGTGAACTTACACTACCTTATGTGTGGTATTGGTAAAAGGATCAAAATAACTATCAATAGAACAGAATTGAGACTCCGTAAATATGTGCTTATATATAATTGATTTTCAGCTGAGGTCCTAAACCAATTCAATTTAATACAAATGTTGCTGGAACAACTGGATAAATTTATGATAGAAAAATGAACATTGACCCTTACCTCACATTGTACAAAAAGTTTAGAAAAATGGATTATAGACCCAAGTTTAAAAAGTAAAATGATACTATTTCAAGAAGGAAACATCAAAGGATATATTTGTGAACTTGAGATAGGCAAACATTTCTTGCATAAAAGAAATGTACAGAAAAGTACAAAAAGTACAAACCATAAAAGAAAAAGAAAGGTAAATTGGACTTTATCAGAACTAAAAACGTTTATTGTCTGAAGGACACTAATGCACCTAATGAAAGAAAATATGTAAATCTGGAGCATATACAACATTCTTACAGGTCAATAATAGGACAGGAAATCTAATAAAAATGGACAACAGATTGGGGTAGACACTTCTCCAGAAAGATGCACAAATGACCAGTAAGTACAATATGGAAAATTCACAATATCTTTGTCATTAGGAAAATGTAAATTAAATCCATGATGAGATACTACTACACAATCTAAACAATCAAATTATCTGAAAATAGACACAATTTTACTTCTTCCTGATTATTTTGCACTTTTTTCCTCTTCCTTTAATGCAATGACTAAAACAAAAAAGATGGAAAACATTAAGTGGTGATGAAGATAGGGAGCAGCAGGAACTCATACACTGCTGGTAAAACTGTAAAATGGTACAACCACTTTGGAAATCCTTTTGGACATTTCTTAAAAAAATTGTACACTCATCTCTTATATGACCAATCCATTCCCCTCTTTGGTGTTTACCCAGGAAAAGAAAAGTATTTGTCCACAAAAAGACTTATCCTTGAATCCTCATAGTAGCATAAGTCATGGCAGCCTAAACAACCCTAATTCCCATCAAGATATCAGTGGATAAATAAATTTTGTTTTATATGTATAACAGACGATTCAGAAAAAAAATTCAAACAAATCTGATACAAATAACAAATAGGATGAATTTCAAACTGCTGAGTGTAAAAAAGTCATATGCAGAGTACCTACCATGTGGTTTCATTTACATAAAATTAAGAAAATTCAAATTAACCCATAGCACCAAAAACCAGAACAATGGTTTTCTGGAGATCAGGGAGGAAATAGTGGTAGAATGCAAAGGGGGCATGAGAAATCTGTTTTGTGCCTTAATTATAATGGTGGTTTACTGGTATATGCATTTGTCAAAACTCACCAAATTATACATATTAAATAAATGCAGGATACTGTATTTAAATTATACATACATCAAGATCATTTTAAAAAGTAAGTGTTAAGTTTTTGTATCATTCATAAAAACATGCAGAGGAAGCCATAGAGTTGGGAAATTATAAGTCTATCCTTAATTAAACCTACCTTTCAAAAGTACAGAAAAACTAATTGCAGAAAAGGATTGAGGTCTGATTCCAAAGACCCAGAATACCATCACTACAGACGGTGAAAGACAGCTGGAAAGAGATATCTAACTGAACATTTTAATCTAATATTTGGAAGTGAGCTAAAAGGCATAGGAATGATGTAAAATATGAAAGAATAAAATAAAAGTAAATTAGAAAATCTCAGAAATGAGTAATTTATCAGGAAATAAGTAGCTATAAAAGACAAGTTTTTGGATGTTTGAACTACTTAAATAGACTAAGCTGGAAGGACGTAAGTATGAATGAAAACAGTAGATAATTCATTGAGAAAAATAGAAGATGAAAGAAAGAAAATCTCCAAAATCAAAGCTGAAATCCAAGGGGAAGAAAATTGTAAAATGTTTAAGAGAAAAAAATGTATAGTTTAAATATCTCCTTAAATTCTGTGGCCTGCCTTTTCATTCTTTTAATGACGTATTTTGATCACCAGAAGGTCTTCTCTTTTTTTTCTTATCTTTTTCTGTGGGCTCAGTTTAAAATAATATTACCCATACCAAGGTCTTCTGGTAATTCTTCTGTGAATTTATCCAGAGGATTTATTGTTTTACTTTTTATATTTAGCTGTATGATCTATGCCCAAATAATTTTTTTGAGTGTGATTTTAGGCAGGAATAAATGTTTATTTCATTGTATTGAGTTGGTTAAGGATACCTATTTGCTCCAAATCATTTCTTAAAAAGATCATCCTTTCTCCCACTGAATTGCAAAGGCATATTGGTTGTAAATAATATTACTGATTATTACATGTGGGTTTTTTTTAGGTATAATATAGTGGGTTTTTTTAGGTTTAATGCAGTTCTATTTTAAAAATTAATTGGAGAAGTTGTAGGTTTACAGAAAAATTATGTGGAAAATAGTTTTCACATACCTCCTTATTATTAACACCCTGCATTAGAATGGGGCATTTGTTGTAATTGATGAAAGAATATAATTATAATTGTACTATTAACTATAGTCCATGTTTATATTAGAATTTACTGTTTGTCTTGTGCAGTCCCATGTTTTTCTTTAATTTTTATTCTAGTGACATATATACAAACTAAAATTTCCTCTTTTAACCACATGAAAATATATGTGTCAGTGCTAATAATTAGGTTCTGATGTGCTATCCTTACCACCATCAGTTACCAAAACTTTTCCATCACCCAAATAGAAACTCTGTACAATTTAAGCATTAACTCCCAATTTCCTATCTCTACCCTGACCCCCAGTAACCTATATTCTAGTATCTGGCTCTATGAATTGCTCATTCTAATTATGTTATATCAGTGATATGATAAAATATTTGACCTTTTGTGTCTGGCTTATTTCATTCAACATATCTTCAATATTCAGCTATGTTGTCTCATGTATCAAAACTTCATTTTTATTATGGCCAAATAACATTCCATTTATGCATTACCACATTTTGCTTATCCATTCACCTGTTAATGGACACTTGGGATGCTTCCATCTTTTGACAATTGTGAACAATACCGCAATGAATATCAGTGGCATATCTGACTGAGTCCCTGCTTTCAATTCTTATGGGTATAGATCCAAAGTGGGATTGCCAGGTCATGTGATAGTTCTATACTTAACTTTTTTTTTTTTTAAGGAGGTACTGGGGATTGAACCCAGGATCTTGTACATGGAAAGCAGGCACTCAAACCACAGAACTACACCTGCTCCCTATACTTAACTTTTGAGGAAACACCAAACTTTCACAGTGGCTGCACTGTTTTACATTCCCATCAACAGAGAATCAGTGTTCCTATTTCTCCACATCCTCTCCAATACTTTTAATTATCCATTTGTTTAATAGTAGCCATTCTAGATGGTGTGAAATTGTATTTTATTGTGGTGTTGATTGGCATTTCCCTAATGGCTAATGATGATGAGCATCTCTTCATGTACTTTTTAGCCATTTGTGTATTTTCTTTGGATAAATATCTACTCCAGTCTTTTGCTCTTATTTTTAATTAGGTTGTTTTTCTTTCCGTTTTTGAGTTGTCAAATTTCTTTAAGTATCCTGGATATTAAAACCTTACAGGATATGTTATTTCTGACTATTCTCTCACATTTGGTAGGTTTTCTTTTAACTTTCATGATGAAGTCCTCTGATGCACAAGTTTTTAAGTTTGATGATGTCCCATGTATATATATATATTTTTTCTGTTTTTCTTTTGATGCTTGTAGTTTGGATGTAAAGACAAAGAAAACATTTCCTAACACAAGTTTCTGAAGGTGCTTCCCAGCATTTTCTTTTAGAAGTTTTATAGTTCTGGTTCTTATATTTAGGTCTGTTCATTTATTTTTAGTTGATTTTTCTATGTGGTGTGAGGTAGGAGCTCACCATCATTCTTTGCATGTGGACATCCAGTTTCCTCAGCACCATTTGTTGAAGTGACTATTCTTTCCCTATTGAATGGACTTGGCAACCTCGTCAAAAATCACTTGGACATAAATGTGAGGGTTGATTTCTGAACTCTTTTTCTGATTCCATTGTTACATATGTATCATGATATTTTGATTAATGTGGCTTTCTAGTAAGTTTTAACTTTGGGAAATGTGAGTCCTCTAGGTTTGTTCTTTTTCATGAGGGTGTTGCCTATTCAGGGCCCCTTATTCTTCCATGTAAATTTGATGTTTGGCTTTTCCCTTTCTGCAAAGAAGGCTGTTGGGATTTTTACTGGGATTGCATTGAATCTGTAAGTCACTTTGGGTAGACTTGACATTGTAACAATTCTTAGTCTTTTATCCCATGAACACAGAATGTCCTTCTATTTATTTAGCTCTTCTTTGATTTCTTTTGGTAATGTTGTTTTTGTGTACAAATCTTCTACATCCTTGTTAGACTATTCTTAGATATTTCATTCTTTTAGTTGCTATTGTAAATGGAATTTTTTTCTTGATATTTCCTTCAAATTGTTCACTACTAGTAAATAGAAACACTATTGATTTCTGCATGTTGATCTTATACCCTGCAACTTTGTGGAATTCATTCCTTAGTTTTAGTAGGTTTGTTGAAGATTTTTCAGGATTTTTTGTATATACGATCATGTCATCTGCAAATAGGATAACTTTCACTCTTCCTTTCCAATTTGGATGCCTTTTATTTCTTTCTCTGGCATAATTGCTCTTGCTAGAACTTCCAGTATAATGTTGAATAACAGTGGTGACAGTGGGCATATTTGTCTTGTTCCTGATCTTAGAGGGAAAGTTTTCAGTCTTTTGTCATTAAATATGATGTTAGCATTGAGTTTTTCATATATGCCATTATCATGTTGAGGAAGTTTCTTTCAGACAGGACTAGGCCCCATCTCTAGCCCCCATAACAGTCATAACTTGCAGAAGCTGCAAGTTTATTATGAACCTGCCCCATTGTAGAAGGGCGACCAGCTATTTACTCAGAAGGAACTACATCCCATGACATAGAACAGCCCCCCATCCAGAGCCTATGTGTCCAGACAGTTCATTTCCTCACAAGAATAGGCAAAGGAGCCGCATGACCCCACTACCCCCTTCCACACCCCTAGAATTCACTGCTCCTAGTCCACTGTCCCTTAGCCATCCCTATAGGACCTCAAGTCTTACCCAAGCCCCAACCCACTCCCACTGACTAAGCATGGTCCCACCTATAGATGTACTGTGTAAATTCATGACTGCCTCTGCAAGGGGTGGGCTAAAGTTTATTCTTCAGACCCCCTCCATTGGAAGAGCTTCCCAATAAATCCTTGCCTGCAATTGCTGATCTTCGCATCCCAATTTTCTCACCCTGACATCTAACACTTTCTATTTCTAGCTTTCCAAGTGTTTTTATGAAGAAGTGGTGCTGGATTTTTTTCAAATGCCTTTTCTGCATCAATTGATCTTATTTTTTTCTTTCATTGTGTTAATATGGTATATTACATTAATTAATTTTCTCATGTTGAACCACTTTTGCATACCTGAATAAACCCCACAGGATTTTGCTGTTTCATTCTTTTACTGTGTATTTTAATTCAGTTTGCTATTATTTTGCTGAGGATTTTGCATCCATATTCAAAAGTGATCTTGATCTGTAATATGCTTTTCTTGTAACTATCTTGCTTAAGTATTAGGGTGATGTTGGCCTCATAGAATGAGTTAAGACGGTTTCTTCCTCTTCTGTTTTTTTGGAATATTTTGGGAAGAATTTGCATTAATTCTTCTTGGACTGTTTTACCAGTTATTGGTTTGTTGAGAATTTTTATTCTTCTTGAGTCAGTGTAGGTAGTTTGTTTTTTCTAGGATTTTACCATTTCATCTAGATCAGGGGTTGTTAACTTTTTTGTACCACAGATTTTTTTGCCAGTCAGGTGAATGTCATGGACCCCTTACTAAATCCATATTATACTGTGTATTATTTAATATATATATCACACCCACAACAACATGTCCCCACAAGAATAATTTTTTTAAAAAATTTCAATTCAAGCTCATGAACCTCTTGTTCAGATCCCCTGTCTAGGTTAATCTTATTTGTTGGCGTAGAGAAGTTCATAATATCCTCTTATAATCCTTTCCTTTTACCCCTGTGGAGTCAGTAGTAATGATCCCTTTTCATTTCTGATTTTAGATATTTAGGTCTTCTCTTTTTTTTCCTTTGTCAGGCTAGCTAAAAGTTTGTTGATTCTATTGAAATTTTCATACAATCAATTTTTGGTTTCATTGATTTTCCCTATTTTTTTATTGTCTATGTCATTTATCTCCATTCTAATCTTTGTTATTTCCTTTCTTCTGCTTGCTTTGGGTTTAGTTTGCTCTTCTTTTTCTTGATCTTTCAGTTGTGAGGTTAGAGCTCTGACTTGAGATCTTTCTTTTTTTTAATGTAAGCTATAAATATCTCTCTCAGCACTACCTTTGCTAAATTTCATACATTTTGTAGGTTGTGTTTTCATGTTCATTCACCTCAAGATATTTCCTAATTTCCCTTATTATTTGTTCTTTCCGCCATTGTTTGTTAAAAGTACTTTGTTTAGTGCAACGGCAAAGACCAAGAAAGAATGAAGGTCCAACAACGAGCCCTTGATACTAATGACTATGCTTGTGAGCCTGTACACCTGAAATAAGAACAAGGCCTAAAGTTGCAGGGTGCCTAAGAGTTACCTTCTGAGAGCCTCTGTGTTGCTCAGATGTGGAGTCTTGAAACCAAACTCAGCATGTAAATGTGTTGCCTTCCCCCCAGTGTGGGACATGACTCCCGGGGATGAGCCTCCCTGGCACTGAGGGATTACTACCAAGTACCAGCTGATGATATAACTAGAAAATGACCTTGAATAAAAGGGTCAACTCGGACCAGCAGAATATCTCAATCTACATATAATATCAGGAGTTAAAAATGCTTTTTGACCTGAATCAAGGGGGAAATGGAAAGGACAAATGAGTTTATATGGCTATGAGTCTCCAAAAAGAGCTGGGCGGTTATCAGAGGGGTTGCCCTTATGGACACCTCAGCAGAGTCCCAGAGACAGATAAAGTAGATACAACCCTGGGTATTGATTCTTCTGAGGGCTACAGAGACCCACAGGTTCTGTAGTCATGGTAGATGGAGTCCAGTGCCATGTCAGTTGGCCCTACTTTAGAGTTTGCATTTCTGTGTGATGGAGCTGGACTCAGATGTGATCTTTGTTCACAAGCCTCCTGTTACTTTTACTGGAACTGTAGTTGGTGCTGGCGTTTAATATATACCCAGGGGACCTGAATCTCTGGGCTGACCATGTGATAGCCAGGCCCTGAGCCTCAACAGACTTCAGCTCCTACACTCTGGTTTATTGGACTTACCCTACTCAGCTAACATGGAGTTGAAGAAGGTCAACCACCACACCATGGAACCAAGAGTGCCTACAACTGAGAGCAGGAGGATTGCATCCAGCATCCATGTGGAATCTAAGCCCCCTCTTGATATAGATGTGGAGTGGACACAACCATTCCAAGGTCCACAGGATGGAGGAATAGAGTATGGATTAGAGTGGACTTACTGATAATCTATTCATGAACTATTGTGATTAGTAATCGAAGAAAATATGGCTTCGCTGTGGAGAAAGTGGCCATAGTGGCTGCTGGGGGTGGGGAATGGGAGGAGGAGGTGAGATGTGGAGGCGTTTTCGGGACTTGGTGTTGTCCTGGGTGATGCTGCAGGGACAGTTACTGGACGTTGTATGTCCTCCCCTGGCCTGCTGGGTGGAACATGGGAGAGTTTGGGCTATGATGTGGACCATTGACCATGAGGTGCGGCGGTGCTCGGAGATGTATTCACCAAATGCAATGAATGTCTCATGATGATGGAGGAGATTGTTATTGTGGGGGGAGGTGGGGAGTATATGGGGACCTCATATTTTTTTAATGTAATATTAAAAAAATAAAGACAAAAAAAAGTACTTTGTTTAATTTCCAAAGATTTGTGCATTTTTCATTTCTCCTTCTGTTACTGATTGCTAGCTTCATTCCATTGTGGTTAGAGAAGATACCTTGTATAATTTAAATATTTTTAAATTTACTCATACTTGTTTTGTGACTAACATATCTTCTATCCTGAAGAATAAACCATGTGTACTAGAGAAGAAAGTCTATTCTGCTGTGAGTGAGTGAACTATTTATGTGTATCTATCTATATCTATATCATCTATATCTATATCTTAGGAATAGTTGGTTTAGAGCATTGTTTAAGTTTTCTATTTCCTTAATTATCTTCTTTCTAGATGTTCTATCCTTTATTGAAAGTGGTGTATTAAAGTCTCCTATTGTTAATATAGAACCATGTATTTCTCCCTTCAATTCTGTTGATATTTGTTTCATATATTTTGTGCTCTTCTGTAAGGTGCATTCATATTTATAATGGTTATTTCTTCTTGTTGAATTGATTCCTTATCAGTATATAATGTCCTCTTTGTCCCTTGTAACAGCTTTTGACTTAAAGTCTATTTTATCTGACTTAGTATAGCCATCCAAGCACTTTTTGTTACTACTTGCATAGTATAATTTTTTCCATCCTTTCACTTTCAACCTGCTTAGATCTTAGAATTTAAGATGAGTCTCTTAAATTCTGTAAACAGCATACAGTTGAGTCATGCATTTTTATTCATTCTGCCAATCTCTGCCTTTTGACTGGAGAATTTAATCCATTCACATTTAAATTAAGTTCTGATAATGCAGGACTTTTTTCTGCCATTTTGCTATTTAGTCTTCGCAAGTTTTACACCTTTTTTGACCTTAAAATTTCTCCATTAATGCCTACTTTCATATTCATTTGATTTTTTATATTGTACCATTTTGAGTCCCTTTTTATTTCTTTCTGAATTTAATTTTCATGTTTTCTTTGTGGTTATCATGGAGTTAAAATTTAACATCCTAAGTCTATTCCAATAATATTTTATTTGATACCAACTTAACTTCAATAGCATAAATATATGCTGTTCAATACCTTTCCATCCCACCACATTTTTTGTTGTATTTGTATCATATGCCTTCGAATTTTAGAACTTGTAAGAAGTAAAAAGTGGAGTTATATCTTCATTTTGAATGAAAGTTTCTTGGGGTATAAAATGCTTATTTAGAAGTTTTCTTTCAGCACTTTAAATATTTTGTATCAATTGCCTTTTTGCCTCCATGCTTTCTGATTAGAATTTGTCACTTAATCTTATTGCAATTCCCTTTCACACAGCTCATTGATTTTCTCTTGCAGTTTTCTGAACTCTCTCCTTGTCTTTGGTACTGGAGAATTTGATTACTATCTGTCTTCATATGTTTCTCTTTGAATTTATCCTGTTTGAGGTTTCTCGAGATTCTTTAATGTACAATTCACAATTCATGTCTTTCATAAATTTTGGCAGTTTTCTACCATTACTTCTTTGAATATTTCTTCTGCCACTGTCTCTCTTTGCTCTCCTTCTGGACTCTCATAATGCATTTTTTGGGTATGCTTTATAGTGTCCCAAGGTCTCTTAGGCTCTGTTTGCTTTTTCAAAATTCTTAGCTGTTATTTTCTTACTCTGCTTCCAGCCTGACTCATTTCAATTGTCATTTCTTCAAGATATTTATTCTTTCCTCTGCCAGCTCAAGTCTAGTATTAAAACCCTAGGGAATATTTCATCTCAATTATTTTTGTCTTCAACTCCTGTATTTCAGTTTGATTCCTATTAAGAATCTCAAAGATTCCATATTATTTATTTATTGTTTTTCTCATAGCTTTTAGGTTTTTCTCCATGTTTTCCTTTATCTCCTTGAGCATATTGAGGATGTTTTGGTTTTGTTTTTATTTTTAAGTCTTTGCCCAGAATGTCCAAAGTCAGGTCCTTTCACTGATGGATTTTGGAGTTTTTCTTGTCCTTTGGTTGGGCCATCATTTCCTGTTTCTTTGTCTGACTTGTAGTCTTTTGTTGCAAGTATACATTTTTATTTTATTTTATTTTATTTTATTTTATTTTATTTTATTTTATTTTATTTTATTTTATTTTATTTTATTTTATTTTATTTATCCCCCTCCCTTTGTGGCTTGCTTGCTGTCTGCTCTCTGTGTCCATTTGCTGTACATTCTTCTGTTATGCTTATCTCCCTTTGTTGCATCATCTTGCTGCATCAGCTCTCCATGGGTGTAGGCCATCAGTGCTCCTTGGTTGTAGGCCATCAGCTCTTTGCAGGCACAGGCCGTCAGCTCTCCGCAGGCTCGGGCTGTCAGCTCTCCACGGGTGTGGGCCAGCTTGCCCTCATGAAGAGGCCCAGGGCCTCCCATATAGTAGATGGGAGCCTAGTTGATTGAGCCACAGCTGCTTCCCGTACAGTATACATTTTAATATTTTAAAGTGTTAGTCCATAAATTGTCTGTTTCTTGAGCTTACATCCAGATAGAGTTATATTATAGAGATTTCCTTGAGTGCCAGGGACTAACAAAGACAAACAAACCAAAGCAAAAAAACCTGTCACTGCATTTGCAAATTATCTATGCTTTGGATGGTGGTCTCCTTCAGAGCTAAGCTTTCCTATAAAGAAGGTCAGGTTAGGGTAAACAAAAACTATAGGGTCCTCTCTGTTTTATCTGAGCCTATGTGGAGACAGGGTGCCTGCTTGCTTTTCTGGGCTTATGCTTGCTCCTGGCCTTAGGAATTCCCTTATTTATAGGAGTTTGAATGCCTTCTCTAATGCCTTTGACAGACGTTTTCACTCCCTCCTGAGTGCTTTATCGTGGGACTCAATGCAAGCTTTTCCTGCAAGGCTCTTCAACTTAATTTTTTCTCACACTGCCCCAGCTGTCAGAAAGTTGCTCTCAGGAGAAACTCCATGAGGGCTAGACCAAGACAAGTTCCCCAGCACAGACCTCAGACTTCCATCCAAAATATTGGCACTAACATTTATATGTACCCCAGTATTGGGGGATATTAAAACCAACCATATATATAAAGCAAACAGAGGCAATAGGGAGTGTAGGTTGAGAAGGTACTATTTGATACATGGTGCTTATGGAAGACTTTGGTGTTGAGACAACATTTAAGGGGGTCTGTGGAGATATTTGAGAGAAGAATGTGCAAGGCAGATGCTCCCTTTAGAAAAGTGTCAGGGACTCACAATGGGAGTGCAAGCTGGCTCCACCCTGTGTTATGGAAGCATTGGGGGTGGGGCCAGCAAGTGCACCAAGAGCTTCTTGTATGGCTTTTGAAGATGTGTTTTCTTATTTAGCACTCACCCAGTTACTACAGCGCTTTAACTATTTTCTTTAGTTTTGAAGAAGGGTACCATCTTTAAGATTCTTCTGCCAGTTTTACCTAAGGAAGTTTGGAACAATGGCCACTGTATTTATTAGTCAGGGTTCTCTAGGGAAACAGAATCAACAAGGGATATCTGTTGATAGTAAGAGATTTATCAGTCTCTCATGCAGTCTTGGGGATGCAAAGTCCAGGTTCTGCAGGCAGGCTGCAACCAGGAGCTCTGATGAAAATCAAATGAAGATTCTTTTTTTTTTTCCTTTCCAGCATCCAAAATCATTTTAATAACAGGGCAGGATCTGCAACTAACTTTTGTAGCCTCGGCTTGCCCCCTGGCCTCTGGCACGCTCGAACTTCCAGCCCTTGGAGCAGGTGTAGGGTTTGGTGTGGCTGTGTGGGGTTCCTGGGGCCTTGCCAAAATGTCTGTACATCTCCCAGCCCTTGCGGGGACCATAGAGCAGGATGGTGCCACAGCCCTTGGCAGAGTCCAGGGTCAACTGGTTAAAGGTGAGGATCTTGACCCCGGCCTTGAAGATGCAGCTCTGGGCGTGGCTGCTCATGTGCAGCGCACACACCTTCAGTTTGGGCACCTTCTGAATCCGCATGTCATCTGTTATGGTCCCCACAACCACAGCAATTTTGTTTTCACAGCCAGGAAGCTTCATCTTCCGGATCATCCAGGAAAGGGACAGGGGTGGCCAGTTGGTGTGACTCATGAACAACTGCTTAAGTGCAACCTGATTGAAGGTAGAGTTGGTTCATCTGGCCAGAAACCTGTACAGCTTGACCAGCAGCCTCAGGTAGATGTCCTGGCTCTTGGACTCCTTGTGCTGAACCTTTTGGTCCTTGCTGTGATGGATGTCAACTCCCATGATGGCACCTCCTGCTCACCCAAGTCCAGAAAAGCTGAAGATTCTTGATGAGTTCTGGGAGATGTTGGCTATCCAAAAGGGAGCTTGGAAATTCTTTCTTAATGCTGGAATCATTTCCCCTTTTAAGGGATTCAGCTGATTGGGTTAAGCATCACTCATTGCTGATGGCAATCTCCCTGATTGATGTAATTATAACCAGCTATCTATGATTTACCACTGCAGTAAAGTCAATGGTGACTAAAGTCCATAAGTGCCCTTGTATTACAGTTAGCCCAGTGCTTGCTTGACCAAACAACTACCTGGTTGAGTTAACACAATAGCCTAACCATCACAGCCCACCCCTTGTCAACTCAGCAACCATACACATTACCTTAAACCATATTTAGTCTCTAAATAAAAACAATAACAGACATGCATATATATATATATATATTTCCACCTGACAATGTTCAACTCTCCTACATACAATTGGAAATGCATTAATTCCATACAGAATAGGGTGCAAGTTCTTGGGTAATATTCACTCTCAAACTTGACATCTTCAAATATTATGACATGAAACAGATATAACTTGTTATATGATAAGGGGAAAGTTTGGGGAAGAAGACAAAGAAATTAGTTTTGTGTACATATACAATCATCATCATAATGAAACAGGGAAGAAAGATTCATGACCATTATAGTCCTTGTTTCTGTAACTGGTCATGTGGTCAAAGTTCATATTTATCACTACTTTCTTTCACTACCCATTCCATGTTTCCATTACCCTCAGCAAGCACTTCAGCTGGCCATGGTTCTTTGCCTGGTGGATGACCCAAAGTTTCATTCCTGAAGATTCTGGGTCATTGTTAGTCCTGCTTGGATTGGGTCATTTCGATTTTCCATTGACTTTAATCATAGGACATGGCAGTACTAGGAGATGCCCTAGAGGATCTCCTGTATTCCAGGCAAACTCCTCTTTACTCCCATTATGTAGATGCAGTCCTATTTCCCCTTGATAGTCAGAATCAATCACACCAGCCAGTACAGTAATTCCCTTCTTTGTTGATTCAGAGGTAAGAGGACCCCAAAGTGGCCAGGTGGCAGTTTTAGCTTCCAGTTCAACGGAATCATTGCTGTGTTCCCTGGTGACAGCACTCTTCCGTTTGGGACTAAAACCTGTAGACTAACAGAGTTTGAGGTTGCAGGGACAGGAAGAAAAAATTTTTCTAGTGTGTCACTAGGGTTAATAGTGAGTGGTGCCACTCCCATTTCCACCCCTTAATTCCTGCACCCATGGATCCTGGTTATGGGAGAAACATCCATAGAGTGGACGCTGATTTAGAGCATACACAGCCTCCTGAAGAACATTGCCCCAGCCCTGCAAGATATTGCCACCTAACTGGTGCCATAATTGAGTCTTTTGTTTTGTTTTGCTTTTTTATTTATTTCTCTCCCTTTCCCCCCGACCCCACCGGTTGTCTGCTCTCTCTGTCCATTCGTTGTGTGTTCTTCTTTGACCCCTTCTATCCTTATCAGTGGCACTGGGAATCTGTGTTTCTTTTTGTTGTGTCATCTTGTTGTGTCAGCTCTCCATGTGTGCGGTGCCATTCTTGGGCAGGCTGCACTTTCTTTTGCACTGGGTGGCTCTCCTTATGGGGTGCACTCCTTGTGTGTGGGGCTTCCCTACATGGGAGATACCCCTGCATGGCATGGCTCCCCCTGTGAGCATCAGCACTGCACATGGGCCAGCTCCACATGGGTCAAGGAGGCCTGGGGTTTGAACCGTGGACCTCCCATGTGGTAGGCGGATGCTCTATCTGTTGGGCCAAGTCTGCTTCCCATAACTGAGTCTTTATAAGGCCATTCCACCGTTCTATCAATCCAGCTGCTTCAGGGTGATGGGGAACATGGTAAGACCAGTGACTTCCATGGGCATGTGCCCATTCCCACACATCATTTGCTGTGAAATGGGTTCCTTGATTGGAAGGAATGCTGTGTGGAATGCCATGGTGATAGAAAAGACATACGGTAAGCCCATGGATGCTAGTTTTGGAGGAAGCATTGAATGCAGGAAATGCAAACCCATATCCAGAGTATGTGTCTATTCCAGTTAAAACAAATCACTGCCCCTTCCATGGTGGAAGTGGTACAGTATAGTCAAGCTGCCACCAGGTGGCAGGCTGGTCACCTGAAGGAATGGTGCCATATTGGGGGCTGAATGTGGGTCTCTGCTATTGGCATATTGGGAATTCAGCAGTGGCTGTAGCCAAGTCAGCCTTGGTAAGGGGAAGCTCGTGTTGCTGAGCCCATGCATAACCTCCATCCCTACCTCCATGATCACTTTGTTCATGAGCTCACTAGGCAATGACAGGAGTGGCTGGGGAAAGAGGCTGAACATTAGCCACAGAGTGGGTCATCTTATCCACTTGATTATTAAAATCTTCCTCTGCTGAAGTTACCCTCTGGTGAGCATATACATGGGACACAAAAATTTTCATGTTTTTTGCCCACTCAGAAAGGTCAATCCATATATCTATTCCCCAGACATCTTTGTCACCCGATTTTCCAGTCATGTTCCTTCCAAGTCCCTGACCATCCAGCCAAACTGTTGGCAATAGCCCATGAATCAGTGTACAAACACACCTCTGGCCATTTCTTCTTCCAAGAAAAATGAACAACCAGGTGCACTGCTCAAAATCCTGCCTACTGGGAGGATTTGCCCTCATCACTGTCCTTCAGGGATGTCCCAGAAAGGGGCTGCAGTGCTGCAGCTGTCCACTTTTGGGTGCTACCTGCATATCATGCAGAACCATCTGTAAACTAGGCCCAAGTTTTCTCTTCCTCAGTCAACTGATTGTAAGGGACTCCTCAAGAGGCCAAAGCTGTGGGTTGGGAAAGAGAAGGTAACATGGCATTGGTGGTGACCATGGGCATTTGGGCTACTTTCTCGTGTAACTTACTCATGCCTTCAGGACCCACTGAAGCCCTATCTCATATATACCACTTCCACTTTATTATGGAGTGCTGCTGTGCACACCCAACTTTATGGTTTGGTGGGTCAGACAATACCCAGCTCATGATAGGCAACTCAGATCTCATGGTCCGTGGTTAAGTGTTCAGTCTCTACTGAGGCACAGTAGCAGGCCAAAAGCTGTTTCTCAAAAGGGGAGTAGTTATCTGCAGAGGATGGCAGGGCTTTGCTCCACACTGGTCTGCAGTGTGATTCTCCTATAGGGGTCTGCCAAAGGCTCCAGACAGCATCTCTATTTGCCACAGAAACATTCAGCATCATTGGATCTGCTGGATCATATGGCCCAAATGGTAGTGTAGCTTGCACAGCAGCCTGGACCTGATGTAGAGCCTCTTCTTGTCCTGGTCCCCAATCAAAACTAGCAGATTTTCTGGTCACAGCACACCAAATGAGGTATGTATTGTCTCCAAAATCCGAAGAGACCAACTAAGTGTTGTGCCTCTTTTTTGGTCATAGGAAGAGCCCTATACAACAGCTTATCCTTCACTTTAGAAGGGATATCTCAACATGCCCCACACCACTGGACACCTAGAAATTTCACTGAGGTGGAAGGACCTTGTATTTTAGTTGGATTTATCTCCCATCCTCTCTTACACAAATGCCTTACTAATAAGTCTAGAGTCTTTGCTACTTCTTGCATACTAGGTCCTATCAACATGATATCATCAATATAATGGACCACAATGGATGTCTTGTGGGAGGGAGAGATGATCAAGATCCCTGTGGACAATATTATGACATAGGGCTGGAGAGTTTATATATCCCTGAGGCAGGACAATGAAGGTATACTGCTGGTCTTGCTAGCTGAAAGCAAACTGTTTCTGGTGGTCCTTATTAATTGCAATTGAGAAAAGAGCATTTGCCAAATCAACAGCTGCATACCACGTACCAGGTTACATGTTGATTTGCTTAAGCAATGATACCACATCTGGGACAGCAACTGCAATTGGAGTCACCACCTGGTTAAGTTTATGATAATTTACTGTCATCCTCCAAGATCCATCTGTTTTCTGTACAGGCCAAATAAGAGAGTTGAATGGGGATGTGGTGGGAATCACCACCCCTGCATCCTTCAAATCCTTGATGGTTGAATCAATTTCTGCAATCCCTCCAGGAATCCAGTATTGCTTTTGGTTTGCTATTTGCTAGGTAGGGGCAGTTTTAGAGGCTTCCACTTGGCCTTTCTAAACATAGTAGTCCTCACTCCACAAGTCAGAGATCCAGTGTAGGGATTCTGCCAGTTACTGAGTATGTCTATTCCAATTATGCATTCTGGAACTGGGGAAATAACCACAGAATGGGTCCAGGGACTCACTGGACCAACTGTGAGATGGACCTGAGCTAAAACTCCATTAATCACCTGACCTCCATAAGCCCCTACTCTGACTGGTGGACCACAGTGCCATTTTGGGTCTCTGGAATTAATGTCACTTCTGAGCCAGTGTCTAATAACCCCCCAAATGTCTGATCATTTCCTTTTCCCCAATGCACAGTTATCTGTCAAAAGGCCATAGATTTCCTTGGGGAAAGATGGGAAGAAGATTAACAGTATAAATTTTGGACAGTTTAACAGGATCCTTCCCCAAGGAGATCTGGCCTCCCTCCTTATTCAAGGGGCTCTGGGTCTGTAAACTGTCTCAAGTCTGGGAATTGATTAAGGGGCTGTGATTCTCTGCATCTGTAATTTGAGTTAGGTTTTTGTTTACTTGACCTAGAACTCTGTTTACACAGATCCTGAATGAATTTAGTAAACTGTTGAATTTCACTGTTAGGTACCCCATGATGTATTAGCCAATGCCATAACTCTACATGACTCAGACAATTTTGAGTGCTTTTTTGAATCTGCCTTTCATTGCAGTAGCCACGCCCACCCTGACTTTGGCAATTAACTGCTGATGCTTGACCTTTACCAGACTGATATCTAATCAGCCCCATAATGTTTAAGGATTATAATTCCATCACAGCCCTCCCTACAGAAATATCTGGACTACAGAGAAGAGCAACCAGAGAACTCTTTAGAGAAGATGGAGTTAGTCTTACAAATTTATTTCTCACAGTCCTGGTTAAAGGTGTGTCCTCTGGACATTCTGGGGTGGGTGGGCAGCTCTCAAATGGTAAATTCATTCTAGCATTCCAATCTCCCTAAGCCTTTGAATTCCCTCTTCTGTGTACCAGGGCAAATTGGGCTTCTCAACCTCAGACATGCTAGGCCATCTTTTGGCTCATCTTTCAATCAGCCACCCAAAAACTCTTAGAGCCCTTTCTAACCCCTCAAGCTGCAGCATTCAATCCAGAATTTCTGCTTAGTGGGCCCATATCATTAAATTCAGCCTGATGCAACTTTATATTTCTTCCATCATTATCCCATACCCTTAGTATCCATTTCCACACATATTCCCCTGATTTCTGTCTATATAAACTGGAAAACTCATGCAGTTCTTTCTGAGTATACCTTCCTTCTTCATGGGTCACAATTTGTATTTCACCTTTGGGGGCTTGTTGTGATTTTAGTCTAGTAATAGGTCACAAAGACAAGAGAGGCGGTGTGGGTGGGTAAAGAGAAGGATTAGAAATGCCTTGCTACCTACTGACCTCAGTGCATTCCCTTCCATTTTCTTCTGGTGAGACAGGATTAATCTCTTCAGGCAGGGGTTAGAAGGCAGTTTCCTCAGGGCAGACCAAAGACTGGGCAATGCATGCTGGAGTTTGGCTGGTATGTGCCTCAGGTCTGGAAGTTGTTTCAGGCTCTGTGGGGCAGGCTGGAGGCTGGATGATACAAGGTTGACAAGGTGTGGTCTGAACAGGGCAGGCTATGGCAGGCTTATCTGGTAAAGTCTCAGCAGAATTCAATGTTCCAATGTCTCCATCATTATCATCCCATATGTCTCCATCCCAGTTCTCTGGATTCCACTCTTTTCCAATCAATGCCTTCACTGTAACTGCGAAACCCTATGGGGTTGACATTTTAGTTTCCTTTGTAACTCCACTATTCATACAATGAGAGTCTGAGTTTGGTTCTCAGATATTTCAAACCTGTGGCTACAGGAGACAAAATTTTCTTTCAGAGCACACATAGACATTTTTGCATCATCCATTCGGTGTTTAAGTTTCAAATTTGAAACCTTTAACTCATCTTTTTCTTTTGTGACAATATCCAGGTATCTAGGAGGAGCCAGCCAAAATCATTATACCATTTGACTCCACAAAACTCTGCTAAGGTGTTGAAAAAACTCTCACCCAGATCCTTGCTTCTTATAAGCATGAAAGTAGGGGTATCCAAGTGATGCTATTTTGTGTATCTCGATTGCCAACTTGCACCATGTACTGTTAGCAGCCACTTTGTTATTGCAAAGGGAGTCGTCAATACACTTGAGTTCAATTAGGGTAGAGAGACAATTGTAAAACTCCCAGAACCACCTCAGACACCCCATGTTTAAGACTCTGTTCTCCAAGAACCACTCCCAGTACCAAGCTGTATTAGTCAGGGTTCTCTAGGGAAACAGAATCAACAAAGGATATCTGTGAATAGTAAGAGATTTATCAGAGTCTCTCTCATAGCCATGGGGATGTACAAGTCTAGATTCCGCAGGCAAGCTGCTACCAGGAGTGCCAATGAAAGTCCAATAAAGATTCTTGACGAGTTCTGGGGGATGTTGGCTGTCCAAAGGCAAGCTGGGAAATTCTCTCTTAATGCTGGAATCACTTCCTCTTCTAAGGGATTCAACTGATTGGGTTAAGGGTCACTCACTGCTGATGGCAATCTCCCTGATAGATGTAATTATAACCAGCTATCTATGATTTACCACTGCAGTAAAACCAATGGTGACTAAAGTCCATAAATGCCCTTGTGCTTCAGTTAGCCCAGGGCTTGCTTGACCAAACAACTGGGCACAATTACCTGGCTGAGTTTACACAATAGCCTAACCATCACAGCTACCCTCAGAGACAATCATCAGTGATCTGAAGTAGCTGATCAAAAGCAATGATCAGCAAGAGGCCACAACCCCTGGAGTTTGAAGGACTAGGTCCTTACAGCCCACTCTGGCTCACCAAGATGCACCAGGAGCTCAAACTAGAGTTATCTGCTGTCTCCCACAGGCTATGGGATGGGGGATAATATTCACTGGTATTTACCTCTTCCTCCATTTTTTCTTGGATGCTGCATGGTGTTCCAAACACTCCAGAGTTTCAAAACAGTTGATTCATACCTACAGTTCCTACCAATTCAATAGTTGTTTTAGTGGACTACTGGTTCCTGGATCTTCTTCCTTTCTATCTTCCCTCAATTCTATCCATATGTGGGGTTATTTTGATACTGAGCAAAAGAGGGTTCTTTCTTCCTCATGTACTCTAAAGACCAATTTTTGAGACAAAGGAGTTTCAAAGAAAGTTTGTTTGTGTAATCAAAGGAGGTCAGTTGCCTTGACTGGCCCCAAACTGCCTTTTGGGTCTGCAGAAATTCTAATATTTTATAACAGGATTCTATTGAATAATTGGGATGGAGCTCACACAGGTTTCTTCATTAATAAACATTAAGGGGCTGAACATCATGGGGGTGGGCACCAAACCAGGCTGAGTCACAAGGTTCTGGGATAGGACAGTACAGAGTATAAGTCAGTTACAAGATTTTTCATATGGATATTAAACAGAGGAGGGTGGAGTGGTTACCATTACAATAGTAAGCTCACACAAGGGTAAGGCTAAGTGTAGAGGAACCATAAACAGGAGTGAGACCTGTTTAGAATGACCATCACAATAGCAGGTCTAGGCTAATTTTAGCCAGTTTCAGTATTTTCAGATATTAACCTCTGGTGATTTTATAATATAAAGGCATCTATATCATGATTTTGTAATCATAATAACTTGTTAATTCTTAACCCTCAGTTACAATTTCTTGGTTTTTATTTTAATTTCACTCTATTTATGCATTGATACTCCATTAATATAATTACTATAGATTTATATCAAGTCTTGAAATCTGTAGTGTATGTCCTCCAATTTTCTTGATTTTCTCCAAAATTGTCTTGGCTATTTTATGTCCTTTGCATTTATATATAAATAGTAGTATTAGTATACCAATTTCCACAAAAACTAGGATTTTGACTGGGATTGTATTGGACCTATAGATACATTTGAGTAGAATTGCTCTCTTTTTATTGTGTCTTCTATTCCACAAACATGGTATGTCACTTGTTTAAATATGGACTAATTACATTTTTTAGCTTTATGGGTATAATTCTCATATATCTCATTAGATTTATTCCTAGATATTTGATATTTTTATATTAATTTTTGTTAATAATAATTTTTAGAATTTTTTTCCTAGTGGTATTAAAGGTTGAATACATACCTTAGGAAAAGACATGTTCTTGATCAATCAATTCTGTTGTTGGTGAGAGCCCATTGTATATAGAACCTCTTGAAGATGTTATTTTTAGTTAAAGTGTGGTGCAACTAAATGAGGCTGGGCCTTAATCCTGTTACTGGAGGTTTAAAAAAGAGTCTCATGGAGGAGCAGAAGCCTGAATGGAACCTGGAAACAAAAGGAGTGGACATTACCATGTGACAGAAAAGCCAAGGAAAGGTAAGGATTGCTGATAGCCAGCACCAGAACACCACAATCTTTGGAGAGAAAGTATTTCCTTGCTGATGCCTCAATTTTGTTCTTCTCCTAGCTCCAAACCATAAGCCAATAAACGTCCACTGTTTAAGCCAGCCCGTTGTGTGTGGTATTTGTTTTAGCAAATTAAGACAAATTATTCCTTGCTAGTATAAAGAAACGCTACCTATTTTTGTATACTGACCTCATATGAACTATCTTATGATAACTTGCTAATTCTAATAATTTGAAGATTATATTGAATTTTCAGATCTTTTCCAGACGAACTTCAAGGTAACTGCAGCCTTATGAGGTACTCAGAGCCAGAGGACTCAGCTAGGTCATATTCAGACCATAGAAACTGTGAAATACATGTTTTAAGCCACAAAGTATTGAGGTAATATTTTTTCACACAGTAATAGATTACTAATACACACATGAAACAAGGTGGTTTGATAAGGGCCAATTTACTAAAGGACTATTTATATAAGCATGAGAATGTGCAGTAAGCCAGGGCAAATAGTAGAAGGGTTATGACCCTATCTCTGCCTAGGGGACAGAGCACTTACCAGAATCTGGAAGGAGAGAATTTTGTAGGGAATAGGCTGCTTTCAGAGGAACAGTAACCTTACAGGGAGGAGCCAGGAAGATAAGGAGACCTCACTCTTCTTTGTCCCCCTGCTCCCCTGCCAGGACTCCCATTGGCTGAACCAACTAGAAGCCACAGGGTAGGCAGCCCTGTGTTTACTATCCATACAGATCAATCTCAGTTTGCAGAAATAAAGACAGAGAAGAAAGAGAGTGGATTTGAAGGGGCAAATGGAAGACACTAACACTGCCAGAGTCATTTGCCAAACTTCTGACTAGATTTTAGAGTTTGACTTTCCCACAGGTCTTATTAATAGACCGTGATTGCAATATATTCTCTACAGCATTGTCCAAGTGTATGTAAACCATGTTTCTTGATAGTGCTTTTTGAACTTTTTTTCTGCAAGTCCCCCTAATGATAGAGGGGACTGCTTAATCCCCATGAAATCTCAGATCATATCTTGACATTTACTATGAATATGAAACTTTTCTAAGTTTTATTTGTTTAAGCTAAATAATTTGTGTTTTGATTTTTACTGTGGTAAACAGTTGTTTATTCTTACACTAATATTACTTATAATAAGGGGAAATCCGGTCTTTTTGGATCTATCAATTTCCAAATATTGGGAAATAATAGATTATGTTTTCTATCTGCAGCTATAAAATATTAAACATCATGAATATTAAATCTTCACATTCCAAGCATCCACTTCCATTTTTCCTACTGCTTTTCAGTAGAATACTGTTCAGTGGGATACCAGGATTCCTTAAGGATCCCTGTTAAATTACTTGTTAAATAAACCATGATGGGTACTCTGTTTCCTGACTTAAAGTCCACATTTGAAAGTTAGAAACTCTGAGAAACTGTAGCTTTAAAAAGTCTGTTTGTTTGTTTGTTTTTAAATAGATGATTCACTAACTTATTTAACTCTGGAGTTCTTTTCTGCTGAAAATCTATTTACCTCTCACAGAGCACTAAGCACAGTTGATAAATGTTGGTCTAAGCCAGGGACTCAACATTTTTGTTCTACGGTCTCCTTTGCCAACTGGCCAGGTGAAGTGACTACTACTGTCATTTACTTATTACATATACTGATAAGTGAAGGAAATGCTAGATTTCAGTTAGAGGTCAGAGAAATAAAGATAATAAGTTGATTTTTTTTCAATCCAGGCTCATGGATCCCCTGAAATCTTTCCACCAACCCCTTGGGGGTCCACGGACCTCTGGTGAAGAACTCCTGGTCTAAGTTAAGCGAGCACAAGTAATAGACCACCTCAAATATGTTAAAGTTTTTCAAAGAAAGATTAACTATGTTATATTGAGATTGATATCACCTAATTCCTTTGCGAACCTCTTCTGTATTCCTGCAGTTCTTTGTTTATACTTCCTTCATGTTTACCTCTCCTGGCACCTACTGCTGCTTTTCATGTAGAAGGCACTAAGTAGCTATGTGTTGAGTTTGAAACTTATTAAGCCTGATAGCTAATTTTTTTCTTCAATTGTCCTCTAGTATCTTTCAGAAAAGGAACTCATCAAATGCAAACATTTCTATTTGATATGAGAATTTGGCAAGGAAGGAGTAGATAATGGAAAGAAAAGCTATAATGTTGCCTTGCAGTTTAATTTATAGAATTGCTGGGGAGTTCAAAAAGAATTTATTTTTATGGATTCAATTGGCCAGATACAAGCAATGGTGCCTGCTGTTTGGGAAACGTACTTTGAGACTATTTTGTACCTTATACTGATCTTTCCTATGAGGATAATAAAGAAATAGAACAAATTACAGCCAAAATTTTAAATCATGCCGTGACATCTAGCGTGTGTAGGAGATAGTATGCTCAAAAGACAGAAATTTTTTTAAAAGTCTTTCAAAGTTTTTTTTTTAATTTGCTTTTTTGTTTTGGTCCTGGAAATGTAAAACAAAGGTAGTAATGATCTTTATTTATATGTAAGACCTTGAGATCATTTGTCATAAATAATTAAAATATATTAGCACATAAATAATATGGAAAGCACCTGGAAAAAATGTTTCCTGGATGAAAGAAATTTTGTAAATAAATGGACTTTAAATAAATCAAATTCATTGTTAAAAATATTCTTGTAGATGGTCATTTTAGTTGCTTTTAAGCAAATAGGAGCTATTAAACCCCAGCAGTCAACTCTGAGTTTGTGTGCCTGTGTGTGTATGATTCTGATTTAGCCAAGGAGTGACTGCCTTACACATTCACTATTACAAGTAGTTTCTTCCACTCTCAGGGTTATAACGTGCAAAGCACTGGCCCCTAAGAGACTCTAAAACTTGACTCTGCCTTTTATTATAAATTTCTTCAGGAAGAAGCCCAGCTTCCTTAATTATTTGGGGCAGTGTAGTAGGGGTGAGTTGGAATATGCTTATAATTACTTTTAGCTAAGACACAGAACCAAATCTGGCTTTTAGAAAGTTGTATTTATTTTTACTATTAAATACATTCAGTCTTATTTTTAACCTGTACTAGGTTTTGTTTGATCTGACTTATCTGATGGTACCAGTACCAGGATTCATCTTACCAGGGCTATGACCCTTTGGGTATCAGAGTCTTTAGAAAAAGACAGAGTGTTCGGATGTTGGCAGAAAATGTTCTAGTCCAAGTGTGACTCAGAGATTTCAAATCTCACAATGATTTCTCTTCAGCTACAATATTGCAGTATCTTTTATAGCACCATCCCAATTTTGCCTCCTCACTCAAAGGGCTAATTCTAAAAATAGGGGTGAGGGGACAGATTTCTGAATTGCATATTATTTCCAAAGCCCTGGTCTGTTCCCGTGACATTCCATTACTCACATTGAGCTATGGCCATAAACCTTCATTTCCCAAGCTGGGCTCAGTTGTTCGGCAAGTGTTTACTCAGTGTTCCAGGCTTGGATAAAGATCCTGTCCTCAAGGAGTTTGTATTGTCTTTGGGGAGACTAAAACCAAATATATATAAAGCAAAAAGAAGCAATAGGGAGTGTAGGTCAAGGAGGTGCTATTTGATACTGTGTGATCAGGGAAGACATAGGCAATGAGAGACACTTGAGGGAGTCAGTGAAAGTATTTGAGAGAAGAATGTTCCAGGCAGATGGAACACCAAGGACAAAGGCAAGAGTGTACCTGGCATCCTTCAGGAACAGTACAATGTATAGTGTGCTTAAAGTGGAAAGCATAAGAGAGAGAGTGGAAAGAGATGAGTGCAGCAATGTAGCAGGGAACTCTGTGATTTTGGGGGTTAGGTGGCTGATATCAATGGAGGAGTATAAATAATGGAATGGCATGATCTAAATTATAATTTAAAAGGCTCACTCTTGCCATTTTCTTTTTTTTAGTTTGTTCGTTTTATTTTTGTTTGTTTGTTTTTGTTATTTTTTCCACTTTTTTTATTTTTTAAAGGACACTTCATCACATAAATGTTACAGAGACTGTATAGGGGATTCCCATATGCTCTGCTCCCCATACCTCCCACATTTTCCCACATTAGCAACTTCTTTCATCAGTGTGGTACATTCATTGCAATTGATAAACACAATTTGGAGCATTGCCACTAAGCATGGATAATAGTTTACATTGTAGGTTACACTCTCTCCCATTCAACTCTGTAGGTTATGGCTAGATATATAATGGCCTATACCTGTTGTTGTAATGGCATTCAGGATGATTCCAAAGTCCCCAAAATGCCCCCCATTACACCTGTTTTTCCCTCTGCCTAACCCTAGAACATCCATGGGTCACTTCCTTTATAATAATGGTATTTCTTCCATTGCTAGAATCACAATAAGTCTATAGTTAAATGCTAATAAGTTTATTTTAGTCCATAGTTCATTTCCCAATCCTGAGGATTCTGGGATGGTGATGCTCATTCCACTATTAATTGAGGGGGGCTTTGATCCCATAATCTGATGGATGGGACTCTCTTGCTTGAAACTGTATGCACTCTCAGTTCCTTGGTATGTTGTTTGTCCATTATCTCTTCCCTGTTAGTTGTCCTGGGTGAGTCCATTGAACTGGAGAGGTGTTGCAACTCTTTTTAGAGTCAGAGTTCAGTTGGCACATTGATAGGCCAAAGACTTAAGTCTCTTGGATGTACACCTACCAACTCTAGTACTAATTATAGGTTCAAACACAAGGACAGAAGAGTCATGCATAGGGAAACCACTGCTGAGTCTAACTGTCACACTGGGGAGCATAAATACCAGATAGGGGCCCACCGGCAAGGGGCCAAATTCCTGAGCTGTCTGCCCTAATGACAGTGTCTGGATGTCTCCATATCCCTGAGGAGCTTTGCTATTTGGGGTAGTATCTACTTTAGCTGTCAATGAGATCCTGTTGAGATGTGCATGAGCACTGGTCTGGGATGGCCTTCCAACTCACTTTGAAGTCCCAGCCATACAAACTCATTTGTCTTTAGCTTTTCCTCTTTTGGTCAAGACCATTTTTTCCCCCAGATGCATTGCTTGTTGGTACTTGGTAGCAATAACTCAGTGACAGGGGGGCTCATTCCTGGGAGTCATGTCCCATGCTGGGGGGAAATTATTGCTTTTATATGCTAAGGTCAGCTTAGAGAGAGATCACATTTGAACAACAAGGAGGCTCCTGGTAGGCACCTATGTCACCAGCCTGTTTTCATTTCAAGAGCAAAGGCTCATAAGCATAGTCATCAATATCAAGGGTCCATCAATGGACCATCCTCCTTCACAAGTCATTTTCGCTGAAACTGGGGAATTCTTGTTTCATTAGAGAATGTGGCTGAGCTCCCCTGGATGGGAATTTGATATTCTTTTGGTTATTGTGTGAATCTCCACCCACTGTGACAATGCCCCACAAACATCTGAACACATTTATATACCTTATATGTACACCCAGGGGAACTTCCTCCCATGTATATCCCCTCACTGACACCTGTGTCCTCCCCTGTCACAGTTGTAACTCTTCGGTGATCCAAAGTCTCTTCAAAAATGAAGCCAATAAAATAGCCACATAAAATTAATAAGAAAAAGAAGTCATAATGATAGTTTTAAACATTAGAAGTATAACAAAAAATTAATAAAAAGTAAAAAAAAAATTTTATAAGTAAAAAAAAATTTTAAAATTTTTATAAATAATGAAAAAATATTTTAAAAAACACTTTTTTGACATTTTGCCTTTTATCACTGTAAGACTTGTTCTGTATGTACAGTGGCATTTTCTTCCATTTATTTCCCCAGTGTCTTACTTTTTTTTTCATTTTTTCATCAAAGAAGTTGTAGGTAACAGTAGAGTCACATACAGAAACAGGGGATTCCCATATGCCCAACTGCTGAGGCCAGCTCAGCAATAGGTTTACATGAAGGGAAGGTGACAACGAAATTAAGAAATAGGAGGACAGAAAGAAAGACACAAGAGAGAAAGTAAGATGGAACCAGGGGACTCACAGCTTCTGAAACCAAGAGCCACAACCCTAGTTTCCACATCATATTTATTAGAAATTACAAAGCAATAGTTATCTATGTTTACTTTCAAGGCTACTTGTTATTAAAGATACAGCACCTGCAATACTAGGGAACATGCCATACAGAGTTCAAATGCCTCCGCATGCAAATAATTTTTGTGCTGACCAGACAGCGTTCCATCTAGTCAAGGCGGGTATTCCTAAGCCCACACTTCTTATCTGCATTATGGAAACGTTTCAACTTCACGCCAGGTTCCCACATTCAAATTCAAGCTATTTTCCACACCCAATATTCTCACCCTTATCCCTTTTCTCCCATGAATAATGTTTTATATGTGGATGGTACATTTGTTACAATTGATGTGCAAATATTGAAACATAGCTATTAACCATGTCAATGATTCACATTATGGTTTACATTTTGGACCATATACTTTTATAAAATCTGATAAAATTTAACATGGCCTATATTCATTGTTGTTGCAAGATGATGCAGAACATTTCCACAAAATGCCCCCTGCTCCATCTATTTTATTCTTCCCTTCCCTCCTCTTTGGGCCCATGTCACCACCAGGCTTCGTTCCTTGAAGGACAAGATTCATAGTTAATTCACTGAGGGTTTGACACACTGGTCTGTCCTCCCCTATTACGCACTACCAATGTTCTCAAGTGACTCCCATCGCTCTGTTTGAGAATAAAAGAAGGCCTCCCTAGGATGGGAGTCCAACACCTTCGCACTCATTATGTGAGTCTCTACCCACTGATGCAACACAATATGCCAAAATGATCATGATCCCTAGAAGCCTGCCCCAGGTGGACCCTGACCCAAATGCCCTCCATCCAACACCCTAAACCAGTAACCCTTCCTTGTCATATTGCCAAATGAGCATTCCCAACATTGTAATTTCAACTACGTAACCTCTACTCCCCAGTGTTCACCTGCTCCTTCCCCTAAACCTCCCCCCAGTTCCATGGACAATTCATCTCACCCTCCCCACCCTACCTCCCTGTCAAACCTGCACCACCCAACCCAATATTATCACTATACCCCTGTCATGTCCCTTCACTGCACAACTACACACTTTCACCTTGCCATTTCATCCATATGGGCATTGGCTTACAACCTTCTTCACCCTATTTCCTGTAAACCTATCTTCCAGACTCTAGCTCTGTGAATCTGCTCAGTTTGCTTAATTATATCAGTGAGGTCATGTAATATTTGCCCTCCAATGCTTAGCTTGTTTCATTCAACATAAGATCTTCAATGTTCATACATGTTATCCCGTGTGTTAACTATATTTCTTCTTACAGCTGGGTAATATTCCACTATATATATACACACACACTACATTTTATTTATCCATTCATCAGTTGATGGACATTTGGGTTGATTCTAACTTTTGGCAATAGTGAATAATGCCACTACGAACATTGGTGTGCATATATCTGTTCATGTCCCTGTTCTCATTTCTTCTGGGTATATACTCAGCAGTGGAATTGCTGGGTCACATGGCAGATCTCTACTTAGTTTTTTGAGGGACTGCCAAACAGTCCTCCACAATGGCTACACCATTCTACATTCCCACCAGCAGTGGATGAAAGTTCCCATTCCTCTGCATTCTCTCCAACACTTGAGGCCTTTGTTTTTCTAATAGCTGCCAGTGTAATAGGTATAAGATGGTATCTCATTGTAGTTTTGATTTGCATTTCCTTAATAGCTAGTGATGTTGAAAATCTTTTCATGTGCTTTTTAAGCCATTTGTACTTCTTCTTTGTAGAAGTGTCTATTCAAATCACTTGCCCATTTTTAAAATAGGTTGCTTGTCTTTGTTTTTGAGGTGTAGGATTTCTTTATATATGATAGATAATAGACTCCTATCAGATACTATGGTTACCAAATATTTTCTCCCATTGGGTAGGCTGCCTTTTCACTTTCTTGACAAACTCCTTTGATACGCAAAAGTTTTTAATTTTGAGGAGGTTCCATTTGTCTATTTTTCCTTTCACTGCTTGTTCTTTGGGTGTGAAGTTCACGCAATCATTTCCTATTGCAAGATCTGTAGATGTTTCCCTACATTATCTCCCAAGGTCTTTATGGTCTTGGCTCTTAAATTTAGATCTTTGACCCATCTGGAGTTAATTTTTGTGTAAGGTGTGAGATGGTGTTCCTCTCTCATTCATTTGGATATGACTATCTGGTTCTCCAAGCAGCGTTTGTTGAAGAGGCCATTCTCTCTTGATTTAGTGGACTTGGTGGCCTTGTCAAAGATCAGATGACTGTATATGCAAGGAGCTATATCAGCACTCTCTATTTGGTTCCATTGGTCAATATGTCTATTCTTGTGACAATACCATGCAGTTTTGACTACTGTAGCTTTGTAGTATGTTTTAAAGTCAGGTAGTGTGAATCCTCCAATTCCGTTTTTCTTTTTCAATATGTCTTTGGCTATTCAGGGCCTCTTGCCCTTCCAGATGGATTTCATAGTTTTCCCACCTCAGTAAGAAATGCTATATTGATTTTTATTGGAATTGCATTAAATCTGTACATCAGTTTTGGTAGGATAGACATCTTAATGATGTTTAGTCTTCCTATCCATGAACAGGGAATAGTCTTCCATTTATTTAAGTGTTCTTTGATTTCCTTTAACAGTGTTGTGTACTTTTTTTGCATATAAGTAATTTACATCTTTAGTTAAACTTATTCCTAGGTATTTGATTCTTTTATTTGCTATTATAAATGATATATTTTTTCCTGATTTCCTCCTCAGATTGCTCATTATTGTTGTACAGAAATACTATTGATTTTTGCACATTGATCTTAAAACCTGTGGTTTTATTGAACTCATTTATAAGCTTTAGAAGCTTTGTTGTAGATTTCTCAGGGCTTTCTAAGTATAGGATCATGTCATCTGCAAATATTAAAGTTTTTACTTCTTCCTTTCCAATTTGGATGACTTTTATCTCTTTTTCTTGGTAAGTTCTCGAGCAAGTACTTCTAACACAATGTTAAATAGGAGCAGTGACAGTGGGCATCCTTGTCTAGTTCTGATCTTAGAGGCAAAGCTTTTAGGATTTCACCAATATATATAATGTTCACTGTGGGTTTTTCATATATACCCTTTATCATGTTGAGGAAGTTTCTTTCTATCCCTATCTTTTAGAGATTTTTTATCAGGAAAGGGTGCTGTATTTTGTCGAATGCTTTTTCTGCATCTAGAGAGATGATTATGTGATTTTTTTCTTTCAATCTATTTATGTGGTGTATACCATTGATTGATTTTCTTATATTTGAACCATTCTTATGTACCAGGAATGAAGCCTACTTGGTCATGGTGTATAATTCATTTGATATACTGTTGAATACTAATAGCAAGTATTTTGTTGAGGATTTTAACATCTAGGTTCATTAGGAAGATTGGTTTATAGTTATCCTTCCCTTTTTTTTTCCCTTCCCCTCCCCCAACCCCACCCTGCTGTTCTTGCTGTCTGTGTCCATTCACTGTGTGATCTTCTGTATCTATTTCTCTTTATGTCTCCTCTTCTCATCTTTCTCCTCTAGGATTCACTGGGATTCAATCCTCAGGACCTCTGATGTGGAGAGAGGTTCCCTGTCAATTGTGCCGCCTCAGTTCCTGGTCTCTGCTGCACTTCACCTTTGCTCTCCTGTTCATCTCTCTTTTGTTGTGTTATCATCTTGCTGTGTGACTCACTTGAGTGGGCACTGATTCACTATGGGGGCACTCACAGGCAATTGGCTTACCAGGCGGGCACTGGCTTGCTGCACAGGCACTGGTCCACCACACGGGCACTCGTGTGGGCATTCATCTCGCCACACAGTGACTTGCATGGGCACTTGGCTCACCACGCAGGCACTTGGCTTGCCATGTGGGCACTTGGCTTGCCTCATGGTCACTCAGCTCACTGTGTGGGCACCCACATGGACACTCATTTCATGGTGCAGGCACTAGGCTCACTGCGTGGGCACTCAGCTTGCCACGCAGGCACTAGCTCACCATGCAGGCATGTTTTCTCTTCTTTTTCACCAGGAGGCCCCAAGGATCAAACCTGAGCTCTCTCAGGTAGGTAGAGGCCTTATAACTTGAGCCACATCTGCTTCCCTAGTTTTCCTTTCTTGTGGTATCTTTGGCTTTGGTATTAGGGTGATGTTGGCATCATAGAATGATTTTGGCGATGTTCCTTCCACTTTTATTTTTTGGAAGACTTTAAGCAGGATTGGTGTTAGGTCTTTCTGGAATGTTTGGTAGAGTTCATCTGTGAGGCTGTCTGGTCCTGGACTCTTCATATTTGAAAGGTTTTTGATGACTGATTCTATCTCAATACTTGTGATTGGTCTGTTGAGCTCATCAATTTCTTCTTTCATCAATGTGGGTTGCTTGTATGTTTCTAGGACTTTGTCCATTTCCTCTAAATTATCCATCCTGTTGGCATATAATTTTTCAAAGTACCCTCTTATGATGCTCTTTATTTCTGTGGGGTCAGTGGTGATATCCCCTTCCTCATTTCTTATTTTGTGTATGTGCATCTTCTCTCTTTTTTTCTTTGTTAGCCTAGCTAGGGGTTTGTCAATTTTATTGATCTTCATGAAGAATCAGCTTTTGGTATTATTTATTTTTTCTATTGCTTTCTTATTTTCAATTTCATTTAGTTCTGTTCTAATCTTTGTTATTTTCTTCCTTCTATTTCCTTTGGGGTTAGTTTGTTCTTTTTAAAATTCCTCCTGGTGTGCAGTTAGGTCTTTGATTTTAGCTCCTTCTTATTTTTTGATATATGCATTTGTGGCTATGAATTTTCCTCTCACTTCTGGTTTTGCTGCATCTCATAGGTTTTGATATGTTGTGTTGTCATTTTTAATTCATTTCAAGGTAGTTACTGATTTCTTTTGTGATTTCCTCCTTGACCCTCTGTTTGTCTCAGACAATATTGTTTAACTTTCATATTTTTGTGCCTAATCTGGTTCTCTGGACTTACTGATTTCCAACTGCATTCCATTGTGGTCAGAGAAATTACATTGTATAATTTCAATCTTGTTGAGTTCATTGAGAATTTTCTGTGGCCTAGCATGTGGTCTATCTTGGAGGATGATCCACATGCACATGAGATGAATGTATATCCTGCTATATTTGGGTGTAGTGTTCTGCATGTCTACTAGGTCCAGATCCTCTAATGTACTACTCGAAGTCTTTGTTTCTTTGTAAATTCTCTGTTGAGATGTTCTGCCTCATGATTATAATTTTGTATTAAAGTCCCCAACTATAATTGTAGAGGCATCTATTCCTCCACTTAGTTTTTCCAAGGTTTGCCTCATGGATTTTGAGGTGCCCTGGTTAGGTGCATAAATGTTTATGATTGTTCTTTCTTCTTAAAAGATTACCCCTTTTATTAATATATAGTGCTGATCTTTGTCTATTACAATGGTTTTGAACTTAAAGTCTATTTTGTCTGATATTAGTATACCTACTCCAGCCCTTTTTTGGTTATTATTTGCTTATAAAATTGTTTTCTAACTATTCGTTTTCAGCATTTTCAGCCTTATTAGGTCTAAGGTGGGTTTCTTGTAGACAGCATATAGATGGGTCATATTTCCTTATCCATTCTGCCAGTCTGTGTCTTTTGATAGGTAAGTTTAGTCCATCAAAATTCAATGTTATTATTGTAATGGAATTACTAGATTAGCCATATTTCCTTTGGGTTTATGACGTAATATATTGTTTTTATTACTCTTTTTGTCATTTTAGTTGTTTTTACACTCTTCTCCAACCCTCTCTCCTGTTTTTTCCTTTCAACCTGCAGAACTTCGTTTAGCATTTCTTGAAGTGCCTGTTTCTTATTGACATACTTTCTTACATTCTGTCTGTCTGTGAAGATTTTGAACTCTCCATCATTTTTGAATGCCAGTTTTGCTGGATAGAGAATTCTTGGCTGAAACTTTTTTCTTTTAATACCTAACTATGTCAAATGACTTCCTTCTTGCCTCCATTGTTTCAGATGAGAAATCAGCATTTAATCTTATTGAGCTTCACTTGATGTGATGTTTCTCATTTCTCTTGCTGCTTTCAGTATTCTCTTTGTCTTGAGCATTGGACAACTTGACAAGTATATGTCTTGTGTATACTTGTTGTGATTTACAGTGTTCATTTGTGCTTCTTGGATTGTACATCCATCTCCTTCAATAGGGTCAGAAAGTTTTCAGGCACTATTTCCTCCAACACTTCTGCTATCCCCTTTCCCTTCTCTCCTCCCTCTGGGATGCCTATAATCCATATGTTTGTGCATTTCATGTTGTCATTCAAGTCCCTGAGTCCCTGCTGGATTTTTTCTATCTTTTTATCTATCTTTTCTATTATCTGTTTGATTTTATCCACATTGCTAATTCTTTCCTCTACCTGTTGCAATCTGCTTTTGTGTGCTTCTGCTGTATTTTTTATTTCTTGGATTTTGCCATTCATCACCATCATATCTGTTATCTTTTTATGTTTGTTTATAATTTCTTCAGTATGTTCTCCCAGTGTCTTCTTAATATCCTTAAATGCTTCCTTCACTTCATGAAGTTGATTCATGATATTTGTTTGGACAACTTTGATTAGTTGTTCCATGTTCTGCATCTCCTCTTGGATTTTAGTTTGTTCATTGGACTGGGCCATGTCTTCCTGTTTCTTAGTATGGCTTGTATATTTTGTTGATATCTAGTCATCTGTTTATCTTGGTGAGCTTATTCAGCTGATTGGCTTCTCTCTCTGCTCTATGGTTTCATTTTGTTGTTTTTGAGCATGGTAAGGTTTCACTTTAATACTTTAATCCTCTTATTCTATTTTCTTGCCATTGTCTATGTTCCCTTGAAAAAAATGTTAGTACAGATAAATGGAAGAGATAGGAAGAGAAAACAAGTAATGGTAGTGATAACAGTAAAAGGCAGGAGAGGGATGGTACAAAACATAGGCAATTGAATAATTAACCCAAGTAAGAAGTATAGAAGAATAAGACAGAAGAGTGGAGTAGAAACAATGAAACATGAAACAGAATAGAGAAAAATATAGAATGAATTAAAAGTCCAGAATGGTGAGAAGAGGGGTAAAGAAAAAGTAGATGAGAGAAGAGAAAAAAAAAAAAAACATGGAGAAAGTAAGAGAGTAAGAAATGAGTACAAGAGAAATTGAAGACCCATCCCAAAGAGATGGAATGAAAGAAAAACAGAAAACAGAAAATATAAGGATGAAGGAGGGAAAAGATATAACATGGGTAGAGAAAATTGGGAAACAAAAGAAAAAGAAAAAAACAAACAGATAAACAGAGAAATAAAGGAAAGGAGATACAACAACAAGAAATTAAGAGAGCTGCTACTCGTTTTTTGTTTGTTTTTTTTTTAAAGAAAAAGAGGAGGAAGGCAGAAAAGAATCAAAAAGCCAAGATAAGCATGGAAAAACAGGCTTTTCTCTTAGACCCCCAGTGATCTCAGTCTGTTGCTATTCAGCAATCGATCACCCTGCAGCCTGACCTCTGAAGCTTTTAGGCCAGGTTTTAGTAAAATAAGGAAAGTGAAAAAGGAAACTTTTTTGAAAAATAAAGAGATCCAATAAAAGCTAGTACACAGAGAATGTCAACATTTTCCTTGTCATAAAGCTTCACTGAATGCTTGATAACCTTGATTCCCTTTTCATAGAGGAGCTGGGGATTGTATATGCTAGGGAGAAGCTCTTCCACTGAACTATTGTGCCTTAGGTTAACAAGGCTTTTCAGAAACCTCTCAGTCCCTATTCCCTCCTGGTTTTCTCTGCCTCTTTTCTGATGTAAATTCTCTCTTTACCTAGGCTGCTAGACATGGTGGCTTGTCGGAAGATATCCCCCTTCCTTATCCCTGTCACATCAGGGTCCCTGCTGAGACACCCAAGAGGGGTCCCGCTGCTAAAATTACTGAAAAGAGACCACTCCACCCTCTCAGACACCTTCTCTTTCCAGGGAGGTTGCTGCCACCCTCCTTTTGGAGGAGGAAGCTGGTAACTCCTCTTAGTCTGTTTGTCCTGAGAATGGGGTATAAGCACCACTTCCAGCTACAGGCAGGAGAAACTCAAGATTTTTTGCTGGCTTCTTTTCTTTCTAGCACCTTCCTAGATGATCCAGAGCACCCCCCCCCCCAGCCTCCTCCCCCCCTCCCCCCCCCCCCCCCCCCCGCCACTCTATATATATCTTGAGGTACTGGCAGGGAGGAAGAAGTTTGTTCTCCTCTTAGTCAGATACATTTTCCCAGGAGTTTTACCCTTACCTGATATTTCAGGTATGAGGGAGGGCAGCCCTTCCAGGGGTCAGTAAGATCAATAACTCAGTTTTCTGTTCTGGCTTCCTCCTCTCTGTGCCCAACTCTCCTATTAGTTGTGAATCAGTGTCCTAGTTTCCTGTACCCCAAAGCAGGTCACCAAGGCAGCCCTAGACTCCTTCTCAGTTGTTTTATTAAGAGCTAAGCTTAATGGGTCTATCCTGTTGGCCATGTTCTTGCCATTCTCTTTAATGTCTTTATAGCAGGTAGATGGGTTAGAAACTACAGCAGTAACACAGGAAATCTCAGATCAGTGAAACTGGCAAGAGAAGTAATCACATTCTGGATGTTGTTTGAAATGGACTTGGCTGACAGTTTGGATGTGAGATATTATAAAAAGGGAGGAATAATTGATGACTTCAAGATAACAATATCTAGCTCTGTGTGGGAGCATGCAATCTAAAGATGGAAATTATTAATTGCAGAAAGGGCAGTTTCTGGGCAATATTTGGCATGTTATCTTTAAGAAATATATATCCAAATGGAGAGGTCAACAGGAAATTATATAGAGAATTCCAGAGTGCAGGAGAAAGGTCAGGGCTAGAGATATAAATTTAGAGGTCACCAAATGTAGATTGGCTGAGACCACCTAGGGAAGTGTAGATGGAAGACTGGAGGTCTGAAACAGAGCCATGGGGCCCTCCAGGGTTTACAGCAGTAGTTCTCAAATGGCTTGCACATCCCTATCACCTGGAGATCTTTAACAAAGTGCCTGAACCTGTCTTCACCCCACAGAGATTCTGATTTATTTGGCCTGGCTGAAGCCTGCACATCAATGGATTTTACACGCTTAGCAGGTGGTACACATGCACAGAGTTGAGAAGCACTGGAGCTGAAGCTGGAGCCAGAAGAATGTGTCAACAGAGGAAACGGAGACTGTGTGATCAGTGAGATGAGAAGAGAATGAGAGTGGTGCTGCAGATTTCAACAGAAGATATTCCAGGAAGGAGGAAGTAACCAGTCAGATATTTGCTGAGAGGAAGAGAATTGACCATTGTGAGATATCTGGCAGTGTGGGATCACTGTTGGATAAAAGCAGATTCATTGGAAAGGTGGGGAAGAAAGCTCAATTGGAGAAGGTACAAGAGCGAATGAGAGAAGTCGAGAGAGTAAGATTAACTTTGTTCAGAAGCTTTGCCTTATTTGGGAGCAGAAAAAAACTGGTGGAAGGTAAGTGAGGATGTGGAGTTGAAGGAGGATTTTCTTTCTGTCTGTCTTTTTGGCTATCTATCCCTCCCTCCCTTCTCTTTTCTTAGGAGCTCTTAAAAATGTTTCAATGTCACGGGAATATCCAGAAGAGAGGAAGAAGTTGATAAGGCAGGAGAAAGGAGAAATTTGTAGAAGAATATTTTTGTATGTGGCTGGGGATTGAGTGCACAAGTGAAGGAGTAGCTATAGATTGGAGCCCCAGGAGGTCATCTATAGGTAACAGAATAGAAGGAGGGTGTATGAGTACAGACTCAGGTGGGTTGGAAGAAATAGTGAAATTATCTTCAGATTGTTTTTTGTATTTTTTTCTCAATGAAAAGAGAAAGCAAGGGAGGGGAATGTGTTGAAGGTCCTTCAGGAGAGAGAAAAAGTAAATGGGCCATAACCACATGAGATTAGAGGTCATGAACTTAAACTTATGCTAGTTAGCACAGTTGTCTTTTTCACTAGCCACAATCAGCTAGGTGGATACAGGCTCAGAGTGAGTGAGTGAGATTTATCCATGGCTGGGGTCTTGCCAAATGCATATGGCAAAGCAAGATAGAGCAGGAGTTTTCTGGATATATGCAAGAAAGTATTTATAATGATGAACTATGGAATCTCATATTGGTAAGAGAGAATTTAAGACTGGAAGAAGATGAGAAATAAGAATAGGAGGTCAGATTAAAGGAATTAGGTCCCAATGGGTTGAAGAGTAATTCTAGTCTGGGTACTAAAATTAGAATGCTGGAAAGATTAAAGATTGAGGTCTGAGAGCAGAATATTTGAAAGTGAGATTGTGGGGAAGGTAAGGTATTGGTAATGCATGTATATATGACCTACCATAAAGCCATGGGAGGAAGGGGATGAGATGGTAGGGACAAGATCATTGGAGAAATAGGGGGAGCTGACCTGAGAGGCCACGGAACAGGAAGGTACATCTGTGAGGACTCAAACCCTGAGACCCAAGTTAGGGGGAGTATTAGAGAGAATGAGTATTGGAGTGTTTCAGGTGCTCAGCCTTCAAGAAAAAAGGGATCACCCTTTTCCTCCTGTAGCTGATTTCCTCAGATCAAAGAAGCAGGCGATGTAGACTGATTTGAGCTGCCAAGCTAGGATTTTAGGGAAGAAGGAGGGTCATTCGACTAGTAGAGACAATGAGGAGCAGGTACAGTGCCTTTACCACTTCCAGGCACAAAGACCATGGAAGAGAGAACAACCACAACATGGGAGGGCTACTGACTCTTTACACCAGATGCAAACAAAAGCAGTATTTGTAAATTCATTGACAGAAGCAATATGTTATGATTGGGAGTGTGAGCTCTGGAGCCTAATTGTGTTTTAATTATAGTTTCTTTACTTACTATCTTTGCGATAGTAATGCCTTAGTGCATTGGTTGCTGCTTCCAAAAAATTTGGAGAATAGCTGTATCTGCCTCATAGGGTTATTTTGCAGAGTAAATGAGTTAATATATGTTAAAACACTTAGGATAACACCTGTCTCATTAGTAGTATGCAATCAGCGAATGTTAGCCAATGTGATGATGATGACGAATACTCATTTTTAAGTTGCCTTCAGGGACATAAAAATTATTTTTTATTGTTATCATTATTATTCATTTTTAATTTGCCTTCAGGGATTGAAAAACAGATGCCTGGCAAAGAATGGAGATGGTATTTTCCACTCAGCTGAGTTTACTCCAAATCTGTTTGAACATTTGGTCTCCATATGATACTTGGTAGGTTCTGTAGCATCAGGCCCATGTAATATTAATGACTGTCAAAATGTTATTTGCTAATTTAAAATATTTTTTTAAAATCTTCTGAGAAAAGAAATTCCAAATAAGGGGGCCAGCCGTTGCATGCCTGAGCCCCAGACATAGTATAGAATTTTACACTATAGAATTAAATATTCATGAGTCCATACTGATATAAATAAATAAATGGCTAAGACAGCTTAATTTTGTTTTGTTTTGTTTACAGTCACTCTGCATTCTTTTTGGGTTCAAATGAATCACAGGTAATTTATTTTTGTACCATTTCCCCTTTCAATTTAGTCTCTCTCATTTAGTTACTTTTTATAGATTTGGATTTATTGAAATTGCTCCTCTACTAGAACTTAATTTGGCCATCCAATTCAGGGTCTTAAATTTCTATAATTTTTTTTTTGTCTTCATTCTACTGAAGAGTTGAAATTCTGCTTTTTTGAAAGTTATACATTCAAACTTTATTCATCTGGTGATCACCACTAAATTATTCGGACACAAATTCCTGCTTATTTTTCCTTATTAGTTAACTAATTTTCTTAATATCTATGTATATCTCCTCAATAAGAAAATAATCTGAGCAAATTTTCACTTCCCTCAGGTTACCACAATCTACTCTCTTCCTTAATCCATTTAATGTCTTTTACAGTTTGTATGTGTTTATTTGCTTATTTTTTCATTGGTATTTATTCATCTAGATAACAAAACACTTCAAGTATTTACTCTTTTACTTTCTATACCTTGTGACAGGAAATGATGAGCTAGAAGATAAATCTTTCTCCTTTCCTATTCCCTGAGACTCTTGCCTGTCTGAGTGATAATAAATATAACCACGCACCCTGCTTTGATATATACACTTTTTTTTTTTTTTGGTAAAGTCACGGTGAACTCAGAAATGCACTACTTTCTCTCTTTCCTTGCTTCATTTCCCTATTTTGCTTACTTTTGTCACCCTGGAATTGTACCTTCCCATAATTCTTTAGCCTATAATCTTTGCCTCAAGCTTTTTAATGGAGGGGACGGATATTCATAACACTGCATTCTATCAGTCCTTGCAATCTGAGGTGTTTTATTTTTGTTTAATCCTGGGGAATTTTTGTTCATAATTTCTTCAAATAATCATGTTCTTTTTTCCCCCTCACTCAGGAATTCTTTATATCCATAGATGAATGGTGACACTTTTATTTTAATCCTCAGATATCTCAATTTACTCCCCTCTTTCCTCTCTTTATTTCTTCCTTGTTCCTTTTGGTACAATTTTTGAAGCTTTTCTGTAAGTGTAAAATTAGTTCAAAATAAAATCTTTTTCTATACTCTCCTCCAACTTAAATGCCTCCATTCCCTGAGCTTTTCACAAAATCTGTGTGTTAACCACCCCCAGATACATTGTCTTGGCCTAGACTTCCTTTCTGAGCTCCATTCAACTTCTACAGGAATCTTCATTATGGCATCTCACATATTTCACACTTTTCATTCAACACACAAGTTCATTCTTTCCCTGTTCTTCTCCCTTTAACCCACTAGCACATCATTGATTGAGTTTTTCAAGATACAAAACTATAAGTAATTCTAGCTGTATTAATACTTCTATATTCCATCCATGACTAATTATTGAAGATTACACTAGTTATATATATTCTCTTCACTTTCAATGGCTCTTCCTTAGAGGAAGCCACCATCATCGATTATTGCAAAATCTCCCCATTGGACTCCCTGACTTCTCACTGGTGGCTTTCCCTCATCTATTTACTTTGCAATAGCAATAGTGAATTTTTCTCCCAAAATGTGAATCAGATTGTTCCCCCTCACTTCAATTAAACTTTCAAGAGCTTCTCATTGCCCTTGAAATAAAATCCAGTGTTAACCATCAAGGCCTTAGTGGCCTGAAACTTGCCTACTGCTCTCAACTTTATCTCGGCATTCATGGCTATGTTCAGCCACCAGAGTTCTTTCACTTCATGTATACTACAAGCTCTTTTATGCCTCAGGGCAATCATATGTGCTGTTTTCTGTTTCTGGAATGCACTGCCCCATGTCCTTCCAAACACCCAAACCTTAGACTTTTCCTGTGGCTTGTTCCTTCTCATTTTTCTGTTCTCTTCTCTTATGATTTCAGATAAGACCTCTGATTACCCAATCTAATTATGCCCCCCTATTATTTGTGCTCATGGTTCTTTCCTTGTAGTCTTTGTCATAATTAGTATCACATACCCTCTGTCTACTTGTTTAATGTCTTCCCTGTATGCTTGTTGATGGAAGGGACCACGTAATTGTTCATTAAGGCATACTCAGTGCCTGACATGGTCCCTGAAATATATGTGGCAGCCAATAAATACTTGAGAAGAATAAGGATGAATGAGTGAATGAACAAACAAAAAGTCCTGTTTCTGAAATACAAATCCAAGATATATAAGAAAACTGAGAGTCAAAAGATAGGTTTGAATCATGTCTGATAACTACTTTATAATCTTGGGCAAGTTTCTTATCTTTTTGTATCCTAGTAACTAAATCTTTAAAATGAAAGATTTGTGTGAGTTGCTAGTGTTTCTAGAAAAAAAATACTGCTTTAAATTGTAAAATTGGTACTCCAATTCTAGTTTGGTAACTATGGATTTCTAGAGCAATACAACTTTCTGGGACTTATTTTCCATATTAGTCCCAAAGATGGAAAATTGGTTTCGTCTGGAATAAGAGCTGTTTTGAAAAGGTTAAGAGGCTTGAATTGACTCAGTAGAATGCAGTACTGAAATTGATTAGTAGCATCTGCCTTGGGTACATAAGAGCACATAGGAATCCTTTGTAGTTAGATCATTCCTATTTTTGGAATAAATGACATATTTGGTTCCTTAAATTGCTATTAAATAGTTCTATGGATGCTAAATTGCCGACATCTTATAAGTGTTCCTAAGACAGATACATATAAAAGACTTAATGGGTGAGCCTATTGTGTCCAAGATTCCTGTAACATTTAGAGACCTACTTAGCCTAATTTTACTACAAAGTGCTGTTTCACACATTTTTACATCCAAATATGATTCTCTTAATAAACTATAAAATATATATTCTGAAGTAAAATGGCTTTATTTAATGATCTCCTTGGTTGATAACATGTTTATTATAAAATATTGACTGTTGTTTGTTAACTGTTCACAGAGTTAATCAATTAGACCCACAGGTTTAATAATTTCCTTTGTGTTCTCTGCTGATGGAAAACTTGATGTACCAAGTTAAAAGAAAGGGAAAACTGTACAATTAGGAAATTACAGATACAGTAACAGTTTAGTAAAAGTAGAAACTAGCAATTAATTGTTAAATCACCAAAGGGCTAACAGTGATGGATTGCAGCGCCATCTACTGCTCAAAAACATTGTTTTGTTACTTTGTTACTGCTTCATGAGTTTAACCCCATTTCCTTTTTTTTTTTTTTTTTTTTGCGTGTTCCTTATCTACATGTATAGGCCTTATTCCTACAGAAATCCTCTTAGTCTACTTCAGTTGACTGAGAAATCAAATTGTACTGCCAACTCTTTCTTGTCATAAAAGATACATCAATAAGCTTAATTGGGGAAACATTTTATGTGATAAAAATTATAAAACATGTATTTTTTTCTTCTGTCTTATCTTACAAATAGAATGTAATGTTCGGTCAGAAGCTAAAATTATGTGAGTCAGACAATGGAATGACAAGGTACTGGCAGAATCTATTACATTTTATTGCTCTTGGTTTGTTTTATCTCTCAAGGTTTGTCATATTTCTTTAGATGAATCTAGAATAACTACAGTGTTCTTGATCTATCATAAATGATGGCTAGCAGCCCAGCATCACATAATGTGACCAACCTGAAGATCTTTGCTTTTTAGAGTATGATTGATTTGATTGGCTATTACCAACTGCAGATGTGACCCATCTTTAATCTCTCTTCCTATAGGGCTGGCAGCAAAGGCAGCAGATGCTAAATTATACTATTAGATATATGATGGTGTTAATATCAGCTGGGCACCCACCTATCTTACTAAAAAAAAAAACCACTCATTTAAAAATGATACATAACAACATATTTGAACTATTATTTTAATTATCTTGATCGGTATAATAATTATCTTAAGGAGCAAGTCCCCTAAAGGAATTGATAACTGTTACATTTCTTTCCTCAGAGATCATAAAAATAAGATGGATATTAAATGATTCTGACTGGTTTGTTGAAGATTTACAGCTAAATTTAGTGACCTCAGGAGTGTCATTTGAGTTTTAGAATTCTACAAAATTTTCTGATGACTAAAGAACAGATCGTTTTTCAAGCATACATCAGTCTCAGAACTTTATGGATTGCTAGCTTGATTGATAATCTAAGAATTTATATAAAAATGCAAGTTGAAGTCATCTAAATTTAGTCTGACTGCAGGAATATTTCATTTCTTCCCCCCACTCCCCACCCCAGAGAAGTAGAACTCATGCAGAAGATTTTCAGGGTGGGGGTTGGGGGGGTTCATCTTGATGCTTGAGTAATAAAGTAAACATTGGAGGATTGGCCGCACCCCATCTTCCTGTTGTCTGCTGTCCCTCCACTTGTCATGTCTTTTGTAACTTATCTGAAGGATATTCCCTCTTCTATTTTGATAATTTCCAAAAGGTTTAGGACCTCTTCTAGTCTCACTTTATTATCTCAATGGGAATTGTTAGACTATAACCATGAAATTGGAAGATGTTCTAGTCCATAGATACAAGTATTTGGTCAGGAGAGACTTAGATATTTTGTGAATCACAAATAGATTAGTTTGCTCATAAATAGGAGCTCATTGAGATAAATGAATATAAACTGCTTTTATTTAGTTTTTATTCCCTAGTTTTTCATATATGCCCTCTACCTTTTCTACAGAACTCTTTAACATATTCAGCATAGTTATTTTACTTATTTATTTAAAGATTTATTTATTTCTCTCCCTTCCCAGCCCCAGTTGTCTGTTTTCTCAGTGTTCTTCTTTGTCCACTTCTGTTGTTGTTAGCAGCACAGGAATCTTTCTTTTTGTTGCATCATCTTGTGGTATCAGCTCTCCGTGTGTGCGGTGCCATTCCTGGGCAGGCTGCACTTTCTCTCACGCTGGGCGGCTCTCCTTAGGGCGCACACTCCTTGTGCCTGGGGCTTCCCTACGCGGAGGACACCCCTGTGTGGCTCGGCACTCGTTGTGTGCATCAGCACTGTGCATGGGCCAGCTACACGCGGGTCAAGGAGGCCTGGGGTTTGAACCGTGGACCTCCCATGTGGTAGGCGGATGCCCTAACCACTGGGCCAAGTCTGCTTCCCAGAAACTGCTTTTAAACTGCATATTTTATTAGTGGATTTTATGATATCCATTACAGCTTCAAAAATTATTTTTGGTATACATACAACATATTTAATTACAATCCTGTTGGAGGTTTTTAAAGAAATTGTGCTTTTTTTTTTTTTTTCAAGGACAGTGAAATTTAGGAAGCATATCAAATCACTCTACTAAGGACACCTCTAAGTTATATTTGAAATAAGCTATAGGTTCTCAATTTATAGTACTTCCTATGAAGGAGCCCCAAGCTTTTTTTTTCAAGCAGTCTAATTAATTTAGGCCAAAACTTTACATAGTGGATGATAACTACTATCAGGCTATTTTTATAATGGAAAAGCTTCAGCATAAAATTTAAGTTACTTGCATAAGTTTATATAGTGCAAGGACATAAAGTACATCAATTTTTAAACTGAACAAAGTATATTTGCTTCTCCTTTTTGTTTTTGACTAGAATATTCCTTTCTACTTTAGTTTGTCATTTATTCGTTCAGTATTCTTTGGGCATCTAATAGTGTAGGCCTCTGCTGGGGATACATTGTCAAGTAAGCAATGGTTTCTACTCAGGGTACTTAAAATTTGGGAAAAGAAATGGACATGGAAATTGTAAATGTTAAAATAATGTAAAGGATTTTAATCCAAAGATATTACTTATAATTATTAAAACAAAATATGATATAATTGTAGAATATGCAAAATAAAAACATAAAATTATACAAGTCAATAGACATGATTAAACAGTATGTACTTAAATGCATGCTTAAGAAATAGTATGATAAAGGCTTTGACAATATTTTGTACCCAGTGTTGTGTGCATTTAGTTGAAAGCTATATCTGATTGGGAAATCAGTGCACAAACTTCTTGTTGGAGATGAAAACTGAACTGCTTTTAAAGCACAAGCAGGATTTAGTAGACAAAGGAGGAGAAAGGACAAGCCTAGAAGAGAAATCAGTTTGTGCGAATGCCTGGAGCCATGCGTGTTTTCCAGCAACAACAGGTGATTCTGCGTGGGCTCAGGAGAGGGAGCTATGATGCCGACAGGACAAGAAGAACAAGGAAGTTGGCCTTGGAAGCTTTGGGGAGTCATTGAAGGATTTTAAAACGGATCATAGTTGCATTTTCCAGAGGGCCTCTAGCAGTGTTATGGCCTGTTTAAGGCTGTCCCAATCACCAGACAAGAGGCTGGAGTATGGCTGTAGCTGTCAGGATGGGTAGGAAGAGATCTGTTGTGATCTGTTTATAGAAATATTCTTTAGTAAGTGGTTGGTTGTGGGGCGGGAGTGTATCCTCCCTCTTAGGTGGTGGGTGACCACTGGTGCCATTCACTAAGTTAGGGAATACGTTAGGAACAGAACTGGTAAGAAAGATTACGGCTTATATTGGACTGCTTTATAGGCAGTCAAATATATGATGTTTTTTCACATTTACACATTTTAGCCCTCATCTGCAAATGCACATCTCTTCAATAAAATTTTGCTTTTGCACCCAATTATATGTAATTTGGAATGACTTCCATACATCTCTGGTTATGTGTGCAATGCACATTTCGTATAGAAATTTAGATAGAAAAATACCTATAAATAGAAGTTCTAATATTTTCTTTCCATACCTCACTGATTGCCTTGCAAATTGCACTTTGGAAGCTGCTATTTTAAAACAAGTAGATGAGCTCAGGAATACATTTTGAGTGAAAATAGCATGGGTGGCGGCGGACCCTAGGGAAAACCCACAATTAAGAATATGATTAAGAACTAAAGCGACTCCAAAGGAGACTGAGACAGCACAGCTAGCGCCGGTAAGAAAAGCCACAGAAACTGAAGTTGGCAACAATTCTTTTGTTTATCACACCCACCCACTCTTTACCCTTGAGTGCAGGCTTTCAGCAGGCACCTCTTAGAGTTTGGAGACCCAGTGTAAAGTGAAGCATTGTCCTTGCCAGAGAGAATCACGGGATAAGTGCTTTAATAATAATAATAATAAACATTCTGCATTCTTAATGAGTCTTCTTAAGCTTCTCAATAGAGATAGTGACTAGGCTGAGATTTTGGAGGTTGGGCAGGAGTTAGGTGAGAAAAGTTGAAGACGTTTGTGGTATTGATCCTGTAGAAGGACAAAATAATCAAAACGGGACAAGGCACCTTCTTCCTACTGTTTGTCATCACCATGAATACATACAGATACCAGCTCATTTATATTCCTGAGCAGCATTACATTCTTGAAAACTGTTACAGATAACAGCACTCACATTTAAATGAGAACTTTTAAATACCTTTCTCTATTTATAGCAGGAAAGGAAAGTTGTTCCCTGGTTCTGCTCCCCGGAGGCAGTCATTAGGGGAAGTGTAATGAAGCAGGCAAACAGGTGCTTTCATTCGCCTTTTATAAAAGGTTGCAACAGTGCTCTTACCTTCCCTTCAGCTTCCAACTGGGAGCCCACGTCATCCACTGAGCTAATAGCTCACAGCAGGGTCTTTTAGTGTGCTCCACATAAATATTCAGAGTTTTACCTTTCTCTGCCTGGTGGTAGATCACAAGTGCAATAGACAGAGATTAAGAATAAATACAGAGAAGTAAGATGCCTGAGTCATAAAGCTAAAGAAGTTAGTTTGGGCACAATAAGATTTAAGAATTTTACGCTGAATGTAGGGTTAGACCATGAATCAATAAAAACTGCTGATTATTACCAGACTTCCCTACTGCCCAATATCCAGGGAAAATAGTTTGTTAGTGGCCATATCTCTCTTCTGTTACTTTTTTAAATCTCCCCACTTGCTAACAATTCATCTGTCTGTGGGAACTTATAGTATTGGCAACCATTCTTAACAGGTTGATCATGAAATTCTTTTTGGGTTCAGTCAAGTCAGGAATTTAACATTTTAATCACTTGAATACATGTCAATTTGCTAGTATTTTCTCCTAGTGTGTACAGAGTAGACAATTACTTTACTTTGTTATTAAAAGCTCAATTAAAATATCCTGCATGACTGAGGGTGACAGAAATTGTTGTTCAAGTTAGATAGCAACCCAGGATTCAGGTGAAGTTTCTCAGAATTTATTTAGAATTGACTTAGAAAACTTTCCTGAGCAATTTCTACTAGGATGCAAGAATGAAGTGTTCTGCAGCTGAGAATTCAATGTATTTATGATGGTAGAGAATGGACAGGAATGATTTTGTGGTTACTCTTCAATAGTCAGCAATTGGTACCTTGTGCAGGAAAGAAATAGAATCCTAAATTAATAAGCTCAGCTGCAGTCATTTTGAATTAAGTAAGATAAAATAAAGAACTATGGCAAAATACAAGCATTGAGGAATATCTTTCTCAAATAGTTTGAGGCTATGTAAGCTTTAGTAAGGCAGGATAGAAAAGGAAAGAGGTATTCTGGACTGGAGAAGTTACCCACTGAACAATGGTAAATCCAATAGCATAAGAGCCGGACTGTTATTTTTTGTGCTATGGATTGGTTAGGATTATGGTTCTCTTGTGAGTAACAGAGACCCAGAGAAAGAAAGGATTAACAAGATAAACATGTGTTTCTCTTTCTCGTAAGAGTCTAGTGGTAGGTAGTTTACAGCCAGCGAGGTGACCCTGGGCACGATGTCCCCCTCAGGGACACTGTTCCATCCAGCTCTCTGCTCAGTTGTCCCTAAGGTATGGCCCACGTCTCTGAAGTTCAAGGTCAGTCTGGAGCACCAGACCTCACGTCCATGTTCTGCAGAGCAGAAGAAGAGGCAAGAAAGAGGCAAAGGTGGGCATCAGTTGCCACACGTTACTTCTATTTACACATCATTAGCCATGACTTAGCCTAACAGCTAAGTATGCAGTATGACTGACTGGAAAGGATTGACTTTTTCTCAGGTGTCATCATGCCCAGCTAAAAGTCAAAGGGTCCATTATTATTTAGAGGGGGAGAATGGATGTTGGAGGGGAAAAAGCAGTCACTGCTCATGCCATCTCAACCACAATTATGTGCTAGGTCAGCAGTGTATGTTTCATGAGCCTGGGAACAATGCAATCTGTAAGACCCCAAAACCCCCATGGATGGGTTTTAGTTGCCCACTTCCCCATCTCCTAGTACCTGAGCCCTGCCTGGTCTCACCCTCCCCATCCCCACCCAGTGACTACTGCTACCCTGTCCCCAGCTAGGGCCTGGGTGTAGGTGCAGGGAGAGTCATGCCCTGCAGCATCTGGGGCCATGGTGGCAGGTGTTTCCACCCTGGGCTGGCATTGCCACAGCAGCCTCTCACCCACCCAGATCTAGGTACCCAGCACTGAGGTTGCAATGCCCTTGGTGGCAGTGGGTTGAAACAGCAGTCTTTGGAAAGAGGGGTACTCAACTTCCCCACCCTATTCAAGGCATGGCACATCATGCCTTGGTAGAAGGCTGACACCCCAAGATGTGCAGAGGAGTGCCAAGCACCTATGACAGTCTGTACTTGCCCATAAAGTATCCCCCAGCCTGGGAAGACACTTTCTCCCTCCAGCCAACCTGAGTCCCTTGTGTGTGTCCCTTCTGGGTGGCTCCAGATATCCTCAGGGGGTGAACCCTGGAATACATTTTCTAAATTTCGGTGATTCCTCTTAAGAGTTAAATGCTCTGATAATGGCATTTAAAATAGCCAGTGTGCAATATAAAGAGGAATGGTAAATATTCATGATACTCTCAAATTTTAATTTTTCTTTACTTAGAATGAAATTAAAGTTGCAAATATAAAAAAGCCATGACAAATTGAAAGAAAAGCTGCGGAAGAAAGGAAAACATTTTACTATCTTTAATGGCATGGGTCTCTACATTTTCATTTTGCACTGGATCCACAAATTATGTAGCTGGTCCTGTAGGTGAGTTGCCCTACTGAAGTTTAAGAAGATTTTGCTTTTAAGATATTGGAGGCAGGCTTGTAAAATTTCATGAGAAGATTAATTAGAACACTACCCTTTGACTTTCCAGGTGTTGCCTTCTTGTCAGGTTTCAAACAAGGTTATATGTGCGCTTTCATCTCATTACCTACTTAGCCATTCACCATCCACAGCCAGATGAGACATTCTCATTAATGCTAATACGACTTGTGTGCAGATCAAGTTTGGTATTAGCATTAGAGACAAAATAGATTTGTCAATAAATCAGTGCCTATATTGCCTCAATAACCGCAATGTAATTTTCAGCATGTCTGATAAAGATTTATATCCTTTAATTATATTAAAGGAATACTGAAGGTCTTTTATCTTTTCCTACATATTTTTGAATAATTGTGCCCTTTTCTACCACTGTCTGACTAATTCTGATAGTTCCTGCACACATAAATGGAAAAGCCAATTTGTACTCTAAAAGATGAGATTATCTGAATGAATTTATTCTCTTGTTTTCCTTTGGCTATGGCCCACCTACTCAGGGGTCTATTTATAAAGCTGAGTTGGCATGTAATTTGGTCGTCTAATGGAATAGAGGTGAATTAACAAGTGGTCCCACCGTAAAATAATCATGTACAAGATGGATGAAATAGAATGTTTGATTTCAAGAAATTCCTGCACTATTAGTCTCTTGGGTAATACATCTTAACTCTCCTTAATGCATATTGTGCCACCACTAGCTGTACAAATTCAGTTCTTGCGAAGTGCACCAGTGTACCATGTCCAGACTATTTCCACACTGGCATTCCTTAATAAAACACTGACTGACAAGATAGATTTTAGCCCAAAATATAGATCCTTCAAGGTTGTACCATGTCAAAATTCTCCAAGATAAGATGGCATTGTGAGGAGTTACTGCTGATGTATAACACCCCATTACTTCTGTTTTCATTGATGATAAATGCATCAGTGCTACAACAAACCAGTCATTAGCATTCCTATTACAGGTAAAGTTCATGGCTGAGAAATTGGAAGAGAAATCTGTACAGATGAAAGTTCACTCATTTTGATAAGCCATAAGAGGGGTTTTGATATATGAATTTGTTCATTCAATAAATTTATTGAGGGCTTCATATGTGCCAGGTACTGTTCTAGGTACTGATGATATAGCAGTGACAATGATAAAAATTCCTGCCCTAATGAGCTTATGTTCTCATATGTAGTTAAGGAAGTTTAGAAATTACTCAGATAGATCCTGCCTCCTTTTCTTCTTTTTTTCTTGAATTAAATTGTGGGGATACTCTTGGTAGAATTACTGGACAAAATAGGATAGCTGGAAATAGCTTGAGCTCTGGAATCAGATGAAGTGGGGTGTGGTTTCTGGCATTCATCTTGAAACTGTGACTTTGGGTAAGTGTCTTGACCTCTTTGAGCCTTGATTTAGGTATCTGTAAAAAATATTAAAAAGTCCCTGATTTCCACATGGGTAGAATAAGATAATAAGGCACTTCCCATAGTGCCTGAAAAAGAGTTTATACCCAACAAATGTTCTGTTTATTATTGGTAATAATATTATTAAATGTCTGTACTGTCACAGGAAGGCCTCCATAAAAAGGCTGAGCCTCCTGGTTTAAGATCAATAAAAATGTGATTAAGTTTGATATATGTGCATTGCTTCTCAAACATGAAGGTGCATATACATTCCCTAGGGATCTTGTTAAAATGCAGGTTTTAATTCAAGGTACCTGGAAAAGGAGCTTGTATTCTGCATTTCTAGGATGCTCTCAGGTAATGTCTCTGCTGCTACTGCTGCTCTGTAGATCATACTTGAGTAACAGTGTTATAAAACACCTTGGTTTGACAATGATAAGAGAAAATTAAGACTGGGCATAACAGGTCAATGTTAAGCAAAAGTGTGCTCCCAAATCACAGGATGTCATTACCACAATCATGAGGTATCTACTAGTGGCAAAGGACAGTAAGGACAATAACTTGCTTATTGCAAAATGTACTTATGTAGGTGGGAGTGATATGCAGAGGGGTAAGAGTGATTTGGCCAGGGGCCCCTGTCCTCTGGTTACTGCATCTGGAGAATAATCTTGCTCTAACTACCTTAGACTATAGTAATGAAGTTTAACTTGCAAGGTAAGCCAAGGGCCCAAGCCTTTTCACTTGAACTGCCCACCAGAAACATGCACTGAAATGGACTTTTATTCTCATCTCTGTGTCTATAAAAATATGCAAATAGCATTGGTATGGCTCAATCAACACAACCACCCACATTCTGAGAAATACTGAGTATGACAGTATATGAAGCACCACATCTGGTACATGGCAGCTGGAGATCTACTGGCAAAATGCTTGAAGATTTTATCCATTTTTCATTAAGTGAATTTAAAAGGCATGGTTTTGATACATAGGTCTGTGGTAGATTGAAAACAGCCACAAATTCTTTGTGACTCCCAACCTCAAGAGGTAGAGCCTATTTCTCTATTTTACCCCCTAAGACTGACTTTGATCAATAGAACGCAGTAGAAGTAATATGAGAGCTCTAAGCCCAAGCCTCAAGAGGTATTGTAGCTTCCACTCTTGCTTTCTTGGAAAATTAGAGCCATGTGAGTAAGGATGAGAATGAAAGAGCATGGGGAGACTAGACCCACCTTCCCAGCCATCCCTGCTCTTTCAGCTAGAGATCCAGATATGTGACTATGCTCAGCAGAGACTACCTTTCACTACAGAATCCAGTCCAAATCACCAGCCCATGGAATCATCAGCAAATAAATAATTGCTGTTTTAAATCACTAAATTCTGTGGTTAACTTACATAACAAGGTCCTGGTCAGTGGAATGGATGTTTTCTTAATGGAACTTTGCTGATGACCACTTTAAAATAAAGGCTACTATCTGGCAGCATCTGACCAGACTTTTCTTTCTATCTTCTTTGTATCTTCCTTTCCCTCTCCATGCTTGGTTTCTCTTTTCTTCTGAATTAATGAAAGTATGAACTCCAAGAGACCATGGCAATGTCTAAAAGACTTCATGGGATTTGTCCAAATGGGCACCTGGTCTTGTACCAGAGAAAGATCTTGATTGAAGGACCTGGAAGTCAGAACTTTGCTGTCCCTTGTTTCCTAGAATACCATTTAAAACCCTGGTTCTACAAGATGCCCGTTAGCTAGAAGAAAAGCGATCTCTGTGTTAGCTAGATTATATTCATAGGTATCTGTCTGTTGACAATGTATAAAAGCAATCTTGATAACTAAATCTTAACTTTTCATATAGCCTTTATGGTCTGCAGAACAGTGTTACTGGTCCTTGGATCATTCAGTAGGCATCGCTGTAATGCCCACCAGCAACAACAGACACTTCTTGAGTACCTTCTACATGTAGTGAATCTTACCTACACCCAAGCTAGTCTTGTGTTCTTGTTCTTGTGTGACTGGTAATGCACAACTTGATACAATTTAAAAATTATCTTCAAACACCGTTAACGTTGTCTTAGAATAATTCTGAGTGATTGTTACACAAATGAGTAAATTACATAATCATTCCATTAACAAGTATTAAGTGACTAGCAGGTCTTGGCAGTTTTCTAGACACTGGAGATATAGCAATGAACAAAAAATCCCGGCCTTCAAGGACCATATATTCTAGTGGGGTGGGGAATACAATTATATCTGTAGATTATAAGAAATGCCAGATAGTGATAAATGCTATGACGAAAAATAAAGCTGAGAAGGGTCTAAAGAGGACTGTTGCAAATTTAAGTACAGAAGTCAATTTGTGATGTAGATCCAAAATAACTTTAACCAACCCAGAAAAACTCTCTGGAGTAAGTATTCCCCCAGTAGAGTTGTACCACATAAGGTCAAATGACTGGGCATTTATCTACCTGTCTTGCTTAATTGTTGGATACAGGGCATGAGCTCAAGCAATGTGGCTTTCTATAACATGCAGATCCTAAGGGGGCTGACATTTGGGGGCTGTCTGCTGACTGAGCCTGCTGCAATTTCTTCTTTGAAAGATCTGAGTAGTACACCTCCGTGTCTAACACAGAAGCCAAGAGAGCAATTGGAACAGAGAAGTGACATGATATGACTGATATCATAAGAACAATAACTCTAGCTGCTGTGTTGTAAAAAGACTCCAGGGACACAAGCACAGAATTGAGGAAGATAAAGGCCGAAGGAAGAAGGAAAGAGACTTGGGCAGAAGAATATCGCATTATGAGTGAGATGTGACTGTGGCTTGAACCAAGGTGGTTGTAACAGTGGCAATAAGGAGTAAAATTCTGAATGCATTTTGAAGCTTGTGCTGGCAATATTAACTAATGAACTGAGTATTATGTTATAAAAAGTTAGTAATTGAGAATGAATGAGTTGGGACTGACAACTGGAAGATGTAGTTGCCATTAGGAGATAAGGAAGTTTATGAGATGAGTATAAGGGATTTGGTTCAAGATACATTAAGATTGTACATTCTACATCAGAGTACAGATGTGAGAAGACAGATATACAAACCGTAGTTCAGGGTATAAATCTAGACTGCAGACATAAGTTTTGAACTCATTAGCATACAGATGACAAAGTCATGAATTAAATGGCTCATCAAGTGAGTGAGTAAAGATAGAAAGGAGGAGTGTGAGACTAAGCTTTGAGGAGCTGCACTGTTTAATGGTTGCTGAGATGAGGAAGAATCTACAACAGAACCTCAGAAGGATGGGCCAGGGTAATAGGAAAAACTCCAAAAGTTCCAAAAGTGTCCTGATTGCCAACCAAAGAAAGTGTCTCAAGAAGGAGGAATGTTCATTTGTGTCAAATGTGCTCATAGATCAAGTGAGATGATGATAGAAAATTGAGCAGTGGATATAACAACAGAGAGGTTGTTGGTAGGTACTACAAAGAGAAGTTTAAGTGGAATAGGTGCAGCAAATACCTGTTAAAAGTAGATTCAAGAAAGAATGGGTGGAGAAAACTTTTGCTATAAATGATAGAAGATAGAGGGGGGCAAAAAGTAAGGAGAATGGAGGCCAATCAACTTTTAAGTAGACTTTTTTAGAAAAAATGTGCAGAATTTATAGACTTCCCATTAATGTCTCTTCCTACCTCCTACACAAAATTTCTCCTATAATTAACATCATGCCTTAGTGTGGTATATTTGTTATAATTGATGAACCAATATTGTTACATGATTATTAACTAAAGTCCATAGTTTACACTAAGGTTCACTCTGTTTTTTCTTCTATGGGTTTTGACAAATGAATAATGTCATGTATCTGTCATTACTGTATTCTATAGAATAGTTTCACTGCCCTAAAAATGCCCTGTGATCTACCTATTTGTTACCTCTGCCCCTCTTACCCTGAATCCCTGACAGCCACTGATCCATTTACTGTCTCTGTAATTTTGTCTTTTCTAGAATGTCCTAGTTGGAATCATATTTCCAGACAGGCCTATTTCATATAACAATATGGAATATGCACCAAAGAAGATATACCAATGATAAAATGCACGAAAGAAAGTGCCCAGGAATGGTGCCGCACACACAGAGAGCTGACACAGCAAGATGACACAACAAAATGAAACACAGATTCCCGTGCCACTGACAACAACAAAAGTGGACAAAGAAGACAATGCAACAAATAGACACAGAGAACAGACAACTGGGGTGGGGGCGTTGAGGGGAGAAATAAATAAATAAATCTTTTAAAAAAAAAAGAAAATAAAACAATGAGATACCACTACACACTCATGAGAATGGCTAAAATATGAAGCACCCAACGAGTGGGGACTCACAGATAAAATGCATGGCAAAGAACAGAGCTGAGGGCTTTTGATGCTGGAGTTTGATGTTGAAGCCCTAAGCTAGAGCCTCAGTAAGTAAGCTCACAGAGGAAAGAGAAGCCAGCCCTAGGAAGAGAGGAACCCTGAACCCAGGAAGAAGCAAGCCCTGGGAAGAAAGGAAACCTGAACTCAGAGAGAAGCAAGACCCTGAAAGGGAAGGACCCAGGAAGCCTGAACCCTTGCAGCTGTTAGCAGAGATTTCAGCAGGTTTATATGTTGATGAGAATGATTCATTAGTAAGGAAGACATTGAAGACACAGAAGAGAAAAAGGACAATTTCAGGAATGATGTTTATGATGGTATGACATTTTCTTGGAAGTGGGCAAATCATGGATGAATAATTCTTGGATTGGGAGTATTAACTAGAAAAAAACAAGGAAATTAAGATATTTATTGGTAATAATAAAGTCTAGATGTGACTGTTTGTGAAACTGAATGTAAAGGTCATTGGAAAAGAGTAGGTCAGTGAATGGCCAGACTGTTAGAAGGACATTGAAGTCACCAATAAATATAACAATATTCCTGGACATTGTGACAGTGATTGTGGAGCTTGTCAATGTCAATTAAAGGCTGTGTGTTTTAGGGGGAGAAAGAGTCTGAAAAGAGGATGAGAGGATTAAGAGAATACCCAGGATTCAGGGAATGAGGAGTGAAAGAAGAGTCAACTTCCACTTGAGAGGACTCAGGTGAAGCAGTGTCCTCAGGGAGAGCCAGGCTTTGGACAGGGCAAACAGGTGAAAGGTGTTTCCAAAGACATTGAAGATTCAGGGTGATTTGCCGAGGATGGACTGTAAGTTTCCCAGGGAATTCTGAATTTACCCACATTTCCCAAGTGGGGAGTGGTGGAGTAGGTGGTGGTCCTGGAATACCCCAAACCTTTAGAGTTTCTTTTGATTTTGGCATAAACACATACAGGGAATAAGGAGAGTGTATTAGCCAGGGTTCTCCAGGAAACAGAACTGACAGGATAAATTAAGAGCTTTATTATAGGAATTGGCTCACCCAACTATGGGAATGGAAAAGTCTGAATTCTGTAGGGCAGGCCACAGGGTGGGAACTCCAGTGGTTTTTGATGAATTTCCTAGGGGAAGCTAGCTGACTGAAATAGAGATTCTTTCTGGCTGCTGAAATCATCAGTTCCCCCTTTAAGTCCTTTAACTGATGAGATGAGACTTCTCTCATTGTTGAAGACAATCTCCTTATTTGACTCTAGATGTAATCAGTCATAGAGGCAGTCAACTCACTGATGATGTAAAGCCGTGAAATATCCTCACAGTAACTATTAGGCCAGTGTTTGCTTGACCAAATGACGGGACACCATAACCCAGCCAAGTTGTCACATGAGCTTAATCATCATGGAGAGCTAGTTGCTGTGTCTTGTACAAACAAGTTTGCAAATTCAAAGTTTTGTGATAAGACAAGTTAAAATGAAACACAAGTCAGTCAGTTGCTTTAAATGGAGCATTTGGTGCTATGCAATGGAAAGCCAATAGCGAAAGAAACTATTCAGGTGTACTTCTATGGCTCAGTTCCTTCTCTCCTGCACTCAGCATTATTCTGATGCATTTTTCTGAAGCATATTTGAAAAAAAAAATGCTCCCACAGTTTAAATCAGTTTCATATATTAGGGACCAGGCACTGTGTTGAACCAAATATCATCTACTTAATGTCTAAGAAAAGGTCTTTTACCAAACCTGAAGCTTGGTTGAGGGGATGCTGTGGGCGTGCATGCACATGTTCATATATGTGTGCACACAGACATATACAACACAAACTATGGCACAGACTTTTTGGAGATTTGAAGTAACATACTTCACCTATGTTAATCCCTAACTTAAATCAGTTCCCCTTATTATACTTTTATGATGCCCTATCCTTGCCTTGTATAATTCTTTTACAAAATGTGAAAGTTTAGTTTGTGTATGTGTGATTATTTGGTTAATGTCTGTCTCCCCATTGGATTATACATTCTATTTTATGCAGGCAGAGACTGATTTATATTCCTAGGCCTAACACATTGCTTAGCATATAATAAACACTCAATAATATTTGATTGAATAATGAAAAAAATGATTTCAACCTTGTGGTACCTTTCAAAAAACAATTCATTATCTAGTGTGTTTCTATAGTATGTATGCACAAGGTGAGGAGAAACCTATATTTTTCTAAATATATTTTGGTATCATCTTGATTATAATTTCATTAATGTGAAACAGAAGGCTCAGTTTTAATAATAATGATAATATTAATAGCAAATGCTGATTAAGTGATTATTATGTGGGAGGCGTTATTCTAAGCACTTTGCTCATAGTGGTTCATTTGGTTTTCATGACAACCCTACGAGGAGGTTCCCGTTATCGCTCTATCTTGCATATGCAGAAGCTGAGCAACAGAATTATTGAGTCAGGGCTGGGCAGACCTGGGCATTATGGATACAGAGTCCATGTCATACTGCTTCTGAATGATTGTTCATAAGGACAAACTTAACTATCTTTTTATTTATAATTTGACTAATTACAGTATTAAAAATAAAGATTTACACAAAGGGTTAGTAGAAGATTATTATTAGCCTGTAATGTATTTGAATATTCATCAATTTAATGCATTGAACACAGCATAATGCCTTTGCCTAAAGCTGTGGAAAAGAAATTTGTTGTAAAAAGCCAAATGCCACTATAAATTTTATGACAAAGCTTGCAAATGGAGGATGCTTCTTTGTCGTCTAATATCTCTTTCTATAGTAATGGAGAAATGACTTTTTGTCAAATCTTCCCACATACTCTCAATATTTTTATTATTTTCTTTTCATACATGGTGATACTTGAAATTATATAATGTTCCAGTTTTTAAAAATTAGACCTGGTAGGAATGAAGAGTTACAAATGATAGCCTAATGAAACATTTCTATCATATCTAAAGGTTAGATTCTTCTAATTAGGAAAAAAAATGGAAGAGCTGTTTACATTAAAAGAAATTTTATGCATCCTTTTAATGTCTGTCTCAACATTAGACTATAGACTTTATATACAATAAAGAGCAGGAAAAAATCATAGAATTTAAAACTAATATTCTGTAACATATAAGTGATCATGGTTTAGATACTGTAAACTGCATCTTTAAGAAAATAGTATCATTTCAATAATATATTTTTAAAAACTTTTCCATGAAAAGATTTCCTCACTAACCCCTAGCATTTCAGTCATTTACCTGATCTGCTTTGCAGCCCCCATTGCCTCTCTCCAAACATTCAGTACATAATAGAATTGCTCAAGAATCTATTCTATATTCTCTTCTTTCTCAAGCCACATTGTGGGTTGAAAACTCAAATTCCTTCAAAGCCAGCATGTAAATAAATGTGTTATGAGACCTGGTAGAAGGGAGAGAAAATTGCTGCACTGGAAAATGTATGTCATACCTACATATTTTTAAATTTAAAGCATTTTGCTAGTAGAAACAATCAACTCTCTTTGTTGGCTTGATTTCTCTTTAGGGTTCTGTTTGAAAAACCGCTTTCTCTTTCTCTTTAAGAAATTCCATTTGTGCCTCTGGTCTCATATACCTTGTGGCTAATGACTCGCAAATTTCTAGACCTTTCTTTGAACTGCAGATTTTTACATTCCTCTGCCCGTTTGAGATTTCTAGAGGGTTACCCTAAATTCCACATATCTCAGACCACGAATTGTTGCTGCCTTTCTCCACCCCTCCTCCCCTTCCAGCCCCCGCCGTCCTTCCCCCCAGTCCCGCCCATATTGCCAACCCACAATCTGCCCTCTTCCCCAGTAACTGCTTACCTCAGGTCTATCCATCAGCTTCAGCCTGTCCACAGCCGCCCCTTAGCCAACCCTCCCTTCATCACGCCCCTCCCTCTACCCAACCCTATATAGCTAAGTGTACTTCCGTAATAAAGCAGACCTGTTCTTGTGCTCAAGCGGTCTCCGTGGTTTTTCCCCAACCGCGCGTCCCCCACGCCTGGAGAACCGGTGCTCCCTCTTGGGGCACCCCCCGCCGGTGGTTCGGCAGGAGCAAGCCCCCCCGACTCTTGGGCCTGAGCGAGGACGAAACCCTCTCGCTCAGCTACAACTGGCGCCCAACGTGGCAGCTCCTCCCCCAGCCCCTCTCTGCTGCTGCTGCTGCTGTGATCGTCCTCCTCTCCAGGTAGGGACCCCTCGCCGTCGTCCCGTCCCTATCCTGTCATGGGCGCCTCTTTGTCATTGCGTCAGGCGCCGCAAGTCAGGGCCCTCGCTGCCCTGCTCGATGCCAATGGAGTCCGCGTCTCCTTGCGGCAGCTTCAAAAGTACTGGGATCTCTTGCTCCCTTTTAATCCGTGGCTCGCCACCTGCCAACTCTGGAGCCCGGACACATACTCGCGACTCATAGATCGAGTCACCTCCGCCATGGAGCACGAGAAACGCACCTTCCCAGCAGGCCTCTTACCCGTTCTCGTTGCCATTCGCGCCTGTCTCCTTGGCGCTCCGACCGAGGCCGTTTATGAAGCTTCTCCTAAACGGCCTCTAGACTGTGATCCCGATGAGTCCGCCGACAATGACTCTCTGTCTAACCAACTTGCTGCTGCTCTTGAGCGTGAACCTCCCCGCCCGAGCTCCCCGCAGCAGACAGAAAGCACCCCTGCCGCTCCCCAAGATGGCAGACTTCCGCCTTCTTCCCCCACTTCTGCCCAAGATGGCGCACATCTGGCTTCTTCTCCGCCGGTATCCTCCTCCTCCCGCCTCTACCCACCTCTTCCTGCCCAGTCAGCATCCGGTTTGGGCCCGGAAGCTGCATGGTCACCATCTTCCACTAAACTGGAAGCGCCCCTCGCGCCATTTTGTCCGCCACCGGATGTGGCTGCTCCACCTTCTTCGCCGGCGCCCGGAAGGGTCCCGCCGCCATTTTGTTGTCGCCCAGAAGCCGCTAAGCCGCCATTTTCTCACCCGTGTTCCGCTTATCCCTTGCCGCCGCCATACGGCAATAGCCCTTCACCTGCCTTGGCTGCTCCATCAGTCCCCAGTGCCGCGCCTTCTCAAGCCCCCCAGCTATATCTGTTGAATCCTCAGCCCACACAGCAGCGACCCCAAACTTGGCTACCCTTTACAGCGGAAGAGGTCAGGACCCTCCGCAAAGCTGTAAAGGAAGACGGAATTGGCAGCCCTTATGCGCAGCAACTACTTGAAGAGTTGGGGACCCAACTCGTTCTCCCATATGACTGGATTGCACTAGCCCGTGCCATCCTGACGCCGGGTCAATTTATTGAATGGCGCGCCCATTACCAAGCGGCTGTTGACCGACAAATCGTGGAGAATGCCCAAGCCGGCGTCCTCGATCCCTCCGATGCATACACGGGTACCAACAATTATGCAAACCCTCGTTCTTATCTCGAAATTGACCCAGGGTTTTGGCATCAGGTAAAAGTCCTCGTCCAGCGGTCATTCTCTCTAGTTTCCACCAAGCAGCCCACCAAGCTCGCACAGCTGCTTCAGGACCCCAATGAAACTTTCCCAGCGTTTGTCGCCCGCGTCCTGGAAGCTTGTCAGCGGAAGATTTCCAGTGAGGATGCCCAGTTTGCGCTGGCCAAAGAACTTATTATAGACGGGTGCCTTGCGCCGTTCCGGGCCGTAGTCCTTCCCATACGCGACAAAGCTCTGCACGAATGGGTCCTTGCTTGCCGTGACGTCGACCCACAAGTCAAATCACTCACCGCTGCCTTTGCCTCTGCCATGGCTGTTTCATCCAGCCCCACTTCTGTCTGCTTTCGGTGTGGCCAGCCCGGCCACTTTGTCCGCGAGTGCTCCCAGCCAGGCCCAGCGCCTCGCTCAGACCCGCCATTGCGACGGCCAAGGGGCCCTCCTACGCCATGTCCGCGTTGTGGGAAAGGATATCACTGGGCCCGCGACTGCCATGCCGCCCAAGGTTCCTAGCAGCCTTTAAACTCCCAGAGGGGCAGGCCTCAGCCCCACCCTCAAGAGGCCCCCAGGAGAATTCCCAAGCCATAATGTGGACAATGCCCATCACGCGCCGCCAGAGACCCTCATTAGAGCTTAAGATTAATGGGCAATGGCTTGATGGGCTTCTGGATTCCGGCGCTGAAGTCTCCTGTGTTCCCTTCGAGATCGCCACATTCAATCACTGGCCCCTCGAAACCGGCCCTCAAGTCATTGGCGCCACGGGAGCCGCTACCTCCTGGAAAACATCCCAGCCTCTGCACTGGAGCGACCGAGAAGGCCACGAAGGCCAAATTCGCCCACTCGGCCTTTCGTCTGTCCAGACCATCTTGTGGGGAAGAGATGTCCTCAGCCAGTTAAAAGCCCGAATTACCACAGAGGCCTTCTCAGTCGCGCTGCCCCCCCCGTACTAGGGGCCACTGCTCACATCTCAAGACCTGACCCTATTCCTCTGGAGTGGGACACAGAGGAGCACATCTGGGTCGAGCAGTGGCCCTTACCAGCTCACAAATTACAAGCTCTCTCCGCCCTCGTCCAAGAGCAGCTACAGGCAGGGCACATAGAGTCATCCACTAGTCCCTACAATTCACCAGTCTTTGTCATCAGCAAAAAGAGCACTGGCAAATACCACCTTCTCCACGATCTCCGCGAGATCAACAAGCATATCAAACCAATGGGGTCACCTCAGCCAGGATGCCCGCACCCCACTGCAGTCCCCCAACATTTTCATGCAGCAACCATTGACATCAAGGACTGCTTTTTCTCTATTCCTCTTCACCCGCGAGACTGTCCGCGATTTGCGTTTACAGTCCCACGCACCAACAACCAGGGCGCAGCGCTTCGAATTCAATGGCGAGTGCTACCGCAAGGCATGCGGAACAGCCCAACCATATGTCAGCTCTATGTCAACCATGCCATTGAGCCGCTGCGCTCAAAGTTTCATCCAGAGCGAACATACATTCTCCACTATATGGATGACCTTCTCTTAGCAGCGAGCTCCAGCGCGCTCCTCAATGACCTGCTCTCTGCAGTGATGACAAACCTTTCAAGCCTCGGACTTACCGTGCAATCAGACAAAATAAACCTCCAACCTCCTTTTCAATTTTTGGGCTTTCATTTTCATCACTTCATTCAGCCCACAAGCCCACAAATTCATGTCTCTCACAAGATGACGCTGACTGAACTCCAACAACTTTGCGGACAAATCAATTGGCTTCGCTCTGCGCTGCCCATCACAACAGCGCAAATGCAGTCCCTCTTTGAGCTCTTGCAGACCAAAGACAGCCCACCAACTGCAGCCACCCGCAGCATCACCATCACTCCTGCTGCTCGAGAAGTCGTCCAGCAAGTTAGCGCCGCTCTGCAGCAGTGCCGCCTGGAGCGGTTCTCCCCTAACCTTCCAATTTTGGCTTTAGTTCTGCCAACGCCAATCACTCCCACAGGTCTCTTGTAGCAAGATGGCCCTCTCCTTTTTCTGCATACGTCAAAGAGCAAACTCCCAAAAATCTGCCCTTTTACAAGGGCCTGGATCGCGTTGGCCACTGACTTAGTCAAACGTATGGCATCCCGCCACACACCATTGTTTGGCCTTTAGATGCCAAGGAAGTTACCTCCCTCATCATGAACAATGCCCAAATGCAAAGCCTAGTAGAACTCTTTCGTGGCTCCTTTGACAACCACTATCCTCATCACCGATTGCTGCAGGGAATGTTTCAATTGGCGTTTTCCAACCCGTTCCGTCCATTGCCCGCACGGAACCCGATCCCTTCAGCCATCACTGCCTTCACAGATGCCTCAAAAACAGCGTTTGCTGCCATCATATACACTCCTGGGAATCCTGAGCCACGGCAACTGCTGTTCGCAAATGACTTTTCTGTTCAAGTGGGCGAGCTTCTAGCTGTCGCTGCAGTCCTTAACCTCCACCCAAACCAGTCTCTCAACATCTTCACTGACAGCCTATACACTCTTCAAGTGTGCCGCAGCCTCCCGCTTGCCACTTTCTTACCGGGTGACTCAAACATTGATTGAGCGCTCGCTTCCGTACAGCGACTTCTTGAAGCGAGGCAACAGCCCTGGTTCATTGCTCATATCAGAAGCCATTCTGGCCTACCAGGACCGCTGGCTCAAGGGAATGACCTTGCTGATGCTTCTGTGTCAAGCCGCCAGATACCGCACCGTCAGATGATGCCTCCATACAGCCTCGCGGCCGTCTTCTTCGTCCTGGCTTCCCTCCTTTTCCCAGCTGCCGCCAACCCGAGTCACCAGCCCTTCAATTGGACCCTCTCCCTCTGGCAACAAAAAAGGCTCCTCACCTCGAACGTAACCGCCTCCACCCCCTCTTTCACTACTGATGTCGCCAACCTCACTGGACACATGAACCTTCCGTCTTATGAGTGGGGGGGACACAACCCCGCTGCCACAGGTTTCTACATGTGCCCATCCTCCACCAGAGGATGCCATGACCCAGCGCACTATTACTGTCCTCTCCTTTGTACAAGTTCACTACCAACGCATCGCCACCGCTGAGTCCCCCCCCCCGCCGTCCACCACGCCCCTTCCGCCCGCGCCACCTACTCCAGACCGCACGCCTATAGCTTCTTGTCTTCCTCCCCTCACTTCTCCCCAACTATTCCTCCCCCTCGGGCGAGGGATTCAGGGGCATCACGGGCCCGTTTCGCTGGCAAGGCTCGGCGCGCGCCAGGCGCCGGCGTGCGCCGACCCTAATGGCGGGCACATGCATCCTGGCCAGATGCTATGTCGTCTGCTCACAGCCAGTCGGTCCTCGTGGTCTCCCCCCACCCCTCGTCCTATCCCCGTGCCCGTCCCTATAACCTCCTTTTCCTCCTACTCTTCCTCCTAATCCTTGTCTTTTGTTGCTGTGCACGCCGAGCCATTCACACCCACTGTGCGCACCAAAACTTGTTGCTTCAATTTCTTTTTAAAACAAAAGGAGCAATTGTTGCCGCCTTTCTCCACCCCTCCTCCCCTTCCAGCCCCCGCCGTCCTTCCCGCCAGTCCCGCCCATATTGCCAACCCACAATCTGCCCTCTTCCCCAGTAACTGCTTACCTCAGGTCTATCCATCAGCTTCAGCCTGTCCACAGCCGCCCCTTAGCCAACCCTCCCTTCATCACGCCCCTCCCTCTACCCAACCCTATATAGCTAAGTGTACTTCCGTAATAAAGCAGACCTGTTCTTGCGCTCAAGCGGTCTCCGTGGTTTTTCCTCAACCGCGCGTCCCCCACGCCTGGAGAACCGGTGCTCCATCTTGGAGCACCCCCCGCCGGCTGCCTGGCAGGAGCAAGCCCCCCCGACTCTTGGGCCTGAGCGAGGACGAAAACCCTCACGCTCAGCTACAACGAATCTCTTTCAAACCTAGAATACTTCAAATGTTCCTCCACAACCATGAATGTGGCCACCACGCATTCTGCTGCACAAACAAGGCATCTAGGGATTTCTTGGACAAATCTCTCTGTCACAGCCCACTGAACCTCTTCTGCCCTGCCCATATCCAATCCCTCACCAGGGCCTGCCTGTCACAACCTCTTCTCACCTCCACTGCCACTGACCTTGTTTCATTTACTATCGTCTCTTGCTTAGACACTAGCAATACCCATTTGAAATCTTTCTAATCATTCAGGCCTCTCTATAATCCATTCTCCTTAATGAAATCATTAAAATATAAATCTAATCTTGTTACTTCTTTACTTAAAATCCTTCAGTGGCTTCCAGTTGCTCTTAAAATGAAATCCAAAGTCCTTGACATGGCTTCAAAGTTCTTTAAAGTTCAGCCTGCCTCATAGGAGCTGGACTAATTCTCATGCCTCATCTACCTTCATTTTCATCGTCTTTGCACTGAGCCCATTTGGCATTATGTTGCGAGCCCTTCGTTACCACCGTCCCCTCTAATTGGAATGTTTCTGTCATACCAACTCTGCCCAGAGCACACCTTTTCTTCTTTCAAACCTCAGGCTCAGTGCTATTCCCTACTAAACCCTTTCCTGAATCCTCCTGGGTGGAGATGTCTTTCCTTATCCTAGTTTGTAATTACGTGTTCATCTCTGTGATTACTTGGTGAAACCCTGTCTCCCTCACTATATTAGAAGTTCCATCAGAACAAAGTTTGATTTACTCATTAGAGATTACATATATCATAACTATATTTGAGTAAATAAGTAAAGGTTCAACCGCTACTTTTTTTTTTTTTTTTTTTAACTTAACAGCACTTTAGAGACACCTAGCAAGCACTTGAGCAGCTTGGGCATTTACTGTTTGGCTATGCCGTTATTTTTCCCTGCTATGATCCAGCCTTAGGCCACCAGATATCCTCCGCCGGCAGTGTCTGCAGACAGACCTAACGGGTTCACAGGGAATGGAGCCAGCAGCAGCTTGTTCTGTTGTTTGTAATAGCTCCTCCAGCTGCATCCCACATATCTTAGACAATGCCATTGAAACCAACTGCTACTGAACTCCTTAGTTTAGCTTCTAATGGTGGTTTTTACTTTAAGCAGCAAATTGGCTCTACTGTCTTCCCCTTCCCAAGTTCCTCTGTAGGTTAACATTTATAAGTCCACATCTAGTTCTTTTGTTTTGACAACAATCCTGAGACAGGTGCCGGAGTGATCAAAGGCCCTCAGGTAATTATGCTCCCAAAAGGGGAAAAATAATTCTACAGTATTCTTGTTCATGGGTACCTTCTGTTAAAATATATTGGTTGCATATTTCTCTGCAAGTGTTCAAATATATGTCTTTATCTCCACTGGAAAGCATCATAAACTCTTGTAGGTTAAGGGGATTGTCTCTTTTGCTTTTGTTTCTTCTCAACAGACAAACGCAGTGTTTTGAACACAGTGAGAATTTCATAAACCTTGGTATCCAAAAATTCAATTACAATGGCCAATTACATCACTGAGATATGGTAGTTTGGGGAGTTGCATATTTTGGCATACACAATTTTCATTATATTTTGGTGGTGGTTAGGAATGAATATGAGTAGATCTGAGAACCCTAAATATATTAATAATTTTCCAGGAGTATGTTAAAGTAAATCCTAAGCGTTTTGTTATTTCGCCTATTAATATATGAGGATGTACCTCTAATGAATAAAGGCACATTTTAAAATAAAGCTACATCATCACAGCTAATAAAAGTAACAGTAGTTTCTTAATTCTTTTTAATTCACTATCCATATTGAAATTTTCCTTCTTGTCTTAAAGATGTCTTTTTACTGTTGGTTTAAATAAGGATCCAAGTATGATACCACATTGCATTTGATTTTAATGTTTCTTAAATGTCTTTTATAATGTAAGTCTCCCCTCCTTATTTTCTCCAAGAAAATTTTAATAGTGTCTAACCAGTTTTTTATCTACTATTTCTTACATATTTTACTACATTGGGTGCTTCAGTCCATTACACTCTTTATAATTTTTCATGCTCAGTCTCATCTAATTTAGGCCACGGGGAATCCAATTAAGATGGCTTCTATAACCTTTAGATATAGTGTCTAGATTATTTTGTACACTTCCCATCCCAGACATTTTATAGTCTTTTCTCCAAAGAGCATTTGTTGCTTTTAGTGGGAAATTTTATCCAGAAACCACAATCTAGGCCCTACATGTGTTCTTTGCTAGTGAGTTGATATTGCTTCTAAATCTTTTCAATTAACAGAGCTAGGAAATAAGGATATTTTAAGGGAAAAATGTGTTTATAAACATTTATATTCAAATTACAAGGTCAATATTTATTTTTTATATCTAATCCCTATAATGCCAGAGAGAGAGAGAAGAAAGTATTTTTCAGTTCCAGGTTAAAAATAAGTTCATCCATGTTTTTTCAAGTTCTTTCTTATAATTTTATTTTTTATATTGAGATCTCTGATTCATTTGGAATTTTGTCCTAGTGCATGGTGTGAGGAATGGATCAGATTTTGTGTATTCTCACATACTTATCCAGGTGTCCTAATACCAGTTATTAAAAATTTCTTCCTTCTACTAATTTGATATGCCACTTTTATTATTACTAAATTCTATTCATATTTGAACCTATTTTGGATTTTCTATTCACTTCCAGTAGTCTGTCAATTTATTCAGGAATAATACCATGCAGTTGTTTTTTTTTAAAGATTTATTTATTTCTCTCCGTCCCCCTTCCCTGGTTATCTGTTCTCTGAGTCTATTTGCTGTGTGTTCTTCTTTGTCCGCTTCTGTTGTTGTCAGCGGCACGGGAATCTGTGTTCCTTTTTGTTGCGTCATCTTGCTGCGTCAGCTCTCCATGTGTGTGGCGCCATTCCTGGGCAGGCTGCACTTTCTTTTGTACTGGGCGGCTCTCCTTATAGGGTGCACTCCTTGCGCGTGGGGCTCCCCTATGTGGGGGACACCCCTGCGCGGCAATGCACTCCTTGCACGCATCAGCACTGCGCATGGGCCAGCTCCACACGGGTCAAGGAGGCCTGGGGTTTGAACCACGGACCTCCCATGTGGTAGATGGACGCCCTAACCACTGGGCCAAATCCATTTCCCCCCATGCAGTTTTAATTATGGAGGCTTCAGAGTACGTTTTAATACTAGGTATGATAATTGTCCCACCACATATTTTCTTTTTCAGCCTTTCCCTTGCTAAGAGTGCTTATGTACTCATTTTTTATCAACTTTTTTATCAGCCTGTCTTGCTCCAGAGAAAAATATCATATTTTTATTGGGATCAATTACATTTATAAAATTAAATTTGTATCAACACCGTTGTTATGTTGCATATTCATCCTCAAGAACAAGGTATACATTTCCATTTGGTCATGTATCCTCTGCTGCTTTCATGAGTATTTATACTTTTCTTCATATCTTTATAGCACTTTTTAAAGTTTATGCCTAGATTTTAAAAATCTTACTCTTATTCTTTTATCATTTATTAATTTATTGAATGTGTTTTGAATTTTATCCTATTCTTTTTGGGCATCTATAGAGATGATCATGTGTTTTTTTTGTTTTTGGATTTATTAATGTGAATTCTATTAAAATAGATTTACAATTTTTAAAAAAACTTTTTGAGAAACTCCTGTATTTTCTTTACTCTTATTCATCAATTTTTTACATTTTGCCCCTTTCATTTATCATTTTCTCTTCTACCTACTCATTCTCTCTGTGTCTGTCTCTGTATATCTACTCTGCTTCTCTGTCTCTCTCCACATATATAAATATATCTGTGTGTGCACACATGCAAGCATATGCATATTGGCTTTTTTCCCCTTAACCAATTGCAGTTAAGCTGAAGATATTATACCCATTTACTCCAAAATATTTCAGTGAGTACCTGAGGCTTTTTTCCCCCTCAATTTGATACATACACTTAGTTCCATACTTTTAATGGTATTTCTACCTCTTTAATAATGTAACATAATGAAATTGGCTCTTCTTCTTCATTCTTCTCTCCCTTTTTTACTATCATTTAATTAGAAATGATACCCTATACATCATTCACACTTTGAGACCATGAAATATTATATATTCTCTACACTGCCTTCTTCTTTCCCATTGTTTGCTATTTGTAATATATTTCTTTTGTCATAGAATATTACATGTACACTCTATTCTGCCATGTTATCTCCATTGATTAGTGTTATCTTTACAGTTTATATATATATTATATATATATAATATATATATTATATATTATATATTATATATATATTATTTTAATCATAGTTTTACAATTAAAAAGCTGAAAATTTCCCCTGAATACTTAGTGGACTTATTCTCTAATAAATTCTCAGTAATGGTTCTTAATGAAATTGGAAGACACTGGATTCCTCTAGGTTCTTGGCTATGTTACATAAAGAATTTAAGAATATGCTGGATTAGTTAGGCCAGTAAAAAGAGTTTATTGAGAAATGAGAGAAAAGAAAAGAGGTACATACCGAGAGGTGGATGTGGGCTCCTCCAAGCAGAGAGGAGCATTTGAGGTTGGGGGACTCCCTTTATCAAGGCCCTTCTTCACGCCTCCCCTTTCCTAATGTTGGGGGAGGAGCCCCAGCTGTTTGCTGTTCTGATTGGTTGTCTGACCTGTTAGCTCTTACCAGACCAATAATGAGGCCTTTTGATTGGAGTTATCCAGGACCAATAGGGAGGTCTGTTTGGAGTTATCTAGGGCCTCCCCTTGACACCAGGAGAGTTCCAAATAGGACCTCATGGCCAAGTCTCAGTGGGGTCTTTCTGGCTTTGCTTTTAGTAGCAGCCTTCCCTGGGGGGTTTCCGGATGGGTCTCACAGACATGTTTTCTGCTGGGTGGGTTTCAGCTGTGACCCCTCTTTTCATATTTTCATATTTTCCCTATATTAACATGCCTCATTAGAATGAACATTTCCTGTGTTCTTTCAAATTTTTAGCAGCATGATTGAAAGATCAGTTTTGCCAGATTAAAAGTCCAGAAATCACAGTTTTTTCTTGTTATTTATGTCTCTTTTCTTATGTTACGAAATGTTATTATTGATTGTTGTCAATCTGATGGTCTTTCAGTTATAAATGATTTGATTTGATTTTCATCATTTCAAAGAATTATTTAATTTTAAGTTCGATATTTTACTAGAAGTTATCTCAGTATTGTCCATTCTCCAAAATTTTCCCAATTTTTTAATGTACTGTACAGTCCTAGAAAACCCCAGTAGAGGTTAAATATTAAGGCATTGCATAGAACCTTTGTAACAGAGGGTTAAGATTAACAAATAATTATGATTACTAGATCACTATATAGATGCCTTCACTTCCAATAAATTAAATTATAGAATATCCAAAGGTTAATATCTGAAATCTCTGAAACTGGCTGGATTTAGCCAAGATCTTTTATTATGATGATTCTAAACGGTCTCACCTCTGTTTATGGTTACTCAAAGCTTAGCCTCTTCCTTGTGTGTGCTTTCTATTGTGATGGTAATTCTAGATGGAATTTACCTTTATTTATGGTTATTTACAAACTAGGCTTACCTTTGTGATGGTAATCACTCCACCCTCCTATTTAATATCCATATGGACATTGTATGTCCTACCATGGCCCACTGGGTGGACTGGGGGAGAGTGTAAACTACAATGTAAACCACAATCCATGTGGTGCAGCAGTGCTCCAAAATGCATTCACCAAATGCAATAAATGTCCCATGATGATGGAAGAGGTGGTTGATGTGGGAGGAGGGGGGTGAGGGGGGTGGGGGGTATATGGGGACCTGTTATATTTTTTGAATGTAACATTTAAAAATATATAGAGGAAAAAAGATCCATATGGAAAACCTTGAGACTGCTCTCTATACTTTCCTATCCTAGAACCTTGATCTCTGACAATGATTGTAACTCACTCTGGCTTGGTACCCACCCCACCATTTTCAACCCCTTAATGTTTATTAATGAGCCTGCATCCAGCTCTGTTTATTCATTAGTACACCGATGGTGTAAAATATTAGAATTTCTGCAGTTTGGGGAGGCTGATTTGAGATTGCACATCTCCAGCCAGCAAATAAATCCTGTTTTCCTTCCTGGCTTGGTTTGGTGTGTCTATTATGCCCTGTGGAGTGAATGAACCCAACCAAGGAGCACCCTGGCTCCTCTTCAGTACCCTTGCAGTATGTAGGTTCAAATCTTTTCTTTTTCAGAAGGTTCTATTGAAGTATAATTTTTGCTATTTATTTTGAGTCTTTTTTTCTTCTTAGGATCACCTTTTATATATGTCTTTTTTTACTTCTATATTTTCATTTTTAGAGTTCTTTATATATCTTTTTAAAAATTCTGTTTATTTTTTCGTGTTTTATCTTCCTTTTTAAATTACTTTACTTCCATGGAATCTCTTCACCCAAGTTTATTCTAGCTAACCCTTCCTTTCCAACTTAAAAATTTTTTATCCTTCTACCCCTTCTTTCATTCTCCTTCTTTCTCTTCCTCCTTTTTCTTTTTTTGCTAATGTTTTCCTTGGTTCTGAAAGCTCTAATTTTCACATTCTCTTCTTGTTTTGTAATCTCATTTTATTTTGCAGATTTTTCTCTTTCTGATTTATACTTTAAAAAATTTAATTTTAATTTTTTAAAGTAGGTATCAGGGGTTGAACCCAGGACCTCATATATGCAAAGCAGGCATTCAACCACTAAGCTACACATGCTCCCCGATTTATACTTTTAGTTCAACTCTTAAGCGTTTTTTTTTGTTTGTTTGTTTGTTTGTTAAGCGTTTTCTTATTATGTATTTGCTATTTCCCTCTGTTTCCATGCTGTGTTACTATTTACTTCTGATTTGCAGCAGACCGTTTAGTGGACTTTCATTTTTCTGTATTTATATTATTAAGTTACTTCTCTTCTCTTTTGTCTTTCAAAATCTTTGTGTGAAGTTTGATCACATTCTGTTTCTGATGTCCTCTTAGGAGAAGGTTCCTGTGAGTGGAGAGTAGGTTAGGGGAGTGTCACTGATGGAGACCCATGTCTTCTCTTGTTACTGTAAAGTATTAAAGTATTACTTCTTTATGTAGCTACAGCCACAATCCAAACATCTGCCTCCTCAGGACCTCCCCCCAAAACTTCTCACTCCTTTTCCCCTAGGGTTGTTACTTCATTCAGTTTATTGTCCATTTACAGATAAATCCATAAAAGAGGATTCATTTAATAATTCTGAAAACCTTCATAAGTGCCCTCTGATATTTCTTTAGTAAATTACCATGTCTTTTTAGTTCTCTCAAACTGGAGCCAGTGTATCCTTGAGGCAGGCTAGTTTAGAAATGAGATGAATCTGGGACCTGGCAGAAAAACACAGCTGTGAAGCACGTGGCCATGGAATTCCAGCTGGAACCTGCCTGAGGGAAGGACCTCCTCACGTACCAAAAACACAGCTGTGAAGCACGTGGCCATGGAATTCCAGCTGGAACCTGCCTGAGGGAAGGACCTACCAAAAGGCTGCTGGAAGAACCTTGTGAGAATCCTCCATTTGGAATGAGATTTCATCCTGGATCAAGGAAAAGCCCCAGATATTCTGAACAGGCTTTGTCATTGCCCACCCCTGAGAGAGTGGGGATGATGGGTGGGGGTAACCAAGAAAAACAGCTGGGACTCCTCCCCCAAACATTAACAAGGGGAGGAGTAATTAATAGTTTAAAAAGCAACAGCAAAGCTCTCTTGCTCTCTCTGCCGGGACCAGCCTTCAAGTATACCTGGGGACTTGTAATCTGTTACTTTTTCCCGTTTCTATTCTCTTTTCTCATCTCCTTAATAAACTACTGGCCTAACTGAACTGGCATGTTCTTAAATTCTTTTATGTAACAAAGCCAAGAACGTAGAGGAATCTGATTACATCCTTATCTCAGTTTCATGGGTTATTCTTAGATTTACAGGGCTGAGGATTCCAAAAAGAGAGCACTCTCTTTTTGGGTTTGAATTTTATGGGTTATTTATGGGTTCTGGTCTCTTAATGCTATTAGAGCTCCACTTTCTCTCTACCCAATGCTCTCTTTTGTATTCGCAAAAGTTAATAGAAAAACTGCCACTAGATTTTTTTTCTTCAGATGACCATGGATTTCTTTTCCTTTCACTGTACTATCCTAGTTGTTTGTTTTTATGAGAGGTTTTGGGAGATTTAAAAAGTACACTAACAGTATAACCTCTCCCTGAATGAAAGTACTATGAATTATTTTTAAATTCTAAACAATGTATTATTCCAAGTGCTATATAAACCTCTTTATTACTTACTACCTGCACTCTCAATGCCATATCTCTTCATTTTCACAGTGTTCTGGGAACACTAGTGCTGTACTAAAGAAATATTCATTTTGGCTTTCAAAAGAAGTAGAGTAGTAGAAATATGTTTTCAATGTGATTACAAAGGAAAACAAAATTTTTGGTAAAATTTTATGACCTGACAACCACACTGCTTTTTGACCTCAATATTTAATAAAGTACTTGTCAATTAAACACATGAAAACATTAGATGAACTCTTTAAATGACCCTGAGGAAATAAAGTTAAAGTGACATTCACTTATTAGCTTTGGTTTCTTTTGGGGAGTTTCTGATTGCTTAAAAAATTTTCAGTGGAATCTAAACTCAGGCTAAAGTTTGGGTAAATTTGATTAATGCTTTTTAGAAAAGATTTCTTACCAAATTACTATCATATAGAGTGGCAAACACAACCTAAATTGACTCCGAATGAGATGCACTCTTATATTATCCCCTTGCTTTGAGTGGGGGCAGAAATTGGAACTTGCTTCTAACCAGTAAAATTTGGCAAAAGTGATGGAATGCTGCTTTTGATTAGGTTGCATTTTATAAGATTCTTTCTCAGCAGCTGGCATCAGAGATTCTACTGCTGGCCTCGAAGAAGCAAACACCCAAGTTGCAGAAATCCATGGGTAGCCTCTAGAACAGGAGAGTACCCTCCAGCTGTCAAATTCATCCACAAGGAAATCAATCCTTCCAATATCCTGAATGAGCTTGGATGCAAATTCTTCCTAGTTGAGCCTCCAGATGAGAACATAGCATGGCTGAAACATTGCTGGCAGCCTTGTGGAACCCTGCTTAGGGGATCTACCTAAGGCGTGCCTGAACTCCTGACCGGTGGAAACTAGGAGATAATAAATGTGTGTTGTTCCAGGTCACTAAGCTTTTGCTACTTTGTTATGCATTGATAGAAAACTAATGCAGATAGAAGTACAAAGAAAAGAGGAGGAAGAGGAGATGGGATAGGAGAGAAGAGGCAGGGAAAATTCATTGAGACAGGTGTGTGGCTGTTATCTTAGTCTGGGGACTTCTCAGATCCAGAGGCTTAACTGTAAATACATCAGGAAGTCATATTGTATTTTCAGAATTAATGTTCATTATTAGGGGTATGTTTTTTCTTAGTAGTTGGCAGATTTAATGTGCAATGTCTCTTTTTTTCCAAATTAATTTGTTGTGAGGCTTACTGCCTTACAATTATGTGTATGTGTACTGAAGAGCATATTTTATATTCTCTATAGACATACCCAAGTACATACACACATACACATGTGTACACAGATAACTTAATCTGATGTTATTTTATATTTTATTCCCTCATGGGTTATAATGAAAAATTTCCTCTTTGTATGGTTTATTGGTTATTTAAGGGAAAAATATATGCAAAACCAAATTTAAAATAAAGACTTGTAGATTAAAAAGAAGTGTGTGGAAATACATGCAATTTCACATACCTCAGTGATGTTTTCAATATAGTCGTATTTCTGCTTTATTTATACCCCTTAGTTATATGGTATCAAAGGTAATAAAATAGCATATCTAGTACAACATTATTTTAAACAAAAGCATTGAATCAACCTGACAGAAAGTAAGCATGAAAAATATAATTTTAAAATATGGCAAATAATAATTTAAAACAGAATCCTTTTTTTAGTGAATGCCTTTTAAATGCTGTGTATTGAGATATACTATTTTATGTAATCCTCCTAACAACTCTACAGAGTCAACCCTATTATTATTTACATTTTATAGATGATGAAACTGAGGCTGATTGAATTGACATAATTGTCTAATGTCACAGCACCAGAAAATGGGAAAGGAAGGTTTCAAACTCCATTTTGTCTGGCTCTGAAACCAGCATTCTCCACCACGGTTCTAGCAGTCAGCCCTCTGCTAGCCTGCTTCACTGTGACTATCAAAACTTTCTCTTCCGAGTTACAAAAAAAACTTCATTGCAGAGATCAATGTACTCACACTGACTAATTCAATTGACTAAAGCCAGAATAAGCAAAAGGCAAAGAAAGTGCCTAGAATGATGGCATTTCATGCAAAAAAAGACTTAAATAACATTGAAGGGTGGGCACTAGGGCCCCATATTGCTTTTCTTAAGTGCACAAACTGCTCTGGCACATGATTTTGCTTTTTATCCTGCACTCTTATTGTTTCTCGCCTCTTCTTTTGCTCTTCTCAGCTTTTCCTATCTCTTAGCTCCATCTCAGTGTCCTATTGTGTGCCTAGGTGGAACCAGTACTCAGTAAAGTTTTCAAGGATATAGAATAACAGACTGTTTCTTATCTCTTGTGGCATCCTAAGTATGATAGAGAGATAAGATAAATGTATTCCATTCTTCTTCACTGGAGTTGTCAGATACATGAGCTGGGTTGAAGATGTTTGGACTCAGAGGTGAGAAAGATCTATTGGGGTTGGAATGCACCTCAGCAATCAGCAATATGAGAGATTCTAGATAGGCAGATGCATAATCATGCCAGGCATATGGCTAGTTTAGGATATCTTCCTGGGTGAGTTGACTGGTTGAACAATAAGTCCAATAACTAGCATTGGTGGAAGTCCATGCAGTGACAGGGAGGTATGGAGGAGAGTCACTGGCCTACAGGCAGAAGATAGCTTCAGAAAAGCTTGGGAACAGAAAACAGGTCACTGTCCAGGGATACAGGGATTGGTAGTTTAAGACCACATGTACCCCAGGAAATCATGTTCTTAAAGCTAGTCCATTTCTATAAATATGCACCTATTGTGGCCGGGACATTTTGATTAGGATACTTCAGTTATGGGTCATTTGATTAGGTTACTTCAATTAAGGCACAGCCTGGCTTGGGACTTTATCCTCTTACTGCAGTCTTTTATAAACAGAATGAGTACAAAGAGGTAGAAAGTTGCAGAAGCAGGAAGAGAAAGCCATGAAGCCAGAGGCTGAAAGCAATGGAAGCTCGAAGAAAAGGGAGAGACCAGCAGATGCCATCATGTGCCTTGCCGTGTTACGGAGGGGTCCAAGATTGCCAGCAGCTGGTCTTCGGAGAGAAAACATCCCCTGGTGATGCCCAGATTTGTACATTTTCACCATCTCAGAACTGTAAGCTTGTAAGCTAATAAATCCCCCTTGTGAAAGCAAGCCTAGCAGACTAAAACACAGCAAATTCAATGAGAATCAAACAGTGTAATCCATAGGAAAGACAGGGAGGAACACAGGGAGACTCCTGTCCAGAAAGTGCTTGGATATGAGTCAGGACATCAAGCAGGATATTCCTGGACAGATCATTCAATACAGAAACCAGATAACAGCAACTGGGTTATTAGGTAAGAATTGCTTAACAGGGAAAAGGCAAGAGCTGGTTATTAAAACTGTTCTAGTCTAGAGAAATATCAGGAACAGTAGAACTGACATTACCAAAACATGGAATTCCTTATTAGGTTTCTTTAAAAAATCTCCCTAGATATTTGACTCTAGAATTAATTTGAGCATGTCAGTTGAGCTTAATTAGCAATTAGTTTGATCATCTGAGGGAAGCAAGGCAGAGAAATGATTTAGGTTCCTGAATGATTTCATTGAATTATTTCCTCTGGTGATTTCCTTTTATCCCTGCTATTTCTTTTTCTTTTTTTTAGATTTATTTTATTTATTTCTCTCCCCTTCCCCCACCCGCCCAGTTGTCTGTTCTCTGTGTCTATCTGCTGTGTGCTCTTCTTCGTCCGCTTCTGTTGTTGTCAGCGACACAGGAATCTGTGTTTCTTTTTGTTGCGTCATCTTGTGTCAGCTCTCCGTGTGTGCAGTGCCATTCCTGGGCAGGCTGCACTTTCTTTTGCGCTGGGTGGCTCTCCTTATGGGGTGCACTCCTTGCGCCGTGGGGCTCCCCTACGTGGGGGTGGAGGGGTTGCACACCCCTGTGTGGCAGGGTACTCCTTGCGTGCATCAGATCTGCACGTGGGCCAGCTCCACATGGGTCAAGGAGGCCCGGGGTTTGAACCACGGACCTCCCATGTGGTAGGCGGACGCCCTAACCACTAGGCTAAGTCTGCTTCCCCCTGCTATTTCCATTTCTAATTTTATTGAAAGAAATATTTCAAAGTATAGGTCGGTCCTGACCTCCAGTTTTAGAGTTAATCTTCCAAAGGGAAAGCTTATTTAATTTTACATCACAAATAGGTTATCTAATGACATGATTACAAAGTGTCATTGTTTGTTTCTTTGAATCTATTTTGTATATTGAAGTTTAAATACTTTATCAGAGTTTTTGCTTATAACAGAAATTCTGAAACTTTACGTAGATACATGGCTATCAAGGACACTGATTTCTTAGACTAGAATATAAGTATTTGTTTTTGTTTTCTTTAATATTCGTATACCTCTTCCACAGCAGTGAATTCTTTTATGCCTTATTGAAAATGCAATTACTTAATTCTCATTTTAGAAATGACCTTTCTAAGTACTCAATTTAGAAATTACAATAATCAAAGTAAGATATATAGACATGAAATTGCACATAAGTATCTAATAATACATGTCCATGTGCATTTCTCTTATGACTGATGAAGTTGAGCAACTTTTTGTATGCTTATTGAATATTTGGATATAGTCTTTTTTAAAATAAAATTTTTGCTCAAACATTTTGTTCGTTCTCTACTTGGTTGTCATTTTCTTATAGATTTTGAGTTCTTTATGTAAATTGACATGAGTCCTTTGTTGAATATATGTAGCATGAATGTCCTCTCCCATTGTCTGGGTTATACTTTAACTGTTATAATGGTGTCTGTGATAAGCATATGTCATTAATTTTAACATAGTTGATTTCATCATTTTTCTTTCTTTTTTGCTACTTTTTATGTCCTGTTCACAAATTTTTTCCCTACTCCAAGATGTTCCCTGTTTTCTTCTGTTTCATTGCTTTACCTTTCCTATTTAAACCTCAAAAATATCGGGAATCACTACTTTTTTACTTAAAACAACAGAAATTTGTGGTCTCACAGTTCTGGAGGTTAGAAGTCTGAAATATGTAGGGGGAGATTGGGCTTCAGTTTCTGCCTTGGTCATGACATGGCCTTCTCTGCCCCTGTGTCTGTGTGTGCCCAGTCCTCCCCAGTTTATAAGCACGTCTGTCATATTGGATTAAGAGCCTGCCCTACTCCACCAATACCTCATTTTATCTTGCCTAATGGATTTTTTTTTGCATGTGTTTATGATATAAAGTAGGGTTCAAGATACTTCACCCCCCAATGTGGATATCTAATTGCCCCAGAACTATTTTTTTAAACAGACCATCCCTTCCCCACTGTGTTGCAGTAATGCCCTTTGACATGATATTTTTAGGGGAATTTTCCAGAAGAAATAGTCAAGGTACAACTCTTAACTTTCTCATGGATATTTAAAGTTTTCTTGCATTTTTTCCAATTTTTAGATTACGGTTAAAATAAAAACCTGTTTGTAGCAGTTTGATATTATTTATGAATTCCACAGACCCTTAAGAGGGAAAAGGGAGGTAAAACCCTCACATATATGGCCCACCCTCTTGCTTCAACACATGGGAACAGACTTTGGGTGAGGAAGTAACTCTTATGGCACCTTGAGTTGGACTTTTTTAGGGCCTTGTGACTGTAAGCTTCTATCCCAAATAAATACCCTTTATAAAAGCCAACAGCTTTCTGGTACTTTGCATCAGCACCCTTTTGGTTGACTAATACACTGTGTTAGCAGTGTTATCTTAAATTTAAAGTCTACTAGTGTCAAAGTATTGCTCGATTGCTTATCTTTTAGATGCCAAATATCTTTTCCTTCTCAAGCACAGGCAGTCTATTCCTTTAGCAATGTTCTTCTAGTCAATTATAGAAATAGCCTTAGTTTTTCCATTCGAGCTCAAAGAATAGCTTCTTCCTTTAGCAGAGGTAGAAAAAAAATCTAAGTATGAATATTACATCCTTGTGAATATAAAAGACACAGTGTCTGTTTTTCTCATCAAAAAGAAAAAAGTTTGTTTTTTAAAATAATCCTTCCCTCAATTTTCTTTATTAGGTACTACAGCCTAGGTATAGATATATTTATAAAGGATGCTCCTTTTTTAATGGTCTTCAACAAAAATGGAATAGTGTCTTTAGATCACTGAGTTCAGATGTAACTTTTCTTTCTTAAAAGGCTGAATCCTTACAATGGAGAAAATATTTTGGAATAAAAGTCATAAAATATTTTAAAGATAAGTATAAAATATCCTACGTCTGACTAAAAATTTACTTATTTTCAACAAATATTTATTCTGTACTCTAATTGGTAACAACTCATCTCTCTTTATGCAAATATGTATACATATACATATATATTTATATATAAGCACATATAAAAGATACTTTTATTCAAGGTTCTTGTAATCAAAATGTGATTTTGATTTGAGTATACATATATTTATATATAATTTTCTCTAGATGCATATTGTTTTCTAAATATTGATGTGCCCTTACAATCTTTTTTAATGTCTTAAACTATAATTTCATAGACATCTTGCTTTAAAATAGTTCTCTTTGCACATTTTGCACCATGCAACTATATGTGATAAGTGATTTTTGATGCTGATGCTTGAGGTTAAGCCTCAAGGTTTAGGAATGTGGCAGAGTCCATAAAGCATTTTTGTTTTCATGTTGGAATTTGTTATACTTTAATTTTACCTTAGGGAAAATATCAAATACCAAACTAAATTTAATCTTAAATCTTATTTTAGTATATAACCTAAAATTTAAATTCATAAGCAGCAATATCTACACTAAAACAACACATTTGGCACAGAGTCAATGTAATACCAGTGCAGGGGAATTGATATCATTAGACCATGGGGGAGTCAAATTACACAGAATAAAAGTTGATGTATCACTTTTTCAGTCATACCTCCTCTGTGCTGAAAATTCACAAGAGAAAATGAAATGTATGAAGAAGACTGTTTGTCAGTGACCTTGACTGTAGACCTGTCACTCAGTGGAAATAAAGAGCTTAAGATTCTGAGGACACAAAGTCAATAGTGTTAACTGTTTAAACCTTGAAAGAAAACAAAATGAGAACAAAAGCTATAGGTTAATTGTGATTTCTTTTCAGAGCACGAGAACCATTTTTCACAGAGCATAGCAGAATTCCAGAAGTGCAGGTGGGCAGAACAGGAAGAATGTTGTGTTATCTGTAGCAAGTCATTTAGCACCATTTTATGGTGTCTGTTCACAAGTGTTAATATTAAGCAACTGTGTGAAACTCATTGACATCACTCCTGGGATCATTATTAGTCACCTGAATTAACAAGGGAGTTACACGGGGCATCATAAAAAAAAAAAAAAGATGTAAATGCTCTGAGTACTTACATCATAGTTTTCATTGCTAGTATGATGAATTGGACAACAGGCACAAGACTTTTAGTTGGGTTTAGTTATATGGCTTATGAATTCTACTCAATCTCAAGTAAAAGCCTTACCCTTGCAATGAGTCTAGTGTCCCCTAGTGTCTCCTGGGCATACTGGTTTGTACTGAGTGGAGATGAGGGAAACTTCAGCTTTCCCAGAGATTTTAGCCCCTAGCATGTGAGAGCCTAAAGCATACATTGTTATGTGATTGATTTTATGCCACCATCTCTAATCTGTGATTTAAGATCTATCCTGGGTGGTGGTGGTGGACCCCAGATTTATTGGAAGATCAAACCAGGACATCAAAAAGGTTTTTTCTAGGCTTAGAAATCAAACAGCCATGGAAGATTTTAATTTTTCTCTCTGGTTTCCCAAGTTTTCATTGGCTGAGGTAGGCTTTCTATTTATAATTAAAATCATTATCAAACCTGTTGTTAGACCATCTACAGTGAAATCAACCAGATAGAGAAATTCATGTCTTTCAGAGGAACATTTTTGGGGATGGAATAGTCTGTTGCTATGATTGTGATGTTATTTTGAATTATTTTTCATTTACAAAATTATGTGTTAAAAATTATCTGTGAGGCAAAATGCTAAGATGACTGAATAGAATAAGAGCAAAGGAAGAATGAAACAAACATTTCCATATGTTTTCCATTTAGAGCTTTTGGCAATCCATTGGCTAGAAGATGAATTGTGTCCTATTTTCTTCATTATAATTTCACTAGATGGAGAAAGTGCCCCATCTACAGCACAAAGGCAAAATTCCCATGAGTTCTACTTTATCACAGGCGCTCAAATTTAACTTTTGCTATTTTCTCCTCTCCTCAGAGAAATGAACTGTCTCGTGTCATAGTTACATGAAGCAAAGATTGGGAGGTAAAAAAAACTCACACACAAAACACCATTTATATGAATCCTAAGGGTTGTCCACAAAGTAAGGCATCTTTCATACACTTGAGTCCTTTGTAAGCTACTTCATTCTACAGAAAATTTCATGGCTGTAGAACAATTTCTATATTATTCAACTTGATCAAATGCTTTCATACAGCACAAAGTCCATTTGACAAAAATTAAACATAGTGAATGCGATTAATACCACTGAATCATATTCTTGGGAGAAGGTGAACTGGGAAAGTTTATGTTGTATTTTTTCCCCCACAATTTATAAAAAAGAGAGAAAGAGACTAAAGTTACAATGATGATTAAATTCAATACTTGATCCTGGATTGGATCTTATGAAAGAGAAAATGTCCAAAAGAATATTATTGGGTTATATGAAAATATTGGAATATAGACTATAAGCTTTACATCAATGTCAAATTTCTTGATGTGTTAGGGTTCTCTAGGGATACAGAACCAACAGGAAATAAATGTAAATAGTATGAGACTTTATAAAATTGTTTCATGTGACCATGGGGATGCACAAGTCCCTATTCTGGAGGGCAGGCTGTAAGCCAGGGACTCTGGTGAAGGTCCTTGCTGAAATCCCCAGGATATGCTGGCTATCTGAAGTAGAAATTAGAATTCTCTCTCTCTCTGAATGCTGAAATCACCTCTCCTTTTAAAACATTCAACTATTTGGATGAGATGTCACTCATTGCTGATGGTAATCTCCTCAGTTGATTGTAGTTGTAACCAGCCATCTATGCAATCAACTCACTGATGATTAAAGTTCTTAAAATGTCCTTTATTACACTTAACCCAGGGCTTGCTTGACCAAACAACTGGGCACCAGTACTTGGCTGAGTTGACATATTCGCCTAAGCATCACACTTGATAACTATACTTAAGTATTATGTTCAAGAAGCATGAGGTACACAATCTTATCTACACACAAGACAGAGATAGGTATGTAGGTAGAGAGAAAGAAAAAAAAAGGATTGCAGATGTGAAAAAATGGTTATAATTGGTGGATTTGGATATCTGGGTGGAGGATATGTTGGAGTTCTCTGTATGGGTTTGAAATTATTTCAAAATAAAAAGTAAAAAAAAAAGTCAAAGCTAGAGAATCATATCATCTTGTTTCCTGCTCTTTGGAAAATTGATTGAATAATCATTAGATTCACCTAGAAACTTGCTTTTAGTTTAAAACTCCAGAACATCCATTTATATACCAGAGGGAAAAAATCAAGGCAATACAGTAGGGGGAAAGTAAGTTGTTGCTAGCAAAACCTATCCTTACGTGGATGTTGATGAAGGAAGATTGAGAAGGGAATTTAGAAAAGGAAATACAGAGAAGAAAGAAATGAAAATTTGTGACAACAGGGTTAAGGGTCTGGAACATTTTCAGTGAAAATATTTTCTAATTGAATCCATTATATAAACTTTTGTGACAATTGCTTAAAAAGAAACCATTGTCATGGAAATTACTGCTCACAGAAGGACTAAAAGTGAAAAAATATATAGTAATAGTAATATCAGTTGAAGCAGCAGGATATACTCTAGTCATTCCCCGTTAGGTACATGCTTGCTTATTAATGAAAGAATTATTGTGCTTATCTTTTCTCTGAACTCTTGGATATTAGCGTGCATATGTAAAATGTCTATCCATCCTTCAAGTCCTAATTACAAATGACATCTTTCCCTCTTGTCTTCACTCACCTAAATTCAGATCCCCTCCACTTAGAGATCCTAATGCATCCTCTTATGTTATATGAACATTTTTTACATGTCTTTGTTTCATCTTTTTTTTTTGTATCCTCAGTGTTTGGACAATATGTGGGACACTGAGCTGCCCAATAATTGTGTGTGCATTACTAAATATATAGAAAAAGCATTCCTTCTCTAGACTGGCACCTAATTTTTTAAAAATTTTCTTTTTGACTTAGTACCATTTGTTCAGTCAATGAATACTGATTAAATACCTAGAATTTTCAGGCACCCTGATAATTCTAGTATTTTTTCCTTTAGTATCTGACTTTTTCTCATGTTTTCTTGTGTTTGTTTGTTTCATAGTTATTTTATTGCCAACTACTGTGTGTCTTGGTTTTCCAGGCTACTATGACAAATACCACACAATGGGTTGACTTGAACAGTGGGAATTTTAAAATGGGAATTATTTATTTGAGGATGGTTCAAAATCAAGATATCATCAAGGCTTGATTTCTCCTGAAAACCCCTAGTGTTCTGTGCTGGCTATCAGCAATCCTTGAGTTTCCTCAACTTGTGTTTCTGCCTCCCATCCATGATTTCCTTTCTCCCTTCTGTGATTTCTTGGTTCTTTTTATAAAACCTTCAGTAATCTGGATTAAGGTCCACCCTCATTCATTAGGCCACATCTTAACTAAAAATAATGTCTTCAAGAGGTCCTATTTACAATGGGTTCACATATCCATGGAAATGTGTATTACTATCAAGAACATGTCAGTATTAGGGTACATAATTCAATCTACCACACTGAGCCACTTATTTTTTACTTTGGCTTCCTTTATAGCCTCTTAAGTTTACAAAACTAAGGAACTCCAAATGGCAAAAAAAAACCCACCTCATACTTCTTTTCAAAAATTGATATTGGTACCTAAAATTCCCTGTTATCTTGTTTGCATATGTGAGTGTGTATTTTCTTATTTTATCCTGTAATATCCATAAGGTTTGAATCTATGGATTTAAAACTATCCACAGTATTTTGAACAGTGTCATACCTGGGAGAAAGATTCTGAATGACATTTTGATAAAAGAGTAAGGATTGGAATGTAAGAAAAAATAAAGGTGCCTAGCCATACATTCACTTAGCAATTCAATCATTCAACAAAGATTTATTGATGCATTAGTATTTGTAAGAAACTAGAAGCATGCACACGACCTAACTTTGCCCTCAGATATCATTGTAATTCCTTTCCTATCCTTTTTTGCCATAATGGAATATTCATTAGTGTGGATTACATTTCTTTTTTTAAAAATTTTTTCATTTAAGATGACTATGCACAAATAGTCATGGTCCTTTGGCCTTCACACATCTCCTCCTAAATGGAAAATAATTGGAATTTATTGTTCCCAAACTGACTACTGAAAGAAACTTAGAATCTTCTTTTCAATTATCATTAAAGGGAAAGCAGAATTACTCACTTTCCTGTGAGGAGAAGGGAGCATATTCCATAAACCTTTGGTATCTGTCTGTTTACTTAGCAGGAACCTCTAAGCTATCTGGGAACATGCCTGATGTTTCCTGAATACTTGCAAAAAATTTTCTGATTTCATTTTTTGCTTACCTTATGATTAAGAATCAGACTTTTTAAAGTTTGGTCAAGAGAATATTTGTAGCTCCTAAACCATTAGTTGCATTCAATTTTCACTTGGCTTGATTAATGCCAATTAGGCAATTTAAATTAGTTTATTAGAATTGATTAAAGCTTAGTAATGAGTAAAACTGTGTTCGTATAGCAATTCAATTACTGCAGGTACCAAAAACCATTTAAAGTTTTTCGCTAAAAAAATACATCTCCCATTTACGGTAAATAATTTTATTTTAATAATTAAAATTGGAATAAAATATTCTTAGCAATTCCTTTCTATTCTTTTAGTTTTTTTGAAAATATAAGAATATGGTTGCTTCTTTAAACATTATGCCTGTAGAGTTGTTATCTTTGAAAACAGAATCTACAATTTACTCACTATCATTCAAGTAAGTTAGATAAACTCTATAGCTCCTTAAAATAAAAATAAGAGGTGGAAAAATAAGCCTCTGTTTTCGAAGTACTGTGAAATTTGAGTGCATGTGATGCTTTTAGTTTTTTAGATGGTTCAGTCTAACTTCACTAGTTGTAAATATGAAAATTCAGAGTGCCTTTATTGAATATGAAAAATGAATATTTTATTTTTCAGATCATTTATTTAATCCAACCCAGAAACAATTTTTTGGCAAATGCTACATGCCAGGCATGATGCAAAGTACTGGAGACATTAATAGCAAACAACACCTGACATGGTTTCTACTGTCATGTTGCTTAGAGTCTGATAGCTGAGGCAGGCATCAAATAATCAGATACTTGATTTTAAAATGTTACTTGTAATGCATACTATAAAGGAGGTGTGCATGACAATCTTTAGAAAGATTTAACTTAGTATGGATGTCAAAAAAGGCTTCTAGGAAATGAGATTCCAAGAAAAATAGGCATTAATCTGTGAACAGGGAGAAAGTGTTGCAGGCTGAGGGAATAGACACCACAAAGTCTGTGATAAAAAGATCATGTTAATGAAATTAAAACTGCTTATTAATAGAATCACATAAACTTTTTGATATTTGACCATTTTTTACCTAAATGGTTCATTTGCTGCTTTTCTTTAGCCCTCTCTATTACTTTCCCTCTAGAAGTTAGAAACAAAAGAGCCAAGGGATTAAATAATCATCTGTAATACTACAGATATTATTTATAACAAGAAAATTTGTCAGTTTTTATATTCTTAAAATTAATGACAGAACCAAACAACCTAAAACACCTTAAAATTGCACAGTATGGGCGTTAGTTTAGATAGAAGCAGAAATGCCTTTAAGAACATCGCTCAATTGTAGCTACAAAAGTCATAGACGTTTTAAATGAAAGTAGAAAGATGAGTCTGAATTGAGTTACGTGAAGTCACTCAGGAGGCAGGCTGGGGGTGGATGTTATAATCATGTACTTGTATCATCTTTCCTACCTATTATCTCAACAGCATCGTTTCTCTTCTAAAAATCCTTTGATTTTGCTTTTGTGTAGATTATTTACCAAGTGCCTCTTAGAAAAGATGCCTCAGTGAAATGTTCATTTGCTATCCTTGTAAACCATCTCTGCATGGTGGAGAAAAGTTGGGAATGGGGGTAGAATAGGGAAGGTGCTGGCTCACACAGTAAATTCAAAAAACTTTGATCCAGTGTTTTAATGTGCAATGCTCTACAACTTAAAATATGGCAACTGGACCTGACAAACTACCCATTCTCTTCTACGATGAGAACTCTCCTAAGAGTTAGTGGCTCCTTTATTTCTTCTAAATCTCACATAGACAGTAATGTTCTACAAGTCAATAAAGACTGGGGCTTCATGGAAAGGCTTTACTTTTAATTAAATAACTTACCACAAATTAATCTGATGCATACTGACAGTAAGCATCATAGTTATTCTACATTGGTAATTACCCATTAGTGAATGACAGTTTACATTAATGAGGGTAGCTAATATTAATTTTTTACAGTCAAACCAAGCTTTAAGTTTATCTTTGATAATTCTCCTGAATCTCAAAGTCACATGTATGGAAAATTTTCCCTGATTATATATTTCAATTTTCTCTCTCAAGCTCCTTCCCTCCCTCCCCCCAGCCCCCCTCCCACACTCACACTCACAGTGTTATTAGATATTCATCCCTACTGCAAACCAATTTTTGCCCTCAGCTCTATTGAAACTGTCCTAGTGAAAGTTACCAAAGTCTAAATGTCACCAATGTATTTACTTTCTGATTAAAACTTTTAGAGCCAACTACTAGGCTTACTTTATATATGCTTTATATATATATTTATATTTATATAATTTTCCCTTGGTGACACTACTTTGCTTTTTGAAACTCTTCCTCTACCTGACTTCTGTGAAACTGATTTTTCCTGGTTTTCCTCTGACCTCTCATGGTATTTCTAACATCTTTCTCTCTTACTTAAACGATCTCTTTTCCATTGGCCTTAAATGACCATACTCTACAGAAATCTATCAATAATCTTTAAGCTATTTTTTGATGATCTTTTCTTTCTGTATGCTCACAACTCTAATATCCTTACTTTCCAGTCCTGATCATTCTCCTAACCTACACACCTGTATTTCCTATTGGATGTATTATCTGGGTGTTGTACCTAAAAATATATTAAAAACTTATTATCTTTTTCCTCATACATGCCTTCTGACTTTTTTTTAAAGTATAAATTATAAACACAATTATTTTATAAGCTAGGAGCTATAGGGAATATTTGATTACCCTCTTTTACTAGCTAATTTCTTCTGCTCATATCTGGTTAAGAACAAACATATTCTCAAGCATGCAATAACTCAGATTTATAGCACTCATCAGTCCATGAAAAAAGTATTTGATTACAAAATCCAGTCAACCAAGAGGCAAATCAAAATCATGGTCTCAGGAGTGAAGAAGCCATATGAAAGAACATTAAAATTCAATCTAAGACTAAATCATTATGAAAATATTGGATCCATAAGAAATATAAATGATAAAAATCTGGATAAGATATAAAAGGCTAATATAATACATTGGGAAATATAGGGAGAAAGAGAAAGTAAGAAAATAAAACGTATATTTTCATATCTTTATAGTTATCTGTTTAAAGAAATTTTCCAGAAATAAGAATTTACTAATATGATTTGAAGTTTTAATAGTGTCCATAAGAAAATTAGGAGCAAAATATAAATACTCTCCATAATTTTATGGGAAAACGCTACACTCCCAAGAGATAATATAGACCATGATAAAGTGATTAAAAAGAGATTAAAATTTGAAAATGAAATAAACTAAAACATATTTATTTATGACAATAAATGTAAATAAGAGAAATCTATTAAGAGAAAAAGTCTTTAAGATTAAATAATAAAAGAAACCCAATTATATATTATATAAAAAGATTAATTAGAAATAAGATTATTCCAGAATAATTGAGCAAGATGCTTACAAATTTTAGTAAAACTCTGGTGACTTGGAGCAATGTACCCCAGAAAAACATGTTCTTAATATTAAACCATTCCTGTGGATATAAACCCATTGAAAATAGGATCTTTTGATGAGATTACTTTAGTTAAAATAAGGCCCAACTGAATCAGGATGGGTCTTAATCTTATTTCTGGCATCCTTTATAAGCAAAATGAAGTTCAGACTCACACAAAGAAAGCCATAGGGAGCCACCAAAGCTGGAAGTTAATGGAACCTGGAAGAGAAAGGAAAACTCCTTGCCATGTGCACTGCCATGTGACAGAAAAGCCGAGGACCAAAGATCTCTTGCTGCCAGCCCCAGAATGCCACACTCTCTTCTGGGAGAAAGCATTACCTTGATAATGTCTTGATTTTGGACTTCTGCTAGCCTCAAAACCATAAGCCAATAAATTCCCATTGTTTAAGCCAACCCATTGCACAATATTTGTTTTAGCAGCAAAGAAAATAAAATAGAATCTTAATATCTATTCCTGATTTTTAAGAAGTCATTTAAAACTCTAAGTAAAATAAGAATATATGGAAATTTTGCAATAATAATGTTTTTAAAGCTGAATGAGACACTGGAAGCATTTCTATTAAAGTTGGCAATTATAAAAAGAGTCCAATATTATCATAGTATTGTTTTTGTTGTACTTGTCAATACAATTAGACATGCAAATAAAATAAGTGGTATAAATATATAAAGTAGAAAAATATTTTTCAGATGATAGGATTTTACATATGGAAAACCTAAAAATTAATTTTAAATAATCATAAAATAATAAGAAACCCAGTGCTACTTAAAAATTTAATATACAACAAATAAATAGCCTTCTTATTTACAAATAAGAAAACGAATGCAGGGATGTGATAAAGAAAATATTCTGTTTACACTTAGCAACAAAAAACCCCAAATACTTAGTGTTCCAGTTATCTGATGGTTTGCTGCACAGCAAACCAACTCAAACTTAGTGACCTAAAAAAGACAATTTATTGTTGTCTTTCATGATTCTATGGTTTGACTGGCTCAGTTGAGTGGTTCTTGATTGGAGTTTGTTATGCAGGTGAAATCAATTGTTGGCAAGGGCTGCAGTTACCTGAAGCTGATGATCCAAGATGGCAATTCACATAGCTGGCGACTGAATCTGGCTACTTGGTGGAAGCTCTGCTGCATCTGTAGCTAGAGGGCCTACACACAGCCTCTCCTGGTTCCATAAGGTTCTCACAGCACAGCAGCTGAGTGAGAGGGAACGTCCTAAGAAGGAGGTTTCAAAAGGCAGAAGTAAAAGCTGCCAAGCCGGTAAAGGGTTATGCCTGGAAACAGAATAGCATCATTTTGCTACGTTCTACTTATGAAAGCAGTCACAGACCTCACCCAGCACTAGGATCGGGGAAATAGACCTTACTTCTTAATGCAGACCTGAAAGCTCCCCTCAAAGAGCATGTGGGGCAGGAGAAATGTTTGAAGCCATCTTTGAAAATAAAATCTGAACAATTAATAATAAACATACCAGGAAATTTGCAGCATCCAAATTTGAAATTTTGGAAACCATGCTGATGGACACCAAAGAAGTCATGGATAAATGGAAAGATGTATATTTTTCTTGGGGAGGAAGATTCAATATTGGAAACACACCACTAATTAATTAATTAATCTGTAAACTCAGTTCAATCCCAATCAAAATAACATTAGTGTTTTTACCTGAGAGATTTATTTTAAAGTTCACGTAGAAAAATATGAACATGAGAAATGCTAGCAAAGAAACTCTAAAAGGAAGAAGAAGGAGGCTAAATCAGTAATTTAAATGATATTTATGCATGCATATATATTATCTAAATCTGTATGTATGTATGACTATGTGAATAAAAGCATAATAACTGAAGCAGTAAAGTATTAATATGCAGCAGAAGAAAGACTGGTCATTATAAAATTAATAGAATTCTAGAATATATGGAAATCTAGTAAATAATGATGACTTTAATTCAATGTAGCAGATAAAACTATGATTTGAACAAATGAGGTAAAAAAAATGAAAACCAAATTGTAAATATTTTAAACATAAAAAGCAAATTCTTAAAATGTACAGGGTTCCTCTTTGGAATGATGGAAATTTTTGGTAATGGATGGTGGTGATGGTAGCAGAACATTGTGAAAGTAATTAACATCACTGAAATACATATATAAATGTGATTTAAAAAGTAAATGCTAGATTATATATATAGTAACAAAAATTTTTTTAAGTCCAGAAAACCACTACTCAAACAGTGACCCCTAATTTAAACCATGGACTATAGTTAATAGCACAATTATAAAAATGTGCAATCAATTGCAACACGTTCCACACCAATGAAAGGGGTTAATAATTGAGTGGTATATGGGAATCCTGTTATTTTATGCATGATTGTTCTGTAAACCCACCATTTCCCTAATAGTAAAGAATAAAAAGTCAAAAAATAAAACAATGGAAATAAATTAAAAATAGAAATAGAATTTCTAAATGAAAACATGACTTTTTAAAATGTGGAGAGGAATACTCTTTCTAAGAATGACGAAAAGCCTGGAAACACAAAAGATCAAGATATAAATTTGATTATTTTAAAATTTCAAATATCTGTGATATAAGAAACATCTAGAAACAAAATCAAATGATAAACAGTAAGATGGGGAAAACATATGCCATGCATATAACAAATGTAATTTTTTAAAAAATCCAAAGAATCCTCTTCTCAACAGGATCTTATAATGGTTTCTTAATAGTTCTCTAGGCTTCTACTCCGGTCTCCTTTGGATTTCCCACCACAGAACCAGCTATGAATTTTCCAGGGCCCAGTGCAAATTGAAAATATGGGTCCCTTCATAAGAAATTATTATGAATTTCAATACAGCCACACTAGGGCATTAAATAAATAAATCATTTGAAAAAGATGTCAAGTAAATTAAATAGGGGAAAAAACAGTCTTTGTAATAAATGGTGCTGGAGCAACATGCCAAAAAAAAGTTGGGATCTTACCTATACTTAACACAAAAGTTAACTCAAAATGTATCATAGATCCATTGAAAAGGCTAAAACTGTAAGATTGTTAGAAAACATAGGAGTAAATCTTTGTGATCATGGGGTAGGTCATGATTTCTTTGATATGTTACCAAAAGCATAAGTGACAAAAGAAAAAAAATAGATAAATTGGACTCAATAGAAATTAAAATAAATTTATACTGGAAACAATATTAGAAAATGAAAATACAACCAAACCAATTGGAGAAAATATATATGATAAGGTGCTTAAATCCAAAATATATAAAGAAGTATTGCAACCCAATAAAAAAAGACAATCCAATTTAAAAATGGTGAAGAATTTGAGAAGAGATTTCACTAAAGAAGAATATAAATTTGGTAGTTCCTCAAAATGTTAAATATGGGTTACTAAATGATCCAGCAATGTCATTCCTAGGTATTTACCCAAAAGAAATAAAAACTTATTTCCATACAAAAACTTGCACACAAATATTCACATCAGCATTATTCATTAAAGCCCAAAAGTGGAAACAACCTAAATGTCCATCAATTGGAGAATGAATAAACAAATGTGGTGTATCTATACAATGGAATATTAATTAACATAAAAAAGGAATAAAACAATGATACATGCTACAATATGCATGAATCGTGAAAACAATATGTTGAGTGAAATAAGCCAGTCACAAAAGGTCACATATTATATGATTCCTTTAATATGAAATGCCCAGGATAAAAAACTTGATAGAGGAAGAAACCGGTTTATCATGTTTGCCAGGGGATGTGGGGAGAGGATAATGGAGAGTGACTGCTAATGGGTATGGGGCTTCATTTGGGGTTGAAAATTTTCCAACTTTAGATAGTGGTGATGGTTACACTATGTGAATAGAGTAAACACCACCCAATTGTACATTTAAGTGGATGAATTTTATGTTATGTGAATTATGTCTCAAAGCTGTTAAAAATAATAGTAATTAAACCAGTTCATATTTTGTGTATGTATATATATACATACACATATATGATGATATCACGCTCATATTCAAAACATTTCTAATAATGTGCTAGTATCTCTGCATAAAATTTAAATTTTCTTCTACAAGTTTTTTTAATTAGGTTTTTTTTATTTTTAAAGAAGTTTTAGATTATATAAATATTACATAAAAAACATAAGGGGTTCCCACATGCCCCACTCCCTCCCACTCCCACACTTTCTTACATCAACATCTCTCATAAGTGTGGTACATTTGTTAAAATTGATGAACACATATTGAAGCATTGCTACCAGTCATGGAATACAGTTTACATTATAGTTTATATTGTCACACACAATTTTGTAGGTTATGACAAAATATACAATGGTCTGTATCCATCACTGCAATGTCATTCAGGACAACTCCAATGTCCCCAAAATGCTCCAATATTATACCTATTCTTCCCTCCCTCATCCTTATCAATGATAAGAGTTCTTCCATTGCTATAATAATAATACCATCCCCAAACCTCAAGATTGGGGACTCAACAATAGACTGAAGTAGACATTATTATTCTACATTTTGCAGTATTTATTTTACATAATGGCTGCTTTCCAACTAAAGAAAGTTTCATAAGGGCAAGCATTTTGTCTGCTTTCCCACTGCGACATTCATAGCACCATAATAGTTCCTGCCATGTTGTAGTTACTCAATAATTATTGGCTGAAAAAAAGTGTAAATGAATGAAATCTGACAGGTCTTTAAGAGAAAAGACAAAATACCTGATGTTTTGCTGTGTTTGAGTCATATCATTAGCAGAGTATTTTGTAATATATGTTTTTTTTTGTTTGGTTGGTTTTTGTTTTTGTATTTGTTGTTAATTAGACTAAGAGAAAGAGGGATTTTCAAAGTTTTACCTTTCGTTCTAAGTGGCACATGTGGTTCTCTGCATGGCCAGTGGATGGGGTAAGATTTCAGAAAGTGAGAGGCACCAGAAGAATATAATAATATTTCTTCCAAGTGCCCTTTTATACCCAGTGGAAGCAGGAAAATTTTTGTTCACCAAGAGTAATACATTTATCCTGTTCCCCCTTTCTCCACCTCCTGGAGTTCTGACCTAGTGAAGCTGCCTGGTTGTCTTTACCATAGAAAAGTCTTCCATTTTCCTCAGAGCTATTCATAACACTCTTACTACTGCCATTTTTGTTAGGTGTGCAAGATAAAGAAAACTGGAGGCAACTAAAGTAGAATAGGAATAATAAGTTAAAGGATAATCAGGAAATAGTAGCAGGAGTAACATTGTTTTCATTAATAGCATCATATTTTAAAACAAGGAATTTATAACATATTGTTTTATTGACTAAAAGTTTTCTCTTGGGGAAACATTCAAATACATATTCAAAGAAGCCAAAGTTGCACACTTTTTGGTTACCTTAAAAACCTACTGAATTTAAAAAAAATTTATTACATATCTGATTTTAGGAAAGATATAATTCACAACTAAAAATAAATAAGGACCTTATACATTTTGTTTAAAAATCTGCTTGAAGTAGTTTTAAGCTTGTAGGCTTATTTTTTTTTTAAGATTTATTTATTTATTTCTCTCCTCTCCCCTCCCCCCCACCCACCCCAGTTGTCTGTTCTCTGTGTCTATTTGCTGCATCTTCTTTGTCCGCTTCTGTTGTTGTCAGCAGCATGGGAATCTGTGTTTCTTTTTGTTGGTCATCTTGCTGTGTCAGTTCTCTGTGCATGCGGCACCATTCCTGGGCAGGCTGCACTTTCTTTCGCACTGGGCGGCTCTCCTTATGGGGCGCACTCCTTGTGCATGGGGCTCCCCTACGCCGGGGACACCCCTGCATGGCATGGCACTCCTTGCGCGCATCAGCACTGCGCATGGGCCAGCTCCACACGGGTCAAGGAGGCTCGGGGTTTGAACCGCAGACCTCCCATGTGGTAGGCAGACGCCCTAACCACTGGGCCAAGTCTGCCGCCTAGGCTTATTAATTTGTTTCAGAAAGAAAAAAGAAAAAGAAGAAAATTTATGGTGAAAGGTAGAAATTCCTTCTACCCAGGTTTTGTTGCCTGACCCTCCTCAGGGCTCAGATCTGTGTCTCCTTAATTTTTCCATTACCACTGCCTTCTAAATAACGGTCTTCTGAAGCAGCACTTTCAGAAGCCCCTTAGGAAGCTCAGTCTTCTGTAGTTATACTGTTTAAAGACACGAGTGGCTAACAACTGAAATCATAATTTCATTTATTAGGAAATGAGTAAAATATGCTGAGCACTGTGTTGTCTTTAACATTTAAAATCTTATTAAATAGTCATTTTGACTATATGAGGAAAGTGCTCTCATCTTCATTATACCAATTCACCCAAGAGTATATACACTTAGGTGGAGCTGAGACATGAATCCAAAGCCAGACCTCTTAACTACTGCACTTTGAAGCCTCCTGCTTCACCATGTTCCTTCCACATTTAAAGAAGAGAAAGATAAATATATGCAACATCCTAAAAGGTTCCCATATCTAATTAGGGGAAACTTTGAGGGTGGCTGGATACCTGGCAATAATGGATCACATTTGCATCATTGTGACTCTATTCATTTTAGTTCCTAGACTGATGTGGTCAAGAAAGCATAATTTCTACATGTCTCTTGATTTTATTCCCATTCCACAAATCACCTGTAAATAGGTTTTTGTATGGGGCATTTCCCATCTTCTCAGATCTACTGCCAAAACCCCTATGCTCTGAAGGACTTCCACGTTATCAAGGTGGCTCCTGAACACCTTCCCATTCATCTTGTGAAGGAACAAAACTGCACTTACATAAATATTCACCCACCCCTGTGCTACCCCACCTTCATCACCATCCTTTTCAGCCAAGAACATTACAGAAATTCTGCTCCTGTTTAAAAATATGTTCACCCTTGAGCTAACCCTAAAGAAGCATGAATTACAAAAGCAAAGGAGTACAACAGAGGCTTTTCATCTGTTTGCTTAGTTCATGCCATATCCAGGCAGCCACTGGGTGCCCCCCATTTCTTCTTATCTAGCTTTAAGAAACTATCGAGTAAAACATTTTCTTATTCACAACATTCAAAAATATCACTTTTGTCATTCGAATATGAAATGCAATTTCATTCTCTTCTAAAATCGGACACTATCTTTCACACCTAAATTTGCTGAAAAATAATTCTCTTTACATTTTGTGGACATCTAAGTGTATCATTTAGAACCTCTGTTTCAAGTGTCAAAAAATCCAACTCAGTAGATTTAACCTAAAAGGGAGGATTTGGTGTGTACAAATGACTATTGGACCTATGATAATCATTAAGTTTCAATTTTTGAAGAATAAAGTTAATATTGAGGGTTTGACTTTTTGGTCTCTTTTCTTTTATTAGGCACTACCTATGTTCTTGAGAGATTCTTGCCCCTCTAATTGAGACATAGCAGGACATCTCAGATGGGAGTTTAATATTTTCTTGCTTATTTTGTGGGTCTCTACCCACTGAGATAACACACTATGACGAGATGAACATTTTCATATTCCATAGAAGCATGCCCCACATATCCTATCCCACATATCCCCCCACACACCTTCAAGCCCTGCATCAGCAAACCTCCCTTGTCATATTTGTCAAAAGAAAATCCCCACCATTGTAGTTTTAACCACAGACCTACAAATCCCTAGAGTTCACCTGCTCCTTTCTCCAGTCCTCCCCCCAGGTCCATGGATAATCCAGCCTAACCCCCAACACTACTCCCCCTCACATTCCAGCACCATCGATTCCCCTCACATCCTTGTACCAGCATCACCCCCATCTACTGCCCAACCATCTCCTTCCCCCCTTCCATCTTATCATAGGTCTTCCCACATTAAACGTTTGCTCACCACACTCTACTCCCTTTCTGTCTCCTGATAACCTATCTTCCAGGCTCTAGCTCTGTGAGTTTGCTCAATTTGTTTAATTCACATCAGTGAGGCCTTGTAATGTTTGTTCTTCAGTAACTGGCTTACTTCACTCAACATAAGGTCTTCAGGATTCATCCATGTTGTCCCATGTGTTAATACTGCATTCCTTCTTACAGCTGAGTGATATTCTATGTATAAATCACAATTTGCTTATCCATTCATCTGTTGATGGACACTTGGGTTGCTTCTAACTTTTGACAATAGTGAATAATGCCTCTATGAACATTGGCGTGTATATATCTTTTCATGTCCCTGCTTTCAATTCTTCTGGGTATAACCTAGTAGAGGGATTGATGGATCATAGGGCAGATCTATAGTTAGCTTCCTGAGGAACCACGTCACAATGGCTGCACATTCTACATTCCCACCAGCAGTGGATAAGTGTTTCCTTTCCTCCATATCCTCTCCAACATTTGTAGTTTTTTTTTTTTAATAGCCACCAATATAATAAGTATAAGATGATATCTCATTGTATTTTTTATTGCATTTCCCTAATAGCTAGTGATGTGGAGCATCTTTTCATGTCCTTTTTAGCCATTTGTATTTCTTCTTTGGAAAAGTGTCTATTCAAAACTCTTGCCCATTTTTTAAATGGGTTATTCATCTTTTTATTTTTGAGATGTAGGATTTCTTTATATATGCTCAACATTAGGCCCTTTTTGGATAAATGGTTACCAGCCTTTTTTGCCCGTTGAATAGGCTAGGCTGCCTTTTCACTTTCTTGACATATTCCTTTGAAGCACAAAGTTTTCCATTTTGAGGAGGTCCCATTTATCTATTTTTTTTGTTTGTTTGTTTCTCATGCTTTGGGTGTAAACTTTATGAAAACATTTCCTGCTACAGGATTTCCTAGATGCTTCCCTATAGAGCTTTATGGTCTTGGCTCTTATGTTTAGCTCTTTGATCCATCTTGAGTTATTTTGAACCTATAATTATCACTCTACTTATTAAATATATGTACCAAAGACTTAAATCTTTGGTTGGTTCATATGCCAATTGAGTACTGAATCTCAGCAGTGTAGCAACACCTACTCTCCAGTTCAGCAGACTTGCCCAGGACAACTAAAGAAAGGATTATGATGGATAATGTCCATCTCCCAAAACAGAGAGTATCTACAATGGCAAGCAAGGCAGTTTCATCCATCTTCCCCATGGGATCTAAGCCTCCTCTCAATCAGAAAGAGTGGGCAGCACCTTTCTAAAATCCTCAAGATTGAGGAATGAGCAAACATAAGAGGGAATGCAACTATGGAGTAAAGTAGACTTATTTTTATTCTAGCAATGGTAGATCTTGTAACATTGATGTAAAGGCAGTGGTCACCACGGATTCTGAGGGGAGGGAGAGCAAACAATAGATGTAACATGGGGCATTTTTGAGACATTGGAATCCTTCTGCATGCTATTATAATGATGGATACTAGCCATATACATTTTGTCAAAGCCTATAAGATCGTGCGGTGCAAATGTAAAACATAGTGTAAACTATGTATGTGTTCATCAATTGTAACAAATGTACCCCACTAATGAAAGTTGTTAATGGGGAAAAGTGTGTGGGGGGGGAGAGGTGTATATGGGAATCCCCCTATATTTTTGATGTATCATTTATGCAACCCAAAGCTTCTTTAAAAATAAAATAAAATTTAAAGAATGAATATAAGAAGTGTAGTGTCAGATTTAGACACGACATGTTCATACAACTGTTCTTTTTCCAACTCCTGGCTCTAACCTTTTGCCTGTAGACTAACTTCTCAAACTCTGTGGGATCCTAATAGCTCAAATTTTATATTTTTCAAATATCAGACACCCCATAAAGGAGTTCCCTTCCAGATTTTCTCAACTGGGATTTAAATTTGAGAGATTTAAATCCTGATGCTTTAAGAAACACATTGTTTTAAGTAATCGAGGTATTATATGCACAGAATTAACTTTCTTCCTTAGTCTTGAATGGTACTAGTTGGGTACTATTCTTTGGCAGAATAAAGTAGTCACAGAAGTCATTTTCTATGCAGTAATTCAATGAGGAACACTATTTCAATGAGGCTGAGAAAGACTGGAGTTCTAAAATTATCTAGTTTTCACTCTTAGCCTTTCAAATGAGGTCAACTAATCTTTCCTGATTCAATCATTATGACCAGGAGGATAAACTATACTAATTGAAAAAAAAAAAAAAGACCTAACTCATAAATCCACATGGAAATCAGGGAAAGAGTCAATCTAGCTATTAGCAATTTTTAAAATTAAATTAAATTTATTTATTCGCCCCACCTTGCTGCTTGCTTGCTGTCTGCTCTCTGTGTCCATTCGCCAAGCGTTCTTCTGTGTCTTCTTGTCTCCCTTTGTTGAGTCATCTTGCTATGCCAGCTCTCTGCGGGCACAGGCTATTTTGCCTTCAAGAGGAGGCCCTGGGACATGAACCCAGGGCCTCCCATACGGTAGATGGAAGCCCAATCGATTCAGCCACATCGGCTTCCCTCAATCTAGCTATTATGTACAGACTGTGAATGGAGGGATAGGGATTCTGGGAAAGAAATTCAAGGCATGTTAACAAAAGAAGGGAAAGAGGTATTGGTGCTAAATAGAGCAATGAATGTTTACTACACTGTATTTAGACATACATACTTTCTTTTAGTGTATTTATTTGTAGGCTTTTTGGTTCTGCCAACTTTATTGCAATGTTGGTTAGGAATTGATTTCTAAAATCAAGAACTACTTTAAGCATGCCCACTGATGAGTTTTCCTTCCATGATTTTGATATTACATATTCCTAAAATAGAGCTTATGCTAGAAATGTTGGCAAAACATTGTCTTTAGTGATTTGAAACTATACAACATAATGAACATTAATTACACTAAGTAAATTATAATAAGAAATTACTTTAAAGCAATGCCAAAATTTTTAATTGGTAAATAATATGATGCATATTTTTACCTTGAGGACAGAGGCTAAGAATTTCATTTTTCCTTTTCACAAATTTCACTGCTTTCTTTTTTTCTTTTCTGTCCTTTTTTCCCCTCTGTTTCAACACTCTCACCTATTTCTTTTCCTTTTGTGTCAGATGCAATTTCTCAAGCTGAATAGAGATAAACTCTATTCATTTCCACATTGTCACTCCTGTTCAGTCTTGTTATAAAAGGAATGAGGGCATATTGTACAATGGAGCCTCACATGTACTGTAATACCAGAAAATGATTTCAATACACAGAAACAAACGTTAAGTACATTTAGACCTTAGATGACTGTTTAGTCTCACATGGGCACATACAGGATGTTCCCTACTCTGGAAAAAATGCAAAAAAGACTCTGCCAAATACTAAAAGACAGAATGAAAATTTAAAGAGAATCTATACCAAATATTCTTAACTAGCTAGGCAAGAAAGAGTGCTGGAATACTGCATTATTATTCCTGTGTAATTAAATGGGACTTAGCTGTGATGAACCACTTGATTCATTCAGCCATGTGTAATAGGTCAATTAAAATGCTTAACTTGGCACATTCTCAAAAGAGCTAATATTTAGTCAAATGTGGATCCTCATCCAATCAATTTAATACTATTGCATAAGTAAAACAAAAAAATAGGAAAAGGCATAGAGTAAACCATGGGGATTTAATGAATAGCAATTTCCATTATCTATTTGTATCTGGCCTAGAGAACAGAGCAGTTGACAGGTTTGCACACAGGCCATATTTTATGCTTTTTAAGCCAGACGCTAACATGCTATTAATTTTTTAAACAAACACTTCTTTTGCATCTGCTATATTCTAAGTACTGTCCTAGGTACTAATGTTCTCGTGAACAAATTCTCCCTACATTTCTGCTTTCCTGGTGCTGAGTTCTAGTTTGGTGGAGACAGAAAATAAAGCAAATAAGCCATGTAAATAGTTGTTAGATGGTGAAAAGTTCTCTGGAGAAAAATAAATCAGGAATGGGGGATTTAGATGGCAGGGCGTGGTGTTTCAATTTTAAATAGGGAGGCATGTAATACCTCATTGGGAAGGTGATATTTGAGAAAGATGTGAGAGAGGTCAGGGGTTAGCCATCATGACAGGTGGGAGAAGAGGTTTTGAGGAAGAGGGAATGACAAGTGCAAGTCCTTGAGGTGAGAACATCGCTGGTGTCGATAAGAAAGAGCAAGTATATAACTGAGGCTGGAGGGGAGTGAGCAAGGGGAGAGGACTAGGAGATGAGGGGAAGTGATACGGGCAACCAGATCACATAAGGCCTTGGAGATCAGAGTAGAGACCTGAGGGAGGGATGTTTCCATCAGAGGAGTAACACGATCATGTGATCTAATTATGCTTTTTTTTTTTCTGTTTTGCTTTGTTTTTTTCTCATTGTCTGCTCATGGTTTGTTTATGTTCTTTAGGAGGTACCGGGAATCAAACCCAGGACCTCCCATGTGGGAAACACGAACTCAACTGCTTGAGTTCTTCTGCTCCCCCTATGTTTTTCTTGAAGATTTATTTTATTTATATCTCCCCCCCCTTCTCCCAATTGTCTGCTGTCTATTTCCATTCACTATGTGTTCTTCTGAGTCTGCTTGTATTCTCATTAGATGGCTCTGGGTACTGATCCTGGGACCTTCCAGAGTGGGAGAGAGGTGATCGTTCTCTTGCGCCACCTCAGCTCTCCTGTTCTGCTATGTCTTCTTCTTTTTTTTTTTTTTTTATTTATTTTTTAACCCCTCTCCTCCCCCGGTTGTTTGTTCTCTGTGTCTATTTGCTGCGTCTTGTTTCTTTGTTCGCTTCTGTTGTTGTCAGCGGCACGGGAAGTGTGGGCGGCGCCATTCCTCGGCAAGCTGCACTTTCTTTCGCGCTGGGCGGCTCTCCTTATGGGGTGCACTCCTTGTGCGTGGGGCTCCCCTACATGGCGGACACCCCTGCATGGCAGGGCACTCCTAGCGCACATCAGCACAGCGCATGGGCCAGCTCCACACGGGTCAAGGAGGCCCGGGGTTTGAACCGTGGACCTCCCATGTGGTAGACGGATGCCGTAACCACTGGGCCAAGTCCATTTCCCTGCTATGTCTTCTTATTTTCTCTCCTCTGTGTCTCTTGTTGCATCATCTTGCTGTGCCAGCTCTCTGCGTCTCCCGGCACTCCTGCGCTGGGCAGGTTTCCCGTATGGGCCAGCACTCCACAAGGGCCAGCTTGCTGCATGGGCCAGCTTGCCTTCACCAGGAGGACCTAGGCATCGAACCCAATTGGTTGAGCCACATTTGATCCCCCCCATGTTTTAATAAGATTGCTCTGGCTGCCATTTGGAGATAGACTAGGAACAACAGCAGAGAAACAGGGAAAAGGCAAAGAAGAAACCATCAAAATGGAAAGATCAGCAAATATGCCTCAGCTTTTCAGTAAATCAAGCTAGAGACAATGGTGACTTGTAAGAAGGTAGTAGTAGGGAAGTCGCTGAGAGGTTGTCAATCTCTGGATATGTTTGGTGTAGAACCCAAAGAATTTGCTATTGGATTGGATGTGGGGAGTGAAAAAAAGTCAAGGTTAGCTACAAGAATTCTTGGCTGGAGCCATTGAAAATATAGTTACCATGCACATAAGTTTACAAGACTATAGAGGAATTGTTTGTGGTAAAGAAGACTGGAAGTCAGCCTTTGGCATTATAAGTTTGATAAGCCCATTTGACATCAAACAGAGAAGTTGCAAAAGTAGTTGTATATGTAATTCTGTTATTTTGGAAGAGATCTAGGCTGCAGATACAAAGTTTGGAGTAAGGAGCAGATTGTTTTTAAAGCTATGAAGCTGGATAATATCACCAAGGGAAAGAGTATATATAAAGAAAAGATACAGCTGAACTCTAAGCCACCCCAATATTATGTGGTCAGGGAGAAAAGGCATAACTACAAAGGAAAGGCAGGAGAGATCAGTGAGGGATCTGCAGAGTGCTGTTGAGAGTGGCAATCTGGAAAACAAGTGAAGAATGTTTCTAGAAAGAGGGAAAATACTGCTGATATATCATGTTATAATAGAGTTTGATACATATTGTCCTTTGGCATATAATGGAATTAGAAGAATATTAACTTGGAAATTAATTTGTGGTTGTGCTAAATATGAAACTCTGAACTGATTTCCTTTATGGCTGATGAAAAGGATTTTGAGATGGACTTTGGAGACTTTTTTTTTTAAATATAGACCCTACCAAATGGTCCTTAAAGAGATATAATGTCTGAATTATTAATACAATCCTCTAATCAAGGTCCAGCATGACCTCAAATGTTGAATGATTAAAAGAAAGGCCCATCTTATACACAACTTGATTGTAGTAAATTATGGGATTATTGTTTCCTGGGTAGTTTTAGTAATGGGATATATTGATCACTCTTGTAAAAAATAAAAGGATTTTGTTATAGTCTAAGATTTCCCCCTTTTTCTGCATAGGTAAAGTGGTATATAGCTGCTTACAAAAAATACCGCATTTCCTACCCAGGCTTGCAGTTAGGTATAATCTCATAATTGAGTTCTGCCAATGGGGCATAAGCAGAAACAGTGTTTGCATCTTCTGGAAAGCAAGTTTAAGGAGGAGTCATATCTCTTTCCCTTCCATGCAAAGCATAATGAATGGGGGGTGGGGGGGAAGCTGTTTTGGAGCATCAGGTAACCTTGAGAATGGAAGCCACTCATGACACAGAAACAGGAGGGAGGCAGAACCTTGAGGATTTTATGAATTATAGATGCCATGTGTAGATGGCCTATATCAGCACTAAGTCAGATTGAATTAGATCCATTCTGGAATGGCTTTCCAGTTGTCACCATGCATATGACCACATAATGTGTTTAGACAATACACAGTGATTTGATTCAAGGTGATAATAACTCTATTCTTTTCATGTTGGGATGTGTAAGGCCATAGTATTATCTACAGACTTACAACTTTCAAGGCTTTATTCATTTTCCATATTAACTATCAAAAAATACCATAGGCTCAAAGGGGTAGACTGTGGATATAAATGTCAATTGAAAGGAAACTAGAGTATAATCTATGGAACGTATAGCAGTGATTTTGGTGGTAGATTAAGATTGTGCATGTGGAGCAATTCAAAGGCGTTTTTAGGTCTCTGTGTATGCATCATTGTTTGTTTTATCTTTTATAGGGGGGCTTTCCCTTTCCCACAAATACCTAAAGGTTTTTTATTCTAAGTATTTTGCTTCATTGTTAAATGGTAGAGTCACCATCACCATCACATAAAATATTTAGTTATTTACAATGTAAGGATGACCAGAAGACAAGATAAATTACCCAGAATGTGGTGGCAGTATAGCAGTTTGATATGTTTATGAGTTCCAAAAATAGATATTGGGTTATGTTTGTAAACTGGTCCATTCCTCCAAGCATGTTAGATTATATTGGATTCACTTTTCCTTGATTAAATTATGATTAAGGTTTTGATTGGGCCACATCAGTAAAACTTTGAGTCCCTGCCTGCTTGTGGGGTAGGAACTCACAGAGAAAACTACACAGCAGAGCAGAGGTTGGGATTTTGATCCTGGAGCCTGGGAAGTAAATGCATAGAGAAGTAGATACATGAGGAAGGAGAGAAGCCTCACCTGGACACAGCAGAGGCCTCAGGAAGAGAGATGAGCCATTTACCTGATAGTCTACAGCTGGCCTTGTGGAGAGAGCACAGCAGCTGAGCCCAGAGAGAAACAAGCCCTGGGAAGAGAGGAACCCAGGAAGCCTGAACCCTTGCAGATGTCGGCAGCCATCTTGCTCCAACAGGGGGTAACAGACTTTGGTGAGGGAAGTAACTTAGGCTTTATGGCCTGGTAACTCTAAGCTTCCACCCCAAATAAATACCCTTTATAAAAGCCAGCAGATTTCTGTTATTTTGTATCAGCACCCCTTTGGCTAACTAATACAGGCAGTTTGAGATTATTTAAGAATCCCTAAAAGAGAGATTACGTTTGTAAACTAATCTATTTCCTTGGGTGTGATACCCTTTGATTGTTTTAGATTTAGTTGAGATGTCTTTGATTAAATTATGTTAAGATTAGAGCTTTTGTATACCACATCAGTAGGGCCTGACTCTGGTTGAGTCCCATCCCCGTGGTGAGCTGATATAAGTGGACACTCTCTCAAGAAGGCACAGAGGAAGATATGGGAAAAGAGAGAGCTCCATAGACACAGAAGAGGAGAGAACGTGGTAATTTTGGTCCTGCCATGTGACAGAAAGGAGAAGGCTCAAATACCTAAAGCCTGGGAAGAGAGACAAGCCTAGCCAAGCCAAGATTGGAAGAACCGGGGCCCACTGACTGAGCCTTAAGAGGAAGAAGGAAGGCAAGACCAGGCAGAGATTGCCTACCATGTTGCTTCAACACGGGGCAACAAAGTTTGGTGAGAAAGCCTAGAGTTGACTCTTTAGGGCCTTGTAATTGTAAATTTTTACCCTAAATACCCCTTTATAAATGTCAACAGATTTCTGATACTTTGCATCAGCACCCCTTTGGCTGACTGATACACAAACAAGGCACTTAGCAAAACCATAGCATTTCCAAAGTTTTCTCCCTTTCCTTTGTCCTGTCTCCCCCTGCCAAGTTATGTCCTCCCTGCTTCTGAAACTATTGTCCTCCACTCTTAATCCTTTGGTTGGCTAACTCATTTCATAATGACTTAGCATCATATCCCTTCTCTTTGAAAGGATATCAGTGTAACCTGAAAATTTATGGAAAATACATGGCGTGATAGTGGTCAGGAACTGACTCACAGCCGGTCCCTGCTGGAGTGGAAAACCTGCACTTCATCCAGTTTTGCCAGCTCAGGCCTCCCACTATCCACCTGACTGTCACACCATCTCTAGGTCAGGCTCCAAAGTGATTCTCAGTTGATCTCCAGAAGAGTCCTGTGGCATGACCACAGCAGGTTAAAAGCTTTTCCCATCTTAGAGGTGGGGATGCATGGGCTCAGAAGTTGACAGTGACTTACAGCATCAACTACCCATTGATGACTTGATCCCAGGAATTCAGAACCCTTATCCTCTATTGTTCTCTTCTCAGAGCTGTGCCTTAACAAGTGTTCATTCATTCACTCATTCTACTCATCTTCCAAGCGCCTCTTCTGTGCCTGCGCAGGTGTGATACAAAAGGAGGAAGATGAAGTATAAATAGGTGGAGATGACCTTGTGTAAACCATTTTATGAGGCCATAAGAAGCCCTGGTGTGTGTGTGTGTGGGGGGGGGATTAGGCCCAATGAGTATACCCAGCTGAATGGATTGGCAGAGGGGGGCAGTCAGGGAGCCCCCCACTTCCCGCCAAAAAGGGCATGTAGAAATTTTACACAAATGTTGTTGTTAGCAATCTCTCTCTTCCATATCCAGATAGGATTTTCAGGAGAAAACAAAATGCAATTAGATTGTACCAAAACCAATTATTTTACTTCACTCCTTAGTAATGGGACTTTTGACCATTTCATCAATTGAAATCTCACCTTAAACAAATCTTACCTCCTGACTAAGATGTTTAATTAAACTGATATCCAGACAAACCTGCTGGAAATTTGTGGTCATGCTCATTATTATATTTCCATTCTATGTCAAAGTTCTGTTTCAATTAAACTTAACATTTCAAATTATTGCATGGCTCCTAATCATTTTAATGTACACTTTGATTATGTAACACGGTAGGCTAGGCAGTCAATGCTTATTCTCAGTATCTTTTAGGAATTATTTTAATCTGTAAGCATACACATGAATAAATTTGATGTAATTCTATGAACAGGATGTAGCAAATAGTTTTTCTATTCATTCAAGAAGGATTTATTGGATGCCTACGGTGTACCAGGCCCTCTGCTAATCACTGCAGTTAACAAGAAACACGTAGTTATCATTTTCCTGAGGTGTATAGCGTGAAGTTTAGAGACAATTTAGTTCAATTATTCATTTTTATGGGTGAAGAATATGAAGCTGAGGGAAGTTAAATGACTTTCTCAGCATCATGCAGTTAGAATTTAAACCAGGACCAAAATTCCTGGCTGGCTGTCCAGTGTGCTTTTCACTTTGATAACATTCTTACTCCCCTGTCCAGTGAGCGGAGTATAAGAAAAAAATTTCTATGTGCTCAATCCATTTTCATCCTTTCATGAAATTTCAAATCGTTTTTTTGGTAACCTTTTATTCTGCTTAGTCTAAATTTGAATCTTTTCATTATCAGGTAGTAATAGAGAGGCTCTTCTTAAAGAGCTGGTAATCACTTCTTGATTGACTATGGACCAAAATTAAATTCCCTTGCTAAGCAAGCTCATTTGGCCTTATAGACAGAGATTTTTCAATAATCTAAGACCATAATACCTGTTGTAAAGTTGTACTATTTTCTCTATTATTACTAACTACTTCAGCATATTGCAGTGAGCTCTCAGGAAAAAATGGAATTTTAAAAACCTTTTTAAATATCAGGAAGTTCTTTGAGAGACCAAGGCATATTTGATGAAAGGTTTTCAGTAAACTTTTTTTTTCCTTGACTGGTCCAGATTTAAATAGTTTAAAATCAATTCCTCTGGAGCCACTTGTCATTTCTTGTCTTCATTTTAGCAATATGGCTGAACTCGTGTCAGACTTTACTTTTGCCCAGTTTGATAAAAAAAGAGAATTGGTTATCAGTTCTTGGCCTTCCTTCTATTGCTATATAAAAATAAACTGTTTTTTTTCCACATTTAGGAAAAACTATCTCCAAGAGAGGTTGGCCAGAGTTTTGAGGATAAGGTAAGAAAATGTCATTGCTATGTTTAAGGAATTTAGGAAATTTAAGTTTTTATGAAATAAACTATTTTGAAAGAAGCTCAGAGGAGCATAAGGCTCCAAATTTGCATTCATGCTGAGATTTCATGCTGCATTTTTATATGTTATGGACATAAAAACTCTGTGCAGTAGAGGGTCTGTGAGATGCCACAAGGGTCCTCGAGATTAGAACCATAGGGAGGAGGAGGGAAAAAGTTCAACGGCCAGTCCCATACCCAGTAACATGAAGGTCCTCATATTCCAAATCTTATATCTATATGTAGAGGGCAATAATATTGAAGGGGCTTCATGCAAAAGCCACAAAGATCCTTAGATCTAAAGCAGGGCTAGGTTAACAATCATGTCTCAGAACTTCGGCTCTGCATACAGTCAAACCTTGGATGCTACTGGGAATTGAGTCATGTCCCCCACAAAAAGACATGTTCGTGTACAATCTGTGTTCCTGTGGGTATGAACCCATTTGTAAATAGGATCTTTGAAGATGTTGTTACTAATTAATGTGTGGACTCACCTGTGAATAGGATCTTTAAAGATCCAATTTATATGAGCCCAAACTGAACCAGGGTGGGCCTTAATGCATATGACTAAAGTCCTTATAAGGAGAGAAAATCTAGTTAGAGACACAGATTACTGAGTAAAAGAGAAGCCAGAAGGGGAAGCCATGTACTGGAGGTAGAGCTGCAAACTAAGGAACCCCATAGACTGCGGCCAGCCAGTGCCAGAACACTACAGACTCTAGGAGAAAGCAGGGCCTGTCAAGACCTCGGTTTTGGACTTTTAGCCTCTGAAACCATGAAAAAATAAATTCCTGCTGTAAAGCCAACACATTGTGATAGTTGACATAGTAGCCCTGGTAAATGGAGATAAGCGTCTATGAAGTCTCACTTTCCATAGCCCTTTTCTGACTATTAGAAACACAGGCTTCAGAATAACTCTACTGCATCAACCAATCAACCCTAATCGTAATCCAAGATGTTACTTTGTAGACTAGAAGACATGACCTTGAACTTTCAGTCCAAAGAGTAGGCCCCAAATGGGTTTCCAACTATGGAGCCTTGATTCAGGTCTTGAAAGTGGTGTGACTGGGCACCTGGCCTGGCTCAAGGCTTCGCTCTCTTCATGAAGGTAGAAATCTGGGCCCTGCTTTCCTCCATGCTCTCTCTTCCCAGCCCTTTGCTCCTCACATTCTGTTCTCCCAGCTGATTGAGCAACTTGCATCTCTCCAAAAAGTCTGCATGAGATCTTTCTCCATGATTACTTTTATAAGTTTCCTCTGTCTGGAGAACTCTATCTCCATGTCCCCCAGTAATCACACCCTTGTTCCATCTCTTTTTCCAAATAATGCATATTTATGCCTCAAATCTCAGTATAGATTTCTCTGTAAAATGTCTCTTCTCTGTAAAAATGTCCCCTAAATCCCCAGCCTATTTGAGGTCTCTTCAGTATTCTCCTGTAACAGTGTTACCATTGTATGAGCAATTGTTGAAGTAGCTTATCAGATTTTCCTCCACCAGGGCTCTAAGCTGAATGCAGGTGTCATGACATATTTGCCATTGAAGTCCCTGAATTAACACATTGTAGGTGCCCACTACCTACTTGGTGAGTGGTATCAGAGCTTAGAAAAGCTCCTTAGAAGAAACTTAAGGGCAGCTCCATTCCTTCCTTTCTTTATTTTTGAGTAATATTTATTGGTGTCTTCTACATGCAAAGAACTGTTCTGGGAACTGGGTCTACAACAAAAGTAAAAGGGAAATTCACACAGAAAGACCTAAACCACACTGCATTCCTGGTATGTACAGTCTTGTTTTCTAAATGCATGAACAGAGAAAACTCAGATTGAATTAATCATTCCATAGTTTAAGGCAGTATTAAGAAAAAAACATTCAGCAAGAGCTCAGGTATCCTGAAGGCAGAAAGGGTCCTGTAAAGTATCTTTTTAAATGGTAACCTTTAGCATTAACAAAATTATCAAGGTTATCTTTCATTTCCACTGAAATGATATATGGTAAATTTTATCCAATTTTTAAAAATTGCAATTTTCCTAGAAAGAATAAAATTGAAGACATAGATGACGTTGAGTGTAAGACAGGACTATATTTTTGTATGTTTTGACTTAACACACTCAGGTATAAAATATTTTAGTAGGAAGAAGTGGTAGTGTTATTAATAAAATCATAAAACAATTATTTTTAACTCTTGTAACTCTGGCATCCAGGATTCCTTTAGACATACCCAAAATTTCTTTGGAAATTTTCACAGAAATTTGCATCATGATTTAGAAATTTCTATAGACTGAGAAAACATGCATATGAAACAAATGCACTTAGGATGGTCTTCCAGAAAGAAACAGCCATTAACTTTTTCCAGAAAAGCGAGACAAGAAGAATTTAGTGTCATCATTTAATTTTCATCAGATTAAAATCCATTTTTTTTAACTTTTGATGTATGAACCTCCTTTAAATTTAATATACTGAGCACTTCACTAGAATAAATTGCTAGGTGTACTTATACCGAATAGTATAGCTATTATTTAAAGGAGTAGTTACATACTTTTAGCTAGATTCTCCAAAGCAGGGTTCTTAACCAGGTGTCCACTGGCCCCAAAGGGGTCTATGGAAAGATTTCAGGGGATCTGTGAGCTTAAATTGAAATAAAAATCAATATATCTTTGTTTTCTCTGACCTCTAACTGAAGTCTAGCATTTTCTTCACTTTTGAATATATGGAATAAATTACAGTAGTATTCATTTCATGTCACATTACAGTTGTTGTGTATCTCAAAAAAGTCACTTATGCTCATCCATACTTTGAAATTACAGTAGTTGTTAGACCTGATGCTAGTTGACTGTCATAAAACTATCAGCCTCTACATTATGAGAAAAGGTCCATGGTTTCCATCTGACTGGCAAAGGGGTCTGTGGAACAAAATAGGTTAAGAACCCCTGCACTAAAGTTTTCTTTGTTTATATTCAACATTATTTTTTTCTTCTTTAAAAATGTTTTTCCTTCAGTAGCCTACTATCGACTTGCTTTCTGCTCTTGAATTGGAGGGTTTGGCCACTGGGAGGATCAAGAAATTTTCTGAACAAGTACGAGGGACTTTAATTTGAAATGTTTACAGCAGAGGTTTTAGATTTTAAAAGTCTCCCCAATTTTTCCCTGTTCAGTGACAACATGCTGAAGAGGTTAAGAGATTAATAGCAGATGAGTCACATTTTAAATATATTCTAACAAACTGTATTTAAGCTTGTATCTGGTTCTGTAACATGTTTAAAGGTATTTCATTTCTCTGAGGCTTTATTAAAAGTCATAAGGACAAATGTTACAATTTTTTTTTAAGTCCTACAGCTTTCTCTTATAGCCTACCCACAGTGGGTGGCAGAGCGTATTGAGGGTAGATTAAGAAAGAAATAAGATTATATGGCATTTTTAAAAATCGGTAGAAGATTAAACGGGATACATTTTGTGGATTTTCCTTTTAAAAACATCTTCACAAAGGAGTTTTGTTCAGTTACTTCTAAAATTCTAAAATAGTGCCTGCACAACCATCACAGTGATAGTGCTTTTTGATTTAATAGCAGTTTTGTCTGACAAGATTGAAGGACTTTTGAGATGATTAATTTATACCCTTTTATCCATATGATTAAGAGAGAGAATTAATGGAAGCATGAATCTTGAATACAGATTTTTGCTCCCAATCTTATGTTTCTATTATATTCTGAATTATTATTTTTTAAAATCAAACTCTACCTGTCCCCAAGAAAGAATACTTTGTCCTTTAAGTATGCTGAAGTCTATAACACTTTAAATTATAGTAATTCATAATGACTTCTTACACTGTCTGGCAGTAAGTATCTATTTTAATTATTTGAAAACTTGCCACTCCTCTTGACTCCCTTGCTCCCTCTACACCTGTTTCCCTCATTTTTCCATTTGTTTCAAGGTCACTTTCGCGGTGTCTTTGTTCTGATGTGAGATCTAGCCTCCCGTCACGACTCTCTTCACCCATCAATATCTCCTCCGATTTTCAAAACCCTTTCCTCAGGAGGGTAGCCCTGTCTTTCTCATTTAACCCACCCTGCCAATTAGGCAGAGAAAGGTATCGAACATTTGCTCGTCAGAGTAAACCACTAGCAGGATTACAAAACATTGCAGCAACAAAACAAACATTTATTCTCAAATGTGTTTTTCCTCTTCTGCCCTTCATGTTCACACAAGCCTACACCAAAGGGCTATCATAGTGCCTAAGTAAGTGAATAAGTAGATCCCAACCCAGTTGGAGTCTCACAAGCAGCATGCCACCTAGTTATGAAACGGAGCCATTAGGTATAAGTCAAGTCACATTCAGCTCCCTATGCCCTGGACTACTGTATGCTCCAAGGATCAGATCAGGACCTCAGCAGCCCTTTTGGTACATTTGTATACTACACAGAGACACAAACGAGGGGGCAAGTGAGGGCTAATATCCAGGTGAATCTCCACTTAGCCAACTCTGCTTTTGGGAAACAACACCCTTTTTCTTTGCACAGGCACTCTCTGCCCCTTAAGTGTTTTGCTCATGGGTTGCTTTTCTGGTGTGTCTGGGAGTGGGTATAGCTCAGTGGTTGAGCACCTGCTTCACATGTACAAGGTCCTAGCTTCAATCCCAGGTCTCTGTGAAAAATAAACAAACAAAAACTCAAACTACCTGGTGTGTCCGGAGGACACGGATGTGGGGGAGGGAGGTAGAAAGGAGAGGAGGGGTAAGGAATGTGGGGGGTTGCCTCTTCCAAACTGACAACTCCTGAGGAGGTACCTTATCTAACTTGCACAAATGTAAATTATGTACTATATACATCCTGAATTAGAATTCTTATCTTAACAGGTTTTTGTCCTTGCTATGGTAATCATTTTTAAAAGGTGAGTGAGGTCAGGATGATAAATTAAACGGATGTGCTTAATTCTACCTGTTCCCAAATTCTTCTTGAAAATCATTTTTAAAAAATGAAATAGGATGAGTGTGTCATTTCTGAGAAAACAGTAATAGTGTGATTCACTCTCAGAGACCTGGAAGTATTTCATTATGAAATACTGTGGTGTAGATGAGACCAGCTGGAGAAAAAGAGTGGCCAGCCAACATTTGATCATATAAGATAAAGCCCACCTAGGAACGAGGTGGGGAGAGTCTTTCACTAGAGATCTCAGCACCACCAGTTCCAGAGTGGTGGGCTTCCAGCCAAGCCGGCGGTGCTAGTCAGAGAAGCGGGACACCCCCCAGCTTTTTTTCTGCTTCTTGATCCTACCTATGGACTCCGCAGGTTTTACTGGCTGGAGAGCACCCGGCTCATCCTCAATGCTGCTGATTTTCCACTCACCCAACTTACAGGAAGTCCTGATTCAGGCAAGAATCTTCCTCTCCAAGTAATTCTGATAATCTCAGAGCTGTCTATTGGTGCAATGTATTGTTAGGCCATAGAGATTTTGAGTGTTAGGTCACTTTACCTCATTGAAGTAAAGGAATTGGGATGAAGGGGGTGTTTCATTTTATTAATAATCAGAGATATCGGCTGCATGTCTGAAACTGCTCTGTGTTAAAGTGCAGGGGTATGAGCAACCTTTTGTTGATTGCTGGCAGTGGGGTGAAAGTCCCAGAGAATGCTCTCATATCTCATCACTCATAGTGAAGGTATGTTGATAGATATTACCGAAGTTGATGAATGAAGAAGTAGAACTTTAAGCGTATGATAGAAAACTAGCAATAGAGCCAGTGGAACTGTCTGAAGTATCATACTAAACATGCACAAATAATCACACAGAAAGCATAACAAAAAGCTTTATTAAAGGAGAGAAAATAGAGGATTAGAAAGAGAAATCATGACAATAAAGAACAGAATATACAAGAATGTATTTCAGTATTTGCAAATGGAATATATGCATATGTTTATTAAAATAATCAGATTGTGTCAGAAGTCAAAACCCAACTATAGGCCATATATATATTAGATATAACCAAAATAAAGTTTCAGACACCTTAAAAGTCAAAAGCAAAAGTAATGGCAAAGACATACTATAATACAATAATAAAAAAGACATACAATAATAAAATATGAGTTGCATTATTTAAAATATTAGAAAATGTTGGCTCTAAATTTTTCAATGACAGAGGGAAAGGAACTTATAAAAGATTAAAGCCCACATTGAGTTACTTAATTTTTTTTTGCACCAAGTATTAAAGCATAGTATTAAAATAAAGGAAAAGGATAGGAAATATGACAAAATAGAAATGTCAGAAACATAAATAAATCAGTGAATGAATGTTGTTATGATAAAAGTGGCATTTTATTTATTTTTTTATTTTATTTTATTTGTTCATTTTTAAAAAATATTGCATTAAAAAAAAAGGGGTCCCCATTCACCCCCACAGTAACACTCTCCCCCATCATCATGACACATCCATTGCGTCTGGTGAGTACATCACCGGGCATCACTGCACCCCATGTCCTGTGTTCCACACCATAGCCCACACTCTCCCACGTTCCATCCAGTGGGCCATGGGAGGACATACAATGTCTGGCCATGCAGCACCACTCAGGACAACTCCAAGTCCCGAAAATGCCTCCACATCTCTTCTCTTCCTCCCATTCCCCATACCCAGCAGCCACCATGGCCAAAAAAGTGGCATTTTAAATCAGAAAACAATTATTTGACTTAAATGGTTTGGAAACAAATGATTAATCATTTGAAAATACAAAGTTAGTGCTCTATCTTGCACTGTACCCAATTAAATCCAATGGATTCAAACTTCAACTATAAAAGTATATAATAAAAGTACTAGAAGAATAGCCAAGTATTATGGGTTCTAAGTGACTTATGTGTATTAAGTCACTAAGAACTTAAATAAATTACTCAAATAATGTACCTAATACATGGCAGAACTGGAATTGGAACCCAGATAAACTGTCTCCAGTGCCAATGCTTTTAAAGAATACTATGGGGGTAAAAACACAGGCAAAGAAATAATATTTAGCCCTAGGATGGGAGTGCATTTTAAGAGTAACACCGAAGTTGAACTTTAAAAAGCAAACTTGATGGATTTGGCTCCATGAAAATTACAAACCTTTCTATGTGAAAAAAAATACCATAATAAAATTGAAAGTCAATTTATAAACTGAGGAAATAGTTGCACAAGATTTATGATATACAGATTTGTGATATCCTTAGTATATTAAAATGTCTTACATCAATAAGAAAACAAACGTGAACTCCTCCATAAGAAAATGGGTAAAGAACACTCAAGAAAATATACAAATGATTAATAACTTTGGTAATCATAAAATTAATTGCCAACCTGTCAGTAAAAATGATCTTGTGGGAGACTATTCATTTGTAAGGAAAGATGAACAGCAACTGTAAAAAGAAAAATGGCTGATAAGAGACAAATTATGGTCTTATTTCTGCATTATTTTCCATGACATATTCTATGACATATACATAGAATAATTAATATATACTTGTTTGTGAGCTATATACTTCTCTTTCTATAGAAGATACTGTTTCCTAGTAGGTTCTTTTATACTGCCGAATTGAGTAAGGGGTGGAGGGGATATTTCAAGAGCAAGAGGGAAACTAAATAGAAAGGGAGGGTGATAGCTGCTATGGGTTTCCTACTCAAAAATACGCCTTGCCTTCCTTCTAAACAAACCAAAATTTGTCCAGTACTACATGGGCTTCTCCCTTTCCCCATGGGATGAGTCTTATGATTAGGCCAGATCAATATCCTAATGAATGAGGCATTAAAATATCAATGGGTATTTCTGGGAACATATTCTTCTTTTCTAAAAAGGGACTTGAATCAGGGGTGTCCCCTTCCTCTCTTTTGATATGTTAGCTTAACAACATGGTATTTGGAATTGTCGCAACCATTGTATCACCATGCAAAGAAAACTGAAAGAACTACAGGACAGCCAACCCAAAGGCATCACATGGTTCCGCAGCTGAATAACTGCTCTGGACTCACCTTGCCTCAACTGTTCTTTAAGGGATGATGAACTTCTTTTTCTCCATGTGACTTTTTGTTTGTTTGTTTATTAGGAGATACTGGGGATTGAACCTAGGACCTCATACATGGGAAGCAGGCACTCAAGCTCTGAGCTACATCCACTTCCCCATCTATGTGACTTTTGTTTGAATAGTTATACATTTTCTTACAGCTGAAAGCACCCTAACTGATAAAGGCAAGGAAATAATTGTGAAAAGAATAATTTAGAATTTGGCAGAAAGAAGAGAGAATCAGAAGTGCAGATTTGAGATTAAGGTTGTTATATATAAAGTGGAATTAATAAAATTTTACTTTTAGGATTGGTGTGAGAATTAAATTGGATTGTTGTGACAGTTAAAGGAAATATTCCATTTAGAAAGTATTTGGGACATTGTAAGTATGCATTGCAAATATTATTAACGTGATTACTGCTAGTATTATAATTATCATTTCACAAAGAGAACCCACAGGCTATGCAATAAAAGTTGGTTTTTCTGGAGCATTGGGGAAAGTGGTTTAACATCCTCTAGTAGAATGGAGTTGACTCTGAACCTAAAGGAAGTAGGTCAGCTTCCTACAATTAGCTGAAACATGGGTTTGACTGGAATGGTGACTAGGGTTTCAAGGACCATTTGAAACTTTAGTTTTCCTGTAGAATACTTTTTTTTTTTTTTTTTTTTGAGGCAGGAAGCCACTTGCCTGGCCAAGACCACACAAGATGGAGGCAGGACACCTATCTTCTGTAGTATACTTTTGTATTAATATAATTATGTTGCTATTTTCTCAAAGCTGCCTTTGAATTTTTATTTTGGAATTGCAATACATCTGTAGGTCCAATTGATTATGAATAATAATACAGCATGAAATTTGGATGATGATATTAATTTTTGGAAGGGGTTAACCTCAAGTCTTATAAAAAGGTGGGTGATCAGATTAGGTTACATCACTTTTGATCAAAAGTAAGGTTGACTCTGAAGGAAGCCTAATACTGGTGGATATTTACACTGATAACTGTGGTGTTTTGAAAAATGGTAGCATCATTGGAATTCACTTATAGCTTTCCAAGGTGACAACTTTGAAGACCAGTATTTCATGGATATGTTAAGTTCTAGGATGTTAAGTGTAAATAAATCATAATACTTTATAGTTCTCTTTCTTTCTCACACACATATATTCATAGAAATACACACTGTGGGTATTATGCTTGAGTCATAAAACATTCAACTTAAATTTCACAATGATTGAAAGACCTTATTTACAAAGATTTTAAGTGATTTTGAGAGGAAAGTGAGTCATACTCATTTGTTACTGAGAGGCAAGAATAAGGTTATATTTTGAGACATTTCTGAGACCGGGTAAGTAGTTGCTTAAATCATGATGCATTAAAATAGCCACAAAAGCATATTTTATGGTATTTATTTAGAAATTGAGTGTGCATGCCCTCTCAAGGTTGAGGTGAGGCAAAGATGATTTGTGTATTTAATTTACGATCTAGCCAGAGTACCAAGGCACTGTGATTATTGGTGCTACAGACACACATAATAGATAGGGAAATGAATGTTCTATAGATTTTCCTAGAAAAGGAGAGCAAATTTTCAGAAAAATACAAATACAGTGTCCTTTATCACATGGTAAGCGATCATATTCTCTATTTATTATAGGTGCCCAGAATTGTATGCAAAGTAAAAAACAAAGTTCTTATTAACTAATGTTATATCTTTAATAAGCAGTGTCCAAAGGTTTCATTAGTCACAAACTTTTACAATGAGCTCATTGGTTAAATATATTCTGCTTTTATCTTTATCCCCAATATTAAAGTTACATTAAATGGCAGATAAATAACAATATGGATTATTGATTGTATACATAAAAGTAACGAATATGTATTCTGAGCTGAGAATGACTGCTTGGTGAATCAGTGAATGATATGGCTACCCCTGTTAAAAATATAAGAGCTGAGGAAAGTCCTGGGAGGTCCATGGTAATATCAGTCTTCTAGTGTTTATGTTTTATATGTTTATTGAAAGGATGTGAGCATTGTAATTGTTCTTTATTAATTCTGATGCTCAGCTATTTAATCCCCATTGTAATATACTCCTATGACAGAGGTTATTTATTCCCACAGTAGAAATGCTGCAATGTGAGTGAGTGGTTTGTAATTTCTATAATTCTCTTTTTCACTATAACCTATTAGGTCCCTATTCCAATATCTCCTTCTGACTCCTTTGACATTGGAAAAATTACTTTATACTCTTCTCCAACCTTGCTTTCCCTCATCTGTAGAATGTGAATACGTAGCTCTACTTATCTCTATGGGAAATGTGTTATATTAAAGGCCTATTAACCTCTTGAAATATAAAATTGTAGTCTTGGTGGAGTTTGTTTTACTATAGCACTTGGTATCAAATCTTCTTTAGAAATCTTTATAAATGTCTTTTTCTATAAATGTGCTTTTCAAGGACAATGAGAATTTGTTAGCTCTGCTACAAAAGAAGGAACTGCCTTTATTCTAACAACTGAACCTAAGCAGGTTCCTGCCAAGTGATGACAAAAATGTTTTTAGATCTTTAAAAGGAAATGAAAATTGCTTAATCATGTATAGAGAAGGTGCTAAATATAATGTAACTATTATGGAAATATATAACCTATGTGATCAATATTGTGTTTCAGTTCATTTTAAATGTTGCTTAACCTGGAAAATTTATATAAGTTAGTAACATCTGCATTTCTAGGGAAACAGCTATAAGAAATGACTTAGAGATCAGAAATAGCATTTTATAAATTACATCATAAAAAATATTGAGTGATTCCTAATTATTTTTTATACCTTTACCAATTTAATTCTTATTTAAGAAACCAGTAAGGAAGTGTTTGTTTTACAAATGAGTAATTAATAAAATGTGTTTTAGGGATTGTATTAGTCAGCTAAAGGGGTGCTGATGCAAAATACCAGAAATTGGTTGGTTTTTATCAACGGTATTTATTTGGGGTAGGAGCTTACAGATACCAGGCCATGAAGCATAAGTTACTTCCCTCCCCAAAGTCTATTTTCACATGTTGGAGCAAGATGGCTGCTGACATCTGTGAGGGTTCAGGCTTCCTGGGTTCCTCTGGGCTCAGTGCCTCTGTTTTCTCCACAGCATCAGCTGTAGTCCATAAGGCTCCCTAGGCTTTGCCTCTCTCCACAAGTTCAGCTTTAGACTATCAGGCAAACAACTCTGTCTCTCTCCCTGGGACTCCAGCTTAAGACTTCAGCATCAAACTCCAACATCAAAACTCCAACATTAAGGACCCTCAACCCTGTCCTTTGCCATGCCTTTTATCTGCGAGTCGCCACCCACTAAGGGATGTGGACTCAGTGCCCTAATGATGTGGCCCAATCAAAGCCCTAATCATAACTCATTCATGCACAGGTATGGACCAGATTATAAACATAATCCAATATCTATTTTTGAAATTCATAACCATATTAAACTGCTGCAGGGATGGTGCACTACACAGGTCAAGAAACAGATTGGCTTAAATACAAAATCTTCTGACAATCTTACGCAGAAGTCATTTAGGAAAGCTCTTTCCCATAGTATGTCCAAGACTTTCTTAATCATGAAAATCTTATCCCTTCTCAAGTAATGATATTGTAAAGTGGTTGAGTTGGGGAGCTGGTTAGAAGAGTGGAGGAAGAAAATAAGATATATAACTTATTCCTGACTCTGTTGGTTTTTTGAATGCATTATTCTTAAGGATCCCAAAGGTAAATGCAAAAGAGAAGAACTTAGTATAATTGCTTAAATTCTTTTTGAAGGTTTTTATTAGGATCCAAGGAGTAATTCATTCATGAAACATAACCTCAGAAGGGAGCCTATTGGGAGCAGATGTGGCTTAAGCACTGTGCTTCCCACATGGAAGGTCCCAGTTTGGTTCCCTGTGCCTCCTAAAAACAAGCAAACAAAAAACAACAAACAAACAAATGAAAAAACCAATTCAGAGGGGCCAATGTGGCTCAGTGGTTGAGTGCTGGCTTCCCACACATGAGGCCCCGGGTTTAATCCCTGGGTCCTAGTACCTCAAAAACAATAACAGCAGAACAAAACAAAACAAACAACAAAACACACACACAAGAAAGGATCCTATTGTTGTTCAGCATTTGTCTTAAGCTGGTCACATGGTCACTCCCTCCCTTGCAAGAAGATTTTATCTTCCCACTTAGTGCACTGACCTGCTTGCCTCTCTATGAAGGAGGATACTTCTCTAACCCTTATATCCCAATGGAACATGAGCAAATGCGACATATGCCATGTCCAAGCCAAAGCTTTAGATGGGATCCCATGGCTCATCACAGCCTCTTGTGTCTGTTCTCTGCTATAAAAACAGCCAGTCCCAGAGAACATTTAGCCTGAGTCCAGGAAGGCAAAGACATACAGCAGAGCCAAGCAGAGCTAAGCAGTGTCATGAGAGCCATAGTCAAATTACAGTTTACATAAGATATGAGAAAAATAAATACTTTCCGATGTAATCCACTGAATTATGGGGGCTATTTGTGACAGCAGCAAAAATATCCAATTTAGAAAATTATTGTAAAAACAAAAATACTTAATACATGTGTTATGGGTTGAATCATGTCCCCCATAAAGTCAAGTTGAAGTCCTAACTCACAGTCCTGAGGTTGTAAAACCATATGTAAGTAATATCTTTGGAGATGTTATAATTTAAGGTGAGGCCAAACTGAATCAGGGTATAACTTAATTCAGTATGACTGGCATCCTTACAAAGAGGAAATTTGGACACTGGTGAAAGACAGGAGGGCACAGATGGCTGTGTGATGGATGGAGAGATCAAGTTCTCTAGGCAAGCCACCATCAGAACACCACAGACTTCAGAGAAAGCCTGAGCCTCTTGACACCCTAATTTTGGATTGTGTCTTTCAAAACAGAGAAAATTAATTCCTGATGTCTAAGCCAACTAGACTGTGGTGTTTATTATAGCAGCCCTGGGAAACTAAAGCAATATGTGACAAAGATTTTTCTGGACCCTAGCAGTGACAACTTACTTGGTAATATATTTGCTTGAGATAGATTGCAAGGCAGTTATTGTATTATTAAGGATTATGGCTTTGGGCAAAAGGTTTTCAAATGAACACATCACTAGCATCAGTATGTCATTATTAGATATATCTAAGAAGGCACTTAAGAAAGCTGAGGTTAGAAGAGAATTGGTATGTTTGAAAGCAGGGATGAAAGGAAAATTGAGAACCTAGCTATTCTGGAGCCGGCAGAATTGGAAATGTGACAGTTTCTTAATTCCAATCAGTAAAACATAAAACTAAGGAATTGTTTGAACTGTAGTCTCAGGGTAAATATGTAAGATTTCTGAATGGATTAATATGGACTTTCAGTGGGATAAAATGGATCAGGGAAAAGAAAAGGGCATAATTCCACAAAATTCTGATGGGTTCCGAGTACCTGAAATTAAGTCAAGAGAAAGGAATTGTTACAAAGGAATTATCAGAGTGGTAACTGCATATGTAGTTGACAACAATACATTTTTTAAAATCTCTAATTTTTTGATGTACTTGAATTAGCACAAGTAATAAGAGTCTTGGAACTGAGAAACGGATTGTTGAAGACATTAGTAAACCCTTGGACCCCCAACTTTGACTGACCGAATACAGGCTGACAAAGCTTTTCCATCCCCAGGAAAAATAAAAAGCCTGGAGAAGTGATTGCAATTCTGAAATCCTCCTGGGAAATTACTGTGAGAACACTTATTCTGGTATATGCAAGGATTTTTTATTGGCCTCTATTGTGTTCCATGACTTTTGGCTCCAGGCTCTGGGAAGTTCTTCATTTTCTAATATCCTTCTTGGCTGTATCTGAAGAGAAAATAGAGAATCTGTAACACAATTGCTTGATTCATTTTGGTCTTTTCTTCTGTCCTCTGTCATAAGAACAAAATGTCCTAGATAGGGTTCTAGGATAGGATGTCAAGAGCTGATAGATCCACAGCAACCATAGCCAACCTGTAGCTTACATGCAATGAGTGAGAAATAAAGTATTATTAATATAAGCAACCCACTGAACTTTTGGAGTTATTTGTTGCCCAAAACTTATTTAAAATACCATTTATCTTTCCTTTTTATTCATAAACGTGTTACTGACTTCTATTTACACTTTCGATTTTACAAATTAGGAAACTTGTTCTCAACAGAATAAACAGTCTTATCTCTTTCAGGGTATAAGATGGATGTCTCATTCCATAAGAAATTCCATCCTAACTGCCTCATATAATCACCAACTTCCTGATCCCTAGGCAAGGAACTGGTTCCCAGTTGTAGATACAGAAGTTTTTTGAACTCACTCAATGAAGAAATATAAATTTAGTCATGAACTAGATAGAAGAGAATGGTGGAAAGAGGAAGCATCCAACATAGGACGAATGTTATTGTAATAGCTCAAAATTCTTCCCACAATCTTGTACTTAAAGATAATCAAGGAACATATAGAAATGCAGAATATGATAAATTTAAAAAATATATTGTTCTGAATATGTACTTTTATAAAAGCATGATTTCTGAATGCTGTATTCTCTTTAAAAAAGACCTCCTGAAATATATGGATTCACTATATTCAGTAACTCTTTCTGATATAATCTTAGTTCAACACTTTCTATTTGAATATGAACTTACCTCATTTATTCATATTGTAGTCTCATTACAAGGCACTTAAGAAGTTCTCAATAAATATTTGTTGAACTAAACTGGATTTATATTTTACCATCATCATAGTTGTTGAAAGTAATTTTCTAGATGAAGGATAGTTTACCAATCTCTATAGGCCAATTCCAACCTTTCCTCAAGCTAGATTGTTTTTTATATTTTTAATATAAGTAAGTGGCTCATGGTAAGTGAAATCTTTCTAGGAGTTGTTGGGGTAGTTATTCTCAGTCTTAAAACAGGACAAAGAAAAAGTGCAATCTTTTTCTCCTAGCAGTCTTTGGTCATTTTTGTGTGTCAATATAGTGTCTAAAGGTGCTTTGCAGCCATCTTAGGACCATGTGGGGACAAACCTGAGAATAAAAGCCAACACGTGCAGATGGTATAGGGAAAAGATGAGGGAAAACCCTCAATTCTTAATGATGTCATTGAATCTTACTTTGAAAAATCATAATTACGTATCCTGTTATGAATAATAGTATTAATAATTTCCCCATATTTTTAAGGTAGTTGACTCAAATTTTACATTACCAGCTTCTGAAAGCATCTTCAAGGATACTATAATTGGAATTTGGTTGCAGAGGGTAATAAACATTCAGATTATCTTTGAAATATCAGTTAGGGTTTGTAAGCCTCTTAGATAATTTGAAGACAGGTGGAGGAATAAACACCTCCAATATTTTAGTTCTATATCAAGAAAGATTTGGCATATTTAATTTAATTTTTGTCATATTATTCCAGCAAGAATGTGAAAAACATTCCTTGTGGCATCCAAACGATGATGTTCTCAATTGAATATAAATGATCACAGAATATAAACAATACTCAGACATGACTACCCTGCAACCATGTTTGGGAAGACAGACTCAAGAACATTTCTCAACTACAAAAAGGTTTTAATTATCTCCCTTCCTCTATTAATCTCTACAAATGGCATCTCTATTCCAGCTTTAATCCCCCCTTTTCCTAGAATAGAAATTATTAAGATGTCTTGTCTTAAATGCCACACACTGGTTATCTTAACAATGGGTACTTACTGTCTCATGGTTTTGGAGGCTAGAAGTACAAAATCCAAGGATTATGGCCAGGCCATGCTTTCCCCCCAAAATCTGTAGCATTCTAGTGCTGGTTTGTCGTAATTCTCAGGATTCCTTGGCTTGAGGGACAGTTTGAGATTATTTTTGTGAATCCCAGAAGGAAAAATATTGTGTTTTTAAACCAATCTTTTCTTCTGGGGGTGATACTCTTTGATTATAATGGATTCAGTTGAGGGTCCCTTGATTAAATTACCCGTTAAGATTATGACTTTAATTTGACCACATCAGTAAGGTGTGGTCTCCTTGGTGGGTCAATATAAGTCAAGAAGACTCATGGGAAGAGAAAGAGCTCTGTCATGTTTGATCCTGGAGCCCCAGAGAGAGATGAGCCATTCGCCTGATAGTTTGTAGGTGACCTTGGGAAGAGAAGGTGTAGAAGACCCAGAAAGAAATGAGCTCAACTCCAGAAGAAGCCCTAAGAGATCAGCCTATGTTAGCCTTTAGCTGAGACAAAGGAAACCCAGAGGGAAAGTCTGAGCCCTGGCAGAGATCACCGACCATCTTGCTTTAACATCTGGCAACTGACTTTGGTGAGAAAGCAACCTTGAGTTGGACTCTTCAGGGCCTTTTAACTGTAAGCTTTTGCCCCAAATAAATACCCCTTATAAAAGCCAACAGATTTATGATACTTTGCATTGGCACCCGTTTGGCTGACTAATACAGTTTGTATCTCTGCCTCCCATCCCATGGGGATCTCTCTCTCCTTTTGATGGTCTTCTGGTTTCCCCTGACCTCTAGTTTCTTCCTGTGGCTTCTCTAACTGCCTGTATTAGGTTTCCTCCCTTTATAAGACCTCCCATATTAAGGGTTAAGTCACACCCTGATTCATTTTGGCCTCATCCAAATAGTATCTTCAAAGATCTTACTCACAAATGAGACTATACTTTAACAATAACGTCTTCAAAGGTCCTAATTACAAATGGGTTCACACCCTGCAGAAATGCAGATTAAGACTTTAACATGTCTTTATTGGGAAATGATTTAATCCTAACAATATCCAGTCATTGAATTTTTCCTGCCACTGAGAGCATTCAAGCCAGGACTGACCCAAACATCCCTATTTCCTCTTTAGAATTATAAAACTCTAGTCCAAGTCCTATAAGAAGCCCCTTACAAACCCTATGATGATGATGCTCCCAGTTTCTCTGGGTTATGTTTTTCCTGCTATAACTAGGTGAATAACATTTTTTTTTCCATTTGTTCAGACTTATTATCTGAGGAAGGCAGTTGTCTCAGATGTAACCAAAATTGAGAAATTATGAACGAGTATTATAATTGGTGGTAGAGAAGGGAAGGGTGTTTTCTGCCATTAAATCATCATCATGGTAACAAAAAAATAACCCATCTTCATTATTGCCACATTTTTAATGGGGGCAGGAGATGGGCTAACTGAAGTTCTACCCAGGTGTTAATTTCTAGCTTAAAGAAACCTTTTTCAAGGCCCTTGATTCTATCCTTAATAGCACTTTTCACATCTGTCTGTTATTTAATTTCAGGAAAATCAGCAGGGTATAGAATAGCTGCATAGATTTGAGGGTGTTCATGCCTTTTGCCTCTCCCTCAAGCTAGCCAAATGAATTTCAAGGAAATTGCTAAATATATTTTTAATTTCCAACATACACAAACTAGGAGATATGAGCAATGTCTTCCCACAAGGATGACTTTGAATGCAATTCAGTTCATATTTTTAAATTGCTTATCTGAAATTAGAAAATCTTCTTCTTAGGAGAAATAAATATATGTAAGAGGAAGAAGAGACATTGTCTCAACAACTGGCCTTTTATTTTCCATTTACTTTACTTCTTTTCATTATAATCACCATCAGCCCTAGAAGTGTAGATGATGATAAACTTGAGTAAATAATAGTCTTTTTTCCCCTCTAGGTTTTAACAAATGTCCACATTATAGAGACTAGAAACATATTGGGAGATGTTTTGTTATTTTTCAATACTGTACTCTGCCTTCTCTTTGTTTGCCTACTACAATATTCTTCTTACCCAAGAAACAGCACCTCCTGGTGGTGACCTCTTGGCTGTAGTTTTTTTAAACAAGCTGGTCCTCTTGCCATGTTTTCAAACAGTGGCTAATTAATGGGTCCAGAGGGTTATCTATTTGTAAGTTGAGTGTTCATAATTTATTTTCAGACTATTCTAATATTTAGAATCCTGGTGCTGGAAATCTATGAAAGCCTTTAATATTTCCTGGGTATTCTATACTTAAAAACTCTGACTTTTTCACAGCAAAATATATGTAGTACTTTTTCCCCTAGTGTTGTGATTTTATAAATATCTTACTGTAATCAATAAAGTCTGTGGACAGAAATGTCAATCCCTTTTCTTTTAATAATTCCCAGTGTCTGACTTTTAAGTCCTATAGACCCTAAAGATTTAAAAAATCTAATTAGTTACCTTTCCAGTGCTGTTGATTTAAAGATCATGATTTTCCATCATCTCATCGAAGGATGTCAGATGCAATGTAGAAGAATTTCTATAACTTTGTGTGGCATATTGACAAATTGTCAGGAAAATAAACAGAAGTTTATAGGAACTAAGTAGTACAGAACCACTGGGAAAATTCTCCAGTAAAAAAAATCATATGTAGTTTTGGATTTTATGATTTTTCCCAGAAGAAGCATATGTTGAACATAAATAAGTAATTACACATTCAAAATTAACCAAATTAGAATTGGTACCTTGTAAGTTACCTGCAATTATATGTCCAAAGAACATTTTTTTTGTTGGAAGTAGTATTAATGTTTAAAGTAGTAGAATGTAATAATTGTTCGTTCAATTCACACTGCTCTCTGATAATGCATGCTAGTACAATTTTATAATTGCTCTTTATGATAGCTACTCCAAAAGAGAGGTACACATTATGTCACCAACTCACATGTGTAATAACTGGAAATCAAAATAAAACTCTTTATCGAGCCCAAATTACATGCAAAGCACTGTGATAGATTTTTCTCATGCATTTCTCATCTTTTTATTTATTTTTTTAATATTACCTCTGGGGGGCAGGAGTCTTAATCACCAATTCAGGAATATGAACATTGAAGTTGAGAGACATTATGTGCTAAAGCAGAAGGATTTTGAAGAGTGGTTTCTAGAAAGAGTGAGATTGACAACTACTTTGGAGGAAAGTGGATCATGAAAGAAAGAGAACAAAGGACTTTTTAAGAAATGTAATAGAGGTGAGACTCCTGAATCAAAGTATCAGCGTTATTATTTTCCTTTGCCTGGAAAGGTTTGGGGTGCCTGCCCTGCTGTAACATATCTTTTCTGAGAACTTTTATCCCTGAACCAATTGGCGGCACTTAGAGATAACACAATATCTTTCCACAGTATACTTTCTTTTGCTTCAGGTAATTTGAAGTGCATTCCTGGTATTTGCAACCAACAAACCATAAATACGGTAAAATTTTCTATAACTTTTTACCCACAACCCGATAGAAAAAATATATATATATTCTTTGCAATTTACCTTTTTAGTCTTAAAATTTTAAGAAACTATTATTTAGACGAATGTAAAAAAATTTCATAGCACTAATGAAGCTAGAAGCTAGGGCAAGAAATTGGAAATGTAGCCTAAGGAATAAATTTTGCAGAGTTGAAGAGACTCCTCCCGTTCTCTTAAAAGAGTCACTGATTTCTTTACCAGAGGTAAGTTCTGTGTCCAGGCCTGCTCTGAGCAGGACTCTAATAATTTTAGCTGCTGGCTACAGGTCTGTGAATACTACCCTCCTGTAGTTTCGATATACCATGAGTCAATAAACTTAAAGGCCTTACAGATTTGGGGCTAATATTTTCTAGTACCACATTTTTTGTACAAATTTTTAGAAAGCGGGTTTTTATATTTCAGATGGCTTGAAAGAGATTAGGAGGTGGGAAGCAGCACAAGATAAAATGCTTCACTTAGTAGCATATGAAGTGGAAACTAAACGTGTATGTGAGAGGTGAGGGTGTGTATCTTTGTGATCTGTGAGGGGAAGGACTGTCAAAAGGGAATTCCAGATGCCACACATTTCTATATCACATCAGTGATTACATTTTTAGTATGCCGGGAAGGAAATAAGGTACAAAACACACATTATGTAAGAAGTTTTTTTTCCTGTGATTCTGCACTCTGCTGCACCCGTTTATGTTTAATTCTACACATTCAAAATGCAGTCATATTTTAAATGAGAAAAGAGTTTAAAGACAAGACAAGCAGTTACCTAGGTTTTTTTTATATTCCCCTCTGCTCCCTTTTACTGTTTCTAATGAAGATAAGAACAGTACAATACACACTTTAAAATATTAAATACGTGTCAGTAAGTAGGTTCAAGGAGTCATATTTCATTTAATAGACTTTAACTCTTTTCAAAATAGAAACTTGGTATTCTCAGTTGGTATTAGTGTGTATGAAAGTTCTTGCAGCTTTTCTTTAGTGAACCAAATTTCTTTCACTGTTGTTGACTATGGCTACCAGGAGGTACAATATTATATGGTTATAAAATGCTTTAAATTTCATGAAGCATTCCCTCACCCCAATTAAAGACCCTATTAGATAAAATGGGATCTCCACTTTTGAAAATTTGAAGAAATGAAAACACAGGGTGCTATGTGCTCTTCCCATGGCTACCCTAATCAATAATTGAAATAGTTCTAGAATCTAGGCCTTCCATCCCTTAGCTTGGGCTCTTACTGCCTATGGCAGTTTGAGATTATTTTATGAATCTAAAAAGGAAAGAATATGTTTGTGAACTAATCTGTTCCTGTGGGTATAAGACTTTTTCAGTTGGACTATACCAGTGAGGCGTGACTCAAGTTAAGTCTCCACCCTTTTGCTCATCTGATATAAATGGATACAGAGACAGACAGCTAGACAGACACAGACACAGACACAGAAAAAGTGAGCCACCAGGTCTGTTCCTGCCATGTGAGAGAAATTTTTCACCCGCAGCTGAGCTGCAAGGAGAGAAGCCCTCAAAAGGCTCAGAGAACTGAGACCCAGTTTGAGATTAACCACATGCCTGGGCTTACAGCTGAACTCTGGGAGAAAGTGGCTACTGAAACTGAGAGAGGAGGCCTGGAAAGAGACAAGCTCTTTGCCTACAGCTGCAGAATGGAGACCTCAGCAGAGATCAGCGGCCATTTTGCTTCACCAAGTGGCAGCTGACTTTGGTGAATAAGAATCTCGTATGTGCCTTAAGTTGGACTTTTCACAGCCTTGGAACTGTAAGCTTTTACTCCAAATTAATTCCATTTTATAAAAGCCAACCCATGTTTGGTACATTGCATTGGCAGCCCTTTGACAAACTAAATATTGTACATCATTTAAATACTCTAAAATAATGCGTCCAGTGTTTTGTTTCTAAAATGCTAGGAATTTAAGATAATTTAAAAAATTAGAGGGCTCTTTGGGAAAGTTTTGCTGTGGGAAAACAGGACCCATAAGGAAAGGCAAAACATTTGTGATCGTTTAGCCTGAAGAAAAGAGTGTTAAAGGTGACTTTAATATATGTCTTTAAGCAAAATGTTCCTGTGAAGAGGCATCCTACATATCAGTTGAGAAGATGGCATAAATTACAGGGATGAACTTCTGGATCAAATATAAGGTAACTTTTTTTTTTTTAAGATTTATTTATTTATTTCTCTCCTCGCCCCACCCCACCCCGCCCCGGGTAGCTGTTCTCTGTGTCTATTTGCTGCGTGTTCTTCTTTCTCCCTTCTGTTGTTGTCAGCGGTATGGGAATCTGTTTCTTTTTGTTGCATCATTTTGTTGTGTCAGCTCTCCGAGTGGGCGGTGCCATTGTTACGCAGGCTGCACTTTCTTTCATGCTGGGCGGCTCTCCTTACGGGGTGCACTCCTTGCGCGTGGGGCTCCCCTATGCGTGGGACACCCCTGTGTGGCTGGGCACTCCCTGCGCGCATCAGCACTGCGCATGGGCCAGCTCCACACGGGTCAAGGAGGCCCGGGGTTTGGACCGCGGACCTCCCATGTGGTAGACGGACGCCCTAACCACTGGGCCAAGTCCGCTTCCCAAAAGGTAACTTTTATTGACAAGGAGTGTATTACACTCAAGAATGGGAACTATGAAGCTGTAAGACTTCCTTTTTTAGTGAAATAAGGAAAATAAACTCTAAGTGTACTTTTTACCTGCTTATATTACATTATGGTTATTCAAGCTTGTAATATTATATCTTAAGTTACATACCAAATTGCTGAATTTCTAAAATTCTCAAATCTTATGTATGACAGTACCTATATGATATGTGAATCCCCTTTGAAGTCCACTTTGCCTCATACCAGTTGAATTGAATATTCTAACTGCAAGGAAGCTCAAAATAATCACAATCTATCACAGGATCTTTAATAACTAGCAATCACAGTAAGGCCCCAAACTGTGCAGATTCAGTGGGAATCCACTTCCGGCTTTTCTCTTCTGGCATTTTCCTCTTGTTGCTTCAGTTGTTCTTCTGCTACATTTCATCATTGATAAGCTACTCTCTTGGTGGTAGGTCAGAGCAGAGCAGAACTGAGAATTCAAGATTTCTTAACATGAAAACATCTTAGTAGACTTTGTTGAAAAATAGAGGAAGGAGAGAGAAATAAATATCACAGCAAATTTGTTTCATTTTCTTGGAGCTTTTTGATCTGTTTTACCAATGAGTACTTTAATCAATACACAAGATCTTATGAGCACTTGCCAGAAAAAGAGCTCTACTAAAGCACTGTTGCAATATAAGAAAAATCTAAAGTATGATATTTTTATGTGAGGAGCTTACAGTGGCTATCAATTAACATAACTTTATAATTAGATAAATTATGACTAACATGGTATAGACTTTAAGTATTTTAGAAGCTTACAGAACAGGTTTGATTCAGTCATTTGATAATGATTGAGCTCATTCTAGGTTTATTCATTTATTCATGCATTTAGTAAGATTTAATAGAATACCTACTAAGTGCCAGGCATGGATAATAGAGCTCTGCATTCTTGCCATTATGGAGCTATATTTCTAATGAAAGTTGGAGGGAGAAGAAAAGTAAGAAATAACCAAGTAAATAAGTAGACATTTATATGTTGGTATGTTATGAAGAAAACTAAAGCAAATTAAGGAGATAGGGACTGCTTTGCACTTGAGTGAGGAGTGCTACTTTATGTAGATTGGCTATGGAGATCTCACTGATACCTTGAAGAAGCTAAAGGAACAAGCCTTTTGGATACCCAGAGAGGGATTTCCAGGAAGGAGGGCTAAGGACAAAGGGTTTGAAGCAAAATATGCTTGGGAAGAGACCAGGGAGGCAGTGATGAACAGACACCATCTTCTTTGATCATGGTTAACACAAGCTCTGAGGTGGGATTTCACTGGAGAGATTTAAGCAGAAGAGTGGTGTAATCTGACATAATTGTAATACAAGTAAGTTGTGGAGGCTCTGGATGCTCCAAAGAGAATGGACAGTGGTAGAACAAGAGGGGAAGAAGGGAGACACAAAAGGAAGCTACTGCAGGATTCCAGGATAAATGAAATAGTTGCCTAGACATCAGGAGTAGTAGGAACAATGGTGAGAAGTGGTTAGATTCTGGATATATTTTAAAGATAGAGCAAACTGCTGATAGATTGGATGTGAAGTGGAAGAGAAACAAAGAACGAATAAGTACCAAAATTTGGCAATGTTAAAGAGAAAGATGAAGTTTCAATTTACTGTGATTGAAATAATGGCAAGAGGAGCAGCTTTGTGATAGGTGAAAGATCAGAAATTTGATTTTGGGGTTTGTTTAGTTTAAAATGCCTTCTAGCCATATGAGAAGGAATATTGAATAAGCATTTGCAACAAGTCTAGAATTCAGCGAGAGACCCAGGTTGTAGACTTTACTTCAAAAAAAAAAATCCTAAGCTTTAAAATAGCGTGTAAAACATGAGACTACATGAGATTATCAAGGGTCTGAATGTAGAAAGAGAAGGAGATGAGAAAAGAGATATATTGGTTAATGGAGACTGAGAAGGGAACCCAATGAGGTAGGATGAAAACCAGGAGTGTATGGAACACTGGAAGCCAAGTGTAGAAAGTGTCGTTAGGAAGCTAAAGTAATCAATTATGCCAAATGTTGCTGGTCCATTAAATAAGATGAAAACTGACCATTGGATTTAGCTGTGTTAAGATAATTTATTATCTTAAAAATAGGCATTTTAGGGAACTTGTAAGACTACAACTTTTATTATTATGGGTTTGAAAGAGGAAACAGAGAAAAATTTGAGATATTACATATAAATAATATTTAAGGAACTTTGTGAAAGGTGTGGCTGAGAAATTAGATGGTAGCTACAGGGGAGTTGAGATTATTATTTTTTTGTTTGTTTGTTGGTAGGAATAATCACATAGAGAATAAGCAACTTATGGAGTAAAGGAGAGAAAGAAGCATTTCTGGAATGATTGATGTCCATCATTCGTAGGTATGTAGGGATGACAACTTGTAGGAGTTCCTTTCTGGGTGCCTCTGTTGTCAGTGGAATAGGAATCAATGTCACTGGTTAAGAGTGAAGATAGGGCAAGAGATACTAATGATTTAAAGAAAATAAAAACACATGATATTGGGCAGCACTAAGGGTCCACTTGACGTTATTGGCTCTGGAATTAAAATCAATAAGAGAATGCATTTGTGTTTTTCCTTCAGTCATGTTCTGTGACATGGGTTGTGATAGAGAGCAGAGAATTAAATTTAATCAGGATTGTCTTTTTGTTAGGCAATTCTGTGAATAGAAGGATGGTGAAGGCATCAGTGGACACAAAGAGGGTGATTGTAATTGTGTATGGTGTTTAATATAGGTAAGTATGGAAGGAAGGGCATGAGGGGTATTAGGATCAGTGAAAAAGAATTAGCATCAATATGTCTATATTCTAATCTAATTAAACATTTACTGGAGCTGGAGAACAAAATGGAGTAAGCTGAAGAGAAGGCAGTGGTAGGTAGAAAATTAAGATGCAAGAACTTAAAATTTTGAGGAGATAACAATAACTGATAAAGCCAAGGCTTCTAAGGATATGAGTGTGTCTGATTTGGAAGAGAGGAGCTCAAGGAACTGGATGACTAAGATTGTGAAGAATCATGTACATGAGCACTGGAATCACCAAGCATCAAACAAAAGGGTTGTTGGAAAGAGTGACAGCAGCATGCAGGCAGTTACAGTTGTCAAAAGGTAATAAGAATTGTCCATGGCAGAAGAGTCAAAGCTAGGCAATTAGGGGAAAGGAAGGAATAACATTCTGAAAGCTTCCAAATGAGGACCAATCCACTTTATCTCCAGGACCCATGATAGAAGAGGTCTGCAAGAATAACATTCATCATTTGGAAGCAAAGTTGTTTTAAATGATTTTAGCTAAACCAAGAAATGGAAGGAAATCAGAGAGGAATTTGAGGAAAGGGGAGATTTTGCTGATGACCAGTTTAGAGGGTACAATTGTGAAAGTGTTTCAGGAGCAAGAGAAGTTTGGGAGATGGAGTCTGGGGAACTAAAGTACAGGACAATCAGAAGATTAGAGACTTGAGGATAAGAGGTGAACTGGCAGTTTTTGACTTCCTGTAATGGTGATATATTTAAGGATAAAGGACATAATGGGATTTGTCCTGATGGTCTCAGAGCAGATGGTGATGAACAGGTTATGAGAGCTGCAAGAAGAGTGGGGTGAGGTACTTGCCAAACTACACTGAATTCTGGAGACCTGATTTTATCTAGTAATATTGATGTGGAGATTGGGAGAAAATTGATCTTAAATAGAGCACAGAGATCTTTGTGGCTCGCTATAACCTCTAATTCATGAAGATGAGAATATTGGGGAAAGACTGTCCTTATCAAAGCTCAAAGAGCACCAATATTCCCTCTTAGCTTCTTCCAGGGGAGACCAGAAGGCCAAAGAAGGGTTACTTTACTTATTAGTCTGCCAAAAGTACCAATGCAAAGTACCAGAAATCTGATGGCTTTTATAAAGTGTATTTATCTGGGATTAAAGCTTACAGTTACAAAGCTCTATGCAGGGATTCTTAACAAAGGATCTGTAAGCCTGAATTTAAATAAAGAAAAATTGCATTATTCTTGTGGGGATGTGTTGGTGTGGGTATGATATATTTATTAAATAATACACAGTATAGTGTGGGCTTAGTAAGGTGTCCATGATTTTCACCTGACTGGTAAAGGGGTCTGTGGGGAAAAAAAAAGTTAAGAACCCCTGCCCTAAAGGGTCTAACTCAAGGTTGCTTTCTCAACAAAGTCAGTGGCCATGTGTTGGAGCAAGATGGCCGCTGATCTGTGTGAGTATTCAGCCTTCCCTCTGGGCTTCCTTTCTCTCAGCTGCAGGCTGGCGTAGGGCTTGTCTCTCAGGGCTTTCTCAATCTCCTGACAGAGGGCTCATTTCTTTCCAGGGCTTCTATATCAGTTTTGGCTCTCTTCCCAAGGTCAGCTTCACACTCTCAGGTGAATGACTCATCTCTCTCCAGGACCCCACGATAAAAAATAACAGAACTCTCTCTCTTCCTGTGTATCTTCTTGAATGAGTGTCCATTTATATAGGCCCACCAAGAGGTGGAAGACTCAACCTAAGTCGTGCCTTACTAATGTGGTCAAATTAAAACTCTTATTTTAACAGATAATTTAATCAAGGGCCCCTCAACTGAATCCAATATAATCAAAGGGTATCACACAATCATCTTTCTCTTTTTGGGATTCACAAAAATCGTCTCAAACTGTTACACATTATCTAGAGCTAATGAACCACACTGAAATTAAGGAATAAGAGGTAGTATGAAGAATATCCAAGAAAAAGTGGTGTTTCATATTGTCATTGAGAAAGATTTCATGGTGGAATTACTGAAACTGAGCTCAAATATTGATTCCATTTGGACAATAAAAAGACAATGTTTTAATGAGGAGACCATCAAATGTATTGCAGAACATATGAGGTGATTGTCAGAGGAGAAGTGGTCTTCACTGCAGTGAAGGGAACGTGTTGGAAATTGGTGAGTAATGTTAGGTAAAAAGGTGGCAATTTTCCTATTAATTTTTAAAAATTGTCAGATGCAGAGAGAATAAAATAACATTCTTTCTCTCCATCTCTTCATCTTGGCAGGGGACCAAAGCATGAAGGAAATCACTTTGGTGGAGTCTGGATGATATCCCTTTGTGCATTCTCATATAGAAAGAAAAGTGAAATGTGTAAGATGGCAATGTTTCAGACATTCTTTGTTCAGAATAATCATCCCCTATATCTAACCTTGTATTCAAGTAACCATTCCTTACAAATTTACTCAATGATAATAAGATGTCAAATATTTTCTCTTTAAATATCACTTTAATACTCTGAGTTATATTTATTATATAAATGGGACAGGTTAGGAAATTAAGAATCACTAACTAACATGTAAGTATCATGAGAGTAGGGATGCTCTCATTCATTGTGCTATGCCTTGTTTCTGGCAGTGTCACATCATTGGTAGGTTTTTAAGTAATATTTGTTAAATGAAGAAATAAAGTTAAGTTATCCAAACTAACACACAGATAGAAAAGGACTAAGATGAATTTTAAAAAGAACTTTCAACTTTCAATGGATGATAATTGTTTTGGATAATATCTGAAAGTTCTTTGAGTGTTGACAGCCAGCTGAGAAGGTGTGAAAATAAAGCTTTATTAGCTCTGAGAGCCTGAAGGAGAGGGGAGAATAAGGGCCGCGGCTTACCTTACATAGTGTCCTGCAAGTGTCCCTTGGGAAGGAATGGGAAGAGCACTTCTGGGTCCCAGGCTCTTGTCTTTATTGTGACCCAGGGGGGAAGGATAGGGCTTTCCCATGGATTATAGGGATTGGAAATTTTGAACTACAAAGTGCAGAAAGCAGAAGATGTAAGGGCGATTTGGAAAAGCTGAAGGCGGCTCTCATCATACAGACCATGTGGAGGTGCAGGCCCTGTGTTGCAGTTATGCCCAACGTAGGCCTAACTGGCGTAGTTTCTCAAAAAGAAATTTAGGACTAAGCTAGGCAGAATGACAAGGCACCAAATATAATTTCTTTTTATGACATTAAAATAATTGATATTTTTATCCTTTATGAAAAATATTACTACCATGTTGTTTAACTTTGACATTATTATCTGTAGGGGTGTTGCTTCCTAGTTCTCACTCATTTTCAACACCCCACTTGGAATTGGCAAAATCAGGGAAGAAGACTCAAAATTTTGATTGGTAAAATTCCATGTTAATGGTCGAGTCCTGTTTACTCATGAGCAGAGACTTCTGTGGGTTAGAAGATAATAACTGGTATGTCTCTCAGAGTGGCCCTTATAATTTACTTGGGTTTCCTTTATGATTGTCTGCTTCTGTTGTCATGCTTAGAAAATATTCACATTATATTATTCTATATTATATTGTATTGTGTTGTGTTATGTTACTTTATTAAAGATTATTTTTTTTCTTGGATTTTTAAAATTATGTATATATATTTTTTCATTTTTTTAAAAAGTTCCTTAGATTACATAAATGTTACATAAAAAATATAGGGATTTCCATATGCCCTGCTCCCTACCCCTCCCACACTTTCCCACATTAATAACATCCTTTATTGATGAAAACACTTAGGAGCATTGCTGCTAAACATGATCTATAGTTTACATTATAGTTTACACTCTCTCCCACACAATTTTGTAAATTTTTACAAATATACAATGACTTGTATCTGTCTTTGCATGTAATTCATGACGATTCCCAAGTCCTGAAAAATGCTCCTATATTATACCAACTCTAGCAGTTTGATATTATTGATGAAATCCAAAAATAAATACTGGATTATGTTTGTAATCTGATCTATACCTGGGCATGATTGAGTTATGATTAGGGTATTGAGTCCCCACCCCTTGGTAGGTGGGGATTCAGATAAAAGGCATGGCAAAGAACAGAGTTGGGGGCTTTTTTTTTTTAACACTTTTTTTTTTGTTAAAGTTAATAGTTCACAAAGAACTTTACATTAGGAAACATAAGAAGTTCCCATATAACCCACTCCCCACCCCCCACACCTCATCATTTTTGTAAATTGTATTTTTTTGAAGATAAATACATCTCAAAAAATGTTTCTTTAAATAACAGAAGAGGTTCCTGTATACCCACCATCTCCCCACCCCACTCCTCCCACACCAACAGCCTCCCCCCATCATTGTGGCATACTCATCGCACTCAGTGAATACATTTTGGGGCATTGCTGCACTACACAGATAATAGTTTATCCTGTAGTTCACACCCTTCCCCAGTACATTCAATGGGTTATGGCAGGATATATAAAGTCCAGCATCTGACCCTGTAATATCATTTAGGACAACTCAAAGTCCCAAAAATGCCCCCACATTGCATCTGTTCTTCCTTCTCCCTGCCCTCAGCAACTACTGTGGCCACTTTCTCCACCTCAATGCTACAATTTCTTCTATTACTAGTCAAAATACTTTTATAGTAGAATATTAGTAAGTCCACTCTAATCCATATTTTATTCCTCCATTCTGTGGACCCTGGGATGGTGATATCCACTCCACCTTTAGATCAAGAGGGGGCTTAGATTCCACATGGATGATGGATGCAATTCTTCTGCTTGCAGTTGTAGGCACTCTTGATTCCCTGGTGTGGTGGTTGACCAACTTCACCACCCTGTTAGCTGACCTGGGTAAGTCCAGTGAACCAGAGAGTAGGAGTTGCAACTCTGCCAAGGCTCAGGGTCCAGCTGGCACATGAGCAGTCCAGTGATTAAAGTCAGAGTTGGGGGTTTTTGATGTTAGAGTTTTATCTTGGAGTTTGATGCTGACAACCTTAACTGGAGCCCTAGCAAGTAAGCTCACAGAGGAAAGAGAATCCAGCCCCAGGAAGAAAGGAACCTTGAACCCAGAGAAAAGCAAGCCCCAGGAACATAGGAACCCAGGAAGCCTGAACCCTCACAGATGTTGGCACCCATCTTGCTCCAAATAGACTTTGGTGAGGGTAACTTATGCTATATTGCCTGGTATCTGTAAGCTCCCACCCCAAATGCCCTTTTTAAAAAACAACCATTTTCTGGTATTTTGCATCAGCACCCCTTTGGCTGACTAATATACCTACTTTTCCCTCTCCTTCCCCCCAAAACCTCCAGTGGCCATTGTCTCCACATCCATGATAAAAGTTCTTCAATTGCTAAAATCACAATATGTCTATAGTAGAATAACAATAAGTCTACTCTAGTCCATCATTCATTCCCCAATCCTGAGGATTCTTATTTCATTTTCTTATTTATTGTATTTGGTTATTTTGTTGGCTTCATTTTTGAAGAAGTTTTGGATCACAGAAAGGTTACAAATGTGGTAGGGGAGGATCATTTCTGTGGGGTGTCAGTGATGGGGAATGCATGGAAGGAGGTTCATCCAGGGCATTCCTATAAGGCATATGAATGTGTTCAAGTATTCATGGGGCATTGTCACAGTGGGTGGAGAATCACACAGTAACCAAGAGAATATAGAATTCCTGTCCTGGGGATCTCTGCCACATTGTCTAATGGGACAGCAAGAGTCCCCTGAGTACAGGGACAGTGGCTAGTGAAGGAGGATGGACCATTGATCAACCCTTGATATTGATGACTGTACTTATGAACATTTATTTTTGAAATTGGAACTTAGTATAGTATTATAGGGTGCCTAAGAGTTACCTCCTGAGAGCCTCCTTATTACTCAAATATGGCCTCACTCTAAGCCAAATTCAGCATATAAATGCATTGCCTTCCTCCCACCCAACATGGGACATGACTCCTGAGGATGAGCCTCCCTGACATTGAGCAATTATTACCAAGCACCAACTAGCAATGCAACTGGAAAAATACCTTGACCATAAGGGGGAAAGGGTAAAGACAAATGAGTTTATATGTCTAAGAGTTTTTAAAGTGAGTCAGGAAGTCATGCCAAAGGTTATGCTTATGGCATATCTCAGGATCTCATTGACTATCAAAACAAATATTGCCTGAAATGGGCTCCTGAAAATTCTAGAGACATCCAGACACTATAGATAGGGCAGACAGCTCAGGAGTTTGGCACCCTGCCAGTGGGTCCTACTTTGGAATTTATGCTCCCCAATATGACAGTTGACTCAGTTGTGGTTTCTGTATACATGGCTCTTCTGCCCTTTCTATTTGAACCTATAGTTAGTATTAGAGTTGATAGGTATGTCAAGAGACTAAATCTTTGGGCTGTTTCCCAACAGAGTTGCAACATCTATTCTCAAGTTCATTGAACTCACCCAAGACAACTAACAAGGAGATGATGATGGACAATGACCATTCTAAGGAACAGAGAGAGTGTGCGACTCCAAGCAAGATAGTCCCATCCATCTGCCCCATGGGATCTAAGCCCCCTCTCAATTGGAGGCAGAGTGGGTATCACCATTCCTAAAGATTATCTTCAACACTAAAATCTCTGAAAATTTGGGGGTATCATGGCCAGAGAAAAGAGCAGATCAAACTGTATGTTTCTCCCCATTTGTTAACCAATTATATTCCAATTATTGTATTTATATTTCAATATTCCAATTTTTAAATTTATATAAAACGATTCCATTTATTTAATAACATTTTCCAAGGACTTAACATTTCACTCCAATCATTTTCTAAATTGTTATACTCACTTAGGTTTGTTGATAATTTTTCTGTTTTCTTTGGTTGATTAGTTTGTTTTTTCTGGTGTTAGCTTTAAGTCACTACAAGTATAGTATTTTCACACTGCTTTAAAACCTGGATTTTCAAGCTCTCCCTCATTTTTATTATTTTCCAATACTTTATTGGTTATTAGCCTATTTGTTCCTGGGTTTGTTTCATTTTAATGATTTTTAATCAATCTTCAATATTTTCCAGTTTTCTTGTTAGTGTATTCATGTAGTCTTATTTTGTGTTTGTGCATATATATGCCAACTTTGGTATAACACATTATATTCTAGTTCCATATGCTGCTTAAAGGAGATATAGTTAATACATGCAAAAAAAAAAACTGGGAGAGATTTAAAGGAAATAATGAAAATAGATATAGCAGTCTAATATTATCCAAATAACACTGGGTAGCTATTTCAAACAGGCAAAATGAAGGTTAACAACAAAAGTTATTTCTAAAAAAATGTTATTTCACTGCACAATGAATAGTCCATCAGAAAGACATAGCAGTTATAAAATTATATATATCCAATAGCATGTTTTTCACAAATACATACTGCAGAATTTGACAGGACTACATGGAGGAAACAGATAAAGGAACCAGTATAGGGGAGATTTCCACAGAACGTTGTTAATTATTGATGGGGCAAGCACTCAACAATTATTGAACAGTAAAACAGCAAACTTGCCTTAATTGACAAATATAGAGCTCTGAACCCTCATTTAAAACACATTATTTCCTTGTATAATGAAACCTTTACAAAAATTGCCCATGAACTAGGTAATAAAAGCAATTTTCAACAACTTAATAAAACATATAGAGAAACCCATGAGCTGTTAGTTAATGAATACATATCTAAATATTTGAAGGCTGAGAAAATTTAATAATAGAAATTTAAAATTATTATAATTGACCAGTAATTTAGATAGTACATATTATAACTGGTGAGATGAAGCAGTCCCTAAGAAAAATTTCAGTGTTTAAGTTTTATGATAGAAAAAAGTCCTAATAAAGAAGTTAGAGGGCGGCGGACTTGGCCCAGTGGTTAGGGCGTCTGTCTACCACATGGGAAGTCTGCGGTTCAAGCCCCAGGCCTCCTTGACCCATGTGGAGCTTCCCCATGCGCAGTGCTGATGCGCGCAAGAGGGCCGGGCCACGAGGGGTGTCCCCGGCATAGGGGAGCCCCACACGCAGGGAGTGCACCCCGTAAGGAGAGCAACCCAGCACAAAAGAAAGAACAGCCTGCCCAGAAATGGCGCCGCACACACGGAGAGCTGACACAGCAAGATGACGCAGCAAAAAGAAACACAGATTCCCGTGCCGCTGACAACAACGGAAGCGGACAAAGAAGACAATGCAGCAAATAGACACAGAGAACAGACAACCAGGGTGGGGGGGAGGAGGGAGAGAAATAAATAAATAAAATCTAAAAAAAAAAAAAGAAGTTAGAAAACTGCAAGAAAAGAAATTCATAAGTAAAGTCAGCAAAATCAAGAGAGCAATTAATAAAATAGAAAACTCAAGGAATAAAGTTATCTCTCTGTAAAGACTAGTAAAGTAGACAGATTTCTGATAAGAGTGATATGAAAAAAATGGAGAAGGCACAGACAACAATGTTTTGGTTTTACAAGTGACTTATAACTATAAGTACTTATAACTATAGGTACAATTAAAGGATCAATGAAATAATGCTATATGACAGCATTAAAACAGAGTGAATGGAAAATTTTCTGAAAAAATAAAACTGACTCCAGGTGAAAAAGAAAGCTTAGCTACTGTTATAAACATTAAATGAATTAATATCAAAATCTTAGCCCATAGTCATCACCAGATCCATATTCTACCAAATTTTCAAAAAACAAATATTTCCAATCTCATGCAAAATTTTCATACTATAGAAAAATAGTCACACTACAAAGATTGCTCTAATATACTAAAATTGCCTAACAATGTTTAGGAAGACAGGGGGTGGGCTTTCATTCTAGTCTAACTGTAGAATATAGATGAAAATTTTGAGAAATACTAGCACTCTGTGTCCAAAGTATGTCAAAATATAAATACATCAGAAATGATTTGAGGGAAGCGGACTTGGCCCAATGAATAGGGCATCCGCCTACCACATGGGAGGTCCGCAGTTCAAACCCTGGGCCTCCTTGACCCATGTGGAGCTGGCCCATGCGCAGTGCTGATGTGTGCAAGGAGTGCCATGCCATGCAGGGGTATCCCCTGCATAGGGGAGCCCCATGCGCAAGGAGTGCTCCCGCTAAGGAAAGCCACCCAGTGCCAAAGAACATGCAGCCTGCCCAGGAATGATGCTATACACATGGAGAACTGACACAAGATGATGCAACGAAAAGAAACACAGATTCCTGGTGCCTCTGATAAGGATAGAAGCAGTCACAGAAGAGTGCAGTGAATGGACACAGAGAGCAGACAACTCGGGGGGGGGGCGGGAACGGGGGAAGGGGAGAGAAATAAATAAATCTTAAAAAAAGAGAAAAGAATTTGAGTTTATCTTAAAAAGGAATGGTGGTTTGACATTAAAAAACCATTTAATGTAATTTATTGTATTAGAATTCATCTCAGTAGCTGCAAAAAAAGATATAATTCAACAGTCATCCACAATAAAAGATTTCAGCACACTGACAGTAGAAGGAAATTGTCTTCATTTCACAAGGAAGTTCTAATAGATATCTAGAACAATAATTATTTGTGTTTTTAAAAATTTTTCCTCCCCTCCCCCTCCCCACCCCCACCCCCACCCGGCTGTTTTTGCTGTCTGGTGTCCATTCGCTGTGTGATCTTCTTCTCTATCTGTTTCTTTCTTTTTGTCTTCTCATCTTTCTCTAGGATTCACTGGGATTCAATCCTGGGGACCTCTGATTTGGAGAGAGGCTCCTGTCAATTGCGCCACCTCAGTTCCTGGTCTCTGCTGCATTTCACCTTGACTCTCCCTTTTGTTACATCCTGTTGCTGTGTGACTCACTTGCACAGGCACTGACTCACTGCGTGGGCACTCAATTTGTCACACAGGCAATGGTTCGCTGCACGGGCATTCACATGGGTCTGCGCTCATCATGTGGGCACTCGGCTCACCATGTGGGCACTCGTGCAGGCAACTGGGCTCACTGCATGGGCACTGGCTTGCTGTGCGGACACTGGCTCACCACGTGGGCCCTCAAATGGGCATTTTGCTCACCACATGGGCACTCACTTGGGCACTTGGCTTGACACATGAGCATTTGGCTCACCATGCAGGCACTCGTGGGGGCACTCAGCTCACCGCTTGGGTACTTGGCTCACTGCACGGGCTCTTGGCTCGCTACATGGACACTGGCTTGCAGCACAAGCATGCTTTCTCTTATTCTTTTTCACCAGGAGGCCCCAGGGTTTGAATCCAGATCCTCCCATATGGTAGGCAGAGACCTTATCACTTGAGCCATATCTGCTTCCTGAACAATAATCATTCTTAATAAATTTCTTTAAATTCTTTTTAATATAAAGAAGAAGACACAAATGTCTACTGACACTATGTTTTTGACACTGGTCAGAAGATGTTAGCCAGTGTGGTAAAACAAGAAAAGAAATAAAAACTGTAAGGATTCAAAACAAAGGAAAGACACTATCATTATATGTTGATAATATTATTGTTTAAATAGAAAATCAAAATATCTGCAAAAAAATTATTAAAATGGAAAATTTAGCAAGGTGCTTGATATAAGAGCAATATGTAATATAAACTTCATTTTTATTCATAAGTAACATAGATTTTGTTAATTAAAGCTGAAGACATCCTATTTAAAATATTCAAAATACAGGAATTAAGCATATTCTTCGTGAGAAATCATTAATTTTATTTCCCCGCATAATGAAGATAGCTTCTTTGGTCCTTTAACTATTTACTCTGATTTTGTTAAAATCCCCCCTCCCATCTCTGAAGCTTCCAGACTGGATATTATAAGTTTATAATATTTGTTATCTATCACATTGAGGTGAGCAGGAAGGAAACTGGGGCTCTGAGCAGTAATAGTTAGGGGATCTCTTGTTTTCATTTGTTTGTTTTCTTTACTTTTCTGTGATTGCTGACACCAGTGCTGTAGGGACTGATTTTCTCTATTTAATGTACTCTTTGGCCTAGCCTCTACTACCCCTTTAAGGTATAAAACTGCCTGACCACCCAAAACATTGTTCTATTTCTTAAATTGTTGTCTATGGCCCTCCGTCTTGCTGGTGCTGCAGTTTTCTAGGACACTAGGATTCCAGCAAGGCATGAGTGCATTTTTAACATGAGGCAAAGGTCATAACAATTTTAATTTCATATGGGTTCAAGCCAAAAAGAGTATCAATTTATTACTATTAAATTTCACTTCTTTGGCTTTTGATATTGCTCTTTCTCTCCATTTTTCCCCCCATGAATAAATGTGTCCATGGGGCAAAATCTGTAGACATGATATACTACATATCCCTTCCCTGTACTTAAATTCCAATGTTTACTGTTTCAACATTATTATGAAACATTTGTTAGTGTATTTCTTTTGTTAAAGTTCATTTAAGGGAAAACTCTATATGCATATGGCAAGTTCCCAGATCCTTAATTTTATGAAAAATTTTCCCTAATTAAAAACACACGTAAAATTAGCTGTAAAAACTTAGAGCCAAGTTTACTTCAGATTACATCCTAAAAGAATATGAAGAAAAGTGTGTGGTTCATCACGTAATGCTCTATGTTGAGCAAGAGGCTGGATGTGACTCTGCTCAAAGTTTGAATTATATACTTAATTTTATGTATTAAAATTTCATGACCTTTTAAAAGTAATGTTCCAGTGGGAAGATGGTAGAGTAGGAAGCTCCAGTAATCAGTTGCTCCACCAGAACAAATATTAAATAGGTAGGAGCTGTCTGAATCAACTGTTTTGAAACTCTGCACTCCAGCTGAGTACTGGACAGCATCCAGGGAAGAGCAGGAGGAAGAGACTGGTAAATCACAGGTGCTTAGAGCCAGCCCTTCCTTTGTTGAGTTCCTGGTCCTGTGCTGGCTGGAAAAGACTGACTTGGGAAACTCCTCTCTGGAATGTTCCCCTTACCCCCCAACCCCAGAATTTGCCCCCTAGGCAAAAGCTGCCTGCTATAAGGAAAGGAGTGTAATAAACAATTTAGGCAGACTGCCTTGGACAAAGGCTTACTTGTTTTAATTCCACAATAGAACACTTAGGAGAGGGAAAAGGTCTGTCTCCAGGGAAGTAGAGGGGCATTCAGACTCCTGTAAGCAGAGAAACTCCTGAGGCCACTAGCAAGCACAATCCCAGGATAAGAAACAGGCCCAGAAAAGACAGGGAAGACTGCACTTAGCATTCACCTTGGGTGGATCTTCCTGATAGGAGGGGTGATACTCAAGAAAATCTCTGTCATATCACGGTTGGTTACAAAATTAAGAAACAGACACTTTAGAGAATAAATTGCAGGGTTAACATTTTAAAATATTAAAATGTCAGTGTGCAAAAAAAGATTACAAGACAAACAAAGATACAGGATATGATGGTCCATTCACAGGAAGAGAATAAAAATACAGAAAATATCAATGAAGAAGATCAGACAGTGGACACTCTAGACAAAGAGTTCTGGTTGTTGTCTTTTTTTTTAGGTACTGGGGCTGGACATTGAACCCGGGACCTTGTAAGTGGGAAGCTGGCATTCAACCACTGAGCAATACCACCTCTCTAGAGTTGGCTTTTTCATCTGTTTGCTTGTTGTATTTTTTTGTTTTTATAGGCACTTGGAACTGAACCTGGGGCCTCCCCTGTGGGAAGCAGACACTCAACAGCTTGAGACAATCCACTCTGACAAGGATTTTTAAAAATGATCTTCGATATGCTCAAGGAAATGGAGGAAAATACAGAGAAAGAACTAAAGGATATCAGGAAAAAAATGAATGTACAGTATGAGAATCTCAATAAAGAGAAAAATTTTTTTTAAAAACCAAATGGAATAAGTTTTTTTTAAAAAAGGAACCAAGTAACTGAAATGAAATACTTCCAAGAGGGTTTTAGTAGCAGATTAAAGGTGTGAGAAGAATTAATCTGTGAACTCGAAGATAAGGCAATTGAAATGAGTCAGGCTGAGGAGCAGAAAAAAATTATAAAAATCAAAAATAACATAAGACAACTCTGGGACACCATCAGGCATATTACTATATGCATTATGGCAGGACTACTAGGACAGAAGGAATATTCAAAGAAATGATGACATAGAACTTCCCAAACTTAGGAAAAGATATGAATATGCATATCCAAAAAGCCCAGAGAGCACCAAATAAGATAAACTTGAAAAAAAATATGCCGTGATACATTTTGATCAAACTGTCAAATGCAAAGGACAAGAAGAGTTTTGAAAGCTGCAAGATGAAAGCAACTTGTTATGTACAAGGAAGTCCAAATTAGATTAAGTGCTTATTTCTCATCAGAAACCATGGCGGCAAGAAGGCAGTGGGTTGAAATAATTAAAGTGCTGAAATAAAACCAAGAATTTTGTATCTAGCAAGACTTTTTTTCAAAAACAAGGAAGACTTTAAGACATTCCCAGATAAAAGCTGAGGGACTTCATCACCAGCAGACCTACCCTACAAGCAAGGTTAAAGAGAGTTCTTCAGACTGAAAGGGAAGCACACTAGCAGCATAAATAAGTAAAGACCTCAGGTAAAGGATACTACTGATAGCCTCAAGTTTTCACAGAAGAGATCAGCAAATATCTGTAATATTTTAAATAAAGATATAATCCCTAGAGCTACTTAATTAGGCACAGGTAAAATGCAGTGCATCAAAAAAGGTAATATTCCTTTAGCAAAGTGCATTTTTTTCTTTTTCAAAATCATTATTTTATAGAAATGATAGTTTGAGGTGCAGCTAATAGGGTTTTTTTTGGGGAGTACATATTTATTTTTCATGGATTTTTAAAAGCTTCTTCTTTAATAGCACTGTCAATTCCATCCATTTTTTACAAAATACTGAGATAAAAAAAGTTTGAAAAGAGAACATTATGCTTCTTCTGGCTTAGAAAAAAAAGAAAATTATGTAAGCACAGTACTTTCCATTGTCTTGCTAAATCTTTCATCATAATATGTATACAGAGCTGCTTTCACTCATCAAGATTTATGCATTTTGTAAATTAAGATGATCTTAGACTTGAGAAAGCATATTTTGAAAAAGAAATCCAGAGATTTTCAGGTCAACTACAAGAGCGAAAGCATTTTGATATGCTGGAGAATTGCTTGTTTCATGATGCACTTATTTTCAAATGTTCCTGGCAGGACTTTCATAGGATCTTAATTTTGCAATCCTTTCTCCTGTGCACATTTTTATTTCCCACCCAACAAATGAGGTAGTGAAAAGAGGTTATAGAGCAGCAGGGAGACCTGTTGTTAAACTAGGTATCCAAGCAACCAACACCCATTCCTGCATTTTACACACAATGCTACTAATATCTTAAATTTGTGGAGAGTGTATACCCAATACTAAAGGGTTTCCATTTACATGATCTCACTTGATCCCTGGCTTGTAAGTTATGCAGGAAAAAATATTATCATTATGTATTCGTTTACTAAGGCAACCATAATAAATTACTGAAACTGGAATGGCTTAAAACAGCAGAAATTTATCCTTTCACATTCTAGAGGTTAGATGTCTGAAATCAAGTGTTAGCAAGAAAGTCTTTCTTTGCCTCTTTCACTTCCTACTGGTTCCTGCTATTCCTTGGCTTGCAACTGCATATTTCCAGTCTGTGACCTGGTCTTCACAAGGTCTTCCCTGTCTGTGTGTCAGTGTCTCTCTCTCTCTAAATCTCCCATTCTTTATAAGAACACTGATCATTTGCTGGTGTCCACCCTAAACCATCTGAACTTGGGTACATCAGCAAAGACCTGATTTCCAAATAAGGTCACATTTACAGGTTCTGGGTAGACATGAATTATTTGGGGAGGGGGTGCACTATTCATCACATTACATTTTGTTTCTATTTTACAGATAAGAATGCCAAAGAATGACTAGTTAGGAATATTTAGTATCATAGTAAATGATAAAATTTGACTTAGAAATTCTGATTCCCTGTCTGTTGTTCTTCCTCTGCATCTCAATGCACAATGAACTTTCAAATAGTTTACTTATTGAATAAATCAAAATATAGTGTTTTCTCTCAGTTCAAAAGCATCTATAAGTAATTATTAATAAAAACTAATGACTCCCAAAATACTCATTAAAATTATACTTTTAGGACTAGGGAGGCACCTCTACTTTGAACAAAACTTTTGTTTATTTCAATAATGAAGGGAAAAATAAGAAAAAACCTAAAAAGTGAAATAATTTACAATTCTGAGCAAGTATCGAGGCTACAAAGTTTCTTAACCGATAACTGTGCTTAAACTATTTTAAACAAAGTGAATATTCTGCACAGATTTAAGAATTAAAATATTGAAACTTGAATGTAGTGTATATTCACATGTCCTACAATCAATCATAACATTATTTATTAAGTCATTGGCATATTAGTACAAATTTAGACCTGTATTATGGGGACTGGCTTGACAAGGTTTAGAATGGAAATATTTGTGTGAGTGATGTGGGATAAATAAACCAAGGGTTCAAGAGAAGAAAAAAGGGGAGCAGTTAGTGCTCGGTTATAGGGAGAGGTAAAAGGAGTCTGGAGAATTGATAGGGGCTAGAGGTGACAATCAAAGTTATAGGATGGAGTCAGTTTCCAGGGTGGGAAAAAAGCTGATGCATATGAGTAAGGACAAATTAGATGAAAGAAGATGGGGGTCTGTGGCAGTTTGAGGTTATTTTATGTATCCCAAAAAAAGAAAGATTATGTTTGTAAACTAATCTATTCCTCTGGGTGTGATCCCTTTTTATGCACTGAATTCAGTTGAGGGTCATTGATTAGGTTACTTGATGAGATTGCTTTAGGGCTTCCCGGTGGACTACATCAGTGAGTCAGGAAGGTGTGACTCAGGTTGAGTCTCCAACCCCTTTCTAGGTCTGATATAAAAAAAACACTCAGACAGGTAGACAGAGGGAAGAAAAGAGGAAACTGTCATATTTGACTGCAATATGAGAGAGAGGATTGCTTTTAAGCATGAAGCCCCAAGAGAGTGGACCCATGAAGCAACTCAAGAGATCAGCCTTGCTATCTGACTGGTAGCTTACAGATGAACTTGGGAAGAGAACAGAACAGCCATGGCTGATATATATAGGAAGCCCTAAGAGAGATGCCCTACTCCAGCTTGCAGCTGAAATTGGGAAGAAAGCAGAGCAGGTAAGCTTGAGAGAGACAGCTCAGAGGGGAAGGTGAGATCTGGCAGAAATCGCAGCTATCTTTCTTCACCATGTGGGAGCTGACTTTGTTGAAAAATCACCTCTTATGGTGCCTTGAGTTGTACTTTTCACCGCCTTGGAATTATAAGCTTTTAACTCCAATAAATCCCCTTTATAAAAATCAACACATTTCTGGTACTTTGCATCAGCAGCCTATTGGCAAACTAAAACAGGGTCCTACTGATTATAGGGAGCAATGTTGGTACTTGTAGCAGGGATGATGGTGGGTGAATGAACTGATCTAGTTTAAGGAGTCAGGGCAGAATAGATAATAAGACTCTGCCATTCTGCCAATATCCCAGACTGTCATCTTGCTTCCCTGGTGAAGCATTTCCTGGGTTTACCTGCACACAGCCCTTCAATAATCTTTATAATTCTTTAGTAGACAACACTCTTGAAATGAAAAACATTTTATAAATGGAAAGGACAATCCTTGACCATAGTCGCAGGTATTGGAGCTGACCAAGGTGCTGGCATAATGTACAATTTCTAAAAATGTGTTATTTTCCTTATAATAACAGATCTGGGCAAGCAGTGAGAAATTGGATGTGCGAGAAAGGTGGAATCTTGATAAGTTAGCAGAATAGTAAAAGGTCATTGGTTTTATAACATCCATTTACCTAAACTTTCCCAGGCAGTGATCTCACACTTTCATCAAGGAAGAGGAAGTGCTATCTGTATATGTGGTATTTGTATATTTGCTTCTGATTACCAGCATCAACATACTTTTTGTCTAACACCAATATATGTCTTCCTGAATCAGTACTCTCCCCTGGTACTATCTAAATACTATCTAGGCAGTGGACTTGGCCCAGTGGTTAGGGCATCCATCTACCACATGGGAGGTCCGCGGTTCAAACCCCGGGCCTCCTTGACCCATGTGGAGCTGGCCCATGCACAGTGCTGATGCGCGCAAGGAGTGCCTTGCCATGCAGGGGTGTCCCCTGCATAGGGGAGCCCCCCACACAAGGAGTGCACCCCGTAAGGAGAGCCACCCAGCATGAAAGAAAGTGCAGCCTGCCTAGGAATGGTGCTGCACACACAGAGACCTGACACAACAAGATGACACAACAAAAAGAAACACAGATTCCCGTGCCGCTGACAACAACAGAAGTGGACAAAGAAGACACAGCAAATAGACACAGAGAATAGACAACTGGGGTGGGGGAGGAAGGGGAGAAAAATAAATAAATAAATAAATCTTTTAAAAAAATAAATACTCTCTAGTTGATGAGGTTCTAAGTAGTGAATAAATGTCAGAACCAAGAACAGGCAAAGAGTCATTCTCAGTTTAAATATCTTTTCTACTTCTTTCTAATTAAGTCTACTCTAGTCTACATATAACAATTTTTGTTGTATTTGTCCTAAAGGTTATATATAACTTAAAAAGAATAAGTACATGGAGTTATGTATAAAGATTGAACTTATTTTTGTTTAATTCAGTGATATCCTTAGGGTTAAAACAAACATGTTGCATAAAAATATGTACATTCAAATAATATTTGAGCCCATGGTCAATATTATAAAAAGTTAACCAATAATAACTATGAAAGAAGTGGACTCATAAAATTAGAGAAATAAGGATTAATGATGGTAGTTAATATGTCTCACTGCATTTTTGCCATTAGGTTGAAAAAATGCAAAGATGACACCGGTTCTTTCAAACGTAATTAGCCTCACTTTTTTTTTTTCTCTCTCCTTCCCCATCCCCCCCCCCCAGTTGTCTGTTCTCTGTGTCTATTTACTGCGTGTTCTTTTTTGTCCACTTCTGTTGTCAGTGGCACGGGAATCTGTGTTTCTTTTTGTTGTGTCATCTTGTTGCGTCAGCTCTCCATGTGTGCGGCACCATTCCTGGGCAGCTGAACTTTCTTTTGCACTGGGCAGCTCTTCTTATGGAGCACACTCCTTGCACGTGGGGCTCCCCTACACGGGGACACTCCTGCATGGCATGGCACTCCTTGTGCACATCAGCACTGCATGTGGGCCAGCTCCACACGGGTCAAGGAGGCCCGGGGTTTGAAGCACAGACCTCCCATGTGGTAGACGGACACCCTAACTATTGGGCCAAGTCCGCTTCCCAGCCTCACTTTTTTTTTCTATCTGAAACAGAATATCTGATGTGGTTCTAATATAGAAATAGCTGCTTTCAGATTGACACTATATTATCAAAGAAATTATGGCAAATCAATAGGAATTTCATCCTGTTTACCAGTTTTTTTTGGCCTTTGATGATTTATCATTATTGAAAGCATTCAGTTGACTTTTTAAAATGTATTTTTATTAAAGTATATCATTTGTATATGAACATGCATAAAGAATAAGTGTAGGAGTAGAGTTGGAGTCCTGCTAGACTGGGCTGTTTCTGGTGTTTGCAGGGCAGGAGGTGTCTGTACGTCGATTTGGTGGGACAGTGACAGAGGAGATTCTTCTAAGAGGTAGAATTTTGGGTCTCTTTCACGGAGGTCAGAGTTGTGGACAGGACCCTTCCCCCTGGGGCCAGCGGCCTGGTGGTGGCAATTCCTAAAGATGTTGCTGTGCTGGGGAGTTCCTAAGCCCTGACCAGGCTGTTTTGGGGGCTTGCAGGGTGGGAGGTGTCTGGAAGTCGATTTGGTGAGACAGTGACAGAGGAGATTCTTGTAAGAGGTGGAATTTTGGGTTTCTGACTCGTAGATCAAAGGTTATGGGTAGAACCCCTCCCCCTAGGGCTGGCGGCAGGGCTGTGGCAATCCATGGGAACTTTGTTGTGTGGGGTGTTCCCAAACCCTGAGCGGGCTGTTTTGGGGATTTGTGGGGTAGGAAGGGTCTGGATGTCAATTTGGTGAGACAGTGATGGAAGAGATTCTTGCAAGAGGTGGAACTTTCGGTTTCTGACATGGAGGTCAGAAGTTCTAGGTGGAACCCTTCCCCCCAGGGTTGGCAGCCCATCTGTGGCAGTCCCTGAACTCTCTGTAGTGTGGTGGCGCCCCCAACAGGCTGTTTTGGGGGCTTGCAGGGCAGGAGGTGTCTGGATGTCAATTTGATGAGACAGTGACAGAAGAGATTCTTGTGAGAGGTGGAATTTTGGGTTTCTGACATGGAGGTCAGAGGTTGCAGGCGGGACCCCTCCCCCTAGGGCTGGAGCCCAGCTGCAGGGATCCCTGAAGGTTGTGTTGCCCTGCGGTGCTCCCAGGCCCCCTGTTAACTGGATGCGTAGTTCCCAGGTCTGTGTCCCCTAAACCCTGGTGGCCCACGCTCCAGAGACTCACACACCTTTAGTCTGCAATATCATAGACTTCCCATCCCTGAATCCACCATGCCCTGAGGCCCATCTGGGGTCCTTGATTACCCTAGTGCTCAGCTTTTGTGTTTTTTTTTTTCTTTTTCCTTTTTTTTTTTTTTTTGGTCTTGGTTGCTAATATTGCATTGTCTCCTGGTCTTTTCTCCCGTTTTATCCCCCAAGGTCCTTTTTCATTTATTTAGTTTTTTTTTTCTCCTTTTCTTTTGCTTGCTTGTTTATCTTCCTTTTCTTTGTCCACTCCCTTTTTTCTTCTCTTTTTTTCTTTTCTCTCTTTTTCTTCTTATTTTATTTTTATTTTCTTTATATAATAGGTGCTGCAGGGAGTGCTTCACATTTGCTGTGTTTCCCATCCTCCATTTTCTCTTTTCTGTGTGAATTGATTTTGGCCATCTACACTATCTCCTTTCCCCCACATCTTGCTATCCTCCATCATCTACTGTTTCTCTTACATTCCACCTCCCTTTCTTTGGCCCCCAAATTGTCTGACTTTTAATTTCTAATACCTTTGTTCTATTTTCTTTTATCCACTCTTGATATTATTGTCTTTCTTTTCTCATTCCCTCTCTCATGAAAACACTGACTTTTTAATTCATACTATATTCTTCCCCATATTCAGTTGACTGTCTCATTATAGGTACTCTACTTACTGCTATAACTCTACACAACTTACATGAGTCTAATATCCATTCTCCCAGATCTCACATTGTTGCTCTGTTAACATTTATTACCAATACTACTTTATACATTTTCTTTTCTTACTCATTTTGCTTTCCCTGGCCCTAATATTTTCCTTCAAAGTGAACTTAGCCAACAACAAGAAAATAGAGTAAGAAGAGCAAAATGGCAAAGAGAAGACATAACACTTACACAAGAACAACAACTAAGTAATCCCCAAAACTAGACAAAGAAGCTAAGGAACTGATTAAACACATCAAGATAAAACGATGACCAGACAGCAACAAAAAACTACAAACCAAACCAATTATCAGGAAAACATGGCTGAATCCAATGAACAAACTAAAAACCAGGAAGGGAAGCAGAACATCAGACAAGTGATTAAAGATCTCAAAACATATATTAGAGACCAACTTAATGAAGTAAAGGAAGAGATTAACAATATGAAGAAAATGTTTGGAGAGGAAATTGCAGACATATGCAAAAAGATAACAGATATGATGGGGATGAACACCACAGTTCAAGAAATCAAAGATACACTCTCAGCAAATAGTAGCAGATTAGAAGAGGCAGAGGAGAGAATTAGCAATGTGGAAGACAGTACATCTGAAATCAAAGAGATAGTAGAACTGATCAATAAAAAGACAGAAAAAATCCAGCTGGGACTTAGGGACCTGAATGACAATGCAAAATGCACAAACATACGTATTATAGGCATCCCAGAAGGAGAAGAGAAGTGAAAGGGGACAGAAGGGGTGTTGGAGGAAATAATGGCTGAAGCCTTCCTAAATCTACTGAGAGAAATGGATGTACATGTCCAGGAAGCACAACACACCCCAAACACCATAAATCCCAACAGGCCCACCCGAAGACATATACTTGTCAATTATCCAGTGCTCAAGACAAAGAGAAAATTCTAAAAGCAGCAAGAGAAAAGACATACAAGGGAGGCTCCATAAGATTAAGTGCTGATTTCTCCTCTGAAACCATGGAGGCAAGAAGGCAGTGGTATGATATAGTCAAGGTACTAAAAGAAAAAAATTTCCAACCAAGAATACTCTACTCAGCTAAACTAACATTCAAAAATGAAGGAGAGTTCAAAATATTCACAGATAAACAGAAATCAAAAGAGTATGCAAACAAGAACCCTTCTCTTCAAGAAATACTAAAGGGAGTTCTGCAGGAAGAAAGGAAAAAACAGAAGAGGCAGAGTGGGAGGAGAGTGTAAGAGCAACAAAAAAGACAAAAAGAGATGGGAAAAAAACAAACAAAATATGACAAACACAAGTCCAAACAAAATATGGCTAACATAAATAATTCCTTGAAAGTAATAACACTGAATGTCAATGGGTTAAACTCACCTATCAAAAGATTCAGACTGGGAGGTTGGATAAGGAAATATGACCCATCTATATGTTGTCTACAAGAAACACATATTAGACCTAGGGATTCATGGAGGTTGAAAGTGAATGGTTAGAAAACAATCATACAAGCAAACAATAACCAAAAAAAGGCAAGAGTAGCTATATTAATATCAGGCAAAATAGACTTTAAATGCAAAACAATTGTGAGAGACAAAGAAGGATACTACATATTAGTGAAAGGGACAATCTCTCAAGAAGAACGAACAAATATAATTATTTATGCTCCTAACAACAGCTCCTCCAAATATGTGAAGCAAACACTGGAAAAACTAAGTGAAAGAATAGATGCATCTACAATTATAGTGGGAGATTTTAATACACCACTATCAACTTTGGACAGAACATCTCAAAAGAGAATCAATAAAGAAACAAAAACTTTGAACAGTATATTAGAGGAGCTGGATCTAATAGACATATACAGATCATTACACCCAAATACAGCAGGATATACATTTTTCTCAAGTGCACATGGATCATTCTCCAAGATAGACCACATGCTAGGCCATAAAGAAAGGCTCAATGAATTCAGAAAGATCAAAATCATACAAAATAATACATCTGACCACAGTGGAGTGAAGCTGGAAATCTGCAAGGGACAGAGGGTCAGATTTCACACCAAGATATGGAAATTAAACAGCACACTCTTAGAAAAACAATGGGTCAAAGAGGAAATCTCAAAAGAAATTAATAACTACCTTGAAACTAATGAAAATGATAACACAACATACCAAAACTTATGGGATGCAGCAAGAGCAGTACTGAGAGGGAAATTTATAGCCATTAATTCATACATCAAAAAAGAAGAAAGAGCAAAAATTGAAGAACTAACCACACATTTGGAGGAATTATTTAAAAAAAAACAAAGTAACCCCACAGGAAGAAAAAAGAAATAAATAACAAAGATAAGAGCAGAACTAAATGAAATAGAAAATAAGAAAGCACTTGAAAAGATAAACAAAACCAAGAGCTAGTTCTTTGAGAAGATCAATAAAATTGACAAACCCTTAGCGAGGCTAACAAAGGAAAAAAGAGAGAAGATGCAAATACACAAAATAAGAAATGAGAAAGGAGATATCACCACTGACCACAGAAATAAAGACAATCATAAGAGGATACTTTGAAAAACTATATTCCAACAAAAATGACAATTCAGAGGAAATGGACAAATTCCTAGAAACACATAAGCAGCCTATATTGATGAAAGAAGAAATTGATGATCTCAACAAAGCAATCATAAGTAAAGAAATAGAATGAGTCATTAAAAACCTCCCAACTAAGAGGAGCCCAGGGCCAGATGGCTTCACAGGTGAATTCTAAAAAACATTCCAGAAAGAATTAACACCAATCCTGCTGAAACTCTTCCAAAAAATCAAAACAGAAGGAACATTACCTAACTCATTCTATGATACCAACATTACTTTAGTACCAAAGGCAAATGAAGGCACCACAAGAAAGGAAAATTACAGACCAATTTCTCTAATGAACCTAGACACAAAAATCCTCAACAAAATACTTGCTAACTGTATTCAACAACACATTAAATGAATTCTACACCGTGGCCAAGTGGGATTCAATCCGGGTATTCAAGGATGGTTCAACATAAGAAAATCAATCAATGTAACACACCATATAAACAGATTGAAGAGGAAAAAATCACATGATTATATCTATAGATGCAGAAAAAGCATTTGACAAAATACAGCACCCTTTCTTGATAAAAACACTCAAAAAGATTGGAATACAAAGAAATTTTTTTAACATGATAAAGGGTATATATGAAAAACCCACAGTCAACATCGTTTACAATGGTGAAGTCCTAAAATCCTTCCCTCTAAGATCAGGAACAAGACAAGGATGACGACTCTCACCTCTTCTATTTAACGTTGTCTTAGAAGTACTTGCTCAAGCACTGGGGCAAGAACCAGATATAAAAGGCATTCAAATTGGAAAGGAAGAAGTCAAAATTTCATTATTTGCAGATGACATGATCCTATACATAGAAAACCCTCAGAGGTCTACAACAAAGCTTCTAGAACTCATAAATGAGTTTAGTAAAGTCACAGGTTATAAGATCAATGTGCAAAAATCAGTAGCATTTCTGTACACCAATAATGAGCAAGCTCAGGAGGAAATCAAGAAACAAATACCATTTACAATAGTCAATAAAAAAATCAAATACCTAGGAATAAATTTAATGAAAGATGTAAAAAACTTATACACAGAGAACTACACAAGATTGTTCAAGGAAATCAAAGAAGACCCAAATAAATGGAAGAATATTCCCTATTCATGGATAGGAAGACTAAATATTATTAAGATGTCTATTCTACCAAAACTGATCTACACATTCAGGGCAATCACAATAAAAATCAACACAGCATTCTTTAAGGAACTAGAAAAACTAGCTATGAAATTTATTTGGAAAGGAAAGAGACCCTGAATAGCCAAAGACATATTGAAAAAGAAAAATGAATTGGAGGAATGACACTTCCTGACTTCAAAACATACTACAAAGCTACAGTAGTGAAAACAGCATGGTATTGGCACAAGGAGAGACACAAAGACCAATGGAAATGAATTGAGAGTTCTGATATAAATCCTCATATATATAGTCATATAATATTTGATAAAGCCACCAAACCCTCTCAACTGGGAGAGAATGGCATATTCAACAAATGGTGCCTGTAGAACTGGATATCCATACATAAAAGAATGAAAGAGGATTATCATCTCACACCTTATACAAAAATCAATGCAAGATGGATCAAAGACCTAAATATAAGAGCCAAGACCATAAAGACTTTGGAGAGCAGTGTAGGGAAGCGTAAACACGACCTTGTCATAGGAAATGGCTTCATGAACTTCACACCAAAAGCACGAGCAGCAAAAGAACAAATAGATAAATGGGACTTCCTCAATATTAAAGCCTTCTGCACCTCAAAGAAGTTTGTCAAGAAAGTGAAAAGGGAGCCTACACAATGGGAGAAAATATTTGGTAACCATATATCGGATAGGAGACTTATAAACTGCATATATAAAGAATTCCTATATCTTGTAAATAAAAAGATAAACAACCCATTTAAAAAATGGGAAAAAGATTTAAACAGATACTTCTCCAAAGAAGAAATACAAATGGCTAAAAAGCACATGAAAAAATGCTCCAAATCTCTAGCTCTCAGAGAAATGCAAATCAAAACTACAATGAGATACATCTTACTCCCATAAGAGTGGCAGCTATGAAAAAAACAGAAGAATACAAATGCTAGAGAGGATGTTGAGGAATGGGAACGCTGCATTCCTGGTGGGAATGCAGAAGGATCCAGCCATTCTGGAGGACAGTTTAGTGGTTTCTCAAAAACTAACCATAGATTTGCCATAGGACCCAGCAATTCCACTGCTGGGTATATACACAATAGAACTGAAAACAAGGACACAAACCAATATATGCACACCAATGTTCATAGCAGCATTGTTCACTATTGCCAAAAGCTGGAATCAACCCAAATGCCCATCAACAGATGAATGGATAAATAAAATGTGGTATATACACACAATGGAATACTACTCGGCTTTAAGAACAAATACACTCCAAACACACGTGATAACATGGATGAATTTGAGAACCTTATGTTGGGCGAAGCAACCCAGGCATTGAAGGACAAATACTACATGACCTCAATGATATGAAAAAAGTAAACCAAGCTGCCTCAGAGAGCTAGAGACTGGATGATAGGCTTACAGGAAATTGGGGGGTAGAGGAAAGATGTAAGCTGACACCTACATGGGTGAAATTTAGGATAAGCTGGAGGTAAGTATTTGTACAAGGAAGGGATAAAATGGGGGCATAGGGTTACCTTTGAGTGGGGCTTTGCGGGCTTGAGGGGGGTTAGGGATGGGAGGATGGGTAATATTGCCCAAGAAATTGGGGGGAGAGTGGGGCAACATACGAACATAGGAGATTGTCAGGTGGTTGGTTGAGAGTATAATGCTGAGAAAACCTTTTCAAAAATATAATAAGGAAAGTTACCTTTTTAAGATGCTTAAAGGGGATAATCTGACACAGGACAGGCTCCTAGGGAATACGTGAATGCTCATTTTGCCATAGTGGGTTATATCATTGGATAGAGACACATATAATGAGAGTGAAGGTATACCCATATCCTGGGGAGGACTGATGCCATCAAATAGAGGGAACTGTATCTCTCAAGAGAAATGGTGGCTTCCAGTGCTTTAGGGCAGTTGAGCATGTCAAGCCCTCAACACTGTTGCAAATATCTCTGAGCATGGCCCATCAAGCAATGAAGATTGACTGTCACTGTGGGCCTTAAGAGGAGGGGAAAAGAGGTATTGAATAGATGGAACCAATGTAACTGTGTGGGCAATAGAAGTGTTCCACAAGAGTATGCAAGGATGGATATAAGACATGTAAAATTACACCAAAAATATATAGGGGTTGATAGGCTAAAATGTAAATCATAATGTAAAACATAAGATAACTAAAAATTTAGAAAATTATATGGTCTAAAATATAAACCACAATGTAACACAAATGTTACCTTGTTTGAAAGCTATTGTCTCAATATCTGTATGTCAGTTTCAGTAAATATAGTATGAATATGTAAAAAGATTATTGCTGTGGAAGGGAAAAGGTTTTATGTTGGATATGTGGGAGTACTGTATATTGTATATATGAATTACTGTGATCTAAAATTCTTGTGAAGATAAGCTTGATAATTAGAAAAAAGAAAAGAAAGGACATAGACACTGAGGAAAAGACAGAAGTAGTTGGCTTGCCAATTTGCATACAGGGCAACACTTATTGCAGTGATGGAAGGCCAAACGTCAAAAACAAAGCTTTTGCATTTTAAAAATTTTTGATACCCCAATTTATTTTTACTGTAATTTTTCCAAATTAATATATATTCTATATCTAACCTTTAAACTCATCGCTATATTCCATTTTACAATTAATGGAACCTGGCAATATATTGGGTTTCACTTTTCAGGAACTTTTGGATCACAGGAAGGTTCAACAATGGCAATGGCGGAATACTGGTGTGGGATGTTATTGACAGGGGACACATGGTTGGCAGGGATTTCTCCAGGGCATATATCCAGGGTACATAAAAATGTTTGGACATTTTCATAGTGGATACAATTAAAAACAACAACTGAGGATGTACTGAGTTCCTAGCCAGGGGAGCTCTATCACAGTCCCTAAAGGAACAGCAACAATCCCCCAAGTGCAACGGCAAAGACCAAAAAAGAATGAAGGTCCAACAATGAGCCCTTGATACTAATGACTATGCTTGTGAGCCTGTGCACCTGAAATAAGAACAAGGCCTAAAGCTGCAGGGCGCCTAAGAGTTAACTCCTTGAGAGCCTCCATGTTGCTCAAATGTGCCCAGTCTTGAAGCCAAACTCAGCATGTAAATGCGTTGCCTTCCCCCCACTGTGGGACATGACTCCCGGGGATGAGCCTCCCTAGCACTGAGGGATTACTACTAAGTACCAGCTGATGATGTAACTAGAAAATCACCTTGAATAAAAGGGTCAACCCGGACCAACAGAGTATCTCAGTCTACATAATAATACCAAGAGTTAAAAATGCTTTTTGACCTGAATCAAGGGGGAAATGGAAAGGACAAATGAGTTTATATGGCTACGAGTCTCCAAAAAGAGCTGGGAGGTTATCAGAGGGGTTGCCCTTATGCACACCTCAGCAGAGTCCCAGAGACAGATAAAGTAGATACAACCCCAGGTTGGTTCTTCTGAGGGCTACAGAGACCCACAGTTCTATGGTCATGGCAGATGGAGCTCAGTGCCATGTCAGTTGGCCCTTCTTTGGAGCTTGTGTTTCTGTATGATGGAGCTGGACTCAGATGTGATCTTTTTTCACAAGCCTCTCCTGTTACTTTTTCCAGAACTGTAGTTGGTGCTGGGTTTAATACACACCCAGAGAACCTGAATCTCTGGACTGACCATATGATAGCCAGGCCCTGAGCCTCAACAGACTTCAGTTCCTACACTCTGGTTTATTGGACTTACCCCACTCAGTTAACATGGATTTGAAGAAAGTCAACCACCACACCATGGAACCAAGAGTGCCTACAACGGAAAGCAGGAGGATTACATCCAGCATCCATGTGGAATCTAAGCCCCTTCTTGATATAGATGTGGAGTGGACACAACCATTCCAAGGTCCACAGAATGGAGGAATAGAATATGGATTCGAGTGAACTTACTGATATTCTATTCATGAACTATTGTGATTAGTAATCAACGAAAATGTGGCATTGGTGTGGAGAAAGTGGCCATGGTGGCTGCTGGGTGTGGGGAGTGGGAGGAAGAGATGAGATGTGTAGGTGTTTTCAGGACTTGGAGTTGTCCTGGGTGATGCTGCAGGGACAGTTACCAGACACTGTATGTCCTCCCATGGCTCACTGGGTGGAACGTGGGAGAGTGTGGGCTATGATGTGGACCATTGACCATGAGGTGCAGTGGTGCTCAGAGATGTATTCACCAAATGCAATGAATGTCTCATGATGATGGAGGAGATTGTTGCTATGGGGAGAGGAGTGGGGTGAGGGGGGTGGGGGGTATATGGGGACCTCATATTTTTTGAATGTAATATTAAAAAAATAAAAACAAAAAATTTTTAAATTAAAAAAAAATTTAAAAAAAGAATAAGTGTATAGTAAAGATTGTGAACTTATAAAATAAACATACATAACATCATACAGCGGTCTCATATATCACCCCTCCACCAACACTTTGCATTGTTGTAAAACATTTGTTACAAACTATGCAAAAGCATCATTGAACTATTACTACTAACTATAGTCCCTACCTTACATTTGGTGTATTTTTCCCCCAACCCACCCTATTTTTTAAAACTATATTTTTATTACAGAGGTTGTGAACTTGCAAAACTATCATACACATGTAGAATTCCCATACAACACCTCTTCACCAACACATCGCACTGTGGTGGAACATTTGTTACAGATTATGAGATAATATCATCAATCTATAACCACCAACCATGGTCCATAGCATACATTTGGCACACTCTTTGCATACACCTCCATTATCAACAGTACATCTTTGGCATTGATGCAAGAATATTATAGTATTGCTGTTTACCACAGGCTATAGGTCACACCAATATTAGTTTTCCCATGCTTCTCCACATCCTGACCACCCTGCAATAGTGATGAACATCTGTCTTAGCTCACAGAAGGACACTCTTGCATTTGTATCCTCAACCACAATTCTCATCCATCTCTGGGTTCACAGTGTTGATTCAGTCCCTAGATTATTCTTTGGCTTTCTTCCAATTGATGTTTACTTCCCCAGACTGCCCTATTCAGCCACAATCCCATTTATAGTCCAGTTGCTACTCACTATGATGTGTTTCCATCAACTCTATCCATTTCCACACTTTTACAGTCAAATTAATTAAAACTTTTTTATATATTAAGCATCAGTAGTTCTTGTCAACCCTCCTCTTATCTCCTAATAACTATACTCTAGATTTTAACTCCATGTGCTTATTCTTCATATTTAGTTCATATTAATGAGACCATTCAATATTTTCCTTTGTGTCTGGCTTACTTTACTTAGTATAATGTCTTCAAGATTCATCCATGTTTTCATATATGTCCCAACTTAATTTCTTCTTACTGCAGCGTAGTATTCCATCATATGTATATACCACATTTTGTTTATCCATTCATTGGTAGATGGATACTTGGGTTGTTTTCACCTTTTGGCAACTGTGAATAATACCACTATGAACATCTTTTGGCAGATATCTGTTCGTGTCATAGTTTTGAATTCCTGTGGATGTATTCTTAATAGAGGAATTGCTGGGTCATGACAGTTCTATATTTAGCTTCCTGAGGAACAGCCGAACTATCTTCCAGAGAGGCTGCACCATTTTACAACCCCGCCAACAGTGAAAAAGTGTTCATTTTTCTCCACATCTTCTCCAGCACTATTGTTGTCTGTTTGTTTTTTTTTAAATAATGGTGTGGGAAACAAAGGCATGTTGTTTCCATAATAGCAAGTTACCTCCTTAACCACTGAGTCATGCTGTCCTTGGAGATATATGTGCAGGTCACAAAGCAATCAGGGAGATGTAACATTCTGGTGGAACAAGGACTTGCTAGAACAGAACAACCTGAGCAACAAGATTAATGAGTATATTTTTTTCAATAATATAATAGAACATTATGAGCTTTGGTAACTACCTAATTCACTGTTAGTAAGAATAAGGTAATGGTAATAGTTATCTAGAATAGTTCCTGCTTCTCACGACCTATTGGGGTATATAAGCAAGACCCTGAGACTAATAAATTTGTCTGATGAGCTTGAGGCTTCAATGCTTGCAGATCCCCTGGTCCCAATCTCTCTTTGTCTTTCATTCCTGATACCCTTCAGGTCTGTGACTCCGACATAATGGCCATTCTATGTGGTATTACATGATATCTCATTGTTGTTTTAATTTGCATTTCCCTAAAAGCTAGTGATATGGAACATTTTTTCATGTGCTTTTTGGCCATTTGTATTTCCTCTTTGGAGAAATGTAAATTTAAATCACTTGCCATATTTTAATTGGATTGCTTGCTATTTTATTGTTGTGTTGTATGATCTCTTTATATAGAATGGAAATCAAACCCTTATCAGCTATGTGGTTTCCAAATATTTTCTCCCTTTGAGTAGGCTGCCTTTTCACCTTCTTGATGAAGTCCTTTGAATCATAGAACAGCTTAACTTTCAGTAAGTTCCATTTATCCATGTTTTCTTTCATTGCTCATGCTTTCAGTGTAAGGTTTAAGAATCTACCACCTACCACCAAGTCTTGAGGATGTTTCCCTACATTTTCTTCTAGGAACTTTATGGTACTTGCTTTTATATTTAGGTCTTTCATCCATTTTGAGTTAATTTTTATATTAGGTGTTATCTCTTTTTTCTTTTGGCTATGAATATCCAGTTCTCCCAGAACCACTTGTTTAATAAACTGTTCTGTCCCAGCTGGGTGGGTTTGACAAGCTTGTCAAAAATCACTTGGCCATAGATGTGAAGGTCTGTCTCTGAAACATCAGTTAGGCTCCAATGGTCTATTGTCCCCGTCTCCTTCCCGCCCAGTATTGGCAGCCGGCGCTGCCCCTCCTTCTCTCCTTCTCCGTCTTCCGCCTAGCCGTTATCTAGACAGCCCACACTTTCCCCTTCCCCTCCCTTGCTCCTAACCCCTTAGCCAGCTTACTGTCCAGTAACCGCCTACTGTCCAGTAACCGCCTACTGTCCAGTAACCGCCTACTGTCCAGTAACCGTCTACGCAAGCAACAGCACCCGCCGGCACCAATCAAGTCCCTTTACGTATCCCTAGACCCTATAAAACCATGTCCCCTTCTACAATAAAGCAGACTTGTGCCCAGACCTCGTCTCCGTGGTGTTTTTGCTTGCACCGCGCGTCCCCCGTGCCTGAGCGGAGAGAGAGAGGGCCCAACGGCTTCGTGCCGACCCCCCTCCTCTCCTTTGACCATGGGGCAGCCCCCGTCTGGAGAGCTCACCCGGCCATCCGTGTCAACCCTCCCGGAGGCCCGCAGCTGCCCACAGTCTATGTGTCTTTCTTTATGCCAATACCATGCTGTTTGTACCACTGTAGCTAGGTAATATGATTTAAAGTCTGGAGGTGAGAGTCCTCCAATTTCACTTTCCCTTTTAAAGATGTTTCTGGCTATTCGGGGCCTCTTACCCTTCCAGAAAAATTTGATAATTGTATTTTCCATTTGTCTAAAAAATGCTGGTGGAATTTTTATTGATTGCATTGAATCTGTATATCAATTTGGGTAGAATTGACATCTTAGTTATTCAGTCTTCCAGTCCACAAGCATGGAAAGTTCTTCCAATATTTAGGTCTTTTAAAGTTTCTTTTAGCAATGCATTATAGTTTTCTGAATACAAGTACTTTAAATTCTTGGTTAGTTTACTACTAAATATTTGATTCTTTTAGTTGCTATTGTAAATGGAAATTTTCCTGACTTCCTCCTCAGATTCTGCATTACTATGCATATTGATCTTGTATCCTGACACTCTACTGAAATTTTTTATTAGCTCTAGCAGCTTTGTTGTAGATTTTTAGGACATTTTATATATAGGATAATATCACCTTTGAATAGTGAACCTTTTACTTCTTCCTTTCCAATTCAGATGGCTTTTATTTCTTTTTCTTGCCTGATTGCTCCAGCTAGAACCTCTAGCACTGTATTGAGCAACAGTGGTGACAATGGGCATCCTTCTCTTGTCCCTGATCTCAAAAAGCAAGCTTTCATGGACATAATGGACAAAGGGTATGGGGAAAGGCAGGAAGAGATGAGAGGTGGAGGCGTCTTCGGGACATGGAGCTGCCCTGGATGGTGCTTCAGAGGTAATCACCGGACATTGTAAATCCTCACAGGGCCTACATGATGGAATAGAGGAGAGTATGGGCCATGATGTGAACCAATGTATATGAGGTGCAGAGGTGCCCAGAGATGTACTTACCAAGTCCAGTGGATGTGTCATGATGATGGGAACGAGTGTTATTGGGGGGGGGGGGAGAGGGGGGATGGGGGGGTGGGGTTGAATGGGACCTCACATATATATTTTTAATGTAATATTATTACAAAGTCAATAAAAAAATAAAAAAAATTAAAAAAAAAATAAAAAGCAAGCTTTCAGTCTTTCACCATTTAGTACAATGTTAGCTGTGGGTTTTTCATATATGGCCTTTATCATGTTGCGAAAGTTTTCTTTAATTCTTATCTTTTGTAGTATTTTCATCAGGAAAGGATGCTGTATTTTGTTAAATGCCTTTTCTGCAACAATTAATAAGATCATGTGATTTTACTTCTTTGATTTATTAATGTGGTGTAACATCCAATTGATTTTTCTTGTGTGGAACCACCCTTGCATGCCTGGGAAAAGCCCACTTGATCATGACGAATAATTCTTTTAATGTGTTGTTGAACTGAATTAACAATTATTTTATTGAAGATTTTTGCATCTGTATGTATTAGATAAATGGATCTTTAGTTTCTTTTTTCATAATATCTTTATCTGGTTTTGGTATGAGGGTGATATTGGCTTCATAGAATGAGTTTGGTAGTGTTCCTTGTTCAATTTTTTGGAAGAGATTGAGTAAGATTGGTATTAAATCTTCTTTGAATGTTTGGTAGAACTCACCTGTGAAACCATCTGGTCCTGGGCTTTTCATTTTGGGAAGCTCTTTGATGACTGTTTCAATCTCTTTACTTGTGATTGACTTGTTGAGGTCTTCTATTTCTTCTAGGGTCAGTGTAGGTTGTGTGTATGTTCCTAGGAATTTTTCCATTTCGTCTACATTATCTAGTTTTTTGGCATAAAGTTGTTCATAGTATCTTCATAATCTCTCTTATTTCTGTGGAGTTCAGAAGTAATGTTCCCATTTTCATTTTTTATTTCACTTATTTGCATTTTCTCTCTTTTTTTCTTAGTCAGTCTAACTAAGGGGTTGCTGATTTTGTTAATCTTCTCAAAGAACCAACTTTTGTTTTTTGTTAATTTGCTCTATTTTTTTTTTGTTCTCAATTCTATTTATTTCTGCTCTTATCTTTATTATTTCCTTACTTCTACTTTCTTTGGAATTAGTTTGCTGTTTTTTTCTAGTTCTTCCAGTTGCATAGTTAGTCACTGATTTTAGCTCTTTCTTCCTTTTTAAGGTAAGCATTGAGGACTATAAATTTTTCTCTCAGCACTGTCTTTGCTGCATCCCATAGATTTTGATATATTGTATTTTCATTGTCATTTTTCTTGAGATATTTATTGATTTCTCTTGAAATTTCTTCTTTGACCCACTGATTATTTAAGAGGATGTTGTTTAATCTCCATATATATGTGAATTTTCCCTTTTCTGCTGCTATTTGATATCTAATTTTATTCCATTATGATCACAGAAAGTGCTTTGTATAATTTCAACTTGTTGAATTTATTGAGATGTACTTTGCGACCCACGATTTTATGGTCTATCCTGGAGAAAGATCCATGAGCTCTTTTAAAGAATGTATATCCTGCTGTTTTGGGGTGCAATGTTCTGTATATGTCTACTGGTTTAGTTCATTTATCATATTATTCAAGATGTTTCTTTACTGATCCTCTGCCCTGATGTTCTATCCAATGCTGAGAGTGGTGTATTGAAGTCTCCAACTATTATTGTAGAGATGTCTATTTCTCTCTTCATGTTTTGCCAGTGTTTGCCTCATGTATCTTGGGGCATCCTGTTTAGGTGCACATACATTTATGATTGTTATTTCTTCCTGTTGAAGCATCCCTTTTATTAATATATAATGTCCTTCCTTGTCTCTAGTAACAGTTTTGCCTTTAAAGTCTATATCATCTGATAAAAGTTTAGGTACCCCAGCTTTTTTTTTTTTTTTTTTTTTTAATTGCATGCATGGAATATCTTTTTCCAATCTTTCACTTTCAGTCTATTGGTATCCTTGGATCTATGGTGAGTCTCTTGCAGACAGCATATAGATGGCTCATATTTCTTATCCATTCTGCCAGTCTGTGTCTTTTGATTGGGGAGTTTAATCTATTAACATTCAATGTTCTTATTTCACCCATTTTGATCTTTGCATGTTATCTGTCATTTTATTTTTTATACTTTTAGTTACTGTTACTGATATGGTCATCATTTCTAGACTCTCTTCTAAACTTCTCTCTCCTGTCTTTTCTGTTCAGGCTGTAACACTCCCTTTAGCATTTCCTGCAGAGCTGGTCTTTTTGTTATAAACTCTTTCAGTTTCTGTTTATCTGAGAATATTCTAATCTCACCCTCATTTTTTAAAGATAATCTTGTTGGATATAAAATTCTTGACTGGAAGTTTTTCTCTTGCAGTATCTTAAATATATAATACCACTGCCTTTGTGTCTCCATGGTTTCTGATGAGAAACTAGCATTTAATCTTATTGGGTATCCCTTATATGTTATTCATTGGTTTTCTCTTGCTTTTCTCAGAATTTTCTTTGTCTTTGGCACCTGACATTCTTATTGGTCTGTCTTTCAGAGTTGGTCTATTTGGATTTGTTTGTATGGGAATATGTTGTGCTTCTTGGACACAGATATCTATGTCCTTCAGTAGGGTTGGGAAATTTTCCACCATTATTTCTTCAAATATTCCTTCTGCCCCTTTTCCCTTCTCTTCTTCTGGGACACCCATGACATGTATGTTTGCACATTTCTTGCTGTCATTTCATTTCCTGAGACCCTGTTCAATTTTTTCCATTCTTTTCTTCATCTGTTCTTTTGCCACTTTCAGAGGGCGTGTCTTTGAGCACACTGATCCTTTCTTCTGCTTCCTCAAATCTGCTGTTTTATGCCTCCAGTATATTTTTAATTTCATTTTTTTACCTTTCATTCCCATATGGTTTGCTATTTTTCTATGTGTGCTTTCAAGTTCTTCTCTGTGCTCTCCCAGTACCTTCTTAATGTCCTTAATCTCTTTTGCTATATCATTGAATTTATTAAGGAGATTTGTTTGAACATCTATGATTAATTGTCTCCACTCCTTTTTGTCATCTCAGCCTTATCTTGCACCTTTAACTGGGTTCTATCTTCCTGTTTCTTGGTATGGATTGTAATTTTTTGTTGGTGTTTTTGCATCTGGCTTACTAGATGTATGTATTCTGGGTACAGTTTATCCCTTTAGTTTAGGGCTTTCTTGTCTTTTCTCCATTGCTAACTGTATAGTAGGAGTTGAGGATGTAGTTGGTGCTGTAAGCTATGGAGGCTGAAGTGCCCACATTGCTCCAGTAATTGATGAGGCTTCTTTGTCAGGGGTAGGGACAGAGCTGCAGCCATGTATAATCCAAGTTGGGCAGGACAAGACTGTCTGTAGTTGTCCAGAGAGACTGATGAAGCTTCACACCCCTTCCTCCCCTATCTTAGGTAGCCAAAAGTACCTGCTGTTGTCTGGAGAGGCTATGGAGACACCACACCCCTCCTTTCCTATTGGGGGCAGTGAGGATGGATCCACAAATATCCACCAGTCTGGGCCAAAAGCACCTACAGTTTTCCAGATAGGTTGGGCAAACAAAGCCCATCTCTTGTCCTGCTGGGGATGGGCGTGTAACCACAGGTGCCCAGCAGTCAGGTCTGTGCAAGCCAAAAGCACCTGTTGTTGCCCTGAGAGGCTAAGGGAACACCAGCCCCCTCCTATCCTATGGAGAAACAGAGGTGGAGATGGACTCAAAGGAACTCAACAAACCAGTTTGTGTGCCCAGAAAGGTCAAGGATATTCAGCACCTCCCTTATCCTATTGGGGTGCAGGCATACAGCCCCAGGTGACTGACTAGTCTATGTGTGCTGATGGAGTAAAAATGGCAGCTATTGGACTCTTTCCAACTTGAACAGGCTCAAACCCTAGCTGTTTCTTGGATTATACTTTAGCCAGCCAAGATCACTAATCAGTAGCTGAAGTCAGTGGACAACTGTCTCTTCTTCCACCATTTATACGAAATGGAGCTTCTAACTCCAGCCACAGAATAGCTCCTGAGGTGGCTTGTGCCCCTAGAGTAGAATTGGCATCACCTCTGCAGCATGGCTTGCAGTTTTCCAGAGAAGTGGTGCAGGTTCCCCCAGCTTCCTCCCTGCCAGAGGTGTGGCTGGGGTTTAGGCTAGACCTGCAATCCAATCTGGGTGGAAAGAAGCTGGTCCCTACAAGCACTCTGATTTTCAAACTGTTCCCATTCCCCTTAGGCCAGGGGCAGAGTCAATATGGCAGTTACCATTCTCCTGACCGGGACAGGCTTATTGGAGATTTGGACCTGAAGGGTATTGGGAATGAAAGAAAGAGAAAAGGAGGAAGGAAACAAAGAGCAAGAACGAGTGAGAGAGCGGGGATCAGGGGGTCTGTGAGTAATAACTCCTCAGACAACTTTATTGTTTACAAGGGGCTCTCTATATACCCCAGTGTACGTGACAACAAGCAGGAACATGTAGCCTACATAACAACAAGCAGGAACACATAGCCTACGTGACATCAAGCAACATGCAGTTAACTATTAGCATTACCCATAGTCTAAAGAATTTTTAAAAATCTTACCTCAAGGTACAAAGTCTAAGTGTTCTATTCACTACAAAAGGTATGTGCTCATCTTTTCTTTCAGCCTTTAACAGCTTCATCCCATTTGCTGGGAACTCTTAATTACCGCATTCTTTAGGTTGCAAGCATAGCCATGGAGACAGCACATCTCTCCTTGTGAGGCCACTGTGCCTCAGTTTCTGACACAGGCTCAAAGTTTAGCTGTTCCTAGGATTATACTTTAGACACCCTGTGTGTACCTTACCTGTTTTTTGAGAAATGGAGCATCCATCTATAGCCACAGAATAGTTCCCGAGGTTGCTTGTGCCAAGGGCACTGACCTCTACAGTGTGGAGGGCTCTACTCATTATCCTCTCTGCAGATGGGCTGTCTCCTCCTTCCATACTTCCAAGGAATTTGTAAGATACTCTTCTGGTCTTCTGGGACCCCCAAACAGGTGCTTTAGATAGCTGTGGGTGATTACCAACTGCCCTGTAGCATGAGCTAACTCCAGGAGCTCCTTGCTCTGCCACCATCTTGGCTTCCCCCGCCCCCCACCATAGAGTTTTGTGGAGATTAACTCTCAATTGACTTTTAAATAAAAATATGTTATTTATATGGGTGTATTTTCTCTGCATAAATTATTATATTTTTAAATCTTGGTATTTGCTAACCACCATTTTTGATCTTTTGACTTAAGAGACTTACGGGACATTTTTTTCCTGCCATACTTCCATGCTATGAAAAGAGAGATATATATTTATGATTATAATCATAAATATATATGAGATTTAAATGAGAATTGTGGATGGTTGAAGCCTACTACCCTAAATATCAAAAACAATGGCCCAAGTGAAGAAAGAGCATGGCATGCAATGCCATTCAGAATTATTGGTGCCTCAAAAATCTGGGAATAGGGGGTTTGTCTATTTGTGTCCAGGAGGAAACAGACATCTGACATCTTCATTTTTTATTAACCTTAGGAGATTCCATACTTGTTTCATGTAAGTCTCACTTTAGCATCTAGGATGTTTGACGAAAAACTCATTTACTTGTAGGAATTGTGTGATTGTGTGGCAATATATGACCACCAGGTGATTGTGGGGATTATTTCTGCCACCTCAGAAAAGGCATGGTTAAACAATGTATAAAAGCTCATCTGTTCTTGCTTCAGAGCAAAAATAGCTCTGTCCTTGCTTACCTCTGCATAAGTTATCTCTTCTCTTGAAGTTTGAAAACGACTTCCTCTTGCCCTTTCTCCTACTAGATAGGATTTGAGTCTAGAGACCAGGTTTCTTGTTCCAAGACTAAACATCCTTGAGAAATTTAACTTTAACTACAGCCCTTGGCTGAATCCAAAAATACATGATATATAAGTAAAAGAAATAAAGCAGAGGGAGCCCTCCCTGCATATGAGTTTTGGTGTGTGAGTCTTTCATTCCTGTAGCAAGTGACGTCCAATGTAGGGTAGCTGATTTTCCCCCTAGGTGAGGGACACTTTTTGGGACGGCCACCGGGAATAGCCCAAGGGAACTACAGTCCGGACGTTCGCTGCTGCCAGCGATCACAGCTGACCTTGAGGTAAACTGCTCGCTGGGTTCAGTCATAGGAACATGTCTGCATAATGAGATTGGTCCAGACTATGCATCCTGCACAAATAGGACATCAGCTGTCCTGAGAAAGGTAGGCTAACTCTAGACACTAGTATAACATGGTAAATACATTATCAAAGCAACAGATCTATCTCTGCACTTTACAACTATTGAAAGCAACTAATTGTAAAGTGAAAGAAAAACAAATTATTGCATTGCTTCAAACAGTACAGACCTTTTGTCTGTACTTCCCCGATGAGGGAACCTTAGATTTTTGCATTATGGGAAATCTAGACCTAGAATTATAGGTCAAATTGTAAACTTTATGTTTCTGTTAGTGTGTTATAATTATTTTTGTGTTTGTCTGTTTGTTCAATGTCAGTGTATATTTTAATGCCTCTGGATGGTAATATTAAACTAATGCATGGACGTTCTACAGGAGTTCTATTTGTATGGCCAAAAAGTAGATAAGTGCTTATATTAATACATAAGTATAATAGCTAATAAGATCTCTACATTGATAAAAATTTTAAGTCTTGATTAATGAAATTACTACAAGTTTCTTCATAAAAAAATAGTTCTTGCCTAAATTAAAATGAATAGTTTATTTTTTCCACAGGATAAAATAAGGGATGTAAAACATAAATATTTAAAAAGATAAAATGTTTGTGGGAATGCTAACTGAAATTTGATAAGTTTATTCAAAAAGTGTGTTTTGGCCTAAAATAAATGGCTAGTTTTCATAAAATCAAAATGGAAATATGCAAGACAAAACTCAAATACATGACAAGTTGTAAAAAGTATTATAATAGCATTCAGTGAGAGAATGTGTTCTGTGAAGGTGAAATTTGTCTTAAAATAAAATAGTTATAGTCTATGTGGTTATGAATAAATATAAGAAGTTTGTGAAAGAATTGTTTAAATTGGTGTTTAAATAGCTAATTCCAAGAAGTCATTATTAAACAAAAACTGAATTGATAATAATAAAAAGTAACTTCATAACAAGAAAACTTATTAGCAGCCAGCTTCCCCCTACCAACTTGTTTCTAAAAAACTGTTTCCAGTATTGCATGCTACTAGGTATTTGAAGAAAAAAAAAAAAAGGTTATATTTGTATATTACAAAATTGAATCATTATTTAGATGTTTGTTTCATGTTGATGGTAATTGTATGTTATAAGAAGTTTGCTTGGAGACAGTTTCCAAAATCATTTTGGTAACTTATGTGTGTAGGGTGTATAGAATGTGTTTTTGTTATTAAGGAAACAAAAAATAATTTTGTCCTAAGATAAAATGACTGGTTATTAAGAAAAAGTAAAATTTAGGACAAAACCTGAATGAATATAGAAAGTGCAGAAGGTGTGCAGAAAAGGAATTTTTATGGTTAAAGTTAAATAAAACTTGATGGGTTTACCTAAGTTTTAAAAGCTTTAGTATCAAATAGTATACTAATGCAAAGTTAAATTTTATTCTTTCTCAAAGTTTCTTAGGTCATTAATCTGTTTTAGTAAAAGTTTATAAAAGGTTTTTTTCTCATGAATAATCAAAATACTGAGAAAGTCTCTTTTATCAAAATAACTTCTTGTTCTTTAGCCTTAGCATTTAAGAAGAAGCAAGTCTTACCACTTTTAAAGAAACAAAATGTTTAAACATGCTTTCTTAAAGTCAAATCCTGAAAAGTATCTTTTATTTCAGGCTGTTGCAAAAATTTGTTCTTTTACATTGAAAGAAATGAAGTAATAAAATAGTTAAGTTTATTTAATATAAATTAAGTGAACAATATTTAAAAGTGTTATAAAATAAAAAGGGATTCTTTAACCCTCTGTTAAAGTTGTATGAGTAAAAAGTTCGTATGATACTTAGAGTATATAAAATTCCTGAAAACTTAATGATATTCCAACATAATCTTATAGAAAAACATAATATTGATAATTGTAATTTTAATTATTATTAAAAATAATATATATCATAAAAACAACCTCTCTACCTAAAAATCAAAAACAAATGCTTTAACTCATACTTGTCTGATTTACACTAAAAGCTGCTGCAGAATCAATACTTTAATTCATACTTGTCCAATTCACATTAAAAGCTGCCACAGGGTGATATATAACAATAACATATCATAAATTAAAATGACACCATTGCTGTGTATAGCAACCCTAAATATTGTTAGTTTATTACAAAAATTAATATCGAATTATGTCACTATCACTTTATTTTAAAACTTGCTAAAGCTTTTTCTAATATCTCTTTAAGCAAGCCAACCTGCATTCATATGTGAACAAACTAACAGTAAATTTTGCAGTGGTTTCCCAAAGCTGTGTGCATAACCCAATCATTTATCTTAGCTTAATAACAAAAATCTAACTGTATAAAAAAACCTGTAGTTTTTATAATGTGGACCATTGACCATGTGGTGCAGCAGTGCTCAGAGATGTATTCACCAAGTGATTGTTGTTATGGGAGGAGTGGGGTGAGGGGGGTGGGAGGGTATATGGGGGCCTCATATTTTTTGACTGTAACATTAAAAACAAATAAATAAAGACAATTTTTTTAAAAACCTGTAGTTTTAACCTTATTTCATTACATTAATAATATTGTTAACAAATAAATTTTTTTACAGAATAATCTCACTCCACCTTAACACTATGCTTACAAAACAAAAAAGGGGCAATACGGTATCAGATTTAACCAGTCCAAAGGACATGATACAAATAGCCTTATGTACTTTAAATTTTTAAAATTGCAATGAAGATGGTTATACAATAGCAGAATGACACTTTCAGATACCAATTGTAAAAATTTATCCCAAAGGGTTATATAAACCCTTAGATGGACAAGAATCTAATGGTAATTGGCATGGTCCAGTAAATTTACTAACATGGGGAAGAGGGTATGCATGTGTTTTCTTCCCAGGAGAACATCTTAGGCTTCCAACAAAGCACATAAAACCATACCATCGTCTGGTGGAATCTGCAACACAACCTGATACCAAGCCTAGAAGCACTGAACCTACAATTAACGTACATCCCCCTGAGGATTACCCAAGGAGCTGAACCGGTTACATGGGGGAATCTTAAAAAATTTGACAACCAAGCACAAGCTCTTATGGCACAAGTTGGGTGCCCTAAGATGCCTGAAAATACTTTTTTTAGTTTATTTGGAAGTAGTCATTACTGCTTCTGCTAATGTGGGAACATGGAAAATGTGCGTATTGTTCATCCTTATGTCTTTTAACCCCTGCACTGCTAATCACACCTATTGGGCCCATATAACAGATCCACCCCTATTTGCTCTCACCTCCTGGTGGAATCCTGAGCCCCTGTTATCCTCAAACTCTTCAACATGGACAGAAGGATACTGGGTTCCTCCTCCAGGGCCACTAATAAATGAAATTGTGAATGGAGGCATTCTAGCATTTGTGCCAATCCTTTAAAATGGAATGACAACTAACATAATTGGAACCAAATAAAATAACACCTTCAAAGTGCCTTCTCCACTCATATATTGGATGAAGTGGAGGCTCTCCATCTCCGATTAGAGGGCAATTATGAAACTTAAAAAATCGAACTCAACAAACCACACTAAAAATCTTAGCCGAACAGTTGCAATGACTGAACCCCTCAACATGGTTTTCCAATCTAAATTTTAAATGGTGGACAACAAAAAGAGGATTAATTTGTCTCTGTCTTATATTTATTAGATGTCAATGTTTCTTCCAACTATGGCAACATATCACACAATGTTATGAGTACCTGGCTACTGTATGTACAGCTACTCAAACAGAACCACCTGCTCATAAAAGAAAGGGGGGAGATGTGGGGATTACTTCTACCACTCAGCAAGGGCATGGCTAAATAATTTATAAAAGTTCATCTCTTCTTGCTCCAGAGCAAAAATAGCTCTGTCCTTGCTTATCTCTGCACAAGCTATCTATCCCTTTTTGCTTGAAGTTTGAAAACAGCTTCCTCTTGCCTTTTCTCCTACTAGATAGGATGTGAGTCTAGAGACCAGGTTTCTGGTTCCAAGACTAAACATCCTTGAGAAATTTAACCTCAACCACAGCCCTTGGCTGAATCCAAAAATACATGATATATAAGCAAGAGAAATAAAGCAGACAGAGCCCTCCTTGCATATGAGTTTTGGTGTGCGAGTCTTTCATTCCCATGGCAGGTAATGAGAGCGATAAATACCATAAGGTGAGAAGATTAACAGTCAGGGAGTATAAAATCCAAGACATATCTAAATGTAAGTCTGTTAGTAGATGCACTATTTTCACATAAGAAAATTTTCTAAATATGTCATTTAATCTTAATCATTTGATGGCCTCGATCACTAGTCATACAAATGTGTATAGTTACATTTCTGAAATTAAACATTTTAATTGGATTGTGCATTAAAATTTATATTTCTTAGTAATAAAAAGCAAATTTAAAAATCCTGTGCACAAGTTTATTAATTCTGCCTGTATTTATTTAGCATCTACTCTTACAGAAGATGCTCTGTCAGATGAGGAGCAGTAAAGTGAATACAGTAAGTTAGACTAGACCATGTACACACATATCAGTTATAGCAATTATCACAGTGCATTGTGATTGCTTTCTTGCATGTTTGCCTGGCATCTATTGGTTTTTTAAGAAATTTTGCTTCAATTATATATGTATGTGTATATGCACACATCTAAGTGTGTGCATGTATGCGTGCTTAGTCATGATTTTTAAAGTATTTTAATTGAATAATGATCACAAATGTACAGAAAGCACAACACTTAACTGTGAGTTCACTGAGAACAGGTAACTGTGGGGTGCCTGAGAACAGAGATTATTTCATCTTTTTCTCTTACAGCCTGCATCATAGCTGGAATGTTGTAGGTACTCAATGATAGCTAAATCTTATGCGAGAGGAAAAAGGAAAAAATATTGGAATAGTATTAACTTTCCTATAACCATTAAATATCAATTCAATTGATGCCATAAATAATAACATTATTTTTGTTGCAAAGGCCATGTAGGTAATTTAATATTTACTCTTTAGGAAAAAGAAACATCAAAAAAATGTTCACCATAATGGAGAGTGTTATTTGAATTCATTATTTTAACTTCCTAGGTGAACATGTCAGACAGAGCTGAGCAGAACAGTGGTGTCAAATACTAGGTTGAAACTCCTTGAAGAAGTAGACAACAGTTAGACAGTGAGATGAAGATAATAAGTGAGCTTGAAGGCTTAGGGTGCAGGGAGAGTAGGAAGTGCAATGCTCTCTGCCTTAAGCAGGTGGGGCTTTGCAGTAGAAATAGGAAAGGAAAATTAAGGAGGCAGTAGCAGGAGCCCAGATCCCCAGCTGAGTAAGTGGCCAGATGATGATGAAGAAAGTAGGAAAAGAGATGGAAAATGGATGCATAAATTTTGTGGTGACCCGGGGTTGTGATGAACATATAGATCGATCCCCATGCTGTTATTGACTCTGCCATAGCATGCTCAGAGCATCTAGAGAAAATGTAAAGTAAACTCAATTTGACTTAACCAAAAAGTCTGTTTTAGGAAAATATAAAACAAAGACAATTTTCAGATCAGAAGTTCAGGGCAAGAATGGTGGAACTTATTTTTAAGCTTTAGAGGTGTTATTACCTTTTCTCAAATTAGAGAGAGAGAAAATAAGTGTGTTGTGGTAATGTTCAGGATGAGCAGAAGAAAGGAGAGAATTACGATAGGAACAGTGGGGAGCTGTTACAACTATAGAAGAAATCATGCCTTTACTATGTGTGAGGCATGGTATTAAGTATTTTACGTGCATTACCCCCATTTAATCCCACATTAATCTTAAGAAGTAGGTACTGATTGTTATTCCCCTTTTTATAGGTGAAGAATCTGAGGCACAGAGAGATTACATGACTTGCTATGGTCAAGATGCTAGAAGGTCACTGGGTACAGTCAAGAATCAAAGTCAGTCTGAGCATAAAGACTGAGCTCTGGATCACCAGGCTATATTAACTCCATAGAAAACATTCTACATCTAGGATTATGTTCATTGCAAATTTAAAACAAAACAGCTCTTTGAATCGAGTTTTTTGAGTTTAAGAAAGAAATTTTTAAAATCTCCAATTATTTTCTCTTATAGTTTAAACCAATCAGGCACACGTTTGAGACCAGGTTGGCAGATTATCATATAATGTAAGAAGCCTGATCCCTTATCCCCTCTTTTTGTGTCCTTTAAAGCTGTAGAAGCAGCCTTTGGCTAACTTTGGGTATTGATTCCATTTTGCTGCCCAAATCCTTCAATTAATGTAGGGAATCCAAGTTGACCCATTCATATAACCAAATCTGCCTTTTCCAATATAGAAATGAATTCTTAAAGAAGAACATGCTTGAAGTCAACTTTTTCACATAGGATCACCAACAAGATCCCAAAATATAAACAACTGTCTTATTCAGAATTTTGTGTTTCAAACCTCTCCAACTACATCTGACCTAAAAGTTTATATAAACTTTCATTCTACCCAATCTAGCTTAAATACCCTCTACCCTTTAAAATGCTTTACCTCTATATATTCATTCATTCATATATTCATTGTTAATCTATATTCTATCCATTCCTTCAAATCTAAAAATCCATCCCACATCTGGTGGTAGTCAATTACTGAACCCACAGTCATTATTATTTTTCTCTTCACTGCCATATCACTGATTAGAAGCAACACTGGTTAGTGATTTCATCTTTGACTCCCTTATATGGTTAATTCTACTTTTAGTGCCCATATCAGACTTAGTTCAGTAGTTTATAGATCTCCCTTCTTCTAGAGCAGGGTCTTAGTCTTAACATTTATTTATATCTCACATTAGCAGACACTACTGTGCTGTGCACACAACAAACATTCAATGAGTATTTTTATTTGATTGGGATCTGTACAAGTTATCAAATAATTCTCATTTAATTATTTCCAAATATAATTGTGCATAAATACATACTGCAGGAATCCCAAATTCAAGGACAATATAGATAAGAGTTTAGCAAGTCATTTGGAAAGTACATACCCTATCTAAAATGGAAAACACTATTTTATAATGACCAATTTTTGCAATGCAGGAATGCACATTTAGTTTTACTAGACTGCATTTTTTTCCCCAAGACCATCTAGAAACCCACATTTTGTTGTGAAATTTCTTCAGTGTTGAATATTTGCTGAAATAAGTTTTCAACATTGCTCAGGTCAAAATAAATATATTTGCTGCTCCATCTATCAGTCTGTATTTTTGTGCTATGTTTGTATCTTATATATGTATCATCATTTCAATATAATATTTAGAACAGTGGACTCATAAGCATGAACATTATAATCTAATGTATTGACATAGAATATTTGTTCCTACAGGCCAGACTGTAACATAAAAACAAAAAAGGTCCTAGAACTATTACAAAATTCTATTTCATACCGATATATTTCAACAAGATTTTATGAACAATTTCTTGTTGCACAGAAATGCAGTATTGATGGGAAACACACCCATCAATTCCAGCATGAATTACTATAACATTTACAAAAATATTAAAATAGACATTTGCCAGAGCTTAACAGAAGCTACCAGATTCCATATCTGCAAGAATCAAGCATTTTTTTGTGAAAACCCAAGGAATTGTAATCATTGCTCTCTGCTCTTTTCCTGAGTCTAGGTTTCAGCTCAGTTCAATAAACATATATTGAATGTCTGCTCTGAGTTAGATATCATGTTAGATACTTTAGAGAGCACAAAAATGAGTAGAATGTTTTCTGAACCTCTGTCCATACCTTCTAAATTCTACCTCTATTCACACTTTTGAAATTCTACCTATTTGGAATAGACAGATTCTACTTATTCTCTCAGGGCTCAAATGTCACCCAACCTCTCCTGAATCTACTTGAGGAGTAAGGCTAATAGACAAGTAAGAATAGTACAAGGGAACTCTGATGAATTCTTCAAAGGTACCTATTTTATATGGGTACACAAATATTGCAATATAAATCTATACTAGTTTCACCACAATTCAAAGCTTATTTATTCAACATGAGTTGCAATATCATGCAAAAAAAAAAGCATGTCCCCATAATGACAATAAAGGCAGCTTTCTAATGTGATAAGGAATCTTATGATACAGATATGAACACTTAAACCAACAACTAGCCAAGGAGATATTGTATTTGAACACTCTTTGTATGGTATTGATATTATAATAGACATTTCCATATTGAAAAATAAAATAAATTATGTTTGTTCATTCATCCATTCAAAAAACAAAAGGTCTTCCATGTACCTTGTCCTATTCTAGATGTTGAAAATACAGCTGCAAACAAATTGACAAGGTTCCTTCTCACATAATACATTATATTATAGTAACAGAAGCAGATGATAAACAAATAATGATAATTTCCATTGGCAAGAAATGCTTTGATCAAAATAAAATAGTATAATGTAGTAGAAAGAGACCAGTAGGAACTAAAAGAAACAGTGAGCTTCGTGTTTAGAAGTTTCTTTGAGGAGGTGACATTTGAGCAGAGATTTAGTAATTATAGGACTACTCAGAGTTGTGTACAATCAGGGAGCCCTGCAGAAGGGACAAACGTGGCATATTCTATCCCATTACAAAAGCCAGAGACAGATTGATTTCTGTAAGGACTGTTTAGATCTCTCTCACAATCAAGTCTAATAGCATTGCTCTATAGACTTATCAGCAAAGTACAGTTTCTATAGGATGAAGCTGATATCACAGATTTCCTCAACTATAATTTGCTTATATCATTGTAATGTCAACTATAATGAAAATCCAGTATGATGAATGATATGCTCACTTTGTTCAAATAATAATCATCTTTAATCAGAATGCTTTACTATAGGATATTAATATAAATCATTTATTTGGTATGACTGTTTCTTCTGTGTGCTAGGTATACAAAAGCAAAAAACAAAGTTCTGATTGCTCCCTTTTTTGAAGCACAGTTGGGTCTCTACCATTTTATCTGAAACTTCAAGAGTATTTCCCAGAAGCAGACCAAACAGGAATTTTCCAAGGAACCCATTCTTATACCAACACTTTCAAAGTGCTCCCCAGCTCTCCTTTCAATGCATCGTATAAAGTCCAACCCAGGTAGACCTGTGAGAGGAAGGAAGGTGGAAGGAAAAGAACAAGGACAGGAAAAAGGAACTCTTTGAAAGATAAATAATAATAAACTCTGGGATTGTTTTCTTCTGTGAGTAAATGCATACCTAGCACTAATTTTGTCAAAATATCAGATGTTTTCAAAAGATGAACCTTATTTGAGAAGCTTGTGTAACCTTTAAAGGTGTAAAAATAATACAAAATAAATGTATCTGGAATTATATAAAATTTGCTCAGTAAAATTAGCAAAGAAGAATGGAATTATAATTAAAATGTTATAAAACTGGACGTTTCAAGATTTCCTGTAAGGAGGTAAGAGGAAACCAAAATGGAAAGACTATACTTGAAGCTGATAAGCTTTCTTGTAATGTGCTGACAACAAATCACTATTTAATTTTGGTCATGTCAGAAAAGAAGCGAAAAGAAAATGTTTACTGAGCTTTAACCTATTCCATCTGCTGCAGAGAAATACAATGGATCGATTTCATTACCTGAAAGTAACTGATTGACATTTTGAGTGTCAGTTTGAAATATGATGGTGACAAATCTCGTCCAATTAAAGAATTTCCCCCCAAAGAACAATTTCTGCACCACTATACTGAGGGGCATCATTGCGCTTATGATAATAAAGTACCCACAGCTGCTGACAGTAGCGGTCTCCTGTTTATTGCCTACATCTGCCCTGCTAATTAGCTCAGCATCACCCTGGAGAGAGCTGTCTATTCAGGGGTAAGAGAAGCTATTCTTTCTCATTGCCAGCTTACTTCTAATTCCTTCCTGAAAAGAAAGTGTCAGTCATGTTTAATTGCATTAAATTAGGTGTGATGGTTTAAAACATCACCCGGTCTTCTAAAAGCTCAACTGAATCACTAAAATTCCCACTTCTTTTTTGATTCCCAGGTTGGAGTTTTAAGTCATGTCTGAGAAGTGTCATTATAGTGAATTAAATGGTAATGTTTGTCCAAGGTCGCCTAACTTCATTTTCTGACCACATGTCATAATCACTGTCAAGAGAAATTAAATGCCACCATGTGTATGGCGCTCTCTTAGGAGCAAGCCAGAACAACAGAAACCTGACATGGCTTTTTTGTAGAATTCTGAATCAGACAATATGGTTGATCCCACACACAAGTGTACTGATGAATATAAAGTCTTCATTAATTTGAATTTGACTCATTTGGAATCATTAATCATTCATACCATAGGCTTTATCTCATCCTTGAAGAAAATTGCTAAGGAAAGTAACACAAACAAGATTTCACAGAGCAAGTTTGGATAAATTAATATACTTTTCAAACATACATTCATTTATGTATGAATTTGTTAATTCAAACTTCATTGAAAGTAATCATTGCCTTCAGTGTTCAGATAGGGGCATTCTAGGGATGGAAAGGATATAAACTAAAGTAAGGTGACACAACAGCTATCTTCAAGAAGCTGGCTGTTTGATTGGCACTTATAAATATTTGCTGTCAGTAAAATTGGTTTGAACTAATAGGGCATATCCTTTCAAAGGTTTTTTGCGGCGGCTTGCTCAGTCGGTGGCGGTGGGGGTGCTCTGCCCCACGTTGGGCGCCAACTGCGGCGGCTTGCTCAGTCGGTGGCGGTAGGGGTGCTCTGCCCCACGTTGGGCGCCAGCTGCGGCGGCTTGCTCGTTCGGTAGAGGTGGGGTCTGGCTGCGGACGAGGGGTCGGTCCAGCTCTGGACAAGGGGTCGGTCCCGCTTGGGACGAGGGGTCGGTCCCACTTGGGACGAGGGGTCGGTCCGGCAGCAGACGAGGGATCGGTCTCACAAGGGGTTGCGCGGTTCGGCTGACGGGGTCGCCCGGCGAAGCCGGCGACGAAGGGGTCGCCCGGAGAAGCAGGCGACGAAGGGGTCGCCCGGAGAAGCAGGCGACGAACTGGGGACAAGGGAGGCCAGGCCCTTGTCGGGGGCTCTCAGGACTGGAGGGCGCACGGCAGAAGAACTACCGCGGAGACAAGGTAAACACGCAAATCCACTTTACTGAGGGAGAGGCAACAGTTTTATAGGGGCTGGGGAAGGCTGATTGGTCGAAGCCACGCCCTGTTCTGATTGGTTGCCGGCGAAAGGTCAGTGGGCGGTACTGGACGGGGGAGGGGTGGTGGTTAGGGATTGGCTGTCGCTGTTGCTGGGGGAAGGGGCAGGGTTTAGGGATTGGTGGCTGCTGTTGCTGGGGTGGAGGGCAGACTTGAGTTTCCCGCCCACGCCTGGCTGTTGCTGCTGTCGGGGGAAGGGAAAAGGGCGGGCTGGATTTTTCCGCCCACACCTGGCTGTTGCTGCTGTCGGGGGAGGGGAAAAGGGCGGGCTGGATTTTTCTGCCCTGCGCCTGCGCAGGGAGAAAGAAGAAGAAGGGTGCCGCCCCACAGGCATCGTGTGGCGCCATCCGGGAGGAGGGGTGGCCGCGGAAGCATGGCTGCCGAGAAGGGGAGACCCGAGGGCACTCTGCGCCCATGCCGAGCTCCCTTCAGGGGTGGCGGTGAGTCCGACCAGCCACCCTATTATGGGGGCAGCGGCTTGGCCTGCCGCAGCCGCTCCCCCGCCAGGCCAGCAAACCACACTTCAGCCCGAGGGGTGACCGCATTTCCCCCTTCTTTTCAAATAAAGGCCAGGATGGCAGCAGTAGCAAATAGCCAAGGCCCAAGAGGCAGCAAGCAATGAGGGAAGCGGGGCTGAAGAGGGAGGTGAGTATGCCGGGGATATAAATGTACAATTTGGGGGACGGTATCTTGCCGTTGCAAGCAAGGGTGGCCAATGTCCAATTCTCATTGATCTCGGTGGCTATAAGGTCCATCTGCTTGTTAAAAGTCCAGGGTGACAGCGCGTTACAGGTAGTTGATCTCTTCTTGGCGGCGAAGAGCGGTAGAGGCAGACTGTGTGATGGTCTGGAGGATAGCAGCGGTGAGGACAAGTCGCGTCAGGGCACCAGCGACAGTGGTGGCGGCAGCGTCGGGAGTGGTGGAGACGTAGGCGAGGACAATAAGAAGGCCAAAGTCTTCACGGGTGCGAGAGAGGCCGATGTTAATGGGGCGGGCCGACATGGGGCGGCCCAATCTGCAACGCAGTAGGGGTTCAAGCAAAAAAAAAAGGAGGGGGACGGGGGACGAGAAAGGACGCTTTGGATGGCTGAGAAGAGGAGTGAGGTAGAGACAGGAGGAAGCTCCGCAGAAGTATGGGGAGGCAAGAGCAGAAGCGTTATTGGATGCTAGAAAGCAGGCCGCGGGCCGGGGAAAGCGGGTTGCGGGCCGTTTCGCGGGGCTGGAGCTGCTTGAGAGCGATGGCGGCATGGGGGGCCGTGGTTACAATCTTCTGGGGTGGTAGTGGCTAGACAGATGGTGGAAAATATTATCAAGAAAGCAAAGGTTATGAGGAAGAAATAGAGTATTAAAGGCTGTGGGGGAAGTGAGAAGATCATTTAGAGGATAGGGTTGAGAATGGTATGTTTAAGACAGAAGCTTTGTGGTTTGTAGGAGACTGCTTTATAAACGAAGGAGAATGAGGGCAGTAAATATAGTAACGATAGATAGGAAGATGACAGTGAGGAGGAGTCTTTGTTTAAGGTTCCAATCGTCCGGCGCAACAGTGGCTAGGCCGATAGCGAGGGGTGTTGCTAAATAGACAATGGCTGCAAAGACAAAACCATTTTTTGTTTCCTTAAGAATAACTTTTCTTTAAATACTTAGTAGCATGCAATATTAGAAACCGTTTCCTAAAAGCAAGTTGGCAGGGGAGCTTGGTTGCTGTTAATCTTTCCTGTTATAAAATTACCTTTTATTATTATTATCATCAATTTAGTTTTATATATATATATTTAAGAATGACCTTTTGGAATTAGCCATTTAATACCTTAATGTAAACTATTGAAGATAAATTTTATCTTTACAGAGCACATTCCCTTACGTAAAGTTATCACAATACCTTTTACACTTGCCGCATGCAAATTAAGTTTCAAGAGTTTATGAAAAATTAGCCATCTTACTTTAGGACAAAATACGTCTTTTTGCAAAACTTATTACATTTCCGTTAGCATTTTTACAAACTTTTAACCTTTTTAATATTCATATAAGTTTTACATTCTTCATATTATCCTGTGAAGAAAAATAAGTTATTCATTTTAATCTAGGCAAGAACAACTTTTTATGAAGACGTACAGTTAATTTTGTTAATTAAGACTTACAATTTTTTTTAATTGTAGATATCTTATTAACATTTAAACTTATGTATTAATATAATAAACTTAAGTATTAATATAAGCGCTTATTTAATTTTTGGCCATTTGAATAGAGCTCTTTTAAAGATTTCTAGTAATTTATATTTACCATCCGGAGGTATCACAATATACGTTGACATTGAACGAACAGACAGACAAACACAGAACAATTACAACACATCAACAGAAATATATAATTTATTTACAGTTGACTCATAATTCTTACTTTCTTGGTATAGCTCCTTTTAAATCTTTTTTTATATAGCATATCATAGATTATACCCTTCAAGATTTCTTGTGGACTTCATGTTGCCTGTAATAAGCCAGGAGGGAATCTTTTACCTTCCTGCTCCACAGCAAAAGTGACCCTATCTATAAGGCGAGTATAGGTGTCCGGGTCCCAGAGCCGACACGTGGTAAGCCACGGATTAAAGGGGAGAAAAAGGTCCCAATATACTTGAAGCTGTTTGAAAGAGATCTTACACCGGTGAGTGTCTAGGAGACCGGCGAGGGCCCGAACTTGTGGGGCTTGCTTAGCAGATAGGATGTTACCCATTGCTAATGGCCTTTTGGAGCCAATAAGAAAAGGGGCCCTTACCTTGAGAGCGTGGCAATGGGAGCCGAGGTGCGCGGTGAGACGAGGGGTCGGAGCCAGTGGGGCTCCGACGGTGGTCGCGGGCCAAGAGAAGGCCCCGACGAGGGGAGGGCAGGACGACGAGCAGTGGAGCAAGGCAAAGGGGAGCAAGCACAGAGGGGAGGAGGCAGAGGTGAAGGCAGGGGTGGAGGTGCTCAGGCACGCGCTCCTGAGAGTTTTATTGGCGCCTCTTAATCATAGCGGGTCGGTATAAGCCCCCGACATGGAAGGAGAAAGCCATCCAGCGATTCTCCCAGACCGCCGTGGATCGTATGAGGTCGCCAAGGTTCAGGAGCAGCAATGCAGAGCGAAAAGATAGGGGTGAGAAGAGAGGAGAGCGTAGGGCTATGGTAGGGTTACTTCAGACGTGCAAGCGCGTGCTCCCGAGAAATCCAAGGCTCCTCTTAATCATAGCGGGTCGGTATAAGCCCCCGACATGGAAGGAGAAAGCCATCCAGCGATTCTCCCAGACCGCCGTGGATCGTATGAGGTAGCCAAGGCTCAGGTAGCAGCAATGTTGCACGAGAGAAGTCCCAAGGTGAGAAGAGAGGAGGGCGTAGGGCTGTGGTAGGATTACTTCAGACATGCAAGCGCGCGCTCCCAAGAAATCCAAGGCTCCTCTTAATCATAGCGGGTCGGTATAAACCCCCGACATGGAAGGAGAAAGCCATCCAGCGATTCTCCCAGACCGCCGTGGATCATATGAGGTAGCCAAGGCTCAGGTAGCAGCAATGTTGCACGAGAGAAGCCCCAAGGTGAGAAGAGAGGAGGGGGGGGAGCCGCCAGGTTATGGAGTGAGGCTGTGGTGGGGTTGCCTTGCCCCACGTTGTGCTGTGGTGGGGTTGCTTTGCCCCACGTTGGGCGCCAACTGCGGCGGCTTGCTCAGTCGGTGGCGGTGGGGGTGCTCTGCCCCACGTTGGGCGCCAACTGCGGCGGCTTGCTCAGTCGGTGGCGGTAGGGGTGCTCTGCCCCACGTTGGGCGCCAGCTGCGGCGGCTTGCTCGTTCGGTAGAGGTGGGGTCTGGCTGCGGACGAGGGGTCGGTCCAGCTCTGGACAAGGGGTCGGTCCCGCTTGGGACGAGGGGTCGGTCCCACTTGGGACGAGGGGTCGGTCCGGCAGCAGACGAGGGATCGGTCTCACAAGGGGTTGCGCGGTTCGGCTGACGGGGTCGCCCGGCGAAGCCGGCGACGAAGGGGTCGCCCGGAGAAGCAGGCGACGAAGGGGTCGCCCGGAGAAGCAGGCGACGAAGGGGTCACCCGGAGAAGCAGGCGACGAACTGGGGACAAGGGAGGCCAGGCCCTTGTCGGGGGCTCTCAGGACTGGAGGGCGCACGGCAGAAGAACTACCGCGGAGACAAGGTAAACACGCAAATCCACTTTACTGAGGGAGAGGCAACAGTTTTATAGGGGCTGGGGAAGGCTGATTGGTCGAAGCCACGCCCTGTTCTGATTGGTTGCCGGCGAAAGGTCAGTGGGCGGTACTGGACGGGGGAGGGGTGGTGGTTAGGGATTGGCTGTCGCTGTTGCTGGGGGAAGGGGCAGGGTTTAGGGATTGGTGGCTGCTGTTGCTGGGGTGGAGGGCAGACTTGAGTTTCCCGCCCACGCCTGGCTGTTGCTGCTGTCGGGGGAGGGGAAAAGGGCGGGCTGGATTTTTCTGCCCTGCGCCTGCGCAGGGAGAAAGAAGAAGAAGGGTGCCGCCCCACAGGCATCGTGTGGCGCCATCCGGGAGGAGGGGTGGCCGCGGAAGCATGGCTGCCGAGAAGGGGAGACCCGAGGGCACTCTGCGCCCATGCCGAGCTCCCTTCAGGGGTGGCGGTGAGTCCGACCAGCCACCCTATTATGGGGGCAGCGGCTTGGCCTGCCGCAGCCGCTCCCCCGCCAGGCCAGCAAACCACACTTCAGCCCGAGGGGTGACCGCAGTTTTTATTTTTGCTTGTTACTTTTGGGTTATAGTTTGTTTTGCAGAACAATATTTTTGTTTTCATTTTAATCTGAGTTGACTCATTCTAGCTTCCATTAAAAGTTAATTCCAAGAGAATGTTCCATTTTTAAATTTAGTTTTCTGCATTTTACCAGATGTAGTAAACAGAAACTGAAACAAAAGAAAAAAACCTTCAGAAAAAAATATCTTGGTCTTGATATAGGTATGCATTAAATTTGAGAGTACCTACCATAGTGCTAGGCAGAAAATGTGCACTCAATGGGTATAAATTGATTTAGCCCATAAAACAAATTTGGAAGAAACAGCATTGCTTTATGTAGGTATTGCACTCACTATCCCAACTTAACTTGCAGTTCTTTTTGTTTTGAATTTATTTGGTATAGTAGACTTGCCGTTCTTTCAGAAGTCTCATTTCATCTTATAGACTAGTATCCCTATTTTGGGTATGCATCTGAAAGAGATGTGAATGTTGGAAAAGGGCGTTATAGCATGTAACCACTATATTATTGGTAAAAATGTTCTATCTTTCTAAATATGGCTTTTATGTTATAGTAGTAAAAGCTAACCCACTCAAACTTTGTTTATGCACAATCAAAGCAATTAAGGAGGGTCTTTATTTCTGTTAAGAAAATTGAAAAGAAAGTTGTTTGTATTTTAGTTTATCCATCAGTATGCCCATTCATTTGCCTCTTTGTCCATCCAGACAACCAGACTGTCATCTTTTCATTCAACAAAATCTGTTCACTAAAGGTGCCATAAATTTAGTAGTAGAAATATAAGGGATGTCCACTATATTTTTAAAATTATACTATTGGGGTGAAGGGAAAATAAGATAAACTCCAACCATTATAACTGAAGACAGTAAATAGATTAAGAGGACTACTTGAGGTTTAGAAATAAACTTGATGTCTCAGGAAAGGGAAAAATCATCTATAGAAGAGGTATTTGGAAATGGCTTGTTAAATCTAAATCACTTCAGAAAAGATTTGGTGAATGAATGGATGAATAAATAAATTAGTGAATTACAATTTATGCTGAATCTTTAAGAATAATAGAATTTGACAGAGATGGTGGCTTAGGACATTCTTAGGGGGAAAAACAGTATGAGCAATACTGTTCATACTTTCAAAAACCCAGAGCAATTTGAAGACTGTGTGTTCTAGAGAAATAGCAGGGTAGAGAATGGAAAGGGAATAAAAGACCATTACTATAGTTTTTAAAAATACAAGTTCAGGCTTTTGGACATTCTTTTATCGAGAGTCAGAATCTATAATATTATCCCTTTCTTTGAACCTGGACGGCTTGTGACTGTTTTGACCAATTGAGTGCAGTGGAAGCAATGCTTGGTGACTTCCAACGCCAGGCCACTAAGGCCAAGTAGCATCTGCTTGATTCTCTTAGGCCATTCACGCTGAAGGATTCAGGCCACTACATAAGAAATATGACTACCCTGAGACTACCCTGCTGGAAAGCCATGATCAGCACTTGAACTGAAAGTTCCATGTGAACTCCCACATCAACTCCCAGACTGTAAGTATGCTGTCTTTTATGACCAGCCCAGTCAAGCCTCAAGGACTGCAGCTCCAGTCAACACCTGACTGCAACCAAGTGAGAACTGCCCAACTTCTTGATGCACAAATGGTTGTTGTTTTATACCACTAAGTTGTGGTGTAATTTTATAGACAGTAATTTCTGAAACAGCAATAATATGGTACTGAATAGGGTTTACACTCACACAAATATTGAACACCTGGTCAGTTTGGGCCTCTCATGCCAGTGAATCAGCAGGCAAAGAAAAGGGTTACCATACTGGATAGGGTGATTGATCCTGATTTTCAAGGGAAAACTAGGATGCTTTTATATGATGGAAGTGAGAAGGAGATCTGGAATGGAGAAGATCCCCTGGATTTCATCTTCTTATATCTTGTAATAAAAGTTAACAAAATGCCAACCCCATACAGGCTTACTGCTAAAGGCCCAATCCTTCAGAAATGATGGTTTGGGTTACCCCACCAGGCAAAATAACCATGACCTGCTAAGATGCTTTCTGAGGGCAAAGTGAATGTAGAATCGGTAGTGTATAAAGGAAGTTTTATGTACCAGCTCAATCAAATGATAAATTAAAGAAACAAGGATAATAGTTAAGACTATTTTTTTAAACTTATTTTATATGAATATATTTGAAAGTTTCTTCCTTGTGTCTTGCTTGACCTCTGTACCTACAGCACACACTCCTATACAATTTCTCATTATTCTGAAGCCCACTAAATGCTTATTGCCTCCCCTGTAGAATTAGTCATAATCTGCCCTACATTTTCTTGATTTGGATATTTGTCACCTATCCTTCTATCACTATCCCACAAAACTATGAACTTTTGAGGGTAAGGACCATGTTTCATCTTCCATCTAGAAGACACTAAATAAATATTTGTCAAATGAATGCATGAATGAATAAATAAACGCAAAAAGGAAACGATGTGGGAATGGAAGAGAAGTTTGAAAATAGTGTTAGTGGAGATCCTTGTGGAGTGAAGTGGGTAATTGTTGTGTTGTACTGTGTGGTGAATGAAAAATGAACTTAGAGGAAGATACCAGCTGTTTTATCTCTTGTCCTACAGAAAGAGAAAATGAATGTGATGATTCCTGTCACCCCAAAGGAAATAAAAAAGTTTATTTTCCCCTTCCTGTGGAAAAAATGACTACAATTTTAAAAAATGAAAGACAGGTATAATGTATAAATGTGGTATAATGTATAAGGTATAAGGTATAATATGTAAACAACAAGTATAAAAGTGCCAAAATGATATACGAACTAGGATCAGCTTAGAATTTGTGAAAAAAGAGAGTAAAAACATGCTCAATTTGTAAGTGATTAAATGGAGGCCCCCACCAATAAGTTTAGTAGAAACACACACATAGATACCTTCAAGGAACTATCCATATGCTATTTTAAAATTTGATCACCTCTAATTTAAACAGGATTTTCAGTCTGCTTCTTAAAGAGTCAGTGAAAGGGGCTGAGAAAATTCTCAGTTATCTTTATGGGAGGTTTTTTTCCCCTCCCTTTTTGCCTACATGACCCACAGTCCGTATGTTCCTGGACCAGCCTTTTTCTCTCACTCATGACCATAATATCTGCCCATCCTATGACTGACTGCGAATAATTTGTTATTTTCACCTTTAGTCCATACCATTTAAAAAAGATGTGAAGCACACTCTATATAAAACCCAGATACTCTTAATAGTAATTTTCTAGTTACAGCCTTAGTGAAGGTAGATAATTTCTTTTCTATCTTCTAGCCCTCAGGTCAAGACCCTGCCTCTTTCCCCGAGAAGGTAAGGTTATAGAGACAAGCCTCCAAGGAAACGGTCCGAGGCAGTCGAATGCACTGCTGACATGGACACTACAGTAAGTCCTCGATTAACTAAAAGACATGCTCCAACCTCTATGACATGGACAAAGAAATTTTGTAAAAGGGGTAATGAGAGCAAAGCTTCAATCCTGCAGAGATTTATGCATGCTATAAATTGGTAAAGTTTCCTTGACAAATGATATCTTTCAGGGATTGGAACAAACCAAGTAACTATTAGATTCCATGTTTAAAATACCTTGTGACCTGGGGTTTTGTCAAAGCGATATTGGTCTTAGAGTTTCCTGGGTGACTGGACTACTTCCGCTATTCCTTCTCAGTAGTTTTCTTATTATCCTTCTTTTAATTTTCTCTGGAATATTATTCCACTTATTATTTCCTCTCTTTAATATTCCCATCTTCAATACTAACAACACCCCTTGAATCTATTATGTTTATCTCTTCTCCATCATAAAAATAGCAAAACTCAATTTTAAAAAGGCAACCAAACATTCCTTTTTACATTATCACCCATTTTCAATTTTCCTTCAGTGTGTCTCCTCAGCAGAGCCTTCATTCACTGTCTCTGTTTCTTCATTTTGCCCCTTGATTACCCACTATTTGACACTTTGCAATCTGCCTTCTGTTCTCAGAATCCTACTAAAAATGCTCTTTTATCAGTCAGCATGATCTTTTCTACTGTGAAATTTAGTGACTGTGTTCTGGGATCTCAGACGCATTCCAAATTTCAGCTTTAGGAAAATCCGCATGTTGGGTTTTTCTTCATAAGAAAAATGCTAAGGGCTTACACATGAGTAATTTAGTATTCCTCCACTCCTCAGTTTCAGGAGATAATCCTTAATACATTCTCCAAGCTCTTTTTTGTATGTACCAGGCTTGGGAGATGTGGATTCCTTTGTACTGAGTAAAGTTACACTCTTGGAAAGTGGATGTGGCTCAAGTGATAAGGCCTCCACCTACCATATGGGAGGACCTGGGTTTGATCCCTGGGGCCTCCTGGTGAAAAAGAAGAAGAGAAAGTATGCCTGTGCTGTGAGCCAGTGCCCATGTGATAAGCCGAGTACCTGCACAGCAAGCTGTGGGCCTGTGTGGTGAGCCAGTGCCCGCAAAAGCGAGTCATGCAGCAAGATGATGAGGCAAAAAAAAAAAAAAAGAGAGACAAAGGGGAGAGTCAAGGTGAAGTCAGCAGAGACCAGGAACTGATGTGGCACAATTGACAGGGAATCTCTCTCCACATCAGGAGTCCCCAGGATCAAATCCCTTTGATCATAGAGGAGAAAGATGAAAAGAGAAGACAAAAGAGAAATAGATGCAGAAGATCACACAGCATGGACACAGACAGCAAAAAACAATAGGGTGGGGGAAGGGAAGGGAAAAGAGAAGGGAAAGGGGAGGGAAGGGGGAGGGGAGGGGAAGGGGAAGGGGGAGAAAAAATATTTTTAAAAAGTTATATTCTTGTCCCAGCAACTCAGTATCACTCTGAATGCTCAGTGTCATTACATACATACTAGTGTGCATTATATGCTATCTTTGGAGAATTATTTTGAGATCACCAGAGTGCGCATTTGATGACTTACCCATACATGCACCAGAAACTCTTGTGTATCCTTATCTATTTTGCTTTCTTGTTGTATTTTTAATGTTTTAGCAGTTGAAAGGGTTATCCCCTTCTTTGATTCTCCAAATTTCTTTCTTTTTTAAAAAAACTCCCTTGTTAATTCTATTTGCATAGTTCTGTAATATCCTAGCAACGTTTCTCTCTTATTTTACCCTCAATTCTTTGGTTATCTTGTAATTTTTAGCTATCACTTTTCTACAGGTTCCTAAATCAATATCTTACAAAGGCCTTCCCTCTTGACCTCCAGATCAATGTTTCCAACTATTTACTTGACTTTATATATATATGCATATACCATTATCTCTGCAAACTATGCGCTCTCTCCCACCCTTAAAAGTCAGGCAAAACACCTGCTCTCACATAAATAAATATAAAAGAGAGTGATAATGTAGTTCTTTTTAAAAATTATATTCAACATCTTCATCAATGATTGAATGAAACTGCAAGTGACAATCTCATGAAATTTGCAGATAACTAGGTAATATAACATACATAATTGACAGCCAAGTTGTTATCTAGAAATACTTCATAGGGTGAAATTATTCACCACATATAATAATATGAAATATAATGGGGCAAAAAGTCCTACTCTTAGTTCTAAAAAAAAACCACCACAGAAAATGCTATCATAGCTAAATAACACGGCTTATTTGCCAAGACAGCAAGATTCCTGGTTAATTTAATTAGAAATACAGTGACAAGAAAGGAGGAGATGATCTTTCTCTGTGCTGAACTGATCAGAATGCATTTGGATTATTATACTTAGTTATGGATTCTACACTTAGAGATTTTCCACAGATGAAAGGGTGTTATGAAAGCCAGGTGATTGGTTAGGAAAAAGCAAAAAAAACTAGGGGAAGAAATATGATAGCTCCATTGATTTAATTCAGATATACAGGAAGTTTTCATGTAGAACAGGAATTTGTGCAACATAGCAATTGGTGCTCAAGATCTGATATCAGACAAATCTGGGTTCAAATATGGGTCATGACAAATTCCCTAACTATATGAAATTTGAAAAAGTCATCTGAATAGGGTTTAATATTCAGAATATATAAAGAAGTTCAGCAACTCAACAACAAAACAGACAAACAACCCAACTAGAATATGGGCAAAAGGCTTGAATAGATATTTCTCCAAAGAAGATATACAAAGGTCCAAAAAGAGGTACTCTACATCATGTTATTAGGGAAATGTGAATCAAGAGGTACTCTACATCATGTTATTAGAGAAATGTGAATCAAAACCACTATGAGATACCATTTTACATCCACTAGAACGGCTATTATTTAAAAAATGGGAAATTGCAAGTTTGGAGGGTACAGGATGTGGAGAAATAAGAACATTCATGCATTGTTGGTAGGAATGTAAAGTGGTCTATATGCTGTGCAAGACAGTTTGTTGATTCCTCTGAAAGTTAAGTATAGAATTACTATAGGATCCAGCAATCTCATTTCTAGGTATTCAAGCAGGGACTTGAATAGATATTTGTACACCAATGTTCATAGAGGCATTATTCACAATTGTCAAAAGATGTAAGCAACCTAAGTGACCATCAACCAATGAATGGCTAAGCAAGATGTGGTAATGCATAAATGGAATAAATTCAGCCATAAAAAGGAATGAAATTCTGATAATTGCAATTGCATGGCTGAACCTTGAAGACATAATGTTCAGTGAAATAAGCCAGACACAAAAGGACCAATATTGTATTATCTCTGATATAAATTAATTAAAATAAGCAAAGTCATAGAGTAAGAGACTAGCATATAGTTTACCAGGGGCTGGGGTGGGGAAATGGAGAGTTAATCCTTAAAATGTACAGTTTCTATTTGGGCTGATGGAAAAGTTTTTGTAATGGATGGTGGTAATGATAGCACAACAGTGTGAATATAATTAATATATACATTATAATAATATTAATTAAAATTAGAATAAAATAGAATAGAGTAAAAATTAAATATACCATAGGATGGTACAACACAAACAACAAACCCTAATGTAAACCATCAACTATCAATAGTACACTTATAAAAATGTTGAATTAAATAAAATATAGAAAATGAAAAAAAAGTTCTTTCATCAGTGGTAACAAATGTACTACACTAATGCAAGGGATTAATAATAGGGTGGTATAAGGGAACTCTGTATTTTATGCGTGATTTTTCTGTAAACCTGTACCTTCTCTAATTAAAAAAAAATTTTTAATTGAGCAGGTCATTTAACTCTCCAAGCCTTAGTTTATACTTCATTAAGTGGTTGGAAAAATTAAAATGAATAATACAGGCAAAGTGATTGCAAGGCACAGTGCTTGACCTGATAGTTAAATGATCAATAACTTTGAGTTATTATTATCAGTGAGTGGAAATTTGAAAAGCAGGTGAAAAATACAGTATGCATGTATATAAGTGGAACATTTAATTTCAAGAAAGTTCTCTTAATAAAGATCAAGATAAACTTCATCTCAACAGCTTTTCAGTGTGTTGAGGGGATTAATGAATTGTGCAATACAATCTCTAATGGCTGTTAAAATTCTAACATATTATGATTCTCAAATGTTACTTATCTACAACATTTTATTGGAAAGAGTGAGTAGAAGAGTAGAACATTAAGGCTAATAATAGAAATGTGCTTGGCCTTTTGATGCCACCCAAATTGTACCACTTTGCCAAAGAGACTGTCCCTGTCTCTGGGTACAATCTATTTAAGTAGGCTTTGAACTAAATGGTAAAAGTACTGTTTGTCAATTTCCATTATTTCTAATCTTTTGGGAATAACTACTTTTTCTAGATCTGTTTATATTCAATGGTATATCTCCTGGGAGTTTCCATGAGTACATTTCAAACCAGTGACAGTAAAAGAAGCAAATAAATGAATAAAAGTATGGAACAAGAAATAATTATTCTCTCACCTTCAACAACCACTGTCCATAAAATGGAAGTCAGTATTTAAAAAATCAAGCAATGGGAGTATTGGTGAAATCAGCAGCTTTCATTGAAACCCTGTTATCAATATTTCCTCTTTATGATGATAATACATATATATACTAGGCCAATAAAATAGAAAAAGCATTCATTTAAAAGATTTTTACATCATTTTACATATAGCTTGGGAGAAATAAAATTCGACCTTGATAATACATTAGTACAAATGAGATTAGTAGAAGGAACAAGAATTGAATTTGTTATAACAATTATTAATGTATAGAATTGTTAGCATAAATTTATATATGCTTTCTTCAGATTATTTTCACATTGTTCCTAGCTTATTTCCATACTAGTTTCCATGGTTATGGTGTTTGTACTGTGCCCCTACTGACTATCGTTATGCATGAACTTTTTATTGCTTCATAGGGGAAAACAGTATTTTATTCTAACTGAATGCTACAAAAAGGATAATTAATCTAATTTTTTCTCCTTGAGAATCACATCATATTACTTATTAAAATATTTAATTTGGGTATCAGAAACACTATTAAGCATTCAGTCATGTGAAGGGGGCCAAAAGGTATGAAGCATCATTAGAACCCACATTTGTTTTGGTCTCAATAACGCTCTCAAATTGTTTATTTATTCTTTATTGATTTCCTTGTTGATGATGTCAGAAGAAGTAGTATTTGCCTCTTATTCAGAATTCATTTAGTTTCTTCTTCCCTTAAAAAAGTTTGTTTTAGCCTGGTACTTATCCCTATCAGTGCATTCTTTTCACTGGTATAAAAATTATTAGTTATTTCCTCAACCTTTAATCCTGATGGAGCTCAATAACTCACCAGTGCAATCACCTGAATCCAAGAAGAAAAAAAACAACCACATCAAAAGCAAATGATGATGTATCTGAAGCACCTGTTTGGGGCTCCAGAAGACCAGAAGAGCATCCTGCAAAATCCTTGAAGGATGGAAGGAGGAAACTGCCCATCTTCAGAGAAGACTCATAAGTAGAGTTCTCCATGCTATGGAGGCTGGGGCCCAAGTTCCACTGGAAGCACAAGCTGCCTCAGGAGCTATTCCATGGCTGGAGTTAAAAGCTCCCCTTCACAAAAATGGGGGAGGAAGAGATGGTTGGACACCAACTTCAGCTACTGATGAGTAAATTCAGCAGGCTAAAGTTTGAGCCTGTCCAAGTCAGAAAGAGGCTGGTAGCCACCATCTTAACTCCACACCTGGCATAAGGGGAAGTGGGGGCGGACTGAAAATCACAGTGCTGATGGGGACTGGCTTCTTTCCATCCAGGTCAGATTGCAGCTCTAACCTAGGCTCCAGCCCCACCTCTAGCAGGGAGGAAGCTGGGGGGACCTGCACCAGCCTCTCCAGGAAATTACCGGCCAAGCTGCAGAGGCCTGTGATTATCCTACTCTGGCAGCACAAGCCACCCCAGGAGTTAGTCTGTGGCTGGAATTGGAAGTACCATATCCCAAAAGCGGAGGAGGAAGACATGGTTGGCCACCAATTTTGACTACTGATTAGTAGACTCAGCTGGCTAAGGTATTACCCTAGGAAAAGCTGGGGTGTGAACCTGTCCAAGTCCAAAAGAGGCCAGTTGCCACCATTTTGACTCCACCCACAGCATGAGGGGAAGCTGGGCCGACTGAAAAGCACGGTGATGGTAGGAACCAGTTTCTTTCACCCAGATCAGCCTGCACCCCTAGACTAGGCTTTAGCCCCACCTCTGGCAGTGAGGAGGCTGGTGGGCCCTGCACCAACCTATCTAGGTAACTGCAGGTACATTTGACTGGCACAGACTGAATAATCGGAAGTCTACTGGGGCAAGTGCAGTCATCTTGGACTCACACTGCATAGAATGCTGCCCACACCTTCAGATTCAACCATGTCCAGGCAGTGGAGAAAGGGATATGAAGCTTCATTGGTCCCTCTAGGCAACTACCATCTAGGCCTGCACAACTTGGATTATTCCACATAGCTGTGACACTGTCCCTACCCCTGGAAAAGGAGAAAATTGGGAGAACTTCATTTGTCCTTGGAGCAATGAGGCACCTTGAGCCTCCACAGCTTATAGCACCAGCTACATCCTTGGCTCCTACTGAACAACCAGCAAGGGAGAAAGGGCAGGAAGCCCTAAACTAAAGAGAAAAACTACACCCAAAATGAATACTCTAATAAGCCAGCTGCCACGACACCAACAAAAAATTACAAGAAACAGGACAATATGGCCCAGTCAAAGGAACAAGATAAGCCTCCAGCTAACATAAAGAAGTTCAGAAAACAAATCATAGATGTTCAAACAAAACTCCTTAATAAATCCAATGAGATGGCTAAAGAGATTAAGGATATTAAGAAGACATTGAATGAGCACAAAGAGGAATTTGAAAGCATTCATATAAAAAATAGCAGATCTTATGGGAATGAAAGGTGCAATAAGTGAAATTTAAAGAGCATTGGAATCATATAATAGCAGATTTGAGGAGGCAAAATAAAGGATTGGTGAACTTGAAGAAATGTTGGTCTCTGAAAGTGAACATACAAAAGAACAGATGAAGAAAAGAGTGGAAAAAGTTAAAAATGTCTCAGGGAACTTAAAGACAGCAGAAGATGTGCAAACATATGTGTCCTGGGTGTCCCGAAGGAGAAGAGAAAGGAAAAGGGATGGAAGGAATATTTGAAGAAATAATGTACAAAACTTCCCAACCCTATTGAAGGGCATAGATATCCATGTCCAAGAAGCACAATGTAGTTCCATCCAAAAAAAGTCTGAATAGACCAACTCCGAGACACATACTAATCAGAATGTCAAATGTCAAAGACAGAGAGAGAATTACAAGAGCAGCAAGAGAAATGCAATGCATAACATATAAGGGATACCAAATAAGATTAAGTGCTGATTTCTCACCAGAAACCATGGAAGCAAGAAGACAGTGGTCTGATATATTTAAGATACTACATGGGAATTACTTCCAGTCAAGAATCTTATATCCAGCAAGACTGTCTTTCAAAAATGAGGGTGAGATTTGAATATTCAAAGATAAACAGAAACAGCAAGAATTTCTAAGCAAGATATCAGATTTTCAGGAAATACTAAAGGGTGTGCTAGAGCCTGAAAAGAAAAGACAGCAGAGAGAGGCCTGGAAGAGAGTCTAGAAATGAAGATTATATCAATAAAAGTAACTAAAAGTGTCAAAAGAGTTGTGAAAATAACATATGACAGATAAAAGTTAAATAGTCAGGAATAAACTTAACCAATGGTGTAAAGCACTTGTATTAAAAAAAAACAAAACACTGCAACTCAATGTTAAAAGAAATAAAAAATGGCCTAAATAACTGGAAGAGCATTCCATGCTCATGAATTGGAAGACTAAACATCATTAAGATGTCAAATTCTACCCATATTGATATACAGATTCAGTGCAATCCCAGTAAAAAGTTGACCAGCATTTTCAAAAAAATGAAAGCACTATTGTCAAATTTATTTGGAAGGGTAAGGGGTTCTGAATAACCAGAAACAACAAAAAAAGGAAAAGCAAACCCTGCTCTCCAGACTCTAAATCATATTACCTAACTATAGCAGTAAAAACAGCTTGGTACTGGCATAAAGACAGACACATAGACCAATGAAACAAACTGATTGTTCAGAAACAGATTCTTACATGTATGGTCAAGTGATTTTTGACTAGTCTGCCAAACCCACAGAGCTCAGGCAGAACATTCCATTCAATGAATGGTACTGAAAAAATTGGATATCTATAGCTGAAAGAAGGAAAGAGAACCCCTATCTCAAATATTATCCATAACTTAACTCAAAATGGATCAAAAACCTAAAATTAAAAGCAAGAACCATAAAGCTTCTAGAAGAAATTGTTGGAAAATATCTTCAAGCCCTGGGGTAGGTGGTGGATTCTTAAAGGAGATAAGAGGAGGCCTGAGATAAACTACTGATATTTAATGTATGTAGAAGTTTTAATTAGCTTTACTGTAAAAGTGTGGAAATATATAGAATGGATGGTTACAAATAGTGATTAACAGTTATTTTATAAATGGGGATGTGGCTGAAAATGGTAGTCTAGTGATATAATTGCCAATTGACAGAATGCTAGAGAATAATCTAGGAACTGAATAGCACAGTAAACCAAGAGGTGGATGAGAATTGTGGTTGATGGTACAGATGCAAGAGTGTCCTTTGTGAGCTAGAGCAAATGTACATCACTACTGCTGGGTGATGGAAATGTGGAGAAGCATGGGAAAATACAACTGGAGTGACCTATGAACTGTGGCAGTAGTAATTTAATATTCTTGCACCTATGCCAAAGATGTACCAAGCTGATAATGAGACAGTATAGAAAATGTGAGCCAAATATACACTATGGATGTGGTAACAATCAGATGGTATTATCTTCTCTGTAACAAATGTTCCACCACAGTGTGGAATTTTGATAGTGTTTTTTTGGGAGTTCTGCACATGTGCATGACTGTTTTATAAGTTTACAACTTCTGTCATAAAAAACATATTTAAAAAATAATAATAGGGTGGGTTGGTGGAAAAACACACAAAATGTAAGAAAAAGACTATAATTAATAGTAAGATTTTGACAATATTCTTTCATAATTTGTAACAAGCGTCTCACGACAATGCAAGGTGTTGTTGGAGGGTTGATGTATAGGACCCCTGTATGATGTTATGCATGTTTGCTTTGTAAGTTCACAACTTTTACTATACACTTAATTGTTTGCATATGTTCATATATAAATGATATGAAGATAATAGTAATAATTGGGAGGGTTGGGGAATAATGCTTTGGTTAGTACTAATATTTTGACAATGTTCTTTAATCATTAGTTGAAAAGGTTTAACAACAAAACAAGGTATTGGTGGTAGGGTTGGTTATGAGAGTCCTATATAATTTTATAAATGTTTGTTTTGTAAGTTCACAACTATTACTATATACTTATTGTTTATATATGTTTATGGATTAGTGATATACTTCAATAAATTTTTAAAAATCAGTTGACCATAGAGATGAGGCTCTATTTCTGTACTCTCAATTCAATACCATTGATCAATATGTCTATCTTCATGTCAATATTCTGTTTTGACCACCATAGGTTTATAATACACTTCAAGGTCAGGAAACATGAGTCCTCCTATTTCTCTCCTTTTTTAGGATGTTTTTTGGCTGTTTGTGGTCCTGTTTCCCTTCCAACTAAATTTGGTAATTTAGTTTTGCATTTCCATAAAGTAGGCTGTTGAATTTTGATTGGTATTTTATTGACTCCATAAATAAATTTAGGTAAAATGACATCTTCTAGTCCAAGAACACAGAAAGTATTTCCATATGTTTGGGTCTTTTTTTAGCAGTATTTTGTAGTTTTCTAAATAGAGATCCTTTACATTCCTGGTTGAATTAATTCCTAGATATTTGAATCTTTTTGTTGCTATTGTAAATGGATTTTCCCCCCCGATTTCCTCCTCAGCTTGCTCATTACCAGTGTATAGAAATAGTATTGATTTTTGTGTGTGCTAATCTTGTATCTTGCCACTTTGCTGAATTCATTTATTAACTCTAATAGCATCATTGTAGATATTTCAGGATTTTCTAAATTTAGCACCATGTCGTCTGTGACTAGTGAGAGTTTTACTCCTTCTTTTTCAATTTGGACATCTTTTATTTCTTTTACTTGCCTAATTGATGTAGCTAGAACTTTTAGCTCAATGTTGAATAACAGTGGTAACATTGGGTATCCTTGTCTTGGTCCTGATCATAGAGGGCTTTTGACCTCTCACCATTGAGTATGATGTTGACTGTGAGATTTTCACTTAAGCTCTTTATTATGTTGAGGAACTTCCCATCCATATCTGTCTTTTGAAGTGTTTTTACCAAGAAAGGCTGCTGGATTTTGTAAAATGCCTTTTCTACTTCAATTAAGATGATGTGTTTTTTTTTTTTCCCTTCAATTTGTTAATGTGGTATGTTTTACATTAATTGATTTTCTTATGTTGGATCAACCTTACATACCAGGAATAAAACCCATGTGATCACGGTGTACAATTCTTTTATATGCTGTAGGATTCAGTTTGCAAGTATGTTGTTGAGAATTTTCGCATCTATGTTCATTAGAGAGATTAGTCTGTAATTTTGTTTTCTTGTAGTATCTTTACCTGGCTTTGGTATAAAGGTAATGTTGACTTCATAAAATGTGTTGGGTAATTTTCTCTCTTTTTCTTTTATTTTTTTGGAAGAGTTTATGCAGGATTAGTATTAAGTCTTCTTGAAATGTTTGGTAAAATTCATCTGTGAATTCATCTGGTCCTGGACTTTTCTTTGTTGGAAGACTTATTTTTTCCTTTATTTTAAAAGAAATTTTGGATTACATAAATGTTACATAAAAATATAGGGGATTCCCATATGCCCCAGCCCCTCTCCCTCCCACACTTTTCCCTATTAAGAACAACTTTCATTAGTGTGGCACATTTGTTACAATTAATGAACATCTGTTGAAGCTTTGCTACTAACCATGGTCTATAGTTTACATTATGGTTTACACTTTGCTCTGGAAAATCTTATAAGTTTTGACAAAATGTGTAATGAGCTGTATCCATCATTGCAACATCATGTAGAACAATACCAGTGTCCCAAAAATGCCCTATGACATACCTATTTTCCCTATCCCTCCCCAGGCTTTTGATGACTGACTCATTCTCTTTGCTTGTGATTGGTTTGTTGAGATTCTGTATTTTTTGTACAGTCAGTGTAAGATGTGTGTGCATTTCTGGGAATTTTTCCATTTCATCTAGGTTTTCCAATTTGTTGACATATAGTGTCTCACAATATCATCTTATGATCCTTTTTATTTTATGGTTAGTCATAATGGCCCCTCTCTCATTCCTGATTTTATTTTTTTGCATCTTCTCTTTTTACCTTTTTCAGTCTAGCTATGGGTGTGTCAATTTTATTTATAGTCTCAAAGAACTAGATTTTGGTTTTGTTTATTTTCTTTATTGTTTTTTTCTCAATTTCTTTTATTTCTGTTATCATCTTTGTTATTTCTTTCTTTCTGTTTGCTTTGGGATTAGTTTGCTGTTTTTTTTTAAGTTTTTCCAGGTGTTCAGTTAGGTCTTTGATTTTAGCTCTTTCTTCTTGTTAAATATAGGAAGTTAGGGCTATAAATTTCCCTCTCAGCACTGCTTTCGATTTATTCCATAAGTTTTGATAAGTTGTCTTCTCATTTTCATTCATCTTAAGATATTTACTAATATCTCTTGCAATTTCATCTTTGACCCACTGATGGTTTAGGGGTGTGTTCTTTTTTTGGTTTTAAAGAAGATTTAGATTGCATAGATGTTACATAAAAAATATAGGGCATTCCCATATGCCCCACCCTCCCCCCACACACACACTTTCCCACATTAACATCTTTCATTAGTATGGTATATTTGTTAAAATTGATGAACACATACTGAAGTATTGCTGCTAACCATGGACTATAGTTTGCATTATAGTTTACACTCTGCTCTGCACATTTTTATAGGTTATGACAAAATATATAATGGCCTGTATCCATCATTGCAATTTCATGCAGGACAATTCCAATGTCCAGAAAATACCCCCATGTTATACCTATTTTTCCCTCTCTCTCCCCACAGAACCTCTGATGACCACTGCCTTCATACCAATTATACAAATTCTTCCATTACTAGAATAATAAAAAGTCTATAATGGAATAATAATGTCTACTTTAGTCCATTGTTCATTCCCCATTCTTGAGGATTTTGGATTCGTGATGCCCACTCTGTTTCTGATCGAAAGTGGGCTTAGATCCCATGGGGCAGGTGGATGAAACTATGTTGCTTGCATTTGCAGACACTCTCTGTTCCTTGGGGTGGGCATTGTTCATCATCATCTCCTTGTTAGTTGTCCTGGGTGCATCCAATGAACTGGAGAGTAGGTTTCGCAACTCTGCTGAGATTCAGGGCTTAACTGACACATAAACAGACCAAAGATTTAAGGAGTGTGTTCTTTAGCTTCCATGTATTTGGGGATTTTCCCCTTTCATTCCTATTATTGATTTCCAGCTTCATTTCACTATGATCAGAGAAGGTGCTGTGTATAATTTCAATCTTCTTAAATTTATTGAGAGATGTTTTTTCGCCCAACATGCCATCTATCCTGGAGAAAGATCCATGAGCACTTTAGAAGTGTGTGTAACTTGTTGATTTGGGGTACAATATTCTGCATATGTCTATTAGTTCCAGCTTATTTATCATATTGTTCAAATTCTGTATTTCCTTACTGATCTTCTGTCTAGTTGTCCTATTTATTGATGTGAGTGGCATATCGAAGTCTACAACTATTATTGCAGAGGTGTCTATTCCTCCTTTCAATTTTGCCAGAGTTTGTCTCATGTATTTTGGGGCACCTCCTTAGGTGCATAGATATTTAGGACTGTTATTCCTTCTGTAGATTGTCCCTTTTATTAATATATAATAGCCTTTTGCATCTCATCACTTTTTTACATTTAAAGTCTGTTTTGTCTGACACCAAAATAGTTACCCTGCTCTCTTTTGGTTACTGTGTGCATGAAATAGCTTTTTCCAACATTTTACTTCCAGTTTATTTGCATCCTTGGGTCTAAGGTAAGTCTCCTGCTGACAGCATATGGAAAGCTCATGTTCTCTTATCCATTCTATCAACCTATGTCTTTTGATTGTGGAGTTTAATCCATTAATAAACAATGTCATTACTGTAAAGGCATTACTTACTTCAACCATTTTATTCTTTGGCTTTCATGTGTCATATCTTAATTTTGTCTTTTTACCCTTTTGGTTATCCTTTCTGCTAGTCTTCACTTCTATACTCTCCTACAGGCCTTTCTCTTTTTTTTTTCTGGCTGCAGAACTCCCTTTAGTGTTTCCTGCATAGGTGGATTCTGGCTTAAAAACTCTCTTAGTTTCTGTTTATCTGTGAATATTTTAAACTCACCATCATATTTGAAGGACTCTCGGCAGGCAGTTTTTTTTTTTTTTCAGTGCCTTAATTATATCATACACTGACTCCTTCCCTCCATGATTTCTGAAGAAAATTCACATTAAGTCTTACTGGTCATCTCTTGAATGTGATTTTTCACTTCTCTCTTGCTGCCTTCAAAATTTTCTCTTTATCTTTGGCATTTGTAATATTATGTGTTCTGGATAGCTCTATTTGTATTTATTCTAATTGGAGTATGCTGTGCTTCCTGGACACATGTACTCATGTCTTTCATGAGAACTTGGAAATTTTCAACGATTATTTCCTCAAATACTCTTTCCTCCTGTTTTTTCTTCTCTTCTTCTCGATCTCCCATAAAACATATGCTGGTGTGCTTTGTGCTATCATTCAACTCTCTCAGCCCCTGTTCAATTTTGGTGTCTTTTAAATGTCTTTTTTTTTTCTTTTAGTCATGTTGTCCTTCAGCTCCAAGATTTGATTAGGAGATTAACCTAATTGATTAACTGTTTCAACTCCTGTGTCTTATCTAGAGCTTTGATTTGTTCCTTTGCCTAAGTTGTATCCTCCATTTTCTTTGTGTGGTTTGTAAGTTTTCGCTGATATCTAGGCAGGAGATAATGATGCTGGGTTTACTCTGTTGTTCAGTTTCTCTCTATGCCTAGGGATTTATTGTTAAATAGTTGTGTGCTACCACTCTTCTTTGGTTCTTGGTTCAATTTGTTCTATATATTTAGAACTGCTCTTGTTTATCTGCTCAAATAATGCTAAGGAGTAATGGGGTACAGGTCAGTTTCCAAGTGCCTTGGAGAGGAGGACAGTAAAGATACCTGATCTCTTATTTATTAATTATTTTTTTTCCTCTCTTTCCATGCACTTTTCTGGTCTGCCAGAAGATGGCACTCTTTGACAGAACTCTCAGCTCAGACCTCCGATGCTAGGGAGGAATGCCTTCATTGTAACTCTGCTTAGGCAGGCAGTACAGAAGCAATGTCCTCGGGGTGGGCCACGGCTCACAAACAAACTTTTTCAGAAGCTGTTTTCCTACTTTGGTCAACCATGTCCTCCCTCCCTCCCTCTGTGTCCTTGGAAAGCAGCCCAGGGCAGGAGGGAGGGTGTTTGAGAAGGCAAATTATCTTTAGCTCCCTACCAGCTCTTAGGGAAAACAATGTCATAGTCTCTCCCAGCCTGGAAGTGTGGGACCCCTCCAATGCAGGAGATCAAGTTCACTGGCCAAAATATGAATTTGCTGTAGTCTCTGTCCCTCCCTCTCCCCTCTCTTTGGGAACCCTGCATCCTTCTCAGTCCACAGCCACCTGCCAGGGGCCAAAGGAATCATTCCTGTTTGCTGCAAGGGTGGAGAGATGGCACCAGCAGCTCCTGCTGCAGCTTTATTTGTGGGACTTTCCCAGCCAGCTAAGACTCCTTTCCTTTGCCCCCCCCCCCCCCCCCCCCGCATTCCCCTGATGTCCTAAGCCTTAGAACAGCCCTCCAGACAGTCTCTGCCTTTCGTCTAGCTATTTTTCTGGAAAGAAGTGATCCCTTCTGCCTCTCTCCTCTTCTATCTTCGCAGAAGTCTTATTATTGTTTATAAATCTTATTTCATCTGATCCACCCAGTGTCTTCTTAAGGTCTTTTATCTCTTTAGCCATGTTGCCTTTCAACACCTTGATTTGATTTAGGAGATTTTGTTTTAGGAGGTACTGGTGATTGAACCCATGACCCCCTACATGGGAAGCAGGTGCTCAACCACTTAAGCTACATCCACTCCCCTAGGAGATTTTTATGAGCATCATTGATTGGTTGTTTCAAATCCAGTGTCCTCTCTGGAGCTTTGATTTGTTCCTTTGCATGAGCCGTATCTTCCTTTTTCTTATTATGGCTTGTAATTTTTTGCTGATTTCTAGACATCTGATTATGATAGTGAGTTTACTCTGATGGTCAGATTCTCTCACTTATCTAGTGATTTGGTGCTATGTGGGTGTGTGTTACCAGTGTGCTTTGATTTTTGGTTCAACTCGTTCTAGGTCTTTAGGATTCCCTATTTAACTGCTCAAACCAGGAACATGAACCCTGTATTGGGGTACAAATCAGTTTTTAGGGGTCTTGGGGAGGGCAGCATAAAGGTACCAAAAAGCCTCTTTTATTTACTGTTTCCTTCTTTGCAGGCACTTTCCTGGTCTTCCAACAGATGGTGCCCTTAGGCAGACCTCGCTGCTTAAACCCTAGAGAGAATGTGCTCACTGGAACCCCGCCTGAGTGGGTTGTATAATATCAATATCCAGGAGAATTCCCCTCAAGGTGGGCTATTCAGAGCCATTCCTTGCAAATCAAACTCACTCAGATGTTGCTCCCTTCCCTTGGCTGACTGCACCCTCCCTTTACTCCGGGAAGAACTAAATTTTGACTCAGCAACCAGTTCAGGTTAGTAGGCAGGGTGTTTGAGAAAGCAGATTCCCTTTAGTTCTCTGCTGTCTCCTAGTGAAATCTATGTTGCAGCCCTACTCAGCCTGGAAGGGTTTGACCTGTTGAATAATGTAGAAAAAGTCACTGGCCAAAAGCCAGATTGTCCCTTTCCTGGGGAAGCGGGCCCCTGCAAAGCCCTCAGTCCATAGCAGTCAGCCAGGAGCTGAACGACCCACTGCTATCTGCTGCAAGGATGGGGGATGGGCGCCAGCACTGGCAGCGGCAGCTTTATTCACAAATCTTCCCCACTGAGTCTCCTTTTCTTTGTCTCTCTCTCTTCTGGGTGGTATCCAGCCTTTCCTGGTGTCCTAAGCTCTAGAACAGTTTTCCAGCTTCTGCCTGTCCTCTAGCTATTTCTTTAGGGAAAGAAGCGAGTCCTGTGCCTCTCTAATCCTCCATCTTCCAGTTGTTATTTTACCTTAGAGTAGAGGCAGCAAACTATGGTCCACCACCAGTTTTTGAAAATAAGCTTTATTGTAATATAGCCACACCCATTAGTTTTCATCCAGCTATCGCTGTAACAGCAGACCTGAGTAGTGGTGAAAAAGACCATAACACCTGTAATGCCAATGCTATCTGCTTCCGAACCTTTACAGAATATTTGTTGACCAGGCATTAGAACCTTTTTTTGGGATAAAAAAATTACTAGCACATGAGTTGCTTGAAGCGCCACAATACTCTCTATTTTTTTAATTTGGTAGATTTCCAACATCACTAAATATTTTTACCCTCTTCTTAATATTTTAAAATAAGGTTTCTTTTAAGGAATTTTAATTGAAATATATACTTAGAGAAAGTGCACTTAATAGTGTATAGCACAATGAAATTTTACTAAGTGAACACACCTGCATTACTATCACTCAAATTGAGATATGTATATATATTATTACCACATAAGATTTTCTCTTATCCCCTTTAAGACATTACCACTCCAAGGTAACCCCTATTCTGACATTATGACTTCTCACTCCACAGATTAGATATGCTTATTTTAACCTTTGCATAAAAAGAATCATACATGTCCTGTGTTAATAATAGGGGATATCGAAAAAATATATCAAATGTATGCTATAGACCATTGTTAGTGGTAATAATCTGATCATAGTATTTTATAATCTGTAAGAAATGTTCCACCAACATAGTGTGTTGATGAAGGGGTGTAGTGTGGGAATTCCACACATGTGCATGATTATTTTTTAAGTTCACAACTTCTCTAATAAAAATATATTTTAAAAAACCGTACAGTATGTACTTTTTAATGGCTGGCTTCTTTTATTAAGCATGAAGTTTGTGTTATTCATCCACCTTGTTGCATGTATCAGTGATTCATTCACTTTTTATTACCTTATAATATTCTATTTTATAACTATATTACAATCTATTACCTTATCTTAATGGATATTTGATGGAAATCCAGATTTTAGCTTATGATAATGTTGTTATCTATTTTTAAAAATTTTTTAATTTTTTGTTTTGGGACAATTCTCATTCAGTCCTGCTAGGTATTATATCAGAAGTGCAACTATGTGTACTATGTATATATGTAGCTTAAATATTACCAAACTGATTTCTAAGGTGAATGTACCAACTAACATTTTTACCAGTGGTGTATGGAATATCAGGCTGATCCAATTTCATGCCAACACTTTGTATTTCCATTTCCATCCTGATTTGTAAGTATTAGTATCACAGTATGGATTTAATTTACATTTTCCACATGACAAACCAGATTGAGCATGTTTTCATATGCTAGGCTATGTGGATATCAGCTTTTACTTGGTTATTTTGCCAATTTAGAATTGAGTTATCTATGTTTTTCTCTTGGATTTGTAGATGTTCTTTATATAATCTGGACTTCTCTGTTGATTATAACCATTTTAATAGCTTTTCCAATTCTGTGACTTGCCCTTAATAAATTCTACTTAGAAAATGTTTGTCTAACTCCAGATCATGCAAACAGCTTCTTTGTTATCTTCTAGCAATATTGGATTTTTTTTTGCCTCAGTATGGATGGGATATTTGTTTATAGCGTGAGGTAATTTTAAAGCTTTTGGCCTTTTAAATAGACTGGCTTATATAATTTCTAATGAAGCCAGCAATCAGGTGTACATTTTTTTTGGGGGGGGAAGGGGGGGAGATAATTTGTCAATTTTTTCTGACTCATCAAGATTTTTTTCCTTTGGAGTCCACCAGTTTTTACAGTTTGTCTATATTTGTTTGTGTATGTATGTTTGTGTGTGTTTCTTGAGTTTCATAGAGCATCTTGAATATGTGGTTTGATTTTTTTCAAAAATGATATTTATTCTTTATCTCTTCAAATATTTACTCTGTTCTATTTCATTTTGCCTCTGTATTTAAGACCACAGATAAGTATACTTGGGCTTTTCAACATTCATGGTTCTCTTTACTCCTTTGCTTCAGTTTGGATTTTGAAAAGCTGACTTATCTTCCAGTTCTCTAATTCTGTTTTCTGCTCTGTCTAAACTGTCTTTAATTTCAAAAATTGTACTTTTCAAGACTATAATGATCTTTTGATTCTTTCTTAATATATTTTAGTTATCTAATGAAAACTTTATATTTTCAAATATTTCATGTATCAGTTATTAATCTTAACTAACATTAATCATTTATTCTGCAATTCTCTATTATTTATTTGTACTCTATTGCCATTTGTACTGTATCTTGGCATGCCTGAAAAGTTTATATTGAAGTCTGAACATTGGGTTGTGAAACTTACAGTGAATTTCATGATGCTATATGCTTCTAGAGAAGATTTAACTGTCTTCATACTGGTAACATAGTTTAAGACTGGGTTCAAGATTTGTGAGAGGTGGTCTATTTCTGGATTTAAGACTATCACTGAAAACCTGGGGCAAATTCTTGGCCACTAGCTCAGAGCTTATGATAGTCTTTAATAATCCAATATACATTGTGTTCTATCAGTCAGGATGGTGGGGATTTATAGAGGTCTGATGATAGAGTTATAAATATACTCTGTCTTACTGTGGACCTAGTGCATCCATAAATCTACATATGACCATTTTCTTAGTTCCTAAATTTTTAATGGATATTTTTGGTGCAAATTCCATAGAATAAAAGCTTCTAAAATGTAGAAACAAATCTCTTGTAGTCTTGTGGTGATTAAGGAACAAATATGTACCAAAGTTAAGGCTCCAACCTCAAAAACAAGTCTTTCTGCCTTTTGAGACCTTGTTAAAGCTTGAAGCTCTATATTTCAGGAGGTTAAAGAATTAATATGGAATCATCTAAAGAGTAGAATGGAATCTCCTATCTTTCAGGGCTGAGGAGAACAAAAGGTCCATTACACATCCAATCAAATGCAGAAGAGCATAACCCCAATGGCAGAGGTATGAAGCAGAAGTAGACTAAATATAATTGCACTGTAACTCACCTCTGATCCAACTCAGTCCATATTTGCATTGAATTGACCAACTCTCCCTCTTCTGTAGTATATTTCCATAATAGAATACTACATAGCAGTGGAACTGAGCAATCTGTAACTACATCTAATGATATGAATAAATCTCCACAAACAAAATGGTGAGATAAAATTTAGGGACAAAAGATTATATGTTGTATATCTTCATTATATAAAATATAAAAACTGAAAAAAACATTTGCTGCTAGAAGTTAGGATAGCTTACTTTTGGAGGAGATAGAGAATGAAAGGCAATGTGAGGGATATATGTGATGCTCTGTTTCTTGATTTAAGTGCTCTTTACATGGTTGTACTCAGTTTGTGAGAATACATTAGGTTATTCACTTATGCTGTGTGCTATTTTCTTTATGTATCTTATACTTTAATACATTTTTTAAAGTCCACTAAGAAAGTGGGAGGATATATTTTTAATTCCTTTTTTTCTGATAAAGCCCTAGTATCAAGAATACATAAAAATTCCTATACATTAATTTGAAGAAGAGAAGAAGCCCATTAGAAAAAAGAAGGTTAAACAGATGCTTCACCAAAAAAGATATCCAAATATCTAATAAACACATGAAAATATTCTTATTTTTATTAGTTATACCAAAACCACAATGTGATTCCACTAAACACACATCTGAATGGCTAAAAATAAAAAAAGACAGAAAATGACCAGTGTTGGCAAGGATCTGGAACAACTATAAGTCCCATACATTGTTTATTGGAGTGAAAAGTTCATACAACCATTTTGGATAGAAGTGTACTAATGCTGAAAATATGCTTGCCTTATAAGCCAGAAATTATCTTCCTATATATATATAATCAACAGAAATATATAATGATATTCTCCAAAAGACAGGTATTAGAATGATCATGTAAGCACTCTTGGGATTAGCCAAAAACTAGAAACAGTCCAAACCCCCATTAAGAATAGATTGGATACATAAATTGTAACATACCTACATAATGGAATACTATACAACAATGAGAAATTAAACATCTACAAATAAACATTATATGGATTGATCTCACAAATACAATATTGAGCAAAGGAGCCATGTACAAAAGAGTATGTATTTTAATATTCCTTTGATATAAAATATGTAAATAGAGAAAACTAATCCATTTTGTTAGGTGAAGGCAGTGGTTACTCTTGGGTAGGTAGTTCCTGGAAGGGAGCACAAAGAGAACTTCTGAGGTACTGGCAATTTTGTTAGTTCGTTATATGATGTGTTTGTTCTTAAAAATATATCTGGAGGAGCAGATGTGGCTCAAGTGGTTGAGTGCCTGCTTCCCACCGGGGATGTCCTTAGAGTCAGTTCCCAGTGCCTCCTAAAAACAAATAAACAAAAAACAAACTAGGAAAAAAAAAAAAACATAAGCAACAAGCAAACAAATGAAAAAACCAACTCAGGGGAGCCAGTGTGGTTCAGTGGTTGAGTGCTGGCTTTCCACATATAAGGTCCTGGGTTCAATCCCTGACCCCAGTACCTCAAAAAAAAAAAAGTATCAGGCTACAGAAGGACCTGCCACTGTACATAAAAGATAGCATATGTTACGGTGATGAAAGACACAATGAAAAAAAAAATTATTTTTTATTTTTGTATTTTGTTTTTAAAATTATTATTTCATTTTTATTATTTTAATTCATTTATTTTTTGGCTTTGTTTGGGAAGAGGTTTTGGACTGCAGAATGGTCATAACTGTGGCAGGGGAGAATCACTGGTCTGGGATGTCAGTGATGGGAGAATTGTAGGGAGAAGTTCACTTGGGTAATGCTTTTATGGAATATGAATATGTTCAAGTGGCCATGGGGTGTTACCTCAGTGGGTGGAGATCCAAATAATAATGAAAAGAATATTGAGTTCCCATTCTGGGAAGTCTTGCTACATTCTCAAATAGAGTGGTAAAAATCCCCCAAGTACAAGGGTAGTGCCTAATGATGGAAGAGAGGCCAATACACCAGACTCTTGAACATGTTCTTGTGAAACTGGAACTTACCTTAGTATTATATATTGCCTAAGAATTACCTCCTGAAAGCCTCTTTGTTGCTCAAATGTGGACTCTTTCTAAGCCAACCTCAGCATATAAACTCACTATCTTCCCTCCAGCATGGGACATGACTCCCGAGGATGAGCCTCCCTTGCACTGAAGGATTATTACCAAGTCCCAACTAGTGATGCATTTGAAAAAAGACCTTGACCAAAAAAAGGGACATTTGGATTCAAATGAGTTTTTATGGCTAAGAAATTTCAAAGTGAGTCAGAAGTTCATTTGAGAGGTTACACTTTTGCTTATCTCAGGATGATCTCATTGAGTGCCACAGTAAATAGTGCCTCAAGAGGACTTTAGAGACATGTAGACATTATAGGCAGGGCAGACAATCTTAGGAATTCAGCACCCTGTAAGTGGGTGCTTACTTTGAAATATATGTTCTCAATGTAACAGATTCATTTATAATTTTCTTATGCATGGGTCTTTTGTCCCTTTTATTTGAACCTAAAATTAACACTATACTCATTAAATATATGTACCAAAGACCTAAATCTTGGTTCTTTCATATGCCAGTGAAGCCCTGAATCAAAACAGAGTTGAAATACCTTCTCTCCTGGACAAATAACAAAATGATGATGTCCATCCCCAAAAACAGAGAGTATCTATAACTGCAAGCAAGACAGTTCCATCCATCTACCCTGTGGAATCTAAATCCACTATCAGTCAGAAAGAGTGGGCATCACCATTCTAAAATCTTCAAGATTGAGGAATGAACAAACATAACAAGGGAATGCAACTATGGACTAAAGTAGACATATTATTATTCTAGTAATAGAAGAACTTGTAGCATTGATATAAAGGCTGTGGTCAGCAGAGGTTCTGAAGGGAGGGAGAGCAAAGAATAGATGTAACATGGGGCATTTTGGGGACATTAGAATTGTCCTGCATGATATTGCAATGATGGCTACAGGCCATTATTCATTTTGTCAAACCCTATAAAAATGTGCAGTGCAAAGTGTAAACTGTAATGCAAACTTTTTTTGAAAGATTTATTTATCTATTTTATTCCCCCCCCCCCCAGTTGTCTATTCTCTGTGTCTATCTGCTGTGTGTTCTTCTTTGTCCATTCTGTTGTTGTCAGCAGCACAGGAATCTTTTTGTTGCGTCATCTTGTTGTATCAGCTCTCTGTGTGTGCAGCGCCATTCTTGGGCAGGCTGCACTTTCATGCTGGGCGGCTCTCCTTACAGGGTGCACTCCTTGCATGTGGGGCTCCCCTACGCGGGGACACCCCTGCGTGGCATGGCACTCCTTGCGCACATCAGCACTGTGCATGGGCCAGCTCCACATGGGTCAAGGAGGCCCAGGGTTTGAACCACAGACTTCCCATGTGGTAGACGGACGCCCTAACCACTGGGCCAAGTCTGCTTCCCTGTAATGCAAACTATTGACCATGGTTAGTAGCAGTGTGTCAATATGTGTTCACCAATTGTAACATATGTACCACACTAATGAAAAATGTTAATGGAGAAAAGTGTGGGAGGGGGAGGGGATGGGGTATATAGGAATCCCCTTACATTTTCAACATATCATTTATGTAATCTAAAGCTTCTTTTAAAATAAAATTTAGAAGTGTATCAGGCTGTACACTTATTATATGAGGACTTTAGTTATATATATTGTAATTTAAAGACTTGAATGATGCATGTATGATGATTATTTTGACCAGTATAAAAGACAAATGGGTCATGAGAATATATTATAATAAACTTAATTAGGTCCTAACTTCAGATGTTGTTATTCCAGATATTGTTTCTTTAGTGGAATAAATCAACTAAGGTTCTGATGCCTAGTATGTAGCTATTGATCTGGCAAAAGCTATTTTCTCTATATTGATTAGCAAAGACCACCAGAAGCAGTTTGCTTTCATCTAGCAAGGCAATGCCTTCATTGTCTTAGCTCTGGCTTTTTGTCATAATTTAGTACACAGCAACCTTGCCTAACTTGCCATCCCAAATATATTGGGGACATAGTATGTGTGGTCCACCATATTGATGTCATTTTGCTGTTTGAACATGGTAAGCAGGGTACCAGAATGCCTTGATAAGACACATGTATGCCAGAGGGCAAAAAAATTAAATATCACGAAAACTTATGGTAACTTAGGAAAGTTTCTACAGATCCAATCTCTGGGCTCATGTTGATATCTTCCCTCTAAGTGAAAGACAATCTGTTGCACATTGTGCTATTAACACTAAGAAAAAGGCATAAAGCTTAGTGAAATATTTTAATATAAAATAGCAAATTTCAGTGTGTACTACAAGCCATTAAATATTTAATCCATATGACTGCCAGCTTTAACAGGATGCCAGATGAAGAAAAGAACCTGAAGATGATCTTAAATGTATTCTAACCTGCTCTGCACCAGAATTTTCTGTCTCAGCAGATACAATGGCACTTGAAATGTTTGTGATAGTTCAGAATACTATCTATAATCTCTTGCAAGCCCAACAGTAGAATCACAACAAAGACCTTTGCTGTTTTCTACAAATAAATATTCTATTTTGTAAAGCATATTCAGGTCTCTGGGAGGCCTGAGAAGCTTGTCATGCATGAAGGTTATCCTTCTGATGATAACATGAAGTTGGGCACATATAGCAACACTCCATCACTAAGCGCATCTTGGGCTAAGCAAGTCTTAAGAGTTCATGAAAGCAGCAGAGCAGGTGATAGAATCTACTTGTGGCATCTGTACGTGTTGCTTTGACAACTCTCAACCAACATTTATGGCCTCATGAAGTGTTCCCTGTGATTTGATAGAAGGATTAAAAAGATTTATGATAGGATTGCTATGTATTATGAAATCTTACACAGCCATTAACTTGAAAAAAAATGACTGCTATATACAATAATATGTATGTGTTATGTGGATCAGAGCTCTAATGAATAAAAGAAGCCAGATGCAAAAAAAAAACCAGTAGCATATACAATTCTCTTGCATAAAGTTTAAGAACAGGCATACTGGTAGATGGTGTGAGAAGTCAGAAAAGTGTTACAGAGCTTACCTTTGGGAGAACAGTGATAAGATGGGGCACATGGAAACTCTGAGGTGTTGGAACTATTTCATACCTTGGTCTGGGTGAGTTACGCTCACACACCCACACACACAAAGTCATTGAATTATAAACTTAAAATTTGATTTGCTCAATTAAACATTTTCAAAAATAATGATGAATGATGAGAATTTCACATCTTATTTCTAGGTAAGGTGTATGTCTAAGATACTATGATTGGACAGTAAACCTTAAAATATGTATTAAAGAACTAATCAAAGATGATAGCAATTGGTGTTGGACTCTCCAAAACCATCCTCAGGCTTGATGATTTGCTAGGAACTCTCACAGGACTCAACATTCAGTCATACTGACAGCTATGTTTTATTATAGTGAAAGGAAAGAAATCACAATCAGTAAAGGCAGAAGGTGCATGGGGTGAAATCTAGAGGACTCCAGGTACAGGTTCCCAAGTGTCCTCTCCCAGTGATGCACTGTGCTGATGCACAATTTCCTCTATCAGCAAACTGTGACAACACATTTGAAAAGGTATCTACTGGGGAAGCTCATGAGAGACTGCATGCCCAGGGTTTTTTGCTGGGGTTTTGTATATAGGTACAGTGTAGGCATGTAAGCCGGTACCAAAATTCCAGAGTTCCAGAAGATAATCAGGTGTTCAAAATAAAGCATTTTGCTTGCACTAACAGTTTAGGCACAATGAACCTTTCTTTTCAGGGAACAGTAGAAACTTTCCCAAATTTCATGTTCCCAGATCCAAGCCAAGGGCTAACCTCAGAAGCAGGACTTCCTAAACCTAATAGTCTCAGGCTTGCTGTGTTCACTCATTTCTGTACAGCAACCAAATATAGGAAGTTCACTGTGGATGCCAATCTTTCAGGACATTGTTCTAGATAATTTTTTTGTTTGCAAGGATAATATGATTAGAATATGGATGCTGAATGGCCAAAGTAGTGAATTGTGCTGCTTTTAAGTCTTGGCAGCCCCATCCCTTTCTGGGTCTTGCCCTCTTCTGATGGGCTGAAAACGTGGGACCTACGTTTCTCTTGTCTCCAGGACCTGAATTATGCTACATTCTTCCAATTCTTCATAAGAACTGACCAGGAGATGGGAAGCCATTGTCTAAATTTATTTTCTTGTGGTGCTAGACATGTGGGGTCCTGCAACTGTGAAGATTTGCAGAAGCTTTTGTGTTTCCCTGCAGGTCACCTGCCCCATTGCTTCAGGGCAACGGTGATTTCAGAAGCAATTCCCTGCAATTCTAACTAGTACAGTAGCAGCAATTTCTTTCTTTTCACTGTCACAGTGGTAGGGTAGTGGTGAACCTCAAAGATAGAAATGGCCTATTCTGTCTGTTGCTGCTCTAGCCCATTCATTGGTTTTGTTAACACTTAATCCCCTAAATTTCTATTTTACCCAACTTTCTGTATATTTTTTCCTTCGGGTATGCCTTCTACAATCTGTGGTTTCCCCCAAATCAACACATTATTTCCATTCTCACCATAGCAAGGGAAGAGAAAGACCAGAGCATCCTACAGTGCTCAGCTCAAATATAACATGGCTTCCGCTCATATTTCATTGTCTGTAACTGCAGGCAGGGGACATGGGAGGAGTAACCTTCCATATTCGCAGGAAGAAATGGAGAGAGAGATATTTGTGAGAATGATATGTGTATATGTGGGAGAAAAGCATTTCAGGCAAAGAAAAGAGTAGTTGCTAGGATAATTAAGCAGAAAAATGTCTGTGTCTTACTTTCCCAGGGCTGCCGTAACAATGTGCCACAACTGGCTTAACACAATTTGTGGCCTCACATTTCTGGAGGCTAGGAGTCTGAAACCCACAAGCTGGCACTGCCACACTCCTGCTAAAGTCTGTAAGGAAGACTCTGCATCCATGCCTCTCTCCTGGCATCTGGCATTGGCTTCAATCTCTGCCTCAGTTACCAGAAGGCCACCTTCTCTGTCTGGGCCCAATTTGCCCATTACTCCCTTTCTTATAAAGACACTTTTCACATTGAAGTAGGGAGATAGAACAACGTCCTGAAGGACTGAAGACTTGCATACATTCGGTTGTGAGGGCTGCATGCCCCACTTCTCCTCAGAGAGGAGACACAAATCTGTGCTGCCCGAAGGCAGGAATAATAATACAAGCCAGAGGGAGGGGACCTTGCCACTCAAAGTTTGGTCTCGGGCTCCTTTTCCCGGTTTCAGGTTTCAGGTAAGGTTAGTCTTCTCTACTAGACTTAACTTCTCTCCCCTGGCTGTGGAATGGAAACATATTGAAACATCTTCACACAGTGAGAAAGGGAGCTGGCCACACGGTGTGTACCTGACTGCCCTAGTGCTTGGTTAAAGACAGGTTAAGTTTGAGGTGGCAATTCAAAGAAGGAAAAGTCAAGGATAAGATTTGTAGTTAAGAAGTAGATTTTGGAGTCAACAAAAATGAAGTAGTAATTATAGACACGAAACCAGGTGACATCATGTGAAGCGTGAGTGTCTATAGGGAAAAGAAAAGGACCAGGGACTGAGCCCTAAGTCACTTCAACATTAAGAAGTTGGGGAGAGGGCAGCCGACTTGGCCCAGTGGTTAGTGCATCCATCTACCACATGAGACATCCGGGGTTTGAGCCGCGGGCCTCCTTGACCCGTGTGGAATTGGCCCATGCGCAGTGCTGATGAGTATAACGAATGCCCTGCCACGCAGGGGTGTCCCCTGCGTAGGGGAGCCCCACGTGCAAGGAGTGCACCCCGTAAGGAGGGCTGCCCAGCGTGAAAGAAAGTTCAGCCTGCCCAGGAATGGTACTGCACATATGGAGAGCTGACACAACAAGATGACGCAACAAAGAGAAACACAGATTCCCGTGCCGCTGACAACAGAAGCGGACAAAGAAGACGCAGCAAATTGACACAGAGAACAGACAACCGGGGTGGCGGGGGGAAAGGGAGAGAAATAAATAAATAAATAAATCTTAAAAAAAAAGAAGTTGGGGAAAGGAGGAGGAGTTAGCAAAAACCAGGAAGGAGCCACCAGTGATAGAAGAGAGAAGCAGGACAGGTGAACTGTCCTGAAAGGCGAGTAAGGCAGATGTTTTAAGGGGATGAGAGCATTCAAGTCACTGAAAGTCAAGGAACGTGAGGTGTAGGAATTTACTTTTGCCTTTAACAACATGAAACATGTTGGTAATAGTAATTTTTACAAAATGACTTTGAGTTACAGCATGATAGATATCTGTTCTCTATACACATTTTGTGCTTTCCAAATGATTTGCCTGCTCTTTCTTTTACATCTTCATTTAAAAAAATAAATAACAAAACTTCCTTTCTTCCACACTTTGTTCCTTTCCTGTTCTAAATTTAATTTATTTATTTCCTTTTTAAAAACAGCTTTTCTGAGATATAATTCACCCATTTAAAATGTACGATCCTATGGTTTTTCATATATTCACAGTTATGTACATGTACAACCACCACAATTTCTGAATATTATCACTTCAAGAAGAAACCCTGTATACTTTAGTTATCATCACTCTGTTCTTTTGTTTCCTGCTCCCAACTTCAAGCAACCACTAATTTATTTTCTGTCTTTATAGATTTCCCTATTTTGGTCTTTAAAATGAATGGAATCATATAATATGTAGTCTTTTCTGATTGGTTTCTTTCACTTACATAATATTTTCAAGTTTCATCCATGTTGTAGCTTCTGTCAATACTTAGTTCATTTTATGGCTGAAATCCATTCATTGTATGAATGTACAACAAATTGTTTACACATTTTTCTATTGATTAGACATTTAGGTTGTTCCCACATTTTGAGTATTATGAACAATGCTGCTATTAACATTGGGATACAAGTTTCTCTGTGAACATATGTTTTCATTTATATTGGGTATATATATATCTATGAGTAGAATTCCTTGATCATATGGTAATTCAATATTTAAACATTTGAGAGACTGCTAAACTGTTTTCCAAATTGACTATCTCAGTTTACATTTCCAACAGCAGTATATGAGTTTTCCAATTTTTCCACATCCTCACCAACACTTGTTACCTGACTTTTTGATTCTAGCCATACTAATGGCTATGAAGTGGTATCTCAGTTTGGTTTTGATGTGCATTTGTCTCATGATTAATAATGTAGAGCACTTTAAATGTGCTTTTTTGGCCATTTGTATGTCTTCTTTAGGGTAATCTTTCATTCATTTTTAATTGGGTTAATTTTCTTTTTATTATACACTTAGAAGAATTCTTTATATATTTTAAACTAAAGTCTCATATCAGATTTATGGTTTGCAAATATTTTCTCCCATTTTGTGCATTGTGGTTTTTTTTGGGATTTTATTTCTTTATATTATATTATATTTTTATTTTTTTAAATTTCTCTCCCCTACCCCCTCACCCCCATTGTCTGCTGCCTGTGTCCATTCACTATGTGTGTTCTTCTGTGTCTGCTTGGATTCTTGTCAGTGGTACCAGGAATCTGTGTCTCTTTTTTTTACACCACCTTCCTGAGTCAGCTCTCCATGTGTGCGGTACCTCTCCTGGGCAGGCTGCACTTTTTTCACATAGGGTGGCTCTCCTTATGGGGTGCAAGCTCCCCTATGCGGGGGACACCCCTGAGTGGTATGGCACTCCTTGCTCACATCAGGACTGCATGTGGGCCAGCTCACCACATGGGTCAGGAGGCTCTGGGTTTGAATTCTGGACCACCCATGTGGTAGGTGGACGCTCTCAGTTGAGCCAAATCCACTTCCCTATATTTTATTTTTTAAAGAAGCTTTAGATTACATAAATGTTACATCAAAATATAGGAGATTCCCATATACCTCCCACATACACACAGTTTTCCCCTATTAACTGCATCTTTCATTAGTACGGTGCATTTGTTACAATTGATGAATACGTATTGAAGCATTGCTACTAACCATGTTCTATGGTTTACATTATGGTTTATATTTTGCTCTGTACACTTTTAGAGATTTTGAAAAAATATATAATGGCCGTATCTGTCATTGCAATATCATGCAGAACAATTCTGATGTCCCCAAAGTGCCCCAAGTTATACCTATTCTTCCCTTTCTCTCCCCTCAGAACTTCTGGTGAAGAAGTTACCTTGTAACATTGATATAAACTGTCTTTATATCAATGTTACAAGTTCTTCCATTGCTAGAATAATAATAAGTCTACTTTAGTCCATAGTTGCATTCCCACCTTATGTTTGTTCATTCCTTAATTTTAAGGATTTGGGGATTTGCTTCCAATTGAGAGGGGACTTAGATCCCATGGGGCAAATGGGTAGATCTGTCTTGCTTTCAGTTGTATATACTCTGTCTTTTGGGGATGGGTATTATCCATCATGATCCTTTTGTTAGTTGTCCTGGGCAAGTCCAATGAAATAGAGAGTATGTGTTGACTGCAACTCTGCTGAAATTCAGGGCTCAACTAGCATGTGAATAGCCAGAAGTTTAAGTCTCTAGGAGACACATTTAATAGGTATAGTGCTAATTATAGGTCCAAATAAAAGGGGCGTAAAACCCATGCGTAGGAAAATTATAAATGACTCTAATTCTGATATACTGGGGGGATAGGCTATCATACTTTCCAAGGCAAGGCCCACCAACAGGGTGCCAATTTCCTGGGGTTGTCTGCCCTGTCTATAGTGTTTAGATGTCTCTATAGCCTTCAGAAGTCACTCTGCTTGAGGCACTGTTTACTGCAGCAGTCAGTGAGAGCCTCCTAGGGTGAGCATAAGCCTAACCTCTGGAATGACCTCCCAACTCACTTTGAAATCTCTTAAATATAAAAACATTTGTATTTAGTATTTCCCTCTTTTGGTCAAGGTCTTTTTCCAAATGCAACACTAGTTGACACTTGGTAAAACTCCCTTGGTGCCAGGGAGGCTCATCCCTGGAGTCATGTTCCATGCCAGAGGGAGGGTAGTGAGTTTTTATGCTGAGCTTGGCTTAGACAGAGGCCACATCTGAGCAGCAAGGAGGCTTTCAGGAAGTAACTCTTAGGCAATCTGTAACACTACACTAAGTTTCAATTTCATAGGAACTAGATTCATAAGTACAAGCATTAATATCAAGGCCTGGCATAATGGTCTGTCCTTCTTCACAAGGCACAGCCCATGTACTTGGGGAATTCTTGCCCTTCTATTAGAGAATATAGCAGGACTTCCCAGGATGGGAATTCAGTATTCTTTTGGTTATTGTGTGGGTGTCCACTCACTGAGACAACACCACATAACCACTTGAATATATTCATATTTCATAGAGGCATGTGCATTATCATTTCGTATTCTTGATGATGGCTTTTGAAGCATAAAATTTTTAATTTATTTATTTTTTCTTTTGTTGCTTTTGTTGCTTTAGGTGTCATAGCTAAGAATGCATTTTCAAATGCACGGTCATAAAGATTTACCCCTAGACTTTCTTCTAAGAGCTTTATAGTTTTTGGTCTAATGTTTAAGTCTTTGATATATTTTGATTCTGAGGTAAGAGTATAAATTCATTATTTTGCATTTTCCTATCTCATTGATCCAGCACCATTTTATATAAAACTATTGTTTCCTCACTGAATGGTCCTGGCACTATTTATTTGTTAACTTCGTTCTTAATATACTTCCTGCAATAAACTTTTTTATTTCCTTCTATTATTCTATGTGATCTTCAATCTTGTTTCCTATTCTTCACATTCCTTTTCATTCCTAGATAATATGGACTTGATTTGCAAAAGTTTTTCTTCTTTGTTTTTTAGGTTATGTATTTTCTAGAACAGGTGTTTTCATCTTTCCTTTCCTTTTCTCCTTCTTTTCTTCTTTCTTTCCTTTCTGTCATTCTGCCTTTGGTCCTTCCCTAGTATTTTTTAAGTTTTGCTTTGCATTTTATTTAGTTAGTTAGAATTTCTATTTGCCTAAATATAGGATAGTCAGATTGTGATTGCATTCTATTCCCATTTGTGGGTCTTGTCTGGCCTCTGTTTATGTTTATCCTTCTCAATTAAGCTGTAAGTAGAACCTAATTAATTCTACCCTGTACTTCCTTTTGGACAGACTACCAGAAAAATATCTCCTAAACACTTGTGTGTCGTTTACTACCAGACGAATAGCTCATCAACACCAGTAAATAGTTTGTTTAGTTAGAGACTGTGTCAAACAATTGAGAAAGCAAAGGACTTAGAATGAGATAATCACCTCTAGTACTGTGTAATGGCACTCGAGTCATCTTAATGATACTGGCACAGCTTTCTCAGAATAAAATAAGGGTATTGAATTAGATATTTATAAAGACTCTTCTCAATGAAAATTCCTAATTTTCTAATTACACTATTCATTCCTATAGGATATTCCATTTTTCTAATTCCACAAATATTTTATCACATTTTCCAATATAGTATATATTAAGAACACCAGTACATTTCAGTCTGGTTAAAAACCTACCCTATAGAGATGTTAATATTGTAAAAATCAGAGGAAATTGCTGACTTTTAAATATCAGGCATTATTATCCAAAACTATCTTTTATATTATTACCAAAACACAGAAGTCCAAATATCATTCAACAGTTTAACTCACAGAAAACAATTATTTAGTCCAATTGCTAATATTTCTGATTAAATTCTTAGCTATTTGTGAACATATTACATAGATTTTTTTTTTTTAGTTAAAAAGAATTACAGTTAAGGAAAATAAGCCATTCATTTTATTGATGCTAAGCACACAGCTACATTATTTGAGCATCATATTAACATTTTTGGAAACATCTTCACAAACTACCTTTAATTTATTCTGATTTTCAGTGCACAGTGAATGGCATAAGTATAATTTTCTCATTGAAAATTTAATGCACTTCCCTTTTAATGTACCTTGATTTCAATGCAAAAGTAAAAAACCTTTCCACTTAAAGCTTTAGAGCTTATTGCAATTATAGTGAAATTGGCAAAGTAGTTTTTCTTTGAATGTACACATGACTTTGGAAAACTGTTTTAGAATGAATGATGTTTTTATTTTTTTGTTCCTTAAGAGGAGCTGCCTCCTTTCTGAGACATAAATGTCATCTAAACCAATGACATTTCCAATCAGAGAACAAATGAGGGCTGAAGTCTTATAGTTAGGTTAATAGAAACCCAAATATTTTCACACAGATTAACAACACAGGGGATTTCTTGTAGCTTGAGCAAAGAACATTATCTTTCTAATATAATTTTAATATAATAAACAGATCCCACGGGATGGCTACCCAATAAGTTCTTGGATGCCCTCACGAGTCTTATGATAAACACTAACTGTAAACTAGAACTGTGGGGAAAATTCAATAGCTTCGTTTATACTGGTCCAGTTAATTTTGGAATGGCCATATCAACCACTGAACATTGCATACCTCAGCATTCTTTACAGTGTGCAAGTATGTTAGACTGTACTCAATATTTTGCTGTATGTGTAGACTTAGAAGTAGCTGTTGATATGGTGCCTAAACTTTTCTTTGACCATATATCTAATGCAAAAATTGACATATGGTAAAATTTCAAAGACAGAGCACTGAGTTGGGAGTCAAAAGTTGATTTTGAATTATGGCTCCTCCACTGAATAGTCTTGGACAAGTCACTTGGCTTTTCTCCTTGAAAAATAAATATTAAAATACTATCAGCCCTTTTAGGTTATCAAGTTTGTTTATGAGGGCCATTGCTGCACTTTCTAGTGGTTTTATATAGAATTTTTCCATTCTTTGATGGAGGTACCACTATTGAACAATGTGATAAAGCTATTGCCACTGATAACAAACTACCACAAAACCCGGTAACATAGTCCATTTGTTTCTCTCTCAGGCAACTAGAATTGGCAGGAGTTCAGCTGATCTAGTTTGGAATTTGGGGCTTGGTTCCAAACTGCAGGTTAGGTCCAGGTATATTTATATGTCTTTCACGCCCCTTGAGCAAACAGCTGTCTTGAGCATATTCTTCCCAAGAGGAAAGACAGGGGCCAAGAGAGCAAAACAAATTATGAAAATACGTTTCAAACCTTTTATCCCAGTTCATAATGTGTTAAAGGAAGTTGTATGGTCCATTCCAGTATCAATGAGGTCAAGGACATGTTCCCTGTTTCCTGTGGGAGCTTCTTTAGAGTCACATGACAAAGGGCATGAACACAGGAGGCGGAGAGAAGAACTGGAATAGTGCAGGCTACAACAACGGGAAGATGTTCTGTTCACATCATTTCGCTTCAACCTTTTTATCTTAAAAACCTGTTTTACAGAGCATCTATCATGGTACCTTTCAATTAGCTTTTTGAAGTACTGGGAATTGAACTGGGATATCATACGTGCGAAGCAGGCGCTCAGCCACCGAGCTACACCCACTCTCAATTAGCTTTGGCAAAAACAATGTGTTTCTGATTGGCAAGTATATCTTTTACCGCAATCAATTATTTAAATTTATTTTAAAGTGCTGCTATCCCAATTCTAGGACCATTATAAAGAACATAGTTTAAAAGCAAAAACACTGAAAATTTGTTCTGAAGTAAAAACTTTGGGAACAATATTTCAACTAGACAGGAATGCATTAGATGATTTAAATGTTACTGAATTACTTCATTTTAACCTTTAATAACTCAGTGATCTGGAAAGAGCAGGGCCTTATTCCTCAGTCATTTCTATTCATCCATACATATGTGGGAATAGACTCGGATGGGTCCTTCATGGAACAGAGCTTCACATTCCTGCACATGTATTTCATACCTTAGCTGAACCCATTCCTTTTCTCCATCCCATCATTTCTATTGTACTTATTTTCTCTTTCCTGTCAGAATATGATTTCCACTTTAATTTTTTTTTAGATTTATTTATTCATTTATTTCTTCCCCCTTCCACCTTCCACCTTCCACCTTCCCCCTTCCTTTCCCCCTTCACCCTCCCCCCTTCCCCCTTCCCCCTCCCACCTCCCACCCCGGTTGTCTGTTCTCTGTGTCTATTTGCTGCATCTTCTTTGTCCGCTTCTGTTGTTGTCAGTGGCACGGGAATCTGTGTTTCTTTTTGTTGCATCATCTTGTGTCAGCTTTCTGTGTGTGCAGTGCCATTCCTGGGCAGGCTGCACTGTCTTTCGTGCTGGGCGGCTCTCCTTATGGGGCGCCCTCCTTGCGTGTGGGGCTCCCCTACATGGGGGACACCCCTGCATGGCAGGGCACTCCTTGCGCACATCAGCACGGCTCATGGGCCAGCTCCAAACGGGTCAAGGAGGCCCGGGGTTTGAACCGCGGACCTCCTATGTGATAGAAGGGTGTCCTAACCACTGGGCCAAGTCCGCTGCCTCCACTTTAAGTTTTATTCCTTCCCAGTATAGCATAGTTTAAAAATGGATGGATTGTAGAGTCAAGTCCTTTGGCACTTACTATTTACTCAACACTGAATAAACTGCCCAGAGTTTCTGAACCTTAGTTTCCTTATCTTTACAGTAAACATGGAGAATCTAAAATCTAGATTGCAGAGTTGTAAGAATAAGTGCACTGACTTCTATAACATCCCACTAATCATACAGAAAAAGCCTTATTCTTTGTTTTTATCATATACGTTACTCATTATTATACTGGAAAAAAACTGAACTACCTGTAGAAAATTTTCATATTTGTGGTTGCTACCCAATATCCGTATATGAAAAATACATTTTGAGTCACACCTCCTCAAATAAAAAGCCAGATTTCAATTTCCCAGCTTCCTTTCATGTATCCTAAGTTCTACCAATCAGATCCACTGGCATGGGACCACAATGCATGTACTAGTGTCCCTGAGACCCCCTGGCCCCTCGCAGCTGTACTATCTTGCTTGAGGACACTGCAGAGGCTTCACTTAAAAGCATTTCTTTCAGAGTGAAGCCAGTTCTCTTCACGATCCTCCTCCACCACCTCTCATTATCCCCAAGACTATTCCTAGAGTCATAGCCCAACATGTTCTGTGGGGTGAGTTACAAAATCAGATTTGCGAGTACAAGATGTATATGAGCATAAACTTGGCTTATATATGTGAGTAAGGAATCTGAGAGTGCTAAGCCAGAGTGGAAGGAACAGAATTTTAGATCAAGCTGAGGTTATGATATGAATGTTGTGCCAGAAGCTTTTGATTGAATGTGTTAGCATAAGCAGCTGGGGATTGTTATACTGATATTTGATTCCACCAAAACCTGAACTTACCATGGCTTATATTAAATGGCATTAAGAAGCCAGAAATTCTTTGGTATAATAGAGATAAAGGACTTCACAGACATAGGGAGATAATGACATTGAAATGAATTTAGCATGGGGAAACTGCTCCCTTCATCCCAACTGTCTGCCCTAATGGAGGAGCTCTGGTTCACTTTCATTTCCTATTTCTATTTTTCCCATAAGACACTCCATGGACAATCTTCACTCTGAAATGAAAAGAAAGTAATTTCCATTAGAAGACAGTATAAACGAAAGGACAGAGGGCCTCCTGTAGTGCCTGCTGTGTGTTTGTTCCTTGTAGAACAAAGGAAAATATGGGGTAAAGATTGGAGTGTGCCGCACATGGGGACCTCTCCCAGGCAGTGTGCTGTGTGTATCCCTGTGCATTTGTGTGGCTGAGTATAAAGTAAAACTACCATCTATTTCTAACTGCTATACAGCGTGGTAAAATGCATTTGATTATATATGCATCAGAGTAGCTTTATTTTATGCAATTGCAATTCAAAATCTGTATTGTCACTCAGTCTTTGAACTTCTTTTATAAGTAGAAATAATTATCTGCTAATAAACTTAAAAGAAGGAACTAGCTTTATGGCACATCAATGGGTTTTCAGGACCCCTTTGATCTCAGGAGTCCTTTCTACTCCTAAAATTTGTTAAGAATGCAACAAACCTCTGTTTCTAGAGGTTGTACCTATTCATGTTTACCAGGTTAGTTATTAAAACTAGGAATGTTTTAAAACACAAGAATACACAAGTACATATTCCATTACCTCTCATGAGATTGTGTCATCACACATCATGTAGCCTCTGGAAAATTCCACATGCACTCATAAGAAAATGGAAGTGAAAAAAGGCAAATAATATCTGGTCTAAATCATTTTATACCTTCTGAACTCCTAGTGCAGTTATGATCTGAACTGCACATAGTAATCTTTAAAGAAGAAGGAATGTATGTTTTTGATTTCCTAATTAGGTTATGGGTCCTTTGTTTTATGCTTTTACAATAGTAGGCACTCAACAACCTTTGTTGGTTCACTTAATATGCAGTTTTTAACAATAATATCAGTTTGTCAATAAAACAATTGTAGACATTGGGAATTATTTAACTGACCTCATCATGATAAATGAGTACATCATTTTGTTTCTTAGTTCCTTTTCTTAATAGTGAATTTGATTATTTCAAGAATCAAGCATTCTCTGAGAGAAACAATTTCCAAAAGAAATGCTACTGCATGCTGCAAAAAAACACACAAAACACAAAAAGCAAATAATATTATTTGCCAGTCTATTTATATTCTGACTCTGTTTCCTTTAAGAATGAAAATCTTGAAGTGAGATTTGATGTTTTTGAAAAAATAAACTAAAACATTTGTACTATAAGTGAAAAGACCTGCCTTTAAAACAGTATTTTCAGTTCTTTTTCTTTTGAGCTTTGCCACTGGACCTTTGTACAACTACTCAGCTCTAAACTGAGCTTTCTAAACCATTTTCAGTCACTCCTAAAGCCAAGTTTTTGAAGGACTCATTTATCAAAATTACTAAGCTCAGGATGCTGAAATGGATTCATAAAAATTGCTATTATAATTTGGCCTAAATCTGTATCTTTGTAATATTCATTGTAGGGATGGGGTTACATTACTGGAAAATTAACAAAAAATCTGGCCTCAAGTCGGAAGTAAATGTCATAGGTAACCTGAAATAGCTTAAACTCTAGCCTCCTTGCAATGATTATAATAAAAGTTACTATTTACGAGTAGCTTACTATGATGTGTTAGGAAATGTGTCTGGTCCTTTATGTCCCTCCCATGTAATCCATGTAGGCACCTTTTGAAATAGTTATCATAATTTCTATTTCAAAGAGGAGCAAATGGAAGTTTAGTGAGGTTAGATCTATTGTCAATATCATATAGGTAGAAAATGGCAGAGGCAGGATTTGAACCCAGGTATGTTTGACTTTCAAGCAGTGTTTTCTAATAAATGTCTGAATATAAAGAAGATAAGTGGTTATTTGGGTGGGAGAAATTCAGTTAGTAGCATTAAATAAACCCAAATTCTCAGTGTGTTGCAGTTTGAGACTGTACGTACTCTAGAAAATCATATTCTTCAAGCTGGTCCTTTTCTGTGGGTGGGAACCTATGGTGGGTAGGCCCTTTGGATTACATTTCTTCAGTTAAGGGCCCTTTGACTAGATTACTTCAATTAAGGCATGATCCGGGGTGGGTCTTAATCTTCTCACTGGAGTCCTTTACAAACTGGATAAATACTGTGAGAGAGACACAGAGAGAAAGTTGGGAACAAGAAGTTAAAGCAACAAAACCCAGAGAGAAGGGAGACACCAGCAGATGCTACCATGTGCCTTGCCATGTGACAGAGGAGTCTAGGATCACTGGCAGCCAATCTTCAGGGAGAAAGCATCACCAGATGGTACCTTGCTTTGCACATTTTTCTCAGGCTCTGAACTGTAAGCTTGCAAGTTAACAAATCCCCATTGTGAAAATCAACTAATTTCTGGTATCTTGCATTTCAGCAGCCTAGCAAACTAAAACACAGTGGTTTACTCCAACAGAGATTTATTGCTCACTCGTCCTACATGTCCATCCTGGGTCAGCTACAGGTTCTGCTCCATGTGTCCTTTACTCACAAATGTAAGTTAACAGTGGCCTTTCCTCTACTATTAGGTTGCTGGGACAGGGAAATGGGACATGGAGAATTGTGCACTGACTCCTGAAAGGTTTCATTTTTATTCATGTTCAATTTGCAAAGTCAAAAGGCCATCCTTAACTCCAGGGGCATGTGGATCTATGTCCTATTGTGTGCTGGGAAGAAAGCAAATCATAATCACACTGGTCTTTTTGATATTTTGAATAAAAAATCACTAAATTTTCAATGTTACCTCTTTTGATTCCACTATACTAAAAATAAAATTTATGGGGGTTTGTAACTGTAATGAGTTGAATTGTTTCCTCCCAAATATATGTTCATGTGTGTGGCCTTATTTGGAAATAGGGTCTTTAAAGATGTGATTAGTTAAAACAAGGCCAAACTGGATTAGGGTGGGCCCTAATCCAGTATGACTAGTGTTCTTATAAGAAGAGGAAATTTGGGTACAAACACAGACAGACATCAGGGAGAAGGTTGTGTGAAGGTGGAGGAGGCAGAGCTTTCATGATGCATCTATAAGATGAGGAACACCAAGGATTGCTGGCAAACACTAGAAGCTGGAAGAGGCAAGGAAGGGGTCTCCCTACAGGTTTCAGATGGAGCATGGCCCTGCTGACACCTTGATTTTCAATTCAGTCTCCAGAACTGAGACAAGAAACAAATACACCTGCCATTGGAATACCGTTCCTTCTTTAAAAACCCCAAGGGTAACAGGTCATAAGATATCCAGAGAAATAATTGACAATTTTCCTCATACTTCCATCTCTTATTAACAAGGTTAAAAATGCACTTCAGTGTAGAAGTATGAAGTTTGCATTATTTAAAAATGACAGCTATGCTATTACATATGACATTCCTAGAAATTATGGCATGCCTTTTGAAAAGAGCCACCAATTTATTAGTCCCTCAAAGCACAATAAGCTCACCCAGATTTAATAAATTCATTTTTCTTCATGTCTCCATCCTTAACTCTACCCCAACTTAACTCAAGTTCTGTCTCCAACCCTGCCCCATAGATTCTAATCAAAGTTTGAGTTTCTTTTAGCAGGATAAGCTTTTCATCCATAAGCTAGAACTGAATCCCATTATATGTGGCTATTTGCATTTGTTGTTTGGAATTACAAAATCAGTGTTGGGAGCATAGAATGTTCTCCTACTAAAGAAAAATCTCAAGCCTTTTGCCTGGTAATTTGTATTAAAACTTGTTCCTCTTGCACTTGCAGAGGCTCAAGAGCTTTTCTGTGCAACTATATAGAAGCCACTTTTAAGGCCCACACACCGATGAGCCACTTGATGCCTTCTAACAGCATAAACCAGAGGCATATGACAGATTAGAATTTAAATTGTAGAGATGATAAATGTTGAAGACTAGCTGGTGAAATAATAATATTCCTGAAATTGGAGCAAGTGTCACCACCAAATACTTTTATCTTTTGGACAAAAGATAAAATAGGTTATAACTTACCACTTTATATGAAATGAATGCTACCCTTATTCATTTCCCTGAACGAACTGACTTTGGGCATCAACAAACCTGAGCCACCATTCCATGCTACTGCTACAAACATCCTCTCGCCTGGGTTCCCTTCCTCCTTGTTGACAAACGTCTCTTACACTGCTATTTGTCTGAAGTTAGTTTCCATATATTGGTAACTATCTGTCTCTTACTGCTCTGTGCTCTTCACAGAGAGGCTGTGTCCTTCAATGACCATAGCCAACAGGAGTAAAATTTTAAAAAATCAAACAAAAACTTTCTGGGAAGCAGATGTAGCCCAAGCGATTGGATACCTATCTACCATATGGGAGGCCCTAGGTTTGATTCCCAGGGACTCTTGGTGAAGGCAAGCTGGCCTGTGCTACAGAAAGCTGATGGCCTGCACCATGGAGAGCTGAGCTGGTGCATCAAGATGACATGATGAAGCAAGACTCAGAGGAGAGACAGTGAGATATAGCAGACCAGGGAGAAGATTTGGCTCAAGAATTGAATGCCTCTCCCACACCGGAGGTCCTGGTTTCTTGGGATCTGTTCCCAATGCTTCTTCCTGTACTCATTGACTAGTCTGTCACTGCTTTTATCTCCAACTCCTCTTCCTCCCAAAATGTTACCCTTTGCTGCTACTTCCATTCTCTGACTATCAATATCTTTGAAGTAGATAAAGACTGCCCCGCTCCTTTCCCTATCAATGAATATCATTCTTAATAACACAATCTCTCTGTCCATAAGCAAACTCTTCCATATTCTAAGGCCCCATCCCTGAGAGTCTTAAGGCAAGTTCCTAGGAGCCAGGTAGAGGACAATGAATTATATTGGTGTTGTGTTGGAATATTCCTTCTCCTTGCAATGTCTATGTCCTAGAACAAATTCCTTAAATCTATCCTACATTGTGGTGACTACTTGTTAACCTGTGATACTCCCTCCAGAAGTTTTGATACTTGTGATATATATTTCATTTAGGATTGATAGTCCACTCAGGCTGAACATATTTCTCATCACCAAAACACAGGAGGACCTCCACAAGCAAATGGAAAATCTGGAGGTCTGTCCTACAGAGTTAAAAAGGTAGGTTTTCAGATTATATAATTACATAAAATGAATCATAGGCACATATATGAATATGATGCTTTTGAATAATGAATGAAGTTCTGTCCTCATTCGCCCAACTATTTTACCATACACTTTCCAAAATCTTCCCCAAATTTTGCCATATTCAAGAATGTGTTGGAAACCACATTCTACAGTATGCCTTTGGCTTCGTAAGCCATACTGCTCACTATTCAAAAGAAAATTAATATGTCAAGGCCATAGACATTTTTCAAATGACCAAACACTGGAACTGTCAATTTTCAATGTTATAAAGAGGAAAGGGAAAACTGAACAATGAAATATGATTTTTTAAAGTACTTAAGGATTAATTCCCAACATCAATTATAGCAAAAGTGCCACACTAAAGCTAAGTATGGAAAACTGGAAGACTCTGTGTGTAAGGAGTTTTATGGTGGCTCTGTACTTCCTGCACGATTTTTCTGTAAAACTACTTCTCTACTAAAAAATTACTGAAGTATTTAAGGTATTTATTCAGTCTTTCCAAGCACTTCCACTGGCCCCAGTGAAGCAAGACAAAGTGAAAAAGACAAGCTGAAATCGTGGATTCCCACACTTTGGGTTCTGAGGCTGTTCTGCTATTTCATCCAGTTGTTCATTCTGAATCTAGATCTTAGGGGAGCAAACAAACAGGGTACAACTACTTTTTACTTAGCCTTTACCTCTTTTCCATTCATGTCTCTTTCCATGTACCTTTTCTCAAATGCTAGTGTTAAAGAATGTTGCCAGGGCTGTAAATTGAGAGCTAATTAAAATTTGAAAAGCTCTTGGAAATTTCACATTCATAATTTCCTTAGTTTATCCATAAATGTAAAATATATACCTGGAATAGATAATTTTCTTTGTCAGTATTTACCTTCTGTCATTCTATTCTGACTTGGCCCAGGTCCATTGCTCTTACTGAACTAGAAGCTTGCAAAGAGGAAGGTACACGGCTTTCACACTGGTTTCACTTCAAAATCCAATTCCTGGGCTCATACAGTTCACTAGCTAACTTCACTGGGATGTGTGCAATTTGTTATGTAAACTGATCCATTAAGACTAATTGTAATCAGGAATATTTTGTGCCTACTAAGTGTTAATTGCTACCAATGGCCTTGGAAGTAATTAGATCTGGGACTGAAGCCTAAGACAAACAGTCTTTAGAAATATGCTGAACTTCAGCAGCCATGGCTGATTATTCTACAGGCCTCCAGTCTCATCTCCTGGAATTTTTGGCTTTTTGGTCCTTCCACAGTGTACCAGCAGTCCTCTCAACTATGCCTGGTGCACAGCCTTTTAGCAGCTTTCATGGCAGACGCTAATGGCTGTGCAGCCTTGAACTTCTTCCAGCAGTTTTCATTGTCTTATATTACTTTAAACACAATGTATTTGCAATCATACATAAATTGGGGCTATAATTCTATCTCCAGTCTTTGGCATGTGTATTTGTCTAAATTTCAAAAAGCAAATGACTGATGTAAGCCTACTGAGCCAGAAGGCTAGGGTCAGAATATTTCCTTCCTTCTGCTTTTTAACTATGCCCGGAACCTTTTCTTTAATCCATCCACTGGTCTTTTTCTTACCCTAAATTAACACTCTCAACCCTAAACTATCCCGTTTTAGTTTATCTGCTAGCTCTCTCCCTCTCTCCTCTTCTTCTCTCCTTCTTTCCCTCTTTCCCTCTCTCCCTCTCTCCTTACTCCTGGCTTGGATCTCAGGACTAAAAGTGGTCACAACTCTAAGTTGGGGTCTTTTCATTTTACAAACATACAAGGATGAGTAAGTTCTGGGGATAGTTTTCTGAATAAAGAGTGTTGGGATACTGAGTACTAATTTTTTTTTCATATCATTGAAAGGGCAGTGAAAAGTCTTTCATTGGTAATAGAGGTTTGAGAATTTAGAAGAGATGTGGGAAATACAAACAAAACCCTTGCCCTGTTGATACCAGTTGAGCTGGTTACTTTCTAACCTTCAGCGGGATTTACCACCATTATGTGAAAGACAGAGTGGGAGCCAGAGAGAAATTGATATGAAATTTTGTGTGGAGGAGCTTTGGTCTCACTGAATAACTCAAATGATTTAATGGGTAATGAGAGTTCTCAGGCAGCCATGGCAGCCAAAATAATGACATTTAAGCCTGAAGTTGAGAAATAATACCCTTTGTCTAATTTCTAAAAGTAGGAAATACTCTGAATTGCACATAGCTCAAATATCAGTTTTTAAGTGGTGTGTTGCATTATTGGGTATTGTCTCTCCTCTGAAGATTTGTGTTGTATAATGGTTCTGAATTTAGGGGTCATTAAAATAACCACCAAAGAACTTTTAATGGCCCACAAATTATTTACTGAGATTTGAGTACTAGAAAGGAACTGTTTATAAGTTGGTGAGTAGTAAAATTACTCCTAGCCCAATAGAAGTGAGTTAAAAAAAATAAACAGATCAACCCAGCTTTGTTCCTAACCCAGCTGAAAGCAAAAGCCTCCTACTCAAAACATATAATAGAAGGCAATGTCTTCATGTTCTTTGTAAAAAAATCTCTGCTCCTTTCAAGTTGAATCCTGACTCCTAATAAAACCACTAACTCCAAATGACACAGGTTTGCCTATATCTTATTGGGCATGTTCTGAACCGCATCCTTATCACGTCATCTACAGTAATGAAGATAGAGGGATAAAAAGTGTTTTAATGACTTTATTCAATATCATAGATGCACTTTGGAAGCAATGTAACTTCGCTGATTGGGTGGCAGTGTTTATTCCCCTGACATGAAACCATTCCCTGATGAACATATCAAAATAATAAACATTCTGTTTTTCTTTTTTTTTTTTCTAATTCTCTTGGCTGTTTGTTGTTCCTAATTTCTAACAATGTTGCCACTTAAGGGAAATGAAAGTGCATATTAGTAAGTTCCACTTCCATTCTGTAGGGATTCCATTTCACTTTAGTATTTTAAGAAAATAAGTGAAGGAGACTTTCTGCTCGTATTGTGGCATTTAAAGTAGAGATTTAAGCAACTAAAATGATACAACTTCTGAAATGCCAAGATACCAATTTATGCATTCTTAGGTATCATATTTTCTCAGGTAATGTTCCTAATTTACTTGGATTTTTTTTTTTTTCTGGAAAAACTTGAGCATGGTATTATGCAGAGAGAGAGAACACAACTCAAAGATTATTTCTATGTTATCGTTTATGTAAATGACACAAATTGAGTTCCTATATTTAATATTAACAGTTAATTTTAAATTTTCTACATACAGATTTTAAACCATTCTGCACAGTGGAACTTTTCATAGCGAAAAAAAAAAATGGGGAAAAATCCCAGGAAGCACAATGTTTTATGTTTTTACAACATGCTGCATTTTTTAAAAGACTGAGGCTTTTGCAATGACTGTTAAGCTAATCCAACAGCAGTCTGGTAACTGGTTTACTATGAGCAAGAATTGAACAGATTTTATAACTGCCAGCCAGAAGTCTTATTTAAATATCAAGTTAAAAATTTCAAAATATTTAGTGCTTGGCTGTCAGTTCTTTTCAAATAATTTTTCTCATGAAGTTTGCAAACCTAGCAGATAAAAGAAATAAAAATACCCACAAATTAATAAATTTCTTACTCAAAGCCTCCAGATGACTATAAACTCTCTTCTTTGGCATTGCTTCAGGATGGATCATTTTGAAATTCAGAGAATACTGTAAATTAAGTTATGTACTGCAGGAAAAACAAACAAATATTTGGTTCATAATATTAATTCCATCCCTGGGTGTGAACCCATTGTCAATAGGACATTTTAGAGTGTAGCCAACTGAATCAGGATGGGTTTTCATCCTATTACTGTAAACTTGAGAAAGAGGGTCTTTGGAGAGGAGCAGGAAGGTGGAAGTCAATGGGGACCCAGAAGAAAGAGAGAAGTTACCGCCATGTGATGTGAGGCAGAGGCACAAGTCTAGGAAAGCCAAGGATCTCCAGGCAACAGAACACTAGTAACTTCAGGAGGAAGTAAGCGTCCTAACCTCTCAAAGAGTAAGCCAGTATATTCTTGCTAAGTCTGCCCAATGTATGGATTTGTCTCAGCAGCCTGGAAGACTAAGACACTGCTCATCTATCCTTTCCCTTTAACCTGTTAGTAAGATTCACTGGTTTCCTTAATTGCTAAAGAAGTCCATGAGTTTTGGAAAATAAATACCATTTTATCATTATTTCACAAAATGCAAACCCAAAAATTGTGGTTAAAAAGAAACAAGGAGGGAAACGGATTTGGCCCAGTGGTTAGGGCATCCGTCTACCACACGGGAGGTCTGCAGTTCAAACCCCGGGCCTCCTTGACCCGTGTGGAGCTGGCCCATGCGCAGTGCTGATGCGCGCAAGGAGTGCCCTGCCACGCAGGGGTGTCCCCCGCGTAGGGGAGCCCCACGCACAAGGAGTGCGCCCCATAAGGAGAGCCGCCCAGCGCGAAAGAAAGTGCAGCCTGCCCAGGAATGGCGCTGCCCACACTTCCTGCGCCGCTGACGACAACAGAAGCAGACAAAGAAACAAGACGCAGCAAATAGACACAGAGAACAGACAACCGGGGGAGGGGGGGAATTAAAATAAATAAATAAATCTTTAAAAAAAAAAAAGAAACAAGGAGAGGAGACACTATGAGAGGTGAAACTGTTAGTCAAAATGTGCAAAAAATGCAGAGTTATGTTAGTGAATTTTCTCTGTGTATTCGTCCATGTTTTCTCTTAATCACTTTCCTGAAAGTTCTCTTAACTCTCTTCCTGCTGTAGGGTATTCTGGTATAAGGTTAAAGAATTATTGTTTTTTCTTTATTTGAAATTTTATGTTATCCTTACATGTTGAGAAGCCTTTAAACTCCATAAAAATAAAACCCTATTCTGGAGTTTGAGGCTCATAAAAGTGATGGAGGTGAAATTTGTAGCCAATGGGCTTCCTAGGTGTCCTTCAAAGTAGGTTCCATAGCCATCTGCTTAGTATCATAACCGCCTCATATAAAAAGGCAGTTAAAGTGTGCTCAGGATCAGGCATAAGAAGTCTTGGTCTAGAACTTGTTTTCATCCCCCTTAGCAACTCTGCAAACTGGTAGCTACTTTACCTCTATAAACCTTAGCTTTCTCATCTATATAGTGTTAATAATAACTACAATTTTGCTAACCTCATCAGTTTGCCTATAGGTTGAGGTTCAAAACTAGAATGCACTCTGCAAATGCAAAGGCACTGTATAAACATAATGAGCTGCTATTTAGTGGGGGCATTGAAAATCTGTGTCTAAACAATATATTTTAACATACTGCAAGTCTCATTAAACACTGGGTTCCAGGTTTATGAAGAAAAGAATGCCATGGAGGATACCCTCTAGCTTTCAGTGAAGTGTGGTCCATGGGTTTTAAATGACTCAATCAGGTTAACACTCACTGACACAACCCTTCTCTATCGTTTTCTTTACTAGAGAAGTTGTGGGTTTACAGAACAACCATACATAAAATATAAGATTCCCATGTATCACATATAATTAACACCTTGCATTGGTATGAGACATTTGTTAAAACTGATGGAAGCACATTTTTACATTTCTTTTTTATATTTGTTAGTATAAACTATAGTCCATAGTTTAACTTAGGGTTCACTGTGTCGTGTAGTTCCATGGACTTTTTAAAAATTTTATTGTTATCCATATATATATACTCCAACATTTCTCCTTTAAATCATATTCAGATATATATGTTCACATTCGTATACACATACATATATATTTCAGTGCTGTTAATTACATTCAAGATGTTGTGCAACCATCACCAAAACATTTCCATCATTCCAAATAGGAACCCTGGACATTTTATGCCTTGACTTCCCATTCCCTACTTCCACCCTGGTAACCTATATTCTATATTCTCTCTCTATGAGTTTGCTTATTCTAATCATTTCAGATCAGTTAGATCATACAATATTTGTCCTTTTGTGTTTGTCTTATTTCACTAAACATTATGTCTTCTAGGTTCATCCATGTTGTCAACCATTCTCTATTTTCATTCCACTGAATTTCTGATGATGATGGCAGGGTGCCTAAAACCTTGGTTTTCTGTCTTCACAGTTGGTGCTAAGACAGTCAGATTACGTCTAATTGCAACATCCATGTGATCTGTGGTGGCTAGAAGGAGCTAAGAATATTTAGCCAGGAAAAGGAGAAACATGAAAAGGGATTGATTTATCTCTGGTCCTGTCTAACTCACTAGATTCTATGGTCAAGGGGCTACCTGAAAGGAACCCTTTTCGGAAGATTTAGCTGACAGTGACTGAAACATATTTCTTTAATATGTAATTGATGATGAGGAGGTACGATTCCATATTTTCCCAAGTCCATCTAAAAAAGTTATTATGAATAAGAGACAGTTCTTCTACTTTCAAGTTCCAAAATATGAAGCCATGAGAAGTTTTCAAAAGAAAAATAAGTGGTTAGGGGTAGGTTGAAAAAAGTTTAAGGAGATTTGTTGGAAAAATAAGCTAACACAAAGCTTGTGATATTCGGCCTAATAGTGTCCAATAATTTGGTCACAGGGTGCCAGCTTCACAGGTGTTACTTTTGAGGAAGAAGGATGTCACTGGCAGTTCGTTCCAAAAATGTAATTTGAAACTTTAACTGCTATTCTTATTATGTACTAGTGTAATTATATGAAAATAGGTAGGGGTATTATATGAATTTCTACCTTATAAATCATTCCCATTATGTCAACTTGTTTTAAAGTTTTTTTTCTCTCTTTTCTGTTTGGAGTAAATTATAAAATATTCTTTGTACTATCTTTTGTGATACGTGATCATTTCAATTAGTAACAATTTTTGGGTGTAAAGGAAATTCATAGCATATCTATTTTTTTAAACTGATAATTTGTATTGATATGGAGTCGTTATTTTGTTGAGGAAGATTTTATTTCCAATATTATCTTAAAATGAAGATTTATCAGGAAAATTTTAACATTTTCCATATATATTTGGAATAGATTTTGTAGCACTTTATTAGGAACACACATACAAACACAAATACTCACACATATATGGAAAAAAATTATGAGTGTGGTACAAGTCTTCATGTATGTGGGCTCCATATATTAGTTATTTTAAATTGTAACTCCTTTGGGAAAGTTCAGTTAAAGCAATTGATTGAAATGGAAAATCAATGACATATTGAGTAAATCTCATACATAAATATGGTAAGTAGTTTTAAAAATTGAAATTTTTTTCTCACAGAGAATCAGTACTTGATGTAAATTTTTCACTAACTGTTTCCTACTAAAGTCATGATTTGAATATAATGAAATATGGCTTAGCCAGGCATATTTTAATAAAATTCCTGCAAAATGAATTTCATAAAGGATACTCTAATCCAGGTGATAATAAGCCAAATAGAACTCAATCAAACAATGAAAACTTGAACTTTTACTGTAGGCTACATTCCAAATAAGAAATTTCTTTATATTTAAAGATATGTACAGTAAAACATATATTTTAGCTCAAATATATGTAGCTCACTTAAACTTTTTTCTTTTTGATCAAGCACATATTAAAAGCATCAGTTTGTTTGCTTGTTTCCTGTTCAAAACAAACATTAGCAAATCACTGTCTCAGCTACTGATGTAAGTTTTTAATAATATTGAGACCTATATGACACTAGTGAATTATTGTATGAACTTCAGTTATCTGATATAGATTTTTGAAAAATAATTATTTTTATAAAGAAGCTTTATATTACATAAATGTTACATGAAAAATATACAGAACAGCTTGGTTTACTTATTTCGTATCAGAGGTCATGTAGTATTTCTCCTTCAATGCCTGGCTTGCTTCACTCAACATAAGGTTCTCAAGATTCATCCATGTTGTCACATGTGTTTGTAATGTATTCCTTCTTATAGCTGAGTAGTAGTCCATTGTATGTATATACCACATTTTATTTATCCATTCATCTGTTGATGGGCATTTGGATTGATTCCAACTTTCAGCAATAGTGAATAATGCTGCTATGAACATTGGTGTGCATATATCAGTATGTGTTCTAGTTTTCAGTTCTACTGGGTATATACCCAGAAGTGAAATTGCTGGGTCATATGGCAAATCTATAGCTAGTTTTTTATTCCCATATACCCCTCCCACACTTCCCCCATTAACAACATCTTTCATTATTGTGGTACATTAGTTACAATTGATGAACACTTGCTGCTAAGCATGGTCTGTAGTTTAATTTACAATTTTACAGGTGTTGCTGAAATGTATAATTGCCTGTATCTGTCATTGCAATATCATGCAGAAAAATTCCAATGTCCCCAAATTGCCCCATGTTACATCTATTCTTCCCTCTTTCTCCCCTCAGAACCTCTGGTGACCACAGTCTTTATATCAATGTTACAAGTTCTTCCATTTGTAGAATAATAATAAGTCTACTTTAGTTCATTATTGCACCTGATATTGATTTTAAAACTTACTTTCCTAAGAAGATGCAGCAAACAGACCCAGAGAACAGACAACTGGGTCGGGGGGATGGGGGGAAAGGGAAAGAAAGAAATCTTTAAAAACAAACAAACAAACTTACTTTCCTCAGAAAATTACAGTAAAAAAAGCCCATATCCAGGGTTATTCCAGCCTTATTTAGTTCTCTTGGACTCTCTTAAATCCCTGCTCCTTTGCCACAATAAACCTGTGTCAAAGCTCATCATTATATTGATTTCAACAGCATAGATGATTTTTGCCTATTTGGGGCTTTGCATACATAGAATTGTAAGTTATCTAAGATTTGGCTTCTTTTGCTCAATTATATGTTGTGAGATTCATCCATAGTTTTGTGTGTAGTTGTACATCATCCATTCTCAATGTTTACATATTATTCCATTGAGTAAATAGTTTACAGTTAATTCATCTAAACTTCTGTTGATGGACATTAGTTTCCTTTTTTACCTATTACAAATAGTGCTGCTATGAATATTTAAGTTACACATTTCTGTTAGGATTGGAGTAGATTAGCTTTGCTGATTGTAGGGTGTGGAAATGTTCATCTTTGATAGATAACTGCCAAAGAGTCTTGTAATGTGGCTTTACCAACTTCCACTCCCACTAACAATCTATGAGCATTCTATTTGTTACAAAGCCTAACATAGATATTTGTCCTTTCACCAATTATTTGGGTGTGTAGTAATTTCACCTTACATTTCCAAATGACTAATGAGCACTTTTTCTATGCCTTTTGGCCATTTGGATATCCCCTAGTATGGAGTGTTTCTAAAATTCTTTCCCCCATTTTTCTATTGGATTGTATATCCTTTTTATATTGATATGTAGAGTTATTTAGATATTTTAGATATAAATATTTTGTCAGATGTATGTATTGTAGTTTTCTTACTTCTGTAGATTGTTTCACTCTCAATGGTTTTTATTAATAAACAGAAATTTTTATTTAAAAATAGACTAACATCTCATTTTTTAAAATTTTATGGTTATTGCTAATTGTGTCTTGATTAATTTTAGTGGGGAGTCAAGATTCATTTTTTCCATATGAATACCCACTATATACTCATTAGAAGACATTTCTTTCCCTAGTACACTGTTATGTGCTTTTGTCATAAATCATATGTATATTCATATGTACTCACATATATATTCATATATAATTATATATTCATATTATATAATTATACACAATATATATATAAATTCTAGTTTCTATTCTGTGCTATTGTCACTTGTTATACCAATAACTCACTATCTTAATTATTGTAATTTTATAAAGGATTTTGGTATCTGGAAGTGAAAATTATCCAGCTTTGCTCTTTTTCAAGTTTGCTTTTGCTATTCTTAGACTCTTCTTTTCCATACAAATTTTAGAATCGATTTTTGAATTTCTACAAAAAAAATATTTTTTAAGGTTTTAATTAATATCCATTGAATGCAAAGACCAGTAAATTAATTTAATATTGAATTCCAATCCATGAATATATTATTCTCACATTATTTTTCTTTAATTTTCTCAACATTTTTTTTTCTTAATTTTCAGCGCTAGGAGTTAACTTTAAAATTTTTTTTTCTTTTGAAATAATTTCAAATGTACAGGCAAGTTGCAAAAATAATAAATACAGAAACAATATATAGAATTCTAATGTAGATAAGTAAATATAGGTGATAGGCAGAAATAAATAGATCAAATGACATACCAAATGTAGCAAAATGTTAATTTTGGTAAATCTAATATCTGCATGGGGTTGCATAGGTATTAACTTTTAAACTGGTTTTCAATGCACATGAGATCCCCTCTATTAATTATTAATTAATAATCCTATATTAATTGAATTTTATGTTGTTAAAAGGCCTACAATCTAGATACAACAAGAATTGGATTTCAGTTTCAGCTTTACTCCCAAGCTAGGAGAAATTGGTAAAAGATTGTCCTCAGGGTCCTCAGTTACAAGATTAGATCACATCGGAAATCTTACCTAGCTCTGTCTATGATTTTAAATCTGTAAATTTGGGGGTGTTATGTGAAGCTGGGAATGTATCTAACTGTAGTTTCATGAAGCATGAAATACTGTAAATATCTGTTATTAAGTAAGCAAGAGGATAGCTGATAGTCTTCATTCCAGGTTGTTTTATTCTTGTCTAAACATGGCAGGAGCAGTTAAAAGCCTGAGTTTAACATTAAATTTGGGGGAAAGGTTGGATTGCAATGGTTGCATCTGTGGCAAGGGAGGATCACTGGTGTGGGGTATTGGTAGTGGGAGACCAGGGCACCTGGGGCATACCTTTATGTAATATGAATGTGTTCATATGGTCATGGAGTGTTGTCTCAATGGGTGGAGGCCCATGGAATAACCAACAGAATATTGAATTCCCATCCTGGGAAGTCCTTCTACATTCTCTCATAGAGTGGCAAGAATCTTTAGAGTACATGGGCAGTGCCTAGCAAGGAGGACAGACCAACACACTAGGTCCTTAATATTGATGCTTGTACTTATGAAACTTGTTCTTGTGAAATTGAAATGTAGCCTAGTAATATATATTGTCTAAGAGTTACCTCCTGAAAACTTCCTCATTTCTCAAATATGGCCTTTCTCTAAGCCAAACTCAGCATATAAATTTGTTACCTTCTCCCAACATGGGATGTGACTCCTAGGGATGTGCCTCCCTGGCACTGATGGATTTTTACCAAGTGCCAACTAATGATGTATTAAGAAAAAGACCTAGATCAAGAGGGGAAATACCAAATACAAATGAGTTTTTATGGCCAAGAGATTTCTAAGTAAGTTAGGAGGTCATTCCAGAGGTTATACTTATGCACGTTTCAGGAGGATCTCACTGACTGCCACAGTAAACAGTGCCTCAAGAATGGGGGCTCTTGAGGGCTCCAGAGACATCTAGACACTATAGACAGGGAGACAACACCAAGGAAATTAGCACCCCATCAGTGGACCTTACCTTGTTATATAAAAAAAACCCACCTTCCTAATAAATCAGAGTTATACTCATTTATAATTTTCTTATGCATGGTTCTTCTGCCCATTTATTTGAACCTGTAACTAGCACTTTACACATTAAATATATGTTCCAGAGACTTAAATCTTTGGTTGGTTGTATGCTGGTTGAACTGTGAATCTCAGCAGAGTTGCAGCCAACTCTTACTCTCCAGTTCATTGGACTCATCCAGGACAACTAACAAAATCATAATTATGGACAAAACACATCCCAAGAAACAGAGTATCTTCAACTGCAAGTAAGACAGTTCCATCCATCTGCCTCATGGGATCTAAGTCCCTTCTCATTTGGAAGGAAAGTGTGCACCACCATCCCTAAATCCTTAAGATTGAGGAATGAACAAACATAAGGGGGAGGGGATGTAATAATGGACTAAAGTAGACATTATTATTATACAAATGGAAGAACTTGTAACATTGATATAAAGACTGTGGTCACCAGAGGTTCTGAGTGGAGGGAGAGGGAAGAATATGTGTAAAATGGGGTATTTTTGAACATTGGAATTGCTCTACATGGTATTGCAATGACAGGTATAGGCCATTACATTTTGGCAACACTTATAAAATCGGGCAGTGCAAATTGTAAAACATACTGTAAACTATAGATCATGCTTAGTAGCAATGCTTCAATGTGTTTATCAATTGTAACTAGTGTATCACAGTAATGAAAGATGTTTTGAAAGTGTAGGGAGGGGGAGAATTGGGGTATATGGGAATTCCCTATATTTTTGATGTACCATTTATGTAATCTAAAGCTTCTTTAAAAATAAAGAAAAAATACTTAAAAATAATGTGTTGGGGAGACAAACAGCAAGATGGCAGTGGAGTAAGGAGTTCCTAGAGTCAGCTCCTGCTACAAGGCAGTTAGTAAACATCCAGAGCTCTGTGAAACTAGCTGAAGCACCTGTTTGGAGGCCTCATGAGGTCAGAAGAGCATCCTGCAACATCCCTGAAGGAATGAAAGAAGGAGACTGCCCATCTGCAGAGAAGATTTGTAAGTAGAGTGCTCCTTGCCCCAGAGGCTGGTGCCCATCCTCCACTGGAGGCACAAGCCGCCTTGGGAGCTGTTTGGTGGCTGGAATTGAAAGCTCCACTTCCCAAAAACTGGGGAGGAAGAGATGGTTGGGCTCCAAACTCAGCTACTGGTGAATAAATTGAGCAGGCTAAAGTATAATCCTGAGAACAGCTAAAGTTTGAGCCCATCCAAGTCAGAAAGAGGCCAGGAGCCACCATCTTAACTCCACACCTGGCATGAGGGGAAGCGGGGCAGACTGAAAATCACAGCAATGGTGGGGACCAGCTTATTTCCAATCCAGATCAGATTGCAGGTCTAGTCTAGGCCCCAGTGCCACCTCCAGCAGGGAGGAAGCTGTGGGGACCTATGCCAACCTCTCCAGGAACTAACCAGCCAAGCCACAGAGTCCAGTGATTATTCCTACTCAGGTGACACAAGCCACCCCAGGAGCTATTCTGTGGCTGGAATTGGAAACTCCATTTCCCCAAAACAGGGGAGGAATAGATAGTGGGCTGCTGATTTTAGCTACTGATTGGTAGACTCAGCTGGCTAAGATATAATCCAGGAAAGAGCTGGGGTGTGAATCTGTCCAAGTCAGAAAGAGGCTGGTGGCCACCATTTTGATTTCACCCCAAGCCTGAGGGAAAGCCAGGCTGACCAAAAATCACAGTGGCTGTAGGAAACAGTTTCTTTCACTAAGAGCAGCCTGAAGCCCTAGACTAGGCTTCAGCCCCACCTCTGGAAGAAGGAGGCTAGCAGGCTCTGCACCAGCCTATCCAGGTAACTGTAGGTACCTTTGCCTGGCACAGATTGAAAATCAGAAGTCTATTGGGGCAACTGCAGTCATCTTGGACTCACACTGCATAGATTGCTCCCCATACCTGAAGCTCTATCCCCACCACAGGCAGAGGAGAAAGGGTCGTGAAGTTTCATCAGTCTCTCTGGGCAACTACAGTCTAGGCCTGCATGACTTGGATTATTCCACACAGCTGTGACTCTGTCCCTACCACTAGCAAAGGAGAAAGTTAGGAGACACTTCATTGGTCCCTGGGAAAATGAGGGTACCTTGAGCCTCCACAGCTTATAATACCAATTACAACCTTGGCTCCTACTGCACAACCAGCAAGGGAGAACATGCAGGAAGTTCTAAAATAAAGAGAAAAACTGCACCCAGAATAAATAAAGCCTCCAGATGACATAAAGGAGTTGCAACAACTAATCAAAGATGTTCAATCAAATTTCCTTAATAAATTCAATGAGATGGCTAAAGAGATTAAGGGTATTAATAAGACATTGGATAAACACAAAGAAGAATTTGAAAGAATACATAAAAAATGGCAGATCTTATGGGGATGAAAGGTGCAATATATGAAATAAAAAACATATTGGAATCATATAATAGCAGATTTGAGGAGGGAGAAGAAAGGATTGGTGAGCTTGGAGAAATGGCCTCTGAAAGTGAACATACAAAAGAAGAGAAGAAGAAAAGAATGGAAAAAATTGAACAAGCTCTCAGGGAAGTAAATGACAAGTAAAAGACATGCAAACATACGTGTCCTGGGTTTCCCAGAAGAAGAGAGAAGGAAAAAGAAGCAGAAGGAATATTTGAAGAAATAGTGGTGGAAACTTTCCCAACCCTGTTGAAGGACAGAGATATCCATGTCCAAGAAGCACAATGTACTCCCATCCAAAAAAAATTGGAATAGACCAACTCTGAGACATGCTTATCAGAATGCCAAATACCAAAGACAAAGAGAGAATTCTGAGGACAGCAAAAGAAAAACAATGTATAACATATAAGAAATATGCAATAAGATTAAATGCAGAAACCATGGAGGCAAGGAAATAGTGGTGTGATATATTTAAGATTTTACAGTAGAAAAACTTCTAACCAAGAATCTTATATCCAGCAAGGCTGTCTTTCAAAAATGAGGGTGAGATTATAATATTCAAAGATAAACAGAAATGGAGAATTTCTAAGCAAGAGACCAGATTTTCAGGAAATACTAAATATTATGCAAGATCCTGAAAAGAAATGACAGGAGAGAGAGGCCAGAAATAGTTCTAAAAATGAAGATTATATCAATGAAAGTAACTGAAAGTGTCAGAAGAGTGATGAAAATAAAGTATGATAGATAAAACTCAAATAGTCAGGAATAAACCAATGATGTAAAGCACTTATATACAGAAAACTGCAACTCAATGTTAAAAGAAAGAAAAAAAGGCCTAAATAAGTAGAAGACCATTCCATGCTCATGAATTGGAAGACAATATCATTAATGTTAATTCTATTCAAATTGATATGCAGATTCAATGCAATCCTGATAAAAATTCCACCAGCAGTATAAAAAAAATATATTGAAAAGAGGATCATCAATTTTATTTGGAAGGGTAAGGGGTCCTGAACAGTCAGAAATATCATAAAAAGGAAAAGCATACCCTCATCTCCAAACTCTAAATCATATTACCTAGCTATAGTGGTAAAAACAGCACAATACTGGCATAAAGACAGACACATTGACCAATGGAACCAAATTTATGGTTCACAAACAGACCCTGACTTGTATGGTCAAGTGATTTTTGACTAGCCTTTCAAACCCACACAGCTCAGGCAGATCAATCCATTCAACAAATGGTGCTGAAAGAATTGGATTTCCAAAGCCAAAAGAAGGAAAGAGAAAGCCTATCTCACACCTTATCCAAAAATTAACTCAAAATGGGTTAACTCAAAATTAACTCAAAAACCTAAAAATAAAAGTAAGAACTATAAAATTTCTAGAAGAAATTGTAGGAAAATATCTTCAAGACCTGGTGTTAGGTGGTGGTTTCTTAAAGGCAATAAGAGGAAGACTGCGATGGACTACTGATGTTTAATGTATGTAGAAGCTTTAATTAGATTTATTGTAAAAGTGTGGAAATGTATCGAGTGAATGGTAACAAATAGTGAGTAACTGCTAGTTTATTGATAGGGATGTGGCTGAAAATGGTAGTCTAGGGATGTAAATGCCAATTGACAGAATGCTAGAGAATAATCTAGGAACTGAATAGCACAGTAAACCAAGAGGTGGATGAGAATTGTGGTTGATGGTACAGATGCAAGAGTGTCCTTTGTGAGCTAGAGCAAATGTACACCGCTACTGGAGGGTGTTGGGAATGTGGAGAAGCATGGGAAAAATACAGCTGGAGTGACCTCTGGACTGTGGTCAATAGTAATAATGTAATATTCTTGCATCTATGCGAAAGATATACTGTGCTGATAATGGGGCAGTATGGAAAATGTGAGTCAAATGTACACTATGAACATATTATCCTATCTGTAACAAATTTTCCACCAATGTGTGGTGTGTTGATGGAGGGGTGTTGTGTGGGAATTCTGCACATATGCATGACTTTTCATAAGTTTACAATTTCTATCATAAAAAAATATACTTAAAAATAATAATAGGGTGGGTTGGGGGAAAAACACACCCAGTGTTACATAAGGACTTCTATTATTAGTAAGATATAGACAATATTCTTCCATAATTTGTAACAAACATCTCACGACAATGCAAGGTGTTGGTGGAGGGTTGATGTATGGGACCCCTGTATGATGTTATGTATGTTTGCTTTTTTTTTTTTTAAAGATTTTATTTATTTATTTAACTCCACCCTCCCCACCCCCCGGTTGTCAGTTCTCTGTGTCTAGTTGCTGCATCTTGTTTCTTTGTCTGCTTCTGTTGTCGTCAGCGGCGCAGGAAGTGTGGGCAGCGCCATTCCTGGGCAGGCTGCACTTTCTTTCGCGCTGGGTGGCTCTCCTCATGGGCGCACTCCTTGCGCGTGGGGCTCCCCTATGCAGGGGACACCCCCGCATGGCAAGGCACTCCTTGCGCGCATCAGCGCTGCGCATGGGCCAGCTCCACATGGGTCAAGGAGGCCCTGGGTTTGAACCGCGGACCTCCCATGTGGTAGACGTACATCCTAACCACTGGGCCAAGTCCGTTTCCCTGCATGTTTGCTTTGTAAGTTCACAACTTTCACTATATACTTAATTGTTTATGTGTGTTCATATATAAATGATATAAATATAATAATAATAGGGTTGGTTGGGGAAAAATCTTTGGTTAGTAGTAATATTTTGACAATGCTCTTTACTCATTAGTTAAAAAGGTTTTACAACAATACAAGTTATACATGGTAGGGTGAATTGTGAGAGTCCTGTATGATGTTATATTTGTTTGTTTTTAAATTCACAACTATTATTATACACTTATTCTTTATGTATGTTTATGTCTGAGTGATATACTTCAATAAATTAATTTTTAAAAATTAAAAATTAAGCTACTGAAGTTAGCCTGTCCTCCAAGTCAGGTAAGCTTCTAGATGACAGAGTCTGTTTATTTATTCATATACAGCTCCTAACACAGTTCTCTAAAAATAAAATGATTTCAAATATTTGTTGAATGTTTTTTCTTTAAGCTTAAGTGATAAGAGCAGGCAATTGGATGCAGCTCCTCCTTTTCCTTTTATCCCGCTGCACATGCCAATGCTTAATGCACACATATTTGCACATTTATGTTACCAAGTTTCATAATTGCCTTAACATAATTTCAGGGAACTTTTCTCTGCTCTACGTAATATGGCTAATTCCAGCAAACCCTGCAATTCAGCCCTTTAAAGTAAAGACTTAGAATGAAAGTTATTAAATCTAGAAGTAGCTTCCTCTCTGTGTAAGGAATTTAAACTGCTATTGAGCAAGGTTTTTGGCAATAACATGGTGTTCTAAAATGGAAGCCACTGTGGGCATGCAGTTGTGAAGTGTTCATTTCATAGCAGGTGAACTTGTGGATTGAGACTTAGGCAAGCCAAATTATTTTAAGTAATGCAAGAGTATGAACTCAGACCCTTCAATGGAGTTATCAGCAGACTGTCCATTTAAAATATTTAAATTCCTTCCCCTGCTCAGTGCTCTCATTTAGATTGCCAAATTTATCTTAGAATTATCCCTTTCTGATTCTTTCATTCTCTATACTTTCTTCCTTCTCAGCAAAGTAATCATGTTGCTTAAATGCTCTGTCCCAACACAGGACAATATTGGGTCCCTATTTCACTTCTTAGATAGATGTAATTTAAGTCACTAAGTCCAGTGACTGCTTGTGATGCTTAGGTTCATGTGTCAGCTTCTCCAGGTGATGGTGCCCAGTCGTTGGTTAAGCAAGCACTGACCTGTTGTTACTGTGAGAATATTTCATGGACTTAAATCCTCAGTGAATTGATTGCCTCTACAACTAATTACTTCTACAATCAACTGAGATGATTGCCTTCAACAATGAGAAAGAAGTTATTCAATCAGTTGAAGGTTTTAAAGGGAGAAGTGATGCTTTCAGCAGTCAGAAGAGAGGATTTCCATCTCTACTTCAGCCAGCTAGCTTCTCTTGGGGAATTCATTGAAAACCATAATCAGTGTACTCAACTTGCAGCCTGTCCTATTGAATCTGGACATGTGCATCTGCACAGTTGCATGAGACAATTTTTTAAAAATCTCATCATATTTACAGGTATCTCCTGTCATTTGTTTCCCCAGAAAACCCTGACTAATACACTGCCTTAAGGCATGCATGTCAGCAGCCATGTACCAGGCACCTCTGTTAAGTTTGTCGGCTACTGTCTTGTTCTTTGGGACATACATAGAGGTCCTCTCCTGCACCCTGTACAATATTCACCAGAGAGTTTTTGTTTTTCAGTTTCATGTGCTATAATTAACATGCCTTTACACAATCACTCTCCCTTTTCTCTCACGTATAAACTCCATATGATAAGTTTCTACTATTTCTATTATTTCTAATCATAGTGGCTAGTGGAAAAACAAAAAAAGAGCCGCTTAAATTGCAAGTTTTACATGATTTACTGGTTTATCAAAACACAACTCCACCAAATCTGGTCTCTTGAATGTACAGTAGTCAAACAAGTTTGGAATAGAATCTCCAAAAGAAGGGGTAAAATATAAGTGATCAGAGACATAAACTACAGGCCTTAGGGACACTCAGTATCAAGTAAATGTACCACCATTCCAAAGAGGAGTGGGTTTTTACTGGTTGCAGAAGGAATGGACCCTGCCCTGTAGCTCTTCAGAGAAGCAACAATGTGGCTTATATCTGTGTTAACACCCATTCATTCCTCTCTAGGCTGTGACTCTAGATGCAATTAAATTCTGTGCTACTTTGTTTTTTATTTATTTATTTATTTATTTATTTATTTTTATTTCTCTTCCCTTTTTCCCCCTCCCCCCCCCCCCCCCCAGTTGTCTATTCTCTGTGTCTATTTACTGCGTGTTTTTGGTCTGCTTCTGTTGTTGTCAGCGGCATGGGAATCTGTGTTTCTTTTTTGTTGTGTTGTCTTGTTGTGTCAGCTCTCTTTGTGTGCAGCACCGTTCCTGGGCAGGCTGAACTTTCTTTGGCGCTGGGTGGCTCTCCTTACAGGGTGCACTCCTTGCACGTGGGGCTCCCCCATGCAGGGGGCACCCCAGTGTGGCGCTGCACTCCTCGCGCGCATCAGCACTGCGCATGGGCCAGCTCCACATGGGTCAAGGAGGCCGGGGGTTTGAACTGCGGACCTCCCATGTGGTACACAGATGCCTGAACCACTGGACCAAGTCCATTTCCCTATTCTGTGCTACTTTGGAGGTCAGATATTAATAAATACTCTGATCAAGTCAATCATTTTTTGGCCTAGGTCACAGTTAAATATTTGGGCAATGATTTTATTATTTTTCCATACTGTTTTTAACTGAAAATATTGGTTTTTGAACATTGGATGGTAAGTTGCTAGAGGGCCTTGATCGAGACCTAGATTTGTCTTTTCTTTTGTACCTCTCTGAGTACCTGGTGATGTGGCCACAAACCACAAAGTTTCCATCAGTACCTTTAGCTTCCTGACTACTTGGTAGACTGACAGAACTATTGCTTGATCTGCTCTGGTGACAAACCGTGATAGTCATAGCTGCAGGACTTGTGCTCTGCAGTGTTCTGGGTCGTGTTTAGAGCTACATTTTTGAAATTTTCTTTTGAGAGAGTATAATTAATATCCACAGGCAAGTCTCATATGCTTTTATTTCTGAGAGTAAGGCTTGCTTAATGGAAAATTTTAAGTAAAAGTACTTTGAATTTGGTCTCTAGAGATTTCTGGGTTTTTTTTTTTTTTTTGGTTAAGGGTTTTAGATTGCTGTTCTGCAGAAAGAAAAGATTTTTTTCTCCCACATTCATGCATCAAAAGCATCAAGTTGTCACATACATAACATTGTACTGAGTTATCTACAAAATAAGCTGCCTTTTTAAGGGGTTGCAATGAAATACAGGCAAAATTGATGTTACTGGGAAAAATTTTTGAATGTATTGGATATAGTGTGTTCTGATAATGTCCCTGGACCATCATGATAAAGGCACACATACTCATTTTGCTTTTGCAGAACTTGTGGTTCAATGAGTTTCTGTCTTTACATCTGTCAGAGTAACCCTAGGCTCTAATTAATAGCAATAAATGCTTTACATGATTCAACCATTTTAAGGAAGTGGAAGAAATTGGAGCAATTAACTCAATTTACCTCTTCACTGTGAGGATATATAAAATACCAAACATGGATGTTACTGATTTAGATAAAAGCACCAATATATTTCAATGCACTGAAAAGGTTACATCTGCATGGGCAAAGGAAATTGTGCTGGTCTTTCTGTAAAGACAGATTTATAAGACTTAAATTCATAGCCTCTATAGCTATAGTTTAATCAAAGGTTTCCGCTATTTCTTGTGTTTGTGTCAGAAATATAACACATTGTTAAATATATTTTGGTTATACCCTATAATAGATGGAATAAAAATGGGAAAAAAAAGAAAAGAGTATCTCTAAAAAAAAAAAAAAACATTTTCTTTTCAATTCCTTAACTGGGATATCAAAAAACCTGATTTATTATTTCCTTTTTAAATAAGAAAATGATGAAATTATCAATATTACATACATTGGTAAATTTTAAATGAAAAAGATGAAATACGTAAGTGCTTAATTAAAAAGTTAGCATGGTATGAGGATTGTTCATACTATGAACAACAGTATGCCAACAAATTAGATAACCTAGATGAAATGGACAACATTCTAGAAACACACAAATTACCTATGCTAATTTAAGAAGAAATAGATCTCAACAAAGCAATAACTAGTCAGGAGATTGAATAAGTCATCAAAAACCTCCCACCAAAGAAAAGTTCAGGTTCAGTTGGCTTCACAGGGGAATTTAACCACAGCTTCCTAGAAAAATTAACATCAGTCCTGCTCAAACTCTTACAAAAATTTGAAGAGAAAGGAACACTAACTCCTTCTATAACATTACCCTCATACCAAATCTACAAGAGAAAAAAAAAATTATGGACAAATACCCATTGTGAACATAGATGCAAAAATTCTCAACAAAATATAAGCAAACCAAATCCAACAGCACATTAAGAGGCTTATATACCATAACTGAGTGGGATTTATCCTAGGTACACAAAGGAGTTCAACATAAGGAAGTCAAGTAAGTGTGACATTAACAGAGTGAAGGAAAAGAACCCCACATGATCACCCTAATTAAAGCAGAAAGGGCATTTGACAAAACCCAACGCCACTTCTTAATTAAAAAAAACTTTTAAAACTAGGAATAGAAGGAAATCTCCTCAACATGATAAAGGGTATGTATGAAGAACTCAGAGCTGACATTATGCTCAATGGGGAAAGACTGAAAGCTTTCCCTCTAAGATCTAGAACCAGACAAGAATGTCCTGTACTAGAAGTTCAGCCAGAGCAAGTAGGCATGAAAAAAAATAAAAGGCATCCAAATTGAAAAGGAAGAAGTAAAATATTCCCTATTTTTAGATGACGTGATACTATGTCCAAAAAAAAAAAAAAAATCCACAACAATGCTACTAGAGAGAATAAATGAATTCAGCATAGTGCCCGGGCTCAGGATCAACACCTCAAAATCAGATGTGTTTCTATATACTAGTAATGAACAATCTGAAGAAGAAATGAAGAAAATAATTCCATTTACAATAGCATCTAAGGGAAACGGACTTTGGCCCAGTGGTTAGGGCGTCCGTCTACCACATGGGAGGTCCGCGGTTCAAGCCCCGGGCCTCCTTGACTCGTGTGGAGCTGGCCCACGCGCAGTGCTGATGTGCACAAGGAGTGCCCTGCCATGCAGGGGTGTCCCCCACGTAGGGGAGCCCCACGCACAAGGAGTGCACCCTGTAAGGAGAGCCACCCAGCGCAAAAGAAAGTTCAGCCTCCCCAAGAATGGTGCCAAGCTGATGCAGCAAGATGACGCAACAAAAAGAGACACAGATTCCCGTGCCGCTGACAACAACAGAGGCGGATAAAGAAGAAGACGCAGCAAATAGACACAGAGAACAGACAACTGGGGTGGGGGAGAAGGGGAGAGAAATAAATAAATAAATAAATCTTTAAAAAAAGAAGACGACTGTAGGTTTTCTGCCAGAGTTTGAGAATTTCCATGCAGTACCTGTACCTAAGCAGAAGTTGTACAATTGGGTAATTTAGCAAGAGTGAAAATAAAAGCCCTGCTCAAGTGTATTCTGTCATTTATTAGAGATTAACAGAAGTCTAAATGTATTCTATATTTTCCCTATGGATCTAGTTTTTTTCTTTCTAGGCTTCTTAAGATTCTTTGGGGGAAGCAGATTTGGCCAACTGATAGAGCATCTCCCTACCATATGGGAGGTCCAGGGTTCAAACCCCGGGCCTCCTGACCCATGTAGTGAGCTGGCCCATGTGCAGTACTGATGTGTGCAAGGAGTGCCATTCCATGTAGGGGGGTCCCCACATAGGGGAGCCCCATGCACAAAGAGTGCACCCCACAAGAAAAGCCACCCCACATACAAAAAAAGTGTAGCCTGCCCAGGAGTGGCACTGCACACATGGAGAGCTGATGCAGCAAAATGACACAACAAAAGGAGACCCAGATTCCTGGTGCCACTGATAAGAATGCAAGCAGACTCAGAGAATGGATGCAGAGAGCAGACACGTGGGGGAGGGGGAGACAGGGGAGAGAAATAAGAAGAAAAGGTTCTTTGGATTTGAAAGTTGTTAAATTCATCAGTATATGTGGCAGTCTCATCTTTTGTTATTTAAAATGCTATCATATTTTATAATTTTTTGGGAGGTTGGAATGAGTCATTTCCATCTTCTTTGGTTCAGGAAAGTCATCTTGTATTAAATATATTTGATATATCTGAATATATTTTTCTGTTTCACTTTTTCAGTTTTCTTCTACAGTTACATCAGTTAACCATCTGTTCATCTACAATGCTTTTACATTCTATCAGCCCCTTGTAATATCTTCCATAATTTTGTCTTTCCTCTGCTTTTTGGAAGATTTTTTTCTTTAATAGCTGTTATATATAATTTTATTCTATTCTTGGAGCTTTCAATCCACCTTTATAACAATTCTTTACAAAAAACCCATGTTTATTTCCTTGATTTCTCAGTCTTTATCACCTCTTCATCCCCAGAGCACATGGTAGTTGCTCAATAAATCTTGTTGTTAAGAATCCAAATTGTAAAACAACAAACTGAAGTTTCTTATATTTCATAATATGAAGCTAAAAGTATTGCTTGGTTTCAGTGTTACTGCTGCAGTGAGTTTTTCAAATTTTAATTTCTTATTTCAAGCTCTTTTGTAAAGGTACATTTTGAATCTCTATATATCACCAAATGGGACTTGCAATTTTTCCCTTAGCACATCCTAATCTAGGTGGTTAATAACTTAGGTTTGATGAGTATTGAAGTTTTAATTAACTAAATCACATTATTGTGGTTGGTTTTTAAAAATTATTAGAGCAATTGGAGGTTTACAGAAAAATCATACAGAAAGTATAGAGTTCTTACATCCCTCCCTATGCCATGCACACAGTTTTCCTTATTCATTTCTCATTTGTGTGGGACCTTTGTTACAATTAATTACACAATATTGTTATAATTACATTATTAAATATAGTCTCTAATATACATTAGGGTTGAATAGTTCAATGGTTTTAAAAAATATCCTGATGATATATATGTATCTCACCTAGAATTAATCTTTAATCATTTAACCACCTTCAAATATATAATTCATGGTGTTAAGTACACTCATAGTGTTGTGTTGCCATCTCGATGTGGTTGGTTATTTAAAATTATATCCTGGAAAGTTTTTTTTTAGTATCTTCCAAGTGTCATTAAAATAAGTACCCAAATCCTCATCTCCACTTACCCTCCTCACGAGAGCATAAAGTAACGGGCATTTTCTATACCCTTAAGTCATTATTTCTGATTAATTTTTGTACCACATTGATTTTGCAAGAAGTTACTTCCTGTCATTTTCTACCACAACACTTCCAACAGAGAATGAATGCCCCTTAAGCTTATTATTGGAAAAGTATGTTCCTGCAAAAAAGTCTTCCATCTAAGAAGCAAAAATAATTTAAGATGATATAGTAAAATTGAAGGTGTATGGTAAATATGCATTCCACCTTTCCTAAGTTCTTAGATCTGACTGAGAAATAAATAGCACTTAAGTTTAGAATCTATATGTTTTCTTCAGATGATAATTATGTAAATAAGATTACATGAATAATTTGCTAGGCTTAATTCAATGTCTTTTGTGGAAAAGCCAATTTACAAAGTAAATATTTTGGCTTTTTTAGGCAACAAGAAAAGAAGGATGCTTTGATGACAAATAAAACAGATTTATAACCCATTTAAATAAATATAGGAATTTAAGCTTTAAAGGTGTGTTTTGTTTTGTTAATTGAATCATTTTAAAGTGACACATTTGATTAAAATACTTCTTCATAAAATCAAACATAAATTACAGCTTACTTTTGTCTCCTTATAGTAGAACTTAATATGACCAATAATTCACATTTTATCAGTCCAGATTTTTTCAAACTACTTTTTCTTTTAAATCACAACTTTCAAGAGTGAAATATTTTTTAAAAATTCTCTGTGTACTCCATCTTTTGAAAAGTGAAACTGCATCTTCTAGACACTGTCCTTAAAAGAAAACTACAAACATACAAGCAAATAAACACAACTTGTTTCAAAAACCTTCTTTTATTTTTGTATATGTTGAACATGTGAGCCTTTATATTTCTAACTATGAAGACCATTTCCTTTGTATTTTAGCATTTTCTTGTGTTTTGGCCATAACATCTTAGAATTCTCTGCTGACAAGGCTTTCCATTTTGGACCAGTATTTTCAAAATGGTCAGTGAAAATTATTTGTTTTATATCTCTACTCTACAGGGCCCACCACTGCTTTCCTCAGCAAAATGTAAAATACGTAATTCTGAGCCCTAGACTTTCTTCCTAGTATCAAACCTGCCCTTTTTAAAGAACTGGTATCAAATCAGTTATTTTCCAATTAGTTTGAATAATTTAAATCAATGCATTTAAGTTATATGGTATGGAAATATTCTCCCCTTATTGAAGTAATTTTAGACATCAAGGAGGAGGTGAGATTTCTCTGCTCTTATGGTTTTTCCTCTTTCTCCTCTCACTTCTCCTCTCCTTTCTTCTCCTCTTTCTTTTCAAAGAGGTCTGGTCCTTACAGCATCCCTGAAGTCACACCATGGAGGTGGCCGCCTCTATATTTAAAATGTTTCAGGTATCTGAAAAGCCAAACCTGGTTAATGTCGCATAAGAGATGATTTTAATTTAACTTCTCTGGGGAAAAGTATAACAGCTTTTTATAATTTAAAGAGTATCTAATCAAGTTTATAGGGAGAGTAGCACCATAACAGGCCACTAAAGAAAAAGTAAAGTTTGTAAAGACTTTTGGAGCTCTCAAGTCACATCTTACTCAAAGTTTTCCAGTTTAGCACTTGTTTATGGACTCTCTCTTCCCATTAATCTTAACTGTTACCCTCTCCCAAAATTAACATGACCTCTTTTCAGAAATAATATTGAATAATAAAGCCTAAATATAAAAATAATCCAAAAGCAAATTCTAAAACCAAACCATATACAGCAGTAATTATAAACCTAACCTTAACTTCAATTCTACTCATAAGCACAACTCTAATTCTAACCATGAACTCTAATATTAACACATACCTCAGTCTATAAGTAACTTAGAACCCCTAGAATCCTAACATGTGTACATACTTATTTCTAAATGATATTAATTTATATAATCAATTCATGATTAATTGAATAAATTACAATTAATTATGCAATGTTGGTGGGGTATAATTTTTGATTGTTTGTTTGTTTGTTTTATCAGGGGGCACCAGGAACTAAACCTGGGACCTTCCATGCGGTAGGCATGTGCTCAACCACTTGAGCCACATCCACTGCTGGGGTATAATTTTATTTTTAAAAAATCTTTCTGGAAAGGTAATTGCAACACATACTTAGGTCTATTATGTAATATCATCTACGGAATATTACACAGCCTTTAAATTACGTACATAAAAATTTTAATGATATAAAAAAGTAATCATTAGAACTCTAATAAATCATAAATATATATGAATAATTAAATCATAATAAGTATTATCTTGAAAAAATCAAAATAAAATACTGGAATATAATATTGCAAAAGGTGTTTAGTGGTTCTCTGGCTAGGAAGCTAATGGGTGATGTTTCCTTTTTTCTTCTTCTTTCGCCTTCCAAATTTTCTCTAATATGCATGGATTAATTCCATAATCATAAAACACATTATTTAAAAGGAGAAGTTATTGCACTTATGAAGAAAAACAGAAGATAAAATATATACTTAATTATGAGATATGTAATAGGAGCTTTTACTGCTTCAGGTGAATGCAGAGTTTATTTAATTTAGCAATTATTTAGAAAGCTATAAGATCTACACATGCTTCTCCATGATCCTTTTGGCAAGGATATTCCTTTTGGGGGAACTGGTAAATTTATCCTCATTAAATTTTATTCATAATTTCTGGTGCTGTTCTTCTGATCAATTTCTGCAAACATTTGAGCACATTCTCTGTAAGTAAAATCAATCAATAAATATACAAATACAAATCACATGCCTTGTTACAGAAGTTAAAAAGTGCAGCTTAATGAAATGCCTTCTTAAGGAAAGAAATATTAGGTTGATGGGTCAAACAAGAAGTAATATAAATTTTTTTTTCTATTTTATAAGTAGAGAGAATGGGATTAGAATGGTTAGAGACAAGAAAAAGACATTTCTCTGCTCTTTAGAGCACCTAATATTTTACTAAAATAACAGCATGTGGAGTTATAAAAATAGATCACAATGCCTTCACTTTTTAAAAAACATCGTTTAGGATATTCATTTGGATACAGTCCATAGATAGGAGCTAAACCAAGACATTTATTGATGTAGAATAAAATATTAAGTAAATATTGATTCATTCCTTAAGAAATTTTAATTTCTTCATTGTATTCACAAAATTAATATAGAGAGTACATAGTAATCCCATACTGCTTCATTTATATGTTGATGTACTCTTAAATCACTTTCCAGATTTCTATTAAGGGCAAAATTCCAGGATATTAAATGGAATGCACTCCCATTATCAACAAACTATTCATTTACAAACAATAATTTACCTTTTTCTTGGAAAGTTTCTTCATTCTTTTCTAAAACTTGAAAATATATAATTTCCAAGTAAGATTAAGGGCATTGAATCTAAGAACCTTTTTTTCATTACTGTATAATCAGCTTGTATCAAATTACTTATATTTGATCTATGCTGCCTTATGTATTCAAAAGTTATACACATTTCTCTGAGGAAGAATTATTTCATCTTTCAATAGCCTTCCTTGAACACAATGCAATGTATAATAATAATAATATTGAATGAGTCCTGCACATTTACCAGAGATTGTCTATACTAAATATACTTCTCCAAGATTTGTTTGAATGCTTTTTCTTTCTTTAACCCACTGTCTGCTTATATCTTTATTACAACCTGGGTTTATTCATTTTTTAAAATGTGCTTATAATAAATTATAAATCACCATTAAAATAAGGTGGTAACTTCCTAGTTGGAAATGCAAGCAAATGAACAGGACACCTAAGAAAATTTTTGGACATACTGTTATTAAAAGGAAAATCTATTCTGCCTGTCCAAGTACTCTGTTCATAACACAGAATTTTGATATATGTGTGAATATTATTCTGAGAATCAAAAACAAATCATTAAATCTACTATTTTCTCTGAGGTGAATTTTAAATCTAAGCATGTGGTTGACAATGAAATACTTTTGAAGTTTGTATCCCAGAATTGAAACAACATCAAGGTGCAAAGGAGTTTGTTTTATTCTTTACAGATGGTTGTGAAAATTTTCTGAAAATATCTGCACAAGGCTGGTGTTACTTCTCTAACTCGGTTTTGAGGGGTATAAAAATTTCCCTTGAAATGTGCTCAGTAGGCCAAAGATCACCAATGCTTTAGATTTCCCTAGTTTATTCTCACGGTGGCACCATGTTAGTTTCCTCCAAGGACAAAACATCCTCAATGCTTCACTGCAGCCATTAGGTCACTTTTTGTAGCCTCAAAATGTCAATTCCAGCAAAGCATTAACATCCAAGAGAGGCTTCTTTCAATTTTTCAGTTGCTCATGTCTTTCATTCCTTATGCTATCTAGCCCAAAGATTTCTGAACTGACTACCTCTAAAGCACACATTTACCAAAAACAGTTGTAAAGTGAATGTCAAAAATAAATAAATAAGTAAACAAATAAATCAAAAAAGCCTGTCACCTTCTATAAGAATCTTTGAAGCTTCTTTCTGTAGTGCAGCCCTGACATTTCAGTAATTGCTTCAACCTTAGTGCAGTTGGCTTTGTGCCTTCCCTAAATGAAACATTTCCTAGGCTCCTTATTTTAGAAGTCCTCCATGCTGATTACTAAAGCACTAAGTTTCTCCACTGCCCTGGTCAAGGCTGCTTTTAGCTTGTCAACATGGCTGAATTAAGTTTTTCCTCATTGAAAATGGAGTATCCAAGGTAAAAAATGGTTTCATCATCGCCTGTCTTCTTTAAGGACCATCGTTCTGGGTGAAATAAACTTACTTACAAAAGTTATTTGTTTTTTTTTGCTTTTTAAAAAATGAAGCAGATTGGCATTGTGTAATAACTGCAAATCTACAGAAAAGAAGTGTTCATAAATACACCTGAGAGTGTTTTGTTCTTTTTAAAATACTGTTTGTTGGCAATCAAGTCTATTTCAAACTGAAATAAGACCTTGCATGGGATTTTAGATGCTTGGGGAGGAATTAAGTAAAAATGAAAAGACTAAATAAAATCTATCCTTATTATCTTTGTTCAGAGCAGTGGACCTTTCTAGAAGATGTGTGAGGGTTGTGTGTGTTGTTGGGGGTGGGAGTGGAGAGCGGACGTGGAAGCTTGCATTTCAAAGAGGTCATTGTTGGAAGTAGAAATGGGTACATTTTTTGCAGAGATCTGATGTAATTCTCAAAATAAGTTTGATGGTAATAAAAGACAAAATTAAGATATGTAGTGAAGCAACTATAATAGGTGTGATTGCAAAACCTCTAATTGATGGCCACTGTAATTGGTTTAGAAATTTTTGAACTTTTAAAGTCTCTTGAACATTTTATTCATACTACTTCTTGGTTGGGGAGTGTCTGAGCATGTTGCCTATGGTGTTGGACAATATTGTGATGAAGACCCCGTGTGTTTCCCCCGTACTTTCTTTTTATTCATGACCATTTTCACATACAGTCAGTGAGGTACTCTGCTCAGAGGGATGCCTCTAGAAGGGATGGAACCATAAAAGGAAGAGAAAGTAAGAGAAGTCCATTCTTGTTGTTTGAGTTTCATAGTTTAGGTCACAGGTGAACAGGAAGCAGTTTGACTGTGGGCAATAGATTTGAGGTATCATCTAGAGTCTTGGAAAAGTTTCCCGACCCCACACTCTACTTTTATTCCTATTCTGTACAAGGTAATTTTCAGGATGTGAGTGGAAGCCAAATGAAGAGTGCGATGAGAACAGAAAACAAGAGTTTAGATTCTAAGCTTGTTTGCTCAATTTAGTGGCTGTGCTTAAATGCTAAGCACGAGCCCATAATTGTTGTATGATACTTCTAGGCAAAGAGCCCTGACACAGCCTCTCAAAATTCCTCCAACTCAAATGTCTACTGTTGCACACTTCAGAATACATGGGAGTAGTAAAGGCCCTTATATATTCCTGCCTTATTTCCTTGCACTTGAGAGGGACCAAAAAGCAGGATAGAAAAGGAGTGGATGCAAAGGACAACTTAAAGTCCAAACTAGGGACTACTCAGCATGAATTTTATAGGCTTAGTTTCATTGGATGTCAGTGAAAATAAATCAGAGATAGACCAGCTACAACCCACCCATGGAAAGTTTATGCTTAAAATGTAGAGTTCCAGTTTGGAATGATGAAAATGTTTAGGTAATGAATGGTGGTACAATCACACAACATTGTGAATGAAATGAAAAGCACTGAAATGTATATCTGAATGTAGTCAAAAGAGGAAATTTTAGGTTGCATATATAGTACTGGAATATGAATTTTTAAAAAATCCATGGAACTATACTCACAAACAATGAACTCTAAATTAAACTATGGACTATAGTTAATAGTCCAACTATATAAATGTGCTATCATAGATTGTAACAAATGTACACACTAGTGCAAGGTGTTAATAATAGGGTGGTATATGGCACTCATGTATTTTATGCATGATTGTTCTGTAAACCCACAACCTCTCTAATAAAAATATAACATAAAATAAAATAATAGGAATAAAGAATCCCTCCAGAGGAATAAGAGCTCATACTGAAAAATTAAGTCATGTCATAGAAAAATAAAGTTATATTTTCTGTCCTGAGTTAGTGAACTAAGACTGCAATACTTTATATCACTTGCTTATGTGGTGGCAAGCTAAATTCCTTGGTGAATGTCCAATATAGAGCCATTATTTCAAGTTACATCTAAAATCAGAACAGAGCGACCACCCTAAGAACCTTCTGAATATCAGAAGAAAAATAAAATAAACTTTTACAATAATTTCCAGAAGCATTAAGGTAATAAGCTAGATTCATTGTAACAAAGAAAGATTAATAGCTGTTTTTAAAATTTGGCAAACATTCTGAATTCATAATAGATAAAGAACTCAGAAGTATTCCCCTTTGTACTTGAATCTGCTATTTTTGTTTCCAACTTAGGAAGCTGTGGAAAATGCAGCAATAAAGTATAGTTGTCATGGTTTTTGAGGAAACTAGACTCCAAAATGGTTGTTCACAGGCTTCTGTGATTATTTTGGATCTTTTTACTTCCTTTCTGCTTTTATCTTTGTCTCTTTTTGTCTACTTCCTTCTGTATCACTGTTTTCTTTGCTTCTTTAGCTGTTCTTTCTCTTGCATTCTTATGTATCATCTTGATCTTCCTTCCTGCTCACTCAATTTTCCCTGTCCCCTCTTCTCCTTCCTGTCTTCTCATAGATCAATATGGTATAGGTAAAAGAACAAAACTGATTAAAATAAAATATTTATATTTTTGATACACTAAATAAACCTTCACTACTCACACTGATTATTTTAAATATCTAAAATGTTAAAAATCATGAAAAAGTTGCTCACAAAAAAGCATTAAAATATACAAAAGCATATGAAAATATTTGTTCTCATTTATAATTTAAGAAAAGAAAGCCAAAAAATTTTTACCTGCCAGATTTGCAAGATTTTAAAGTTGGTAACACCCAGTTCACCCAAAGGTGGGGAAACAAACACACACACATGAACTGTCATTGGAGGTGTAATCTGTCATTGCACTATCAGGCAGAACAATTCCAACATCCCCAAAATGCCCCATATTGTACTTTTTCTTCCCTCTCCCTCCCCTCAGAACCTCTGGTGGCCACTGTCTTTACATCATTAATACAAGTTCTTCCATTGCTAGAATGATAATGTCTATTTCAGGCCATAGTTGCTTTCCCCCTAAGGTTTGTTCATTCTCAATCTTGAGCATTTTGAGATGGTGATGCCCACTCTACTTCCAAATGAGATAGATCCTATGGGGCAGATGGATAGAACTGTCTTGCATGCAGTTGTAGATAATTCTCTGTTTTTGAGGATGGGCGTTGGCCTTCATCAATATTGTTAGTTGTCCTGGGTGAGTCCATGAACTGGAGAGTAGGTGTTGACTGCAACTCTGTAAAGATTCAGGGCTCAGCCTACATAGAACAGACTGAAGATTTAAGTCTCTGGGACATATATTTAACAGGTATAGTGCTAAGTATATGTTCAAATAAATGGACAGAAGAACCATGTATACGAAAACTATAAATTAGTATAACTGTTATATTAGGGGGCTAAGTTAACATATATTCCAAGCTAAGGCCCACCAATGGGGTGCTGATTTCCTGGAGTTGTCTGACCTGCCTATAGTGTCCAGATAGCTCTAGAGCCCCCCGAATCCCCTCTGCTTGAGTCATTGTTTACTGTGGCTGAAGGAGATCCTCCTGAGATGTGCATAAGCATAATCTCTGGAAAGAGCTCTTGACTAACTTCAAAATCTCTTAACCATGAAAACTCATTAGTATTTCATATTTCCTCTTTTCAGTCAAGGTCTTTTTCCAAATGCATCACTATTTGGAACCTGATAATAATTCTTCAGTGCCAGGAAAGCCACCCTAAGAATTATTTCCCATGCCAGGGGGAAGGTAGTGAGATTATATGCTAAGTTTGGCTGAGAAAGAAACCACATTTGAGTAACAAAGAGGTTTTCAGGAGGTAACTCTTAGGCTACTAACGAGGCTAAGTTTCAATTTCACAAAAACAAGGTTCATAAGTACAAGCATCAATATCAAGGGCCCGGCATAGTGGTCTCTCCTCCTTTGCTGGGCACTGCCCATGTACTCTGGAGTGCTTGCCACTCTGTTAGAGAATGTAGCAGGACTCTTTAGGATCGGAATTTAATATTTTATTCGTTATTATGTGGGTCTCTGCCCACTGAGAAACACTCCATAACCACATGAAAATGTTCATATTCCATAGAGGCATGCCCAAGGTGCATCCTTCAGCACACATTCTCCCACCACTGACATCCTGCACCAGGGAGCCTCCCCTACCATAGCTGTAACTTTTCTGTAATTGGAATCCTCCCCCAAAACAAAGCCCCCCCAAAAGTCCTTGCATTGTGCCTTTCATCACAATAAGATCTATCTTTTATGTTATATTTACAATTTCTTCTGTATCTTACTTTCTCCGCTTTATTTTCAAAGATGCTTTAGGTTACAGAAAAGTCACATTGAAATTATAGGGAATCCCCATATACCCTACGCCCTTTCCCTCTTACATTTCCCCCTATTAATAGCATCTTACATGATTAGGGTACATTTGTTACAATTGGGAATAAATATTGAAGCATTGCTACTAACCATGGTCAGTGGTTTATATTATGGTTAATACTTTGTACCATACAATTTTATAGGTTTTGATAAAATTCATAATGGCCTGTATCTGGCAATGCAAAATCGTGCAGAACAATTCCAATGCTCTAAGATTGTCCTGTGTTCAACATATTCTTCCCTCCTCCTCCCCTTGGAACCTATGGGGACCACTAAGTTTCAATTTTTCAAGAATAAGGTTCATAGTTACATGCATTAATACTGAGGGCTTAACATACTGGTCTGTTTATCTTTACTAGGCACTGCCTAAGTACCTGAGAGATTCTTGCCCTCCTGTTTGAGAACATAGCAGGCCTCCCTAGGATGGGAGTTTAATATTTTCTTGTTTCTTGTGTGGGTCTCCACCCACTGAGATAACACCCTATGACAAGATGAACACATTCATATTCCCTAGAAGCAGGCCTCAGGTGTACCTTTTCCCATATATCCTAGCACTATGGGCATCCTGCACCTGTGACCCTTACCCGCCATATTTTCCAAAAGAACATTCCCACAACTGTTGTTTCAACCACATACCTAAAATTCCCGAAGTCACCTGTTCCTTCCTCCAGCACACCCCCAGTTCCATGGATAATCCAGCCCATCCCCCCCACATTCTAGCGCCGTCAACCCACTCACATCCTGGACTGCCGTCACCTCTATCCACTCCCAAACCACCCCCTTATACCTTATCATAGGTTTTGCCTATATTGAGCATTGGCTCACCACAGTCTATTCCCTTTCTGTCTCCTGATACCCTATCTTCCAGACTCTAGCTTGTGAGTCTGCTCAATTTGCTTACGTCTTCTCAGTGAGGTCATGTAATATTTGTCCTTCAGTGGCTGGCTTACTTCACTCAACATAAGGCCTTCAAGATTCATCCATGTTGTCCTGTGTGTTAGTACTGCATTCCTTCTTACAGCAGAGAAATACTCCATTGAATGTTTATATCACAATTTGCTTATTCATTCGTCTGTTGTTGGACCCTTGGGTTGTTTCCAACTTTTGGCAATAATGAATAATGCTGCTATGAGCATTATTCATATCCTTGCTTTCAATTCTTCCGGGTATATACCCTTCAGTGGGATTGCTGGATCCCACTGGCTTCCTGAGGAACTGCCAAACTGTCCTCCACAATGGCTGCACCATTCAACATTCCCACTAGCAGTGGGCGAGGGTTCCCTTTCCTCCACATCCTCTACAACACTTGTATCTCTCCATTCTGTAATAGCTGCCTGTTTAATAGGTATGTGTGTTGTTCTGGTATCAGTCATTTCATAGATTCTCTCTGCTCTTATTCTGACTTGGAGTTGCATAGGCACTTAGACCAAATGCATGCCATATTTTTGTATGGCATTACTGTTAGCTGAAATATCTGATAAACACTAAAACATTAAATACTGGTATACTTTTATATATTATCCTTCCAGAAGTACTTTCATCTTAAAGACTAACATTTATTAATAACATGGTGAAATTTCAAATATCATTGATACACTGGAAATATATGTGTATATCATAGGAAATTCCTTTTTCCCTGAAACAGGGACGTTACTTCTTTTCAGGATAATGACTGTGTAGGTCAGATAAGATAGGTAATGAATAATGTTAATGAGTAATGCTAAAATCCCTATAGTTATAGCAGGAAAGAGTAGGCTGTAGAATTGAGCAAAGACAATTCATTGTGACCATTCACAGATCGGACACTTTCCCTTTCATTCAGACTTTCTTGGCTGAAGCAGCCGCATAGGTAGCCTTAACTTTAAGGAGTAAAGGAGTGCAATTCTCCTTTCATAAAAAGAAGGGAGCAGTATATTGGCACCAGTAGCAATGTCTACTAGCATGGCCTTTTATCTAGTCTACCGAATTATTTTTCCAAATATTTTATGACTAGTAATAGAAAAGTAAGCATATTAAAAGATGTTTTAGGGGGCGGTAGACTTGGCCCAGTGGTTAGGGCATCTGTCTATCACATGGGAGGTCCATGGTTCAAACCCTGGGCCTTCTTGACCATGTGGAGCTGGCCCATGTGCAGTGCTGATGCACGCAAGGAGTGCCATGCCACACAGGGGTGTCCCCCGCGTAGGGGAGCCCCATGCGCAAGGAGTGCGCCCCATAAGGAGAGCCACCCAGTGCAAAAGAAAGTGCAGCCTGCCCAGGAATGGTGCCGCACACATGGAGAACAGACACAACAAGATGACGCAACAAAAAGAAACACAGATTCCCGTGCTGCTGACAACAACAGAAGCGGACAAAGAAGACGCAGCAAACAGACACAGAGAACAGACAACGGGGGCGGGGGGGGGAGGTTAGGGGAGATAAATAAATAAATAAATAAATCTTAAAAAAAAGATGTTTTAGTTCTAGTCTCTTTGCTAAATAATTTCAACTCTTCTTAATCTCTATTATGAACTCTATTTCTAAACTTTTAATTTTTCTTAATTTTCTTCTGAATCCCTCTTTGACAGCCAGAAGTTAATTTACGAAGTAAAGTGGGAATATAGAACAAAGTGGTAATAACCAAATATTGGAAAGAAATCTGAAATCTCAGCTCTAAAATTGACTAGCTTTGTGGTCTTGGACACATTACTTAATCATGCTGAACTCAACTTCTTCAATGGAAATTTGGGATGGCCTATTCTTAGGGTTTGGGGAAGGGCAAGTAATGTTTGTGAGTCCTGAACCCAGTACCTAGAACATGAGAAGTACTCAATAAATTAATCAGTTTTAGAGATGGACACATACATACAACAAATAATTTTTCACTTGATTTCTCTGAGAATTCTATACCTAGTGGTGAAAATATATGATCCTTTATTCTCTTTATTGAAAGCTTTATTTCTGTTTCACATCTGTGAAGAGATGCTGCTGAGTAGTTAGCATTAGAAGTGTGTTGTATTTCCATGAAATCTGAGTCAATGGTCCTGACACAAATTTCAAGTTATGATTTTGACAGTTACTACAAAGTCACCAACTCCAATTCTCAGGTGCCTCATTCTTAAAATGCATTGTTATGGTTTAATTCTTATAATGTACTTAGCATATTATTAATAATTGGATTGTAAAACATCACTTAAAATGAATGTACATACAATTCACATAAAGTATCTTTTAACTTCAACCACTGAGATATACAAGAAAGATTTTTAAAATAATACATTCATTATTTCAGTATATTCTTATGAGCAGAGATTTCAATGTCACTCCCAAATACATTGCTATGTTTCATTTTTATTTTATACAAATAATCTGGAAAACAAAGCTGATTTGTATATTTCCAGAATCCTAATAAAAAGAAAAGGTATAGTTTCTCATGAGTGATGGTTTTACTGGGACTGCAGTTTTCATAAAACATCTGGATTAAAATAACTAAACTGCTTTAAATTTTTCTTAGATGTAAATGTAATATTCAAACATATCACAACAAGAAGATTTTCAGCTTTTCTTTCTATTTGTCAGCCCCTGTAGTCTCTGAATAAATCAGAAATTGTTTACATTTTGTGCACTGTTCAGCTCCATATTCATCTAGTTTAACATGTGTAGTGAACGTAATGTATTCATTTTTCAAGAAAATTCTCTTTTATTCTGACACCAGGCAAGATTTAGCAAGACATCATCGGAGTCAATAATGGCTTTGTTGAACTGCCCTTCTATCTCATACAGACTACTGGAATATACTCTTACAATAAAATAAGTACCCAGCATTTTTTTCTCTTCCATGCCAACAGTCATTATATAATGCTTTCATAGGGCTCACTTCTTAAATCATGCTAGATAATATAATCTTCTTAATACAGATTTAGAAGATTTAAACCTTTTTTTAGAAGCTATCTTTCTGTATATTTGACTTTAATTTCTCTTAAACATCACTTTAACCTCCTTCTGAAACCATCAACATCTTTTAAATTATCAAGGTGGTCTGCTTATCCCACAACACAGTTCATTGTAATCACACTGGTTAGTTTTTCTTACACTGTTGCTCCAAACTTTGCCCAATTACAAACTTCAGGTCCTGTAATCCCAATTTCAATCATATTTCTGATCCTTAGGATTTAGTATAAATATTTGCTTTCAGTAACAGTCTTAAGTAAAAGAACCTCCTATTCTTTCCACATGCTAGACATATAAATAAATAAATAAATATATGTATATTTATATATATATATATTATATCATATATATATATATATGAGGTAACAGGGATTGAACCCAGGAACTTGTACATGGAAAGCACGTGTTCAAACCATTGGGCTACACCTACTTCCCAACAATATCTTCTTGATGCTTAAAGAGTTCAAGTCCTAATTCCAACAACTAGACCACACCTATAGGGTATTTTCAAGAGAAGGATTTAGATATGAGAAGACTTTGTGAGGCTTTGGAAAATTTTTTTCTGATGTCACAAAGTGATAGTTTTCCTCCCAAATCTGAGAGCAGCAAAAATATTGCCAATTACTTTGTGGCAGTATTTTGAGTCCCTCTTATTGACCAAGCGTTGAGCTAGGTGACAGGGATACTGCAATGGCTACAAGGGACATGATTTCTGCCTCCCTTCAACTTACAGTTTAATGGGAAAGATGGGCAACTAAACCTGCAATTATAATACAATATTATAAAATCTATAATTTGTTGTTGAACAGAGAAGGGTCAGGAGCATTTTTCTAAGGGATAGTAATATGCTTTAGAATTGAGAGGCATTTAGGTGTTGTCTAAGTGAAGTGGAAATATTTGGGTAGGTGATGTCAGTGGTTAGAGTCTAACTGGCAGAGGGATCATCTGGTGCAAAGGGGCTGAGGCTATTTGTTCATTTGCTTTCAGCAAATTGAAGTCTTGTTGCATAAAATATTAGAATCTCCACTGAGCCTAAATACTGCAATTTGCCATTTTAGGGTGCAGAGTAATGGATTGAAAACAATCATTGTGTCAGAAACTCTGAAGATGTTATGTTAGCCTTACCCCTGAACTGGTTCAAATGTGTGGCATGACTTTCTATTGCCTCATTTTCCTAATCTTCACCCTGTCATCTTGTATTGTTACAAGAAAATGCATTTACAGACTTCTTGGTGTCACAGAATTAGAATGAACATATCAGTAGAGAATTGATTAGTTTCCTTTCTAGGACCTGTAATGTACAACATGCACACAATGATGAAGCTTTAATATGCATGTTGGGCAAAAATAAATAGGCAGTTGTTTCCTGGAGAGTTGGATTTCCTCTCTGTGGCTAGGAAAATTTTATGCCATTTGAAAATGGGGCTTTAGTTTCTCAAACATATGAATGTAAATGTTCTTGATTTTCACAAAACTTGGAATACTGCAGATGAGGAGTCTTATCTAGGAAAATTCCCTTCAAATTAAAAAAGAAAACATTAAAATCTAAATGTAACTAGATATTGGGTCTAACATTTTCTGTTGTTCCATTATTAGTCAATAGAAATTAAGATGAGAACAAAGAGGTGATATTTACCCCAAATTCTAAAACGAATAAAGAATTGCAAATAACTGGGGTTATTGACCACTTTTATGGCAAGATTAGGTTATCAAAAGACTCTAACTTCTGTCTGCTTACTCTTTCTTATCCTTCCTCTCATTCTGAAGGAAGCCAGGTACCTTGTTGCTAGATGCCCTATGGAGAGGCCCATATGATAAGGAACTGATGTTTCTGGCCAACAACCAGTGAGGACCTGAGGCCTGCCCACCACCATATGAGTGAGATTATTAGGGAATCTTTTGAGGTCTGTTAACAGCCTAATGAGTGATATTGGCAGCAGATCACCTCCCATATGAGCCTTGAGAAATGATTAGTAAAGCCCTAGAAATAGATGTCAGGAAAGGGAATCTAGTGTGAGGTGAAAAGTGACATGTGTGTGAAGTAAGTTGCTGCATGACACATCATGGAAACGCAGGCATGGGCATAACGAAAGTTTCAGCAAATGACCTCTTTATTACTTACAGAGCGCAAAGGGTCCGAAGAGCAGAGGAAGAGACTCCATTGTGGCTGGTCTCATGAGAAGGCCAACTGTTGGGGTCAGGGTCATCCCATTAGCGAGGAGAGACAAATCTGTGTTGTCTGACAGCAGGTATTTATACAACCCAGTGGCTCTACCACTGAGAGTTCCTGCCCTGGTAAGCAGTTGGAACTGCTTGTTCCAGGTTTCTGGGTTTAAGTTATGGTTAATCTAACATCTGCCCTGGGTTGCAGAATGGAAACATATTGAAACATCTGCACACAATAGAAAAGGAGGTGGGGTAGGAGAGGGCCAGGAAATGGCAGGTGCATCCCAAACTTCCCCAGAAGTATTTTAAGTTTAATTTAAAGATGGAACTGGTATACCTAAAAGGTTTATGGATATTTGGGTCTGGAGTTTAAATAGTGAGGTCTATCTATACTAATGTAAAACTCCAAGTCATTAGAGTAGATTACATTTCTGAGATTTAAAAAACAGATAGAAAATCAATGTGATAAGAATAATACTTTGGAAAATATATAGTTTTAGGATTGAAGTGGGAGAGAGTAACCGGTAGAAAAGTCAAGGATGGAAAGAGCCTTAAGGTTAGATAGCTAAAAATGTATATTAAAATCAAGGAAGGAAAGATGACCTAATTTTAAAGTTAAAAGAAAAGAAAAAAATCATCCCCTAAGAATAGATTTCTTTCTCTTTTTCTGGATAAAGATAATGTGATTGTTAAGTTCATGAGTCAACTTGTCTAGATTATGATGTCCGGTGGTTTGGCCAAGCAAGCTCTGACTGGTTGTTTCATAGATGGATTTGCTTGTATTACCAGTTGGTTGCATCTACAGCTGATTATATCTACCATCAACAAAGAAGAAATGTAGAAGTCTCCTTATCCTATCAGTTGGATGTCTTAAACCCAGAACTGAGGACTCCAGAATTAAGAAAGAAGAATTTTTATTTCTGTTTTAGCCAACCTGCTTTCCTTGAGGGATTCAATGTCATCTTCATTGCAGTTTTCACCTTGCTTGCCCTACAAAATTTGGACTTGCCAATCTCCAAGGTTGTATGAGCCAATTCCTATAATAGCTTATAATAAATCACGTATATTTGTATGAATATCCTGTCAGTTCTCTTTCTTTAGAGAACCCTTACTATTACAGAGTTATACCAGACAAATCTTTTACAAACCTTATTTTCCTCACTTCCCTTCTTTCATCAGTTATCTTCAATGACTACTTATTGCTTTTGTGGTCTATTTTAATCTCAACCTGGATTTTCACCACCTCTTACAGTTAACCAAAGCTAAGCATTACATCTACTCAGTTCTTGCCATCTTCTCAGGGTAAAACTTCTGCTCTGATTCATTATCTCTTTATCTGCATCTATATCCAGTTTACTATATGTAATTCAATGCTTCAGAAACATAATACATACTAAATTTGAATGGGGTGCCATTTACATTTTCTGTATGTTTCTGTGTTTGAAATAATTCATACTTTGTGAACTAAATAAAACATTTAATAATTTATAAAGTAAAAATTAATTGTAAAATAATAAAGCAAACATAAATATAAAATAAACTGTAAAAATATTTTAAAAAATAGAAATTGTCCATAATCCCTCTGTATCTTGGTAATCTATAAAATTTTGGTAGTCTTTTCCTATATTATTTTACTTGAATATTTTAATTATACCGGGATTATATTGTATAGTGTACCAAAACCTCCTTGTTTAATTAGTTTAAATTCATCCTGAAAATTTTACTACAACTTTAAATATTTATTCTGGTATGATTTCTAATGGCTACAAAATAGATTTTTAATGGATACACTCCAGTCTTTCCAATCAGTCTATTGATAGTATTCTTCTAAAGATGGACAACAGTGTTGTTAGTTGTCTTTGTTCTTTTCCACACCAAAAAAAACAGCCTTTCCATCTTATATATTATTTGTGTCAAAGAAAAATTCAAATCTTTGTAGTTAAGGATTAATCATCTAACATGGCAGGGTAAAATGAAAGACAATCATTTTCTCATTTTCTATACCCAAAATACTTCATCTTACTCCACAAAACCTATAATACCACAAGCAAAGTAAAAACATACATTAAATAAATGAGTGAATACTCTAGAAATTGAGCAGTCAGGAAGATATAATCTCCTACAGTAAATGTAGGTTTTCTCTGATAAGAGGTTGATCCTGTTAATGCAATATATATCCTCATGACTTATAGACAGATAATTTTCCATTTTGAGAATATGAAAGATTAGTTCTTTTTTGCTAGGAAGTGTCTGTTTTAGCAATCAATATCATAGAAATAAAACCAAGAACAAATGATGGGAAACTGGAATCTTGAAATTCAACAATTATCCATCAAAAGGACTTATTTTTATTTTTTAATATTTGTGTTAATAAACTTTAAATCTCACCTACATTTTAAAAAATATCAATATTAAAATTTTGTAAGATTTTAGTGGCCCTTTTTAATTTAGGGAATGTAATTGGCAATTTCCATAAAGTTCCTCTTATTCCTAAATCTTTTCTCTTTGACTATTTGCTCATCATTACTCTAAGAAAAAAAAACTAAACCATCTCTAGCACCATAAAATGTACCTCAACAGAGCACCTGCTGTGCAGCTGAACTGTGTTTAAAATTTTTAAGACAAAGGACTTTCACCTTAGTTTCCAAGAATATACTCTGTGAGATATATTAAGATAAAATTTTGTTAGTGTGATACTTCAAAAAATTTAGAAGCAGAAATAAGGAAAATTTAAGCAATAGTAAACAGAGTGAAAATATTTTTCAATCATAATCTGGAAAAGAAATACTTCACTTCCGTTCTGTTCCTTGACATGGTTTCAAAACACAGGTGACACAAATTAAAACTAGAGAGGAAAATAAACAGGCCTAGTAAGTTTGGCTTTCATCTGAACCAAGAAGAGTGATGGTAAGTGTTCTCCATTTATTTTAACCATTCCTCACAGTATTAGTTTGTCCTCATTTTTCTTTAAAAGATTTGCATTAGTAATATTTTGCTATTGGTTGACAATGATTCTATAGCATTAGAAATTATTAAGAAAATAACATACCTGTACAGTTTGGTTGTATAATGTTGGTAAAAATTGAGTCAATTTTAAAAAGTTATTGCATAATAGATAATTTCGTAGATACATTTATTGGGATGGTGGTAGAAAATGTGATCTGTTTACTAACATCAAAGCTGAAGGGTTTACTCTCAGCGGCGTAAACAGTGAGCTGAATTACCTGACCTTGGGACTGGTCCACACCTGCCAATGATCACAGTAAACTGTCTCATGACCTCCTGCACCCAAAACAGGATATATACTCAGAAAAATAAATTCAAGCTGGACATCTCTTTTTTCAGTTTCCTTTAGTATGGTGGGCAAAAAATTGTAAAAAGAAGTTTGCTTTATGGCTCCTACGTAAACCATTCACGATCTCCTTTTGTACTCTACTCAGTTTAAGGTTATAAATGATTCCTCTTGGAAGTTCATTATTTGAAAATATTGTTTTGCACTTACACTGTCAGGTCTGTTTGTTTTCCAGTTGGTAAAAGGTTACTTTCAATTTGATGAGCTTGTCAAATTTGTCTACTATGAGAGAAGTGCAAGATAACTATGACCACACAGAGTCAATTCACAATTATTAACTTACAAACAACCTGTGGCATATTTTATACCCATAACAGCATATAAATTGGAGTGCTTTCTTGTAAGCAAATGCTCTTTCCTCTGCCCTTGACTGTCATGCCTTGGCAGATCAAATTGTACCAGTATGCAAAGAGAGAAGAGTCCTCCCCGTGGAGTGTTCTTTTTCTAGATTTATTTCAGACATAGATTTGAACTTCCTGTTAGACTTCTTTCCCACACACTTGCTACTTTAGTCTCGAGGTCATTTCTGTGTAGATGAGAGGTTTACATACATAGGAAGGGACCCGTCAAAACTCACAGAATCAATATTGTCCATTTGACTCACCGCCCAAGATTAGGCTACTATATTTTCACAAGTTGAGAGAATGTGGGGCCAATTATTGTGGAAACAGAGGAGAGGAGAAAGGATAGAGTGGAGAACATTTTTCTCCCTAATACTATTGTGAGGCATACACAAAAAGCCAAGGTTACTGTACTGGGACCCATTATTATATATTATTTAAAATCACATTTTATACCTATCTTAAAAAACTCAGATAATTATATTCCACAATCAGGTGACTTGATGACAATGCTCACGTTAAAGTAACTGACATGAAATTCTAGCTTATCAACTGACATGGCAAATTATCTTTGAATGAAATTAAAGATCATTGGTTAAGTACAACAAAAATTATATGATAAATTCACTATATTGGGATGTAAAAACAAATCCTTCATAGTTTTATAAAATGGTTAAAATTCAATGCATGTTTCCAAACAAGCTTAGAAGATGTTACTATGTTTTGGTCAAAATATTTTCTGTTTCTGATCTAGTGAGGTATTAGCAGATACTCATAGAAATTTGTGCATCATCTGATGAAGGTGAAAGTCACCTTTATTGTTTCTCTCAATATTTTCTTTGATGACATAAATTTTAAAAAATATTAATGGCGGGCCTTCCTTTCCTATTTATTTAGAATTATTGATGCTCTCATTTTGGACAAATATCACATTTCATAACTTCAGCAAATAAATGTAAATCATTAAAGGGGCAAAATTTGTCATCTCCTGTATGTTTGACATAATGAATTCAAGTATTTATTTCTATCAATTTCATTTTACTCACATATTTAGACCAGTGGAGAGAAGTGTTTAAAGTTTTAATTTTGTATGATCTGTATTATCAAAGAAAGAGTTAATACTGCATTTGGAGAGCACTTATGTGAAAGCTAGAACTCAGGCCACAATTAGTACTTAGCTTGTCACTACATGGAAGAGAGGTGAGTATTAGAGAAACTAATGGCAACCCTGTTAGATGTGCCCTGAACAGAAAGCCTTTTCTTTTTCCAAACAATAAAAGCCTCTAGTACCCAGCTTCATTCTGTGATAGGAAAATACACAGAAGCATTGTCATTAGGCGTTGTCACTACTGGAAAGAGGTATACTGTGTTTCCATAAGTAATTAGAAAATATAACTTGGTGTTAATATTAAGTATTGTATATATTATATTAAGTATTAGTTATAATCTGACCAATCTTTTTTTTTTCAAGATTTCTTTTTTATTTATTTCTCCCCCCTTCCCCACCATTGTCTGCTCTCTGTGTCCATTTGCTGTGTGTTCTTCTGTGTCCGCTTGCATTCTTGTTAGCAGCACTGGGAATCTGTGTCTCTGTTTGTTGTGTCTTCTTGCTGCATCAGCTCTCTGTGTGTGCGGCACCATTCCTTGGCAGGCTGCACTTTTTTTTCACGTAGGGCAGCTCTCCATGCGGGCCACACTCCTTGCATGTGGGGCTCCCCTATGCAGAGGACACCCCTGCATGGCATGGCACTCCTTGCGTGCATCAGCACTGCATGTGGGTCAGCTCATCACATGGGTCAGGAGGCCCTGTGTTTGAACCCTGGACCTCCCATGTGGCAGGCAGATGCTCTATCAGTTGAGCCAAATCTGCTTCCCCAAAAGCCCTCTTTAAACCATTCTCTGAACTGGCAAAATAATATTCACCTTTACACTGGTCACAGAAGATCAACCATCCTAAAAATGAATCACATTGACTCAATATGCTTAATGCCAAGGGATCCTTCTAGGACTTCCAGGACTGCTTCCTAGTTCACCTACACTTCCTCATGGATAGAGTTCAGAAGCTTAATGTTTTCCCAAAAGAGCACATTGCCTACATTCTTTTTGTCTGCTGGAAGTGCACAGTAGAAGAATGAAAAACTTCTACTTGTGATCAGAGGAGTATTCCTGTGAGATTTAGTTACACTTTGGAGGCAAAGCTTTGAAATAAAGATAAAATTATGATAAAGACAGGAAATGCAAAGGCCTGCTATTTAACCTTGCTAAGTAAGACTGCTATCCCATGCTAAGTTTGACCTAGGCCCTTGAAGTATTCTCATATGGAAATTAGAAATACAGTATTTAGCCAACGCTGGTTGAGTATTTGGCCCAAAGTATAGAATGTTTTCTATATTCTACCATGTGAGTCCAGAGTATTTTGGAGGGGTCTGAGGGCCAGCAGCAAATGGCATTACCTGGAAGCTTATTAGAAATACAGAATCTCAGGCTCTTTCCATACCTGTTGAAGCAGAATCTGCATTTTAAAAAGATCCCCCCAAATTTTGAAAACACTGCTCTTTGATGTCCCTATTTGATTTAAATCAAAGTTGGCCAACATCTTCTGTTTCTTAGGATTCAGGATTGGCTCTGCTTTTTCTCATGTTACTGGCTTTTTATTCTTGACTGAATATATAGAACATATTTTAGATGAAACAGTTTAGGATTCACTTAAATTACTTGGTTTCTAATTAAATATTTGAATAAGTTTTACATTTCAAGAAAATATGTATTATACTTTGACTTGAACAACTGGAGTTTAAAAAGGAACATGTAAGTGACCTATACATTTTCTGAATTTGCTTCTATGTGTTCATGTGTGTGTGTCTTTCAGTCTATTATTTGTGTTTTATGTGAATTCATCTCCTAAGATGGATGAAGTGTTCACTGATGATGATGATGCATTAGTATGCAATTTCACAAAAAAAAAAACCCTTCAAATCCAACCTGGAAATTCTAACCAACACAGCAAAAAATGTACTGTTAGATTTCATAAAACTATCTTTGGGACCAGTTAGCTCCTATTTGCTAATGAATGGGGAGTAACTAAAAGAAAGTTTCATCTGTAGAAAAAGCTCTTAGGGAAAAAGGCAATTTTAGTGTGGTATCTGAACAAATGTGGTAAGATAACATATTGAATTAATTTGAAAATTATTATATCAGTTATAAAATGTCATATAAAATAATTTTTCCAGATACCACACTAAATTGCCTTTTTACATTGGCCAATGAAATGTGAGCAGAAAGTGGCAAAGACTATCTCCAAAGAGCTCTCTTTTAGCTTGGCTATATAAGTGACATGGATCATATAGGGCTGTTCCTTCAGCCTGAGTCCTAAAATGAAGAAGAAATGGGACAAAGCAACAGCTTATCTATGTTATATATAATGTGAATTAGAAATAAGCATTTGTTTTTGTTAGGCATTGAAAATTTGGGATTTTTTGTTACTTCAGCTGCCCTTGCCTAGGCTGCCTGATATGGTAATCAGTCATTCTCTATCACTATCAACTAATATGTCCATCTAGTATTTGCTTTCTCCCTCTCTCTCCCTCTCTGTTTCTATATTATAACTTTTCCTTATTCATTGTTTCTGCTTATATATGGTATCAAGTGCTTCAGATATTCTATTGTTATTTCAGTTAATTTTTCTCTTATGAGAAAACATCTATTTCCCACTAAGTTTTTCATTAAAACCCCAAAAAACTGTAGTAATTTTGTCATCCTTGTTAAGCATAATACTCATTCTTGTCCAGTTAATTGACCACTAGTCAGCCTTTATCTTGAAACATGTGAGGTCTATGTTGGGGCAAGTGATTTAATATATGGAGAATATTTTTGTTAACAATTTTCATGATTGCATTTATGGAAATCCCCCAAGTTTTCTTCTTAGATATAATGAATATTTATAAGAGTCTCTGTCTTCAAGGGCTTCTCAAATGTTAGCATCTATAAATGAAGTAATTGCATTAGTGCCATGGATATTATTCAGTAAATTGAGGTGTAATCAAAAGCTATAACATGATCGAAGAGAACACTGAGTGTTTTTACTATGCTTCTTTTATATTAACCAAAACACATATTTTAATGGAATTCACATTTGGCTCTTATTTTAGAATATTTTATTTGGTTTGTTTTATTATTAGTCACTCTAGTATTAGTCATAGGAGATGAATAATGTGATTCTATTCAATTTTCTGTTATCGTTTTGTTATAAAATTTATAGTAGAGAAAAAGAGCTCCATATAATCTCCTGGCACTGCTCACTCTGCTGTGTTTATGAGCCCATCTAATAATTACAATCACCTTTCATACTGACAATTCTTAAAACATCAGTAGATATGGGTTCCAATTTCATGAAATATCCCTAAGAATATAAATCCAGACTTCTTTTTATATCTTAGAGTATTCATCCTGCAGAGGGGAAATAGCTTCAAGATTCTTTCATTTATGTTCAATCAGTTTTCACAAATTCATAGGCCTATGCAGGCCTATTTCATTTAGTCACAGCATTGTAGACTCCAAAAGCTCAAAATACATTAAAAAAAAAAAAAAGCTACTGAATTGAATCTAGTCAAAATAAAAGCTCAGGCTTACGTCAGCATCAGCCCTCAGCAAAATGTTTAACTTGTAATGGCAACAGAAGGGGAGAGGATGTATTAAAAACAGTACTAGTGTTGGCCTCACCTATTTCTAGGGGAAATACTGAATCCACTACATTCTGATTGTGTGATTTTGTCACATCTCTGAGTTTGAATGCCCTCAATGATAAAACAGTTTAGACTCAAAATTCATGATAAGTAATTGGAGCCTCTCTTTGTGATTATATCCTGCATTCCCCTATTTCAATGCCAATAATTTCAGGTTACCTCTAGGAAGTTTAGATTCCTTCTCCATGCCATATTCAATGAACCTGTTAGACTTCCCATCTACCCAATCCATATGCGTATGTTAATTGTCTTATTTCAAATAATTAGTTTATTATATTTAGCACCACCTTCCATCCCCTAAACGTACAACCTGCAGGGATAAGCATGTCAGCATTTGTCAAAAGCCCCTTTATATATTTTAAACCAGTGGCATGACTATAATGTAGGAATGGATATCTGGCTTGGGACATTTCAGTGGAATAGAATTTAGGATTAATATAAAGAAAAGGAGCAGACATAAATAAAACTCTACAAAAATGGGGGACTTTTGGAAGGTGACAAGAGTTGTAAATGAAAACACTATATCTAATGGCCCTCTTTAGTCTATTTTATTGGTGTTCAGAAGAACTGGTGGTTAGTGAAATAAGAAAGGAAAAATAATGCTTTATTTACTTAATTGTGGATAATAAATGTTTTAATTTTTCCCTAGTTTTGATGAAGTTTTGAATAAATGACACGGAGATCACTAGAAGAATATGTGTCACAGATAAATAAAGGAAATTAAAATTATCTGTTTTGTTTCAGAAAGAAAAATTGCTTGCAACTATAGTATTCTAAAATTATTTGTACAGCTGACACCAATGCAAACATAACTGAGTTACATGTATGTTGTTATGGGCTCAGACAATTTCATCTTCTTATTTCTGGTCCTACTTAATTCTTTGGAAATGATAATTTCTTTTGTTTAGTATTTTTCTCTATTCCTCACAGATTTTCAGAAAGAGACCAATTTTTAACTTTATAGTTACTGGACTGCTGGGACTTACATAAGCCTTTAGAAAAGACTGTGCCTGTAGACCCTGATCAAATAATAGTATAGCTTCTTATTTATTAATTTTGTATTAAGTTGAACTGTGATTAAAGTATATTTTTAAAGAAAATCTAATGTATGGAACAACTGTGTATTGAATCATTAGATATAAGAGAATCTGTGTCACTTTTCCACAAAAGAAAAAATCACTAGGGTGAATGAAAAATATTTCAAAATGAATGGTAATGAAAATAAAACACAAAGTTTGTGGAGCTCAGCTAAACCAGTACTTATAAGGGAAATATATATATTAAAATACTTTTATTCACAAAACACAATGTCTTTTATCTGTTTCCACTGGAAGAAACCATGAAAATATGAGAAATGTATACCTCAAATAAGCAGAGTGAAGACTATGATAGAGAGAAGCAGACATTAATGTAATAAGAAAAAGAAAGAATAGTGCAAATTAACAAAACCAAAAATTAATTATTTTAAAATATTGGTAAAATTACTGAACTCCCGGCCGAGACTGATCAAGGAAACAGAGAGAAAAAAACAACAACAAAAAGCCAATATCAGGTTAAAAAAAAAAGAGATGTCACAATATGGCAAACATTGAATAGATAATAAGGGGATAATACGAAAAGCTTAATGTTAATATGATGACTAAGAAGAAACAGATAAATTCCTCAAAATACATAACTGTCAAAAGTAGCTCCAACTTCTGGCCATGGCTATCATGAAGTAAATGATACTGGACTTGCATTCCTCCTCTAAACAACTAATGGACAACAGGAAATTTAGGACTATGGCTCCTCAGAAATGGGAAACAAATGAAATGAGACCACAATATTTCCAGCATTGTACCTAGAGTCATGTTATAAAATACTTCAGACTTTCTCTATAAATATTTAAAAAGAAGTCACAAAATAAACCAACTTCTACATTAGATATTTATATCCCTAACAAAATAGAATTCAGTACTGCTTAAAGGAAAACAAAATGCAGAAACTAAACAATGTAACATTCATGATTCCAACATATAATATAAAATTTCTAGACATGCAAAGAAACAGGAACTTTATTAAGAAAAAAAATAATTCAATAGAAACAAATCCATAAATGACAGGGATGATAGAATTAGCTGACAATGTCTTTAAAATGGTTGTAGAAATATCTTAAGGGAACTAAGGGATAACATGATCATAATGAGAAAAGTAAAAGATATAAACAAGGACAAAATGGTATTTCTACAGCGGAAACATACAATTATTGAAATAGAAATTTCACTAGAAAAAAAAATCACCTCTAACACAAGGTTCAAACTGAATTCCCATAAACAAACATCCAAAAAATGTGAGTTAATAGTTTTTTAAAAAATCATAAAATACACAGAGAAAACAAGATACCACAGGCAAATAGAAATAGTATATAACATAATCAAGTCTCAAGATTATAGATTTTGAAATTATAAGAAATTTCAATGGATGAGAAAATTTGAAGACTTAGCAACATAAGTAATGAAGACTAAAGAACAGAGAGAAATAAAGGCCACTGAGCCTCAGAGACTATGGGACAATATCAAGAAGTCTAACTAATATATAAATGGAGTACTGGAAAGGAAGAAAGCACAAAAATATTGAAAATATAATGTCAATTTTTTTCCAGATTTGATGAAAACCATAAAACTCAGATCCATGAATTTCAATGATCCCAAAGCAATATAAACATAAAGTAAAAACAGAAAACACAAATTACAAACAATTCCTGAAAGACAATGCTAAAAATACAATTTAAAAGCAATCATATAAATAGACCTGTTACATAAAAAGGAAACATATAAAGAAATAATTCAGAATTTCCATCAGAAACAGCGTAAGTCAGAAAGGAAGGAAAGATATTTTTCTGCAGGAAAAAAATCAACCTAGAATTGTGTACCTAAAAAGGAAGGCAAAATGAAGGTCTTTTCAGACAAGCAAAATCGGAGAATTGCCATCTCCAGCAGCCTTACACTAGAAGAAAAGTTAAAGAAATTTTTTCAGATTGAAGAAAAATAATACCAAATAGAAACTTGGAATAAAAAGCACAAGAAATGCTAATGAGTTAGGTAGTAATATAAAACACTTATTTTTCAAATTTTTAATATATTTAAAAATTTATTGTTTGATTTTTAAAAAAGATTATAGCATTTTTGTAAGAGCTATGAATGACAAAAATAGCACAAAGAATGGAGGTATGAAATGGAAGTGTATTGTCATAAGGTTCTTATAGATGTTGTGGTATAATATTACTTAAAGGTAGACTGTGATAGGTTTAAGATGACTATTGTAAATCTGGAGAAACATTTATGAATAAAAGTTATAGATAATTAACCAGTCAAGGAAATGAGGAAATAAGATAGGATCATAAAATTTTTTCACTTTATCTGCAAGAAAGCAGGGAATGATGTGATAAAAGATCGGATAGGACAAACAGAAAACACATAGCAAAATGATATTTAAGCCATCTATATTGATAGCTAGATTAAATGTAATTGTCAAAAGATTTCAAATAGAAATCACTGCTTGTCGGACCGGATTAAAAAAAATAAACTCTTGTCTAAAAGATGACAATGTGATCATTTTTAGGGAATGTTACAAAACAGAGCCTCAAAATACATGAAGCCAATACTGAGAAGTACTGAAAGAAGAAATCAAAAATTCACGAATAAAAAATTGAGTGTTGGAAAGTTCAGTACTCAACTTTAAATAATTGTTAAAACAAGTACGCAGAAAAACAGAATATAAACTTAGCACTTTTTAGTGTTCTATATATGTCTTAAGTAATTACAACTAATTTTATTTGAGGACATACATAAAAAACCACAGGGAAACGGACTTGGCCCAGTGGTTAGGGCATCCGTCTACCACATGGGAGGTCCGCGGTTCAAACCCCGGGCCTCCTTGACCCGTGTGGAGCTGGCCATGCGCAGTGCTGATGCGCGCAAGGAGTGCCGTGCCACGCAAGGGTGTCCCCCGCGTGGGGGAGCCCCACGCGCAAGGAGTGCGCCCGTGAGGAAAGCCGCCCAGCGTGAAAAGAAAGAGCAGCCTGCCCAGGAATGGCGCCGCCCACACTTCCGGTGCCGCTGACGACAACAGAAGCGGACAAAGAAACAAGACGCAGCAAATAGACACCAAGAACAGACAACCAGGGGAGGGGGCGAAATTAAATAAATAAATAAATCTTTTAAAAAACAACAACAACAACAACAACAGACTACAAACACAAATAGCAGAATAAACATTTGCTTCAGGTACATATGAACATCTATTAAAAATGATCACATTCTTATATAATACTGGTACGGCTTGTTAATAATTAGATGGGTTTGGGAAAAAATACCCCAAATGTAAGATATGGGCTATAGTTAGTAGTAATATTTTCACACTTTCACAGTTTGTAACTAATGTTTTACAACAATGCAAGGTGTTGGTGGCGGGGTGACATATGAGAGCCCTGTATGATGAGATGCACGTTTCTTTTGTAAATTCACAAGTTTTACTACATACTTATTGCTTATGTATGTTCATGTTGAATGCTATATGCCAATAAATTTTTATGAAAAAGGATCACATTCTGCCCCATTAAACAAAGAGCAATAAATTAAAATGGAGAGAAGCCATAAAGGATATTTTCTCAGAGCATAAATGAATTAAGTTGAAAAATTAATAGTAAAGTCTTGAAAATTTTAAAATATTGGAAATTAAACAACACAATTCTAAATAGTCCTTGAATTAATGGAGGAAACAAAAAAGTATGAAATACCTTGAACTAAATAATGATAACACAGCTTATCAGAATTTGTGGGCTATAGAAGTAATACTTAGAATTGTATATCTTTATTTTTTTATTTTTTAAAGTAAATTATATTTATTTGCATCAATACATTTTTATTTTTTTATTTATTTTTTATTGATTTTGTAAAAATATTACATTAAAAAATATATATGAGGTTCCATTCAACCCCACCCCCCCACCCCACCTCTCCCCCCCCCCCAGCAACACTCGTTCCCATCATCATGACACATCCATTGCATTTGGTAAGTACATCTCTGGGCACCTCTGCACCTCATGGTCAATGGTCCACATCATGGCCCATACTCTCCCCCATTCCATCCAGTGGGCCCTGTGAGGATTTACAATGTCCGGTGATTGCCCCTGAAGCACCTTCCAGGGCAGCTCCAAGTCCCAAAGACACCTCCACATCTCGTCTCTTCCTGCCATTCCCCATACCCAAATATAATTAAGAGGGTTACCTGTTTAGAATGCTCGGAGGGGATGGTCTGATGCAGGACGGGCTCCTGGGGAATGTCTGAATGCTCATTTTGCCAGAGTGGGTGGCACCATTGGGTAGAGACCCAAGTAGTGAGAGTGGGGGTGGACCCACATCCTGGGGAGGACTAATGCCATCAAATAGAGGGAACTGTATCTCTCGAGAGAAAGGGTGGCTCCCAGGGCTTTGGGGCAGTTGAGCGAGTTAGGCCCTGAACACTATTCCATCTATCTCTGGACGTGGCTCCTCGGGAAATGGAGGTTGGCTGTCACTGTGGGCACCAAGGTGGATGGGAAAATGGATGTTAAATGTGTGGAACCAAGGCAAATGGGGGGTAAGAGAGGATTTCACGAGAGTACATGAGGATGGATATAAAACATGTAATACTACACCATAACATATAGGAGACGACAGACTGATAATGTAAACCATAATGTAAAACATAGGATAACTAAAAATTTAGAAAACTGTGTATCCTAAAGTATGCACCACAATGTAAGCACAGATGTCACCTTGTTTGAAAGCTATTGTCTCAGACTCTGTACATCACTTTAAGTAAAAATGATGTGAATAGGGTGTAAGAGTATCGCTGTGGAAGGGAAAAGGTTTTGTGGTGGATGTGTGGGAGTGCTGTATATTATATATAGAATTGTATATCTTTAAAAGCTAATAGAAGACCTAAATTTTCTCCTTAAGAAGACATAAAAAGAATAGCCAGTATAAAGATGTACACTTTGGTGATAAAATTATAAAAAAAGAAACATGCAAGTGATTACCATTAAAGTTGAGAGAGTAGTTACTTTGTAGGAAGGAAGGGAATTGTGTTTGGAACTGAGAATGTGTGGGGGCTTCTGAGGTAGCTGGCAAAGTTCTTTCTCTTGATCTGTGATTTGGTTACAAGGGTATTTATCAACATTATTAAATGTGCTCAGTCCATGTAGTAGTTTAATAAAGTAAAAAATGATTTTTCCTCTTTTAGCAACACCCTTCTTTTTCCCTTATAATAAACTATCACTTGTGGCACACTACATAGATCATCCCAGCTCTTTTTCTAACTTTTTGCATACATAGACAGATAAACAGAAAGACATGCAGATAGGTAATATATATTTATACACGTAAATAACAATAATTCCTGTGAATATAAACATAAAAAAGCTTTTTATGTATTTGTTTTAAAGAAATGCAATCATTTTACATATACCCTTTGATTTCCTTTTCCCACTAAAAAATGTCTAAGATATATTTTCTGCTAGACAGCTACCTTACCTGATCCTATTGAATAACTATATAAAAATTAAACAATTAGAATAAATAAAAATTATTTATGTCCATTCTTTGTTTATGGGAATTCAGTTTGAACCTTGTGTTAGAGGTGATTTTTTTTTCTAGTGAAAACTTGCATATGCTTTTTGTTAGCTGCCTGGCTAAACTACTAGCTTGGAACCACTTTCAAATGAATTCACAACTTCAAGTTTTAAGACTAAATAGCTGAAGTGAATTTTCTCATCTCTGGCTCTTCAGTGTCTACATAAAGTACATAGAACAAAGTAAAATGTCATTATAAACAGCCAAAAGAGCTATATTTAATAATACGGCAGACACTTTCAAATGTCAGTCAGAGAGAATTGACTGTTTTTTGTTCTGTAACAGTGACAGTTTTCTTAGTTTTTTTCCTGTAACATTCTCAATTGGTACCTGATGTTTTCTACCGTATCCTACTACCATAGAGTGGAGAGCTGGTGCAATTGTCCTTATTTCTTATTAGCACTTTCAGTCCATTTCTCCTTCCTGCTTACTTCAAAATAGAGATCCTTTGGAATGCCTGCTTTCAGATCTTTTAGCCCTCCTTTTTGTTGTCATTTACTAGTCTTCAAGGTCTTCCTACTTTTTAAATTATCTTAGTACCAAGTTCATTCTCTTTCCAACTCTATACCTCTCCTTATTCTGTTTGACTTCAACCTTCATTTTATTTATCTGTCCAATACTAGACTCTTAAAAATCTCATATATAAGCACCCTACAGTGATCATTACATGCTCTTTTTTGAATTCACTTTGGCTTTTACCCTCCAACAATTATTTTGCCCCCATTGAAACATCCAATCCTTTAACCCAACTTATTCTTTACTGTTACCTGCCTTATTTTATCCTCAATTAACTCTTTATAAATGCTGGATCCCAGATTAAATTACTTTAATCACTTTGTTTCAGAGGCCCTCAACTCCTTTGCCTTCAAAATTTGCTGGGCAAAATGTCAAACCTGATGAAGTTCATCATTCTGCTTACTCTGTAAATGAACCTGAATAACTGAACATGTCTGAAGAAAAACAAAGATACATGTTATTTGCACTTTAAACTTACAGTCATTAATCTTCAGTAGGCACTCAGGACTGCTAAGCATTCTAACTATACTTCCCTAAAAAACTTCCTTGCTTATTCATCAAGTTGATTCACATTTCCTCTCTCAAACATCTTAAACCCTTTCATCCTCTTCATCGAAAGGAAATCTATTCTTGCTTCACTGATTATATATGTTACCAGGAGAGAATACTCTTGTTTTATCATCAAAAGTTTCAGCCTCCATTTACATGCCAACTTTTGTCAGTGAACCAATTAGGCTGGTTTTTACCAGCAAGTATCAAAACACACTACTAAAATTCAATTTAAAAATAGAGTTTTTAATATCACATTACAATAAAATCAGATATGTATGGTTTCAGAATTGATTAGTGCCATGGCTAAACTATATTAGGGCTTTGGTTGGGTTCTCTATGATCCTTTTGGTCACATTAGAACTGCCACCTCTCCAATGTCATGTCCTTACATATTCAAACATATATAGCAGGAGTTTCTACTTATATGTCTCTTTCTTTTAATCAGGGAGGAGGAAAAAACCTTCCAAGCTTTCCAATAAACTTTGCCTTGTATCTCTTTGAGAAGAATTGGTTCACATGGCCACCCCTAAACCAATTGTTGTCTAAAAGGAAATATAATGATTATTTTGACCCAGTCCATTAAAGTGGGTCTACCATCCTGGGCGTATTACTGCTTAATATCTGAACATAATTTGGATTATGTTAGCAAGGAAGAAGGAGAAAATCTAAGTTTGGGAGATAGCAATATGTGTTACTGCTTTGTATTTGTATTTCTCCACCATTACAATGGGAAGCTTGTCTCTGTTCCTATTAAAGATCTACCCCTCCACTTGTGCACAGGGTCCCATCTCCTCTTACTCAAGTACCTTGTCTTTCAACTGATCCCTGTCTTTTGCATCAACAATTTCTCTCTTTCCAATCTACCACACCTATCAAGATACAAACATCCTATTTCTTAGCTAACAAATTCTGCCTTTTAACCTGAACACCCCGCCCCCCCATTATTACATCAGAGAAACAAAATTCTTTGGCAATCTTATGCATAATTACTATCTCCAACTACTTTTTATTTTTCTAGGCAGTTTAAATTATTGATAATCTACATTGAGTTTTAAGATCATTTTAAGAAGTTTTTTTTTCTAATTACAGTTAATGGTTGTTATTACTGCCATCACAAGTGCTCTAAATTTGTTCCTCTAAGTTCCATCAACTTACTTTTCTTGCTGATATCTTTGCTATTTTACCATTTCATCTATTCTTTCAGTTAATGCGATGCAGAATAAAGATGGCTAGGAAGAGAGAATTGAAAAGTAAGATGGGATAATGATAACCCAGAAAGGCTCTCATGACCTCTGGCTTTAGCTTATAGTGACCTTTTATTAAATCAAGGCAAAATGCTGTTTGTATCTTTGTGGACTCCCATTTGTCTAGTAACGTACTTTGCTTAAAATAGATAAAACAGTTGTTTGTCCAGTTTATTGTTTTCAAATTGTATTTTCAGAAAGACTAACCAAATATCACATGTGATTTTTCATAATTACTTGTTAAGGAAGGCTGAAAAAGAATGAAAATCATTGTTTTATACATGTATAATTTAGGGCAAATTATATAATTTCTCTGAGCCCTGATTTCATTATCAGTAAAATGGGATAAGAGTACCTATTAATAAGGCTAAAGTGAGGATTAAATTAGTTCAGTACCTAGCACAAAGCAAAGATATATGTGTTAGCTATTATTATTATTACTATTATTATCATTTTAAAGATAGGGAAGCTGAGATTCAGAGAGGTTAGGATTACCTAACTGGTGAGTGATGAGTTCTTGATCCAAATCCATGTCTTTTCATTTCAATCCAATGATCTTTCTGCTTTATAATATTGTTGGATTCCATAGGGATCACATTTTTAAAAAATTGAAAATAAATTCAATTCCATTCAAACTTGTATTTTCTTTGGAAATCTGATGTATGTCTTTCATCCTGATAACGAGAATTTTGTCAAGAAAAATGATTAGCTTTGTTTCTGTTCACTGGTTGCAGGAAGCTTCAACACATTTAAAGTATAATCACAGCAATTATCTGCCCTTATTGGCTTTACCTTCATTGTCTATGTTTTATTTGTATTCTGCTTTTCCCTCATAACTACTCCTTACATATATTTTCTTATTCTCTGTTCTCCTGAACCTCTTAGAAGAATTGCTCACATTATTGAATAAATCCCTGCTACTACCATTGTTGGGACTTGCAGCATAGAGTTGTCCATGTAAGATGCAGATGAGATCCAAGCCAAAGACTGCAATTTGGAGCTTACATGCTTTTGACTCTTTATTTAGCGCTCATAGTTGAAACCACTATTTGTTTTCACTGTCTGTGATATCTTAATATATGCCTAATGCCTCTTCTAATTGTCAGTTAAACAAGGCTTTTTTTGTTTCTAAGTTTCAGCTGCTCTTGGGGACAGTGATCACCTTCTTTTTAAAGTATTTACGCTGGAGCTCTCCAAAATTAACATGTTTTCCTTAGAGCCTACACATTTATTCTCAATCTCTAACTCTTAAAATTTAGATATAACATGCATATAATAAAGAGTATAAATTACATCAATTTTAAGTATGCAGAGAAGTGGATTTGGCTCAACTGATAGAGCATTCATCTACCACATGGGAGGTCCAGGGTTCAAACCCAGAGCCTCCTGACCCATGTAGTGAGCTGTCCCATGTGCAGTGCTGATGCACACAAGGAGTGCCATGCCACGCAGGGGTGTCCCCTGCATAGGAGAGCCCCACGCGCAAGGAGTGCACCCTGCACAACAAAAGCACAGCCTGCCCAGGAGTGGTGCCATACACACAGTGAGCTAACGCAGCAAGATGATGCACCAAAAAGAGACACAGATTCCCCATGCCATTGACAAAAATATAAGCAGACACAGAAGAACACACAGCAAATGGACAGAGAGAGCAGATAACTAGGGGTGAGGGGGAAGAGGAGAGAAATAAATGAAAACTAAATCTTAAAAAAATTTTTAAATATGCAGTATAATTGAGGTAGATTGAATTTTGTATCCCAATTTAGACATGTTCTTAATCTTAGTCCACATTCTTTTGCATATGAACCCATTGTAAATAAGTATCTTGAGCATGTTATTTTTAGGTAAGGTGTGGCCCAAATGAATGAGGAGTGGTCTTAATCCGGATTACTAAAGGCCTTATAAATAGAAAGAAATGGGAAGCCAGAGTCAGGGAAAGATACACAGAGGAATCAGAAGTTGGAAGTCAGTGGATTTGGAAGAGAAAGGAGAGTACACTACCATCTGGTGCCAGGCAAGGATACAAACCAAGGAAACCAAGGATTACCAGCAGCCAGAACACTACTGACCTAGGCAGGAAGGAAACCATGAGCCAATAAATACCTGTTATTCAGGTCAAGACACATTTGTGATATTTGTCATGGCAGCCCAGTAAACTAAGACAATAATTATGTAAATTATGTGAATATGTTTACGTATTTTTAATGGCCACTTAGATCTATATAGAACATTTCTATTACTCCAGAAAGTTCCTTTGTGCTCCAACTTGTTTATATTCCCTGTAGTAGCTTGTGGCTATGCAACCCAGCAAAACATGTCCTTAAACTTAGTCCATTCTTCTTTTTTTAAGTTTTATTTATTTATCCGCACCCTCCCCCCATTGATTGAGCTCACTGTCTGATCTCTGTGTCCATTCACTGTGTACTCTCTGTGTCTACTTGTCTTCTTTCTTTAGGAGGCATCAGAAACCAAACCTGGGAACTTCCATCTGGGAGAGAGGTGCTCAATCACTTGAGCCACCTCAGTTCCCTTCTTTGTTGTGTCTCTCATTGCCTTTCCTCTTTGTGTTTCCTTGTTGCATCATCTTGTTGCATCAGCTCACTGTGCCTACCCATTGTGCCAACTTGTTGTCTTGCTTGTCTTCTCCAGGAAGCAATGGGAAACAAACCAGGGACCCCCCCCACCAATGTGGTAGACAGGCAGGAACTCAATCACTTGAGTGAGCCACATCCACTTCCCTTAATCCATTTTTGAAGTTGTGAACCCATTGTAAATAGGTCCTTTTAATGTAGTTACTTCAGTTAGGGTATGGCACAACTGACTCAGGGTATTTTAATCCTATTACTGAAGACGTTACAGGGAAGATCACAGAGAAAAAACTAGAGGAAATTACATCAGAAACAGGATGTCAACAGAACCAGAAGAGAAAAGAGAAACCAGTAGGGTCTGCCATGTGCTCTGTCATGTAAAAGAAAAGTAATCCCAGAATGATGCAGTCTTCGTGGAGAAAGAATTGCCTTCATGACACCTTGATTTTGGACTTCTCATGGCCTCAAAAACCATTAGCCAATAAACTTCCATAGTTTAAGTCAACCTATTACATAGTATTTGCTTCAGCAGCCAGGAAAATGTAAAGAGTTGTCTACTCCCACCCAAAGACATAACCACTATTCTGACTTTTATTTTTTATTCAATCATCTTTGGTTACTTGAACTTTCTATAAAGGTAATCAAACATTATGAACGTATTTTTTTGCTTCTGGTTCTTTTTCACTCAATATATCTTTGAGATCCATCAATGTTTTTGGTTATACCAATAGATTGTATTGATATGTAATATGCCATTGTATGAATATACCTTAATGTATGAATCCATTTTCCTCTTGATTGGCACTTAGATTGTATACAGTTTTTCACTATTATGAGTAAAACCTCTTTGAACATTGTATATTTAATGTGAATTCATCTAAGTGTTTATGTTTGATGCAGGTACAGGCAAATGACAGAAACATAATTAATTTTAGTTTCTTTTATTCCTGTGATTCTGTTGTTAGTCTTCTCAATCCTTTGTGGAAAAAGATGAGGGAGACAGAGGTCTTGAGAGGGAGAGAGTAAGAAAACTGAAATATCTAAAATACTAGAATCAAAAGGATAGAATAGAATAGAATTTCATTTACCATTAATAAAGTTTTTCTATACTGGGTGTTCATAGTCACAAAACCAATAAAAGTTTTACTTTTCTTTTCAGCCCATTCTTATCTTCTTATTTACTTTACACCTACAACATAATAAATGGAAGGAAAAGCTTTTTTAGCTGTGGCTGTTCCCTACAGATTAATTTCTTCCCTAGTCCTATTTCTATTCCTTTTTCTTTAGTATTTGCCTCTCTCTCCTCTTCTTATCTGAGGTAAAGGCAAAGGATACCCAGAGCCTAGCCTGATGTTATCTGGAGCACACTGTCAATCTCTCTCTTCTTTTATATATACACACATACATACTCATATACGCATATATACATATATATATATATATATACACATTTGCTATTTTCCCTATACACACAAATTGTTCACCCTCTTATCTAATGTAAATGTTAATATCTTATAGGAATGTTGACTTTAAAAGGTCCTCCCGGTTTTCTTAACCCTTACAAAATTATCTGAACCATTTATTTTACATGCAGTTTTTGTGTTATCTTATTTACTGATATTTCTGAAAGACTAATATGTATAAAAATTTTTCAGAAGTTTTCCCCTTTTATCTTACCTTTTTAAAATCTATATGCTTCATTTCTTTTCAGCTTTTTTCAGAAATTGAATTTCTTGTCATTTTCATACTCTCATTATTATTCTTCACTTAGGCTAGAGACTGTATGTGAGTTTTGAATTTTTGTCTATTTTCTTTTCAGTGATTCAGAATCTAAGTATATACATGTTGGTAACAAACGAATGGAAAGATATTACTGAAGTGGAGGTAGGATTTGTGAAGAGGGGTAGACAAGCATAAATGGTTGATTTTCAGTACTCCCAGGGACTTCAGAGTTTGCGTATTAATGAAACAAACAATATATAATATATTTGCATAATTATTTGAAATATAATTTGCATGTTTATACTCTATCATGGAAACTACAGTGGATAAGTGTCCCTAATTTTCCTAAGTTTCTCTGTGCCCAAGCAGCTTTAAGTAAATTCTAGAATCGGAAAGTTGCAGATCATCTTGACCATTTCTCCATCTGGGTTATGGACATTTTCTCTCCAGAAGTGGAATGATGTTCTAATAGTATTCAAATATTAGAAATGATCTCAGAGGTCACCTAGTCCAATGATTCCTATTATATGCTCATTTGTTTTCTAAAACTTTCCCACAAGTGATTATAGATTCTCAAACACCTGGGATCACACAAAATCTTTTAGTTTTCCCCACACTTTCTGTTCATTCTTCACTCCCTTATCCTAACACCATGTGGCTGTGTATAAACCTATTTATGCTCTTCAGTGAAGTGTCTGAGGAAGCTGAGGGCACCACTGAGAATATAAATTACTCCATTCAGGAAGAGTGCAATAACCAAATTAGGGGATATATACACTTCCAAATAGAAACTTCTAATTGAGGAAGTCATAATTTTTAACATCACTAAGATTTATGCATTGTTTCTTTACTAGCCAAATATACAAACCTAGAGTACAATTAGTTAATCACTGAAAATAGCTCATAGTGGGGCCAGGGCTGTTCTGGTTTGGAAGGTCATTTCCTCTGCATATAATATGAGTGCTCCATTCTTAATATATTTATGTATATATTTTTTGCTAAACACAATGGAACATTGAAAAATACATTCTCAAATAGTTACTTGTCAAGACTTATAGATCTCAGCTCCTATAGTGTGTTTACTCTTTTGTAGTAAGAAAAGTCATTATGCCTTAGTTTTTAGTATAAAACCCACATTGAGGTTTTAATCATACACCCTAGGACACATTTATTCAAAGTTAAGTTGTCCAGTTCTCCTTTCTATAAAATGACTATCCCTCTGTTTCTTTCATTCTCTCCTTTAGCAAGCACACTAGATGAAAGGCCTATACCAGGTAGATCAGTTCCATACTTCTGTGAGTTTTATATTCTATATGTGAAGGAGAAAATAAATAGCAAACAAATATTGCTATGAGTTGATTTTAGTTATAAATTCTAGAAAGAAATTAAAATTCTAGAAAGAATTTTAGTTATAAATTCTAGAAAGAATTAGGATGGAAAACAATTCAAGGCAGGGAGATGTAAATGTTCTAGAAGCAGTAAGAAATTCATGGCAGGGAAAGGGAGAGTGGTAGTTGCTGAGGTGGAAGTGGGGAGGGCAGTTCATGCAGTGATTTATATGACATGGCACATATGTTTGGCTTTCAGTTTAAATAGAATGGAAACTGTAGCAGACACTGCTGGTAACACACTTGGAAACAATTTCTTTGATCCATTAATCAGGTTATTCAGAAGGCTGCCAATTTTGAGTAGGATCCAGAGCACAAGAGTATTTTGTGGCAAGTTCAGATTGTGGTGCAATCAGTCTTTTTGCTTGTTCCACATGGACTGAAAATTCTACAGTTCTAGAATTATCTGTTGAATAATGAAAAGAAAATGACAACATGTTGACTCTCAGGTGGAAAAACCTGGCCAGATGCAAAGATGGGCTGCTCCATGAAAATACTTGTACATGCGTGTCCACAGCAGAGGTCTTCATAATAGCCAAAAAGTGGAAATAACCCAAATGTCTATCTACTGATGAATGAATGAATAAAATGTGGTATTTACATGCAATGCAATATAATTCAGCTACAAAAAGTATTGATGCATGCTGCAATAGGGATGAACCTAGAAAATATTATGAAAAATGAAAGAATTCACTTACAAAGGATCACACATATGAGATTCCATTTATATCAAATTACTAGAAGAGGAAAATCAATACAGTATTTGCCTAAGGCTGAAGAAGATTTGGGGGATTGAGAGGTGTTGGCTAAAGGGTATGGACCTTCCTGGGCATAATACAAATGTTCTGAAATTTATTGTGATAATGGATATACAACTCTGAATATTCTAAATGCATGTAATTTATACATTCATATGGGTGATTTTAGTGTATTTGCATTATATCTCAATAAGCCTTAAAAAAATATGATGAAATGTTAAAATGGACTACTGATATATACTATGACTCCATGTAGGATTGTACCTGAAGGATAGCAGTATTGGGAAGTCCTCTCAGTGGTCTGAACTGTGAGCAGGTTGCCTGGTCATCAATTTCAGGGGGAGGGAAAAGTATTTGAAGCTGAGGATATATACAGAATCCTAATCAGTGACAAATAATTTGGCTGGAAGGAGCAAGAATTATAGATCAGGGGCAGTGAAGTCTGATCTATGGTAGACAAAATATGTGGATCTTTATGTCTCATTATCAATGACTACCAGGGACATTCACCACACTGAGAAAGTCAGGTGGATAGAATGACCATTACACAGAGAGAAGCAAGCTTCTGCCCTCAACCACTCCTGTGCTTGCAAAACAGGCCTATGAACATAGATAATGGAAGCAGGAATGGAGACTCTCCACTGGTCCAAAAGAATAGGTTCTCTCTCATCAAGTCTGATCCAAAACCTCTTGCTACTGAATTCTAACTCTCCACAGAGACTAATTTTCATCCCTCATTCCTCTAGAAGGCTAACAAGGCTGCATGGATCAAATTGATTATATTACAATTCTTTTACCCTTGAAGGGCACTTAAGTCAATTTATCATCATGTAGATTGATACATATTATGTCTGTGGTTTATCTTTCATGCCAACAGTACCTCAGACAGCACCACTATTCAAGAGTTTATGGAATTTTTTTAAGAGGTACCAGGGATTGAACCCAGGTTCTCAAAAAGAGAAGCAGGCACTCAACCACTGAGCTACATCCATTCTCCAATGAGTTGGTTTTTTTCATTTGTTTGGTTTTCAGGAGGTATCTGGGATTGAACCCAGGACCTCATACATGGGAAGCAGGCACTCAACCACTTGAGCTACATCCATATCCAGGAATCCACTTTTGTTAAAGGAAATGTGACAGTGGGCACATGACCATGGAACCACTGTCCCTACTCTATACCACATCAGGCAGAAGCTGACAACTTGACAAAACATTGGAATGGTGGGGTGAGAAGAGTTCTAAGATGGCCTACCAAGATTCCCAGGCTTTGATATGTATACACCTTCTTCCAGTTATTCAATTAAACATTAATCTAGATATTATTGTAAAGGGATTTTGCAGATCTAAGTAAAGCCCCAAAGCAGGTGATAGGGAGATTACCTGGGTGGGACTAATCACAAGAGAACTTTAAAAAGCAGAATGTTTTCCCCAGCTGTTGAGAAATTCTCTGAGGGGAAATTGGAGATTCAAAGTACCAGAATGTCCAATGATGAGCTCTTGATACTGATGAGTATGCTTATGAACCTGTGTGCCCGAAATATGAACTAGGCCTAGAACTGCAGGGTACCTAAGACTTACCTCCTGAGAGCCTTCATGTTGCTCAAATGTGGCCACTCTCTAAACCAAACTCAGCATGAAAATACAATACCTTCCCTCAGCATGGGACATGACTCCCAGGGATCAGCCTCCCTGGTGCTGAGGGTTTACTACCAATCACTAACTGGTGATGCAGCTAGAAAGAGACATTGAATAAAAGGGTCAACTCAGACCAGCAGAATATCTCAGCCTACATGTACTATCATGTGTTAAAAATGGCTTTTTGACCTTGAATAAAAGGGGGAAAGGGCAAAGAGAAGTGAGTTTATATGGCTAAGAGTCTTCAAAAAAGAGCTGGGAGGTCATCAGAGGGGTTGCACTTATGCACACCTCAGCAGGACCCCAGAAACAGCTTAAGTAGATACAACCTTAGGTAATGGTTCTCCTAAAGGCTACAGAGACCCACAGGGTATATGGTCATGGCAGATGGATTTGGAGTTGTATGCCATATCAATAGCCCTACTTTGGAATTTGTCCTCCTGAGAGTGATGAACTGGACTCAGATGTGAGCTTTCTACACATTCCTTTTCTGTCACTTTTACTGAACCTGTGGTTGGTGCTAGGGATGGTATATACTCAGGGGACTTGAATCTCTGGACTGCCCATGTACCAGCTGGGTCCTGAACTTCAGCAGAGTTGCAATCCCTACTCTCTGGTTCTTTGGATTTACCCAGGTCAGCTAACGGAGAGGTGAAGATGGTCAAACACCACACCAAGGAACCAAGAGTGCGTACAACTGCAAGCAGGAGAATTGCACCCATCATCCGTGTGGAATCTAAGCCCCCTCTTAATATAGAGGTAGAGTGGACACCACCATCCCAGGGTCCACAGAATGGAGGAATAAAATATGGATTAGAGTGGATTTACTGATATTCTGCTATAAAACTATTGTGACTAGTAATAGAAGAAATTGTAGCATTGACATGGAGAAAGTGGCCACAGTAATTGCTGAGGGTAGGGAGTGGGAAGAAGAGATGTGATGAGGGGGCATTTTGGGGACTTGGAGTTGTCCTAAACAATATTATAGGGTCAGATGCTAGACATTATATATTCTGCCATACCCACTGAATGTCCTGGGGGAGAGTGTGAACTACAGAGTAAACTATTGTCCACGTGGTGCAGCAGGGCTCCAAAATGTGTTCACCAAGTGCGGTGAGTTTGCCACAATGATGGGAGAGGTTTTTGGTGTGGGAGGAGTAGGGTGAGGGGATGGGGGTATATGAAACCTCTTATGTTTTTTATAATGTAACCTTTTTTGTGATGTATGTATCTTCAAAAAAATACAATTGACAAAATTGATGAGGGTGGGGGTTGGGAATGGGTTATATGGGAACCTCTGATTTTTTTTAATGTAACATTTTATGTGATCTATTAACTTAAATAAAAAATGTGTTATTATAAAAAATAAAATAAAAATAATCATAAAGACAAAAAAATGTACCAGAATGATTTGATGTACTCTTGCAGGATTAAAGATGAAGGGTGCCACTTGGTAAGAAATGTAAGGCAGCCTTCAGGAGATAAGAGTGGCTCCAAATCACATCCAGCAAGGAAATTAATAATTTAGTCCTATAACTACTAGGAACTGAATTCTGCTAACAACTTGAATGAGGTTGGAAGCAAATTTTTTTCCCTGAGCTTCAAGATAAGAACTCAGTCCAGCCAAAACCTTTTCATCCTTGTGATACCCTGATCATAGAACCCAGGCATGCCATGTTAGACTTCTGACATATAGAAGTGTGAGCAGATGGGTACTTATTTTCAATCCACTAAGTTTGTGGTAATTTGCTATCAAGCATTAGAAAACAAATACAGATGGCCTTGAAGATATCTCTAGAATGCCAGTCTTGTGCATTTGGGGCACTGATTTAACCTGTACCATGGATGTTAAAAAATGTGTTATGTCATAATAGGTAGAATAATTAGGTCTGGGAACAAAACAGTGGAAAGAGGAGTAGCACTCCCCACCCCCACCGTAACTGCCAATGACCTACTAGAAATTTTTACTTTCCATCTCTACAACTTTAGACTTTTCAGGAATAGAGTTTCTGGTTCCAGGCATGGGTTGGGAGCTATGGTAGCCACATGATCGTTTATAAATCCTTCAAAGAAAAAAATTATTTTATTGGCAAGAACAATTGGCCCTGATTTTCATGAAGAAATAAGGCTGCTGCTATAAAATGGAGGCAGAAGTAGCTATGCCTGGAACTAGGGATTCTTTTTTTTTCTTTAATACATGGTGATAGCTGTAATTGGACAATTGAAAAATTGCAGCCTGACAAGGGCACAATAACCAGAGGTTCTGATTCCTCAGAGTAGGAAGTAATAGTTAATTCTATAGGCTATCCATCTAGGTGAGTGGTTCTCAGCTGGAGGTGATTTCCCCGTAGAGGATATTAGGCAATATCTGGAGACATACTTATTTGTCACAACTTCAGGAGGAGTTGTTGCTATAGGCATCTAGAAGATAAAGAAGAGGGATGCTGCTAAATATCCTACAATGCAGAGGACATCCCCACAATAAAGAATTATCTGTGTTAGAGGTTTCCCCATAGGAGGTTTGAAATGATTAACAGGTATTAAGACCATGACTCAATTCCCCAGTGACGTGAATAAAGAAGGACTTGCCTCCGCCATAACTGATTGAGTAAGCCATAGCCTATGGACTAGGAGGCAGCCCATCCCCTCCCAAGAATGAACAAAGTGAACAGATAAGGGCCTTCACCTGCTCCAAGCCCAGGTATCACCAACCCCTCCTGCATTCCAAGAATATCCTACCTCCTAGCTCACTAAATGTTAGCCATTTGGCCCCAGGCTATACTCAGTTTCCCTGCTATATACTACATAAGGTCAAAACCATTGCCTTCCAAGGATGGGCTTAAGTCTATTCTTCAGACCCCCTCCATTGGGAAAGCTTTCCAATAAACTTCCTGCCTGCAATTATCAATTTCCATGTCCCAGTGAGTGCCATTTTTCTCCAACATTTTTTGTGCCAAAAACCCAGGACTGGGGTCGTGTTGAGACTAATTGCTGAGGAATCTCTGCCCTGCCACTGCTGAGAACCCATCCAACATTGGACACTGAATCATAGCAGAATTTCTCCACTGGAGGATCCTGCTCTCTCTCTCTTTTTCTGTTGTCCAGGACAACCTGCCAAAAATCCTAACACTAGGTCAGTGATTCTCACTGTTCCCAAGGACCATGGCAGGTGCCCATGTCCTCATGGGAAGAAACCCCTTGGCTCTGGAAACATCCAGGCCCAAGTGTAGTCTTCCATTTCCTTGGGTGATTTCCAACTGATTCAGGGATGCCTGTCTCACTCAGAATCTCTCCTGTTCTCTTTCTTTTCTAGAGATCCTTAGTCTCACCCTTACCACCTAAAATGGGGAATTCAATTTCGGCCTCTCAAAAAAACCACACCTCTGGGTCGTCTCCTTCATAACCTTAAAACTCTAAAACTGGAAGGAGACATCAGACAAAAAAGTTCACTTTCTATTCAACCTTTGTGTGGCCACAGTACAAATTGGACAATGAAAGTTAATGGCCAGAAAATGGCACTTTTGATTTCCAAGTTCTCCAAGACTTAGAGAACTTTATCCAGCACAGTGGCAAATGGCCCGAGATTCCTTATGTTCAGGCCTTCTGTCTTCATAACCACCCTTCCCTCTGTCAATCCTATTCCTTTTACCAAATTCTTTACACCAAAAACCTCTTCAAATGCCTTCTTCTTCCTCACTTCCATCCCCAGATCCCCTGAAAACCTCAACTTTGATCCAGCTGATCAGGCTCTTCCTACACCTCCTCCATATATACCTCCAACATTGCTTCCACCCCCACCTTCCTCATCCTCTAACTCCCCCTCCTCTCCCTCCTCACCATCACTGCCTTCCACCCCAACTTTCTCCCCTCCTCATACCTGCTTGTGAGGACTACCCCATCTCATCACTGCCTTCTACCTATGTCACTGATCCCAATTCCCTACCTCCCAACTCTACACTACGCTGGCTCCTCTCTTACCCCTCTGGAAAGAAGCAGGGGCTGAAGGAATAGTTAGAGTACACATCCCTTTTTCATTCTCAGATTTAAGTCAGAGAGAAAACTGACTAGGATCTTCTCTGAAAACCCTACCACATACATTAAGGAATTCCCATACTTCATCCACTCCCATGACCTCATCTATCAGGATACATGCATTATTATTACTTCCTCAACTACCACTGAGGAAAAAACCATATCTGGGCTGCTGCTACCACCTTCACAGATTCTGTGCATACCCAAGAGCCTAATAGACAGCAGGCCCTACTGCAGTTCCAACCACTAACTCTCCTTGGGATTACCAGCCAGGTCGCCCAGACCTACCACATGGCCCACTTTTTAACCTGCATAATAGAAGGCATGAAAAAGCTGCTCTCAAAGCAGTTAGTTATGACAAAATTAAAGAAATTTCACAGAAACCTGATAAAAACCAGCTGCCTTCATGAATAGATTGAGCAAGTCTCTCCTTAAATACAACAATTTAGATCCTGAGTCAGACTCTGATCAATTGTACCTACACACCTACTTTATCACTCAATCTTATCCAGACATTAGAAAGAAGTTACAAAAGTTAGAGGATGGCCTTCGAACCCCACAGAAAGACCTTATTAAAGTGGCATTCTAGGTCTTTAACAATAGAGAAGAGGAAGCCAAATTAGAAAACATAAACAAAATCAGGCTAAAACCTCCCTCCTAGCTGCTGCCCCTTGTATCTTGAAAACCTAATCTCTCTCCTTTGTGGCCACTTCCTGGACCCTGTTTTAAGTGATGAAAGGATGGACATTGGTCACATTCCAGCTGGATCCCAGGCCACAGCTGGGACCTTGCCCAGTGTGTCATCATCACAAGGGTCATTGGAATTCAAACTGTCCTGAAAACCCCATTTCCAGGAAAGCTCCTCCAGCACACCCTAAAGACCCAGAGCCAGGATCCTCCTTTCCACACCTCCTCAAGTGAATGCAGAATGACTGACAGGTCTCTGGTTCGACGCAGTCCCACATCTCCATCAGTAAGTCTGAACCGAGGGTTATCATCAAGGTTGGAGGTAAGATGATCTTTTAATTGAACAGAGACCACATATTCAGTCCTCTTAGAACATTCAGGGTCTAAAACTACTTCCTCAGTCTCTATTGTGGGGGTTGATGGCCTCCCTTCTTCTTTAATTACCAAACCAATCATTTGCCTGAAAAAAAAACACCTTCTCCCATCAGTTTCTTATAATCCTTACCTGTCCGTCCCCTCTCTTAGGCCTTGACATATTGTCCAAACTCCACTCTTCCATTTCTTTTATTCTTCTGTCCTCTCAAACCAACTTCCTTCTCCTCTTGACCACCCCACCTACCCCTCCTCAATTCCCACTGGTATTCCTCCTATACTGCAAGAAGTGAGCCCCCAGGTCTGAAACACTAATTCTACTTTGGTCGCAACTCACCATCCCTCTGTTAGAATAATCTTAAAAGACCCCTCCTCCTTCACAAATATTCCTCAGTATCCCCTGTCCCTCAGTGCTCAACAAGGCCTTAAACCTGCTATTGACAAACTCTGTTCTGTTGGTCTCTTGTGCCTAACTAATTCAACCTTTAAACTTTCTCATTTGGATAGATCCAAATGGGATCTATCACGTTGTACAAGATCTTAGAATTATTAATGAAGCTGCACAACCCATCAATTTCTTTATTCCTAATGTCTTTGCAGACACCTTTTCCAGATGGGTTGAAGCATTTCCAGTCACCTCTGAGCAGGCCGATGTTGTAATTAGCATCCTGTTAACAGAAATAATTCCCAGATTTGGCCTACCCTCTTCTCTGCAGTCAGATAGCAGGACAGCCTTTACCTCACAGATCACGAAAGGGGTTTGTAGTGCCTTAGGAATTACCTGGAAGTTACATATTTCCTTACAGACCTCAGCCCTCCAGAAAAGTTGAGTTTATGACTGGGATCCTAAAACAACACTTAACCAAACTAACAATGCAGCTACAGACACCATGGACTGAACTTCTGTCCTTAGCGCTCATGAAAATTCGAACTCTTCCTTGAAAACTACACTTCCTAAGCCCCTTTGAAATGATGTATGGATGCCCTTTTACCCTTACCAATATACCGTCCCAGCCATCAGATTTCAAAGGTAATATAGTCCACCTAACACAGATACATTCATTCCTGCATCAGCTAACTCTACTCTTTCTGTGCCAGAATCTTCTGCCCCAGTGCTTAGCTTGAAAAACTCTGACTTAGACCAACAGAAATGCTGCCCAAGGTTATGGTTAATATAGGAGCAGTGATAGAGGAAAGAGATGATAAATACCAATTTCAGTCTTGGACTCAATTACAGCAACGAGTTCTTCTTATTGTATGTATGTGTATAAAGTACATGGTAAGCACTACCTTGATATTACATAACTTATCTATGGATCTGAGTTGTGGAAAAGAGGGACTGCCATTTAACTCTAAGTGCCCCACTTTAGCCTCTTAGTTTCTGTGCAGATATGTCTTCCAATCACCAGTGTTTGTGACTCTGGTAGATCTCCCTCTGGAAGATCTCCTCCCCCTTCTCCCCCTCATTCCCCCCCACCAACTTTGTGCTTCCAATGGGATATCAGAGGCACATGTTTTATACTGTCTTCCTGAATTCCCTATGAGATTCAACTCCAGTTGCCTTCCGCCCTTTTGCTATCTTACTTCCCCCCAGTATCTTACTGGTATTTCTTAGTCCCACTCTAATTATTTGCACTTCAGTCCCATCTCAAGATTTAATTCTGGAAACTCAAATTCAGACAGAAATGACAAGATCTAATCAACATTTTAAAATGTCCATTGTAGCTATTTTGTAGCAAATGGACAGGTGATAGTGAGGGGTTGGGCTGGGGTGGATAAAGGAAGCACCAAACCAGATAGAACGCTAGTTGCATAGTCTAAGAGACACGTTCAAGGTTTGAACTCAATAGTAGCATTGAATTGAGTTAGAATTTTATAGATTTTGGGTAGAATTGGAGAGAGAAGTGTTGAGTTTTAGCATGAGCAATTTTATGTGTTCCAGAGAAAATGAGGAAGCAGAAGCTGCTTATTCATGGGTAGAGATAGGATGGAGCAGAATTAATAAAAAGGTCTTTTTGGGGACATGATCACTTTGTGAATTTTATTAGATTTCTTAGGTTAGATGTTGGATAGACAATTAAATGTAGAAATCTGGAGTCTAAGGAAGAGGCCAGTAAATTAGATTTGGAATAATAAATAAACATATATATGACATTTAACCTTTTAACCTAGAAAATAGAATTTCAGAGATGATATTTGGCAAATGTTCATTAAAGCTAGGGAAAATGTTTGTACACTATTGAATTTTAAAGAACTAGAAGTCGATATTTAGAAAAGCCAAAATTCCTTTATTTTATTTGGTATGGTTATAAGCCCCAACTCTCTAAATCAGGGGTTCTTAACCTTTTTTGTTTCATGGACCCCTTTGCCAGTCAGGTGAAAACCAAGGGCCTCTTACTAAGTCCACACTATACTGTATATTACTTAATAAATATTTCACATCTGCATCAAGGCATCCCCACAAGAATAATGTTTTTTTTTAATTTAAATTCAAGCTCATTGATGCCTTGTTAGGAACCCCTGCTCTAAATTTTGTCCTGAGAAAGTAATGCATGTATTTACTGAGTCTGAGGAAGATTTTCAAGTTCTGAGTATATGTATTTCTCTTAAACTCCTATATGAAATAAAAACTATAGGTTTTAGTGGTTTGATTTAATGAATGGCAAATTTAAAAAAAACGTTTTAAGAAGTCAAGCAACCACCTATAACTTCACCATTCTGAAATAATTACTATTAACTTTTGGTCTGTTTCCTAAAATCATACTCAAAGCATTATTTTGTCTTTTATTTCTTTCACTTTGCTTGTCTTGAAAAACTTCCAACTTTATTAAATGTATACTTTTTAAAAATGCTTTTCAATCATGATATAATACTTCAACATATGGCACTACCGCCACTACCCTATTGTTTGGCATTTAGTTTATGATTTTCTGTTATTATAAATTGTATTGCATTTCTTATAACCTTAGCAAAGCCTTTGATTAAACTTCTGTTCAATTTTTTTGGTTAGATTCCTAGAAATGGGAACATTGGATGAAAACGTATTGAATATTTATAAGGTTGTATGACAGCATAATGCAATCTTGTTCAGTGGACAAGCTGTTGAATTTACCATAGCTGAGTATGGGAATGTCTGAATATTGCCCATATTAAGTGCCTTTGCCAATTTTGTATAAGAAGAATGTTTTTTCATTTTATTGGTATTTCTCTATTAATGAGTTTTAATTTTTTATATTTTATTCTATTTTTATTTTTTTCTCATTATTTGTTCATAGTCTATGCTCATTTTTCAAAGAAGAAAAATTTTGTAATTGTTAATTGTAAACTATTTTTGTATGATAAGGATTGCATCTCTTTTTCTGAACAAACGTTGCAAAATTTTCCAGGTGATCGCTATCCCTTTCATTTTTTCTTGTGATGGCTGTTTATAGAAGTTGTATAATGTATGTAATCAATGTAACTCTCCTTTGGTTTCTTTCCTTTATTTGTGTACTTATAAATTATATTCCCACCCTGAAATCCAGTAAACAGTAACCACTACTTTCTTCTAATTCCAATATTTTCATAATATCTACCTGAACTTTTAATTCAACTGAAAATAAATAGTGGTTGAAGTATGATATATAAGATGAAGCACTCTCCATTTTTTTCTAGCACTGTTTATTGATTAATCATTACAAAGTTTAAAGATGTACCAGAGTCTATTTCTCAAGAATTTATTTTATTTCATTAATTCATGCTATACTCTGTTGTGGCTTGGAGGATTGTTGTTTATCAAGCATTTTCATGATCATGTAACACCACTTTTGTTATACTTGTTGACTATCTTTGCCTGTTGTTGTTGCTGTTTTTTTTTTATTACAGTTAAGCTTTGAAATACTTTGTTACTATTATTCTACCCATCAGAAATCCAGTCATACATTTAGTTGGGTGAAAAGAAAATTTATAAATATTCTTGGGGGAAATGGATATCTGTTGTATCAGTTATTGCTTTATTATCTTTCAGTCCTAACCCAGCCTTCTATACCCAGCTCTGTGATGCTGGAGCAAGGACTTTGCAAACATTTCCTCTTTGCTAGCTCTTCTGTCAGGATCTGCCAACAGGGAGTGGGACAGTTAGGAAAAGGGACAAAGGACTTGCCTCTTCCTGTTTGCTTCCTGGGAGTTCCCTGTTTGCTGGTGCTCCTGTGAAAGCTTCCCCACCCGTGCAGCAACAATTTCCGTAGCAGCAGTTATATCCAGTTTGCATTTTTAACGAACACTTAGAAAACCATCTTCCTTGTCTGCTTTTCAAGACCCCAGCACCCTATCCCTCTCTATCAGAGATCTGACTTTCAGCTCTCTGCAGTCCTCATCAAACTTCAAAGTATTAATAAGTCCAACTTCTTTCCTTTATTTCCTCAGTTCCAGGGGTGGTAACTGCTTCTACAGTTGCTTTCTCTGTGATTCTTTTAAAACTTTCCACAGATTTTTTGTAGTATTATTTCTATATTCATTTTATTTATTTCTAGTTATGATGAGGTATTTTATATTTTGTCTGTATCATGGTGTATCTTTCCAATATGTTTTCTAGCTAATTATTGCTGTAATGTAAGAAAATTTTATGAGTGTTTCCATTTAAATTATTTGTTCTGAGGTTAAAGTAAAAAAGAGAAGTATATATTTTGGGGGGATTATCATTGTAGACGTTTCTGACAGAGGTTAAAATACTGTGGTAGCATAAATTACTCCTCCCTATTCATCATTGTCTGAATAACCTGACATTCTAGGTGATGGTCTGAATCACAATGCGCCTTCAGTGGGTAAAAATGGGGGAGGCAGAGTGGAGATGAGCAAAGATAGGGTGCATCAAACCAGGCATTACTGAAAATGGCTCTTACTTCCAAAAGAAATAATCTTTGTACTGAATTACAAATGTTATTGGTAATGTGATCTGTGAAGTTATAAGAGGAAAATTTCATTTTTCAGTGGGAGAGCATTGAAAGGTTAATTTTGCCATGATCAAAACAAGTATTAAAATAAATAGACTGGTAATAGGATTTAAATTGTTCAGATAATTATATACGTTGTTATGAAACATCTGTATTTTGACACAGTGCTTATCAGGGAGTATGACTAGCATAAAATAAAAGTTGGGATTTAAGTTACAGAACGGCAGAGTTGATTGGTAACAGATTTCAATGTGAATAAATATTGATGATATTGTATTATACATCTTCATTTCAATCAAGGTCACGATCAGGTAATTAAAGTAAGTTGAAGTAGGAGAATTTAGATTAGTTAGATGGACAACTTGTATTAGGAATATCAAATTAAAAAAGTATTTTGGAGTTCCTGGCTATTTCTTTCTTTAGAACAGAAATTGACAAACTTTTTCTGTAAAGTCCAGACAGTAAATATTTTACTTTGTGGGCTAGGAAGTCTGTTGCAACTGCTCAACTCTGCCACTGTAGTGCAAAAGGAGCTACAAACTATCATTTAAAAAAAAAAATTTGCCTTGTTATGTTCCAATAAAACTTTATTTACAAAAATACTGGTAGGCAGAATTTGGACTGTGGTTTGCATAGCTTGACATGCCCTGTAGTAGATGCCTAGAAGCAGAAACTATAAAACCAACAAACCAAGGAGAAACAGTTTTGGAAGGTGTTTTAGTTTCCTAGGCTGCTGAAGCAAATACCATGAAATAGATCAAACAATGGGAATTTTTTCACTCATGGTTTTGAGGCGGGGAAAATGTCCAAATCAAGGCATCATCAAAGTGATGCTTTCTCCCTGAAGACTGAGGCATGCTAGGGCTGGCTGCTGGTGATCCTTGCTTCCTCTATCACATGGCAGGGCACATGGCAGCAACTCCTGGTTTCTTCCTTTTCTTCTGTGTTCCATTTCCGCTTCTTGCTTCCTGTGGCTTTCTCTCTCTGTGTCTGAATTTCATTCTCTTATGAAGAAATCCAGTAAGAGAATTAAGACCCATTGTCAGTCAGGTGGCCACACCTTATCTGAAGTAGCCTCATCAAAAGGTCCTACTTACAATGGCTTCACACCCACAGGTAGTGATTAAATCTAAGAACATGTTTTTCTGGGGGTACATACAGCTTCAAACACCACAGAAGGTTACATTTCTGTAGCTCTCAATGTATAGTAGGAGTTTGGAGGTTCTATACCACCAAGTTTTCTATAATTTGTGATCCCCTTCTGTAAGTGTTCTATTGGGCAGTTGTACCCTTTACTATTCAGAGTTATCAGTCCATTAAAAGTCTGAATAATTTCTAAAGCATGTTAATGACAAAAATTGTTGAATCTCTTTCTGTCAGAATTTAACATACTGAAGTTTTTTTTTCATTGTATTAAATTAAATAGGCCAATATTCTACCCTGACTGTCTTCACCTCTGTGCAAGGGAAATTACATGAACAGCAGCTCCTGTTAGTTAAGCAGCTATACTTTCTGTCCTAAAGCCCTCCTGATTTATGGCCGGCCCAAGGAAATATACTTTCTTCTAGGTAAGTCCTACTACAAGATAGCTGCTGTTTTATGATGTACTTAGTGTGTTAAAATGGAATAGACCAGGAAATGCAAACTAGCACGCTTCTAGAGGTCATGCAGATAACATAAAAGAACGAAGGAGACTGATAAAGAAGTCACTTTCTGTTGTTTTGAGGTTATTATTCAGCTAAAAGGGTGCTGATACAAACTACCAGGAATCTGTTGGCTTTTATAAAGGGTATTTTTTTGGGGTAAAAGGTTACAGTACAAGGCCCTAAAGAGTCCAACACGAGGTACGATAAAAGGTAATTTCTCATCAAATTCTTTTGCCACATGTTGAAGCAAGTTGGTGGGCAACATCTGTGAGGGTTCAGCCTTCCTCTTCCCTCTTAAGGCTCTGTGGGTCCAGCTTCTTCAGATCTCTGCTGTAGTCTGACATAGGGCTTGTCTCTCTTCCCAGGACTCATTTCTTTTCAGGCTCAGCTGCTCTGTTCTCTTCACAAAGTCAGCTGTAAACTACCAGACGAATGGCTCATCTGTCTTCCCAGGTCCTCTCCCGTGTCTATGGAGCTGTCTTTTCTTGTGTATCTGCATCAGTGTTCTTGATTGAACGTCTGTTTATATAGCTCATCAAGGAGGTGAGGTCTCAAATTGAGCCACCCTAATGACATGGTCAAATCAAAGCCCTAACATAAAAATTAACATAATTTAATCAAAAGCATCTTAGCTGAATCCAAACAATCAAAAGGGTGTCCTGCTCAGAGGAACAGAGCAGTTTACAAACATAATCTGTATCTCTTTTTGGAATCCATAAATAATATCAAACTGCCACAGAGGTCCTCCTAAAAGATAAGCTAGTACTGAAAGACAAAGATAAAAGGGGAAAAAGTCTCAGCATTAGTGTGAGCAAGCTGGACAAACACAAGCTCAAATAGATATTCAGTCCCAAATAACCGTTACCATGAAAAAAATTCCTGATGTTGCTCATGCCTCTGTTTTTTAAAAGATGGCAGAATTTAGGATTTTTTTGGGGGGTGGAGAGAAGACTATAAGATTTCCCAATTTTTAAATGATATGAGTTAATTGAATTTTTATTTAAAACCCACTGGGAGGTCAACAGTGTGTGGTTAACGCATAACACATCTGAAGGCTTAAAACAACCTCATGCCACCATTGACATCTTCCATAATAGACAGAGATTTTTCCCTTTGGGGAATTTGGATTTGGAAACATAGAGAAGTATTGGTAACAAGGTGGAAAGAAACTGACAAAAAATGAGGCAGAGTTGGAGCCATCTATGCCTAGAACACAGTTTGTGTTTAGTAAATATTTGCTGTTTGAATTGAATCAATAAATCTTCAAGCTGAATATTTGAACTACTGTATAATATGAGTAACCAGAGTAATTCAATTGGCAGTAAGTCAATTGAGAGAACACATAAAAGAAAAATAGACACTCAAAAGGAGAGCATTTAGTCTTAAGAGAGAATGAAAGAGATTCTGGTCTCTAGAGTTCCTCTTTTCTGGATGCTGTTTAGTTCTAAATCTAGTCCCTTCCTACATTGCAAACTTATAATAGGCTCTTCTCACCTGGAGGTAACATGATTGGGTTTCTTTTCTTTTTAACTAAAAATATCTGAACCAAGCATGTGGCATTATTGAATACATCTGGTTGTTGAAGAATTAGTAAGTACATGGCTATGGTGGCTAATCTTATACATGGGGGCCCAAGAAAACTCAAAAACAAAATATATACAATTCCAAAACAAAAGAATTGTTTGTGATTCAATGATGTATATTGCTGTCAATTCATTTCATTATAAAGGCTGTCAGTCAATGACTGATGCAATTTTTGGTACACATTATCCTTGAAGTAATTAAATTATGGTTATAAGCAAGAACATAGTTTTGAAAAAATTGCAATCTAGTGACTGAGATTTTGGTTGCATGCTAAACAATATTTTTTAAAAATCATAGTCTCTAGTAACCTGAAAAACTTGAATTGTTTTCTTTTCCATTTAAAAAGATGATCCTTGGGAAGAAGATGTGGCTCAAATGATTGGGTTCCCATCTATGGGGTCCAGGGTTCGATTCCGGGGGACTCCTAGTGAAGGCAAGCTAGCCTACAAGGTGAGCAGGACCGAGTAGAGAGTTGGCCCAAGTGGAGTGCTGGCCTGCGCAGGAGAGCTGGCTTGCACAGCAAGCTGGTGGCACAGAGAGCTGGCACAGCAAGATGACACAACAAGAAGAGACACAAAGGACAGACAATAACAGACACAGCAGATCAGGGAGCTGAGGTGGCACAAGAGATTGAGCATCTCTCTCCCAGTCCAGAGGGCTACAGGATCAGTTCCTGGTGCTGCCTAAAGAGAAGACAGGCAGACACAGAAGAAGCACAGCAAATGCACACAGAGAGCAGAGGATAAGGGAGGTGGGGAAAAAAATCTGTAAAAAGATGATCTCTTTAAATTGTAATTCACGGATTTGAACATTGTATTAAAAGCACCTACGGGGGGCAGATGTGGCTCAAGCAGTTGAATGCCTGCCTCCTACATGGGAGGTCCCAGTTCAGTTCCCAGTATCTAAAGAAGAAAAACTTTGAGCAGACAATAAGCAGATAATGAGCAAAAACAGTGAGAAGACAATGAGCAGAGCACTAGTAAAAACAACAAGCAAGACAACAAGGAGACAACACACACAAAAAACAAGCAGGGACCAGATGTGGTCAAGCAGTTGAGCACCCGCCTCCTAAAGAAAAAACAGACCATGCACAGACAGTGAGCAAAAACCACAAACAAACAATGAGTACAAACAATGAGGAAGCCATCTCAGGGGAAGAAAAGTACATATAGGGGAGTGATGTAGCTTAAGTTGTTGAGTGCTTGCTTGTCATATATGAGGCACCAGGTTTGAACCCCAGTACCTCCTAAAAACAAAACAAACAAATGAAAAAACCCAACTCTCATTGGGGAGCAGATGTAGCTCAGTGGCTAAGCACCTACTTCCCACATACAAGGTCCTGGGTTCATTCCCTAGCACCTTGTGAAAACAAAGTAAAAAATATATATATATATGCTCTGTTAAAGTCAAATAAGTCTATATTTTGTAATACAAAAAAGAGTAAATTTTATCCACCCATCACATATATTAACATTATTATTTTAATACTATTATTTCATGTCATATTAAAATATTATTTTAAATATACATTTCAAGAACAAATTTTGGATTTATGGAAACCCACAGATTAACTCTTAGATTTTGACTGGAGTGAAGCCACTTACTCCACTTGAGTTGAGGCGATTTGGCCACTCTAATATTGAATATCAGATTAATCTGTTCCAGGTAACATATGTCCCTTTTAGCTATGCCACTTTTTTGAACTGTTAATTTAGCAACAGCTTTGAGTTCCCTTTCATGAGTTGTATAAAACAAAGCAATATATACTGATCTTCTCGACTGATTCTGGATTGAAATAAAATAATTTTAGGAGACTTTAATTACAGATTATTGTTTCCAGTTGGCAAATTATCTAAAGATATCTGGAGAGCATTTGCAACTTTAACTATGGATTCAACACCTGAATGTAATAAAGAAGAAATAAAATGTGGAGAATTTATTAATGTGATAAGAAAAGGAAAAAGTATTCATTATGAGTTATATAAACCATTTCATAATATTTCTGGACTTGAAACCCAAATATCAGATTACTCAAAATTTGCAGCTTTATTAGTTTCAGAGCATTTTTTAAATTGTTTATATCAGGCACATTATTATAATTTTTTTCACCATCGATATCTTTAAGGGCTGGAGAGTCTGGGCTTTTGTTAGATGGACTTTCTCTTCTGAACCACCAAGGAGTCATTGTAGGTTCATGAACTAAAAGACTAAGGACTTCAAACAGGGTGTAAATAAGCTACTCTTTTAAAGCTTGTTATTGTACTGCCACAATCATGGAAAACTGCCTTTATAAACATCTAAATTTGCCAGAGGATGACTTAGTAATGGGAAGAAGTTGATTTAAAACATTTCTTTTAGAAAGTGATGGGTTAGGAGATATGGAAGGCGGAGGGTTCTCCTGGTAGGTGACTGTATGTCTTATTTTTTTTATCGCCAATTAATGTGATCAACATATTGTAGCTATTATATTACTTGCACAAACAGCAAGCAAACAATGTATTGTCTCAATACGTTGAAGAACTTTGATTACAAATGTAAAAAAAATTAATAGTTTTAATATAAAATCCATTGGCAATAGCATTTCATTTAACTGTTTGGGATACATTTTTTTTACTCTGAGTTTTGAAAATGTTTGGTGCTATGTTCCTATTATCCTTAAATTCTCATTTACATAGATTTACTTTTACGATTGAAACTACATGTTAAGAAACAAAAATAGGGACACATGACATGACAAAAATGATTGTCTTTATGAACATATTTGGGAATTGGGTCATTCTATGCAAACCACTAAATATAATGAAAAAATAACCACCTGGTCACCATACTGAGAAAGAGAAAATGTCAACCAATGAGCCAAAGAATGCTGAGCTCCCAGTTAAATGCATGAGTTTTTAGTGTATCAGAAACCTAGGGTAATTTGAAGAATGCTTAATAAAGGGCAGAGCATAGGTAAACCTTAGGGAGAGTGCAGTGCCCTGAGGCTTATAACATGTTTATAACTGCTGTGCAGTGAAGACTGCCTGGCAGAAAACATATCCTTTTACATTAAAAAGTGCAGTCAGCTAGGAGAAACTCTGGAGGGAGGAAGTGGGGGATTACATATGCTGACTTCACTCTCTTGCTTTCTTCTAATCTCCTCATAGAGTTGTCTATTGGACAGACTCAAACAGAAGTCAGAAGTCAACCTTGATAGTCTTTCAGAGAACAGAGCCAAATGCAGGAGGATGGCTTGCAGCAAAGAATGGAAGTTATTCAACATAGATTCTAATCTGGTATTTGGCAATCCTTTTGTATGTGTGTAACCTTGAAAAATTACTTAAGTTCTCTAGATCTGAGCATTCCTATTTTACTTTATTTATTTTTAATATTTTTAAAAAAGATACTTAGATTACATACATGTTACATAAAAATATTGGGGATTTCCATATGTCCAGCTCCCAATCCCTCCCACATTTTCCCACATGAACAATATCCTTCATTAGTGTGGTACATTTGTTACAATTGGTGAACACATTTTGGAACATTGCCACTAAGCATTGATTATGGTTTATGTTGTAGTTTATACTCTCTTCTGCACAATTTTGTAAGTTATGACCAGATATATAATGGCTTGTATCTGTCATTGCAATGTTATTCAGGACAATTCCCAAGTCCTGAAAATGCCCCCCATATTATACCTGTTTTTCCCTTTCCCTCCCCTCAGAATCTCCAGTGGTCACGGTCTCCACATTAAGGATAAAAGTTCATCCATTGCTATAATCACAGTAAGTCTATACTAGAATACCATTAAGTCTACTCTAGTCCATCGTTCATTACCCAATTCTGAGGATTCTAGGATGGTGAAGTCCACTCCACCTCTAACTGAGAGGGGGCTTATATTCCATGGGGCAGATGGATGGGACAATCTTGCTTGCAGTTGCAGCCTCTCTCTGATCCTTGGGATGGTTGTTGTCCATCATTATCTCCTTTTTAGTAGTCCTAGGTGAGTCCAGTGAACTGGAGAATAGATGTTGCAACTCTGTTGCAACTGGCACATGGACAGTCCAAAGATTTAAGTCTTTTGGACATACACCACCTATCAACTCTAGCACTAATTACAGGTTCAAATTGAATGGGTAGAAGAGCCATTTGTAAAGAAACTATCCCTGAGTCCAACTCTGTCACACTGGAATGTATAAGTTCCCAAGTAGGGCCCACTGCTAGGGCACCAGACTTCTAAGCTGTCTGCCCTGCCTATAGTGTTTGGAGTTCTCTCTATTTGAGGCAATATTTACTGTGGCAGTCAATGATATCCTGTTGAGATGTACATAAGCGCAACCTCTGGAATGACCTCCCAGCTCACTTTGAAGTCTCTTAGTCATATAAACAAACTCATTTGTCTTTCCCTTTCCCCTTTCAGTCAATGACTATTTCCATTTGTATTGCTAGTTTGGTGCTTGGTAGTACTCCAATGGTGCCAAGGAGGCTAATCCCCAGGAATCATGTCCCATTCCAGGGGAAAGTAATGCATTTATATGCTGAGTTTGGCTTAGAGAGCAGCCACATTTGAGCAACAAAGAGGCTCTCAGGAGGTAACTCTTAGGTACCCTATAATACTAGGTTAAGTTTCAATTTCAAAAGTAAAGGTCAATAAGTACATTCATCAATATCAAGGGTCCATCAATAGTTGTCTCTCCACTAGTCACTGCCTCTGTACTCAGGGGATTCTTGCTGTCCCATTAGATAATGTGGAGGAGGTCCCCAGAGTGGGAGTTTGATATTCTTTCAGTTATAGTGTGAATCTCCAGCCACTGTGACAATGCCCCATGAACACTTGAACACATTTATATGCCTTATAGGAATTCCCCAGCTGAACCTCTTCCCAGGCATTCTCCATCACTGACACCCCACATCATGATCCTCCCCTGTCACCATTGTAACCCACCTGTGATCCAAAACTTCTTCAAAAATGAAGGTAAGAAAATACCCAAATACAATTAGTAAGAAAATAAGATGATAGTTTTAAAAATAACAAATAAAATACAAAAAAATTAAAAGAAAATTTGGAACAATAATAATTAAAAATATGAAATTTTAAAAAATGTTGACACCACGTCTTTCATCACTGTAAGATTTGTTGTCTTGTATGTGCAATGACGTATTTTTCTGTTTATTCCCCCATGTCTTTTTTTTTTTCATTTTCCATTTTTCTTCAAATAAACTTTAGGTTACAGAAGAGTCATGTACAGAAGATGAGGGATTCTCATATACCCAACATCCTTCCCTCTTTCCTCTTTCCCCTACTAATAACATTTTACAAGTGGATGGTACATTTGTTACAATAGATGTGTAAGTATTGGTCAATGATTTACATTATGGTTTATATTTTAGACCATATGCTATAAACTTCAATGAAATTTAACATGGCCTGTATCCATCGTTGCAAGATCATGTCAACACTTTCGTTGACCCCAAAATGCCCCATGTTTCACCTATTCTATTCCTCCCTACTCCTCCCCTCGGGGCACATGGCAACCACCAAGCTTCACTCCTTGAAGAACAAGATTCATAGTTACTTGCAACAACATCGAGGGCTTGACATACTGTTCTGTTCTCCCCTATTGCGCACTTCCTATGCTCTCAAGAGGCTCCTGCTTCTCAATATGAAGACATAGCAGGACTCCCCAGGGTGGGAGTCCAATGTCTTCCTGCTCATTATGTGTTTCTCCACCACTGATACAATACACTATGACAAGATGAACACTCATACACTCCCTAGAAGCCTGCCACAGGTATGCCCTGTCCCAAATGCCCCCCACATCCAACAGCCTAAACCAGTAACCCTCTCTTGTCATATTGCCAAAAGAACATTCCCAATGTTGTAGCTTCAATTACATACCCTCATATCCACAGTGTTCACCTGGTCCCTCCCCCAACCTGCCCCCTAGTTCCATGAAAAGTCCACCACACCCTCCCACCATATGCCCCTCACAAACCAGCAAAGCTCAACCCAATAGTGTCACTGCACCACTGTCATGCTCATCCACTGCATAAATACACATGTCTTCTAACTTGCCGTAGATTTTGCCCATATAGGCATCGCCTCACAACCTTCTTCTCCCTTTCTGTCTTCTGTAAATCTACCAGACTTTCGCTCTGTGAATCTGCTCAGTTTGCTTATCTCATATCTGGGAGGTGACATAATATTTGTCCTTCAGTGCCTGGCTTGCTTCACTTAACATAAGGTCTACAAGATTTATCCATGTTATTCCATGTGTTAATACTGCATTCCTTCTTACAACTGAGTAATATTCTGTGGTGTGTATATACCACAATTTGTATATCCATTCATCTGTGATGGACATTTCAGTTGTTTCCAAGTTGTGGTAATAGTGAATAATGCCACAATGAACATTGGTGTCCATATACCTATTTGTGTCCCTGCTTTCAATTTTTCTGGTTATACACCCAGAAATAGGACTGCTAGATCATAAGGCAGTTCTATAACTAGCTTCCTAAAGAACCACCATACTGTTCTCCACAATAGCTGCACCATTCTACATTCCCACCAGCAGTGGATAAAGGTTTCCATTCCTCCACATCCTCACCAACATTTGTAGTCCTCTGTTTTTTTAATAGCTGCCAGTCTAATGGGTGTAAGATGATATCTCATTGTAGTTTTGATTTGCATTTCTCTAATATCTAGTGGTGTTGAGCATCTTTTCATGTGCTTTTTATCCATTTGTATTTCTTCTTTGGAGAAGGATCTATTCAAATCACTTGACCATTTTTAAAATGGGTTGTCTTTTTATTTTTGAGGTATAGGATTTCTTTATATAGGCTGGATATTAGGTCCCTATGAGATATATGGTTACAAAATATATTCTCCCATTGAGTAGGCTGCCTTTTTCACTTTCTTGACAAACTCCTTTGAGGTGCAAAGTTTTCATTTTGAAGAGGTCTCATTTATCTATTTTTTTCTTTCACTGCTCATGCTTTGGGTATAAAGTTCATGAAACCATTTTCTAATATTAAATCCTGTAGATGCTTCCCTACGTTATATTTCAAGATGTTTATGGTCTTGGCTCTTATATTTAGGTCTTTGATCAACCTTGAGTTAATTTTTGTGTAAGTTGTGAGATGGTGTTCCTCTCTCATTATTTGGAGATCTAGTTCTCCAAGCACCATTTGTTGAAGAGGCCATTCTCTCCCAGTTGAATGGGCTTAATGGCATTCATCAAATATCAATTCACTGCATATGCAAGGATCTATATCCGACTCTCAGTTCGATTCCATTGGTCAGTACATCTATGCTTGTGCCAGTACCACACAATTTTGACCACTATAACCTTACAGTATGTTTAAAAGTTGAGTAGTGTGATTCCTCTGATTTCATTTTTCTTTTTCAATATGTCTTTGGATATTTGGGGCCTCTTGTCCTTCCAAATAAATTTCATTGTTGGCTTTTCCAATTCAGTGAAAAATGCTGTGTAATTTTTATTGGTATTGTGTTAAATCTGAAAATCGGTTTGGGTAGGATAGACATCATGATGATGTTCAGTTTTCTTGTCCGTAAACAGGGAATATTCTTCCATTTATTTAGGTCTTTGATTTACGTTAACTGTGTTGTGTAGTCCTTTGTCTACAAGTCATTTACATCTTTAGTTAAATTTATTCCTGGGTATTTGATTCCTTTAGTTGCTATGGTAAAAAGGACTTTTACTTGATTTCCTCTTCAGATTTATCATTATTGGTGTACCAAAATGATACTGATTTCTGTACATTACTCTTATAACCTGCCACTTTCTTAAACTAATTTATAAGCTCTACAAGCTTTGTTGTAGATTTTTCAGGTCTTTCAAGGTATAGAATCATGTCATCTGCAAATAGTGACATTTTTACTTCTTCTTTTCCAATTCCGATGCACTTTACATCTTTTTTATGCATAAGTGCTTGAACAATTACTTCTAACACAATGCTAAATAAGAGCAGTGACAGTGGGCATCCTTGCCTTGTTCCAGATTTTGGTGGGAATGCTTTTAGGATTTCACCATTGAATATGAAGTTAGCTGTGGCGTTGTCATATATACCATTTATCATGTTGAGGAAGATTCCTTCTATTCCTACTTTTTTATGTGTTTTTATCAGGAAAGAGTGCTGTATTTTGTGAAATGCTTTTTCTTTTTTTTCCCATGTTTTTTACACTTTTTAAAAATAAAGTTAATAGATCACAAAGAATGTTATATTAAAAAACATGAGGTTCCCATATAATCCATTCCCCACCCCCCCATCATTTTTGTAAATTGTATTTTTTGAAGATATATACATCACAAAAAATGTTACATTAAAAAAATAAGAGGTTGCCATGTATCCCCCACCCTCCAACCCCACTCGTCCCCACACCAAAAACCTCCCCCATCATTGTGGCACACTCATCACACTTGGTGAGCACATGTTGGAGCACTGCTGCATGACCTGGATAATAGTTTACCCTGTAGTCCACATTCCCCCCCAGTACATTCAGTGGGTTATGGCAGGATATATAAAGTCCAGCATCTGACCCTGCAATATCATTTAGGACAACTCAAAGTCCCAAAAATGCTTCCACATCATATCTCATTTTCCCTCTCCCTGCCCTCAGCACCTATTGTGGCCACTTTCTCCACCTCAGTGCTACAATTTCTTCTATTACTAGTCAAAATAGTTTTATAGTAGAATATCAGTAAGTCCACTCTAATCCATATTTTATTCCTCCATTCTGTGGACCCTGGGATGGTGATGTCCACTCCACCTCTAGATCAAGAGGGAGCTTAGATTCCATATGGATGATGGATGCAATTCTTCTGCTTGCAGTTGTAGGTACTCTTGGTTCCCTGGTGTGGTGTTTGACCATCTTCACCTCCCTGTTAGCTGACCTGGGTAAGTCCAACAAACCAGAGAGTAGGAGTTGCAACTCTGCTGAAGCTCAGGGCCCAGCTGGCACATGGGCAGTCCAGAGATTCAAGTCCCCTGAGTATACAGCATCCCTAGTGCCAACCACAGGTTCAGTAAAAGTGACAGAAGAGGTATGTGTAGAAAGGTAACATCTGAGTCCAACTCCATCACACTCAGGAGCACAGATTCTAAAGTAGGGCTCTCTGACATGGCACAGAACTCCAAATCCATCTGTCATGACTATATACCCTGTGGGTCTCCATAGACTTCAGGAGAACAAGTACCTAGGGTTGTATCTACTTTGGCTTTTTCTGGGGTCTTGCTGAGGCACGTGTATGTGCGACCCCTCTCTGATGACCTCTGACTCTTTTTTGAAGACTCTTAGCCATATAAACTTATTTGTCCTTGCCATTTCCCTTTTTATTCAAGGCCAAAAAGCAGTTTTTTACACATGATCCTACATGTACACTGAGATATTCTACTGGTGTGAGTTGACCCTTTTATTCAAAGTCTCTTTCTAGGTGCATCACCAGTTAGTGGTTGGTAGTAATCCCTTGGTGCCAGGGAGGCTTATCCCCAGAAGTCATATCCCACACGGGTGAAGGTATTGCATTTCCATGCTGAGTTTGCCTTAGAGAGTGGCCACATTTGAGCAACATAGAGGCTCTCAGGAGGTAAATCTTAGGTATCCTGCAGCTCTAGGTCTAGTTCATAATTCAGGCACACAGGCTCATAAGCATAGTTATCAGTATCAAGGGCTCATTATTGGACCATCCTTCCTTGTTGGTCTTTGCTTTTGCACTTAGGGGATTATTGTTGTTTCATTGGGGAATGTGACAGAGCTCTCCTGGGTAGGAACTCAGCACTCCCTCAGTTGACATTTGTAACTGTAACTACTATGAAAATAAACTACATATATCAGAACATTTTTTTGTTCCCTCTATACATGCCCTGGAGAACTCCCTCCCACCCATGTACCCCCCATCAATAACCAGTGTTCCTCCCTGCCATAGTTGAACCTCTCTGTGGTCCAAAACTTCTGCACCATTGAAGCCTAATATGTTGCCAAATCCAAATAATAGGACATTGAAATATAATGATGGGTTTAAAGTTTAGAAATAGAATACATACTAATTTAGAAATATTAAAATAAAGGAAAAATAAACTGGTATATTTAAAAAATGAAAAATATTATAAAGCTTTGTTTTTAACATTTTGCATTTCATCACTGTAATAGGTGTTGCCCTTGATATACAGTGGCAAGGCACTTTTCTTTCATTTCTTCTTCAGTATCTACATCCTTTCTTCTTTTTCTAATTTTTAATTTTGTCTTCAAAAAAAGTTTTATATCTCAGTAATTCACATATACAATATAGAGAACTCCCATATATCCCACATCAAACCCTTTCCCGTTTCCCCAGCAATGATCTTTTTACATTTTCATGTATTTGCTGAAGCCGATGTACAGATTTTGAAACATAGCTATCAAACATGGTTCCATTTTGGTTAACACTATGATTTATATTTTATACTGTACACATTTTTAAAATTTTAGTTTCCTTATGTTTTACATTATGGTTTACATTTTAGCTTATAGACTTATATATTTTTGGTGTAAGTTAACATGTCCTACATCCATCATTACATGATTTTGTGGAGCACCTCCATTGCCCCCCAGTTGCCCTGCTTCCATCTATTCTATACCTCTCACCCTCTCCCCTCAGGGCCCACAGTGACAATCAATCTTCACTACTTGAGGGACCAGATTTACAGATACTTGCAACAGTGCTGAGGGCTTGACATACTAGGCTGTCCTAACTGATTGGGAGCCACAGATTCTTTCGAGAGTCATAATTCCCTCTGTTTGAGAACATCAGGTCCCCCCAGGATGTGGGTACACCTTCAAACTCATTGTATAGGTCTCCACCCAATGGTATAACACACTATGACAAAATGAGTACTCACACACTCCCTAGATGCCTGCCCCTGTACCAGATGTCCCCCCTTAAGCACCTTAAACAGTGCTTCCTTCCTTACTATATTTTCTAAAAAGTTTTCTAAACATCATAGTTTCATATACCTGACAGTCTCTCATATTCAACTGTCCCACCCAGCATTTCCCCGAAGTCCTTGGGCCCATCTGACCCATCCTCCCAACCCTAGTCCCCCTCAAGCCCACAAAGCCCCATCCAAAGTTATCCCTATGCCACCATCTTATCCCTTCCCTGTACAAATACTTATCTCCAGCTTATCATAGACTTCACACATGTAGGCATCAGCTTGCAAACTTCTTCTCTCCCCCAAATTCCTGTAAGCCTATCTTTCAGTCTCTAGCTCTCTGAGACAACTTGGTGCTTGTTTCATATCAGAGAGGTCATGTAGTATTTGTCCTTCAATGCCTGGCTTGCTTCATTCAACATAAGGTCCTCAAGATTCATCCATGTTATCACATGTGTTTGTACTGTATTTCTTATACCTGAACAGTATTCCATGTTTGTATATACCACATTTTATTTATCCATTCATCCATTGATGGGCATTTGGATTGATTCCAACTTTTGGCAATAGTGAATAACACTGCTATGAACATTGGTGTGCATATATTGGTTTGTGTCCTCATTTTCAGTTCTTCTGGGTATATACCCAGCAGTGGAATTGCTGGGTCATATGGCAAATCTATAGCTAACTTTTTGAGAAACCGCCAAACTGTCCTCCAGAATGACTGCATCCTTCTGCATTTCTACCAGCAGTGGATGCATGTTCCTATTCCTCCACATCCTCTCCAGCACTTGTAGTCTTCTCTTTTTTTGATAGCTGCCAGTCATATGGGAGTAAGATGGTGTCTCATTGTAGTTTTGATTTGCATTTCCCTAATAGCTAGTGATTTTGAGCATTTTTTCACGTGCTTTTTAGCCATTTGTATTTCTTCTTTGGAGAAGCATCTGTTCAAATCTTTTTCCCATTTTTAAAATGGGTTGTTTGTCTTTTTATTTTCGAGATATAGGAGTTCTTTATATATGCAGAATATAAGTTCCTATCAGCATATGGTTACCAAATATTTTCTCCCATTGGGTAGGTTCTGTTTTCACTTTATTGACAAACTCCTTTGAGGTGCAAAAGGCTTTAATTTTGAGGAAGTCCTATTTACCTATTTGTTCTTTTGCTGCTCGTGCTTTGGGTGTGAAGTTCATGAAGCCATTTCCTATTACAAGTTCCAATAGATGCTTCCCTACATTGTTTTCCAAGGTCTTTATGGTCTTAGCTCTTAAATTTAGGTCTTTGATCCACCTTGAGTTGATTTTTGTATAAGGTGTGAAATGGTAACGCTCTTTCCTTCTTTTGTATATGGATATCCAATTCTCTAGGCATCATTTGTTGAAGAGGCCATTCTCTCCCAGTTGAGTGGGCTTGGTGGCCTTGTCAAATATCAGATAAATATATATATGAGGATCTATATCAGAACTCTCAATTCAGTTCCATTGGTCAGTATGTCTATACTTGGGCCAATACCATGCCATTTTAATACTGTAGCTTTGTAGTATGTTTTGAAGTCAGGTAGTATGATTCCTCCAATTTCATTTTTCTTTTTTAGTATGACTTTGGCTATTCGGGGCCTAATTCCTTTCCAAATAAATTTCATAGTTTTTCTAGTTCATTTAAAAATGCTGTGTTGATTTTTATTGGGATTGCTTTGAATCTGTAGATCAATTTTGGTAGGGTAAACATCTTAATAATATTTAGTCTTCCTATGAACAGGGAATATTCTTTAGTCTTCCATGACCAGGGAATATTCTTCCACTTATTTAGGTCTTCTTTAATTTTCTTAAACAGTGCTGTGTAGTTTTTGGTGTATAAGTCTTTTACGTCTTTAGTTAAATTTATTCCTAGCTATTTGATTTTTTAATTTACTATTGTAAATGGTATTTGTTTCTTGATTTCCTCCTCAGATGGCTCATTATTGGTTTATAGAAATGTGACTGATTTTTGCGCATTGATCTTATAACTTACAACTTTACTGAATTCATTTATAAGTTCTAGAAGCTTTGTTGTAGACTTCTCAGGATTTTCTATGTATAGGATCATGTCATCTGCAAATAGTGAAATTTTGACTTCTTCCTTTTCTATTTGGATCCCTTTTATATCTGGATCTTGTCTCAGTATTCGAGCAAGTACTTCTAACACAATGTTAAATAGAAGGGGTGATAAGTGGGCATCTTTGTCTTGTTCCTGATCTTAGAGGGAAAGATTTGGGGATTTCACCATTGTAAATGATGTTAACTGTGGGTTTTTCATATATACCCTTTATCATGTTCAGAAAGTTTCCTTCTATTCCTATTTTTTGTAGTGTTTTATCAAGAAAGTGTGCTGTATTTTGTCAAATGCTTTTTCTGCATCTATAGATATGATCATGTGATTTTTTTTACCTCCAATCTGTTTATGTGGTATATTACATTAATTGATTTTCTTACGTTGAACCCTCCTTGCATACCAGGAATGAAACTCCCTTGGTTGTGGTGTATAATTCATTTAATGTTTTGTTAAATATGATTAGCAAGTATTTTGTTGAGGATTTTTGCACCTAGATTCATTACAGAGATTGGTCTGTAATTTTCCTTTCTTGTGTTGTTTTTCTTTGGCTTTGGTATTAGGGTAATGTTGGCATCATAAAATGAGTTAGGCAATGTTCCTTCCATTTCAATTTTTTGGAAGAGTTTAAGCAAGATTGGTGTTAGTTCTTTCCGGAATGTTTGTTGAATTCATCTGTGAGGCCGTTTGACCCAGGGCTCTTCTTATTTGGGAGGTTTTTAATGACTGATTCTATCTCTTTACTTGTGATTTGTTTGTTGAGATCATCGATTTCTACTTTCATCAGTGTAGGCTTATGTGTTTCTAGGATTTGTCCATTTCCTCTAAATTGTCTTTCTTGTTGGAATATAGCTTTTCAAAGTATCCTCTTATGATAGTCTCTATTTCAGTGGGATCAGTGGTGATATCCCCTTTCTCATTTCTTATTTTGTGTATTTGCATCTTCTCTCTTCTTTTCTTTGTTAGTCTAGCTAAGGGTTTGTCAATTTTATTGATCTTCTCAAAGAACCAACTGTTTGTTTTAGTTTTTTTTTTAGCACTTTCTTATTTTCTGTTTCATTTAGTTCTGCTCTGATCTTTGTTATTTTTTACTTTCTTCTTTCTTTGGGGTTAGTTTGTCGTTTTTCACTAATTCCTCTAATTGTGCAATTAGGACTTCAATTTTAACTCTTTCTTCTTTTTTGATGTATGAATTTATGGCTATGAATTTCCTTCTCAGTACAGCTTTGCTGCATCCCATAAGTTTTGATATGTTGTGTTATCATTTTCATTTGTTTCAAGGTAATTATTGATTTCTGTTGAGATTTCCTCGTTGACCCACTGTTTTCTAAGAATGTGTTGTTTAACTTCCATATCTTGGTACCAAATCTGGGTCTCTGGTCCTTGAAGACTTCCAGTTTCATTCCACTGTGGTCAGAGAAATTATTTTGTATGGTTTCAATCTTTCTGAATTCATTGAGACTTTCTTTGTGGTCTAGCATATGGTCTATCTTGGAGAATGATCCATGTATACTTGAGAAGAATGTATATCCTGCTGTATTTGGGTATAATGTTATCTATATGTCTATTAGATCCAGATCCTCTAATATATTGTTCAAAGTCTTTGTTTCTTTATTGCTTCTCTTTTGAGATGTTCTGTCCAATGGTGATAGTAGTGTGTTAAAGTCCCTCACTATAATTGTAGAGGCTTCTATTCCTTTCCTTAGTTTCTCCAGTGTTTGCCTCACGTATATGGAGGTGCCTTTGTTAGGGGCATAAATGTTTATGATTGTTCTTTCTTCTTGAAAGATTATCCCTTTCACTAATAAGTAGTGTCCATCTTTGTCTCTCACAAAAGTTTTGCATTTAAAGTCTATTTTGTCCAATATTAATATAGCTACTCCTGTCCTTTTGTGGTTATTTTTTGCCTGTAAGATTGTTTTCCAGCCATTCACTTTCAATTTCCTAGAATCCCTGCTTCTAAGATGTATTTCTTGTAGACAGCATATTGATGGGTCATATTTCCTTGTCCAAGCTTCCAATCTGTGTCTCTTCACAGGTTAGTTTAATTAATTGACATTCAGTGTTATTACTTTCAAGGAATTGCTTTTATTAGCCATATTTTCTTTGGATTTGTGTTTGTCATATGTTGTTTGATTTTTTTTTTCTCTTATTGTCATTTTAGCTGTTCTTACACTCTCCTCCAACTCTGTCTCTCCTATTTTTTCTTTCCTCCTGCAGAACTTCCTGCAGTATTTCTTGAAGGGCAAGTTTCTTGTTGGTATACTCTCTTTGTTTCTGTTTATCTGTGAATATTTTGAACTCTCCATCATTTTTGAATGCTAGCTTTGCTGGATAGAGTATTCTTGGTTGGAAATTATTTTCTTTTAGTGCCTTGACCACTGCCTTCTTGCTTCCATGGTTTCAAATGAGAAATCAGCACTTAATCTTATGGAGCCTCCCTTTTATATGATGGTTCTCTTTTCTCTTGCTGCTTTTCATATTTTCTCTTTGTCTTGCACATTGGATAATTTGACAAGTATATGTCTTGGGGTAGGCCTGTTGGGATATGCTATTTGGGATGTGTTGTGCTTCCTGGACATGTACATGCATCTCTCTCAATAAGTTTGGGAAGTTTTCAGCCATTATTTCCTCCAATCCTCCTTCTGTCCCCTTTCCCTTCTCTTCTCCTTCTGGGATGCATATAATGCATATTTTTGTGCATTTTGCATTGTCATTCTGGTCCCCAAGTCCCTGCTGGATTTTTTCTATCTTTTTATTGATCAATTCTACTATCTGTTTGATTTCAGATGTACTGTCTTCCACATCACTAATACTTTCCTCTGCCTCTTCAAGTCTGCTGTTATTTGCTGAGAGTGTATTCTTGATTTCTTGGACTGTGTTGATCCCCATCATATCTGTTATCTTTTTGGGTATGATTGCAATTTCTTCTGTTTGCTCTCCAAGTGTTTTCTTAATATGCTTATTCTTTTCCTTCACTTCATTAAATTGGTCTATGATACATATTTTGAGAGCTTTAATTAGTTTTTCAATGTTCCACTCCTCTTCCTTGTTTTTAGTTTGTTCATTGGATTGGGCCATGTTTTCCTGATTTTTGGTATGGTCTGTAGTTTTTTGCTGCTGTCTGGTCATCATTTTATCTTGTTGGGTTTATTCAGACAGATTAGCTTCTCTGTCTCAGGGTTTAATTAGTTGTTATTTTTTTGTGTGTGTTAAATCTTCTCTTTGTCACTTTGTCCTTATTATTGTATTTCCTTGTTGTTGGCTAAGTTCCCCTTTAGCAAGAAGTAATTTTCTTGCAGTCTCTCCAGATACCTCCTGTTTTGTAGGTTCCCAAAACAGCCCACTCCAGCAGGATTCCATCACCACTCAGCCAGTCCTTTGCAGGAGAGATGACGATGGCGTACTTACTTGGATGCCATCTTGCCCCGCCTCGGTGAAATGCTTTTTCTACATCTATTGAGATGATCATGTGATTTATTTCTTTCAATCTGTTTATGTGATGTATTACATTGATGTGATTTTCTTATGTTGAACCATCCTTGCATATGGTGGATGAAGCCCACTTGGTCATGGTGTATAATTTGTTTGATGTTTTGTTGAATGTGATTAGCTGTATTTTGTTGAGGATTTTAGCATCTAGGTTCATTACAGAGATTGGTACAGAGATTACCTTTCTCATGGCATTTTTGTTTGGCTTTGGTATTAAGGTGATGTTGGCATCATTGAATGAGTTAGGCAATGTTCCCTCTACTTCTGTTTTTGGAAGAGTTTAAGCAGGCTTACTGTTAGTTCTTTCCAGAACGTTTGGTAGAATTTACCTGTGAAGCCATCTGGTCCAGAGGTCTTCTTAGTTGGGAGGTTTTGGATGACTAATTCAATCTTGTTGCTTGTGAATGATCTGTTTAGTTCATCAATTTCTTCTTTTGTCAACGTAGGCTGCTTTTGTGTTTCTAGGAATTCATCCATTTCCTCTAAATTATCCATCATGTTGGCATTAAGTTATTCCAGATATCCTCTTATAATACTCTTTATTTCATGGTGTCATTGGTGATATCCCCTTCCTCATTTCTTATTTTATGTATATGCATCTTATCTCTCTTTTTCTTTGTTAGTCTATCTAAGGGTTGTCAATTTTATTAATCTTTTCAAAGAAACAGCTTTTATTTTGTTTATTTTTTCTAGTTCTTTCTTATTTTCAATTTCATTTATTTCTGCTCTAGTCTTTGTTATTTCCTTCTTTCTATTTCCTTTGGGTTTAGTTTGTTGCTTTTTTCTAGTTCATCTGGGTGTGTATCTAGGTCTCTGATTTTAGCTCTTTCTTCTTTTTTAATATAGCTATTTAGAGCTATGAATTTCCCTTTCAGTACAGCTTTTGGTGCATCCCATAGGTTATAATATGTTGTGTTATCTATTTTATTCATTTCAAGATGGTTAGTGATTTCTTTTGTGATTTCCTCCTTGACCCACTGATTGTCTAAGAGTGAGCTGTTTAACTTCCATATCTTTGTGCCTAATCTGCTTCACTGCCCCTTACTGATTTCTACTTTCATTCCTTTGTGGTCAAAGAAATTACTTCGTATAATTTCAATCTTTCTGAATTCATTGGGAGTTCTGGTCTAGTATATGGTCTATCTTGGAGAATGATCCATGTGCACTTGAGAAGAATGTATATCTCACTGTATTTGGGTATAATATTCTGTATATGTTTATTTGGTTCAGATTCTTTAATGTGTAATTCAAGGTCTTTGTTTCTTTATTGATTCTCTGTCAAGATGTTCTGTCTAGTGGTGATAATGATATATTAAAGTCCTCCACAATAATTGTAGAGGTATCTATTTCTTTACTCAGTTTTCCCAATATTTGCCTCATGCATTTTGAGGTGCCTGGTTAGGTGCATGAATGTTTATTACTGTTTTTTCTTCTTATTGGATTTCTCCTTTTAGTAATTTATAGTGTCCTTCTTTGTCTCTTACGATAGTTTTCCATTTAAAGTCTATTTTGTCTCATATTAGTATAGCTACTCCTGCCCTTTTTTGGTTATTGTTTGCACATAAACTTGTTTTCCAACCATTTTCCAACCATTCACTTTTAGTAGCCTTGCATATTTGGGTCTAAGGTGAGTTTCTTGTAGACAGCATATAGATGGGTCATATTTCCTTATCCATTCTGACAATCTGTGTTTCTTGATTGGAGAGTTTAGCCATTAACAGTCAATGTTATAACTATCAAGGAATTACTTATATTAGCCATATTTTCTTTGGGCTTATGTATGTCATTTGTTGTTTTTATTTCTCTTTTTATCTGTTTTTAGTTATTGTTACACTCTCCTCCAAATCTCTCTCTCCCTATTTTGTCCTTTTATCCTGCAGAACTCCCTTTAGTATTTCTTGAAGGGCAGGATTCTTATTGACATACTCTCTTAATTTCTGTTTGTGAATATTTTGAACTCTTCCTCATTTTTGAATGCCAGCTTTGCTGGATAAAGAATTCTTGGCTGGATGATGTTTTCTTTCAGTACCTTAACTATGTCATACCACTGCCTTCTTGCCTCCATGGCTTCAGATGAGAAATCAGCACTTAATCTTATCACGTTTGCCTCGTATGTGATGGATCCCTTTTTTCTTGCTGCTTTCAGTATTCTCTCTTGCCATGAGCATTGGATAATTTGACAAGTATATGTCAAATTACAAATTAATACAAATTAAAAGGTTGGCCTGTTAGGATTTATACTGTTTGGAGTGTACTGTGCTTCCTGGACATGTGTGTCCATGTCCCTCAATAGAGTTTGGAAATTTTCAGTCATTATTTCCTCCAACACTCCTTCTCTCCCCTTTCTCTTCTCGTCTTCCTCTGGGATGCTTATAATGTGTATGTTTGTATGTTCTCTGTTGTCTTTCAAGTTCCTCAGTCCCTGCTGGATTTTTTTCTATCTTTTTATCTATTTGTTCTACCATCTGTCTAATTTCAGATCTATTGTCTTCTACATCACTAATTCTTTCCTCTTCCTGTTCAAATCTGCTGTTATGTGCTTCCAATATATTTTTTATTTCTTGCATTGTGTCATTCATCACCATCATATCCATTATCTTTTTATGTATTTTTAAAATTTCTTCAATATATTCTCCCAGTGTCTGTGTAATATCCTTAATCTCTTCCTTCACTTTATTACATTGATTCATGATATTTGTTTGAACATATTTGATTAGTTGTTCCATGTTCTGCATCTCTTCCTGTTTACTATTTTGTTCATTAGATTGGTCATGTCTTCCTGTTTCTTAGTATAGCTTGTAATTATTTGTTGGTGTCAATGCTCTGTTTATCTTGATGTTTATTTAGTTGATTAGCTTCTATTTGCTCTAACATTTTATTTTGTTGTTGCTGTTTTGTGTTGTAAGGTTTCACTTTGATACTTTGTTCCTCTTTTTCTATTTCTTTGCTGTTGTGAATGTCCCTTGAAAAAAAAATTTGGACCAGAGAAAGGAAAAAGATAAGAAGAGAAAAAGTGTAATAGTAATAATAATAATAATAAAAGGCAGAGGAGGAGGTTTACAAGTCCTAGGAAAATAAATAATACAAGTAAAAAATCATAAGAAGTACAGATGAATAAGATAAAAAAGTGGAGAATGACATGAGAAACAGAATAGAGAAAAAATATATAGAATGAAATAAAAGGTCAGAATGATGAGAAGAGAGGAAGAGAAAAAGAAAAGAAAAATAATAAGGAAAGAAAAAAGAGAAAAAAATAGCAAGAGAAAGAAATAAAAAATTTTTAAAAATTGAAGGCCAAACAAAGAGGTGGGATGAATGAAAAACAACAGAAATCAGAAGATAGATAAATGAAGGAATGAAAAGAAATAATGTAGATAGAAAAAAATAGTAAAAGGAAAAAAACGGGGCTTGGGGAATAAAGAAAGGGTAAACAGAACACACAAGAACAAAAAGCAGCAACAACAACAAAAACAAACAACCAAGGAAAACAGTCTTCCCTTAATGCCCCTCCTCGGCTTCTCAGGCTGCTGGTGTTCATTAATCAATCACTCTGCAGCATTCTCTCTGCAGGTGCTGTACCAGGTTTTAGTGATTAGAATTTTTTTTAATTAAAATAAAATAAAGGAAACTTTGGGGAAAAAAAAAAACAGATTCAAGAAAGTCTAAAACAAAAGACTTGTCTGTATGTTGAATTGTTGGATATGCAAGATAGCAATTCCACCAATGAGCTAAATTGTCTCCTTAGTTTAATTGGTCTTCAGAGAACTAGCTGCCGCCTTTCCCCTAGGTGTTTTTAGACTTTTATAGCTTCTAGAGTCCTGCTGATTAGGCACCTGTCCTGCTTCCTCTCTAATCTAATTGCTTTCTCTGCTAGGGCGGGCCCCTGGGCACAACAGCTTGCTTGAGCAGATTCCCCCAACCCTTTCTGCATCAGGTCAGATCCCTTCTGAGATTCAAAAGGGGCTCAGCTGAGCAAACTCACCACAAGGAAACCACTCTCCACCCTCTGCCAGACCCATCTTCCTCCCAGGGAACTCCCCCTCCCAGTCCCTTGGCAGCAGCAAGCCAGGGGCACAGCAGCTAGGCTACTTGCCATAAGTATATGTGCGGTTTGCAGTCACAGGGATGAGCAACTCATGGTTTTCTTCTTTATCTTTCCAGTGCCCTCCTAGACAACTGAAAGCACCTTCCAGTTCTATATATATCCAAAGCACTTCCTTTGTGTGGGTACCTGCCTTCTCTCCACTTTTTTTGTGAGTGCTGTCAGTCCCTGCCTAGCCACTCCGTTGCTGTTTTCCTAGAACCTCTTGCCATTTTCCTAGAACCTATCTTTTAAATAAGATTGCTTAGAATTTTAAACTGTCCTCGTTCTCTGAAAACAAATTTGAAACCTATTTTGTCTAAATTAGCAAGTTTTTTTTTTACTACTTAATGGAAAATATTTGAAGTCTCATAACTCTTTAAAGGTTTACATTCATTTACTCCTAATTTTATATGGTTTTATGACCTCATACTTATTTTTTCACAATTAACTTAAAATTTAATTTAAAAAACTATACAGTAAGAACTTTAGCTATTTAATATTTTCCTTCCTATCAGGGAATTCTTTTGAACCTCACATAATTTCTCCACATATCTTGTTTTTTACATAAAATTCTTCATCACTTTTTAAAATATATTATTCAATAAAAATAATGTATTTTTTTACAATTTTTAAAACCTAAAATTCAATCATTATTCTAATTTATTATAGGTATTTTTACTTAGATAGGAAAAGTGTCATCAGAGAATATGAAGAGCTGACCAATATTTATTGAGCACTTTGAGGCAAGGAATGTGGTAGATATTTTATACACATTATTTCATTTAAATCCACACAATTCTCATAACAGATAAATATTAGAGTCTGATTTAAAAGAAAAGGAAATAGAGGTACAAAGATACTAAGTATATATTTAAAATCTTACAGTAAGTGGGTAAATCAGGATTTGACCACATACACATCTCATCTCAAAACCATGGTAATTCCTGAAAATATGCAGCATTGCATTTATGCCTTTCCCCCACTCTGATATTTTTACTGTACATGTGCCTCTGTTGTTAGGTTTTATGTTTAAAGCAGAAAATCCGTAAGGATAGCATTACCATGGGTTCCTTTTTTATTAAGTCGTCTATGTCTAAAACAATGCATTTTTTATATCTAGAAAGTTCATATCCACACAAAAAATAAAGCACATAAAAGATGGTGTTTACATTTCTGATTATCATTGTTTACATATTTCAAGTTTTGGGTTTACATTCTTCAATCCGTGAAAATATCAATCAGGCAAGCACTGAAATTTTAAGTGGTGTGTCTTCCTACAGGGGGGCGATGACGGTGGAGAATTGGGAGATATTCTGCATCCAGTATTTGGACAACAGCTAGCTGTGAACAATTCTGATATTGAGAACAGTTAGAAAAGCTGAAAGAAAATGAAATTTGCCCAACACCGTCAGAGGACTGCCAAGATAATCCAAGATGTGAAGGATGGGAAGTTTAAATAGAAATAAGCCTAACATTCTTTATCCCTTTTTCTTTTAAAATTATTAGCAATTCACGTCATACAGAAATGAGAGGACAAGAAGTTGAACAAAAAAAAGCACAGTTTTCCATAATCTCACAATGCTGATGAGACAAATATTAGCATCCACAGAACAGAGGTCTTTGAAAATATTTGTGATATATGTTTAGAACCTGGAAGTGTCACATACTAAGAAGGGTAAATAGGAAATATACCAACTCCCAAAAAAGACAAAAAACAACTTCAAAACAATTTAATCAGTTAGTTTTTCAAATGTTTGGCACACAAGGCTGGCATACAATTTTTAAAAATTTATCAAACAAGCCAAAAAGAAGGAAAAATGCCAAAAAAATTTTTTTTAGTTATAAAAATATGCAGGCCAACAAGCATTCCAGATACTGGAACAACCAGAAAATTACTTTAAAATATCTGTGATTAATATGTCTAAGGAAATATATGATGAGTTTGAAAATTTCACCAAAAAAATCCACAAAAACCCTGGAAAATATAAAATAAAATCTAATGGGCATTCTAGCACTGAAAAAATTAAGAATCCAATACATTTATTTAATGGAAAATTAGACATAGCAGAATACCAGATTAGAGAACTAGAAAACAGTTCTAAAGAAAAGGTCATACTGAAGGATGGAGAGTAAAGCACTCCAAATAGTTGAGACTGCTCAGGAATTCCAACGTCAATTTTCTGAAAAAGGTCTCAGCTATGAGCAATTTTCTGCAAATGACACCAAAATGGGGAGATGGGACAAAGACACATATGAAAACATATTTGAGGGAATCTGTGGGTTATGCCAAGTGGATTTAAACTCCAAGGCATTTAAGGATCTCAGTATGGGTGAAGAATCTTCAGTATCCTGAGAGTAAATAACTGAAAAAGCTTGTAGCTACAAACTAATGGCAGCAAAGCCCAAGGTATTTGGGGATGGGCACACTCGCAGATAAAAGAAATAAAAAAGCAATTGGATAAGGCAGCATTAAACCATTGATGTTCATGGGATATCTTAGTCTAAAGATCAATATCTAAGATTCCTTATCAAGAAGTCAGAAAAATAAAAGCAAATTAAACACAGAGTGTAGAAAAAGATAATAATAGATATGAGAGTAAAAATTAGTGAACTAGAAGGCTAATAAAAAATAGAGAAAACAAAGCCAAAAGTTGCTTTTTGAAAATACTAATGAAGTCAGTATGGTGAAATTAGTATGGTAAAATGATTATCAAAAAACTAAATGAAATTTTTATTACCAATATCAGAAATAAAAAAGGGTGAATATCACCACAGATCTAATGGTTAATGAAAAGATAATATGAGAAAATAATGAAAAAAACATTTAATGAATATGAAAATTTAGAGAAATACAAATGCTTAGGTTCAAAGAAAAAACTACCCAAAATGGGTATAAGACAAAACATAAAATCTAAAAATTTCATATCTAATGAAGTAATTATATCTATATTTTGAAAACCTTCCCATATTGTATTACAAGCCCAGGTAAGTTTACTGATGAATTCTACCAGGTACTCAAGGAAGAAACTACCCTAATATTTTAACAACTTTTCCAGAGAATAGAAAACTTCATTTTACTAGGCCATCAAGATATTGACTTCAAAACCTGACAAAGACACTATAAGAAAGAAAATTACAGGTCAATCTTATTCATTGATTTAGATGCAAAAGAAACCCCTATAATATTAGCAACCAAAATCTATGAAATATAGGAAGTATAGTGCATCAAGAGAAAGTGGATTTATTCCATGGATGTGAGGTGGTTTGCACTTAATAACTAGCCAATGTAATTCACCCCACTTACAGAATAAAGGAGTATAAACCACGATATCATTTTATAGATTCAGTAACAAAATGTGATCTAAGAAAAGTTAAAATCTTCATGATAAAGCTAGTAATAGACGGCCACTCCATGAATTATAAAGGGATATCTACAAAAATCCTACAATAGAAACAATATGTAACAGTGACATATCTGAAGCTTGTCTCTAGAGAAAAGGAAAAAGACTACAGTGTCTGCTCTTAAACCCCTTATATTCAATAATGTACTGAATTCAATATTGTATTCTTGCTTAGCAATGAAATCAGACAAGAAAATGGAATAAAAATTAAATTATTAGATTTCTGCTTAGAAAAAAATATATGAAAAAACAGTTTTCAGACATGGATTATTGGACAATTGAGGACAGTGATCCCTGAAAGAAGGGAAACAAACTAGGTAAGATCTGCATTATCCCTTGTATTAGCCTTGAGAATCCAAGGAGGGAAAATTCAGGTGAATCCAGGCAGTCTCCATGAGTTCAAAGGACAGATCAGTGAACAGGGAGAGCAGTAGGACAAGGGGGTCTGTTTGCAGGACAGAAATCTCGAGCGTAGAGAGCTATATAGAAACCTTCAGAAATCTATAGAGGATTATCCTTAAGTATTCATAGGAGAACCTATGAGCAAACGGGTGTAAAAAACTACCGAGCCTGGGGAAAGAACAACTAAAAAAGAATAATCGTTACATCACACTGGAGTAGATAAAGTGCCTGCCCCTACCAGTAGGACACTGAGTAGCAAAATCAGAATGGTGTTAGCTCAGTAGTGGGGGGAAAGTCCTGGAATGTTTCACAATATAACCTAGGTAAAGTTCACAATATTTGTCAAGCAATCAAAAATTACCAGGAAAATATGTCTCAAATTATGGCAAAAAAATCAATTAATAGAAACAGACACAGAAATGATATGAAAGGTTATTAGTAGACAAGGATATTAATAAAATTATAGCTATATTCTATATATTCAAGATGATAAAGGAAATATTGAGCATACTTAGTAGGAATATGGAAGATATTAAAAATTTCTAGAGATGGAATCTACAATTTTCTTTGATGAAAAACACACAAGATGAGATTAGCTGCAGATAAGACATTTCAGATTAGCAACAGAAGTTAAAATAATGAAACAGAGAGGGAAAAAACAAAGACGAGAGTATCAGAAGCTGTTGTACAATTTTAAACATCCTTGTAAATAGAGACCCAAGTTAGCAGGAGCATGACAGAAAATGTTAAAGAAATAATGTCATTTTTACCAAATTTTTTTAAGATTTTTGTTTTATTTATATATTTCTCCTCACCCTCTTGCTGTTTTTCCCTTGCTAAGTCTGTTCCTCTTCCTTGTTTCTTTAGGAGGCACTGGGAGCCAAAACTTGGGCCTCTGATGTGGGAGGGAGGTCTCTAATCACTTGAGCCACCTCTGCTCCTTGCTTTACCAAATTTTATGTAAACTAAAAACCCATAGTTCCAAGCATGAGAGAATGAAGCAATACTTTTAAAATACTGAAAGAAAAATGTGTTCAATCTTGATTTCTATAACCAGGGTAAATATCTTTCAAAAAAAGCAGACAATGTAAGGAATTTTAGAGGCAAAGAAATGTTAAAAGATTTAGTTGCAAGCAGACCTGCACTACAAGAAATGCCCACTATCACCTCTATTGTTCAATATAAAGGTAGAAGTTCTAGCTAGAGAAATTAGGCAAGAAAAAGAAATAAATGGCATCCAAATTGGAAAGGAAGGAGTAAAACTTCCACAATTCACAGATAATGTGACATAGAAAGTACAGAAAAATCAACAACAAACCTCCTACAGCTAATAAACGAATTCAGCGAAGTTGGCAGAATACAGGTTTAATATGCAAAAATCAGTAGCATTTCTATACACTAGTAATGAGCAATTTGAGGAGAAAGTCAGGAAAAAAATTCCATTTATAATAGTGACTAAAGGGATCAAAGATCTAGAAATAAGCTCAAATAAGGATGTAAAGGACCTGTATTCTGAAAACTATAATACATTTCTAAAATAAATCAAAGATGACAAAATAAATGGAAGGACTTTCCACGTTCATGGATTGGAAGACTAAACATAGTTAGATGTCAATTCTACCCGAATTGATTTATAGATTCGATGGAATCCCAAGAAAAGTTCCAACAACTTGGTTTGCAGAAATGGAAAATAAAATTTTGAAAGTTATTTGGAAGTGTAAGAGACCCCAAATAGTCAGGAATATCTTTAAAAAAGAAGAATGAAGTTGGAAAACTCTCACTTCCTGACTTTAAATCATATTACCTAGCTATAGTGGTAAGAACACAATGGTACTGGCATAAAAAATAGACATATAGACCAAAGGAATTGAATAGAGTGTTCAGAAAGAGACCCTTGCATCTATGGTCCAGTGATTTTTGACAAAGCTATCAAACCCACCCAGTTGGGACAGAACAGTCTATTCAATAAATGGTACTGGGAGAACAGGATATCTATATCCAAAAGAAAGAAAGAGGACCTCTTTTCACACCCTATATGAAAATTACTCAAAATGGATCAAAACCCTAAATATAAAAGCTACCATAATACACCTAGGAGAAAATGTAGGGAGACATAATCAAGACCTGGTAGTAGGTAAGTGGTAGTGCCTTAAACATTATACCCTAAGCATAAGCAACAAAAGAGAAGGATAAAAGGACCTCCTCAAACTTAAAACTTTTGTGCTTCAAAGGACTTTGTCAAGAAGGTGAAAATGCAGCCTATCAATGGGAAAAAATATTTGGAAACCACATAGTGGATAAGGGTTGAATTTCCATGTTATTTAAAGACATACAACACAACAATATAAAGGACAACAATCCAAATTTTAAAAATTGTCAAAAGACTTAAATAGACATTTTTTTCCAAAGAAGAAATACAAATGACCAAAAAGTACATGGAAAGATGTTCAATGTCATTAGCTATTAGGGAAATGTGAATCAAACTGTAATGATATATCATTTCGATCCTTATAAAATGTCCATTATTAAAAAAATAAACAGAAAACTTCTAGTGTTGGAGAGCATGTGGAGAAGGGGGAACACTCCTTCACTGTTGGTGGGAATGTAGTATGGTGCAGCTTCTGTGGAAGACAGTTTGGTAGTTCCTCAGGAAGCTAAATATAGAATTACCATATGATCCAGCAATTCCTCTAATAGGAACATATTCAGAAGAACTGAAAACAGGAATGCAAAATGCCATTTGCACACTGACGTTCATAGCAGCATTATTCACAATTTTCAAAAGATGAAAACAACCTAAGGGTCCATTAATCCATGAATGGATAAACAAAATGTGGTATATACATACAATGGAATACTCTGCTGCAGAAAGAAAAATGGAATTTTGGCACATGTGACAATGTGGGTGAACCTTTAGCACTTCATGTTGAGTGAAACAAGCCAGATTAAAAAGTGCAAATATTGTACTTTCTCACTAATATGAACTAAATATGATGAGTAGACGGAGTTAAAATCTAGAGTATAAATTATTAGGAAATAAGATAAGGACTGAGAAAAAGTACTGATGCTTAGTGTATGTAGAATTTTTAATTAGGTTGATTGTAAATGTGTGGAAATAGAGTTGATAATACATTAAAGTGAATATAGCACTGCTGATTTATAAATGTGAATGTGATTGAAAGAAGGTAGTCTTGGAGCATAAATGTCAGGTGAAATAAAGCTAGATTATAATCTAGGGATCACATAATATAGTCAATTCAGTGGTGAATGATGATTGTGGTTAATAGTACAAACGCAGGAATGTTCTATGAACTAGAAAAAATGTATGTCACTATTAGAAAGTGTTAAGAATATGGTGATACATGGGAAAAAACAACTAACGTTACTAATGGACTATAGTTAGCAGCAATATTGCAATATGCATGCTTCAATGGCAAAGAAGGTACTATATCAATGTTAAGGTCAATAACAGGAGGGTATGGGATTTTTTCTATTGGAGTAAGGAAAATGTTCTAGAATTGTCAGTCTAAAATGATAGCACAACTCTGTGATGAAACTGAGAGCCCCTGAGGGTATGCATTGGATGGAGTGTACAAAGCATAGGACCGTATAACACAGAGAACAAAGTGGTGTATGATAGACTGTGGTTAATAGTTCAAATATGAAAGTGTTCTCTCATGAACTATAACAAACGTACAGTACCAATACATGGTGTTAATAATACGGTAAGCTATGGAAAAAATACACCCAATATAAGCTTTAGAACATAGTTAGTAGTAATATTTTGATGATGTTCTCTCATTATTTGTAACAAATGCTTCGCAACAATTCAAGTTGTTGTTGATGTGATGTATGGGAATTCTGCATATTATGCATGATTGTTTTGTAGGCTCACAACTTCTCCAATAAAAATAATTAAAAATACAAAAATATGCACTTTAAATATATGAAGTTCATTATATGTTAATTATACCTCAATAAATGCTTTCATAAAAATATAAGCATTGTAAGTATATTAATTGTAATATACAATTATTATTAATTTTCAAATAACCAGGACCCAGAAAATCCAAAATTAACCACAGGTAACCTGTTAGAGTTGACATTTGTGATGTTGCTGGGTATAAAATAAATATATTAAAAAGCATTTTAAGAAAAATCATTTCTTAAATAATTAAATATACAAAATACATTTACTTTATCAAATAAGATAAAATTCTTCAGGATATACTGAAAAACGTAAGATCTTTACACAGAAAACCTCAAATATAATTGAAAGTAAAGGAGACATAAATTAATGGAAGCACATAAAATGTTCACAAATAGAGTCAGTATTTAAAGATTCTCTACAGATTAATTTATAGTTTTGTATAATTCATACAAAACTAAGCAAAGTTTTTGATGGAAGTTATAAACTAATTCTAATATATATGTATGCAAAAATGCAAAGAGCCAGGTATAGTATTTTTCAAATAGTAGTTTTGAAGAAGAAGAAAAATGAACACCTTCTATTACAAAAATAAAAACATTATTATATTGCATTAACTTTGAAAATGTGATCTTGCTACATGTAAAGAAAATAGATCTTGGAATGGCATAGATTCCAGAAACCAGTCTACATGTACATTACATTTGCATCAAATTTGTAATTGCAGAGCAGTGGGAAATAGATTGTTTTAAAAAAAATTATGCCAAACCAAATAAATGCCTATTTGGAAAAAGTTATTCTGACCCCTACCATACACGACATTAATTCAAACATATTAGAGAACCAAATGTCAAATGTAAATCTATAATGCTTTTAGAAATTAATATAATATCTTCATGACCTAGGGGTGAGAAAAATGACTGGAAGTCTAATGCACTCAACAAAAAAGAAAGGACTGAAAATTTTTGCAACTTAGTGATATAAAGACAATAACCAAATTAAAAAGTGAACAAAGCATCAGAATAGACATTTCCACAAACAATTGCAAATGGCCAATAAGCATTTTGAAGATGCTTACTATCATTAGCCATAAGGGAAGAGTAATCAAAATCATAATGGATATCAAAATCACAGTGAGATACCACTTCACACCTACTAGGATGGCTATAAATAGATAATAGCAAGTAATGGCAAGGATGTGGAAAAACTGGAATCCTTGACACTACTAGTGCGAATATAAAATGGGGCATTTGCTTCGGAAAACAATTGGGTGTTTCTTCAAAATGATAAAATGGAGTTATCATAGGTTGAGGCTTGAGTCATGTCCCTCACAAAAGACATGTTCAAATCATAATCCCCCATCCTGTGGATGTGAACCTATTTATACATAGGATTTTTTTAAAATGTCATTAGTTAGGGTGTGGCAAAACTGAGTGAAGGTAGGTCTTAATCAAGATGGCTAAAGTCCTTATAATCAGAGAAAACTTGGCAGCCAGTGACTAGAAGCCAGAGAGGAGACATATATTACCATGGGACAGAGGCAGAGATCCATTTACAAGCCAAGGAACAATCAGACTTGCCAGAATATTCTAGACTCTGGGAGAAAAGATGGCCTGCAACACCTTAATGTTGGATCACTAGCCCCCAAAACTATGAAACAACAAATTTCTGTTGTTTAAGCCAACCAGTATGTGGTATTTCTTATAGTGACCATAGCAAACTATGATACCATATGGACCAGAAACTCGACTCCAAGGCTTATACGGGAGATGAGAATGTATTTTCACACAAAAATCTCATACACAAATATTTATTGCATCATTATTCAGAATTTGAATAATTCAAATGTCCATAAACTGATGTTCATAAACTGATAGAGAAAGGAAATGTGGCATATCTACATAACTGAATATTATTTGGCTATAAAAAGGAATGAAGTGCTAATACATGCTACAGCATGGATGAATCTTGGAAAAATTCTGTTAAATGAAAGAATCCTGTTACAAAACCATATTCTGTATTATTTCATTTATAAGAAAAGTCCAGAATAGACAAATCTATAGAGACAGAAAACAAATGTGTAGTTGCCTAAGACTGGGAAGAATTTGGGGGGAAATGAAGAGTGACTTCTAATGAATATGGGTGTAATAAATATTGGTGTAAAAAAAATGTTCTAGAATTTTATTGTGTTGATTGTGTGTAATTCTGTAATATACTAAAACCATTGAATTGTACTTTTAAAATATGTGAATTGTATTATATGTGAATTATATCTCAATAAAATATCTTAAAATCTCTTTATGTGTGTTATGTAAGTTTGATTATTTAAAAATAAGTAACTTTTGTTCATCAAAAGATTACATTAGGGGAGCAGATGTGGCTCAAGCAGTTGAGCTCTGACCTCCCACATAGGAGGTCCTGGGTTCAGTTCCCAGTGCCTCCTGAAAAAACAAAAACAAACAATAAGCAAAACAATTGAAAAAAACAACTCAGGGAAGCTGATGTGGCTCAGTGGTTGAGCACCAGCTTCCTGTGTATGAAGTCCCGGGTTCAATCCGTGGCCCCCAGTACCTGAAAAAGAAAAAAGGATTAAATTAGGAATATTAAAATGTTAAGTGACAGAAGGGATAGGATATATAATACATATACATATACTGTATATATTTACTTAGGAGGTACCGGGGATTTAAACTGAGACCTTGTACATGGAAAGCAGTTGCTCAAACCACTTACCTATACCCACACCCCAGAAGACATTTTTAATACATATAAACAAAGGTCTAGTATATAGAATATATTAAGAAGTATAAATATCAGCCATATAGACTGAAGAAAAACAGACACAAGATTTGAAGAGGAAAATTCACAAAAGTAATAGCCAACAACTAGAAGCAGTCCAAATGTCTGTCAACTGTAGAATAGATATATGTTACAATATCATATAGAACACTATATTGTGCATAATAATGAATGAAGTACTGCTACTTGCAATATAAAATTGAGAGAAAGAAGCTATGCACCAAAGAGTGTGTGATTTCTTCTGTAGAAAGTTCAAATACAGGTGTCAGGATACTGGTTACCTTTGGGAATGATGGGAGTAGTAATTAGAAGGAAGCAAGGTAGGGCTTCTTGGATTTCAGTGACTTGCTACAACTGCCTAGCACAGCTGGCAAGAACTGATTGTTTTTGAAGTTTTCAAGCTAGTTGACTTCAGCTGGTAGTTTGAAATCAGCCATGTTGTCGGTATCCACACCATGGATACTGAGTTTTATAAAGGGTTATATTTGGGGGGTAGAGCTGGTTGCTGTATATTTACCAAGTACACAGTTGATATAAGGACATGTTTACTGTATTAAAGATCACAGAGCTGTACACATGGAATTTGTGAAATTTTCCCTATGTTATGCTTCAAAATATGTTAATTCATATAGTAAAGAAGAAAACAAGGAAGTCACTTTATCAAACAATTATCCTAAATATTCATCAACCCAAATGCAGGGAAAATAGAGCAGGAGAGCTGTGGGAGAAGTAATGGAGCCAAAACACTAGTAAAAATACTGATTTCTTCACCTTTTCAACACTTTGATCAAGGGTAACGATCTTCTAGTTTTACTTTGTGAAACTAGAGAGATGATATAAAAGAATGAAGAAATAGTAGGAATATTTATTTACATAGATAGGAACATTCTTCACCTCCATACAGGTATGTGTGGTTTTTTTTCTATTATTTTTACACACAGACTTTTTCTTGATCTAGCTATAACTTGGTAATTAAGAGATTGATCTCTGGTGTCAGACTGCCAAGGTTTGAATATAGGCTTTTCATTTTTAGCTATCTGATCTTGGGCAAATTATATAACTGCAGGCTTCCATTTTCCTCATTAGCAAAGTGGGGGAAATAATCACATCCTGTCACATATTCATTCAAAACGATTTATGGTATAAGTGTTATGTGCCAGGTATGATTCTTGGAGCAAGAAAATAGTAATAAATAAAAAAGACAAAAATCCATGATCTAAAGCAGTTTTGTTATAAGACAGACACAGAGACCTAATAATATTTTTAAGTAAATCTACAGATGGTGGTAATCACGATGGAGGAAAATAAACTGGGGAAAAGAGACAGGATGTGTCAAGGCTGTAGTATTAAATTAGGTAAACAGGGAAGTTTTACTGAGGAAATGACTGTTAAGTCAAAACTTGAATGAAGTGAGAGAACGAGATGCAACACCTGTGGGTAAGTGCATTATATTGGCAGAAGGGACAGCAAATGCAAAGTTCTGAGATACAAGCATGGCTGAACAATTAGAGAAATAGAAAGTAGGCCAGTAGGACTTGAGCAGAGTGAGAATGGGTCAGAGAAATAGGCCACTATCTCTCTAATTTTTATTCTGAGTGAGATGTGGGGCCACGTGGGTATTGAGCAAAGCAGTGACTTCATCAAATGAATTTAATGGGATCAGTTCAGCAGCTTCATTGAGAATAGATTCATGGGGAACAAAGATGGAAGGAAACAGGGGGCTATTAAAATAATCCATGTGAGAAATGATGGCTGCTTGGTCCAGTGAGGTAACTCCATTTTGCATTCGTCAATGTGGGTGTCAAATTTTAGATCTTTAAATATTTTTTAAAAAGCCAGAAATCAAGATTATTTTTTGAGAAGTATCCTGATTTTCTAATGTTGGCTCAATTAGTTTGTTTTGTTCTCAAACACTTAACAATACCATAAAATCCATATCTACAAATATCAAACTGGAATCATTGTACCACTGTAACACTATTCATAACCCTCCTAGCAGACCTTTGTCGCTCTCTGTCCTCCATAAAGAGATGAGTCTCCAACGAGAAGCTGACTTGATTTCCTTCTTTAAATGCTTCACACCTTCTGGTATTGGCTTCCATTTTCCTGTCCTGGGTCTTGAAATATGACAAATTACTTGAAAAATATGTCCCTTAATAAAAATAACAAATAGGAAACTGAATGGTATAATTCAGTGCCAGTGAGCTATTTTTGGTAATATTTTTCTCTGATATTTATCTCAAAATATGAGACAGATTAACAATTGACAAAAGAAAGAGATGAGTAACACACTGCCCAACTTTCACTTAACATTAGGATAAAAAAGCAACAATATAGATTGGACCTGAGCCACAGATGATGACTGTTTTTAAACTCCATGGTAAATTCCTGTTTAAAGAGTATGCATTTACTTTTAAATCTAGATATCATTATTTCTGTACTTTATAATGGAAAATTTGTAAAGATTTTAGTAAATACTGCAATACTATTAACAATAATTGGTTTAGAATTCTGTTCAAATAGTTCTATAAGATGGTATATCACAAGTGAAATTCATAATTCCTATCTATAAAACTGGTTCATATTTCCATTTGCACTGCTAACAAAATCTCAAGGTCAAGAGGAAAATAAAAAGTGGGGAAAAGTATAGATAATACACCTATCAGTAATGGGTAACTGCATGTAAATGCATGAGTTTATTCAGGGATTTTATACTTTCTTCTGCGATAAGGAAATTGGTCTAACAAAAGGCATAATATTGTGATAAAATGGAAGTTATGTAAGTTTTTGTAAGGAAAAGTTCTGAATTTTCAAAATGTTGGAACTATTATCAATGTACTCTGGGTCCTGATGAACAGTTTATACTTGTATTCCTGATCCTTAAAATTTTCCCACAGTTTTCACATTTTAGGTAATTTAAGATGTCTCTGTACTTGCTAGAGTTAGATAAGCAACATTAAGAACAAACTAGGGATATGGAATATAGTTGCTTTTTTATTTATTTGGGATTGAATTGGTTGAGTTCTATCCTCTTCTATATCCAAAAGATATGGAGTGTTCAAAGTGTGGTTGTTTGCAAGATGATCTACTCCACAGAAAGGAGAGGTCATTGTACAGGTAGAAAGCCATTAAAAAGTATGATCATGAAGAGACTTTGTCTGATACAAGGCCAGGTTTCTTCTGTTATTCAGTGGTTATGGAAGAAAGACAAATAATGGATTATATTCTGACCTATGCTATGAGTCATTATTAGGCAGCTACTCAGTTCTATGTCCTGGAGATATTTGTAATGAATGAGGCAGACAAGGCCCATGGAGCTTACATTCTAGAATAGGGATCTCTTTGGATATGTGTGGGCACATTTGGCTGGGTGTGTGATGCTCACCTGTGTGCAAACATCCAAATGATAGGGCTAGTAACTGGACCTAGGGGCAAGAACATCATGGTCCAAATGATTACTGTGACCTCTAAATTAGGACCAGACTGGGTTTAGAGATTTAAGGAGAGGGAGAGCAATGGGAGAACTGATATGTACCCAAACAGGTGTTAATCACCCTGATCCGTACTCCTAAATTGTCACCATAGCAGGGAGAATGAAATCTTTCTGGAATCATCTTTAACCCCTATTATATTTTATAATGGAGAACAACAATCTTTATAAAATGGGACATTTAGATATAGCTAGCACTTACTGAGTACCTTGTGAGCCAGATATTATACTAGTGACTCCACATATGCAACATTTTAAATTCTCAAAACATCTCTTAAGGTACATAGGGTATACTTATTTTACCAACAAAATGCCCAACACCATATAGCTGCTAAATTGTGGAGCTGCAAGTTTAATCCATGTCTATTTTACTTTAAATTCTACAAAGTGTGAATCTTTGAACCTGAGAAGAAAGATGATATGAAGGCCAAAACAAAACAAAACATTGTATAGGTTGGTGAATGAATGTGATTTTTCATTTAATTGTTTATATGGGATTTTTTGCAAAGAAAATGAAGGTTGAAGCTCCACTCTCGAAAAGCTGATTCCTATATAGTTAACTTCTTCTGTGTTTTCCTTTCTTTAATGAATGCACAGAGGCCATGGCACTAAGACCTATATCAATATATAAAATCTAGGAATGTGCAGCTCAAATAGTTTGAATATTTGTTGAGAGGAAAGTGTTATTTTTTATTTTAACCTCTGTGAAATTTTTCATCATTCAGTAGATGAAGAATACTCAAAAGTCAACTTACTAGTATATATGTCATAGGACATAATTAGTCCTGTTGCATGCTTTATGAGAGGTAGCTCTAACAGCTAATTTTTCATGGTCAAGAATCTTATACCTAATTGTAAACGTAGAATGAGAACCCTGGATATTCACTTCATAAAAATAAACAGTATTACAATTCATAGATTCGCACAATTACACACACACACACAGTGGCCATTGTTCAGAGAAGCAGCACAAAGATGTCAATCAAATTGATACAACTGAAAAGTCTGGAGAGAGTTGTGTAAATATTGGAGAATATACTTTGAAATCTGTTTTCTTTATGCATTTTAGTAATTGTCAGTACATTAGCATAAAAATTGTGAATGGTCAATTCCCATGTTTGTGTAATTCTTATTGTAGATTCTAGCACTATGCTCTTTATGGTTAATGACTTTATTGCTTTTATATGATACTGATAACTGTTCCAAGGCAATAACCCTTTAAAAAGCGTTGCTAAAAACATTGCTACATATTCTACCCTAATATTTCTTCCTTACCACTGCCTATTAAGCTTAGAATTATGGGGCCTATTATTTAAATGTTCTATCATTTTTCTTATTCTAAACTATTGGCTGTGTTTTACTACTATACCTATATTACCATGCCCTACATACATAAAAAGCTTTATATTTTTTTCAAAGAATATCTACCCAACTACCTACCTACCTATTTACCTATCTATCTGAGAAATACTTCATACTCAAGATTTAATGGATTGTTATATATTCCAGGTTAATCAATGAAAAAGCCCATGAATGTGTTCTCTTTTTATTTTTAATCTGCAGCACAATAAGACCTTCTAATCATTCAAAATAAAGTGAAATATATCCTTTTATTTATTTAGTTTGTTCCTACAATTTACATTCCTCAGCTAATTATATCACATTTTCCTATTGAGTGATAATCACCTTTCAGCCATTTTTATGTTGAGAAAAGTTGCCTCTTCTCCTGAATTTGGCTATACAGGTGAATTTAAAGTGAAACAGATTCTGCTTTTTATTCAAACTCATAACAATATGTTCAGATATTTTCCAGGACCAAAATTTATGAAACTCCACTTCATACTTTCTACTTCCCCTTACCTAAAGAAATAATTTATGAGCTCACCTATTTTAAATTCCCTCATCCATTACACACACTGTTTTGTTTTGCGCATTCTCTTGCAACATAAATAATTTGCTTTGGATGGGATAGAAGAAAAATAATGATGAGGAAGAAAACCTAATATGATTCCAGGAATCTTTTAAAATATTTAGGTTTAAAATAGTGCTTTGGTACTTCTCTTAGTTTCTTTTTATCTAACATATAACTCTAAGAGAACAACTTTTATCTCTGTGCATTGATGGAGTAAAGAATAATGATGGCTATCTGTTGGCTAAAGGATTTGGGGGTTTGCTGAAGTTATGAATAAGCCTTCAAACAATTAATTGATACCCACTGTTTCAGTTAATGCTTTTGTTCAAGAGGGAGATATTTTAAATATGGCTTTAAATTAAGTTACAAATGAAAACAAAATTTACTGCTATATAGTCTTTTTTTTTGACAAGCTTTCATATTCAAAACTAAAATAGACAATTATTAGATATTAGATGTGAAAATAGTTGTACCAATATAATGGAAGTTTCATTAGCTTTAATAAGCAACTGAAATGCTCTTGAGAGGTTATGCAATTTATTAAATATTTTAATCAATACTTAATCACCTATTGTGTGCTGGACATTGTACTCAGTCCCAGGTAGCAGTGATACAGTCCTTGCTTTCCAAGATTTCAGCTTCTAAAAAGACTATGTATACATAGAATGCTCATAGTGAGGGAAAAAGTTAAAATTGTGCATATGTAATTGCTTCATAATCTGTAACTCTGATAGCACCGAACATTTTACTTCATGTTTGTCATTTGACTTAACGGAGAGGTTAAACTACAGTTCAAAATCACATTTCCTTAAGCGAATGGCAATGATTTCCCACATTGCCTTCCTTGCCATCTATGTACTTATTTTTGTCAATGTACCCTGAATAATGGCATTGTCAAGCTGATGTCACTGAGACTCTTTTGTCGCTCTCCGTGGTACTGAAAGATCTGTAGGCTGAATTTGCTTGTTCACTCTAACTCTTCGACCCTAGTGACTGCTACCCAATCAGTAATTCAGAACAAGGAGAGGAAAGGTCTAGTGGGAAAGGAAAGAGCAAAAAAAGAATGATTTACAGGAGGAGCTTAGCTTTTGATGAATGGAAGGCTCTATTTATTCAACAAAAGTCTACTGTCCAACAACCACTATGCTTGGTGTAAAACTACAACCCTCCCTATAAACAAATAAACCTAATCTCTGCCCTTATGTGTCCCACTCAATGGTGGAAAAACAAACATTAATCGTGAAATTATGGTAAATATGAATTTTTGATTGTTTTAGGTGAATGAAGGAGACAGGGCATTATGGATTATGAGGTAAACTAGAAAATTTGTATGTCTCAATATGAAACTTGGTTAAAAGTAATTCCATTTTCTTCACATTAACTTAGAATATAGTAAAGATGATTCAATTCAAAATTGTGTAAGATTTTCAAATAATATTTTTAAATGTTTTAATTGGAGATTGCTTCCATGAATTCAACTTTTTAAAAACAGATTTTATACTTGAAATGTGTAAGTGTATTATATTTCCTGATAAGGACACTTTTAATTATGATATCAGTTGATCATCAACTTTGAGAAAATTTATTTGCATAACTAGGAGAAAAATACAAACATTTACTTTATGACCAAATGTTTACATTAGGCACATAGTATTTAAAATATATCTGCTCTAATTTTCTGTCATTTTAGTTGTGATTTTGACTTTTCCTGGATATAAATGGATTTCAAGTCCAACCAAAATTTTTATCAGAAAATTCAAAATAGTGATAAAGCTTTTTGTATTTGAGGATTTCACCCATGTATTATTAGAACAGCCAATATTCAGCTTATGTAACTACTCATAAAATTACAAACCAGTATCATATGGGACAGAATTATCTGATATTCATGTTGCTAGAGCTTTGGTTCTTATTTGGATGTGGAAGTTCCTGCCAAAACTTCTGATATTCATGTTGCTAGAGCTTTGGTTCTTATTTGGATGTGGAAGTTCCTGCCAAAACTTCTTGCTCACACTTCTTCAATGAACTGCACCTGGTACTGCATATCTTGCTCCTTGGCACCTGAAAAAAAAAAACCCTCCAACAGTTCCATGAACTTTTTCCCAGTATTCTGCAAGTAAAGTAGAAGAAAAGGTCCAGGAATCGCTACCTTCCAATCTATGCTACCTTCAGGAACAGTGAGGCACACACTCAATCTACACTCTGCCAGACCATCTTCCTAGAAGCCCTGCACAAACTACTTATGACCAGCAGATATTTTACTATGGGTCCTGGCAACCTTATGCAACCCTACTTGGACACTTTTTAGGGGTGATGTGGTCATTATATCATGGCACATCTGTAACCTAGTTGATGCACACTGGTACAAAAGCTCCATGCTTATCCTGCTTCATTTTTTCTTCTGAGAATGTATTGCCATCTAATATAAGTATACACTTATTTACTTGTTTATGACACACTCCACTAAAGCCAAGCATTCCTGAAAGCAGTCTTTTCCACTTTTTTGCTCACTGACATGTTCCCAGTTCCTAGAAAATAATTGGCATGTTGTCACTCAACAAATATTCACTGGATGAATGACTCTAATTTTCATGAGGGCTCCCTTTGTTTCCCTATCTTCAGCCTACATTTATAGGTACTGCTACTAAGGAGGTAAGCACAGCCCCAGATTATAAAGCTTCTTATAGGATATGGAGGGATTTATTAAAAGCAATGAGAAGCCATCGCAGTGTTATGAGCAGAAATAAAAGTTCTTGCTTTCTGTTCCTGTTAATAATGGCACCTCCAATCTCCTACTCATCTAATCTTTAACTCTCAAAATGATGTAAGACTTTTTTCCTTCTCTTTCATTGCTAATAATTTACCAAAAGCTGACAATTTAATTTCAGCAAGATATTTCTATCTCATCCTTTATTTTCCATTTGATTTCAGGCCTTGGCTAACTATAGAATGGACAACTGTATCTGCTAAGCTCATATTGCTGTCTTCAGTATATTCTTCATCTAAGTTATTCTATGTTTTACAGCACACTTATTGAAAAATGTTGCTCACCCATTTATCTAAACAAATACTTCATTGATTAAATATAAATTCCTAGCTTTCCATGAAAAGTAGTTTAATATAACTTTTTATTACTTTTAACACTCATTCACATAAATTATTGTCATTAATCTTTTTTTGTGAGATGGTAAAAACTGTTGCTTTCTTCATTTTTTTTGTGGAAATAATTTCAAATTTAAAGAAACATTGCAAAATTACTAAATGGAACCCCCATACGCCCTTGATCTGGTTTACCAAGTGTTAACAGTTTGTCATATTTACTTCATCATCCTTCCTCTCTCTACGTATTTCTGAACCGTCAATGAGTAAACTGAAGCCCTCATGCTCTTTTAACCTCCAAACATTTCATCTGGTATTTCTTAAGAGCAATGACTTTCTCATACATAATCACAATGAAATTATCAAAATTAGTGAATTTAATATTGACACAAAACTAATTGAAACTTAACTTCTATAAAAGATCTACAGATTAGTATTGCAGACCTTATTCATATTTTTCTGATTGTCCCAATAATGCCTTTTTCCAGTTCAGCTATTTTGCCAGTTCAGCATCCAATTCTGGACTACATATTCCATGTAGTAACACTATCTATTCCATTTCCTTTAGTCTTGAACACTTTTCATGACTGATGTTTTTTGAACGGTATAGACAAGATATTTTGTAGACTTTCCCTTAATTTTGGCTTGATGTTGTTCCCTCATAATTAGATTCAATTAATCTGGAATACCAAATAAATGATGCTGTATAATTCTCAGTTCATCACATCATGAGGCACATGATGCCACTTGGTCCCATCATTGGTGATTTTAACCTTGATCACTTGGTTAAGATGTAGTCGACCAGATATGTCCACTACAAGGAAATTGCTTATTCTATTGTAATTAAGAAGAAACTATGGTAGATTTAGAAAAATAGGCTTACATGATTTCCATTTGTTTGTGCATTCTCCATTGCAATATGACTTTGCAGTTCCTCCTACCAAGACAGGGAGTGTAATACTCCACTCATAGAATCTAGGCCTGGTTATGTGACTTTGGTGGATTAATGGTACCTTGGCAAATGTGTGTGCCAGCAGAACCTTTGCAAATGCTCCAAATTGGTGCTTGCCCTCCCTTGATGTATTTTTCAAATTTGGCAACTGCCTGCACTGAGGAAGACAGGTCTAGTCTGCTGGAAGATGACAGAGTAGATTGAACAAATATGAGCTATCACAGCTAAGCCCTGTATCCCATGGCTAAAAAAGCTTGCCAACCACCAGCCACGTGTGTGAGGCCATCCTAGACCATCCAACACAAACCAAGTCTGCCAGACTAGAGAAGCACTCAGCCAACCCACAGAATGATAAGTAAATATTAATGTTTATTGTTTTAGCCACTTGTTTTGAGATGGTGTGTTATGCAGCAAAACTCTCAATTTCCGCAGAGATACTTCAAGATTTTACACAATCCTGTTACATATCTGACTAGTTATGTAATCCTTGTCTGTTAAATATTATTATGAAGGATGCATTTTGGTCTTGGTCACATTTTTAGAGATGAAGAATTTAAGAATGGAGGTTTATATGACTCTTCCCTGTGGACATATGACTAGTAAGTGGCTATGTCACAATGAACCCCGATCTTTTACCTGTGCCCCAAAGCTTTTCACAACATGCCAAGCACAGGTGATGGCAGAATTGGAACTCAGAGAGAGAGCAATAGAAGGAAATTCTAGAGTCTCAGGCATCATAAACACACACAGAAATACCTATGATAGATAGTCCATAATTGATGGTGGGGTATGGGTGGCAGAATGGACAATATAGGAGGTCATATTCAATATGATTATCATACAAATTTTGTTGAGAATTGACTTTGAGAATCATACAAAGCTATCTCTAGAAACTGTCTATCATGAGTATGAGTAAGAATGTCATTTGCATAGTAGATTGTCATTTACATACTAGATTTTATTTATTTTGTATATGTGTACCACATGGCTCTTAGTATTTTTGAGGTAGCTTTCATATCTTCTCCCAAATCTGCCAAATAAATAGATATGATTAAGAAGTTGCAGCTAGGAAATGTGAAGCAGCACATTGTGGGAACTTTTTCACTTCCTATCAGAAAACTGAGATCCAAGAAAGTCAAGGACTAAAACTAGCCAGAGTCAATAGCGGATAAATGGTATAGCAGGGATTTGAATTCAGCGTTCTCAGTATCCTAGAGGAGTCCCAAATGGCAGTCAGTGATAGGTTCCAAGTCGTCCAGGTGCTAACTATAGCTGAGTCTTAAATCTGCCTTGTGCCAGACACTGTTCTGAAGTCCTTACATGTGTTTAACTGATTCGATACTACGGATTTCTGCTACACTACACCACAACTTTACGTAGAAGCACAAGCATTCGGGTTCTTCAGGAAGTGTGTGTGTGTCTAAGTGTATCAAAGACCAAATGCGGCACCAAAAAAATTACCTTTCTTTCTGATTGAGAAAGGAATACAAAACTCTCCTTCCTTGGACCGTGGTCAAAGACTCACTTTTTCTTTACCTCTCCCTAAAAATTTTAGAGCACAAGAAAGCGCTCTGTGCTCCCAGGTCTCTTACGGTGCCTTCGGTAGCAGCAGCCGCCGCCAGCGCGAGCACTAGGATATTGTCAGCGTGTGTGCGCCGAGACACACAACGAGAGGCGAAACTCCGTCCTTTTTGCTTCAAGAGACCGAAATCTCAAGTGTCCCCGCCGACGGCAGAGGTGGGGTTGGCTGATCCTCCTCCGAGGGCAGTCCCTGGCGCCTCGGCCCCCTCTGCCAGAGCTCGCCGGCTCGTTGCGCGCACCCGGGGTACGCAGGGCGGCTTTCGCCCGGTGGGACCCGCGGGCTGCCGGGGGTCGTGAGGAGCTCTTCAGGGAGAGGAGCCGACCCCACAGCGACTCTCGGGGGCCGAGCCTGCCAAGTATCGCGGGACTTGCGCACATCGCCGGAGCGGCAGCTCCAGGAGCATCTGGAGCGCGCTCGGTGCGCACCGCCCCAGCCCGGGGAGGAGCGGGAGCGGGAAGGGAGGAGGACCGGGGTGCGGGTTACGTAAAGGAGCCCGGCCCAGTGAGAGGCCTCCAGGCTGGGGCTCCGGGAGGGGGAGGGGCCGCACGAGGAGGAGGGGCTGCGAGGGAGCAGCGGGGAGGGGCGGGGGCCAAGTGACCGAGCGGCGGCGGCGGCTCTGCCGAGGTGCTCGTGGACCTCCTCTGTCTCCTGCGCCACTTCGGCCTCGGCGCCCGCGGAGCCTTCCAGCCCGCCGCTGCGCTATGAGGGCGCCTCTTCGGGTCTTGCCGAGGCCGGAGCCGGCTCGCTCTGCTTGCGGGGCAGTGTGAGGAGAGCGGCGCGCTTCGGCGCCGGGGCTGCGCGCGGCGCTCGCGGGCCGCCGCGGCTTCCAGGTGAGCGCGGGTTCCACGCGCCCCGCACTCGGCGCGGCCGGCGGCGCCTGCTGGGCTTGACTGGAGTCTCAGCTCCCTGCGTGGGCTGCTCTTCCCTCTTCGCGGGATCCTTGGCCACGGATAGCAGGTCTCCATCTCTCTAGCGCGACCTCCCTCTCTTCCTCGTAATTGTCAGGGCTGAGTCCCTCTGGGCGACCAGAGTGCCCGGGGAGGGTGCCGCGAAGTCTTGCAGCGAGTGCTAGGGCGCGGAGCCGCTGGTCCCGGGCAGGTCCCAGGGTTGAGGCGCCGTGGACTTGGCTTGGCATGCTCCCGGGCTGTAGGTGCGGCGGGAGGACTGCAAGGCGCGCAACTTTCTGTCGCCTCGGGTCCTCTCCCTGGTTTGCCCGCTACCCGGCTGAGCTGGGTGGGGGGGGGGGGGGGGGGGCGGTGGGCACCGGCCACCCTCTGCGCCCTGAAGGCCTCCCGGCCAGGCAACTTTCTCCAACCAGCTGCGGGCAGCCGGTAGCGGAGGCACCGGAGCTTTTACACAGCCCGGTACTGGGCAAGTGCTCCGCATCTGGGGCGTTTTTCCCGACGGTTGCCTTCCTCTCGGTTTCCCTTTGCCTCTCTCTCTTTCAGTATTCCTCTGCCTCTTATTCTTTCTGTGTGTCTCTCGGTCTCTGACTCAGTTTCTTTTTGTCACTGACACTCTCTTCCCCCTCCTCTGTGCCTGTTTGTCTTTTATTCTTTCTCAGTCTCTCTTGCGATCTGTGTCCCTTTCTTCTATCTTGAGGGCTTGTTCTTCTGTCTTGCAGTATTTTTTTTCTCACTCTCGTTGCTGTCTCTAGTTGTGTGTCTCCCCTCTCCTCATCCCCCTGTCCTCTGCCCAAGCACTAGCAACCTGATCTCGAGGCGCCTTGGTCAGGCAAGCATGCCTGGTCCGCCTGCTGGGCTGCTCCAGGTGCAGAGACCTCCCTCCTCGGGAACCGTGGGGACGCGGTGATGGACGCAACTTACCATTGTTGTGGCTGTCGGGGAGCCCAGGGGCTGAAGGAGGGGCGTAAGGGCCAGAGTGGAGTGGGTGAGCTAGCCTACCCTCCCCGGCGGGTGCGAGGGCGCTGGGCTGTGCTGACCGGAGTGCACGCAGGCTGCGGTCTGGATAGGGAGAGCTGTGGACCGCTCCCGGTGCCCTCTTCTTTGACTGCCGTCCACTGAATTTCCAGGTGGATAGTCCACATTTCCAGCCTTTAGTGGCAGTTACAGAGAAGAAGCAGACGGCAGACAACACATGCCTCGGGATTCAGGGAAAACTAATCTCGAAAGGGTGGGAGCTTTCGTATGGCAAAGGTATTGCAAGCAGAGAAGAGCATTGCGGTTGGAGGGACGGAGGAGGCATGCCTCCCTCAAACTGCCATCCACTCAGTCCATAGGAGAGCGATTTCCTTGGGGGAGATAGCAGTCACTGGTCGCTCTTTTCAGAAACAGCACGAAATTTCAGGTTTCCTTGCCCCTTTCCTAACCCCCCCTCCCCCCTGGGTTTTCAGTAACCTTTATGTGAAGGCTGCCTTTGCTCAGGGGCTTCTCTCTCTCTCTCCTGTTTGTGTTCATGCCCTCTAGTGTTAAAGAATCTTGCCAGTTTGAGAATATTAAAAAGTAAGGTCAACCTATTGGTGACTCTTACTTTGGATCTCTCACCTTCCCATGCCGTTTTCCTATCCTTGGATATCCACAGCCTTTCCTTTATCTTATCCCGACAGTTGCTTTGCATCATGAATCTTTCTTTTCTTTTGATCTTTACAAGCTCCTCTTCCCCTGCAGATTAAAACCTTAATATTGAAATTCTATTTGTGTGATTTCAGAGATGGATAAATTTGGAGAATTTTCATAGCCAAAGGCAGGCTTTGAACAAAAGAAACATGTATTTCTCTGCACTGTTTAGAACAAAACAGGATTTCACATCTTTTCTGTATGCACTTTCCCATCTTAAACTCCACTGAGAATTTTCCCTGGCTGCTCTGCTTGTTTAAGTAAATGCTTTAAGCTCTCGATTTCTGTGATGCTCATCCAATTCCAGAACTTAAACCGCTGGCTTAAGTAGGGGCAGTATATCTCAGATCAGGTTTGGGGAGGAAGACAGGAAAGCTTTTTTAAAGGGTGTACAGTGTGCTGCAGGTGTAGATGAATTCTGGACCAGAGAGGCTAGAGTAGGACTAGATGCTGTCTGAGATATGCTGACCTTGACACAGTGGTGGAAAGCTAGTGTGTGCTTAGTGAAAACTAGTTGGTTGACTGATTAGTATGCAATTGATTATATGTGTCCAAGTCACCCTGCTATGTGAATAAGCTTACATACTGAAAACTGAATTCTTTGTGGGAATTTAGGACTAGTTGAAGAGACGTTGAAACACAAGCCCTCTTCTTCTTTCCAGTTCATGTCACTGTCTGGATTTGCCCCTCTCTGCAAGTCTTTACACTTGATCTTAGGCAAAAAGCCAAGAAGCGATTTTACAAGTCGTTAAATTGACATGTTCTTTAAGAGTCATTACAAAATTGAGGAAGTGAGTTTAGAGGATTTGATGGGTGACATTACTCAGCTTTCCTATTTGAAAGTAAACTGGGGCATGGCATCATTTTTGGGTGATACTTTTCTATGGTTCTTAACAAGTGAAAAGTTTTCTCTTTTAATATAAAGAGCAGATGGATCAGCTTAAAATATTTGGGGGCTATGAATTGATCTTTAAAGTAAATCACATACCCTAAAGAATTTACAGGTTTCCTTATTGCTTCAGATATATATGAGAGGTGTGAGGCTATGTGCATATGAACATTCACTAGGGTGTCTGGAAATGGGGGACTCTATGGAGAGATACTGCTTTTCTGATGATATCTAGTCACATTCTAAAACAGCTAGGTATGTGCCATGAGTATTGTGTACAGGAGCATGTTCAAGGCAATTTTGCTTAAAACTGATACTTATAAATCACCTGATACTCTTCTCTGTCCAATCTTTGCATTGAAAAATAGCCCATACATAGTAAAGGTGAAATTATAATGTTGTTAGAGAAGCCTTCTGACTTCTTACAGATAAGAATTTTCATGTAATGTGCATTTATTTCAGGTAATGCAGTTATGTGAGAATGAAATAAAACATTTCTGTCATTTAAAAGTGGTAGTTGTAACAGGAACATTTCCATTTAATAGAAGGAGATTGTGTATCTTATTAAGACTTTGGCATTTTAGGGAGATGTTGAGAGAACAAGCAACTAATGGATGTTTTTACTCTCTATTTGGGGAAATGAAGCGATGCTAGCTATATTGGTGTCTCTGAATAACAAGAATAGTAAAGAAAACAATTAATGAGAGTAAAGCTTAAGGTATTAAGTCCAACAATGTAAAATAAGTAACAATGCCAGGTGTCTCTGGTGAATGTTCATTGTATACTTTATAAAAATGGACAGTTCTGATAGTTTTATCCTCTTACTCATTTGCCTTATTAGATTTCATATTCTGACAAGACACCTATTAAATAAACAACACAGTCTTGACGATGGCTTTTCATATGTCACGCTTCTTGGGTTTGTATCCCTCTCAGTAGAAACAGGTAGATATCTTAAAAATACTGGAATCGAGCAAGATCACTACTTAAAATCTTAGTGCCTGTATGTCTAAATCTGAAAGAATTTTACTGGGCTTTGATTGTAAATCCTTCTTTCTATTCTTGTCATCAGAATAAACCTGGGTGAAACATCAGTCAAGACCTATGCATATATATGTGTATTGACTCTATTTGGTGAAATGAAAAAAAAAATTGCTCACACACACCCACACACATATAAACACCAAGCATATGTTTGAAAACTTAAGAGATATTTAAAGATTCTGGCCCTGTCTGCTTTGATAAACCATTTATCTTTTTAACAGATTAGACTTCTATTTATAATTTCTGTCTTAAGGTGCATTATTTAATTATATGTATATCCAGATATCTATGTTAAAATTTAATACTTGGATACTAAGTGAATTCAAAGAGATTTGTAAGAATGAATATGCACATTAATTCAATAATTATTGGTCATCCTTTTGGAGCACTGTAAACAGTATCTTTGGAGGGTAAAGTATAAACCTTACAGACACAATTCATTTGATACTTGTTCTTCCTTGGAACTCTGCCTATGCTTCAATTATGTATATATATTTTCTATGTTTATCTTCAGTTTTCTTGATCATCACCTGTAATGGCAGCAAAGAATTGGGTCATGTTGACCCTGAATCTTGAACAGCTTTTTCTCTTTGCTTTGATCTTTGGTAAAATCAGAGTTGAATTTGTGACGCAACTTTAACAATTATGCACAATAGTTCTCTGTGTACTTGAATTATATTTGTGATTAACTATTACTATATTTTTGCAGTTTCAGGTTTTATACAAATGTTTTCACTGCTATAATGAATTCTATGATAAACCCATTTTGTTGTTTTTAGCAGATTCTCTCTTAAAAAATGAGAGACCAGTAATAAAACTGATAAGCAAGGAGCTGCTCTACATAAAACAGGAGTAGGAACTCAGAACCTTACCACACCTGCCACTTCACCCTCTTTCACCCTTTCTCTGGCAGCTATGACAGGTTGAGTTTTCTGTGGAACATAGTTTTTAAAAACACTGGCCTATACTCTACATAGCCCATTTCAGTGTTCCATATATTCTAAATTTGATCCTGACTCAAACAAGACCATAATAGACCTGTGTACTTTTACTATTATTTGGGTGCCTTGTAAATTGTTTCACTGAGCTACATTTTCAAAAAAGATTCTTGACTTGCATTAAGTATTGATGGTAAGTGTGCTATTGGAGACTTTTTTAATTCATTAAGGAGAGTCACTTTTATAAGGCTCAGTGGGGGAAATTTTTCTCAAACATTAATGCCAGGAGACACAATGTGCTTCATTCTATTCATTGGCATTTTATATTACAGACACTGAATCATGTAGCGGTTTCTCTCTTTGCTTTGATCTCTGGTAAATGGAGTTGAGTTTGTGACCCAAGTTTGCATTATGCACAATCTTTCCTTGTGTACTAAATTTGCAGGGGCTTTCTTTTACTAATCTACCTTTTACTAATCTACCTTTATTATTTTTTACTAGAGAAGTTGTAGGTTTACAGAACAATCCTGCATAGAAAACAGAGTTCCTATACATTGCCCTATTATTAACACTTTGCATTCTTGTGGTGCCTTTGTTGCAACAGATGAAAGAATATTATTAAAATTGTACTATTAACTATGGTGAATGGTTTATATTAGAGTTCACTGTGTTGTACAGTTTTTCATCTCTTTTTAAAAATTTTATTCTAGTAACATATATACAACCTAAAATTTCCCCTTTTAACCACTTTTGAGTATATATTTCAGTGCTGTTAATTACGTTCACAATATTGTGCTACCATTACCACCATTTATAATCATATGCTTAATCTTAGATTCATTGCTAAGAAATTTTTTTAGGTGACTAAAGACATTTATATGTTTCTAAATGTATTTTATAAGTCCCTTGTAAATTCATTTTCAGTTGTGGGTATTCCACATTTACATTTTCTTTGTATGTCTCAGGTCCTATTTGTTCAAGCTAAAATTCTTACTTTGTAAAAGTTGTTACCACATGTTATTAAAAGATTGCTGGGGCATAAAATTGAAATATAAGAAAAACTGGAGACGTTCCTTTCCTCTGAGGATCCTAATTCATCATATGTCCATGTAGTTATAATCCACATGAACTTTCAGAATGTCTCTTAAAGACTGCACTACTATAATGTGGAACAAACATCTACCCTTCACAACTAAAGCAAGAATCAAAATATTGTTTGTTAAAAGTGGTTCCATTTTGATGGCTAATCTTCCCAAGATAACTTAAGAGGTGAAGTAGGGAGAATAGTAAACATATTTGTGATTATACTATAAATATATGTTATGTAAGAAAATGAAACACTGTCCACATTACATCCTCAGACTTCTTTTGCTTTTTTTTTAGATTTTATTTTTTATTATTTCTCTCCCCTCCCCAAGTTGTCTGCTCTCTCTGTCCATTCGCTGTGTGATCTTCTGTGACTGCCTTTATCCTTATCAAGGGCACTGGGAATCTGTGTTTCTTTTTGTTGCATCATCTTGTGTCAGCTTTCCGTGTGTGCAGCGCCATTCCTGGGCAGGCTGCACTTTCTTTCGCGCTGGGTGGCTCTCCTTACGGGGTGCACTCCTTGCGCGTGGGGCTCCCCCATGCAGGGGATCCCCCTGCATGGCAGGGCACTCCTTGCGCGCATCAGCACTGCGCACTGGCCAGCTCCACACGGGTCAAGAAGGCCCGGGGTTTGAACCGCGGACCTCCCATGTGGTAGGCGGACGCCGTATCCATTGCGCCAAGTCCGCTTCCCTTCTTTTGCATTTTTAAGAAGTGCCCACTGTTAAGATAGGCAGGAGCTGCCCAAGGTATGTCATATCAGGCTTTAACATGATGGGGAATTAACTGGGACTCTATTTTATATATAGAACTTTATTGAATTGTCACCTAACTCTTATACAAGTTCCTGTATAATATTATAGAAAAAGTTTGATTGAACTGTTGGTGGTATACAGTCTAAGTGGTGTGTTGTAGCTTCTGTAAACAAAAGAGAAATTTAAGTACAACTGCACAGTCATCCAAACTACATTTCAGAGAAGGGGTAAATGTCAACTTAAACTCTTGCCTAATATTAATTACCTTGATACTATAAGCAAAGTACCTATTTTTTTGTTAATAAAATGTTCTTTGAAGTATTGGGAGGATTATGCATCTTTGTGTGGTTCAGAAGTAAAACAACTAACTTAATTTCCTCTTGAGGATTTTATTTTATAATTAGTTTCAGTTGGAGAGGATAAGATTTGGAAATTCATACATACATGTGCATGCAGACACATGCACCTATACCTAAGTTTATTTATGAGAGGGTTAAGAATGGTAAATTGGTTTATAAATTGATAAAATAACTAAACTGAATGCTTACCTTGTTCTTGTTCTGTGGTAAACAAGCATATAACAGGTTTTATATTTTATTATATCTTTATTTGTATTACATCTTTACAACAGTCATATGGGTTTTAGGTAATATTGCTTCCCCATTCTATAAACAAGGATTCACTTACTCAATCATGTAGTTAATATATATTATGGACAAGGATCATGCCAGTTTTTTCTGTGTCAAAGCCAATGCTCTAATAGTTCTTGACCTGAAATTTCACTGACTTTTAAAATAAAAAATGGTGGACATTTTAACCCCAACTGAGATGGAAGAATGAGTTCTCAAAAAAAAAAAAAAGATTCTTTCATTAACTAGAATAAACAGATGCCTGTGAGCTTTTCTACATTGCATTTATTTACTTTTAAAAAATTTTCACCAAAGGTATATGAAAATTTCATCCCAGATTGGTAATTTATTACATCACCATCTGTAGACTGTGCCTGGGGACTCTTCTCAGCCTGAACCACTATGATATACTGCCTACCCTGTGCTTCCACACAGCACAGGCCAGTAGGGTCCTCAGAGCCATGGCTTAATGAGACATAGTGCTTATGGCTTATTGCATTCTCTTTCTAGTGGTGAGTCTGGGTATGGAATTTGGTCCTAGAAAATATGCTAGCAGTTGTTCTAGTCTCAGTTTGCTGCATCAGTGTTTGTGAAAAGGATTGGAGGACTGGAGATGACTTGTTCTTTGTGGTAGCTATTGTGAGTCACTGGTTCTAAGATTGTGCCCACCTCTGTCCTGGGAACAAGGAATAAATGCTGGGCAAAACCAAAAAGAGTGTGCCAGAACTTATTCCTCTCTCCTTTCCCCTAACTAGGTGCACCCCAGGCTTTAACTTTCAGGTTGCTCCTTTTTTAGTTCTTTGTTTGCTTTTGTGTCTACAAAACAATTTGCTTTCCAAAGGAAAGAAAATTCCAAATCTCTCATTGCCTTTGGAGAGTGATTATTGTGGCCCATCAAAGAGGAAAAGAATGCTGTTAGGGTGTGAGAAATGTAGTTCAATTGACCTAAGGCATTATTCGGGCTCATTCCTACCAAATCAATTTGTGTAAATTGGAATTACCTAAAGAGAGCTTTTCTTTTTCTTTTTTTTTTTTTTTAATAACTCATTAGGTCCCACTGATACATTTTCATGGAATGAATCCAGAGATTCTATCCTTATAAACACTTTTCTAGGTGACTCTGATGTGCAGTGAGGTTTAGAGCAGTGAGGTTTAGAGCAGTTGATGTAGTTCTAGAACATCATTATATGAATTTATCTATTAATTCCTATTTATTTAACCAATTGTAGCCATTAACTATGTTCTGACACTATTCTAAGTGGTGTACAGATATTGTCATTTAATCAATGTAACCCCAAGAAGTAGGTTTTATCAGTATCCCCATTTTATAAACAAGGAAACAGAGGCACAGAAAAGTTAAGTATTATAGTTTGTCCAAGGTAATAAGATAAGTTGCAGGGAAAGAGCTATGCTATTTTTTTTTTACTTCTTCAAATAGCTTTCTAATTTTTTAAAATTAATTTATTGAAATATATTATCCACACACACAAACATACATAATCAATAAGTGTGTAGTAATAGTTGTGAACTTACAAAACAAATATATATAACATCATACAGGACTCTTGCACCTCACCCTACCACCAACACCTTACATTGTTGTTAAACCTTTTTAACTAATGATTCAAGAGCATTGTCAAAATATTACTACTAACCAAAGTATTTTCCCCAACCCCCATATAATTATTATCTAAATGTCATTTATATGTGAACATACATAAACAAGTATGTAGTAAAAGTTATGAACTTACAAAGCAAACACACATAACATCATACAGGGATCCCATATATCAACCCTCAACCAACACCTTGCATTGTTGTGAGATGATTGTTACAAATTATGAAAGAATATTGTCAAAATCTTACTACTAATCGTAGTCCTTATCTTACATAGGGTGTGTTTCCCCCCCAACCCACCCTATTATTACTTTTTAAATATGTTTTTTATGACAGAAGTTGTAAACTTGTAAAACTATCATGCACATATGCAGAATTCTCAAACAACACCCCTCTATCAATACACCACACTGCAGTGGAATATTTGTTACAGATAATATCATCTGATTGTTACCATGTCTATAGTATACATTTGGCTCACATTTTCCATACTGCCCCATTATCAACACAGTACCTCTTCGGCATAGATGCAAGAATATTATATTGTTACTGCTAACCACAGTCCATAGGTCATTCCAGTTGTATTTTTCCCATGCGTTCCTAAAACCTACAGTAGTTATATACATTTGCCCTAGTTCACAAATGACACTCTTGCGTCTGTACCATCAAGCACAATTCTCTTCCACCTCTTGGCTTACTGTGCTATTCATTTCCTAGATTATTCTTTAGCTTTCTGTCAGTTGGTATTTACATCCCTAGACTACCATTTTCAGCCACATCCCTACTTATAAACTAGCTATTACTATTTTACCATCCATTTTATAATTTCCACACTTTTACAGTAAAGCTAATTAAAACTTCTACATACATTAAACATCAGTAGTCCATCTCAGTCCTTTTCTTATCTTCATTAAGAATCCACCATCTATCACCAGGTCTTGAAGATATTTTCTTACAATTGCTTCTAGAAGTTTTATGGTTCTTGCTTTTATTTTTAGGTTTTTGGCCCAATTTGAGTTAATTTTTGGATAAGGTGTGAGATAGAGGTCCTTTTTCCTTCTTTTGGCTATAGATATCCAGTTCTTTCAGTGCCCTTTTGCTGAATGGACTGTTCTGCCTGAGCTGTGTGGGTTTGACAGGCTAGTCAAAAATCACTTGACCATACATGTGAGGGTCTGTTTCTGAGCAATCAATTTGGTTCCATTGGTCTATGTATCTGTCTTTATGCCAGTAATATGCTCTTTTTACCACTATAGCTTGGTAGTACGATTTCAAGTCTGGAGATGAGGGATCGCTTTTCCTTTTATGATGTTTCTGGCTATTTATTATCCTTCCAAATAAATTTGTTAATTGTTTTTTCAATTTTTTTTTAATGCTGGTGGAATTTTTTATCAGGGTTGCATTGAATGTGTTTATCAATTTTAGTATAATTGATGTCTTAATGATATTTAGTTTTCCAATCCATGAGGAGGGAATATTCTTCCAGTTATTTAGGACTTTTTAGATTTCTTTTAACATTGGGTTGCAGTTTTCTGAGTACAAGTGCTTTACATTGTTGGTTAAGTTTATTCCAGACTACTTGAGTTTTATCTGTCATATTTTATTTTCACCACTCTTTTGACACTTTCAGTTACTTTTATTGATCTAATCTTCATTTCTAGACTCTCTTCCAGGCCTCTCTCTCCTGTCTTTTCTTTTCAGGCTCTTGCACACTCTTTAGTATTTCCTGAAAATCTGGTCTCTTGCTTAGAAATTCTCAGTTTCTGTTTATCTGTGAATATTCTAATCTTGCCCTCATTTTTAAGACAGTCTTGCTGGATATAAAATTCTTGGCTAGAAGTTTTTCTCTTGTAGTATCTTAAATATATCAAACCACTGTCTTCTTAACTCCATGGTTTCTGGTGAGAAATCAGAACTTAATCTTATTGGGTTTCCCTTATATGTTATGCATTGCTTTTCTCTTGCTGTTCTCAAATTTCTCTATTTGTCTTTGGCAATTGACATTCTGATGAGTATGTTTCTTGGAGTTGGTCTCCTTGGTTTTTTTTCGGATGGGAATACATTGTGTTTCTTGGATATGGATATCTATATCCTTCAATAGGGTTGGGAAATTTTCTAACATTATTTCTTTAACTATTCTTTCTGCCCCTTTTTCCTTCTCCTCTCTTTCTGGGACACCCATGACACATATATTGCACATCTTTGGCTGTTGTTTAGTTCCCTGAGACCTTTTTCAGTTTTTTCCATAGTTTTCTTCTTCTGTGCTTTTGTATGTTCATTTCAGAGGCCATTTCCTCAAGCTCACCAATCCTTTCTTCTGCCTCCTCAAATCTGCTGTTACATGATTCCAATGTTTTTAAAATTTCATTTATTGTGCCTTTCATTCCCATAAGATCTGCTATTTTTCTATGCATGCTTTCAAATTCTTTGTGCTTATCCACTGTCTTCTTAATATCCTTAATCTCTTTAGCCATCTCATTGAATTTATTAAGGAGATTGGTTTGAACATCTATGATAAGTTGTCTCAATTCCTTTATTTCATCTGGAGGGTTGTTTTTTTTCCTTTAACTGGGCCATAGCTTCCTGTTTCTTGGTGTGGATTGTAATTTTTTGTTGGTGTCTTGGCATCTAGATTACTAGAGTATTTATTCTGGGTGCAGTTTTTCTCTTTAGTTTAGGGCTTCCTGTCCTTTCTTCCTTCCTGGTTGTGTAGGAGGAGCCAAGGATGTAATTGGTGCTATAAACTGTGCAGGCTCAAGCTGTCCTCATTGCCCCAGGGATGGTTGAAACTTCTTCCAACTTTCTCCTTTCCAGAGGTAGGGACAGAGTCACGGTTGTGTGGAATAATCCAAGTTGTGCAGACCTAGACTGTAGTTGCCCAGAGTGACTGATGAAGCATCACACCCCTTTCTCCCTGCCTGGGGCATGGATGGAGCTGCAGGTGTGGGCAGCAATCTGTGCAGTGCAGGTCCAAGATGACCATAGTTGCCTCAGTAGACTTTTAATTATTCAGTTTGTGCCAGCCAAAGGTACCCTCAGTTACCTGGATAGATTGGTGCTGAGCTAGCTAGCCTCCTCCCTGCCAGAGGTGGGACTGAAGCCTAGGGTAGGGCTGCCGGGGTATCTGGGTGAAAGAAGCCAGTTTCTACCATCACTATGATATTCGGTCAGCCCGGCTTCCCCTCAGGCTGGGAGTGGAGTCAAAATGGCGACCACTGGCCTTTTACTGATTTAGACAAGTTCACACCCCAGCTGTTCCTAGGGTTAATCCTTAGGCAGTACATTCCACCAATGAGTAGCTGAAATTGGTAGCCAACCGCCTCCTCCTTCCCCGTTTTGAGGAAATGGAGCTTCCAGTTCCAGTTCCAGAATAGCTCTTGGGCCGCGTTGTACCGCCAGATAGGACAATCACCTGCCTCTGCGACTTGGCTGGCAATTTCCCCAAAGAGGTTAGCACAGGTCCCTGCAGCTTCCTCCCTGTTGGAGGTGACACTGGGGCCTAGGCTAGAGCTGCAATCTGACCTGGATGGAAAGAAGCCGGTCCCCACCCGCACTGGGATGCTCAGTCCGCCCTGCTTCCCCTGGGCAAGGCGTGGAATTCAGATGGCAGCTCCCAGCCTCTTTCTGACTTGGACAGGCTCAAACTTTAGCTGTTCTCAGGATTATACTTTAGCCTGCTGAATTTTACTCATCAGTAGCTGAAGTTGGTGCTCAACCATCACTTTCTCCCCTGTTTTTGGGAAGTGGGGCTTTCAATTCCAGCCATGGAACAGCTCCTGAGGCAGCTTGTGCCTCCAGTGGAGGATGGGCACCGGCCTCCTGGGCATGGAGTGCTCGACTGAAGAGTCTTTTCTGCAGATGGGCAGTCTCCTCCTTCTTCCATTCCTTCAAGGATGTTGCAGGATGCCCTTCTGGCCTCCTGAAGCCCCCAAACAGGTGCTTCAGCTAGCTCCAGGGAGCTTTGGGTGTTTACTGACTGCCCTGTAGCAGGAGCTGACTCTAGGAGCTCCTTACTCTGCTGCCATCTTGCTTTCTCCCCACCAAGAGCTATGCTATTTTAATGAAATGACTAAAACTGTCTGCACAAAATCTCAAAGCTCAAAGTAGCAGAATTAAAACTGGAACCCAGAGTTCTGTCTTGTTTCCTATTTTAATAAGTTTTGCCTTTAAAAGCAAAAGAAGAAAACCCAACTGACAAACTCAAATTTCTAGAGTTGGAAACCAAAAAATGTTTCTGTTTCAGAATAAATAACCCTCAGCGGCGGACTTGGCCCAGTGGTTAGGACATCCGTCTACCACATGGGAGGTCCGCGGTTCAAACCCCAGGCCTCCTTGACCCCTGTGCAGCTGGCCCACGCACAGTGCTGATGACTGTGCAGTTGTGCTTAAGTTCCTATTTTGTAACAGTAGCCACAACACACCACTTAGACTGTGTACCAACCAACAGTTCAATCACACTTTTTCTATAATAATATACAGGAACTTGTATAAGAGTTAGGTGACAATTCAATAAAGTTCTATATATAAAATAGAGTCCCAGTTAATTCCCCATCATGTTAAAGCCTGATATGACATAACTTGGGCAGCTCCTGCCTATCTTAACAGTGGGCACTTAAAAATGCAAAAGAAGGGAAGTGAACTTGGCCCAATGGATAGGGCATCTGCCTACTACATAGGAGGTCCGCAGTTCAAACCCCGGGCCTCCTTGACCTGTGTGGAGCTGGCGCATGCGCAGTGCTGATGCGTGCAAGGAGTGCCCTGCCACGCCGGGAGGTCACCCGCGTGGGGGAGCCCCACGCGCAAGGAGTGTGCCCCATAAGGAGAGCCGCCCAGTGCGAAAGAAAGTGCAGCCTGCCCAGGAATGGTGCCGCACATACGGAGAGCTGACACAACAAGATGACGCAACAAAAAGAAACACAGATTCCTGTGCCACTGACAACAACAGAAGTGGACAAAGAAGAAGATGCAGCAAATAGAACAGATGACCGGGGAGGGGGGGGAGGGGAAATAAATAAATAAATAAATCTTTAAAAAAAACAAAAGAAATAGCCCTGGATTAATTAGGAAATGAAGATAATTATGAAGAGAACAATAAACATGGGAAAACCAGAGTGATTTTTGTCAACAAGTCATCATTGACATTGTCTCTACTTAGATACTGACCTCAGCAAAAATTATACTAAGAAATCAACACATAGTGATGCAGATGGGAAGAAATATATTTTAAAATTTATTAAAGGAATAGTTGTGTCAGTCCATAACTAAATAGGATTTAGACGTCAATCCTCAGTTAATATCTACATTTTATAACTAAACTAAATAAGATAACTTTTTTCCACTTCAATACTGTTTATAAAACCTTTTAATTCCACTAGGAAATGAAATAGTTGGGGGAATCCTCCTGAAGTTTGTTTTTTTCCCTTAAGTATGGTTTGCTTTTTAAAAGAATTTTTTGCAAATTAACATCTATATTTTAAAAAATATTTTTGTCTAATTTGATAAAATATTTTTATAGCCTTTTCTTTAGTCTTATTTTATAAATTTTATTTTAGACAGACTAAAACTTGATTAGATTTTGCACATTATTTTAATTAGGATTTCCCAATAATAAGTCATTTCACCTGCCTGGATTAATAAAAAATCCACTTGGAAGCTGTAGTTTTTTAAGATTCTGTAAATGAATTGAGGGTTAATGGGAGTACTGAATATCGTAGTTAAAGAATCAATACAATCATTTCTTTTTTTTCCATAGCAAATTCTGCTTCTTTGTCTGAATCCCTGAGGCTCATATCGTACTGATTCTGCTGATAGTTCAATCTTAAATGGGACTATGTTACTGGAAAAATATTAGAAACCATCCTGTCCCGAACATGGTCCAGATTTTACTCATACCCTGTAGATTTTAAATGTACTTTTATATTTTTTCCTAATGTAAATACTGTTTATCATTTTGAAGTATTCCTTTTCTTCTACCTATATAATTTTTCTTCCTCTTGCCTCCCTTTCTTCCTTATTTATCGTGTTCTTCTACTATTAATTGTCTTCCTTCTGTGGTTCTGTAAATCCTAGTAGAATAAGACTAGACTATTGGTGCTCTTGATTCTGAAAAATAAGTAAATAAAACAAATGCTCTGCTTTTTCATCACTTAGTCTCTGAGGACTTGAGAGACAGACGTTGCGGCTCTTGCATATATGCATATATGTCATTTAGCAGGTGACTTGGGATGCTAAATCCTCATCTAATTACCTTTGTCTACATTTAGAATTGTGTGTTTGGGCCCTTTGGTCAGTTGGCAGTTGGCAGTACTTTGGCTCCAGGAGAATACTGTGTTATTTGACGGGATGCCAATTTCAGTTTTTCCACACAGTTTCACATTCCTTGATCAGATTTCCTTTATAACAATGTATATTTCATTAATAACACTAAACTATTGACTTCACGTCAAAAACTTTCTGCGATATTAACTAATACATTGTGCCAAACAATTTTAACAATTTATATTCTGTTGCTACAGCCCCCTGACTTAGGGATAGTATCTCCCCTATTTGTAAACCTAGAACAGAGTATTTGTTACAGCTTTTTAAAAAGAATTTTATTGTTGTTCACTAAGTTGAGATGAATGGTAGATAATTGGATGGTGCATCTGAATTAGCACACTGAATTGCTGGTTATGAGGCACTTCATTTGCTGTTGCAGACAAACAATAGGCTCATTCTGCTTCAAATGCATAAATTCTTATTATCTATATAATAAAATTCTAATTCAAATGAGATAACATGTATATTATTCCTATTCCTTTGGAAGGAAAAATACCCTCAGCAAATGTAAGATATTTGCAACTATCTCATTAAATGATTTTGACCTTAAAAAATCTATTTTAAAAGTTTTAATCAGTTGCCACATTCTCTCCAAAAGGATAGAATATAAGGCATTTCAGACATGAAATCGGTAGTATTACTTTTACCCTGTCTACTAGTAAGATATGTGCAGATGTGGATTTTGTATTTATTTCAAAACAAAGTCTTGTTTCAGTCATTCTGAACAACAATATTGCCATCATCCCTTTGGTGATATGCAACAGTGTACTAATTTTGTTTGTTTATATATTTCTTTTCATATTAGGCATTTCAAAGTAGCTACTCTAGGGCAGAAGGGTTGTTTTTAAACAGGGAGTATCCGTTTTAAGATGAAGGATGAGGCATAGCTTTATCTCAACTCCTTCTGGAAATCTCATTAACTCAAGAATTAAAATAAGGGGTCAAAAAGGTATAAAACTGCCATGAGTTGGATGGACTGTTAAGGGTGAAGCAAGGCAGAGGAAACTTGCTAGAATGTGGGATGGAACCTGAAATTGAGGAGGGAGAGCCCCTTTGCCCTGAACAAGCCCCTACAGGCTTTGGGCTCAATAATGCCAAGAAAAATAGCATACAGGAGTGAGTATTGGGGCTGAAGTAAAATAATCAAACAGGTATAGATGGAATAACTACCCTTCTATTCCCCCTCCTGTACTTTCTATCCAAATATTTCAATAGCAAGTTATTTGCATTTCCCTTCTCCATCATGTTTCTTAACACATGAAATACAAATTTATACTCCAGTGACGTTTCATGTATTGCCTAGTGACAACAAGGACAGCTAAGGGTGAGTTCTAGAGTCATAGGAAAAACCCCTTTATGCTGGCACTTAGGGTCTTGCTTAAGCTTCCTAAATATTCTTTTTTTTTTTTTGTATGATTCCATTTATATGAAATATCCAGAATAGGCAATCTATACAGACAAAAGTAGTCTTTTAATCAACAAAACAAACTCAAGTACAGAGAGTTCAGCATTTTCTCTTTCATTCTTTAATGTAAATCAGCAACTAAGGATTTCCAGAAGTTAAGGAAATGATTTATATAAAAAAATTAAGACAGATCTGCAACATGAATAATGAGAGATGAAGGTAAATGAAAAACAATAGCAAAATGATCTTGGAGAAAACAGACAATTAAGGGATCATAAAAGAGTCGTCCCCACCCAATTATATTACTTAAAGAGAATCAGAGAAATATTGATATGGAAAGGAACAATAAATGAGCAAGGAAAACTCCTGGAAATGAAAATAAAGATAGTCAAATATATGTTCAATGGAAAATTTGTCATTTGAAATAGTGGAAATTTCTCAATAATTCAAACCAAAAGGAAAAAGAAAATGGAAGATTTAAGCATCAAAGTGAGCCACCCCAAAGTGTGACATCATACTAGAGTTCTAGTGAGGAAACAACAATATAGTTGGAGCAAGTTTTAAAGAATTATGATAATTTTGAATTGTCTAATGGAAAATGATTTGCATCTCAGAATTCCATACCCAGTCAAACTCTCAATGAAGGGCAAGGGTAGAAGAACTACATTTTCAGACATATAGAGACCTAGAATGTTTTCCTCCAGTGTTATGTTTCTTACAAAATTACTTCAGGTTGAGTGTGAACAAAACAACTGTAAAATTGAGAGAAAGGGAAAGACGTGGCATGGTAGTTATGAAATAGTTCTAGAAGGCAAGCAATTCATAAGGTTTCTTTATGTTACAAGATTGGTATAAGAACATGGAGGGCTTTGGTAGGTGGGAGGGCTCTGAGACACAAATGAGGCATTATAAAACATACTGTGAGAGGAGTGTTAGAAAAGACAGACAAATAGTACAAGGAAAGAAAAATGTAGAAACTTAGAAACTCCAGGAAAACACAAGAAAGAAAAGGACATGGAACTTTATTTGGCACTGGAATAAGCAATATTTTTATACTTATTAAATATAAGTGCTATTTACTGATTGTTAAGTTTTGGTGTCAATCTTTAGATAAAGTATGGAAGATAATGACTATAGAAGAAAATGCAAATATTATTAACACTGACAATGTCACAGTAAATATATAGGTAGTAGAGGTTGGTAAATAGAGAAGGGGACTGGAGAGAGCTGAAGGAGAGAGCTGGGGATTTTAATATTCTATTAAAGAGTAAGGATTGAGAGATACTCTATGCTTACTACAAGAAATAGCAATGAAGATATATTCCTTAAAGCTATGAAGGTAAACATTAGGAGGAATAATGACTATATGAGGAGTACGAAGTGAGATGATTTGGATAATGTGTAACACCTTTTGATTATTCAGTCAAAAGTATGCTTTAATTTATTTACAAAAATATTATTTCAAAAAGCAAGGAAAATATTCTTAGGAGCATACAATCTCCATATTTCCACAGATTTCCATCACTCTGTATTGAATCCCAGGCCTGTAAAGTCATTTGAATTTAAGGCTTCTGTTTCAGAGCTAATGAAGTAAAAGTGAGTCATTTACAGAAAAGGAACTGGATGGGAGCTTACCATATAAAAATATGAATTCTTGGAATTTTTGTTCTTAAACCCAGCATCCCAATGCTGTCTGATGTTGGTGGCAGCAGCCGGAGCCCTAGCTCCAGTGCAGGAACCTTAGCGGAATGTCAGATATTTACTTCCTGTGGTATATTGATGAACAGACCTCTTCCACTATGTACCTCCGCTGTGCCTAGGGAGATATATGCAAGAACTTTCTTCAAAATTGCTGCACCATTAATAAACAAAAGAAAAGAATATTCATAGAGGAGAATTATAGGATGTTCTATGCAGGAAATGTATGATGTGGTGTTAGGAGTGGAGATTATCAGTTTTTTGTTCCTTGGTAGAAAAAAATCAGATGTAATATCAAAGAGATCTGGATGCTGCAAAACACTATTAAAAATTGGGTTTCCACCTGTGTTTTGAGTGATTACACCATTAGTAACCTTGGTGAAACCACGTTTGGTAAAGGCATTGTGTACAGCTGGTAGACTCTTAAATCAGTAGAAACTGCTTGACATTTTAACCTGTCTTTCTGACTACTCAAGAACTTTTACTTTGGATTTTAAATTTCTTTTGAATTTCACTCACTGCTACATATCAGCTTGCCACACTATTATTCAATGAAGTTGTAAAGCAGATGGTAGCTGCCTTTGAAAGAAAAGCATGTAAACTGTATGGTCCACAAACAAATATACATTAGAAGTTAATGCTACATGAATTTCATCACACGTAGAGGGGAAAGAAGAATTGGTGTCACCTACTTATAACTAAGTTCGTTCATGCCTTAGAAAGTGCTTTCATCCTTAACTTTTAGAAGTCAGAAAGTATTTGCTAAAACCAGCTGTAAATAAAACCTGTGCCATTAAAAATATGCATGTAGAATACAGAGCCACTTGTACATAGACTTTTCTTCCAGTATAATTCAAAGTAATGTGTCCGTCAACATTCTACATTTACAATTAGGGAATGTCATCACTGTTGCTAGAATACTGACTGACATGATTCTTCTGAACAGAAGTTGAACCTAAGTTTAAACTTTTAATTATCACTTTACTTGAAAGATCTTAATTTATACATTTATGTAGTATGTATTATATTAACCATATTATATTTATTAAATTCAGATTCTGAGTAACTCATTGTTATAGGGCCTGCCTTGTGGCTTAGTATATTTTAGTAATCATCAGATATTTTAAAACTTTGACTTAAAAATACTGTTAATAAAAGTCCCCTAGCACTCTTGCTATTATTTAAGTGTTCTTATGGGTGGCAGTAGAGAATTCAGTGTTATAATGAGGTTAGCTTCCAGATACCTAGTGAATATATTTTTTGGCGAGTGGTTCGGAGTGTTAAACTACTTTTCTAGTAGTTTGCAACCCTCTCCCACATACTTTGGCTGTTTTTTCAGCAATGCTAGTTGTATGTCAAATTTTGTCTTCAATAGATGATGATGGCTGATAAATCTCAAGCACTGTGCATCCCTATTTTCTATTTATTGTGTGCACTCACTTTGGTATTTTAAAATATTTTTAAAAGCAAATCAGTGTAAGGACTGAAGTGGTAACTTAATAAAGGTAATTTGTTTAAAAAAAGATACAACTGATCAAAATATACCCACTCTATATTCTAGATCATTTCTATTTTATATTCTGTCATTTATTTATTTTACAAAAGTAGGTATAGCATTTTCTTTGAGAATATAATGCATGATAATTTTTCAAGTATAAATCCCAAGACCAATTGACGATTCTTACTCACTGTAGCTCATTATTAGAATAAAAGTGTTTATTGCTTTTTTAACAGTCCTCATATCAAGTTTGCTTCTCTGCCTCATGAGTAATTGAATTAATCACTAAAATCAGGATCATGCATCTTTAATTCTATTAATCTATAATAATCACTTCCTGAACAGGGTTGTTTTGATAGAATATTTTCTCATTCTTCAAGACCTTCTTTTCTTATAATTTAAAAAAAATATGTAATCTTATGTTTTCTTAGCTGATATAAAAAATGGAAAGAATTATCAGGCAATTCATTAAAAGAGCCCATCTCTATTCCAACTCTGTTTTCCTGACCATTTTAAGAGCACTAAGCAATAGTTTTAGTCAACATTTATAGTGGTTTACAGATAGAGGCAGTAAATTTTATAGTCCTCTGTATTATTAAATTATTCCAGTTACTGTGATTACCTGATGTGTCTGCAGATTCTCAGAAATGATAGATGGATGATGGCCATTTCAACAGTACACAGATGGGAAGATATTACCATCTTAGATCAGCAGATGCTCTTGAAGTTTTCGCTGCTTTTTATTGTTGGAGCTAAGAATTTAATTTTGTAAATGATCAGAAATTGTTGCATTAAAGAGGCTACATATTTCTAATGAATGTGAGAATACCAATGAGTCCCAAAAGAAATTCTTACCTGCTGGTTGTTGGAAGAATACTGTGTGTGTCTGAGTATGTATGCCTGTATGTGTGTATGTTCATGCTTTACCATCTTATAACTATGATACATCAATAAAATTGTAGTAAGCTTTCTTGAGAGAGAGAGAGAAACGAGGAAGATTCTAAGTTTGCCCAATTGCTTAGGACATGTGTAACACAAAAAATGAGAGCAAAAAATTACTTCTAATTTTTGTTAAAATCTAGTAATTTTGAAGTATGGAAGGCTAGGGGATTGTGAAATGAGAAAAATTAACAAGGCATTCTTTAAAGCTGTGAATTTCTGGTTTCTGTTAACAGGCTCTAAATGCAGTCTCACATTAACTCCTTTTTTCATTTTCTGGTGATCTGGATTTGTGTATAGGAATTTGGGGCAGACAGAGCTGCTTTGTCCTGGTAGTACACCTGTTTTGATTACTCAGGGGCCCACTAAGTTTCCTTTTAAAGTTGAAGTTTTTTGCATTTAATTAGAACCTTTCAGCATATTAACTACCTCTTGAATCTAAGATAATTTAGGAAGAGATAGTGAAACTCAATTAAGTGTTAAGACTTTGTTGCCTGGACTCATACCAATGTAGTTCAAAATAGACTCATCCAATTACTAGCAGAATGCTAGAGAGCAAGTGCATAGACTGTATGGCATGTGGTGACTTCATCTTTAAAATAGGGGTAATAGAATAAAAGCTATCACTATTGTATCTCCTCCTACAGGGTGCTCTACTGGCATTCAGTGTGATAGGTGCCTAGTAAAGCTGACTTTAACCAATTTATAAAACAAAATTTTCAGACATGGAGGAATTACTATGAGGAATAACTACATAATTGGGTCTGGAGTTTCAATAAATAGTAGTCAAAGATAGGATTGAAGTAAAATTAAATAGAATCACAATAAAACTGTAATACTGAAACCTTTGGAAATCTTACTTAAGAAAGAAAGGGAGATAAAAGCATGAAGACAAAAGTATATATCATGGTAAATTTTACCATTATATTGAATACTGAACACTGAAAAGTCAAGGTAAACATATTTTATTCCCTTTAACTTTATTTGGAACTTTCCATGGTTGGTGCTGATTTTTGTTAGGTATATTTGGTTTAGTTGAACAGTCATCCTTTATTTTTCCTTTAGTTTTCTGATCACTGCTATATTTTATTTTCTTGTGGATGACCCATGGAGAAACTGGAAGATGAGTGTGTTTTTTTGAATATGACTGAGAGTAAATATTTTAAAACATATTGCCATCCCAGCCTTAATCCCTTAAATGAAAAAGGTGAAAGACTATTGTCTTAGAATATAGACAATAGAAATGCAGCTTTCATTTTCATTATATGAGGTCTAGTTGTTTTTAATGAGTTTTATAAGTGCTTAGTTGAAGATGTTCTTTTTTATTTAGAAGAAATAATTTGAAATAACAAATTATAATTAATTTCCCATTTAGAAATATGTGAATTCCAATTTTCTATTCCATCATACGAGGCGAATATGTTTTTTGATCACTGTTTGTCAGTTCCTTCACAATAATTTTAGTGGATGATAATTATACATAAATTAATAAACTGCTGGTAGGGATCTAACGATGCTTCATGCTGCTTTTGATTTATTTCTAGATTATTTGCAGACTGTTTAAATGTACCAGCATTAACTTTAATATACCCTATATAACTTCCTCACCTCCAAAACCATGTTCAGTAACATATTTTTTAAAAACTGGTAAAAGAACAAATTCTCCTATTTTGGAAGAGTTTGTATAAGATGGGATGTTATACATTATTAAAAATATGTGTTTTCTGTACTTTTAAAAACCTTTTCATATTATGTCAAGTGATGAAATAATTTAAATAGCCTATTACTACTTTTCACATTGTGACACTAACACTTTTCTGGTGCTACATGAAAATAAGATTGGACCCTAAATTTGCATTTGCTTAGTACTCCCTTTGCCTTCCATCCTAAAATTCTGTATGTGACTTGAATATATTTCAAAAGTGATTTAAAAGACTACAACAAAATGTAACCCAAGTAAAAACTGGGCAAAGGACTTGAATAAACATTTCCGCAAAGAAGATATACAAATAGCCAATAAACAGATGAAAAGATGTTCAACATCATTAGTCATTAATGAAGTGCAAATCAAAACCTTGATGAGATGTTACTTTACAACTACTAGGATAGCTGTAATTTTAAAAAATGGAAAATAAGTTTTGGAAAGAGTGTGGAAAAATTGGAACTCTCATACATTTCTGATGGGAATGTAAAATGGTATAGCCATTATGGAAACAGTTTGGCAGTTTCTTAAAAAGTTAAATGTAAAATTTACCTGTGGCCCAGCAATTCTGCTCATATATATACCCCACAAAGAATCACAAACAGGGACTCAGATACTTAATTATATGTGAATGTTCATAGCAACATTTTTCACAAAAGCTGAAAGATGGAAACAACACAAATGTCCATCAGCAGATGAATGGATAAACAAAATGTGGTATGTATATATGCATATGCATACAATGGAATAATATTATTCAGTCATTAAAAGGAATAAAAATGGACTGGGAGAGAGTGTAAACTACAATGTAAATTGTAATCCATGCTGTGTAGCAGTGCTCCAAAATATACTCATCAAATGCAGTGAATGTGCCACACTGACGAAAGAGTTTGGTGATGTGGGAGGAGTGGAGGTGGGGTGGGAATGGGAGTATATGGGATCCTCTTATATTTTTTAATGTAACATTTTGTATGATCTCTGTATCTTTAAAAAAAATCTATGTAAAAAAAAAACATATGAAGTGCAAACTGTGGGTAACATGGATGAATCTTGAAAACATCACATTGAGTGAAATAGCCAGACAAAAAAGATAAATATTGTCTATTGTATGATTCCACTTATATTAAATATTTATGATGAACAAATACATAGAGAAGGAAAGTAGACTAGAGGATACTAGGGGCTGGAGGGAAGGGGAAAGAAGTTATTGCTTAATAGGTACAGAGTTTCCCTTTGGGATGGTAAGGAAATTTAATTATTAGGCAGTGATGCTTCTTTCATAACATTTGAATGTAATTAATGCCACTGAATTGTACATTTAAAAGTGGTTAAAATAGCAAATTTTGTTATGTATTTTATATATAATAAAAATAAAAATTTTTAGTGATTACCAAGAAATGTTTATTAACAACTTCGATAAATTTTTAAAGAGTTTCTATATGAGAAATATTTAAAATTAAGTAATAATTCCTGCCTTTTCTGGGAACCATGCATGAAGTTAACTATTTTCAACAAAGGTTACATGGACTCACAGAGAGCTGATACATGTTTTAGTATTGCTGCTTTGACCTGCCAAAATATTACACTAGCACTGATTATTTTATAGTGTGACAGGTCACTGACAATTATCCTTATATACTTTGTGAACAGTCTATATTTTATTTAAAGCAAAGTACTTTGGAAGTTAGTAGCTCATAAAAAATTGTTCTCCATTTTTATAAATATAGAACCAAGATATTGAAAGATTTAGTGATATGATTGATCTTGAGGTGCACTTTTGACTGAAAATAAGTCAATGAAATGTTGCTACCAGTTTTGGGACTAATACACCCTATCTTTGTGTACGTGTGTATGTGGTATATTTCTCCAAAAGACCCAATTTAAAAATTTGGAGTCTCATTTTTTTAAAGGGTTCTCTGAGTACTTTTAAGTGTAGACCAACATGATCTTGCACCTGGGCATTCCATCAGCTAAAAGTAAAGCACTGATCTTTTTATAATAATTCATATTTATTCTTGACTTTTAGTTGCTTTATTAACTATAGAGTTTGTTTTATCCTTATATTGGACCAAACTAAATTTTGCCAGCTAGACTTTTTATTTTTTTTTATTTTTTGTCTTTATTTTTTTTAATGTTACATTAAAAATATATGAGGTCCCATATACCACCCACCCCCCCTCATCCCTCTCCTCCCATAATAACAACTTCCTGCATCATCATGGGACATTCATTGCACTTGGTGAATACATCTCTGAGCACTGTTGCACCACATGGTCAATGGTCCACATTATAGTTTACACTCTCCCCCAGTCCACCCAGTGGGCCATGGGAGGACATACAATGTCCAGTTACTGTCTCTGCGGTACCACCCAGGACAACTCCAAAACCTTCCCTTTCCATATCATTCCAGTTTAATTTTCCTGTCAAGTTTTACAAGCTTCAAGTTTTTAACCAACCTCAATCCCTTTCATATACCATACCATTTTTTACCTGCTGTAAAACATGGACATGAACACCCACATATACTCACATGCCCTAAAACTGTCACATTTTGTTCTACATCTTACTTTATGCATATAATGTTAGTTGATGATATTTTCAGTGGTCTTAAAAATTCTATATATATTTAGTACTTCCCCCTCCAAAATTGTGATTTTAATCAAGTTGTATTGTGCATTATCTATGATATTATTGTAATTCTATATAGACACATGCACATTGAAAAAATTCTTGAAGTATATCATTCATATGTCAACATACATAAGCAACAAGTGTATAGTAAAAGTCGTGGACTTACAAAACAAACATGCACAGGTGTAGAAATCCCATACAACACCCATGTACTTTTAATTGGCTGAAGGGCAACACCTCACATTAAATGGATATATAAACTCATGGGCCAATAAAACATAGCTGCATTAATACAGACATGATTGCATTTCATTGGTCCATGAAGTGATCCCTGCCTAAGCAGCCAGTATTCATGATCAGTTCAGAAATTTGGTCATTGGTTTTGGGAGTCACTTAATTTAAGCCACGATATGAGCACAAATAAGATGATTTTCTTATCCCTGCTTCTGAGGATTATTTCCTCATTCAGGGATGAATAACATTTGCAAGAAAAGCTACATATTTTCATAAAGCCAATCCTTTCTATCGAAGAAGGCCTTTTATCATAAGGAAGTATAAATGCCATCTTTCAATGTAAACATTACAAATTTATGAATTGTGCATGAATTACTACATATTGTTATTTTGTAAACTTTTTAGGTTTTTTCTCTGTAGCTTTTCAGTAAATATGTTTACACTATATTATTCATGGCCGCATTTTATAGGGAAATGTGTGTCTCATTTGTTCATTTACCACTGCTCAGGTCTTCAAAGACATTGAAGTTTTTAGTACCTAGAATTCTGATCAGATGCTATATTTGACTGATTGCCATCAAGCACATCATCCAGAGGACTTAAGAATTCTGATCTCACATACTATATACTTGGTCTAGAGATAAAATTCACATTGTACCCCATTTTAAAACATTTTTCACATGCTACCCTAGTAATCCAGCTCACACCTATTTCTTGTTGCTGACACCCATAGATGGGTCTCCCTATGCAAGCCACATGTGTTTGTTGCAGTGGCCCAATAAGCATTAAAAAAAAAAAAAAGGAAAAAATGGACATGTATCCTCAGGTTGATGCTGTGTCATGTTTGGCTTGTTTTCTCTTTGAGAACTTGCACTCCTGTGGCATGTTGTGCCTCAGTCTACTTGGCTACACTTGGCTTTTTAGTGCTAAACCTGAATAGGGCAAAGCTTTCCTTTTCTATTCCCTTCTGGTCACCTACATTTATCCTCTGATCCTTAACTGTGCTTTTCCTTGAAATAGAGCTAATCAAGGAATTGTCCCACTTAATTATGCTTTTGAAGCACGGAGTATATTTTACCTATTCTTATGGTCAGTCCTTTTTTCTAAATTGTAGATATCTCTCTACATCTGTCTGTTGTAGATTATGAATTCCTAGAAGGCAGCCCAACGTGGTTCATTTTTATACTGTACCTAGCAAGATGCTGCACACAATTAAGTAGTTACTACATGCGTTTAATTAGATTGCACATGCACAGATTGGTCCCCTGGGCCTTCCAGAGCAGCAAAGGCAACTTTGGAAACTGATTCAGGCTAAGAAGGATTTAGGTCAGTCAAATCTTTATCCAGCTTTCCTAGTAGGAGATTTGAAAATGCCTCTTCACTGTGCTATATTAATGTCTTCCCTGTGACTTTTTCCTCTCAAATTCCATTGATAACTAGTCAGAGATTGTGCATGTTATATATTTCTTGTCAGACTTATTGAGTATTTGAAATAGCCGTGCCTTCATGATTTTCACCAGACTGGCCACTTCTGTCATTTATAAGAATTTACCTGGAACTTGTTTCTTTTGCAGTGGACATAAGTCACAGAGTTAAGAATGAAAGGGATTTCAAGGGGTGATCCTGTCACCTCAGCTTCTCTCAGTCAAGGTTGTGCTTATTCTAAACCCCACACTGACGTGTTTCTCTAATGTAACGCTACCCCGCATCATGCAGACTGTTACGTATGCCACATTGCCAGTAGAGGGATTTCTCTAAATATAGTTCTGAGCATATACCACCTGGGTTTAAAAACTTTTGAGAGCTTTATAGGTTAAATTTAAAATTCTTTAGCATTTCCATCAAAGCCCTTCATCATCTGTCCCATGTGATCTTGCAACCATGTAGCTCATCTTTTACCCCCTCCTAATCTATTTTAGGCACACATGAATTACTTCTCCATTACCTGGACATGTCATAGATATCCATGACGCTTTCCTTGCTGATACTGCTTTTCATGCCTGGAATTACTTATCTCCTTGTTTCAAGGATCAGCTCAAATGATACCTGTTTTGTAAGAAATTTCCCTAATCTCCAAGGCAGAATTACTTTTTCCTTTTCCTCCTTCTCAAAGTGTTTTGATTCTATGGCTGTTACTAACTTAAATATGTTATTGTAGCTAGTTGTGTCCCTTTATCTTCCATTTTAGAGGAAGCACTTTTTATAGTCTTCATTGTTCCCATGAGGCCTGGAACAGTCCATAATAAGATCTAGTCACTCAATAAATATCTTGACTATATTGTTACATATTGATTCAGGAGGATAATGAATTGAATGCTCTACAGAATGGATATTTTTGACTACCTTGTATCTTTTTTTTTTTTTTTTTAAAGATTTATTTATTTATTTAATTTCCCCCCTCCCCTGGTTGTCTGTTCTTGGTGTCTATTTGCTGCGTCTTGTTTCTTTGTCCGCTTCTGTATCTTTTTTTAAAATCAGATGGGAGTATGAACTTATTAATATAATCTTGTCCAAACGTCTTCACAGGTTTATCAAAATCTTAGGCAAAAAGGTTCTCTAAAGCCATTAATTCCACCAACTAGTCAGTGTTTGAAGTCCCTTTCAACATTTCTGGAGAATGGTCACTTAACTTTTTCAACTCTTCCTTTGGCTCTTTCTTAGCGCAGCCCTTTCTATTTTGGTATTTCTCATGGCAAGAGAGCATTTCCTTGTATTGAGCTTAAATTTGACTCTCTGTAACTTTCCTCATTGGACTTAGTTCTACTTTTGGGAAGCACAGAAAATAAATTTAATCTGCTTTCCACTGTCAGTTCTTCACGTAGGAAGAGTGCTCAAGTTTTTACTATATGCTTTATTTTATAGGCTGAATGACCCCAAATCCTTCAGAGTATCCACATTTCAAAATCTCTCTCTCTCTCAAAAAACATTTGTGATAATACGCATTAGCAACTACCCAGAAAAACAATCAGAAGTAGTTTTAATTCATTAGTGATAAAATAACTTGCAAAACTAGAGTTAGAGACAGAGACAGAAAAAGAGAGATTACCATACATACAATTCACATTTTGGGCCTTATATACACTGTATTAGTCAGTCAAGGGGTACTGATGTAAAATCCCAGAAATCTGTTGGCTTTTTCATTATAATTATTATTTTTTGAAGATACATAGATCACAAAAAATGTTACCTTAAAAAATATAAGAGGTTCCCATATACCCCACATGCCACCCCCCTCCCCCACTCTTCCCACATCAACAACTTCTTTCATCATTGTGGCACGTTTATTGCATTTGGTGAATACATTTTGGAGCACTGCTGCACTGCATGGATTATAGTTTACATTGTAGTTTACACTCTCCCCCAGTTACTTCAGTGGGTTATGGCAGGATATATAATGTTCAGCATCTGTCCTTGCAATATCACTTAGGACAATTCCAAGTCCCAAAAATGCTGCCACATCACATCTCTTCTTCCCTCTCCCTGCCCTCAGCAACTACCATGGCCACTTTCTCCACATCAATGCTAAGTTTCTTCCATTAATAGTCACAATAGTTCTATAGTAGAATACCAATAAGTCCAGTCTAATCCATATTTTATTCCTCCACCCTGTGGACCCTGGGAAGGTGATGTCTACTCCACCTCTATATCGAGAGGGGGCTTAGGTCCCACATGGTTGATGGATGTAATTCTCCTGCTTGGAGCTGTAGGCACTCTCGGTTCCCTGGTGTGGTGGTTGACCATCTTCACTTTCCTGTTAGCTGATCTGGGTAAATCCAACAAACTGGAGAGTAGGAGTTGCAATTCTGCTGAGGCTCGGCTCGGCTGTCACATGGCCAGTTCAGAGATTCAAGTCTCCTGACTATACATGAACCCCAGCACCAAACACAGGTTCAGTAAAAGTGACAGAAGAGGCATGTGTAGAAAGGTCACATCTAAGTCCAACTCCATCACACTCAGGAACATAAATTTCAAAGTTGGGCCCACTGTCAAGGCACTGAACTCCAGAGCTATCTGCCATGGCTGTAGAATCTGTGTGTCTCCATAGCCCTCAGGAGCACCAGTACCTGGGGTTGCATCTACTTTGGCTGTCTCTGGGATCCTGCTGTGACATGCATAAGCACAACCCTTCTGAAGAGCTCCTGACTCTTTTTTGAAGACTCTTAGCCATATAAAGTCTTTTGTCTTTACCATTTCCCCCTTTTTATTCTAGGTCTTTTTCTAGTTGCATCACCAGTCAATGATTGGTAGTAATCCCTCCATACCAGGGAGTCTCATTCTCAGAAGTCATGTCCCATGCTCAGGGGAAGGTAATGCATTTACATGCTGAGTTTGGCTTAGAGAGTGGCCACATTTGAGCAACATGGAGGCTCTCAGGAGGTAACTCTTAGGCACTCTGCAACTCTAGGTCTAGTTGAAATTTCAGGCACACAGGCTCATAAGCATAGTCATCAGTATCAAGGGCTTGTCATCGGACCATCCTCCTTTACTAGTCTTTGCCCTTGTACTTGGTGGATTGTTGCTTTTCCCTTGGGGAATATGACAGAGCTCTAGGGAGTGTGTGAATGCTCATCTTGTCATGGTGTGTTATATCATTGGGTGGAGACCCATACAGTGAGTGGGAAGGTGTACCCACGTCTTGGAGAGGCCTGATGTTCTCCAATAGAGGGAATTGTGTCTCTTGAGAGAATTAGTGGCTCCCAATGGGGGAAGACAGTCTAGTATGTCAAGTCCTCAGCATTGTTGCAAGTATCTGTGAATCTGGACCTTTAAGCAGTGAAGCTTGGTTGTCACTGTGGGCCCTGAGGAAATGGGGAGAGAGGAATAGAATAGATGGAAGCAGGTAACTAAGGGGCAATGGAAGTGTTCCACAAAATTGTACAGTGATGGATATAGAAAATTTTAAATTTCATCAAAAATGTATAAAAGTCTATAGGCTAAAATGTAAACCATAATGTAACTAAAAATTTAGAAAATATTTATACAGTCTAAAATATAAACCATAATGTAAAGCAAAATGGAACCATGCATGGTAGCTGTATTTCAATATCTATACATCAGCTGCAGCAAATATAACATGACCACGTAAAAAGATCATTGCTGGAGAAGGGAGAAAAGGGTTTGATGTTGGATATATGTGAGTCCACTATATTATATATATGACTTTACTGTGATCTAAAACTTTTTTGAAGACAAAATTAAAAATTAAAAAAAAAAGGAGGTAGACGACGAGGAATAAAGGAAGGAAATTGCCTTGCCACTGTACATACAGGGCAACACCTATTACAGTGATGAAAGGCAAAATGTCAAAAACAAAGTTTTATGATATTTTTCATTTTTTAATACCTCAATTTATTTTTACTTTTTTAGTTTTTCTAAATTATTATGCATTCTATTTCTAATCTTTGAACCTATCATTCCTATTTCATTTTCCTGTTAATTGAATTTGGCAATATAACAGGCTTTATTTTTGAAGAAGTTTTGAACCACAGAGGGGTTCAACTATGACAGGGGAGAAAAGCTGGTGTGGGGTGTTATTGCTGGGGGACACATGGTTGGGAGGGAATTATCCAGGGCGTGTATATAGGGTATATAAAAATGTTCAGGTATTCTTTGGGTATTTTCATGGTAGTTACAGTTACAAATGACAACTGAGGGAGTGCTGAGTTCCTAGCCAGGGGAGCTCTGTCACATTCCCCAGTGGAAAAGCAACAATCCCCCAAGTGCAGGGGCAAAGATCTGTTGGCTTTTATAAAGGGTATTTATTTGGGGTAGAAGCTTACTGTTCCCAGGCCATAAAGCATAAGTTACTTCCCTCACCAAAGCCTGTTGCCATGTGTTGGAGCAAGATGGCTGCCTACATCTGCCAGGAGTTCATGCTTCCTGGGTTCTTCTCTTCCCTGGGATTGTTTCTCTCCAGGCTAAGTTGCCCTCCCTGCTTTCTCCACAAGGCCTGCTGTAAACTATCAGGCAACCAGCTCTGTCTCTTTCCTGGGGCTCGATTCTCTCTGGGCTCAGCTGCTCTGCTCCTCTGTGTGCTTACTTTCTGGGCCCAGCTCAAAAACTCCAACCTTCCTTCAAGTAAAAGTAAAACATCTGAATCTCACACAGTCTAATACATCCAGAGGAAAAGACCAGTGTTAAAAACATAATCCAGTGTTTTTTGGAATTCATCAATATTATCAAATTGCTACATGCACATATATTTTATTTCAGATATGTAAATAAGGGATGCCAGATTACTGCATTATACTTTCAAATTTTAGACTCTAAAATATTCACTTTTTCCCCTGGTTTTCTAGTTATTCAAGGAACCGTCTTGAAACGTAATGGCTTAAAATGGCAATTTATAATTTCTCACAGCTCTTCACTCGAATGGACTAAGCTGGGAGATCCTCTGTTGGTGTCTCCCATGTAGTTGCAACCAGATAGTGGGACTGGAATCATACAAATGTTTGATGAACTGTATGTCCTATTTGGTTCCTTTACTCAAATGTGTGATACCTGCATGCTCCTCAGCATGACCTCTCTCTCCAGGGGAGTACCCTACACATTTTACGTGACAGCTAAGGACTCCATGAAGCAGGAAACGAGATGCCAGGCCAGTTAAGGGCTACTCCTAGAAGTGTTACATTATCACTCTACCATATTCTCTTGGTCAAAGGAGTCCCAGGGTTGGTTCAAGTCCAGGAAGTGGACAAATAGACTTCAGTTTATATTGGGAATGTCAAGGTCAAATTGCAGGAGAGCATGTGGGATGGAGGATGAGGCCATCTTTGTATGGTATAGGAGAGTGAAGAATGCACTTCCAATCAATTTCATGTTGTCCTCAGAAGAATTACTAATAGAATGTGAGTTGAAACAGTGGCATAAAACATGAGGAAAACACAACCACTGATCAAAAGCTTAATACAAAACTAATTCATATCCTCTACCTAAAGTTCATCATTTATTTACCCCACACTTCTAATTGGACCTTCTGATATGAAATGCCCCACTTCTAAATCTAGGTTTAAATATTTTCAAAAATGTCATCACTTGGAAAAAATAACTGGTGTCCAAACAATGTTTAGTTCCTGGAAATTATTTTACTGTCTAATATAATTTCTCCTGCTACTGTTAAGACCATTTCATTTCTTGAAATCTAATTTTAAAAATAATCTTTTGCACAAAATTAAATATAATAAAATATACCAAATGTTTTCCTTTAAAGAATATAAATTTCTCTATTTGAGTCATTTTTGGTGTATTCTAATTTTCCAAATATTTATGCCTTTTGCCTCTGTCCCCTGAATTCCTTTAAATTTTTTACCATTTTAAATATGGTTTGACATGTGAACCCAAATATTTAGTAATAATCATGGAAAATCCATGGCAAATTTTTTTTTCCTTTATTTTTACATTCAAATTATTGGAAAATATGGTGTCCAGTGCTTAGTCAGGTTGGCCTAAAGAAATTAGTGTTTATTTTACACTCACAAAAAAATGAAGTCTTAATGTTGGTAATCCAAGCCTGATAACATGACTCTATGTCACCAGGGGTTTGGGATTCTTATAGTCATACTGTAAAGTAATTTTTCTCATCCCCTCAAAATACTTGCCAGAGTTCCAATCATTATATCTATATTTTGGGCAGGCAGAGCTCAAAGAGCATTCAAGTGCTCATAGTAGTTATAAGAAGAGAGAATACTTGTTGGCAGGCAACTTGTAGGTCCAGCCACAACAAATCAAAAAATACATTTTATTAACTTTTTGAATGCTACACACTATTGATTTAAATATGCATTATTTTTTTTTCTCTATTGGTATCCAGTTCTTTTAATGCTGAAAAGTTCTGCCTGATTTATAGCTGTATAGTTGGTTCTTACCTAATTGTACATTATTGCCTTTTAAACTAGCATTCATTTCTTTGGATTATAATATGGATACATATTATTTTTGAAGGAGATTTGGAAAATTAGGAAAACCATAAAAAGAATATTAAATTACCTACATTTTACATTAATCAGAGATAACTGCAGTTTGTTATATATTTTCCTCCAATCTTTCTGAATTTATGCTCATTTAAAAATATTTACACAATGCCTACCTTATTATTTGTTACATTAAAAATTATTTTATTGTTTTAATAATGAGGATTTCTGCGTACAAATGAATAGTATTTGAGGCATGATATTGTGAATGAACACTATTTAACTGATGGCTAATAGACATTCTAGTTGCTTTTTATGGTTTTACAGTTACAAACATAAAAATGACCCTACGATGAATTTCTTCAAACAGGAATCTGTCCTAGGTCTTAGAATGCCTTCATAGAAGTGCAATCACTGGGTCAAAGATAGGGACGTACAAAGGAAAAGGCAAAGGTTCTACAAAGAATAGGAAATAATGAAGTTAAGGGTTTAAAAATGTGGTACTTTAGTAAGTATTTGTGTGTGGAGTGAGTAAAGCAGAACTGTGCCAACTTTCTTATTGGAACATGAAGAAACCAACATTTTCTCAGATCTATCCACTTAGTTGGGGATGAATGATGAAGGAAAAGACATGTAGCACTCTTTACACAGAGAGGTTATGAAAATTTGGGGCAGACACTGCCAATTCTGTAAAGATTCATAAATAAAAGGAACAAATAATTAACTAAGAACCAACTGGAATTAAGAAACAGGTCTCTGAATTTTCCCCAACTGGATGAATGAAGAAGAGGGGTGGGTGAAATAGTCTTTATTTAGGGATGCCACATGTATACTGTCAAAAGATCAAGAGGCAAGTGTGCCAAAATCATGGTGGAGGCATCATCTAGGTGTTTAACCATGGTGTATAGACTAGGTTTGCAATTATGCATTGAGGTGTGCTAGCTAATGGGCTTCACGAAAATTACTTCTAAATCCTGTCCACAAACCAGGAGATGAGGCTTATGAATTGGAATTACCACTGGATTATTCTGAAGTTATATTCATAATAGAAAAGTGTACAAGTTAGTTTAGAGCTCTACAAGGGCAAATGAAAATGGAGGATCAGAGAGAGAGAGAGAACTAATGCTGATTTCAAAGTAATAGATTAATCACCCTCACTTTGAATCTAGGAAAATAGAATTATAAATCAAAAAGACAATGGATTTTAATATACCTCAAAGAGCAAGAAAAATGGGGGTAACAACCAACATGACTCTGAGGGAAGTAAATCACCTGGAGTTAATTTAATTTTTTTCTCTGACACAATGACAGAGCTTAAATATCAGGAGAAGCAATAGAGTTCATATATCTTCACTTCAGATGAGGTTTATTTTCGGTCTCACATGATGTTCTCATCAACTAGTAAAGAAAATATAGTCTTGCTTAAAGGGAGGCATAGCTTGTGTTTGAATCAGTGACGTGCAGGCCAAACCAGTAAGACTTCAGGATCATCTATTAGATGCTAAGAGAATGATATTTGTATTGATCTCCAGAATTTAAGAATACTAAATATGGATTCTACTGGTTAGGAAAGGTGCTAAATCTTTGGGTGATTTGCAGGAATCCATAGTGAATATGGGAAGAAAGAAAAGAGGTCTGAAATAAGCTGAAATTCGATGAGAACCATTGGTTAAAATGGCAGTTTCTTTTAAAAATGATACTATTTAGTGAGGCACTTACATTGATAACCTTTGAAGACAGTGTCTTTGATATTTAAATTTTTTTCTATGCTGAATACTTTCAATTCTTCTGTGGAAATTATTTCAGTGTTTAGCTTAAAATTTTTAATTTGCCAATTATAATGTAATATTATTTGTGTAGTCTAATAAAAAACTCTAGATTTGACATTTGTTTTCATTCATTCGTATATATATATATATATATATATATATATCACTCCAAATTTCTTATTATCCTCAATTTCTTAATACATTGGACAATGATTCAAGCTTATTTTTAAATTCTTAATTAAAAAAAAATTTAAAAACAGTTGATTTATCTGATTTACTATTTCTCTGTGAGTCCAAAGTATCCCAATGGAAGTAAAACATTATTCTATATTTTTTCTATACTTCAAAAGTTTGAAATAGTTTTAAAAATGTGGAAATTTCTGAATATTTTGCTAAGAACCATAGATGCCCTTTTAAAAGATGTATCAACTGTTTACATTTTGCTCCTTTTGCATTCTCATATGATATATGATTCAGGAATATATGTAAAACATTTTTTACTGGATTATTTGAGAGTAGTTGTAGACATCAAGCTTTTTTACCCAAAGTCTTTTGATATGTATTTCCTAAGTAGAGGACATTGCCCTACATATAACTACAGTATAATTATGAATATTAAGAAAATTAATATTAATAGAATACTTTTATTTAATTCACAATACACTTTAAGGATCATACATTGCACTTACTTTTTATGTCTTTTGTATATTCTTTGGTCTGAAACATTTCCTCAGTCTTTAATTTCTTTGACATTTGAAGAGTTCTCACCAGATATTTTGTGGAATGCCTTCAATTGGATTTTCCTACTGATTATATTGAGCTTATGAACTTTTAGCAACCATACCAAAGAGGTGATGATGCAGCCTTCTAAATGCATCATACTTGGAGGCACATGATGTATATTTGTTCCATTGTTGATGATGTCTTTGATCACTTAGTTAAGGTGGTCTCTGCTCGGGTAGCAGTCTATATTATTGATGAATTCCAAAAAGAACTATTGGATTATGTGTGTAAACTGGTCTTTTCCTCTGGGCATATTAGAGTGTATTGGATTCAGAGGTTTTGCTTTTAAATAATTAAGGCTTTGATTGGGCAATGTCAGTAAGATGTTGAGTCCCTGCCCCCTTGGTGGGCATAGAAAAACTACATCACAGAGAAGGGAGGTTGGAGTTTTGAGCTGCAGCCGGGAAGTAAGCACACAGAGGAGCAGAGCAGCTGAGCCTGGAAAGAATCAAGCCCTGGTGAGAGAGACAGAGCTGTTCGCATGATAGTCTACAGCTGACCTTGTGGAGAAAACAGAGGAGCTGAGCCTGGAGAGAAATGAACCCTGGGAAGAGAGGAACCCAGGAAGCCTGAACCCTGACAGATGTTGTCAGCCATTTTGCTTCAACACATGACAAAAGATATTGGTGAAGGAAGTAACTTACGCTTTATGGCCTGGTAATTATAAGCTTCTACCCCAAATAAATATCCTTTATGAAAACCAACTGATTTCTGGTATTTTGCATCAGTACTCCTTTGGCTGACTAATACAGCTAGGTTTCTCCACTGCAAAGTACTATCTTTTCCTGTGTAATTAATAATTTGTGGAAAGATACTTTAAGACTATGGAAATATCTTGTTTGCCATTGACCTTTTACTCATTATTTTTGATCCACAGGTGTTTCCTTGACTGAATTATTACAATGGTGTTTGTCTAATGGTGGTTTCCTAACTCCAGCATTCCATCTATATTTGTAAGATGACAAATATAAGTGTTCCTTTCTTCCTTATATACTTTATTAATTTGTTAATGTATGTCTTTTTTTTATTTAATGTGTTTTAAACCTTTACAGTAATTGTTTCAGTACTCCCCTGGATTTGGCCAGTGGGAGCCTCTTGAAGCTTAGGCCTGTTCCATTTTGTCACATGCCTATCGTTTTAAGTTACCTTACTCTCTCTTCCCATCAGGAAAAAATGCTCTCACCTCAAACTCTGTACACTTTCAAGTTCCTTCCCTATATTCAGTCTTTAAAAATGCCTGGATAATTTTCAGCATTTTGAGTGGGTTTCATTCTGTGAGTTATTTGGGGGTCACTCTTAGGATCTATGTTTCCTTCTCTCTTCCTCACAATGTCCCTGGAGTTCCTACATCTCTGTAATATATATAGTGGGAGCTTGAAAGAAATCTGTTAGAAATTGGTGCTTAATTCTGCATTTACAGGTAATTTGACATTTTTACTACTCTCCAACTCCCAGTAATGCTGAAGGCCCAGGATGTGTGTGTTTTTGTTTGTTATGCTGGCTGGCTGTAAATTTGGAAGATGTGTGGAGTTTCAGATTTAGGGGACAACTATTTCCTTGGCTACCCAGAATTACAATTTCATATTTTATAAACTCTCTGCAGAGCATGTTGGTGTTTCAAACCATTTTTCAGTATGCCATGATGTAATCAGGATTGTGATAGCATAGCTTCCCTGTTAGTGATCGGTATTCCCTTTACCAATTTAGTTAAATAGAAGTTTTTCTTCTTTATCATAATTATTTTATCAAACAGTATACCTATTAACCCAGAAAGTATCTCTTCTGAAAGACATGTCTATGGTAAATGTAAAATCATTACTTAAGATCATTGACTCTCTTGATAATGGACCATTTATATTTGTAACTTTCTCCATTAGCTTTCAAAATGACCAAATATATACTTGAATAAATGGAAACGCAAATCCACAAAATTGTACAATGTGAATAGCTAGAAACAAGAAAATCTATCAATAGTGGCTGATTATAAGAATCCAGTGAAATATATATAGTAGTTAGAAATGGTTGCTTCAACCAATGCCATAGGCTTTTTAAGTATAATTAAAGAAAGTCTTTCCTATAGTTTCCCAGAAAACAAAGAGGACCAGTAGGTAGGGAGTACTTGTACCAGGAGCAAAATACTCCAAAGCTGGAAACTGGCAGAGGAGAAGATAATTCACAAGAGTGAGGATGAGGTAAGTGTAGGTGCGGAGGGAATGCCCCGTGGAGAAGGGGCAGCTGTTTTTCTGATCTTTACAGAAGCTGTGAGCCCTGTCTTACAATATCTTCACACTTTTCAGAGGCTAGAAATCAGAATTCTTATGAAAAATCTCCTGATTTTTGAATACTGTTTAATATTTTTAAAACCATGATGTTGGACAAACAAAACATGACAGTAGGGCAGATTTGGTTACTAGGCCTGCTGCTTTCAACCGCTGTACTATAACACAAGGACTGGCAGATGTGGTCTGGAGAAACCTGGGTCAGAAAAGCTGGCCCTAAGACCAGGCTCACCTCCTATTAGCTGTGCCCAAATGGCAAGTCACACAATGAGTGTTAACCTCAGTCCTCCTATCTGTGAGGAAAACTAGGTGAAGGTGTGAAAATTATATAGGTCTGCTAATTGTTATAATTTTATAATTCTATTCAAATTATATGTGAAAGTGAGTTTGTATTAAAGGTCTAAGTTTTCTTAGAAAACCAAATTTATAAAAATACATAATTTTGGGAGGAATTTCTTGATTCATTTTTGCTATTAAGTGTCAAGCTTATGAACTATATGTAGCATCCTCTTGTTTGAGAGACCATATCTTAGGCCTTAGTAAAACCATTCATTCCTGTGCGAAGTAGACAGAGGTCAGTGCCTTCCTGGAGTCTTTCACTCACTAGAGAAAGATGTGTTAGGCTCTCTACACAGAATATTTGTTCTGCCTGTTGAACTGATGATTTGGTTACAGTTTTGGTGAATATAAAAGCATCCTTCCTATATTAGTAAACTGTTAGGTCTGCTTAGTACACTAAAGGAGCAAATCTATCTTCAGAAATTTTGTTGATTATTCATTGAGAACTATAGTTACTCAAAAGTTCCTGGCTAATGCATGTATTCCATACTTAGGGAAATTTTAATTTGTATTTTGCTGCAATCCTTGTTTTTTTAAATTAACTACTTAAAGGGCTGTGAACAATTTGAATATGTTGTGTTTTATTTTGTTTCTTTGAATAGTTCTTTTATAAACAGTATGTACTAAGTAGCATAAAATCCATTTAAGTTGAAAGATTTTGAGCTTGGAAATTAACAAATGTTCTAACATTCTGCTTCTGAAACAAATTAACTAATAAAATCTGATTAAATAACTTTCTCCTTGTAATCACACTGGCTTCCTGGAAAACAGAAAATGGATCTTTAGTGTGTGAGGTGTGCAAATGTCATGCCAACATTTTTCTCAGTGCATGATTTTCAATTAGAATTGAAATGTAATTACAAAATGAATTGGTGCAATTCTCTGGATAAATCAAGCAAAATTCTCTTCTACCTCAGTGATCTACATATAGCAGACAAAAGTACATTTAAAACTTGAATTATTTGAATAATCCCTGCAAATCTCCAATTAAATTTATGTATAAACATACTCTATTTTTGAATTGTTTTTATGTTCTATCAATTTTCTGGGCCCATTGAGTTTCTTGCATATAATGTTTAAGCTAGTTTGCAGATTTTTCTTACCTCTTACTTAGGAGTCCCCTCCTTGACTGATTTTAGAATATTTGCATAGAGACGAGAAATTTTTTCATCAGCCCATTATACTTTGCTTGCTATATAATCTATATTTTGCAAAACCTTATTTTAGTATGTTAAAGTATGTAGGATCTGAGTGTGTGTTGGTCTGGACTAATTTTTTCTGTGACCTTGACAAATTGCTTACTGCTTGGGATTTTTTTCTTCCTCTGCAGATGCGTTTTGTAGGAGTATTTTGAGGATGAATGTTTGCAAATCATTTTGAAATTGCCAAGCACCAGATACAGTAAGTAATACATATTTTTATTCTTCCACTCAATTGCAGTCATGCTGAATGGATTTGGCAGACAGTCATAAAAGAACACATTTCTATTTACAGTTCTTGACATTTGTGAAGATTGAGGAAAATATATATTAAAGATAAAAATTGGATGAGCTATTTGCTAGTCTGAACTAAGTTATTTAATTTCAAGATTTCTTACGACTGATTTTACTACTGTTCTGTTTCTCACACATTGCATTTCTAACTTAATTTTAAGTGAAAATTTCTTCCTCTAAGTTATAAGTCAGAAAGAGTGAAAGGAAGGATTAATGATATTTACAATTGTTGATACGAAATTTTTAAAAAAGAGATTTAAGGTAATATATTTTACAATTTGTTCTAGTTGGTCTTGGAGGGACAAAGGTAATTTAATTAATGAAATAGTAATCTATTTCATTTAATTACATATTTATTGCATGCTCCTACATAGTGCCAGGCACTGTGCCAAGAGCAAGTGGAAAGAAAAGATAAAAAGTGCTTTCAAGGAAATTCTGTCTTAAATTTCAGGAGGTAAGATGTGCCTAGGCCTAAGTAAAGCAGAGGATAGGGTAATTTATGTCAAGCACGTGGTATAAATTCAGCAAAGCAAAAGAAATTTCAAATAATTTGAGAAACAGTAAAATGTGTAAGCATATGAAAATATAAGTTTGAAAAGGGAGATATAATTCTGAATTAATTTGGTCCAAAATTTTGTCATAGAGATTGCATTTGAGCTAGATCTTGATGCAGGTGGAAAATGTTAGCAGAGAAGTCAAAGGAAATGGCTTGCCAAGTTTAGAGGTAAAAAGGCATACTTTACATTCAGTGAATGGCAATTAATTCATTTGGAAACAATAATTTTCTTGGACTAATAATTGTGTTGGACTAATAATATTGGACACTAAGGCTAGAGCCAGATTGTAAGAAATACTGGTAACCAGAGTAAGGAATTTGAATTTAATCAAAGGAGATTTTTAGAAGAAAATATTTTGTGAAGGCTGAACCTGGAAGCAAAATTTAATTTTTAAAATATTAATTTGGTAGAGTCTTCAGAATGGGGTCCAGTTGGAAGACTTGTAGACAGGACGATCATTTTTTAGGGAATTTTAGCAGTATAAGAATGAAGTTGTGAGTGTAATATCTGAGATATACTAGTGGGAGTGGAGAGAAAGGGAGAAAACTGCTATTATAATTTTTGAAGGAAATGGTCAGGAAGTAATTTTAATAATTTACATTTGCATGGCAGTTTACTAAGTATCAGACTTTGTTTTAAATGCTTTGTATCTATTGTTTCTTTTAATCTTCAAACAACCTGGAGAGTTAGACTCGACTGTCACACCCATTTGTGCAAAAGGAAACTGAGAAGTTAATTATGTAAATTGTACCAGACCACAAAACTAGAAAATAGCGGAGTTGATATTTTTCCACTCAGTCTATACCCAAATCTGGGTGATTAACCACTGGACTATCATTCCTCTAAAATAGTAAATGAGGTTTCCAAGTTGATTGAAATGGAAAATTATGTTTCCAATAGTTGGAAAACAATTTTTTTTTCAGAGTTTACCCCCTCTTAGCAAGAACTATGTGTAGGAAGAAAAATCTTCTGACTACTGGACAGAAATAACCCTTACGGTTGATGATGAATCTCTTATATACATACACTTGTATGCTGGGCAGCAGGAACAGTGTACTTTATGCTAGTACTCCATTATAAATTGGAATAGTAAATATGCCATCTTAATGTGTATCTCATAAAGATTGAATTTCAGGCACTTGTGTCCAAGAATAGCAGAGACCGAGATTTTAATTCTATACATGCCTAGAAAAGGACACTTTTCTTCTTTTATCAGTGTGTGTGTGTATGTGTGTGTATGAGTGGAGACAATTTAGCCAGTAGTTAAACTGGATTTGGATTTTGTGGTTGTTATAATAGTCTTACGTGCAGAACGGACTTCAAAGTTGCTGCTTCCTTTTGCTTAATGTGAGACCTGTGGTGCCATAGGATTGTTCGGTGTTCCTGTTCCTTTCTTCTCTTTTTCTTCTCCATGGCTTGCATAACAGTGGAGGTCTGCCTTTATGCTCTTGTACCTCCCTCTGTGGTAGGGTTCTGTTCCTTGTTACTTGATGTAATGCTTCAGAGGGGCAGGGGGACATTCTTGGTCCCTTTACTCCAGCTTTAATCTTAGACATGCCCTGTGCACCTGGGCCTTGGAGTGTAGCTCAGCATTCCTGCATATTCCTCCCACGGTGGCCAAAGTCCTTGACTCTGTCAGGTTCTTTGGTGGGAGAAATTGTCTAGCTCCCTCCACAGAGATAGCAGATCTCTGCTTTGTGTCAGTACAGGATTCTCTGCCCAAGAGGGTTTTCAGTCCCTCTATCATGGGCAGATGACTTTTGCTTCTGTCCTTTCCACAGTATTTCGGGTATTTACGAGGACCCTGAAAGCATAAGGGTTTGTTGTGGTAAAAGGCTAAAGTGTTTGCTTTGTATTAGAAAAGGTTTTGGGGAATTGGGAAGGATTTTGTGCCTGTGCACAAACTCTTCAAAGGACTCTACTTGGTCTCCTGCCCTGCCCTTGAATCTTCTGAGCAGCAGGTAGAGGCATGTAAAAGAGAGCTTGTAAGTGAATGCATACCTCCTTGTGTCCAGCACATCCCAGCATGTTTGTTCACATTGTCTATTGGACCATACTTGGACTTTAAGTAATTATTGTAATTTTAGCTGTTTTCTTCTTACCACTTTCATGGTGACTACCTATTCCTCTCATGTTCTGTCAAATGTGGAAAAGTTCATATATCGTGTATCTCTTCAGAGTTGCTGTTATTCTTTGAAATTAAGTTCAGATGTTTGCCTTGTGACCTCATCTCTCTGGGGGCTCAAGGAAAAGTTATTGTTTTGTATATTTGCTGGTCTTTTCTCATGTTAGGATAGGAGCAATATTCTATTGTTTTCTGACCTTTTAAGTGCAAAGCAAAATGCAGAATTTTGCATATATATTTTTACCCAGCTTTTCACATTTTTCTAAACAAATAACAATTCTGCATTTTATCAGAACTAAAAGTCTTGAATTAATACTATATTAATAATTTTTAGACAAAAAAAGAATTGTTGCTGAATCAGTTTGTATACAATGAGGTTCAAAATGGATTATGTGTAACAAAATTTCATTGGTTTAAACAAGGTAGAATTCAGATTTTTACCTACATAAACAAGTCTTGTCTTAGGTATTTTTGGGCTAGAATTGTAAATCCTTGCTTATTAGGAATTTAGTCGTAGTCTTTTTTTAGATTCTGTAATCTTAGATTCTTCCTTGAGATTTTTCCCATGACTGAAGATGACCATGGGGACCCAACTATCATATTTGTGCTCTGTGCAGCAAGAATAAGAAAATGCATGGCATTTTGCCATTGCAAATAGCTCCTCTCAAAGAGATTCCCTGGAAATGTTACTGGATATTTTCTACCTAACCATAATTATTCTTAGTTGCAAAAGAAGCTCTTATATGTTACATGGTACATTTTATCTGCTGGATGTAAGAACTCTAAAAAAGACAAAGACAGGTATTAGGCAGGCTTTCAGCAGTCATGGTCACAATGAGAAAACAGGAATTACATTTAGGTAATCTGATTTCTAAGGCAGGATAGTGTGGGTGAAAGTGCACATGTTCTAGCATCAGACATAGCTGGGTTCCAATTCCAGTTCTGCAAATTACTAGCTATGTGACCTCTAACAAGGTTCCTATGCTATGTGATTCTACTTTTTCAATTGCAAAGGGCTGTTAATAACTATTTTGAAAGGTTTGGGTGAGGATTAAATATGATAATATATGCAAGGGGACTATCATATGATTGATAAATGGTATGTTTCATTTTACCCATGTTATGTTACCAGACATTCATTTATCAAGGAGGGACAGTAGTTTTTCATGCCTAATGCTGATTGATAGGGTACAAAGTCAGTTTACCCTGTTTCTCTTGTGTAGAGCTTTGTCTTTTAGGTGGGATTGAGAGTCTCAATTTCTGTTTTATAACATTTTTCACTATGAGCTATACTGAAATAATGTTTAAATTTAGTTTTGTGATGGTAGACCTTTATTTATATAATGTCAAACCAAGAAACAGATAAGATGGGTTTCAGTTCAAAGTCTATTATTAGTTTTTTGTTTTTTTTTTAAGATTTATTTTTATTTGTCTCTCTCTGCCCCCACCCACGTTGTCTGCTCTCTGTGCCCATTCACTGTGTGTTCTTCTGTGTCTGCTTGCATTCTTGGTGGCACCGGGAATCTGTCTCTTTTTGTTGCACCATCTTGCTGAATAAACTCTCCATGTTGCAGCGCCATTCCTGGGCAGGGTGCACTATTTATGTGTGGGGCGGCTCTCCTTGTGGGGTGCACTTCTTGCACGTGGGGCTCCCCTATGCGGGGACACCCCTGCATGGCATGGCACTTCTTACGTGTGGCAGCACTGTACATGGGCCAGCTTACCACATGGGCCAGGAGGCCCTGGGTTTGAACCCTGGACATCCTATATATAGTAGGCAGATGCTGTATCAGTTGAGCCACATCTGCTTCCCTCTATTAGTAGTTATGAGACTTATGAAAGTCAATATAACCATTTGGGCCACATTAGATGAACTAACTAACCCCTATGAGTATATTTGACAGCTTTAATGCAGCATGATCCTGTGCCTTTTATTTGCCTCAAGCATATTTTGTTAGCAAAAGAAATTATCATAAAGACCAACAAATAGATGGATAAATACTTATTTAAATGAGCAAAAGTTTAATTTGTATAGGAACTGGCTTTTTTGAGAGGTATTGCTAATTAATAATTCTGAAATGAAATGATAGATAGTAATTGAAAAACATGATATTGTATGTTAAAAAACTGTCTTCAGCTCTTGGTTATGAACATTATTGGCTTAGACAAAGTGTGTAGCCATGGGCGAACCACTTAAATTCTGTGAGCTTGAGATTCCTCATTTATGAAATGATTAATATATATATTAAGGCCATGATGAGGATCAAGTAAAATAAAAACCATGTAAAAGTACTTAAACTGTATGAGTTCAATACTCCAAGACCTTTAGAAGGTTCAATTATACAAAGTACAGAGACTGACTTTACTCTTCTTGTGCAGAGATTTAAAAAAATAAAATATAGTAGTTACCAAGAAACCTCTATTTTAAGGTTTGTATTAGATTGTCCATCTACTCATCTGTCTAAATTATGCTGTAGGAAGTTGTGGCAAGGGGTTTAGTGCACCCTGTTGTGGCAGGAATCAGCAAGGCATGTCTGCAACTTGGTGTGTGAGTTGTCTTATTAAGATAAATCTTGAAATAAAATCTTTTTCTACATCTGCAGAATTATGTTTTTTTTGTCCAGTGTGGTTAAATCAAATAACAAATCATTTACAGGATGTGGTTATTAGGGCTGTCAGCTCTCTTGAATTTGCTCTTTGAAACTGACCATTGTTTCCCTCTCCATAAATAGCAATTTATTCATAGAAGCTTGGTTTCTATATGACCAAAATAGTCTCTATTGTCAAACTGATGAACTGCAACAGAAATATTAAGTCTTTAGGAAGATGTCATGTTCTGTGATAAAAGCATGGGTATATATATATATACACACGTGCACATATATATATATTCCAAAACTAACAAATACCACCAACATTATATACTTATATAAGCTTAATGTATATGTGTATATGTATGTATGTTCATTCATATTATCACACGTTTAAAAATTCTTGAATTGAAGAATACTATACACACACACACATATGTATATGTTTGTAAAGGGCAACAACCTTAAGTATACAGATTGATGGATTTTCACATAGGTATATACCTGTGTGACCACTACTCAGATCAAGGTATAGAACATATCCAGCCCCCCAGGAAGTTTCCCTCATACCCCTTCCCAGTCAAAAATCTTTTAGTTAAATATACAGTTTTTAATTTAGGATTTATATCAATACCTTCTAACAGGCATTAAGAATTTAAAGAACAATTTAAATCTTGTAAAATTTTCTGGAAATATTAATAGTTATGGAAAACAACTCTAAACAATACTGAATATTGCAAGTCTAATACTAATGCAAGCAATAAACTTCATTGTATACCCTCTGAAATGAAACAGTTGCAATGTGAAAGCCTCATGAAATTCTACTCAAATCTCCCACCTGCAAACCAAAAAATAGAGCCACCACACAGGCTGGTGAGTGTTCTATTGGTCATGTTGCCAGGCAACCTGTCAGCATCAGAGATACCCAGTTGAGCAGTCATAGGTCAAACTAGAATGTATCTTGGAAACAGAAGGTCCCGCTGAAAGAGACGGGGAGGAAGGAGGAAGAAAGAGAGGGAAAAAAGAGAGTGTGTCAGCTGAGCAGTTATACATTCTGTGTTCATGATGTCCATAACAGTATTTTTTTTTTTTTTAGAAACTTAGAGCTAGCTTAGGGTCCAATTCTTTGATTTTCTACTTACTCCATTGTGTTTTCCTCCTTTACTATAACTCCATGTTTGTGTACAAATGCTTGACAAGATGCATCATCTTTATTTTTTAGGAGAGAAAGATTTACAAATTATCTTCAGGTTTTTCTTTTCTTTTTTTAAATTTATTTTTTTTATTTTTTAAAAAGATACTTAGATTATACAAAATGTTACACAAAAATTTATAAGGGATTCTCATATACCCCACTCCCCACACCTCCTACGCATCCCCACATTAACAACTTTTTTCCTTAGTGTTATACATTCACTGAAAGTGATGAATGCATTTGGAGTACTGGCACTAAGCATAGATTATAGTTTATATTGTAATTTACACTCTTTCCCACTCAATTCTTTAGGTTAAGGCAGGCTATATAATGGCCTGTATCTGTCATTGCAGTGTCATTTAGGACAATTCCAAGTTCCCCAAATGCCCCCATATTACACCTCTTTTTCCTTCTCTTTGCCTTCAGTACCTCTAGTAGCCACTGTCTCCACATCAATGATATAATTTTTTCCCTTGCTAGAATACCAATAAGTCTATACCAGTAAGTCCACTCTAGTCCATATTTTATTCCTCAATCCTGAGGATTCTGGGATGTTGATGCCCACTCCACCTCTAACTGAGAAGGGGCCTCAATCCCATGTGGCTGATGGATGGGATTCTCTTGCAGCTGCAGACTCTCTTGGTTCCTTGATATGGTGGTGGTCCATCCTCACGTCCTTGTTAGTTGTCCTGGGTGAGTCCATTGACCTGGGGAGTAGGTGTTGCAACTCTGCTGAGGCCCAGGGCCCAGCTGGCACATGGATGGCCCAAAGATTCCAGTTTCTTGGATGTACACCTACCAACTCTATAGGATTAAATAAAAGGGACAGAAGAGTCACATGGAGAGAAGTCACATATGAGCCCAACTCTCTCACACTTGGGACCACAAGCTCTGAAGTAGGGCCCACTGATGAGTCACCAAACTCTGGGGCTATCTACCATGACTGTAGGACCTGGGTCTCCAGAGCCCTAAGGAGCCCCACTATTTGGGGTAGTATCTACTTTGGCAGTCTATGAGATCCTACTGAGACGTGCTAAGCATTACCTCTGAGATGACCTCCTGACTCACTTTGAAGTCTCTTAGCCATATAAACTATTTATTTTTTATTCAAGATCTTTTTCCAGTGGCATTGCTCATTGGTGTTTGATGGTAATTCCTTGGTGCCAGGGAGGCTCATCCCTGGAATTCATGTCCCATGCTGGGGGGAAGGTAATACATTTATATACTGAGTTTGGCTTAGAGAGGCCACATGGAGGCTCTCAGGAGGAAACTCTTAGGCACCCTACAGCACTAGGCTAAGTTGCAATTTCAAGAGCAAAGGCTCACAAGCATAACTGTCATACCAATGGCCCATCAATGGACTATCCTTCACTAGTCATTGCCCTGCACTTGGGAGATTGTTGCTGTTCCATTACAGAATGTGGCAGAGCATCCTAGGATGGGAATTGAATATTCTTCCAGTTATTGTGTGAATCTCCACCCACATGACATGCCCCATGAACACTTGAACATATTTATATACCTTATTTATATGCCCAGGTGAATTTCCTCCCATGTAACCTCCATCACTGACACCCCACACTAATGATCCTCCCCTGACATGGTTGTAACCCTACTGTGGTCCAAAACTTCATCATAAATGAAGCCAAGAATATCGCCTAATAGAATTAATAGGAAAATGAAATAATAATGATATTATACATAATAATTTAGAAAAACAAAATCTAAAATAAAATAAAAAATTGGGATATTAAAAAATAATGAAAAGTATTTAAAATTTTTTTGACATTTTGCCTTTCAAAACTATATTATCTGTTGTCCTGTATGTACAGTGACATTTTCTTCCATTTCTTCCCCAGTATCTTACTTTTTTTCATTTTGTCTTGAAAGAAGTTTTAGGTCATGGTAAAGTCACATATATAGCACAGGGGACTCCCATATACCTAACATCCTCCACCTTTTCCCCCTTCCATTTCAATAACTTTTTTTATGTGTGGATGGTACGTTTGTTACAACTAATGTACAAATATTGAAACATAGCCACTGACCATTGTCAATTGTTTACATTATGGTCTATAGTCTAGACCATACACTTCTATAAATTTTTGATGAAATTCAACATGGCCCATATCTGTCATTGCAAGATCATGCAGAACCCTTCCATTGCCCATTAAATACCTCCTCTTCCATCTACTTTATTCCTCCCTTCCCTTCCCCTTGGGGCCCATGGCGACCACCAGGCTTCACTCCCTGAAGGACTAGATTCATAGATACTCAAAAACAATGCTAAGGACTTCACACTGTAGGCTGCCCTCCCCTATTTGAAACTGCCCATGCTCTCAAGAGACACCCCCCTTCTCTTTGAGAACATAGCTGGCCTCCCCAGGATGGGATTTCAACTCCCTGCTCATTTTGTGGGTCTGCCCACTGATATAACACACTAGACAGAATGATCACTCACACATTCTCTAGAAGACTGCCCTAGGTGCACCCTGTCCCAAATGCCGCCCACCAGCCAGCACCCAAAGCAGTAACCCTTCCTTGTCATATTGTCAAAAGAGCTTTCCCAACATTGTAGTTTCAATCATATACCTGCCAATGCCCAGTGTTCACCTGCTCTCTTCCCCAACCCTACCCTAGTTCCATGGACTGTCCAACCCACCCTCCCCACCTTACCCACCTGCCAACTTGCACCACCCAACCCAACAGTATCACTGCATTCCTGTCATATCCCTTCCCTGCAGAGCTACTCACGTTCACCTTATCACAGATTTTACCTGTATGGACATTGGTTCACAATCTTCTTCTCCTTTCTATTCCCTGTAAACTTACCTTCCAGACTGCAGCTCTCTGAGTCTGCTCAATTTGCTTAATTTGATTCAATGAGGTGTGTAATATTTGTCCTTCAGTGCCTGTTTTGCTTTATTCAACATAAGATCCTTGAGATTCACCCATGTTATCCCTTGTGTTAATACTGTATTCCTTCTTACAGCTAAATAATATTCCATTGTATGTATAAACCACATTTTGTTTATTTGTTCATGTGTTGATGGGCATTTGGGTTGATTCCATCTTTTGGCAATAGTGAATAATGAAGCAATGAACATTGGTGTGTATATTTCTGTTCATGTCCTTGCTTTAAAATCTTTTGGATAAATACCCAGCAGTGGAATTGCTGGATCATGTGGCAGAGCTATAGTTAGTTTTTTGAGGAACCACCAAACTGTTCACAATGGCTGGACCATTCTACATTCCCACCAGCAGTGGGTGAGGGTTCCCATTCCTCCACATCCTTTCCAACACTTGCAGTCCTCTATTTTTTTTTAATGGCTGCCAGTCTAATGGGTATTAGATGGTATCACACTGTAGTTTTTGTATGCATTTCCCTAATAGCTAGTGATTGAGCTTCTTTCCATGTTCTTCTTATCCATTTGTATTTCTTCTTTGGTGTAGTGTCTGTTCAAATCACTTGCCCCTTTTTTAAATGAGTTGTTTGTCTTTTTATTTTCAAGATACAGGGTTTCTTTATGTATGTTAACTATTAGGCTCCTATCAGATATATGGTTACCAAATATTTTCTCTGATTGTGTAGGCTCTTTTTTCACTTTCTTGACAAACTTCTTTGAGGTGCAAATATTTTTTAATTTTGAGGAGGTTCCATTTATCTATTTTTTCTTTCACTGCTCATACTTTGGGTGTGAAGTTCATGAAACCATTTCCTATATCAAGGTCCTGTAGATGCTTCCCTACATTGTCTTCCAAGATCTTTATGATCTTGGATCTTATATTTAGATCTTTGATCCATCTTGAGTTAATTTTTGTGCAAGTTATGAGATGGTATTCCTCTCTCATTCTTTTGGACATGTATATCCAGTTCTCCAAGGACCATTTGTTGAAGAGGCCATTCTCTCCAAATTGAGTGGTCTTGGTGGCATTGTTGAATGTCAGAAGACTGTTTATGCAAGGATCTATTTCAAAACTCTCAATTCAGTTCCATTGGTTGGTATGTATATACTTGTGTCAGTACCATGCGGTTTTGACCACTGTAGCTTTGTAGTATGTTTTAAAGTCGTTAGTGTGAATCCTCCAATTTCATTTTTCTTTTTCAATATGTCTTTGGCTATTTGGGGCTTCTTGCCCTTCCAAATAAATTTCATAGTTAGTATTTCCACTTTGGTGAAAAATGCTGTGTTGATTTTTATTGGGATTGTATTAAATATGTAGATCAGTTTGGGTAGGCTAGACATCTTAATGATGTTTAGTCTTCCCATCTGTGAACAGGGAATATTCTTCCATTTATTTAAGTCTTCTCTGATTTCCTTTGGCAATGTTGTGTAGTTTTCTGTGTGTAAGTCATTTAGATCTTTAAATTTATTCCTTTGTATTTGATTCTTTTAGTTGCTATTGTAAATGGGATTTTTCCTTCATTTCCTGCTTAGATTGCTCGTGATTGGTGTACAGAAATGCTACTGCTTTTTGTGCATTGATTTTATAACCTGCAATTTACTGAACTCATTTATAAGCTCAAGAAGCTTTGTTGTAACTTTCTCAGGGCTTTCTATGTATAGGATCATATCATCTGCAAATAGTGAAATTTTTACTTCTTTTCTAATTTGAATGCCTTTTGTATCTTTTTCTTGCCTATGTGCTCAAGCAAGTACTCCTAACACAGTGTTAAATATGAGTGGTGATAGTGGGCATCCATGTCTTGTTCCCAATCTTAGAGGTAAAGCTTTTAGAATTTAACCATTGTATTAGACGTTAGCTGTGGGTTTTTCATATATAAGGTTTATCATGTTGAGAAAGTTTCCTCCTATTCCTATCCTTTGCAGTGTTTTTATCAGGAAAGGGTGCTGTATTTTGTTGAATGTTTTTTCTTTGTCTATAAGATAATTATGTGATTTTTTTCTTTTGATCTGTTTATGTGGTGTGTTATATTAATTTTCTCATGTTGAACAATTCTTGCATGCCAGGGATGAACCCCACTTGGTTATGGTGTATAGTTCATTTGATATGTTGTTGAATACAATTAGCAAGTATTTTTTTGAGGATTTTATCATCTATATTCATTAGAGAGATTGGTCTGTAATTTTCCTTTCTTGTGTCTTCTTTGCTTGACTTTTCTCATTCCTCTAGGTGTACAGTTAGGTCTTTGATTTTAGCTCTTCTTTTTTGATATATGCATTTATGGCTATGAATTTCCCTCTCAATACAGCTTTTGCTGCATCCCATAGGTTTTGATACATTTTGTTGTCATCTTTATTCATTTCAAGATAGTTACTGATTTCTTTCATGATTTCCTCCATAGCCCACTGATTGGCTAAGAATGTGTTGTTTAACTTCTATATCTTTGTACCTAATCTGCTTCTCTGCCCCTTACTGATTTCCAACTGCATTCTATTGTGGTCAGAGAAATTACTTTGTATAATTTCAATCTTTCTGAATTCACTGGGAGTTTTTCTGTAGGTTAACATGTGGTCTATCTTGAAGAATGATCCATATGCATTCGAGAAGAAAGTATATCCTGCTATATTTGGGTTTAGTGTTCTGTTTATGTCTATTAGGTCCATATCCTCTAATGTATTATTCAAGGTCTTTGTTTCTTTATTGAGTCTCTGTTGAGATGTTCTGTCTAATGGTGACAGTGGTGTTTTAATGTCCTCCAATATAATTGTAGAGCCATGTATTTCTCCACTTAATTTCTCCAGCGTTTGCCTCATGTATTATGAGACTCCCTGTTTAGGTGCATGTGCATGAGTGTTTATGATTGTTCTTTCTTCTTGAATGATTACCCCTTTTACTAATATGTAGTTTCCATCTTTGTCTCTTAAAATAGTTTTGCATTTAAAGTCTTTTTTGTCTGATATTAGTATAGCTACTCCCTCCTTTTTTGGTTGTTGTTTGCTTATAAAATTGTTTTCTAGTCATTCAGTTTCAGTCCTTGAATCTCTTGGTCTAAGGTGGGTTTCTTGTAAACCGCATATAGATGGGCCATATTTCTTTATCCATTCTACCAATTTGTGTCTCTTGACTGGTGAATTTAACCCATTAACATTTAGTGTTATTACTGTCAAGGAATTACTTACACTGGGCATATTTTCTTTGTGTTTATTTATGTCATATATTATTTTTATTTCTTTCTTTCTTTTTTTTTTACACCATCCTCCAACTGTCTCTCTCCTGTTTTTTTGTTTCAACCTGCAGCACTCCCTTTATTTCTTGAAAGACAGGTTTCTTATTGACATGCTCTCTTAATTTCTGTTTACCTGTGAATATTTTGAATTCTTTATCATTTTTGAATGCTAGCTGTGCTGGATAGAGAATTCTTGACTGGAAGGTTTTTTCTTTTAGCAGCTTATCTATGTCTTACCACTGCCTTCATACCTCCATTGGTTCAGATGAGAGATCACTTAATCTTATTGTGCTTCCCTTGTGTGTGATGGATCTCTTTTCTCTTGCTTCTTTCAGTATTCTCACTTTGTCTTGACCATTGGAGAATTTGACAAATATATGTTTTGGAATAGGCCTATTGTGGTTATACTCCTTTTGTTGCTCTATGCTTCCTTCACATGTACATCCATTTCCCTCCATTGGGTTGGGAAGTTTTCCTCTGTTATTTCCTACAACATCCCTTTTTTCCCTTTTCCCTTTTCTTCTCCCTCTGGGATACCTATAATGCATATGTTTGAATGTTATATGTTGATCCCTAGTCCCTGCGTGATTTTTTTTCTATTTTTTTTAATCTATGTGTTCTTGTATCTGTTTGATTTCAGATGTACTGTCTTCCATATCCCTAATTCTCTTCTCTGCCCATTCAAATCTGCTGTTAGGTGTTTCCAGTATATTTTTGATTTCTTGGATTTTGCCTTTCATCACCATCATATCCGTTATCTTTTTTTGTATGTTTACAATTTCTTCAATATGTTTTCCTAGTGTTTTCTTAATATCCTTAATTTCTTCCTTTGCTTCATTAAGTTTTCATGATATTTGTTGGGACAGCTCTGAATATTTTCCCCATGCTCTGCATCTTCTCCTGGTTTTTAGTTTGTTCATTGGATTGGGCCATGGCTTCCTGTTTCCTAGTATGGGTTATAATTTTTTCTTGGTGTTCAGGCATCTTTTTATCTTGATGGGTTTATTCAGTGATTAGTTTCTCTCTCTATGCTAGGGTTTAATTTAGTTGCTGTTTTTGTGTGTGTGGTAAGTTTTCTCTTTGACACTTTGTTCCTTCTATTCTATTTCCTTGCTGTTGTCTATGTTCCCTGGAAAGAAAAATATTAGGAACAGAGAAAGGGAAGAGATAAGAAGATAAAAAGGATAATAGTAATAATAATAGTAAAAGGTAGAAGAAGAACTGTGTAAGACCTAGTAATATGAATAATTAACTCATGTAAGAGTGCAGAGGAATAAGAATAAAAATGCGGGGTCCAAACAATGAAATGAAAAACTGAATAGAGAAAAATATCTAGAATGAATTAAAAGGCCAGAATGATAAGAAGAGAGGGAAAGAGAAAAGACAGTAAGAAAAATTTTTTAAAAGAAAGAAAACAGAGAGCACAATAGAGGGGACAGAAATAAAAACAAGAAAAATTGAAAACTACAGAAAGAGATGGAATGTAAAAACAAAAACAAAGCAAAAGATAGGAAGATGAAGTAAGGAAAAGAAATAGCATAGGTAGACAAAATTGATATAGAAAAAAGAGGAAGCAAAGGAAGTGGGAAACACAGCCAACAAGAAACAAGACAGCAGCAGCTAATTAAATTTTTAAAAATGGGGGTGGGGGTGGGGGGTGGGGAGGGGTGAAGAAAGAGGTCAAAATGAAAAAAAAAAAAGGAAAAAAGAAGAAAACACAAACATTCAAGCAAGCTATCAAAAAAAATAAGTATTACTATTTAAATGGGGCTTGTGATAGATTGTAACAGGGTGAAATTACTTCTTGTTAATACCTCCCAGAATATATAGGCAATTGTCTAAAGAGCATTCTATTTTATTTTATTTTGCTTTGGTTTCTTTATTATTTTCTAGTGCTATACTCTTTTCTGCCAGCAATTGAGAAAATTTAAGTAAAAAGACAAGTTCCTTGCTTTTAAGGAGAACACAGTCTAGTGGAAGGATAGATACATTAACAGTTATAGTGTTGTACTATAGTGGCATTCTGTCCAAGGTAGAAAGGAATATAGAGAAAGGAGTGTCTTAAATCCCTCTAGGTGTGCCAAAGAGTAGAGGAGATATGCCAAGCAAAGAACATGAGAATTGGGGACAACAACCAAAACTGAGCCCTCTGTTCTAAGAAGCAACTTTTTATGCGCTTTGTTAGACAGGCATCTTCCATCTTCACAGTTCTTATTTTAGTCCTTTTTTACTCTACTGCGTGCTTAACTATACCACTCCTTTCACTGCTTCCTTCTTAACAGATAAACTACAAAGAAAATGACATCTATGAGATAGGAAGCTATGAGATTCCTGCTGTATCAATTAGAAATTTACTAGTATCCATAAATCCATGAATCCTTTCCTTCTTCCTTTCTGAAGCCTCTCCCTCTATATATCAGGACCTTCATTCATGCTCTGATACCTGTGTGTTCTGAAAGCCCTTTCTCATCTGTATAGTCAACCTTCTCGCTTTCTCCTGATTTCTTTCCATTTGAATTAAAAGTGCCAAAGTACTCCTTTTAAAAAATGTGTATGCACACAGATCTTTTATTTCAAGTCCATTTTCATCTACACTGTAACACTTATCTCTACCCTCAGCCAAACATTTTCCAGGAATCGTCTATATTCTGTCTCACATCCTCACCTTCCCTTCGTACCTCAACATATTGTGGCTAGATTTTCCTCCTATTGCTTTTCAAAGGTCACCCAAATTAGTCCTGTGATTAAATATAGAAAATACTTCCTTTGCTCTCTTAACATCATTTTGTACTCTTGATCATTCCCTCAATTTTAAAATATCCTTTCTATTGGAATCTATAATATTGCAGTCTTCTGTTTTTTTCTTCCTCTGATAGTCCTTGCCCTATCTTTCTTACAGATTGGTGCATTTTAAAATTCCGTCTTTTTTCATATCCTCATATTCTCACTGAGCAAATTTTATCAATTTTTATGGCTTTAAATAACATTATTTTGCTGATCTCTTATCTTTACATCTCCTGAATTTCAATCCTTATGCCTACCTGCATTTTGGGCAGCTCCACTTGCATATCCCACAGGAGCCTCAAAATCAACAAAGTCTATGAAGCAAATATATGAATTCCCCTATTTTTTCTGTTATAACTTAATTATAAAAGTATGTATAAAGTAATGAAATAAATCAGAACTAAATAGAAATAATAAAGCAATTCACTCAACAGTGATGTTGAACAAGCCTTAGATTTTACCTAGTACTGCTAGATTATAAGCTCTATGAGCTAAGGTATGCCAAGCATCTAGCATAGTATTGGATCATATTATGTACTCAAAAATGATTTGCAAATAAATGAAGTAAATAGCTTACTATTTGACTGAATTATAAATTCTTTTTTCTTCTTGAATTCTAGTAACAAATTCTTCTGCTTGTCATGATTTGATGACAATAATGGCAATGACGAATATGTTCTGAAGAGTTATTATGTTCCAGTTGCTCTGTTTCACATTTCTTGTACATAATCTTTACAGTGGCCCTATAATTTTGTATAGTTCTTACTGCCATTTTATAAGTGTGGAAACTGGAGTTTCCAGGCAAATTAACCTATTTGCTATCTCTAAATGAGTTGGTAGCAGAGGTGGGACCTGTACCAAAGCCTGTCTTTACCCCTAACCATGCTATATAATGCTGATTGTTTTAAAAGAACTCTTTTTTTATTTCTTGCTATTTGATACAAACAGATTCATTGTTTTGATATTTTTGCCATTATTTAGCCTCTTCAGGGTCTCAGTATTTGGAAATGACATTTCTTGGTCTGGTGATCCCTGAGGAACCAGTGTGAACTCTAGTCTAGGTTTTAGCTTTCTGTGCATCAACAACTTCTGACCTTATACCAGCTAGCATCAACTGAGAAGTAAAAAGCCAGTGAACCTTTTTTGTTTAAGTTTGTTTTCTTTCTGTTCTCTCCCTCTGTCTCTCTCGTTATTGATTTTTGGTCTCGTGGACCATTGTAGATGCTACCCTCAGTTTTGGCCTCAACAGCAGTGGGTTCCGTACCCTCCAGCATCACCAAGAGACTTGGAAGGCAATACGCTATTTTTGGACAGTTCTATTTGTCAGTATTGATTTTTCTTTCTCTCTTTCATTCTTTCCTTATTTTTCCCTCTTCTTCCCTCCATCTCTCTCCCTCCCTCCCTTCCTTTCTTTTCCTTGTTCTTGTTCTGGTTGACAAAAGACTGGGAGAACTTGATTTCCAGAGTTGCCACAACATAATACTAAGAATGTCCAATTCTTAAGAAAAAATACAAATTATACAAGAAGGGAGAAAAGTATGGCCCAGTCACATGAATAAAAGAATTTTACAGAAACTATTTAAGAGTAAGTTCAGACTCTGGAATTACAATTCAGGGGTCTTAGATCAACTATCGTAAATTAAATTAATGAAGTAAAAGAAAATATGTAGAAAGAACTAAAGGAAATGAGAAAAACAATATATGAACAAAATTAGAATTTCAATAATGAGATGTTAATAGAAATTTTAAAGAACCAAAAGGAAATTCTGGAACCAAAAAGTACAATGATTGAAATGTAAAGTTCAAGAGAAGGGTGCAACAGCTGATTGGAGAAGACAGAAGAAACAATCAGTGAAGTTGAAGATAAAATTAAAATTGTCCAGTCTTAGGAGCAGAGAGAGAAAAAGAATGAGAAAAAAAATGAACAAAGCCTGAGGAACTTGTGGGACAGCAGTATACACATAAGAGTCATAGAAGGGGAAGAAAAAAATATAGGCATAGAAGAAATATTCAAAGAGATAATGACTGAAAACTCCCCAAATGTGAGGAAAGATACAGATATGCCAATCCAACAATCTCAAGAATGCCAAGCAGGATAAACTCAAAGACTCTGCTCTGAGACACATTATAATGTTGAATAGAAATACAGAATCTTGAAATCAGCAAGAGAAAAATGACATATCACATGAAAGGGATTCTTAATAAGTTTAACATCTAATTTCTCAATAGATACCATGGATGACAGTAGAAAGTGGAATGACATATTTAAAGAGCTGAAAGAAAAACAGATGTTATCTAAGAATAATATATCTGTCAAAACCATCCTTCAAAATAAGGAGAAATTTAGTAAGACATTTCCAGATAAAATCTAAGGTCATTCATTAACATTAAACCTGACTTACAAGAAGAAATGCTTAAAGGAGTCGTTCATGTTGAAAGGAAATGACTCTAGACAGTAACAGACACTGTATGAAGGAAAAAGGATCTCCAGTATTGGTAAATATATGGATAAATATAAATATAAATAGTCGTTTATTTATTTATTATTTCTAACATGGTATTTTACTTCATATATGGCTTCCAATTCAAATGCATAAAAACAGTACAGATCCTTGCTACTGGGCATACATTGTATAAACATGTAATTGTGACAAGGAAAACACATGGTGAGGGATGGAGGCTTATAGAAACAGAGTATGTATACGTTATTGAAGTTTACTTTATATCAATATAAACTAAATAGTAATGGATTTAGGATGTTAAATGAAACGTCATTATTACCATAATGAGAATATCTAAAAAAAATTGCACAAAAGGGAATGAGATGTGATTTTAAAAATGGTTCATTATACAAGATCATCTAACTAAAAGGAAGGTGGTAGTGGAAGAAAGGAGACACAAAGTTGTAACGCCTACAAAGAACAGTCATCAGAATGGCATAAGTAAGTCTTTCCTTATCAGTGACTATCTTACATATAAATCTTCTCCAATCAAAAGGCAGAGATTGGCAGATTGGATAAAGAAGGTTGATCCAAATACATTTGGTTTATAAGAGATTCATCTTAGATCCAAAGACAAAGGTTGAAATTGAGAGGATGGGAAAAAAATGTTCCATGCAAAACAGAGCTAGGGTGGCTATACTGATAGTATACAAAATAGATTTTAATTGAAATACTGTTACAGAAAACAAAGAAGGAAATAATAAATTGATTAAAGTGTCAATTCAACAAGAGGATATAACACTTATAAACGTTTATGCACCCTAGCAATGGGTATCCCAAACTATGGGAAGCAAACATTGACAGAATGGATGGGAGAACTAGTTCTACAAAAACAGTTGGAGATTTCAGTACACCACTTCCAATAATAGATACACCATCTAGATAGAAGATTAAAAAGGAAGTGAAGACTTGAACAATGCTGTAAACCAAATAGGCCTGATAGACATACCAACATCAGAAGAATGTATACACATTCTTCTCTAGTGCACATGGATCCTTCTTCAGGATACACCTTATGTTAGAATGAACTTCTGAGACATGTTGCAACATGGAAGCCCTTGAAAATACTATGCTCAGTGAAATAAGCAAGATATACAAGGACAAATATTGCATGATGTTACTTTTAAGTGATGTCTAGAAGTAATAAATTTGCAGAGGCAGAAAGTAGATAGAGAGATTTAGGTTATGGGATGAAAGAAAGTTGGGGGATATATATTTGATGGCTATGGAGTGTTGGCAAGTAAAATTACTTTTAAAAAAAGGAAAAAAGAGAAGAAAAATACTAGTCCTTATGGTTTTACAAGAGCCTGTTTTTGGAACAAAGAGCATACATGCAAATAAAAAATGTTGTACGTAAATCCAAGGTGAGATCCCAGCTTGGAAAGTTAGCTACTTTCTTTCAAGGAGTATGAAGTTCTAATAGAATTTGACATGCATAGCACAGTTTGATTTTTTTCAGAGCAACATAGATTCTGTAATACTGGAGATTAGAAAAATATAGAAATATGGAAGCAGAATACTTAGATCAGGCTTTCTCTTAATGGGAGGTTCTGCCTTCCTTTTATTTCTTATTAAAGTTGTGTTGTGACTAGCTTTTGGTAGTAGTTCAGTCTTGTTGCTCTTTATTTGCACTATTTTCATCACAGCAGTATGTGTGTATGTATACTCACATATGCACAAACATTAGATAACTTAGAAGTTTACATTTTAATACTTACATTGGTGGTTTTTAAATTTATTTTAAAATAAATTATATTTTCCCCCATTGTACAGGTTATGTATATAACTTCTGGATAATATGAAAATTAAAAAAAAATAGTGGTAGAGCTCATAGAAAATCCCCATTTCCTACTTGTTCTTTCCAGTATTATTAATGCAGAAGTTAAAAAAAAAGTTGGAGTAATAATATATCTTGATTTGTTTACATCCAAGAGTATCTAGATACAAAGGGTCACCTTGATTTGTTTAAAGTTTATTCTATCCTATATGCATTTTCATGTTATTTCCTAATAGCTGTATAATATATCCTCATTTAGATATGTATTTATCTGAACTCTTTTTAATAAGATTTTATGTCATATCTTCTCTATGCATAAAGCCCTTTCTCTAAAATGGGATTTTTAAAAAGTTTTCCAGTAGAGAAATTACTATTGTGATGAGTATGTGTCTCGAAGTTTGTCTATTTGGATTTTTTTGGATGGGAGTACATTGTGCTTCGTGGACATGCATATCTATATCCTTCAATAGGGTTGGGAAGTTTTCTACCATTATTTTTTCAGATATTCCTTCTGCCCCTTTTTCCTTCTCTTCTCCTTCTGAGACACCCATGACATGTTTGCATGTCTTTTGCTGTCATTTACTTCCCTGAGACCTTGTTCAATTTTCCATTCTTTTCTTCATCTGTTCTTTTGTATGTTTACTTTCAGAAGCCATTTCTTCAAGCTCACTAATCCTGTCTTCTCCCTCCTCAAATCTGGTATCATATGCTTCCAATGTTTTTTTAAATTTCATTTATTGTGCCTTTCATTCCCATAAGATCTGCTATTTTTCTATGTATGCTTTAAAATTCTTCTTTGTGCTCATCCAGAGTCTTCTTAATATCCGTAATCTCTTTAGCCATCCCATTAAATTTATTAATGAGATTGGTTTGAACATCTATGATTAAATGTTTCAACTTCTTTGTCATCTGGAGGCTTATCTTGTTCCCTTAAGTGGGCCATAGCTCCATGTTTCTTCGTGTGGATTGTAATTTTTTGTTGGTACCTCCAGTGGTGGATTGGCACCTGCCTCCATGGCATGGAGTGCTCCACTTATGAGTCTTCCATGCAGATGGGCAATCTTTTCCCTCCATTCCTTCAAGCATGTTGCAGGATGCTCTTCTTGCTTCCTGCAGTTCCCAAACAGGTGCTTCAGCTAGCTCCAGATAGCTCTGGGTGTTTACTACCTGTCCTGTGTAGCATGAGCTGACTCTTAAGAGCTCCTTACCCTACTGCCATCTTGCTGGTTGTTCCCCTGGAATTTGATTTTAATTTGATTAAAAGCTAATAAATTAGCTTGTTATTGTTTCATCGATGCTGGCAAAATCGACTCTTTTTTCAGAGCCAAGGAAATTTTTACCCATGGCAAAGCAAGTAGCTTGAACTTCACCATGTTTGCAACGGTTCCAGATGCAGCCCAGGTGCGTACCTCTACATAGAATGGTTTGCATTACAGAAGAGCAATAACCTTGGGAACCCTCCATTTTATAGCATGCAGTAAAAAGTCTACTCTTTGTCCCAGAGGGAGATCTTACCTCATTCTTCAAAGTTGCTCATGCAAACAGAGCCCTGAGAAATGGCATGGGTAGGGGGCCTTCCATTCTTGGCATGCTCATCAAGATATGTAGGAGTGCAGGAGAGCAAGAGACCTATGGAGGACGGTCTGTTTACTTTTTGCCTCCCCCCTGCATCATCTTGACTTTTGACAAATTTTCACTTGAGTATGCCATTCCTATGGGCACTCTGATTAATCTGACAGAGGCTAGGTCCAAATCCATTCAATTTGTATCATAGAGAATTTATTTAAGGCTAAAGTTAATGGAATTGCAAGAAGCAGGATTAGGCCACTCTATAGACTTCAACCACGTCTCCCAGGGTCCTAGACTCAGTCATCGTAAGTCCCAGGGAACACTCAGATGTTATTTTATAAGCCAGGATGTAGTCTAGGTCCAGTCTGTTATCAGTGTGATTGATTGAAGGATTTAAGACTAATCTGCTGAATGTCTGTTAACCAAATAGAAACAAAGTTGTGTTGCTTCTTGTGATGGTATAGATAGGAAGATGGATCTCTTTTCTGCAGATAACATTGAGAGCATCAGGTACAGCAAAATAGTTCATGACTGGCCATGCCCGCATGCATCTATCTCTTTCATGAATCTTGAATGGGGGTGACAAATGAAGCAGCAGGTCAGATGATACTGCTTCACAGTGGCGGCCATATAATTGATATGCCAAGATCTGGTGCTGGATCTAGGTAAGAAAGAACTTTTAATTGACCACTCTCCTTTGCCACACTTCTCAGGATAGAAACTGTTTTTCCCCCTCAGGTGCCAGAGTTGTTGTCTTCCCTCCAGCGTTGTGAAATTTGATGTGTCCCATACCAGTAGCTATATCCTCACCTTTCTTTTTCAATCATCCCTTACTCTCATGTAGAACTTTCAAATGGAAAAGTTAAATGTGAGCAGAACAGGGCATTTAACCATTATATTATATCTCCCATCTTGGCCCACATGGGCCATTGTAGGGGAATTCAGTGAGCAGTGTACTTATGCAAGTGCTTATTATAGTCCTCATGATCTAGGAGCATTTCACCCCAGCAAGAGAATCCAAGTGGCTGAACCAGGATCAAATTTCAGTACCCATTTAGCTGGGCTGCAACGTTCAGGTATACAAGCTGGGTTGGCTTGAGGGGATGAAATAAGTATCATGCCCACTGAAGGCCGGGTGGATTCTCATATTTTCAGAAGTTTTATGTAGCTCTCCATCCCTTTCATCTTAGTTATTACCGAGGAAGTGTTCAAGACAAGATGAACTTTTTCTTGGGAAGGCCTTTCTGCTGAGACTGCATGACATGCTGTCCCATTATCATGAAAACTTTTCTTCCTCCTGCCCAGAAGAATGTGAATGACAAATAAGGCATCATCTCCAAAGCTTGGGTCAATACTATCTTTTGTTTTATTAGTAATGTTTTAGGAATTACCCTTAAAAGCTTAACAGGCATACTGAATTAATCATGTCTAAATATAATGATGCTGTAATGACATCCATTTTCCCTCAATATCTCCATATTAGAACAATCTAGAAACTGTCTTTTAATAAATGTTTTAGGTTATATTGAATGTGATTATTGCTTTATTTGAATTTATCTCTACCTTGTTTCATGTTTGTATTCATTCTTATTTTCAGTTCTTCATTATTTCTTCTTTCCTGTTTATTGGGTTTTCTTCATTTGTTTTTCTCCTACTGAATTATAAGTTACTTGTTCTATTTGTAACATATTAGTGGTTACACTTAAAGTTTAGCAGGCGTAATTGACTTAATAATGTTTGAATTAATGATATCAGCAATAATTCTACCACTAGCACATTAATGCCCGTCACATCTCTCTAGTACATGTCATCATTAAGGGTCCCTTTACATTCTACAGATTAGTCATTATTATTATACAGCCAATGCTGGTTTATTTTCCCCACATTTATCATACCTTTTATTTCCCAGGCATTTTGCATTCATTTATTGAAAAATATTTATTGAACATGTGTACCAGAAACTGTTCTGGGCATCTTAAGGGTAGCATGGAGAAAAATAGACATAGTTCCTGTGTGCATGTGTTTTATTTCAGTGGGAAAAGTAGTAAACAAATGAACACCCAATCATTATATGTAATCTGAATGAATCTCAGTAAATGTATGGGCTTCAGGGTGATGAGAGCAGAAGAGGGCTATTACGTTAGACGCGTTGGTCCAGAAGGACCTGGTTGGCAATGTTAGAGCAGAGACCTGAGTGTAGAGGAAGGTTTGTACCGTTGGGTTATTTAGAGGAAGAGTGTTGGAGGCAGAGGGAACTTGAAGAGCAAAAATCTCAAAGCTCATTGGTGTAGGACAGAGTTAAAAGACAAGGTTTGAAAGATACTCAGAGTCCAGATTTGGTTGAGTTTTATAGCCTAAGGTAAGGATTTTGAGATTTATTTAAGATGTGAAAGGAAGCCCTTAGTCAGTAGGGGTTAGATTAGACTTAAAGTTCAACAGGGTTAATCTGCCTTCTGTGAGGAAATAAATTATTATGGGGTTGTGATTAAAATGCTAAGGTGCAGCATATGATGAAGCAATTCTATTCCTAGGTATGTACCCAAGAGAAATGAAAATGATGGAGGACTGTACATACAAAAACTTGTTCGTGAATTTTCATAGCAGCATTATTCATACTAGCCCATAAGAGTAAATAACACAAATTTCTGTCATCTGAGGAATGGATACATGAAATATATACACATAAAATGGAATATTTACTATTCCAGCAATAAAAACATTTGAAGTACTGATCCATGCTATAACACAATGAACCTGGAAAACATTATACAAAGAAAAAAGAAGGTAGTCATAAACCATCACATATTTTATGCTTCCATTTATATGAAATGTCCAGAATAGGCAAATCTATGGAGACAGAAAATATATTAATGGTTGCCTAGGGCTGGGGAGATGAAAGGGTTGGGAAGTGATGGCTAAAGGGAGTTGTTTTCTTCTTGGGTAATAATGTTCTAAAATTGTGCTACTAGATGTACAACTCTGTGAGTATACTAAAAACTAAATGGATGTGTTGTGTGGAGTTTAAATTATATCTCAATAAAGATGACAAAATAAAAGAATCTAAGGCAGTATTTCAAGGAGATGATGATAGTTTGGTCTAGAGTGGTAGCAGTGGAATTGATGAGTAATGTGTCAAATACGAACGTAGAACACATGGGATTTGCTGCAAGATCAGAAATGGGAAATGAAAGAAAGTGTTGCCAGAAAAGAGGACATGATGATTTTTTGGCAAAGCTTTGTCAAGTGCTGCTTAGGAGTTGTGTAAGATAATGATTAAGGATTGACCATTGGATTTGGCCATAGCCATGGCAAGGTATCCTTACAGTTGTAGGAACTAACACCTCTTAGGTGTAAGAGTGAATGGGTATCATTGATGTGGAGACAGTGGCCATGGTAGTTGCTCGGGACAGGGAAAGGGAAGAAGAAATATGATGTGGGGGCATTTTTCGTACTTGGAATTGTCTTAAATTATAATGCAGGAACAGGTGCTGGACATTATATATCCTGTCATAACCCATAGTATGGACTGGGGGAGAGTTAAACTACAATGTAAACTGTAATGCGGAGCAGCAGTGCTCTAAAATGTATTCACCAAATGCAATGAATGTGCCACAATGATGAAAGAGGTTGTTAATGTGGGAGGAGAGGGGATGTGGGGAGTGGGGTATATGGGAAACTCTTATATTTTTTACTGTAACATTTTTTGTGATCTATGTATCTTTAAAAAAAAAGACAATTAAAAAAATTTTAAAAAGAGTGAATGTCAAGATAGGGATGTGTAGACTGTGATTATACGTAGCTCTTCCCAGAACTTTTGCAGTATAGGTAAGCAGAGAGATGGAAGGGTAGCATAGAAATAGAGGGATGTAGGGTCAACATAGTTTACATTAAGACGATTATGGATGTAGCATGTCTGTATCTTGATAGCAGTGATTTTTTAGAGAAGAAAAACTGATGCAGAGGAGACATACACATTTCTGAAATTCTTGAATATGTGACAGCAGAGGGTATAGCCCTCCTTTCAAGGACAGTTTATTCATTGTTACAGTTGGGCTTACAGATTTAGGGTTAGTGGTAATAGAAACATACAAGTTGCTACATTCAACATGGAAGTATGCAAAATTCTCTTCTGATTGTTTATATCTTCTCTGGTAAATATAGAAGCATAGTGAGCAGCTGAGAATGAGAAGTGTAGTGATGGCAGTAAGAAAAGCAAAGCAGATTGATTTGAGTTAGATGTGTTGCAGGATTGCTGAGGGTCCACTTGTGTTGGGGAGACATAGATTTAAAATGGGGACAGGAAGCATTTTGGGGGAGGGGTGGGTAACAGCCATGTACAGATGCTTGGATGCAGAGTAGCATAGGGGAAAGTTGGATTTAACCCTTATTGGAATTTTAAAACTTAAATTTATTGGAGTGAGAAAGGCTATATGTAAGAGATGTGAAATCCTACACTTATAAAGCTCCTTGTCTAATAGGGTAGATTCATAATAATGAGAAATATTTTTTGATATGTTGGGGGAGTGTTTAGTGCTAAGAAGAAAAGTAAAGTGGGGTAAGGAGATAGGATGTGACTAAGCGTTGTGAGCTATTTAAATAAGTTGATAGGAGAGCACTCCTTAATGTTACATTTAAACAGGAAGGGAGAGCTGCAGGAATTCAGAGCAGGGAGCCCTGAACATATCACTAGGCAGAGAAAGAGCCAGTGCATGTACCCTGAGGCAAGACAGTGATTGGCATATTTAAGGAACAGCAAGCAGACCCATGTGGCTGGAGTAGAGGACAGTGGTAGGACAAGAGATGAGAAAGATATTAAATAGAAATCTGATGCATTTGTGACTATAATTTTATATATATATATATTCTTAATTAGTCAAAAGTTGATTCAATCAGAAATTGTATATGTATATGAACATTTTATTTTATTTTTACCTTTAAAAATGAGGTGTAATTTACATAGAGTGAAATGCACAGATCTTAATTGGAAAACACTGTGTAGCTAATACACCATCAGAAACTACAGCACTTACATATTTTTGATGCTCAACTTGTGCCTTGACCTCCTAAACATACACATACTGAACAAGTATTGCTTCTAGAAAGATGGGTGAGGAGCCTAAAGGAATCCTGGAGTTTTTTCTCATTCTTTTGATGATATTCATGATGATAAAAATATTACTACTACAACTACTGTTACTGCCAATAGCTAATGTATATTGAGCCTTTCTGTGTGCCAGAAACAGTTATATAAAAGAATTATGTGTATAAATTCTTTCAATACTCACCCTTGCCTTATGATGAGGTAGCTACCACAATTCATATTCTATGGGTTGGGAAACAGAGGTATGGAACATTTAAATAAGTTGAATAAAATTATATAATTAGTGGATGTTAGAATTCAGGGTCAAATCACTGTATTGTAATTCTACAGTATATATATTGAGAGCCTATGCTAAGCCCCTTCCTGATAGTCAGATTTTACATTCTCAATATTCAATCTTCTTTAGTTTAAATGCAGTTGAGAACATATTTTTACCTGTTTTCTACCACCTCATTACGTAAGATATTCATTTAACGCTATCTTTGCTTTTTTTGTCTTTTAGTGCATCTCTTAAAAGAGTGTGGTATGGTTTTTATAGCTGGCAGTTTGGTTTAGGCTGTGAGTGGATACCCTGTTTTAATTTTTGATCTGCATTCATACAAAAACCATTCTTCCTATCAAGTGTGCCTGGTGCTAATTCAGTGTACCTTTTCAGTGCTTGCTCACTAGATTTAGTCCTTAAACTAAATTCTACAAAATTGTCTGCTCACTAGCTCACAGAAGCTCCTGTGCAGCTATTTAAAACATTTTAAGGGAGGGCGGGGCAAGATGGTGGCTGAGTGAGCTTACCTGATAATATCTCCTGCAAAGAAGCAGCTGGGCAGAGTTGGAGGCTCTTTGGGACCAGGCTGTTTCAGGATTTTTGCAGGTCAGGAGGTATCTGGACATCGATTTGGTGGGAAGGTAACAGAGAAAATACGTCTATAAAATATACACGGAGGTCCCGGCTGTGCAAAGAAAGCTCCCTCCTTGGGTGGGTGGTTTGTTTTTTTTTTGGAGGCTCTGCAGTACTGGGGAATTCATAAGCCCTGAGTGGCCTATTGGGGGGTTAATAGGACAGGAGGCGCTTGCAGACCGATTTGGGGAGACAAACAGGAGTTTTATGGCAAAGCGGGGGGGGGAATTTTTGATTGCGGACACAAACAATAGCGCTTCCGCCTAGAGCCACGCCCCGCCCAAACCCGGCTGCCGATCTACAGTGGACTTAAAGTGATAGCAATAAAGAGACGCCACCAGGGTCTGGCAGGGTGGGAGACGTTTGGAAGCTGATTAGGGGAATATTTTGCAAAGCATGGGAATTTCTGGTTTGGACTCTGTTATTAGCGTTTCCGGCTGGAGCTCCTCCCCCGGAACTGGCTATTGATCTGCGTCATTAAATTGGCTGCAGCCTAGAGGCGCCCCCAGGTGGCCGTTCCAGGGGATCACAGGGTGGGAGGGGTCCTGAAGTCAATTGGTGATATATCCACAGAATAGACCCCAGTGAGTGAGTGAATTATGGGGTACAGAACACAGGATAGAGCTTGTGGATGTTACCTCACCCATAGGGCTGGCACCCAGCTGCAGGGATCCGTGAAGGCTGTGATGCACTGTGGTGCTCCCAGGCTTCCTGTTAACCGGACTTGAGGTTGCCAGGTCTGAGTCCCCTAAACCCTGGTGGCCCACACCCCAGAGACTCACACCTCTTGAGTCCTCAGTATCTCAGACTTTCCATGCCTTAATCCATCACACCCTGAGGTCCATCTGAGTTCCTTGAATGTCCTAGCCCTCAACGTTTGCTTTTTTTCTTTTTTGTTTTGTTTTGTTTCGTTTTTATTTCTATTCTATTCTATTTTTATTTTTTATTTTATTTTTTTAATGTTCTGATTGCTAACATTGCATTATCCCCTAGTCTTATCTCACAGCGTATCCCCCAAAGTCTTTTTTTTTTTTTTTCAGTTATTTAGGGTATTTTTTTTTATTGGTATTGTGGCTGTGGTGGTTGGTGTATATATTTTTTCTCTTTTCCCTATCTGTTCCCCACCCTTTACCCACCCCCTTTTTCTTTCTTCCTTTCTTCTCTTTTTTTTTTCCTCTCTTTCTTGTCCCCCATCTTCTTCTTATTCTATTTTATCTTAACTATACAATAGGTGCTGCAGGGAACACCTCACATTTGCTGGGTTTCCTCACCTCCACTGCCTCATTTCTGTGTGAATAGATTTTGGCTATCTACACTATCCCTTTTCCCCTACATCTTGATAGCCTCCATCATCTACTGTCTCTCCTATATTCCACCTCCCTTTCTTTGATCCACAAAGTGTCTAACTCTTAATTTCTAATACCTTTGTTTTGTTTTCTGTCTGTTATCCACTCTTGAAACTATTACCTTTCTTTTCTCTTTCCCTCTCTCACGAAAACAATAGCTTTTTAGTTCATACCATATTCCTCCCATATTCAGTCATCTACCTCATTATAGGTACTCTACCTACTGCTATAACTCTACACAATTTACATGAATCTAACCTCCATCCTCCCAGATCTCATATTGTTGCTTTGTTAACATATATCACCAATACTACTTTACACTTTTTCCTTGCTTACACAATTGCCTTTCCCCAGCATTAATACTTTCCTTTAAAGTGAACTTAACCAGCAATAAGAAATTAGCATAAGAAGAACAAAGTGACAAAGAGAAGATATAACACTTACCCAAAAACAACAGCTAATTCATCTCCAAGAGTAGACAAAGAAGCTAAGGAACAGATTAAACCCGTCAAGATAAAATGATGACCAGACAGCAACAAAAATCTACAAACCAAACCAGTAATCAGCAAAACATGGCTGAATCCAATCAACAAACTAAAAATCAGGAAGGGGAGCAGAACTTCGCACAAGCAATGAAAGATCTCAGAACATTTATCACCGACAAATTTGATGAAGTAAAGGAAGAGGTTAGCAACATGAAGACAACACTTGGAGGGGAAATTGCAGACATACGTAAAAAGATAACAGATATGATGGAAATGAACACCACAGTTCAAGAAATCAAAAATACACTTGCAGCAAATATCAGCAGACTAGAAGAGGCAGAGCAGAGAATTAGTGATGTGGAAGAGAGTACATCGGAAATGAAACAGATAGTAGAAGAGGTCAATAAAAAGATAGAAAAAATCCAGCTAGGACTTAGGGACCTGAATGATAATGCAAAACGCTCAAACATACGTATTATAGGCATTCCAGAAGGAGAAGAGAAGGGAAAGGGGTCAGAAGGAGTGTTGCAGGAAATAATGGCTGAAAACTTCCCAAATCTACTGAAAGAGACAGATGTACATATCCAGGAAGCACAGCGCACTCCACTGGTCATAAACCCTAACAGGCCCACCCCAAGACATATACTTGTCAAATTATCTAATGCTCAAGACAAAGAGGAAATTCTAAAAGCAGCAAGAGAAAAGAAAACCATCACATACAAGGGAAGCTCCATAAGATTAAGTGCTGGTTTCTCATCTGAAACCATGGAGGCAAGAAGGCAGTGGTATGATATAGTCAAGGTACTAAAGGAAAAAAATTTCCGACCAAGAATACTCTATCCAGCTAAACTAGCATTCAAAAATGATGGAGAGTTCAAAATATTCGCAGATAAACAGAAACTGAAAGAGTATACCAAAAAAGAAACCTCCCCTTCAAGAAATTCTAAAGGGAGTTCTGCAGGAAGAAAGGCAGAGTTGGAGGAGAGTGTAAGAACAACAAAAAAGACAAAAATAGAAGGAAAAAAATACAAACAAAATATGACAAACACAAATCCAATCAAAATATGGCTAACACAAATAATTCCTTGAAAGTAATAACACTGAATATCAATGGATTAAACTCACCTATCAAAAGATTCAGACTGGGACATTGGATAAGGAAATATGACCCATCTATATGCTGTCTACAAGAGACACATCTTAGACCCAGAGACTCATGGAGGTTGAAAGTGAATGGCTGGAAAACAATCATACAAGCAAACAATAACCAAAAAAAAGGCAGGAGTAGCTATATTACTATCAGACAAAATAGACTTTAAATGCGAAACAATTGTGAGAGACAAAGAAGGATACTACATTTTAGTAAAAGGGACAATCTGTCAAGAAGATCGAACAATCATAAATATTTATGCTCCTAACAAGGGCGCCTCTAAATACGTGAGGCAAACGCTGGAAAAACTAAGTGAAAAAATAGATGCATCTACAATTATAGTGGGGGATTTTAATACACCACTATCAACTCTGGACAGAACATCTCAAAAGAGAATCACTAAAGAAACAAAACACTTGAAAAGTATATTAGAGGAGCTGGATCTAATAGACATATATAGATCATTACACCCAAACACAGCAGGATATACATTTTTCTCAAGCATACATGGATCATTCTCCAAGATACACCATATGCTAGGCCACAAAGAAAGGCTTAATGAATTCAGAAAGATCGAAATCATACAAAACATTATCTCTGACCACAGTGGAGTGAAGCTGGAAATTTCCAAGGGACAGAGGCCCAGATTTCACACCACGATTTGGAAATTAAACAGCACACTCTTAGAAAAACAGTGGGTCAAAGAGGAAATCTCAAAAGAAATCAATGACTACCTTGAAACAAATGATAATGATAACACAACATACAAAAATTTATGGGATGCAGCAAAAGCAGTACTGAGAGGGAAATTTATAGCCATAAATTCATATATCAAAAAAGAAGAAAGAGCAAAAGTTGAAGAACTAACTGCGCATTTGAAGGAATTAGAAAAACAACAACAAAGTAACCCAACAGGAAGAAGAAGGAAGGAAATAACAAAGATAAGAGCAGAACTAAATGAAATAGAAAATAAGAAAGCACTTGAAGATAAATAAGGCCAAGAGCTGGTTTTTTGAGAAGATCAACAAAATTGACAAACCTTTAGCGAGACTAACAAAGAAAAAAAGAGAGAAGATGCAAATACACAAAATAAGAAATAAGAAAGGCGATATCACCACTGACCCCACAGAAATAAAGACTATCATAAGAGGATACTTTGAAAAACTATATTCCAACAAAAATGACAATTTAAGAAAATGGACAAATTCCTAGAAACATAAGCAGCCCATATTGACGAAAGAAGAAATTGATGATCTTAACAAACCAATCACAAGCAAAGATATAGAATCAGTCATTAAAAATCTCCCAACTAAGAAGAGCCCAGGGCCAGACGGCTTCATAGGTGAATTCTACAAAACATTCCGGAAAGAACTAACACCAATCCTGCTGAAACGATTTCAAAAAATCGAAACAGAAGGAACATTGCCGAACTCTTTCTATGATGCCAACATTACCCTAGTACCAAAGCCAAACAAACACAACACAAGAAAGGAAAATTACAGACCAATTTCTCTAGTGAACCTAGATGCAAAAATACTTAACAAAATACTTGCTAATTGTATTCAACAACACATTAAACGAATTATACACCACGACCAAGTGGGATTTATTCCAGGTATGCAAAGATGGTTCAACATAAGAAAATCAATCAATGTAATAGACCATATAAACAGATTGAAGGAAAAAAATCACATGATTATATCTATAGATGCAGAAAAGGCATTTGACAAAATACAGCACCCTTTCTTGATAAAAACACTCCAAAAGATCGGAATACAAGGAAATTTTTTGAACATGATAAAGAGTATATATGAAAAACCTACAACCAACATTGTTTACAATGGAGAAATCCTAAAATCCTTCCCTCTAAACTCAGGAGCAAGACAAGGATGCCCATTGTCTCCGTTCCTATTTAACATTGTCTTAGAAGTACTTGCTCGAGCACTGAGGCAAAAAACAGATATAAAAGGCATTCAAATTGGAAAGGAAGAAGTCAAAATGTCATTATTTGCAGATGACATGATCCTATACATAGAAAACCCTGAGAGATCTACAACAAAGCTTCTAGAACTGATAAATGAGTTTAGTAAAGTCGCAGGTTATAAGATCAATGCGCAAAAATCAGTAGCATTTCTGTACACCAATAATGAGCAAGATCAGGAGGAAATGAAGAAACAAATACCGTTCACAATAGTAAATAAAAAAATCAAATACTTATGAATAAATTTAACTAAAGAGGTAAAAAACTTATACACCGAGAACTATACAAGACTGTTCAAGGAAATCAAAGAAGACCTAAATAAATGGAAGAATATTCCTTGTTCATGGATAGGAAGACTGAATATTATTAAGATGTCTATCCTACCAAAACTGATCTACACATTCAATGCAATCTCAATAAAAATCAACACAACCTTCTTTAAGTAACTAGAAAAACTAACTATGAAATTTATTTGGAAAGGAAAGAGGCCCCGAATAGCCAAAGACATACTGAAAAAGAAAAACGAAATTGGAGGAATCAAACTTCCTGACTTCAAAACATACTACAAAGCTACAGTAGTGAAAACAGCATGGTATTGGCATAAGGAGAGACACACAGACCAATGGAATCGAATTGAAAGTTCTGATATAGAACCTCATATATATAGCCATATAATATTCGATAAAGCCACCAAACCCTCTCAACTGGGACAGAATGGCCTATTCGACAAATGGTGCTCGGAGAACTGGATAGTCATATGTAGAAGAATGAAAGAGGATTACCATCTCACACCTTATACAAAGATCAACTCAAGATGGATCAAAGACCTAAATATAAGAGCCAAGACCATAAAGATCTTGGAAAGCAGTGTAGGGAAACATCTACAGGACCTTGTAATAGGAAATGGCTTCATGAATATCACACCAAAAGCATGAGCAGCAAAAGAACAAATAGATAAATGGGACTTGCTCAAAATTAAAGCCTTCTTCACCTCAAAGGAGTTTGTCAAGAAAGTAAAAAGGGAACCCACACAATGGGAGAAAATATTTGGCAACCATATATCTGATAAGAGACTTATAACTTGCATATATAAAGAACTCATATATCTTGAAAATAAAAAGATAAACAACCCATTTAAAAAATGGGAAAAAGATTTAAACAGACACTTCTCTAAAGAAGAAATACAAATGGCTAAAAAGCACGTGAAAAAAAATGCTCCAAATCTCTAGCTATCAGGGAAATGCAAATCAAAACTACAATGAGATACCATCTTACTCCCATAAGATTGGCAGCTATGAAAAAAAACAGAAGAATACAAATGCTGGAGAGGATGTGAAGAAAGGGGAACACTCATCCACTGCTGGTGGGAATGCAGAAGGATCCAACCCTTCTGGAGGACAGTTTGGCGGTTTCTCAAAAAACTAACCATAGATTTGCCATATGACCCAGCATTACCACTGCTGGGTATATACCCAGCAGAACTAAAAACAAGGACACAAACGGATATATGTACACCAATGTTCACAGCAGCATTGTTCACTATTGCCAAAAGTTGGAATCAACCCAAATGCCCATCAACAGATGAGTGGATCAATAAAATGTGGTATGTACACACAATGGAATACTACTCGGCTGTAAGAACAAATACACTACAAACACACGTGATAACATGGATGAATCTTGAGAACCTTATGTTGAGTAAAGCAACCCAGGCATTGAAGGACAAATACTACATGACCTCAATGATATGAAATAAGCAAGGTGCCTCAGAGAGCTAGAGACTGGAAAATAGGCTTACAGGAAATCGGGGGGTGGAGGAAGGATGTGAGCTGACGTCTGCAGGGATGGAATCTATCATGAGCTGGCGGTAAGTATGAGCACAAAGAAGAGATAAAATGGGGGCAAGGGGTTGCCTTTGGGTGGGGCTTTGCGGGTTTGAGGGGGGCTGGGGATGGGCGGATGGGTAATATTGCCCACAAATTTGGGGGCAGGGAGGGGCAACATACGAACATAGGAGAGTGTCAGGTGTTGGTTGAGAGTAAAATGCTGAGAAAATCGTATCAAAATATAATTAGGACGGTTACCTGTTTAGGATGCTTGGAGGGGTTGGTCTGATACGGGACGGACTCCTGGGGAATGTCTGAACGCTCATTTTGCCAGGGTGGGTTGTACCATTGGGTAGAGACCCAAGAGTGAGAGTGGTGGTGGACCCACATCCTGGGGAGGACTAATGCCATCAAATAGAGAGAACTGTATCTCTTGAGGGAAAGGGTGGCTCCCAGGGCATTAGGGCAGTTGAGCAAGTCAGGCCCTGAACACTGTTGCAAGTATCTCTGGACATGGCTCCTCGGGAAATGGAGATTGGCTGTCGCTGTGGTCCCCAAGGGGAGGGGAAAATGGATGTTGAATGGATGGAACCAAGGTAAATGTGGGGGCAAGAGAGGAGTTTTGTGAGAGTACACGAGGATGAATATAAAACATGTAATATTACACCAAAAACATATAGGGGATGACAGACTAATAATGTAAACCATAATGTAAAACATAGGATAACTAAAAAATTTAGAAAACTTTATATCCTAAAGTATGGACCACATTGTAAGCACAGATGTCACCTTGTTTGAAAGCTATTGTTTTAGAGTCTGTATATCAGTTTCAGTAAATATGATATGAATAAGTTAATAGATTATCGCTGTGGAAGGGAAAAGGTTTTATGGTGGATGTGTGGGAGTACTGTATATTGTATATATGAATTACTGTGATCTAAGACTCTTGTGAAGGGAAGCTCAATAATTAGGAAAAAAGAAAAGAAAAAGATAGGATGTAGAAGTTTTTCCAAATCAGTATGTAGTCTAGATCTAACCTTTAAACTCATCGCTATATTCCATTTTACTAGTAAGGGAACCTAACATTATATTGGGATTCACTTTACAGGAAGTTTTGTATCACAGAGTGGTTCAACAATGGCAGCGGAGGAATACTGGTATGGGATGTTATTGACAGGCTATATATGGTTGACAGGGAGTTATACAGGGCATATGTCCAGGGTGCATGGTAATGTTTAGATATACTCATAGTGGAAACAATTAAAAACAACAGCTGGGGGGGTACTGGGCTCCTGGCCGGGGGGGCTCTGTCGTGGTCCCTAGGGGAGCAGCAGCAGTCCCCCAGGTGCAACAGTAAGAACCAGGAAGGAATGAGGGTCCAGCCGTGGGCTCCTGATACTAATGACTATGCTTGTGAGCCTATACGCCTGTAATAAGAACAAGGCCTAGAGCAGCATTGTGTCTGGGAGTTTCCTCCTGACAGCCTTCATGTTACTCAAATATGGCCAGTCTCGAAGCCAAACTCAGCATGTAGATGCAGTGCATTCCCCCCAGCGTGGGAAAAGACACCCGGGGATGAGCCTCCCTGGCACCGAGGGATGACTACCAAATATCAGCTGAAGATGCAACTAGAAAATGACCTTGAATTAAAGGTTCAATGTGGATCAGCAAAATATCCCTGTCTACATATAATAACATGACTTTAAAATGCTGTTTGACCTAATGTAAGGGGGAAATGGAAAGGAGAAATGAGTTTATATGGCTACGAGTCTCTAAAAAAGAGTCTGGAGGTTGTCATGAGGATTGCCCTTATGCACACCTGAGCATAGTCTCAGAGACAGATAAAGTAGCTACAACCCCAGGTATTGGTTCTTTTGAGGGATAAAGAGACCCACGGGTTCTATGGTCATGGCAGATGGGGTTCACTGCCATGTCAGATGGCTCTTCTTTGGAGCTGATGTTTCTGCGTGATGGAACTGGACTCAGATGGGATCTCTTTTCACAAGACTTTCATGCTACTTTACTGGAATTGTAGTTGGTGTTGGGGTTTAAGATATATTTAGGGGATTTGAATCTCTGGACTGACAATATGATAGCCAGGCCCTGAGCCTCAACAGACTTCAGCTCCTACGCTCTGATTTATTGGACTTACCCCATTCAGCTAACATGGAGTTTAAGAAGGTCAGCCACCACACCATGGAGCCTAGAGTGCCTACAACTGAAAGCAGGATTGCATCCAGTATCCGTGTGGAATCTCAGCCCCCACTTGACATAGATGTGCAATGGACACAACCAATCCAATGTCCACAGAGAACATGTGGCATTGGTGTGGGAAGGGTGGCCATGGTGGCTGCTGGGTGCGGGGATTGGGAGGAAGAGATGAGATGGGGAGGCGTTTTCGGGACTTGGAGTTGTCCTGGGTGGTGCTTCACGGACAACTGCGGGACATTGTAGATCTCCCCAGGGCCCACTGGATGGAACGTGGGAGAGTGTGGGCTATGATGTGGACCATTGACTATGGGGTGCAGCGATGCCCAGAGATGTACTTACCAGGTTCAATGGATCTGTCATGATGATGGGAGAGAGTGTTGCTGTGGAGGGAGTGGGGGGTGGGGGCGGTGGGGTTGAATGCGACTTCATATTTTTTGAATGTAATATTTTTTTAAAAAATGAATAAAAAATTAAAAAAATAAAAAAATAAAACATTTTAAGTATGTTTGGTGACTAAAATTTCTGGGAGCATGACCAGCAGCCTTACTAGGTTCCAGGATCCTTTGGAAGCCTCAAGCATAGTCTCATAAAATAAAGCGAATAAATTTGAAACAATTATGCAATTTTCCACAAAAGGAAATAAATGAACACAGATAAAAATATTTCTAATACTAACTAAACTAGACTCCTTGGGTAAATTCATGATTTTGTAATGATAACCTCCTAATTGGAAAAAAAAAGCAAAACTTTTGTCTTATTTTAAAAATGTGGATACTCACCCCCCAAACTTTATCTGGATTTTATTTAATATGTTTCTGTTTGAAGTCTTCCTTTGATTAAGATAGGAAAAATACTATAATATCTCATAGAACGTCGGACTGATTGATACTATTGTCTAGAGGGAAAAATAAAGGAAAGGCAATCTGACTAACAAGATGGAAGACATTTCTTAATAGTTTTCTGTCTCTTGGAAGTTCTCCTGTCTAGAGAAATATTTTTAAAAGAGGGAAATATCTGTCCTCAGAAGATCTTTGAAGCAATTAGATAAGGGGTTGTAATTTTGTAGTTTTGAATAGAAGAGCTTGTAGTTTATCCAAGTTTGTCATGCTCCACCTGGGCATGGTAAGCCAAGGATATGGCAGAACATGGGTTTCCTGACTGCTTGAGAAACATGTTGCAAATAAATGGGGCTTCCTGGAATAAAAACATAATACAGATGCTGGTTTTCTGAAATAAACCTGGGCCACCAACAGTGCTTATGTTCTCATGAGAAGAGGAATATTGGGACACAAAATATGTGATAACTCTTTTATAAGTGTGAGAAGACCCCATCTTTGTGAATGATAAAACAGCCTGTTTTCAAGGTAGAGGTGAGGTAAAAATATATAAGGAAAGATGGCTTCATAAATAAAGAATTTAACGTCAACTTTGTTTCATCACATTAAGATAGTAATTCAGATTTCTCTCAGTACTAATGTCTTGATATATGGATCCAACAGGCCTTAAAATTAGAATAATTTGAATAATGCTTCAAGTGGCAATAAGATGTGATTTTGACTTTCTGTCCTAACTACAGTTTAAATTAAATTCTCAGTAACTTGAACTGTTAGTCTCTAATTAGGAAATGATTTATCTTAGACATTTTACATTTTAATGTTAAATAATGTATTAGGGTTCTCAGAGAGAGAGAACCTACAGGAACCATCATTTCTGCTTTTAAGGCCTTCAACCGATTGGCTGAGACTTTCTCATTCCTGAAGGCAATCCCTTTAAATTTGACTGTGTTATCAGCCACAGATGAAATCAACTGACTGATAATTTAAATCCATGAAATTTTCCCACAGTAACAGGCCAGTGCTTATTTGTCCAAACAATTGGATACCATAACCTGGCCAGGTTCACACATGAACTTAGCAATCACAAGTAATTTCCGATTTCCATAATAATAATCTTCCTATTTCTTGTTATTCATAATCTGAAAAATGTAAATTTTTATGTTGAGATTGAAAATAGATCTTTGTTCTAATAATCATTTTGTTATTCCCTTTTTGAAAATATTGAATTTGTTACTTTTGGTAGGCTTATGAAAGGCAATGAAATTTGTATTGCTTTATGACGCCAACTCAGCTACCATTAATTTGAAGAGCTTTTGCCTTAGTAATTTGTACTTTGATGTTTTTATTTCGAGGCAAATGTTTATGAAATATTCCAAGTATCTTTATATTTAATATCTTTTCTCCCCAAATATCTCTGTCGAAGTATGTTATCTTATTCCCATCAGTAAATTTATTATTAATTTGATCTTATTTTAAATGTAGGAAATTATTCTAGGTTAGTTTTGGTCTGATGTAGTCACTATACAGATAGACACTAGTTAACTAGACAGTTATTGTTCAGTGTAGGGCAAATAAAACAAAATATATTTGTGTATGTATATATACATAGTTAGTTCTATATTTGCTTTTGAATAACTTTCAGTAATTGCACACATGTCTTTGTTATGCCTCTTAGTCCTGCTTTGGTTATTTTAAGTCACCTTGCCTTAATATTTGTTTCTCTTTTGCTAAATTGTTTGAATATATGCTGGCTATTCTAGAATATATATATGTTGTTGATGCTTTCTGTGTAGAGCAGATAGGGCTTTTAAAGCCAAATAACTTGATTTATTTTATCTAATTGAGAGTCTGGAATTTTTTTTTCTTTTTTATATCAAATATTAATAACTATTTGTTCTTCAGGATGTTTTCCAAACGTAATCATACTTAATCATCACAGCAAATCTTTAGGTTTAACATTATAATTATCATTTTAGAGATGAGAAAACTGAGGCTTAGGAAGACTTCCACCACTAGGAAGTGAAAAGACCTAGGCCTGTCTGTTTATAAGGCCAGCTTTTAGTCAATACAATAAATTATATCTAGGAAGATTTCTGCTTCAGTATCATTGACTCCCCAGAAGTGCTGAACCAAGATAAATTCAGAACTTTACTCTTTGACCACCTGGTGCTATGTAGAATATCATGATAGGACGTTAAGGTAAAAACCGTATCATTTGAAGAAGTCAAATGGTTTTTCAAGGGCTCAGCAGAGTAGTAGGAGATCTGGGATTAGATGTTAGAATTTTAGCAACTGGCTTGCTTATCACATTTCATTTATGTGAGCTTTGAAGTCATGATTTGAATGCCTGAGTGCTTATTTATATGGGAACATTCAATAAGTCAATATTTTGTATTATATTTCTTTTATGCAAAACACACTACAATAAATGAAATTTTCTTTTTCTTTTGTTTCTTTTTTAAATACAGTGGAATGCATCCTGCTTTTATACTGGAGTTCATCTATGTGGCTTGGATTTATCTCAGTAGCATCTGTCTTCAATTTTTGAGTTAACTAGAAATCAAGGGAAGACATGAGGAGATTTGCATACTGCAAGGTGGTTCTAGCCACTTCACTGATGTGGGTTCTTGTTGATGTCTTCTTACTCTTATACTTTAGTGAATGTAACAAATGTGATGACAAGAAGGAGAGATCACTTTTGCCTGCACTAAGGGGTAAGTGCTTTTGAAGTGAATATTATTTTCCTGAAAATGAGAAGGGTGGTGACTTTTGTTGAAACATGAAATTTCAGAAAAAGACTTATTTTGGCCTATTGAGTTAGAAGAACATTTTGACAGAAGTATTAATATACATTTAAATGTTGGAAGGCACTTTAATTTTCTTGGCCTTAGTATTTTGTCTTAAGAAATGAGGAATTAGCTAACTTTGAAGGTACCTTCCAATTCTAAATTCCAATTTTCTGAGAATGAGGAAAGACCAAGTTAGTGAGCATTCAAGGTGGACAGAATTTTAAATCTAAGCTCACAGAAGCAAAAAGTCTTTAGAGACTAAGCAGATGACATGGATGTGGAAAGCACCTAGAGTGAGATGGATGAGCTCTTTGCAAGTTGGAACTTGCATGAAAACCCTAAAGACTTTCAAGTGCAATTAAAAACAGTGTTTTAAATGAAACACATGATGGTGGCCAGTTTCAATCTGTGAAGCACCAGATTGTTAGCCATACTTCAATGCAAAAAATGATTTCAGGTACATTATTAAGTCACTTTAACTCAATATTTTCCTCTTTGAGGACCAGTTTCAATGACTATATAAGAATGAATTCTAAAGAAACATAATGATTTATATAAATGGTGATATATTAAGTAATAGCAAGGATATTTCCTGCAAAGTTATTCTAAATAATATTTTCTATGTTTGTGTTGACATCTAGATTTGTAAACATAATTACATTACTGAAATATTTCTAGTAAATGAGTACTTCCAAAGAAAATGAGAATGCTTGAAATTAGTTTTATGTTCATTGAATTAAACATTCGTTTTTCTTGAAATCTGGTCTACATTAATTGCTTAGGAAAAGTTTTCTTCATAAATACAACAAAAGGTAAAGTATGAGTCCCAGTTTGTAAAAAGGAATCTGAAATATTGAACTGAGACTTTCATTTATTTAATGAATGTAATCTGCTTTTGATGTTGTGGATGTTTTTGAGGTTTCTTTATTATTCAAAATATGCTATTCAGCAGAATTACATTGTTACTATTAAGTTGTATTAGTTTTAGGGAAATACAGAAGAGCATTTCCAAAAATGTAATTTTGAGCAAAGTGTATTTCGGACATCCCAGGTTTGCTTTAGATTGCAATAATGATCTTGCTTCATTGGAGAGATTCTGACAATATCTTCTCTATTTGACAGAATAGGTCTAACTCTCACACTGTAGTTTTTGACTAGAATAAAGAATTGAGAGAAAGTACTTTGGAAGTGACTATGTCTGACACATTTAGATAGTTTATATACATTTTTATGCCTTTATACTATAATTATTCAGAGAGGAGAATTTTATGAGTCTGTCAGATTTTGATCAGTGAACCTAAGTATTGATTTGCTGATCTTTTGTTAAAATCCCAGAATAAATCAATCTTCCCTGCTTCTTTGTTAGAATCAGTGGATCTGCTGTTTGGATGAAAGTGGAGTGTGTTTTAATGGATCACATCAGTTTTGAATGATCATTTTGTCATTTATTGACATCTGGATTGGTCACAAAAAATGTTATAACCTGACTCAACAAACTATGTCAATGTTTCTGCAAGTACCAAAAAAAGCAGTTTTGTTGATTTAAGCCCTTAAGGCTCAGTCTTAAATCTCAAACTATGAGAATTAATGATGCAAGAAGACAAAATAGTAATTTTTCCCTGGGCATAAATTGTAACTCTAAACTATACCTATTTTGACACTTCTGGACCTATGTGTCTCCTTTATTTAAAAAAGTAGAATAGGTGTTTTCAAAGAGTACTCACAGTTCTAAATTGTAAACAATTTCCAAGTACCCAATATTAGCATACACTATAAAGTAATTTTTGAGATACTTTCTTTCATTTATTCATCATTTCAGCAGTTGTCTAAGTTCCTACTATGTGCTAAGTCTTAGGAATATAAGGGAAATAAGGTCCCTACTGCCATGGCTCTTATAATCAGCAATAAAGTGAACTTTTTTTTTTTTTCTCAATATGTGTGTATTCAACTACAAAAGGAACTTATAATAAAGCTTGATGGGTATTAGGATAACTAATAGGGCTACTCTGAGTAGAGGTTACTTAAGCTAGATCTAGGGGTAAAAGAAAACTTAACAGATAATAGTTGTTGTGACATTTAAACTATTGCTAAAATATAAAAGTATGAAATATTTAGTTAGGAAGAAAATACTAAAATTTTGGTAAAATGCCCCAAACATCCACTTATTTCTGAAGGAGAAAAATACAGAGTAAGGTTGTGACTTATCAGCAGATCTTATAAAACTAGAATAATTAAGACTGTGTAATATTGACACAGAGTATTAACAAATTGCCCAGTGGAATAGAAGAGAGATCCTAGCAGTAGACTTATGCACATTTGGAATATTTGGTATATGAAAGAGGAGACAGTGAAACTCAGTAGGGAAAGGGGGCTTTTTAGTAAATGGAGCTAAAAATAAAGTGGCAATCCATGAAGTAAAAGGTGAAATCGGATGCCTAATTTCACATTAAAAAACATGTTAAACTTTGGATGAATTAGGGACTTAAATGGTTAAAACAAAACTTTAAATCTTTTAGCAGAAAATAATAAAAAAATATATATGAATTTTGATAAGGAACAATTTCTTAAACACAAAAGACATTGATTATAAGAGAAAATATTGATAAATTTGGATATATTAAAACTGAGAAATTTGATTCATTCAAATTCACCTTAAAGAATGTAAAAAGACAAATTATAATCTGTCAATGATATAAGAACATGCACCTGACAGATTAGTATCACGTATATATAAAGAACTACTAGTACTAATAAAAGAAGGCCAAATAAACCAATAGAAGAAGATGGACAGCAGATGTAAAGAGACATTTCATAGAAAAGGAAATATATATGGCAAATCATCTTATGAAGATATATTTAATGTCAATTGTAATCAGGGAAATGCAAATCAAGGTCACAATGATATCATTTATATCTTTCAACTACCAAAAATAAAAGGCTAGTAATACCAATTGTTAGAAATAATGTCTTTCCACATTTTTATAATAACCTTGGATAGCAGTTTGGCATATCCCTGAAATATGTACATTCATATGACCCTGAACAACTAGGCATATACCCCAGAAAATTTCTTCCACATGTACAAATATTTTCATAGCATTACTGTTTATAGAAATGAAACTTGGAAATAATCCACAGACCCATTAATGGAAAAGTTGATGAATGAACCATGGTATATCAAGGGAATATTAAATACCAATTAAAATGAATAAACTACAGTGATGTGCACAATATGAATGAAATTTTACAATAAAGAGTGTGAAAGTTATGTCTAAAATAATACATATTGCATGATACTGTTTGAAAAGTTAAGAACTAAAATAAAAATATATACATATTAGGAATATTTAGAGGTGCATTAAGACCTTATAAAAAGAAATTGAGACTAATTATGAATATAGGATTTAAGGTGTTAGTTGTCATATATGAAGAGAAACAGGAGAATAAGATAGGTGAATATTTCAGTTGAATATGGGCCTTATCAGAGTCCTAGGTTTGTTTCGTATCTGAATTTTAAATGTTTATTGCTTTATTTAAGATAGCTACATGAATGAATAAGAGATACTGAATGGATTTAAAAAGTGGGAAGTCACTGAATGGTTTTAAAATGTGGGGGCAGACATGATCAGATCTGTGTTTTCTAAAGATCTCGGTAACTACAATGTGGAGGATGAACTGGGGGAGAACCATTCTCTTCAGGGACTTGGTAGGAGGCTGTGGCAATATTCCATGAATTCATGTGGGAAGCAGATTGAGGCAATGAGATGGGAGAAGTGGGTAGAATCAAGAGGTATTTCAAAAAATGGAAGTAAGAGAATAGAATTTTTGACTGGCTCTGGTTGGTGTAGGAGATGGAAGGAAAAGAGAATGTAGGAGATGATTTGAGGGTGGACATTGAGTTTATTGTGGACATGTTGATTTTGAGGCACCTTAGACAACTGAGTGAAATTGTTCAGTAGGAAGTTAACTATATTATTAAACTCTAAATATCAAACTTAGAAATCTGCCCCTTTTATGGACATTTTTCTAAAATGGATTATATTCCTTTCTTTTTTATTAAATGGAGTATATATAATATAATCGAATCTCTAGTGCTGACTCAGCTTTATCATTTTGCACATCAATTACTAATGCTATTAAAAAATGACACTTTGACAGACTTTATGGAAGGATGTAGACCTGCTCCAATGAATCTTATTTCCTTTCCTAAACACAGGTACTTTTTAGGGAAGTGTGTTTATTCTTTCATGCCACTTTTGTACCACCTAGACCTAAAATGCACTACAGGATATTTCTAACTCCTAACTGTATGGAATACTGAGTGATGCTACTCCCAGCATGGGAAAGTTCGAAAGAATATTTAAGAGAATGGGTTTTAAAAATGAGACCGATGCTGCTGCAGTGCTCCAGCACACACTGGGGGGAAGTTTGGGGTCATGTGGCAGGTCTGCATGAGCATGGTGCCCTAGCAGATCCTAGTCCAATGGCTTTCCCACTAACGGTATCCCCAAGGAAGGTGATTAATCTTTCTGGGCCTTAGTAGTCATCTGAAAAATGAAATGAAAATCATACTAGTCTTTCAAATGGATGATTATATGTTTCTAGATTTTTTTCCCCTAAAATTATTGGAAGTGGACTATTTTAGCATCTGGCTTTTAGTCACTCCATAGCTAATATGTGGTTTGGGGTGAGAAGTGATGATTGAAATGACAAGATGGGAAGGAATCTGCTTAGAAACACCAGACATGCCTAACCAGGGATAGGAGGAATGTAAAGTTATAATATTCAAGAAGGAAAGGAAGCATACTTTTCTTTTCTTGATCCTGAATCTTTGATATATTACACAAAACATAGGAAAGGGAACAAAAGGGAAAATATCTAAGAAGGAATTGCTGCTTAATTGGAAATAAACAAATACAATAACAATGATTACAACAACAATGCTAATAATAATAATATTATAAGCTACCAAGAATTCTAAATGATTTACAAATATTAACTCAATTCACCCACACAGAAAATCTGTGAAATAGTTATTATTATTATTATTCTCATTTTATATATGGGGAAGCCAAGGCACAATGAAGGTTTATTTATCATTCATATATTAGTTCAAGAAAGTCCTCTGTTGTCAATAAATGCCAGTTTTCATTGGTCTTGAAGTGCCGTGCATTCATTCAGGTACCATTGAGCAGGTAAATACTTTGAACACAAGAACTGAGTGTTTTTGTCTTCACTCTCAGATACACCCTAGACCCTACCAAATCTCCAAGCAAGTAGGATGTGTAATGCCAGCTAGAAAACCTTTTATCAGGAATCTTTTTGGTTTCAGATAATTTATGAAACATTGGTCACCTTACCTGGCATCTTAAAGTTATATGAAGTTGCTCTTCTCTACTTATATCCCTGAGAACTCCCCAATGCTATGCTGAATTAGAGAAGCTGAGAAAATGAATGACTGATAATCTGAGTACTATACCTACATATTTCCCTTGGTCATCTGGAAAACTAACCTAGTTTCTTCTCATAAATCCAGGAAGATCTGCAGCCTTCCTCTCTTGGATTTTTTGATAGTGGAGCCATATTCTAGCTCTTTCTTTTGATCCTTTCTAAATTATGTCCTACTTATAACACTGATGCATAGATTGCACTCATTTATACAGGCATATTTGTTGATTTTGTTTGATTGATCTTTGGCACTTCAGGGACAAATGCCTGTGGGTGGGTGTGAGGAGGAAATTGAAGACTGGTAAATTAAAGTATTAAAACTAGCATCAGATTTTCCCTGATTTTAAAAATATATGGCTTCACATTTTGGATGCAGAGAGGAGAGTATGATTGATTAAAATGCATTGTCAGTATTGGAATTGCCTGAAAAAATTATGATGATGACTACTGGAACTTTTATATTTATAGTCCTACAAAAAAGTAAGGTATATAGACCCAGTCTAACTTGGATTAAGGGCAGTTATTTCCCAGGTAATTTTCAATCAGGTTTAAAATTAGTTTTCGAAAATTTATAGACGTTATAAAAATTTGACCTCTGATATTTGCTTTGACCTGACCAGGGTTACCACAACTTATCCTGATACCACCCACACATATATATCAGTCACACATATATATATCAGTCAGTAATTACAATAATAAATTGTAATAATGAAAAAATTTTAGGTTTATTCTTCTAGGTGCTTTCCATGCATCACTTTGAGTAATTCTTAAAGCTGTATGAGGGGTGAGTACCATTATTATTCCCCCTTTATAAATGAGAAAATTGAGACATAGAAAAATTGGTTAAAGTTCCAAGAGCATGCAACTAGTGAGAGGACAATATACTTTCATTTTTTTTGCCAGAGTTTTGAGTCCACACACCCAATTACTATGTCATGCTGCATCCCAGACTCAGGCATGCTTAGATTTCTTTTAGATAAAGTAATCCTAACATTTATATGCTATTTATAAAATATTTACACAAACTGGGATATTTCTAGGGAACACAGAAGGAAGGTAAAAGTGTTTTACTTTGGGTAAAAGAGTACTTATTTAATATAAATCGGGAAATGAGGAAAAAAAATATATACATAAATTGGAATTCATTAACATTTCTGCTCTTTGAAAGATACCATTAAGAAAAACAAGTGACAATCAAGCCACAGACAGAAAGCCATTTATAAAATGGGCAAATGGATCTGGGTAGACACTTCATGAAAGAAGTACCTCTGATAGGTGTACCTTACTTTGTTTCAAACTTTAGCAGTTCTGCATTTATTGAATCTCTGCAGTATACCAATTGATGTGGCTGCATTTTCCTAGCATTTTCCTTTAGTGCTAAGTCTCTGAAGTATTAGGAAAAATAGCTAAAAAATTGTGGAACATAGTTAAGCAAGTTTTCTGAAAGACTAAGAAGAGCAGTCAATATCATTCTTTCATCCATTCACTCAATAAAAGTATTGGGCTAAGTACTGTGAAATGTACAGTTTAAGCAAATAGAACATCTGTCTTCAAAAATTCCAGAATAGTAAAGACATGTACATAAATACATTACAAAATAGAAAATGGCAGTTGCTATAAAGAGAGATACAAACATTTGAGTGCCTGATTTACGTTAGAACAGGGGGTAGAAAAATGAGTAAGACAGGTCTTTGCTTACTTGTTTAACTGGGGACAAAGGGATTGAGAATTATATTAATGTAATTTCACAATATCAATGCCAACTATTAGGAAGAAAAATAATGTAGGAAATAAGGACAAAAATCAATTGGGACAATATCTGTCCTTTAAAGGAAAGATCTAATTTTCAATTCTAAAAATAGTAGAACTCATTGAGGACAGTGTAGGTAGTGACTATTTACCAAATATTACAGTAGTAAAATGGGAATGGACAAGTGTTATCTCTATCCACTGGAAGTCTTTGCCACTTAAAGGGATATGTTGTAGCAGAGACAAAAAATTTATCAGTTTTATCCACTTTCATTCTCAGTACCTAAAACAATGCTTGGCTCTTAGTGGATGCTCAATTAATAATTGCCAAAGGAATGAAGAATGAATGTATGATAAGTCTGGCAATTTCTGAGTGCGCTCATGATCACAGTTTGCACTGATGATTGAGAAACTCAAAAAAGCTGAATTATGTCTAAAGAAGGCTTTAAAATATTATAGTTTAGTCTATATATACAGCTAAAATAAATATATTTTATTCTTTTTCAGCCCTATAATCTGATTTAAAGTCCAAACTGGAAAATTTATGGCAAAGGAACTTTCTTTTTTTTTTAGAAAAAATATCTGCTTTGTGCTGCATTGTATATACTGTCTCTGTGATGCAGAGGCTTAGGTAAGATCACAGCATATTGGCAATGTAGTAGTGCTGTCAGTGAAGAGAGCTTTAAATTAAACAGGCATATCATCTGGGATATGTGAAATGAATCAATACATAGAGGACTCAGGAGAAGCATTTATAAAAGATTAAGTAATTTTAAAAATGATGTATGTGGGTGGAATATTAGATTCATCTGTAAAAAGAAGCTATGGAAAAAGAAAAGATGGAAAATGAAGATGAGAAAGTGATATTGAATAGCTTTAAAAGTGAGAAAAGTCCAATCAAAAAGCAAAACTACAGGAGTAAGGGCATGCCAAAGCAGAACAGGACTCATGGTTAGTATGTAAGTAAGGTTTCATGTAAATATCTCTTTGAGAATGATTGAAGATAGTAGGTGGTTAAGGAACGCTTTTTTTTAAATTAAAGATTTATTTATTTATTTATTATTTCTCTCCCTTCCTGCACCGCCCCCCCCACCCCGGTTGTCTGTTCTCTGAGTCTATTTGCTGCGTCTTCTTTGTCCGCTTCTGTTGTTGTCAGTGGCACGGGAATCTGTGTTTCTTTTTGTTGCATTGTGTCATCTTGTTGTGTCATCTCTCCATGTGTGCGGTGCCATTCCTGGACAGGTTGCACTTTCGTTCTGGGCGGCTGCCCTTGCGGGGTGCACTCCTTGTGTGTGGGGCTCGCCTACGCGGGGACACCTCTGCGTGGCACGGCACTCCTTGCTCGCATCAGCACTGCACATGGGCCAGCTCCACACGAGTCAAGGAGGCCCGGGGTTTGAACCGTGGACCTCCCATGTGGTAGACGGAGGCCCTAACCACTGGGCCAAGTCCACTTCCCAAGGAATGCATTTTTAATCAAGTTTATTGAGGTATAATTTACATGAACACAATGCTCCATTTTAAATGTACAATTTGATGAACTGTGGCATGTGGATCCTGATGGATCAACTCCACAATGAAGATGCCCCCCAAAAGTTTCCTCTTGGCATTGAAAGTAAATTCCTCTACCCAAGCACCAGACAACCACTGTTTTGCCTTCTGTGCCTATAGCTTAGTTTTACCTATTGTAGAATTTCATATAAATGGAATTATATAATCTGAACTCTGTGTATCTGATTACTTTTGCTCAGCAATAGTGATGTGCATCCATTCTAGTTCACAGAAGGACATTCTTACATTTGTACTTTTAACCATAATTCTAATACACCTCTGGTTAACTGTGTTATTTAGTCACTAGATTATTCTCTAGCTTTCTTTCAATTGACATTACATCTCTAGACTATCCTTTTCAGCCACAATTCCATTTATAGACCAGCTGCATTAGTTCTATTCTCTATAATGTGTTACCATCAACTCTATCCATTTCTGCTCTTTTACAACCAAGTTAATTAAAACTTCTACATATATTATGCATCAGTACTCCTCCTCAGATCTCCTCTTATCTCCTAATAATCTATATTCTAGGTTTTAACTCCCTGCATTTATTCTTTGTTTTTAATTCATATTAATGATACCATACAATATTTGTCCTTTTGTGTCTGGCTTAGTTCACTTAGTATAATGTCTTTAAGTTTCATCCATGTTATTGTATGTGTCCCAATTTCATTTCTTCTTACTGCAGCATAGTATTCCATTGTATATATACCACATTTTGTTTATTGATCCATTTACCTGACACAAATGGACAATGATATTTAGCCTTCCAATCCATGATAACAGAATTTTCTTCCATTTATTTAGGTCTTTTAAAAGTTTCTTTTAGTAGTTCATTATAGTTTTCTAATACAAGTGCTTTACATCTTTGGTAAAGTTTATTCCTAAATATTTGATTCTTTTAGTCACGATTGTAAATGGAATTGTTTTCCTGACTTCCTCCTCAGATTGCATATTACTGGTGTATAGAAACATCACTAATTTTTATGTATTGATGATGTGTCCTGGCACTCTACTGAAATCATTTATTAGCTCTAGCAACTTTGTTGTAGATTTTTCAGGACTTTCTATGTATAGGATCATATCATCTGCAAATAATGCAAGTTTTACTTCTTCCTTTCTGATTTTGATGCCTTTTTTCTTTTTCTTGCCTGGTTGCTCTAGCTAAAACGTCTACATTATACTGAACAGCAGTGGTGACAGTGGGCATCCTTGTCTTGTTCCTGATCACAATGGGAAAGCTTTCAGTCTTTTGTCATTGAGTACAATGTTAGCTGTGCATTTATTGCATATGGCCTTTATCATGTGGAGAAAGTTTCCTTCAAGTCCTATCTTTTGTAGTAATTTTATCAGGAACGGATGTTGGATTTTGGCAAATGCCTTTTCTGCATCAACTGATAGGATCATGTAATTTTTTCTTCATTGATTTATTAATGTGGTATATTATGCTGATTGATTTTCTTGTGTTAAACCACCTTTGCCTACCAGGGATAATACCCATTTGATCATGATGAGAAATTCTTTTAATGTGTTGTTGGATTTGATTAGCAAGTATTTTTTTTTTGAGGATTTTTGCATCTATATTTATTAGGGAAATGGGTCTGTAATTTTTTTTTTCCATAATATCTTTACTTGGCTTTGGGGTGATATTAATGTCATAGAATGTGTTTGGTAGCATTCCTTCTTGTTCAGTTTTTTTGAGGAGCTTGGGTAAGATTGGCGTTGAATCTTCTTGGAATGCATGGTTGAATCTTCTTGGAATGCTTTTTTTTTTTTAATTAATTAATTTATTTTATTGACTTTGTAATAATATTACATTAAAAATATATATGTGAGGTCCCATTCAACCCCACCCCCCCACCCCACCTCTCCCCCCCCCCAGCAACACTCATTCCCATCATCATGACACATCCATTGGATTTGGTAAGTACATCTTTGGGCACCTCTGCACCTCATAGTCAATGGTCCACATCATGGCCCATACTCTCCCCCATTCCATCCAGTGGGCCCTGTGAGGATTTACAATGTCCGGTGATTGCCTCTGAAGCACCATCCAGGGCAGCTCCATGTGGCAAAGACGCCTCCACCTCTCATCTCTTCCTGCCTTTCCCCATACCCATCAGCCACCATGTCCACTTTTCCCAATCCAATGCCACCTCTTCTATGTGGACATTGGATTGGTTGTGTCCATTGCACCTCTATGTCAAGAGGAGGCTCAGATTCCACATGGATGCTGGATGCAATCCTCCCATTTTCAGTTGTAATCACTCTAGGCTCCATGGTGTGGTGGTTGTCCTTCTTCAACTCCATCTTAGCTGAGTGTGGTAAGTCCAATAAATCAGATTGTAGGTGCTGGAGTCTGTTGAGGCTCAGGACCTGGCTATCACATTGTCAGTCCAGAGATTCAAATCCCCTAAATATATCTTAAACCCCAACATTAACTGCACCTCCAGCACATTAGCATGAAAGTCTTATGAAGGGAGATCCCATCTGAGTCCAGATTCATCACACATAAACACCATTTCCAAAGAGGGGCCATCTGCCCTGGTAGTTGACCCCATTGGCCATGACCATAACTCCCATGGGTCTCTTTAGCCCTCACAGGAACCAATATCTGGGGGTTGTATCTGCTTTATCTGTCTCTCTGACTCTGCTCAGTTGTGCATGAGGGCAATCCTTCTGCCAGCATCCAGACTCTTTTTTAGAAACTCGTAGCCATATAAACTCATTTCTCCTTTCCATTTCCCCCTTACTTTAGGTCAAACAGCATTTTAAAGTCATGTTATTTTATGTAGACATGGATATTCTGCCGATCCGCATTGAACCTTCCGTATAAGGTCATTTTCCAGTTGCATCATCAGTTGGTAGTTGATAGTGGTCCCTCGTTGCCAGGGAGGCTCATCCCCGGGTGTCATGTCCCACGCTGGGGGGAAGGCATTGCATTTACATGCTGAGTTTGGCTTCGAGACTGGCCACATTTGAGTAACATGGAGGCTGACAGGAGGGAATTCCCAGGCACACTGTTGCTCTAGGCCTTGTTCTTATTTTAGGTTTATCAGCTCACAAGTATAGTCATTAGCTTCAGGGGCTCACTGTTGAATCCTCACTCCCTCCCGGTCCCCGCCACTGTACCTGGGAGACTGTCACTGCTCCCCTAGGGACCACAACAGAGCACCACTGGCCAGGAACCCAGTACCCCCCCCTACTGTGGTTTTTAATTGTTGCCACTATGAGTATATCCATACATTACCATGTACCCTGGACATATGTTCTGTACAGCTCCCTGTCAGCCATATATCACCTGTCATTGGTATCCCATACCAGTATCCCTCCATTGCCATTGTTGAAACACTCTGTGATCCAGAACTCCCCGAAATTTGAAGCCCAATATAATGTCATGGTCCCTTACTAGGGAATGGCATATAGCGATGGGTTTAAAGGATAGATAAAGAACTTGGATAAAGAATGTTGACTTGAAAAAATTCCACATCCTATCTTTTTCTCCCCCCCCCCCCCCCCAATTATTCAGCTTTTCTTCACAGGAGTCCTAGACCACAGCAATGTATATATATAATATACAGCACTCCCACACATCCACCAGAAAACCTTTTCCCTTCCACAGTGATACTCTTACGCCCTATTCATATCATATTTACTTAAAGTGATGTACAGAGTCTGAGACATTAGCTTTCTAACAAGGTGACATCTGTGCTTACATTGTGGTGCATACTTTAGGATACACAGTTCTTCACATTTTTAGTTATCCTATGTTTTACATTATGGTTTACATTATCAGTCTGTCATCTCCTATATGTTATGGTGTAATATTACATGTTTTATATCCATCCTTGTGTACTCTCAAGAAACTCCTCTCTTACCCCCTATTTACTTTGGTTCCACACATTTAACGTCCATTTTCCCTTCCACCTTGGTGCCCACAGTGACAGCCAACCTCCGTTTCTTGAGGACCCACTTCCAGAGATAGATGGAATAGTGTTCAGGGCCTAACTTGCTCAACTGCCCCAATGCCCTGGGAGCCACCCTTTCTCTCGAGGGATACAGTTCCCTCTATTTTATGGCATTAGTCCTCCCCAGGATGTGGGTCCACCCCCCCTCTCACTACTTGGGTTTCTACCCCATGGTGTCACCCACTCTGGCAGAATGAGCATTTAGACATTCCCCAGGAGCCCGTCCTGCATCAGACCCTCCCCTCCGAGCATTCTAAACAGGTAACCCTCTTTATTATATTTTGATATGATTTTCTCGGCATTTTACTCTCCACCAACACCTGACCCTCTCCTGTGTTCGTATGCTACCCCTCCCTCCCTCCACTTTTGGGCAATGTTACCCATCCATCCCTCCCCAGCCACCCTCAAACCCGCAAAGCCCCAACCAAAGGCAACCCCTTGCCCCCCTTTTATCTCTTCTTTGTGTTCATACTTACCACCATCTCGTCTTAAATTCCACCCCTGCAGACATCGGCTCATATCCTTCCTCCACCCTCCGATTTCCTGTAAGCCTATCGTTCAGTCTCTTGCTATCTAGGGCAGCTTGTTTATTTCATATCATTGAGGTCATGTAGTATTTGTCCTTCAATATCTGGGTTGCTTCACTCAACATAAGGTTCTCAAGATTCATCCATGTTATCACATGTGTTTGTAGTGTGTTTGTTCTTACAGCCGAGTAGTATTCCATTGTGTGTATATACCACATTTTATTGATCCACTCATCTGTTGATGGGCATTTGGGTTGATTCCAACTTTTGGCAATAGTGAACAATGCTGCTATGAACATTGGTGTACATATATCGGTTTGTGTCCTTGTTTTCAGTTCTGCTGGGTATATACCCAGCAGTGGTATTGCTGGGTCATATTATCCTGCTATTTTGTAGAGCAATGTTCTATATATGTTTATTAGGGTTAGTTCATTTATTATATTATTCTAGCTCTTTGTTTCTTTATTGGTCCTCTGCCCAGATGTTCTAGCCAATGCTGAGAGTGATATATTGAAGTCTCCAGCTATTGTTATAGAGACATCTATTTCTGCCTTCAGTTTTACCAGTGTTTGCCTTTTGTAATTTGGGGTATTCTGGTTTGGCACATAAATATTTATGATTGTTATTTCTTCCTGGTGATTTGTCCCTTTTATTTATATATAATGTCCTTCCTTTACTCTAATAACAGTTTTGCTTTTAAAGTCTATTTTATCTGTATAACTACTTCAGCTTTTTTTTGGTTACTGCATGTGTGGAATATCTTTTTCCATCTTTTCACTTTGAATATATTGGCATCCTTGCATTTAAGGTGAGTCTTTTGTAGACAGAATATAGATGGCTCATATTTTCTTATCTGTTCTGCCAGTCTGTGTCTTTTGATTGGGGAGTTTAATCTGTTAACATTCAATGTTATTACTGTAAAGGCAGTTCTTATTTCACCCATTTAGACCTTTGAGTTTTACCTGTCATATTTTATTTTCACCACTGTTTTTACACTTTCAGTTAGTTTAGTGATATAATATTCATTTCCAGACTCTCTTCCAAGCCTCTCTCTCCTCTCTTTTCTTTTCCATCTGTAGCACTCCCTTTAATATTTCCTGCAAAGTTGGTCTCTTGGTTACAAACTCTCAGTATCTGTTTATCTGTGAATATTCTAAACTCAGCCTCATTTTTGATAGACAGTCTTACCAGATATAAGATTCTTGGCTGGCAGTTTTTCTCTCATGGTATCTTAAATGTATCATACCACTGCCTTCTTGCCTCCATGGTTTCTGGTGAGAAATTGTCACTTAATCTTATTTGGTATCCCTTATATATTATGCATCACTTTTCTCTTGCTGCTCTCAAAATTCTCTCTTTGTCTTTGGCATTTAATATTGTGATTAGTATGTGTCTCAGAGTTGGTCTATCAGATTTATTTGGATGGGAATTCATTGTGCTACTTGAATATAGTAAACTATATCCTTAAATAGGGTTAGGAAATTTTCTACCATTATTTCTACAAATAATCCTTCTTCCCTTTTTTCCCTTTTCTTCTTCTGGGATATCCATGACATATATATTTGCATGTCTCTTGCTAATTTAGTTCCCTGAGACCCTGTTATTTTTGCCAATATTTTCTTCATATGTTCTTTTGTAGATTTGCTTTTGGAGGCCATGTCTTCAAGCATATTAATCCTTTCTTTTGCCTCTTCAAATCTGCTCTTAGGTACCTCCAGTATATTTTAAATTTCATTTATTGGATTGTTCATTCCCATAAGATCTGCTATTTTTCTTTGTATGCTTTTGAATTCTTCTTTGTTCTCTCCCAGTGTCTTCTTTATATGCTTAACTCTGTAGCCATCTCAATGAATTAATTAATTAAAGAGATTGATTTAAAGATTGATTTAATTGAATTAAAGAGATTGGTTTGAATATCTATGATTAGTTGTCTCAACTCCTTTGTGTAATCTGGAGGCTTATCTTGTTCCTTTGATTGGGCCATACCTTCCTGTTTCTTGGTATGGATTATAATTTTTTATTGGTATCTTGGCATCTGGCTTACTAGGTATATTTATTCTGGGCACAGTTTCTCTCTTTAGTTTAGGGCTTTCTTACCCTTTCTCCTTTGCTGGCTGTGTAATAGAAGGGGATGTTGTTTGTAGTGTAAGCTGTGGAGGCTGAACCTGCCTGTGTTGCCCCAGGAACCAATGAAACTTCTCCCACCTTTCTTCTCTGACAGAGGTAGGTACAGAACTGCAACCATGTGTAGGAATTCAAGCCATGCAGGCCAAGTCCTTTTGTAGTTGCCAGGAGAGATTGATGAGGCTCCATACCCCATCCTCCCCCTGCCTGGAGTGGGGATGGAGCTGCAGGTATAACAACAATCTCTGCCATGCAGGTCCAAAATGTCCTGTGTTGCCTAGGTAGATGAACGTAGCTTCAGCCCCACTGCTCCCCTGCCATGTGTGGGGATGGGATCTCCAGAGTGTCCAACAATCTAATCTTCATGTGCCAAATTTGCCTGCAGTTGCCCTGAGAGGCTGAGTAATTTTCCTTGTGTTCTTTCGGAGGTGGTGATGGAACCACAGGCTCCCAACGGATCAGTCCATGTAAGCTGAAAGTGCTTGTCATTGCCTGGAGAGGCTGAGGAAATACCAGTCTCCTCCTATCCTTTTGGGGTATGAGGGTAGATCCACAGGCACCAACAGTTTTGTCCCGGTAGGCCAAAAGTACATGCCATTGCCTAGGGAGGCTGAGGCATCACCAGCCCCCTCCTATCCTATTGGAATGTTGGGATGGATTCACAGGCCCCCAACAGTTCTGTCCATGCAGGTCAAAAGTACCTGCCTTTGCCCAGAAAGGCTAAGGAAATTGAGCTCCCCTTCTATCCTCTTGGGGTATGGAGATGGAGCTACAGGTGTCTGAGTACCCAGTCTTTGCAGGCTAAAAGCACCTACAGTTTCCCAGAGAGACTGAAGAAACACCAACCCCTTCCTATCCTAAGGGAATTGCAGAGACTGGGAGGCAATGGAATCGAAGGCACTCAACAAACCAGTTTGTGCGGGCTGATGGAGCCTGCAGTTGTCCAGAAAGGCTGGTGCAGGTCCTTTCAGCTTCTTCCTGCCAGAGGTGGGACCGGAGCAGAGGCTAAGTCTGCAAAATGATCCAGGTGGAAAAAAGTCAGTCCCTACTGTCACTGTGATTTTCAATCAACCCTGTTCCCTTCATGTCATGTAGGTGTTACAGGGGCAGCTACTGGCCTCTTTCCTACTTGGATAGGTTCAAATTTTATCTGTTCTTAGGATTATACTTTAACCAGATGAATTTACTAATCAGTAGCTGAAGTTGGTGCCCAACTGTCTCTTCCTCTCCTGTTTTTGGGAAACGGAGCTTTTAGCCATGGAATAGCTCCCAAGGAAGCTTGTGCCACCAGCAGAGGATGAGCACAGGCTTCCGTGGCATGGAATGCTCAACTCTGGAATCGTCATGGCAGATGGGCATTCTTCCATTCTTTCAAGAATGTTGCAGGGTGCTCTTCTGGTCACCTCGAACCCCAAACAGGTGTTTTAGATAGTTCTCTATTATCTGACCTGTAGGACGAGCTGACTCTTAAAACACCTTACTCAGCCTCCATCTTTCCCTCACCCCTTAAGCTCTTAATGTTGAGGTAACCCATGTCTCAGAATTAGATTTACCTGTTCTTTATGTATACTTCCTCCCTTAGTGATTTCATTCAATCCAATCTCATTGCTTTATATTACCACCTTATAATTTTACAACTTTCATGTTTATATAATCATCTCACACTTTTCTTTTAACTTAGATTTTTAAGACCAAGACTTACTGGATATATATATATTTTGATATAAAGATGCATCTTACATTTACTGTGTCTAAACCTGAACTCCTAATCTTCTACCAAAACTTCTCTATCTGCAGTCTTATTTATATCAGATATTTTTTAAAAAATTATTTATTTATTTCTCTCCCTCCCACCCCCCTGCCCCGGTTGTCTGTTCTCTGTGTCTATTTGCTGTGTCTTCTTCTTTGTCCGCTTCTGTTGTTGTCAGTGGCACGGGAATCTGTGTTTCTTTTTGTTGTGTCATCTTGTTGTGTCAGCTCTCTGTGTATGTGGCACCATTCTTGGGCAGGCTGCACTTTCTTTCGCGCTAGGCAGCTTTCCTTATGGGGTGCACTCCTTGCGCGTGGGGCTCCCCTACGTGGGGTCACCCCTGCGTGACAGGGCACTCCTTGCGCACATCAGCACCATGCATGGGCCAGCTCCACACGGGTCAAGGAGGCCCGGGTTTGAACCGCAGACCTCCCATGTGGTAGATGGACGCCCTAACCACGGCCAAGTCTGCTTCCCTATATCAGATTTTAGCAGCACCATCATTCCAGTTGTCTAAGACAAAAATTGTGCTTCTTCACTTTTCTTTCTTTCACATTCCATATATAATCTAATAACAGATCCTGTTTATTCTTTCATCAAAATACAATAAAAATTCAACCATATCTCACACACTGATCTCCTCCTATGCTTCTTCACCTATTATCTATTCTTAACAGAGCAGCCAGAATTATCCTTTTAAAACTCAGGTCATATTATTCCATTCCTCTTTCTAGCCACTTTGCTGGCTTCTGATCACTCGGTTTAAAACCTAAAGTCCTTTCATGTTCTACACCATGTAGCCTGTTTCACAGTTGACTTAATGCCCTGCTCTTTACCCCCTTGTTCACTCTATTCCAGTCACATTTGCTTTTTTACTCTTTTTTAATATTCCAGGCATTTTTCCACTGCAGGGCCTTTCTATATGCTGATGCTTCTGTCTATAATGCTCTCTCTCCAGTTTTCTGCATGTTTTATTTTCCTTCCTCACCTGTTTTAGGCATTTGCTCAAATGTCACTAATTCAGTGTGGCCTCCATGGTCATAGTATTTGCAAACATTAACCTTTCCTCATCCTATATTCCCTTTCTTCCCAACTTTATTTTTCTCCACTGAACTTTTCATTACCTGACACAATATCTTAAGCAAGCATGAAGCTTTCAAATATGGGTTTTCCAACACCTGACAGCATCAATAATATTTTTATTTTATCATATAACTTCATAATATTAAGAAAAATGCATGCATTATTGTATTTGCTAATTTTTCATGTTCCATACAACTTCGTAGAATATTACTGAACAGCTCATAACCATTTTTCAGAGATCCACAATCATAAACGCATAGGGTGAGTGAAGACACGGCTTGATACAAATCAGAAAATAATTCAGCCAGGATGCTGAAGGCGATATTAAGAAGCTTTCATCTTTGGTTCAATATCCTGTTACAAACACATATCATCATCTTTTTAACTTTAAGAACAGAATAAAAATAGAATATTTTATAGTTCTTTGAAGATATAAATATATATTAAGAAAGTCATCTGCTTTAGAAAAGAATACAGAAATTTCTCATGACCAAAGGAGCTACAAATGGGTTAGAAACTGTCATAATATGTGAATAAAATTCTATAGTAGGCTCACAGAGTGAAATTTATTAGTTTAGATCACTAAGGATTGTGAAAGAGTGGCCTCATGATAGAATTCATTAAAGAACACTTTAGAATTGGTATCCATATAACTAAAAGTAAATGAAAAGAATAATGTAAAGAGTGTTTGAGTGTTGTGCTAGTAATGATTTTAGAAATTATCTAGCTTAGCTGTTTATAAAGTTTTCAAAATTGTCAATGACACAGCGTACTTTTCTAATAAAATCTTAGGTAAATAAAGTTTGTAAATTGATTAAATATTAAACTTCTCTATATGAAGAAGAGATTAGTGGTCTGCAGTTACTTTTTAAAAAATATGTTTTAAGTAGAGATATAAGGAGAGCCCATCAATTATCAAAGTTAGACAAAGTAGGAGGAGGCCAAGCTAAAACTCCTGAGAGTCTTGAGGATCCCAATCTTATGCCGTATTTAGAAGTTATAGTGACCATGAAATTGGCGGTACAATCTGCAATTCTGCTTTTTCTCATGAGTTTTTTAATATATCTTCCTGAAAGAAATCCCTATTGTTGTAATTGCTGTATCCAGCATCATCAATAGTTAATGTTGTTTACCAAGAATTACCCTAAATTCATTAAGACAGTTTTTAATTTAATGCATTTTGGTGAGGTATGTTTTAAAGCTCAACTACTAGCAATTCACTGAAGACTTTTCTGCAGTACCAAGCTTAAGGTAGCCCAATTCTCTTCTGAACTCACAAATACCTTATCAAAGACTCTCCCATTATAGTCTCTCTAGTTTTGAGTTATTTGTGTGCATTTTTTTGTTGTTATTCTTACTGAAGTCATTTTGAGTTTAGGATTTATGATTTGTCTGTGATTTTGGGAAATCCTCTGCCAAAGTGTGTTTTAGAGAGGACACAGAACCAATATTTGGTGAATGAATGAACTTTGACCTAGTTTTGCTAACCATTCCTACTTATATTTCATAGAGGTTCTTTGAGGATCTGTAAATTGTCTATGCTCCTCACATGGCCCTAAATGGAATGAAATGAGCTTTGACCATATATAGATGATTCTTCTCTTGCCACTTGATATAAAATGTCTGGTAGAGTCTGTGGATGACTTCTATGAACATTGCAAGCTCTTAGTATATATTTGTTGAATGAACATTTGTAATAGATCCACATCTCAAAGCTGAAAAGTAATTTGATGTTACCAATGATTTACAGACTTTTACTTTGGCTAGTTCCTGAATTATCTTGACATCATGCTTTTTACTTTGAACTATCTTGCTTCTTGATATTCTTCTCCTTCAAATCTATTTTCCACACTGATGGCAGATAAATATTCTTGGAACAATATTTTGATGCTGTTATTTGCCTGTTCTGTGTCCTTCAATGAGTTCCAATTAATGGCAGAGTCATAAAGTCATAATTCCTTACCCTGGCACTAGAGGCTGTCATTGGTCTGGCCACAGAACAGAATTCTAGTCTTAGATTTCAGTGCTTTTCTATATAGTCTGCCAACTTAATTAAAGCTACCTTCTATTAGAAGATGAGATGAGGCAAAGTTCATGAACTTAAAACATTATTTAGATGAAATTATTTAAATATTTTATACTAACTAAATCTCTCATTTATTTTAAATACATATTCACTTCAATAATAAACATTTTTAAAGTCTACTTATAATGGAAGGTATGTTAGCTTTACTCAATTGATAAATCATTTATCTTTAAGTTCTTTTGAACATTAAAATGCCAATGCGAGGGCATGTTTTCTTTGAGAAAGGTCTTGAAAATAAGATCTGTACTTGAAATAAAGTCTAAGAGTAGAAAGCTGGCATTCAGGGCCTTCCATAATTTGGCTTAAATGTTTCTTTCTACCTATTGATTCTCCAGAGAAAGGGTGTGTTTTGGACTGAAGCTGTCTGTACCCCAGAAAAGCACGTTCTTGGATCTGGTCCATTCCTGTGGGTGTGAACCCAGTGTAAGTAGGACCTTTTGATGAGGCTACCTCAGTTAGGGTATGACCCTGGAAGCAATTCAGGGTGGGTCTTAATCCTATTACTGGGGTCCTTTATAAATGGAATGAATATACATAGAGATGGAGACAGGCAAAGAAGAAGCTGAAATCAATTAAACAGGAAGAGAAGGAAGAGACCACCAGACACTGCCATGTGCCTTATCTTATGTCAAAGGAATGAAGGTAGCTGGTCTTCAGGAAGAAACCGTTGACTTGATGATGGCTTGATTTGGACATTTTCCTGACCTCAAACTGTAAGCTAATATTCCCATTGTTTAAACTCAACCGTTTCATGGTTTTTGATTTAAGTAGCCTAATAAACTAAAATGGTGTTATCAACTCTTCTTCAAAGCATGCATGATTCCTTTCAACCTTGTGGCTTTGCTTGTGCTATCCTGTATGTCTAGACTCATCTTGCTACTCAAAGTGTGATCCTCAGGCCAGGAAGCATTGGCAATACCCAGGAGCAATTTAGAAAAGTGCAGATCTCAGGTCCCATCCAAATGTACTAAATCAGAATCTGTATATTAACAAGATCCCCAGGTAACTAATATACCTGTTAAAATTTTGGAAGTATGGTCCAAAGTGTGCAATTTTTGAAATTCCACCTTTTTTCTAAAACAACATTCAAATACCTACTGTTTCTCAAAGTATTCCCAGAATCTTATATAGTAATGTGATCTCTCAATTCTGGGAATTCATGTGTTTTTCTTAATAGTGCCTTCAGTTATTATTATCCGTGAACAGGCTTGCTCACTGAACGCACTATTCATGCCTAAATCACCCCCTAGCTAAATGGCATACAGGAAGATTTTTCAAAATATGCTTTCCAGAATATTATAAATGAAGTACTAAATTTAGTGCAAACCAAATTTCTCAGAGCCTATAATTGTCTATAGGCTCCCTGAGCTATTGCTTCATTTCTGTAATTGTTGTTTCTCAGACTCAGAAACTTTTCATCTTTTCTCTCCACGATGAAGACAGTGGTATAGGAATGCAATAGTGAAGAGCCTCCCTACATTTTCATTATGCCTGAGATCTTATAGAGTTATGCTTGGATTATCATCTCTACTTGGAAACTTGCAGTGAGTCAAGCTGTGAATCCTTGCTTTGCCAACCTAATATGTGATGTTTTGCAAGTATCTCTGCTTTCTAAGTCTTAGTTTCCTCATTTATTAAATAGAGATAAAAAATGCAATAATATACTATATAATAATAGGATTATTACTAGGATTAAATTATGTAATGTCTACAAAAAATTTTAGGATAGTCCTTGTATATAATGAATGCTATGAAAAGGTTATTACTATTATTACTATTATTTTGGATCTAGGTTTTTATTAGTATAGCTTGCCAAGTAAATTTCACATGCATTTCTTAAACATAAATGATTTAATTTCTATTTTCTTTGGGATATTTTTATGAAACTTTTTGGTGAGTCAGCTAGCCACATTTATTTAAATAATATGCCAGATTGCATATGGGCAGAGGACCAAATACTAATGTGTCAATTAAAACTTCCTTGCTTTTGAACAGATCAATACCTGTAAGTGAACCAGAGGTACTTACAACTAAATGTCCAGGAATGAAATAAAATAGATTCACTATTGATGGATGGAGTTAGGGATCTGAGTTTGTAGTGCCTGCCAAAACTTAGTGATCTGAATGCATATTCCTCTTCTATTCTCCCTTTTTGTAATGGTTGTGAAGTTTTATAAGTAACAATATGAACGTGTGCTTAAAAGGACATTGAAGAGTTAAATCTTTTAATCAGTAATAGTTTTGGAACTATTAATGTAGATCATAACTCTAGTAGAATCTTTGTATATAACATTATGTGTACAAATATGACTCTAGACATTCTTAAAGCTCATTAAAGATATAATGAAGCTGAAAAAAATAGAGGAGAGCAATTTCAGTATCTGAGCTTGGTCAAACTCCTGAAAAAACAAATGGAAGGTAGATTGTAGTCTTCCTCAGATCCCAGCATATCATCAACTAATTCAACCGATAAAGGCTCGAGGATCTCTGTTCGGGATACGAAATTATGCTACAATATGCTGGAATATTATGGTGAGCCAGAGAGTCCAGCCAAGAAGAAAGAAAAAATTTAAAAACCAAAATTGCGAGTTACAATTGTAATAAATGCTTCTAAACCTTAGAATTGATATATTTTCTTTTCCATTGCTGCAAAAATTTGGCAATATTATTGTATACTATTATCCATAAGTTATATTAGTTGTAATTTTCCCAACACTTTGTAAAAAAGAAAATTCTTATTCTTATACTATTAACCACAATCTTCATCCACAACCAAAATCACTATTTGATACAGTCTATAGATTATTCTCTAGCATCCTTTCAAATGACTTATTACATCCACAAGCTACCCCTTTAGCCACAATCACACTTATAAATCAACAGATAAAAATAGGGGGGTATAATGGGATATGGGAATTTTACTTTAGAGTAATGAAAATGTTCCAAAATTGACTGAGGTGGTGACAGCACAACTCTATGATGAAATTGAGAGCCACTGAGCATACAAAATGATGGATTGTGCAAAACATGGGATTGTATGACATAATGGATCCTGTGGTGGAGGATGGTCTGTGGTTAACAGAACAAGTATGAGAACATTCTTTCATGAATTACAACAAGTATATAACACTATTACAAGTTGTTAATAACCAGGTGGGCTGGGGGAAAAATATACCAAATATAAGATATTGGCTGTAGTTAGTAGTAGTATTTTGACTATGCCCTTTAATAGTTGTAACAGTTGTTTTAGAACAATGCAAGGTATGGGAGCACTGTATGATGATATGCATGTCTGTTTAGTAAATTCACAACTTTTACTATACACTTATTTATAAATATTCATGTATGAATGATTAACTTAATCAAAAAAGTAAAAAAAAATGTTTCTAATCCAAAATGATATGCTAGCATGTAAATGAAAGATTAGATCTTATCAGTGCCAAAGCCTTGGGGCAAGAGGAGTTGATAGTTTTTCAGGGATTGAGAGAATTCTAATACTGCAGAAAGAACAATAGACCAAGTTGGTTAATGGTGAGGTCAAATCATTCCAGTCCATATTAAAGACTTTGTTTTTTATCCTAAAAGCTGTGGGGCTCCACTGAAGGATTTCAAATGAGAAAGTCATTAGGTCAGGTACAGACTAAAAAAGAGAACTAACTCCTGTGTGGAAATAATAGATTAGAAAACATGAAGAGTGGGTAGGAGGGAATAACTTGTTAGGAAGTTACTGCAGTAGTCCAGGAACTCATAATTGTAGCTTGGACCAGGTTAGTGGCAGTAAAGATTAGAGGGAATTGAGAAAAATTTGGAAGAGTAATGGATATAGCTATAATAAGAAATGGATGAATATTGTTTGGAGGTGAATGAAATGAAGGTGATCAAGGTAATTCCAGATTTCTTGCTTGAGCTGTTGCATATGGATGATAGTAACCTTTGCATGGAAAGAAGTTAAACCTTAGATTTGTTGTACTTGATGTGCCTTTGAGAGATTCATGGTGAGTGAATCTTAAGTGTTGAGCAGGAAGTTGGGAATATGTTTCTGAAGCTTAGAGGAGAACTAATGGGATCTTTTTAAAGGTTGAAAGCTATCATTTTAAGGGAAATGAAAGAAAATATTTCTGTACTCATTATTGAAACCAAAGAGACTTGTCATCTCACCTGTCTTGAAATGTGGATAGAAAAGAGAAGTGGGCTTTGAGAGGTTTGTAAGCTTTGTTTTCCAGAGGCCTAAGGGACATGAAGACATCTAAGAGCACCTGTGATTTTTTGGGAGGGATCTTTGTGTAGGAGCCAGTCCTCAACTTCCTTCTGAAGTAAAGGAGTTCTGCTTTTATCAATTATAGAAGTTGCAATTTCAAATGATACATTCTTTAAGGAGATTCATAATTTTAAAGTTGAACAATATCTACATTCATGAAGTGAAATGTTCTAATACCTTATGAAAGAATAATGTGGTATCTCAGTTCAAATCCCAAACATATGGGGATGAAGTCATGAAGGACAACTATTATACTCCCCCCACCCCAAATATTTCTTTAGAGACTGAATATTTCATTGAAGGCAGTATTCATTGGGCCTCATGTAAAATTATTTTCATCTTTATGATGTTTTTTGAAGATCCTTTTCAGAAAGTTGCTGCAACTCAATTTCATGTGAGTTTTGCCTTGTCATCTGAGGTCAGCAATTCATTGAATCACATTGCCTCCTTTCAGCATTCAAATTTTTTATAGTTGTATGGAATAAAGATCAGTGGTCCATTCTCATATTCTTTTCCTGGGATGGAAGAGCCTGAGATAAATTTTTCTTGCTAGTTACTTTTTCTATAGTTTCACCATTAATTCACTCTGAATTTTTCATGCCTATTACTATAACATCATTTGCAGGTTTAGTGAGGAGTCTGCCCTTTATCTTGTTATAAAGAACAAATAATTACCATACTCAGAATGTCCCTTTACTTTAGGAACTGAAAAGTTGATAATTTTGGCTTTCTGATATGTTTGCAAACTGACACAACTCTACCAAATGAATGCTAGGAGAAATTAACATTTTTTCTCTCATACTTCATTACAAACCACAAAAAAACCCAGAATTTCAACATTTATCATTTTTAAGCCAGTGAAATGTGAGGAAACAAAGTACACAGAACAAAGTTATACTGTGGAATAAAACTTTACGATCCATTTCCACAAATGAAAATGTCCTTGGCTCATATTAGTAAGTAAATATTGCTTAATTTAATCAAATATTGATCTGTTTTCAGAGGAAGGACTAAATTAATTTCAAAATATGGAGGTTATAAATGTATGCAGAACATTTTCTACTGTGATAAAATTCTGTTCTATGTCACTTTACAAGTCTGTAAATAGGTTGCTGATAACTGCAAATTCTGTTGTAAGTTGTAACCATCATTATCACCAATTTTGTACGTTGAAGTCTGTGTACCTAAGAAAAAATAGTGACAGGGACAGAGTAATTTCTGCATAGCACCTGTCAGTGTAGATAGGTACCTCATTTTACAGGTGACAAACTTCAGTATCTTTAGCAGGTAATACAGGGCCTGAGCTATCCTTTATTTCATTTAACAGGTGGCAGGATGAAGCTGCAATGTCTGTACTTGACTTATACGTTAAATATGCTTAAGCAAGCAGCATGTTTTATTTTTCAAAAAGACTTACAGATAATCATATAAATGTAACTTTATGCAAGAAAAACTCTGAAAATGACAATATTTTAACCTATTTAGGGGGATAAAAAGAATATATGCATTAAAAAGTTTTGATATTTTCTATACCAGGGTGCTGAGAATTTGTGTGAGCATTTGAAGAGAAAAATTGAAAAAGTGAAATTTACTTATTTATTGAAATGGGAACAATTTCTATCTGGAAATAATTTAGGAGAAAATAAGATATATTTTATAAAGGTAATCTTTTAACATAAAAAGGAATCTTGAAGTAAGATTTTTTTGGAAGTTTATCATTCATACATGACCATCCATAAACAATAAGTATGTAGATGTAGTAAAACTTGTGAACTTATGAAACAAATGTGTATATCATCATACAGGGCTCCAATACATTACCCCACCACTAACACCTTGAATTGTTGTGAAAGAATTGTTGCAAACAATGGAAGAGCATTGTCAAAACATTACCGCTAACTATAGCCAATATCTCACACTTGGTATATTTTCCTCCCAACCCACCCAGTTATGGATATCCTGTATTAGTATTATATATTTCTTGGATTGTTTTTTTGCCTTTAAAAATGTATGCTGGTCGTTTCTATCCAAAACTTAAGATACATGTGTGATGGTTAGACTAATGTGTCACCTCTGCCAGGTAATTGTGCCCAATTGTTGGTCAAGCAAACACTGGTCTAATTGTAATACAAGGACACTTATGGACTTCAGTCATGCATGAGTTTACTGTGTAGATGGCTGATCACATCTACAATCAACCAGGGAGATTACCATCAGCAATGAGTGGCGCTTTATCCAATCAGTTGAATGCCCTAAAGGAGACAGTGATTTCAGCATTCAGAGAGAATTTTCCCACCTTGTCTTTGGACAAGCCAACATCTCCTGGAAACTCATCAAGGACCGTCATTGGATTTTCATTGGAGCCCTGGTTTGCTGCCTGCCTGTGAAAGCTGGACTTGTGCATCCCCACAGTCACATGAGAGAATTTTATAAAATCTTGCACTATTTACAGATATCTCCTGTTAACTCTGTTTCCCTAGAGAACCCTGACGAATACTAACATGTTAATCAGGTTAATGGCAGTTTTTTTAATGATTGGAATTTAACTATCTAATTATTGGAAACTAGGACTTAGATTATGGATTTTAAAATAATATAACTTAATCCCCTTCCCCCGTTCCTACCCCATTTAATTTTAGGCTTGGTTGGGATTATCTGAGAAAATCGGTTTGTGGCTCTCCACTTATGTGTCAATGGATCATTTATGGATCATTATGTTCACATTACTGAAATATTTAACTTTAGACATCTACTCAAACCCTGATTTCCAAATATGAAAAGCTAAAATGATATTTCATTTGCATAAAAAGTAGAAAGAAATAATTTGAATGAAATTTATTCTATTATAACCTTTTATGTCCTTAGTGTTCTGTTTTGATTTTTAATTCCCGATTAACATGTGGCAGTGTGGCACATATTTCATAATTGTTATGTGTCCATTTTAGTGTGCCACACTGGCATTTTCAAGATAGGTGTCACTTATATTGTTCCTTTCTGGGAAAATATTATTTTTCTTCCCTCAAAGAAAGGAAAGGTAAAATGAGAACAAGACAGGCAAATATGGAATGGTATCACAGAAGTACAATAAATTATACTGGTTAACCTAAGGTGAGATCTGTCATATTTGATTATATCTGTCATTAATTTTAGAGTTTCATTTTTTTCTTAGTGGAAATCCATTGTATGTCATTAAAAAATTGTTTCTAGAATTTACAGCTTTAAAATTTTACTAAAATACCTAATTCTTAAACTGTATTTTGGTCAGGTATATTTTTCATTATCCTTTGAGTTAATATGTCACATGGTTTATATGGACTTTGAAATGAAAACAATTAAGAGGTCTGGTTATTGAAACCTTAAATTGTTGAATAATTGATTACTTAGAGTATTGGTAATATTTAACATCTCTATCATCATCACTATGTTTGCAGTCTTGTCCTAGACATGTGTATATTTGGACGCTGTTATAATAAAGGATGCTATCCTAGATCCAGGGGACTTTGGTGCACTGTAAGGCATCCAGAGAAGTTAATATTCAAATATATTATAAAAGTGAGATTTATAGAGACAAGACGTCTATTACCGTTAATATTATTTAAATATTACTATTTGGATTTCATAAATTCTAATTATTTCATTTCCATTAGATATAGCACAGTCTTTTTAAAGCCAAATGGTGAATTACCCACCATTCACTTTTTTTTCTTTAATCAACTTTAATGAGGTCTACTTTACAAACAATAACCTCTCTCATTTTAAGAGTACTTTATGATGAGTTTTGCCAATTGTATGTAGTTGTATAACCTCCAATGTGACCTGTCTTCTCACTCAGTCCCTAGAAAATACTAGTCTGCTTTTTAAAGAATAGTTCATTGTTCTACTTGTCAATGATGGGATTCTTTTTTCTTTTTTGTCTTGTTTTCTCTATGCTTCATTTTGGATGGTTTTTATAGCTATCAGGTTTACAGATCTTATCTTTTGCAGCTCTGAATCTGCTGTTATCCTATCCCATTCATTTTTCATTTCTAATATTGTATTTTTCATATCCAGAATGAAATAAAATTATCTTTTTAATAAAAATATTTGTTTTTCCAAATATTATAGTTTCCTAAACTAATTTTGGCCATTATAACAAAGATTAGTTTACAGCAACTATATTATCCTAAATTTTTGACACCTATATTATTTCTAAATCATTTGTACCAAATTACAATAGACTATTCAGGATCATCTTCTTTTGCTGGAGTTTGACATTGAGGAAGTTATTTAAGTGTTCTGTGCTTTGGGGTCTCTCATCTGTAAAATGGGTAAAATAATGATATCTGTTTCATATGTTTAAATAGAATTATTTATATATAATATTTAACAATGAATAGTAAAATCTCAATAAGTGCTGACTATTAATGTTACTGCTTACTTTTCATGATTTCGAAATGGCAATAATCAGATAAATAAATATCTCATTATTTTTATATCTCAGGCATAATTTTTGCAAGCAAAAGCCCCTTACCTCCTAGAGAACTCCTCATTCCTCAGAAGGAAATACAAATGTCAATTTCTCTTTGAAATCCTTTTGACATTATTCTTTCAAGGTACCCAATACTCCTCCTTGCTCCCATATAAATTCTATACCTTTTTCTACTGTTAGTTGATCCATGTGAAGAATGCCCTTCTGTTTGCTTGGTATTCCTAATTTGTATCACTTCTTACGAGGAATTGTAATGATTTATTTATGAATTCCTTCTCATTAGAGTTCCTGGAGAGCATGGGTTTCTTATTTGTTGTGTTTTCTGTGCCAAATAGAGTAAGTGGTGTAAGGTATAATAGCTGTTTAAATATTGAAGGGCAATATTTAACAAATATAATAAATTCTAGATAAAATTAACTTTTGCATATGTCATTTTCCTTTTAGCAAATTTAATGATTATTTCAGCAGCTTAATATCTTCTAACCTTTCTCAGAAAACTATAGAATATAAAGAGTTTACCCAACCATTGCTTGACATCACATGGAAACAGGTCCTGATTAAATGTCTTCTAGAAGACTTACATGCCTGTTTGCCTGATGCATTTTCCTGTTTCACTCTTTATTAAAATGCTATTCAGGAAGCTGCATTTGGTGATGGTTTTCAGTGCTGCATTTTTATTGGAAATCTTTGGCTGTATTTAGTTTCCTTTGTGCCGTTAGTTATGGGATCTCAGCATGGTTGTCCAGGTCAGAGAAGTTTTACACTTTTGTGCTAGTTCTGCACCTGGCCCTTGGACAGTTTTACAAGCTAATCTACAGACAACATAAAATTGCTGATAGCATTACCAATGACAAGGTACTAAAATACTGGGTGGGAGCCCATGGGACCTAGTTTTTCTCCTACTATTTGATTATGGCAATAAAAAGATAACTCTGTCTCTGTGACTTTGCTTTCTTTCCGAATCATTACCTTATATGTGCTTTACATGGTAAAGAGATGGCTTCAAAATATCAAATGCTTTGTGCATTAATATGGAAGTTGGCTTACTCTGGAAGAGTATCACTTAGATATTTTGACTTTGGACTTCCTAATCAGAAAGAAAAACATGTCATACCAATAAAGTATAATAGAAAGATTGGCAGAATTCCAAATGAGATATTCTAGTTTTAAATATATATTAGTAACTATAGTAGATTAAAACTATATTTGATCATAAAATTAGTACTAAACATATCAACACCAAGATTTGGTAGTAGCATATTTGAAAATCACTGACCTGGAGACATGCTCACAGCCCTTTTCCAGTTGAAATTTGTGGACATTCAAAATCATAAAGTTTACTTTGGCACTTATTTTTCACTTCCCTCATTCCCTGTAGTAGGTATTTTTATTCCCAGTTTATCTCAATCATGTGCGAATAGATTTTCATATCATTGGAAGATTCAGTTTTCTGAACTAGTGTTTAAAAAATTAAACCCTCTGTTTATGGAAAAGGGCTCTGCATGCCTAAGGAATTGAAGCCATTATGGGAATAGCAACGTGGTTTAAGTATGGAATTATAAGAGATAACTGGAAAGTTAGGTAAGAAGAAGCTCATACAAGGTCTTAAAGATCCTGATAAAACTTTTGATTTTATTGGAAGTACAATGGGAAGCCATTTAAGAAGCTGTTGAAGAATGTTAACAACAGTGGAGATGGATGAGAAGGAAATGACATGATTATATTCACATTTAAAAGAATCTCATTCTGGGCATCGTGTGGCAATTAGTTTGGAGGGAAATAAGAGTAGAAGAATGAGGACCAACATATAGGCTGTATACTACAGTAGACCAAGGCAAGAGAGGAAGATGACTTGAGTTTAAGAGGATAAAATAGAGATGGGAGAAGTGCATGGCATTGAGATCCACTTTATACTCAGAATGAATGTTTCTTGGTGATGTAATGGATCAGAAGGGTGGACTGGGGGAAATCTAGAAGAGGTCCAAGTCTCTGACTAATGCAAGTGTATAAATACTTGTTGTCATTTAAATAAAATTGGACAATTCTAGGGGAGAGGAATGGTTTGGGGATAAATGAAGAGAGGATTCTCTTGAAAGTAGGATTTATTGTTTCTATTAGATTTGAAAGCCTCAGTCTATCTGAGTGGAGATGTTAGGTATGTGGTTGAAAAATTAGCTTGGGCTTAAGGAAGAGGCCCTTTGCTGTCTCTTTCTACCTTGAAAACAAGACAGATAGTCAGAAGAAGGCACCTTGCTGGGCACTGAAGAGTGTATGTATTATTAGATGAAATTCTTAGGGTGAAAGAGGTCTCAGTCTAATTGGAGACATCAACACACACACACACACACACACACACATATCTAATTGGTGCCAGGATAGAACCTATTCTTATGCCTATGGTAGTGTGGGAGGAATTTGGGCATGTTCCTTCCTGATCAAGAAGCTAGGGATTATATTAGTGTAAGGTATCTTTGGAAGAATTATACTACAAAAGTTGGTGCTGACAGGTGACCTCAACCTTGGCTTCCTAGACAGTCATAGGAATAGGATATGGCTTTTAACTTCCTGGTCATAGTACCGGATGGGATGGGAACTTATGTTGAGCTAGGAGAAAGATGAGTTCAAGCCCAGGTAAACATATTCCTTGCAGGAAAAGATATTATGGGATAATTCATTTGGCTTTCTGACCAATCTTATGGCATATTTTGCAACAATAGTAAACTGAAAGCATCAGCTATATAAAAAGAGCTGTAATATTAAGAACTGGAAGACAATACCTGAAGTTAGCATTAAGCCCCTTAATAAGAAAGGGGGGGAGCACCCTGGACAAGGAATTAAAAAATATGTGTGGACAGCATTGGAACAAAGCACAGGCAGTGATGTTTAAGTCAGCTGACATCATGCAGTTATGAGAGGCAAGAGCATTACTGGCCCTCCTGGGAGATATGTGCCACCCCATCCACCCTTGAGGAGAATGGGGAAACGTGCAAGGGCACAAAGTAAAGATTATATATATTTAAAATCTTTGGATTATTTATTTTATTAAATTCAGGTGGTTATAAAAAGATATATAATGATTTATCCATATATCAGCTCCTGGCCATGCCAGTGGCTTCCAAGTGTAGATGGAGATGCAATTAAGGAAAAAAATTAAATACTATGATTAAAATGTTTTGGCCACTGCATCCAGAATGCCTGAATCCTCTTCTAATCCAAACCTTTCCAGGAAGTTTCTATGGAATTCATGCACAGTGGTATAAAACAAGGCAAAGTAATACTAGACAAAGGTAGAATTGCGCTATTGAAAACTCCACTGTCTGATATTTTGGCCTGATTGTCTAGAACCAATGTATGGTGGTATGCTGGCATCATATATTTCAAACTCTAAGTATAAACCTGAGTCTTAAATCATACCCCTTTATTGTTTGAAAAGGCCACCAGAAGGAAAGAAATAGATAGTAGACAATGCTTAGTCTTCGCCTGATTATTTATATACCTTTTTCTAAGGCACATTTAATCATTAAATATATGTGGTCCAATTATTGTCATAAAATCTTACCAATATAATATTCCTCCCTTGGGTAACAATGTAAGGAAGTATTGCAACTGGTAGAATGTAGATATCTGTAAGTATGTGGAAGGCTATTCTTGGCAAGGTGGACAGTTCGTGGAAAGGTTAATGAGTGTGGCAGAGTCCTGGGCAATCCCAGGAAGATAGTGACTATAAAAGAGAACTGTTTGATGAGCATTTGCTTCATCTGTGAACACTGCAAATTACTGCAGCAGTTAAAAGAGGCATATCTCTTTTCCTGCCCTCATGTCTCAGGAATTTAGTTGGAAGTATTAGGTAATGAAAGATATAGATCGAAGTGATGTTTTAAGGCATGTTGATTTTGATGTCACAATGCATAGTGTTTTGGACAAAGATATCTAGAGGTAAATAAACTTATCAGAAGACAATGGCATTAACTCCAATATGAGATGAATGATATTACCTATAGAGATAAAATAAAATGAAAAAGACATGAAATATACTGGCTGAAGCAGAACAATTTACCAGAGATTACTCTTTCTCAAAAACAGGTAAAATTGGGAAGTTCTAATATTGATACAAGACCAAGTATATAGTATTAATAACATAATAACATGCATTTATTGAGAATTTCCTATGAACTGTTCTATGTGCACAAGTATCATTTCATTTAATCTATCTATAGGTTGGTGCTTTTATTTATCTTGTTTTTCAGATATTAAAAAACACATAGAGTGCAAATAGCTTGCTTAGGATCACACAATTAGTAAATTGTGGAGCTGGCCTTCTAAATCAGGCAGCCATCATGTAAGAAAAGACGAATAATAAGAAAACTAAAGTTTTAAGAAAGGTGACAAGTTGTCACCTAAGAGCAAGAGAGAAGATATATTTACCAAAAGGATTTTCTTTGTATCATAATTTGTACTTAACAGACTTTTTCACTCTTAATTATATGGATTGCAATGTTACCATCCTAAATCTCTGTAGTATAAAGTATACTTGTAATAAATACATGTGTAACTAATATGCACTTTCAGTTTCTTAGAATCAAGTCTCTCCATATTTAAAGTAGAAATGAAAATGAGTCATTGGAGGATGATAACTTTTAGAGATCCTTGTTATAAGGGAATTAAGCTTATTTAATCATATTTAAAAATATATTTCAGAGTCTGGTATGACGTTCATTACCTATAGTGGTTCTCTGTTGCTTTGGAAAATAGAACAAAAAGTAGATTTGAGAATATGGAATGATCTGTATCCCAAAGCAGTACTGGAAACAAACCCTAATGAATAATCTAATGTATACTCTCCTTGCTATATAGGTTATAAAGCAGAAGTAAAAACTTTCTTATGCAACTTTAAACTAGTTTAGACTAATATTTTACAAAATTAGTATACACATGGTGATAGCTATTGTTTCAACATTTGATGAGCAGACTGAAGCACAAAATTGGCTATGAGCCTAAAGCTTAAGTGCTTTTTAGAAAAGGGAAAATAAGTATAACCAGCAAATTGACTTTCATTTGGGATGGGTGTCCAGGGTTCTGACTAAACTCACTTGTGGTAACTTTCAAATCTCTGAGGACATATGTTCAAATGACCTTTGGGAAATAGAGCACAGAGAAGCAGAACAACTTCTTATAAAATCACCTTCACAGTTTCATTTAGCAAAATCTTTTCCAAGTTACTCAGCTAGAACAAACCATCACACACATTCTATGGAAATTGATATTTTACTGGGGAAAGGACTGAACAGTTCTTCCATAATGTTGGGAACACTGGACCGTTCATTCCAGTGTCCAGAGTGGATTGTGGTGAGACACAGAATGTCGTAAAGAGCTGACACTGGGCTGAGTGGAAGAAGTGGGAGATGGAGACCTGGGGATAAGTTGGAATAGATAGAGTGTGGCACCACGATTGCCGATGACCAGCCCAAGTTAGATCGATTATGAGGTCTGAGGATACACTGGGGGATGAGATTCAGAGTAAAAGGGGTAAACCTTATTTCAGAGGTTCAAATCAGGTAGAAGAGCACAGACTAGTTTAAGTATAGAACATTTCTCCTTTAGGAATTTGGCCTTGATTTTTCAGTGCATGAACTATCATTGAAGCCCTGTTTGGTTACTTTACAGCAGAAAATGACTTTCGTTGTGGTCCATGCTGTTGAGGGGCTTATAAGCTAGTGATGAATATCAGAGACAGTGTTGTCCAGTGGTTAGGGGGATGGGCTTAATCTTTTGGTTCTGCCAAGAATGGCAGAAATAAGAATTCTCAAATAATTACTTGTTTTTAAGCTTCTGTTTACATATTCTTAAAAGAGGGAATAATATTGCTGATGTTAGTCTGCTGTTGTTTTGGATAATTGTGTTGGAGATCTTCAAATGCTTCTACTTCATTTGGGTCAGGCTCAGACTTAATGATAAAGATAGCAATAATATGGAAGGCTGGTGGCTTCAATAATGTGTTTAAAATAATGGGAGAATAAAATTACATGGTGAAATAGTAATCTTATTATTATTATTACTTTCTTTGAAGGAACTAAAGCTTTCAGAGAAATAAAAATAATATCTGATTATTTTTTCCTGGGGTGTACATTTTTATGCTATGCTTTGAAATAGTAATCACTCTTTATTTAAATATATAAGCACCAAAAAGAAAAAGAACTTAAAATGAAATGGTAATTGATGGTTCACTGTATTTTAATACCTCATCTGCATGTTTATAAGTAGTGTGCTAAGATAATGTACACTTGTTCATTTGACTAATTTCTAATTTCTAAATTCAGGCACAAACTGTGCTTCAATGAAAATAAAATACTTTTAACAGTGAATGTTAGGATTGTTTAATGCTATTTAAAGGAAGCAGACTTGGTCCAATGGATAGGGCATCTACCTACCACATGGGAGGTCTGGGGCTCAAACCCTGGGCCTCCTCGACCCGTGTGGAGCTGGCCCATGCGCAGTGCTGATGTGCGCAAGGAGTGCCATGCCACGCAGGGGTGTCCCCCGCGTAAGGGAGCCCCACGTGCAAGGAGTGCGCCCTCTAAGGAGAGCTGCCCAGCGCAAAAAAGTGCAGCCTGCCCAGGAATGGCACCGCATACACGGAGAGCTGACACAGCAAGATGACACAACAAAAAGAAACACAGATTCCTGGTGCAGCAGCTGATAAGGATAGACGTGGTCACAGAACACACAGTGAATGGACACAGAGAGCAGACAACTGGAGGAGGGGAAGGGGAAGGGGAGAGAAAAAAATAAAAAATAAATCTTTAAAAAAAAAAGCTATTTAGAATGCATGTTCACAGTACATATCTGGAACTAAAATGGGACAGAACCAGATAATTTATTACTAAATTTTCATTTTACATACAACATATTAAAAGATACAAGTAATGGACAAAGTTGGATCAATCTTAACACAAAATTATCTGACTGTATAATTTATGCCTGGGCTTAGAGGGCCATCGAACTCTTTCTCTAGTAATGGTAACAGGTGGTTCAGGAACAACCTCCCAGTAGCTCATCTGAAAAATTAAATGAATTTGCAATATATTTTTCTGGTTTATAATTTTAGTCTGTGAAAACAATGTAGTAATCTTGAATTTTTTGCTGATGTTAGAAAAGAAAGTGGAATAAAAAGCAGAAATTTCATGGCAGCATTAAAAAAAGTTGACATGTGCTAAGTGCTGGCTCATCGCCTGTGCCTAGCAGGAAAATGTATATATATTATTTTCCTTGAGGCCTATAGAATCAAACTAATTTTCATGATTGCTTTCTTTCCACATCTTATATCCTTCCCTCAATTTTCTTCCACCATTAAAACTTTAAAACCTTGCAAATGTCTGCTTTATTAGAAAATCTACTGTCAGATTGGATATGGTATAGTTTGGGAAGCATTTACTTGATTAGGGAAGGTTAGTTCTAGCTTTTCTTTATGAAGTAATTCTGAGCTATTCAGAAAATGATCTATTTATGATTGGTATCTTTTATCTTATTAACAAGTATGCAACGTAAATTAACAGTGCACACAAAATTATCTAGATAATTCAAATACCAAAGAGTGACAACTATTTAAATATTTTAAATTAGGTCAATATTTGCCATATATCAAAGATCTAGTTTACTGTGAAAAGACATATAAAAAAGGGAGTACAAATCCACTAAATAAGATAGTAGTATCTTAGTTACTACTAAGTTAGTTTTATTTGATATCCTGAATTGATCATAACAGCTGTATTAATAAAATTGACATGATTTCTTCCAACATCAATAATAAAAGTCAAAATCCATATGGCTAATTCTAATATAATAAGATATGCCATAATAATGCAAAACTTTGGTGGTAATAATTCTTATACTCTTACTTTTTCAAAGTGTGTGTAAGCCCACTGTCAATCCATAATCAGACCAGAATTACTTAGATTACAGGAAAATTTTTCTTATTAACTCATGTATTTTAAAAAATACCTATCATTTAGTAATATGATAAAATACCAATCATCTGGGAAAGCTGAAATCTTTAATGGAATGAAACTATTTTTCTAACTAAGGTAAGGTATTGTTATGGATAACTACTATGTTAGTGTTAGTGTAGACACTTGTAAATTATTTACATTTATAGAAATTGTTGATCAACTTTTAAAGAGGTTAATAAACATTTGTGTATATATTTTTCATTTTTTCAGTTTCTATTTAATAATTGATACCCAATTTTTTAAATGATTTTTGGTATGTTGGACACTGTGCCACTATTATAGTTTTAAAATCCCCATTTTATATTCCTTACTACACAATCTGCAAGACAGAATTGCTTGTGTCTTTGATTCATTGGTCAGTTGTTTTCACTGTGACAGAATTTATGGCCTCAAACCATATTGTGGAAATAAGGAATCACAATTGAATCTGCATTCACGCTGGGGCCTTTTGCCCTGAATTTTAGAAGAGCTCTCGAAGCATAGAGTTTCTGCCCTTTCTTCTTGAGACAACAGCCTACTGACTTATCGAAAGATGGGCCAAATGTATGTCAGGGGACAATTCCAAACAGGTACTTTGATCTGTTTGTTTAGTTGTGGTTAAAATCAAAACTCCTGCTGCAATCAAGATGTGCTAGATAAATACATCTCAAATGTTAGTGTGCATAACAACCATCCTGAGAGAATGTTAAAACACAGCTCCCTCGCTTTAACCAGAGATTTTGACTTAGAGGGGCCAGCAGTGGGGTGCTTTAGAATTTACTTTTCTGATAATGTCCCAGGGGATACTAATGCTTACTGTCCAAGGATCACATTATGAGTAGCAGTGAGGGGGATGATTGTCAACTAATCATTAATAGCCTACTTTTTAAAACTTTAAGGGGAATGAGTATTTTTATTAATTAGGTACAGAAAAGAATCTTCCATCCACATGTTTGAATATTAATAATGATCAGAATTTGAAGGGTACAAATGTGGTAATAATTATGTTGAACATCTATTTTTTGTTTTGTAAAAATTTCATGTTAGAATAATTGAGTTTCTTAAGTCCTAAAGTTCATTGGATCATTGTAAGCCTCAAAATGAAGGCTGTTTGTATTATGATCTTTTTTTTTTTAAGATTTATTTATTTTATATATTTTATTTATTTCTCTCCCCTTCTCCGCCCCCCCAATGGTCTGTTCTCTGTGTCTATTTGCTGTGTGTTCTTTGTCCGCTTCACGGGAATATGTGTTTCTTTTTGTTGCGTCATTTTGTGTCAGCTCTCCGTTTGTGCGGGCCATTCCTGGGCAGGCTGCACTTTCTTTCACGCTGGGCGGCTCTCCTTACGGGGCGCACTCCTTGCGTCATGGGGCTCCCCTACTCAGGGGACACCCCTGTTTGCAGGGCACTCCTTGCATGCACCAGCACTGTGCATGGGCCAGCTCCACACAGGTCAAGGAGGCCCGGGGTTTGAACCACGGACCTCCCATGTGGTAGACGGACGCCCTAACCACTGGGCCAAGTCTGCCACCTATTAATGATCATTTATTTTAAAAGTTGCATGTGAAATAGTGATGATTTTGAAGAAAAATTTAAAAATTAGTCATGTTTCATGTGCACGATAAAATTTTTACTTAATATCCTTGGGATCCATGAGGTACTGTCAATCAAATTTTCATTTAAGTTAAATGATTAAAATTAAAAGCTGATTTTGAAAATCATTTTCTAATTATTTTATCACAAATCTTTCTTACAAAAAGAAAATAAATGAGCTTTCTTTAAAATTCTACCTCTTGTTAGCTTATTATGATAGTGCTAGATCCAATAATTTATAATATCTGTTTGTGAATAAAATCCCATAGAATACCATAAAATGGATTTCAGGTACCAATAGTGGGAGAGCATCATGTTGCAGATCAGCTTTCCCAATAAGAACAGCCAGAAAACTTGGACAATATTTTTAAAAATAAAAAATAAAAGGCAAACCACCAACAGCATATGTTTGGAAGTCAAATATGTAGTTCTCAAAGCAGTGAGCACTTGAATCTTTGAGATCCTGAAAAGGAGGGACATGTAGAGAAGGGAGTCTAACACTCAGTACAGCTTCATACTTAGGGTAATTTCCCAATCTGCAAGTGATAGTTACTAAGCTAAGAAGCCAAACCAAGGAAGCTGTTCCTGAAGGAGCTGTCATAAACACCCACCCTTTCAGTTGATACCACTGAAGAGCTGCACCTTGGGCTCAGGGGTTGGGATAGGCCACATTCTAAGATGAATCCCAACACTGGTATGCAGAATTCTAAGATGGCCACCAATGACCCACACACTTGCAGAATTCCCTCTCCTTATGTGTGGACAGTACCTTTGAATATGATGGAATATCATTATATTTAGGTTAAATTATAAGGCAGAGGTGATGGCATTTTGCAGAAGTAATTCAGATCCCAAATCAGTTGGTGGGGTGAACCTGACTTAATCAGATAAGATCTTAAAAGAAGGCCTAGTCCCTTCCTAGTGAGAGAGGTTCTGCTGCTGGTCTTATGTAAGCTGCCATGTATACTATATTATACAATGTGGCAAGGAATTGAGTGGCCTCTAGAAGATGAGAGAAACACCTGCCATACAGTGAGGCAAGAAAATGGTGATCTTATGCTCCAACTGAAAAGAAGAGAATTTTGCCAAATATCATGTGAGATGGTAAAGGAAATTTGACTCCAGACAGGTGCATGCTAGTGCCTTAATTTCAGCATTGTGAGACTTGAGCAGATGGCATATCTCAGCTGTTCTTTTACTCCTGACCCATGAAAATTGTGAGATAATAAATGCATGTTTTTTAAAGCAGTAACTTGATGGTAATATTTTACAAAAAATATGAGTAAAGACTTGAATCAGAAATAGACTGCACTAAAAAGCACTGAAAACCAGCTTTCAATCAGCTCAATTCCTTATTGGATTTAGGTGATTTTCTCCCATTGTAACTGCCTGCCAGATACCAAAGTAAATCTTTACTGGAGAATGTTAATTCCATCTTAAGCCTTACATTAGTTCTACTATTTTTTTATGACCAAGTCAGAATTTATTTATAGATTTTTATAAATTATTTGATTATAAATTATAAACCATAATAGATAACCCAAACCAAGGAAAGGACAGATAGTAGAAAGAGACCAATGGTAGATATTGGAGTTTTCAGATTTGGGTTATACAATAGTCATGAACAAAATGTTCAAAAGTTGCATAGCAAATGAAAACCAAATGGAAATTATAGAACTGAAAAATGAGATCATTAAAATAAAAAATTATATAGATGCTTTTATAGCAAATTGGTCAGAACTGAAGAGAACACTATTGAGAACATTAAGAGAACTGGATACTAGATAAGGAAAAAATAACCAGACATAAACAGATAACAATAAAGGGATGGAGAAGACATAAAACATCACATTTAACATATGGAACATATGGTAAAAAATGTTGACTCTGTGTATGTGTGTGTGTGTGGAGAAAGAGAGAGAGAGAGAGAGAGTGTGTGTGTGTGTGTGAGAGAGAGAGAGAGAGAGAGAGAGAGAGAGAGAGAATAAGAGATCAGAGAATGTGGAATAGAAAATATTTGAAGGGCTGGAGGTTGAGAATTTTCCAGAACTGATGAAAGATACCACAGATTTTAAAATGTTAGCAACATCAAGCACTTCATAATAATTCTGAACACCAAAGGAGAGTATATTAAAAGCAGCTTAAGGATAAAAGACAGAAAATATCAGAAAATACTACATGCATGAGATGAAAATACAAGAAATAGCAGACTGCAATAATGAAATTGGGAAAAAAAATATGCCAAAGACATAAACCTTACCTTCTAATTTTCACCTAAGTACAGAGATCTAAATTCTGTGATTATTTTTCTTCGCTTTTATCCTCTGTTACATCCACACCCAAATAACCACTGATACCAATTAGATGAGGATCAGTTATATCATATCACCTGATTCAATTAGAAAGGTCAATGTGCCTGCCCCCTTACCACCACTGACAAGACTTTTGTCAAATATATAGAAAGCAGTGAATGAATGTTTGTGAATGAAGCACTGAAGAGGTGGGATCTGTACCTCACTGATTTTTATTTTCACTCTGGTTTTCCTTCTCTTATAAATTTATAAAAAAGGTCATTGTAGCAGTTTGATATGGTTATGAATTCCAAAAATTGATGTTGCATTATGTGTGTAATCTGGTCTGTACCTGGGCATGATTAAGTTATGATTAGGGCTTTGATTGGGCCACGTCATTAGGGTGTTGAGTCACCGCCCCTTGGTGGGTGGGGACTCACAGATAAACAGCATGGCAAAGGACTGAGGATTTTGGTGTTGGAGTTTTTTTTTTAATTCTTTATTTTTTTTTAAATGTTACATTAAAAAAATATGAGGTCCCCAAATACCCCTTCCCCACCTGCCCCACCCCTCCCACATCAACAACTGTTTCCATCATTGCGGCACATCGACTGCACCTGGTGAATATATTCTGGAGCACTGCTGCACCACATGGACAGTGGTCCACATTGCAGTCCACACTCTCCCTCAGTCCACCCAGTGGGCCACTACAGGACACACAATGTCCAGCATCTGTCCCTGCAGCACCACCTAGGACAACTCCAAATCCTGAAGATGCTCCTACACCATATCTCTTCTTCCGTCTCCCTACCATTAGCAGCCACCTTGGCCACCCTCTCCACATCACTACTACAATTTCTTCCCTTACTAATCACAATAGCTCCCCAGCTGAACACCAGTAAATCTACTCTAATCCATACTGTATTCCTCCATCCTGTGGACCCTGGGATGGTTATGTCCAATCACCCTCTACATCAAGAGGGAGCTTAGATAGAGCTAGGGATGTTGGAGTTTTGATGTTGGAGCTTGATGCTGAAGCCTTAAGCTGGAGCCCCGGGAAGTAAGCTCACAGAGGAAAGAGAAGCAAGCCCCAGAAAGAAGCAAGCCCTGGGAAGAGAGAAACCCTGAACCCAGAGAGAAGACCCTGGAAGGGAGGAACCCAGGAATCCTGAACCCTCACGGACATCGGCAGCCATCTTGTTTCAACACATGAAAATAGACTTTGGTGAGGGAAGTAACTTATGCTTTATGGCCTGGTATCTTTAAGCTCCTACCCCAAATAAATACCCTTTATAAACCCAACTGATTTCTGTCATTTTGCACCAGCACTAATACAGTCATAGGCTTGAGGCTCAGATGTTTCTGGGTCTAATCCTCCTCTCTCATTAATGTGTTCTTTGTATGTGTGAAGCTTTAGGATCCTCTACAGCAAAATAAAAGGTTTTGGCTAGGTAGTCTGTATAATTCTTTTCATTTCTAAACATTGTATTGTCAAATTGTTAGTGCTGTTTTATCAATTGGGTTTATCATAATTGTGTATGAAGGGATTTGTTCTTTGTTTCATGAAAAGGATATTTTCCATCTAGGGAAAGGTCTGGGTGAATTTTCACCAAACTCTTTAAGAGTGGTTATTTTATATATAGAATTGAGAGGTGGTAGATGGGGAAAAGAAAAGATAATTCCCAAGTTTTCTTCATGTACTCCTATACTTTTTATTTTTATTTTTTTGTAAGAGTGTTGCACCCTGGATGTTAACTTTGAGCCAGTGGTAGAATATTACAAGGACCCAAATTATTCCCATGAATAGTCTTAAGAAACTTCATAACCAACCATAGCCAAGTCTAGACTTGATAACACCAAGGAAAAGCCATTCTATATTCAGTGCGGCGGTAGAACCCTGCCTGTTTCCAATCCTTTCCCATCCCCACTCCTCCCTTGGTGCTTCTCAAATGCAACCATGTTCATCAAATTTTGGCCTAAATTTCCTTCTGTTGACTTCCACATTGAATAGAAAAACAAAACCAAAACAGACCCCTACTCAGAGAAAACAAAACATCACATATGCTGGCAGACACAATAAAAATATTCCAGTATCAGAGTTTGAAGAACAGTGCTTCAATTCTTATGCTGCTTTAAGAATTGCCATAATAACTTAAAATATGCGCTACTGTCATTAAAAGAAATATAATTTAGCATATTTATTACGTTGTGAGTAAACAGTATTAGAGAAAAAAATAACAAGTTAGTTACTTCCTGATTCTGAATAAGCTGTGAGGCATGACATCACTGATGAGGTTTCAAGAAGAACCTTTCACTAAGGTAGGTGTTTCCAATCAATAGGTGGTATTCTGCCACTACATCTAGAAGTTGCATCTGGTATACCATGGCTGGTTGACATAATTGTATCTTCTTCTCCCCAAGAATATCTTTATGCTTTCTTAATATTCCTATAGGATAAAATACAGCTATCATTGATAAAGTTTTCCTGTTTTTTTCTGGATTTTTTAAGAACATGTTTTTTCTTTATTTCCATTGAAGGCATGTTACTTACCATTCTGCCGTCTCCAAATTTAACACTATTTATGCTAAGGAAAAATGAATAAAACTTAAGACAGATAACATATACAGGGAAGATTGTAACTTCAGATGTTTTGAATGTTTCTAATTACAAGCATTTATCCCCTCAAAATTTAGCTTGTTAGTGCCATAACTTTGCACTCTCCTACCTGAATAAGAAAGTCTATGGCCTTTCCTTAAATTTTAAAATCTTTGTTATTTTCCCAAGTTGTTTTTTGTAACAGAGATCAAGTAATTGCATCCATTTGAACACTGATGTGGAAACAAAGGCTTTAGAAACAACTTCAGAGCTTCCACCAAGATGAAAATAGTATCTACTTGTACTACGCAGGTACCAGCACAGATGGTGGCAAATTAGATTATTCTTTGGCTCAATACAATATATATAAATTTTATTTACTTTATTTTAAAAGAAGTTTTAGATTACAGAAAAGTTACATTGAAAGTATAAGGGATTCCCATATAACACACTCTCCTCCCTCATCAATACATGATATTAATTCTGCAAAATTGTATGAGCCCCACCATGGAAAATTACCTTATGGCCTGATATGTATCATTTTAGGAGATTGATATTGGTGTGGGAGTATTTAAATTTTAGGTGGCTCCCTCTCTCTTTTCTACTATGAGCAGCTGATCTCAGTTTCAGAGTAGGAAGCTGTGATAGAGTGAACAAAACTGAGGTTCAATGGCTTTGTAAGTATATGATTAGAATATTGAATTATTTCGTAGCCATGGAGGAAATTTTCATAGATTCAGTTTTTTGAAGGTCAAGTGGTGATAGTCAGCTTCCTCAAGACATTGGGCAGAATTGCATTGTGCCAGACCCTTAAATCAACAAATCAAGCCAACCAGATGATTTGAATGACTTATATGAAGCAACTAGAAGACTGAACAACTATGCTAATAATTTATATTTTTAAGTGAGATGAGAAATAAATTAAATGCAAAAAGGTGTGATGTAGATAATCATTTCTTTTTAAAGAAAAGAGTCATCAATCAAGGGAAGATTTACTTCTTTTGGTACTGGGGCTCAAGAATAAAGAATATGGAATTAATGGGAAGGGGGGAAAAGTACAAGCAGAGACATGGAGAAGGAGTATGGTTTACAGGCATAAAGGAGTCTATTCTTTCTGGCATGATTATCATATAGATAATAGAAAATTGATGAGGAACCTGCGATTTGGGAGAGAACAAAGAACAATTTATATACAGACTAGCAGGCTTGTATTACAGAAAGAGATATAGATTAGAAATTTAGAGACCTCATTTTTTCCATTATGAAATGGGAATTGTTGGTTCTGCTTTGTCAGACTGATATGAATTTTGTGAAGATAATAATTAAATGAGGTGATGTGTGTACAAGTATTTTAAGGTGGTAAGTGTGATAAAATTTTATAAGTGTTATTAGATGTAGATTAATTTTAAAATGTAATTGTGTCCACTGACACCTTTAAGTTATGCATATGAATAGGAGTGGAAAGGTTTGGGGTCATAATATACTCATTTTAATAAAGTATCAAAAGGCATTCTCCTTTAAAAAAATAATTGACCACTATGTTATTAAAATGGAAGCTGAAAGGGAAGCGGATTTGGCTCAACAGGTAGAGCGTTCACCTACCACATGGGAGATCCAGGGTTCAAACCCTGAGCTTCCTGACCCATGTGATGAGAGGGCCCATGCATGCAAGTAGTGCTGTGTCACGCAGGGGTGTCCCCCGCATAGGGGAGCCCCACGCACAAGGAGTGTGCCCCATAAGGAGACCCGCCCTGTGCAATAAAAGTGCAGCCTGCCCAGGAGTGGTGCCACACACACAGAGATCTGATGCAACAAGATGATGCAACAAAAAGAGACAGATTCCCGGTGCCACTGACAAGAATACAAGTGGACACAGAAGAACACACAGTGAATGGACACAGAGAGCAGACAACTGGGGTGGAGAGGGAATGGGAGAGAAATAAATTAAAAAAAAATTTTTTTTTTAAACGTAAGCTGGAAAATTCTGTCTTTGGAAATTACTCAAAAAGCATACTACTTAAGTCCTTAAGGTTTGGTTATTTATAAGTTATTAAGGGTGTCATTCATAATAGTAACATTTAGAAACCTATTAGGGTTCAAGTAATTTGAAAAGAATGTAATGTCCAATTTTTTATTGCCTAAACACCTGCAAAAATTAATTTTCTAGCTTTGGCTGACAAAAGAACTCACATTTCTCCACCAGTCTTGAGCAAGACCAACCCCTTTCTGAACTATAAATTGTCAACTTTTCCTTCTAAAGAAATAACCGTGTTTATTATTATTGAAACATGTGACTTGTCTTTTCTTCAAGAACTTATGTGTTTAGTAGAAGTGGAAATAAAGTATTTGCTGACAGTTGTCACTGTGTATCAGTCACTTGTAGGCCCCCAAAAGTTGTTTTTCATCAGTATATCTTTAATCTAATTTTCACACTAGTGCAATGAAGTAAGCAAGTCAGATTTACTCTCTCCATTTAGCAATGGAGGAGACTGATACTCAGGAAATTAAATGATTTTAAGATCGTCATATATATACTAAATGGTAAAACTGGACTCAGACTCAGGTCATCTGATGTCATGTCTGCTGTTCTGTACCATATATCCCTCTAAATTATCTGTATGAAATTTCACATGACATTTAGATAATCAGGCACCTGTGTATTAAAATAAAAAAGAGCAATGTACAGAGACACACATGATTACTTTTGTTTGTAATTCTATGGTCCCTATCTACCCTCAGATATTAGGGTAGATTTTTAAGGATAATAGCAACCTGAGAACTGTCTTTTGGGGAATCACAGATGTATATCCCTGGTGTTTTTTTTTTAAAGATTTATTTTTTATTTATTTCTCTCCCCTTGCCCCCCAAACTCCCCCCTCCAGTGGTCTGCTCTCTGTGTCCATTTTCTGTGTGTTCTTCTGTGGCTGCTTCTATTCTTATCAGCGGCACCAGGAATCTGTTTCTTTTTGTTGAGTCATCTTGCTGTGTCAGTTCTTTGTGTGTGTGGCACCATGTGTGGTGCCATTCCTGGGCAGGCTGCACTTTCACGCTGGGCGGCTCTCCTTACAGGGCGCACTCCTTGCGCATGGGGCTCCCTACGCGGGGGACACCCGTGTGGCAGGGCACTCCTTGCACTCATCAGCACTGCACATGGACCAGCTCCACATGGGTCAGGGAGGCCCAGGTTTGAACTGCGGACCTCCCTTGTGGTAGGTGGACGTCCTATCCATTGGGCCAAGGCTGCTTCCCTATATCCCTGGTTGTAAACCCATAAGCCTGCTAACTAAATAATTGAAATAAATGCTGTTACATTTTCTTTTATTTTGCTATTATTATAACATTTATTATTCAAGTTCATTTTAGCCTGTAAACTGACACTCACAACCACAGGAGAAGGAAGCATATTTGTAAAATGTAATTCCACTCTCCCCATCCCTTAGCAACCTGGACAGAGAGATTGGCCATGCCTCATCAAAGCAGGGTCACTTAGATTTCCTTAGAAGTTTGGCATTGTGTTCAGTTCTTGATGTTAGTCTCTGAGTTCACTTGAACTAAAGTAATGTAAACTCAGTATAGAAGGATCCAGTCTTGCTTATATATATAAAGAAAAGCAGAAAATGCTAAACAACAGAGAGAGAGATTAGAAGGAAACAGATGAGTGAAGAACAGAATTAAAAGATGTCAGAGAAAGACATAGCCCTACCCAGGGCTCCCTTGAGTTTTACCTATATTGTTTGTCTATTTGTTCCTCTGTTAGAATCAAAAGAACCTTGAACAAGACAAAATTAAATACAAATTTATCGATTGCATATTTTAAAATTCAAATGGATTATAATTATATGTTGGCCATCTAGTATTTCACTTTTCTACATGAATAATGATTTTATTATATTTGAAAAGTGCACACATATTTAAGTAAGAAAATAAAATTTACCTCTAATCCTACCATCTGGAGGTAACTTCTGTTAAAGTGTTGATGTGTTTTCTGTACTTTTCTCTGTATGCAAGCACTCCCCTCTCTCTGACACACAGACATATGCACACATAAATTATTACTGAACCTTGGTCAAGCATGTAGACAATTTTATATTCTGCAATTTTTACATAATAATTATTTTTGGAGACATGATTTTTATTTGTTGTAATAACATTTAGTTAAATATTTAGTTAATATTTCACTAATACTCTTTAGTCAATAGGCTAGTAAATAAAAATATTTGTTAAATTGTTAAGCTGCTATTATAGAGGGAATAGTCAGTTCTTTGAGGGAAATTGGGTCAACAAGTGGTTCTTAGGGGAAAGCTGGATCTTGAAATGAGTCTTGATGTATGAAAAGATGATTGAAGAGAAGACTTGGTAGATCTGCATTTTAAATGGACTGACTGACATCAGAATGGAAGAGAATTGCTCTAGTGTGAAACTTGAGGTGAGGAAAGAAAAAGAAATCTATTGAAGTAGAACATAATAGAAAATGAAATCCAACACTACCACTCCAACAGTGGAGAGAGATTAAGTTATGTCTCTATTGAGAAGATAATTTATAGGTTTTGATGTGGGCTATGGGTGGGAGGCTCTTTGTCTCTTCAGAGATAACCTAAGCTGTCTGTCCTGACTTGTGGGTGTGGGACCTTAAGAAGCTGCAGTCCTGCCCTTGGTGACCATGGCAACGACTCCAGTCCTGGGAGGCCATTTAGCAATGCGAACTCTATATACATACCAATCAGTCCAGGGAAACTGGTGGTGGTGATGCCGAAGCTTAAGGGAACTTGGACTTGGCCTTGAATGGGAAATATAATATAGCCTGTGCATAAATTCAAAATCATCTAATTCTGAATCCAAGTGTGCCTAGTCTGTAGAAATCCAGTTAAGTGATATGGGCTTTGAATGTTCAGGAAGGATGTACGACTAATTGTGTATTCAAGGTTGCATCCAGACGGAATGTGGGCAAGATGCTAATTCAAGCTCACCTGAAATGTGGGTGATATGTTAATTCAAACCTATCTGGTACTCAGGAAAAGACTTAACTAACAAAGAAAGTAGTTTTCTTTGATAAAAGCACCATTTGACTCCCCACCCTGTATAAAGGAACTTGAAAATCTCGTTCAAGGCTCAGGTTTGAAACAGCAAGCTCCCTGAGTCTGGTAGGCTGTCAATAAACCATTTTTCCTTCTCAAAATCTTTCCTGAGTCCTGACCTTTCTATACGCAAATAATCGAATCTCTCTCAGCTTCTACAACATGGGGAGTTTTATCCAGGACACCCACCAGGTTCTCATCCCAGGTAAAGATGAGAGAAAAATCCCCTCTTTCTTCAAGCAGGATGGGGGAAATATAACTGGTTTGTTTTGAAATACTTCCAGGGGAAATGTAACCATTCTGAAGTAAACCCAGAACATTTTGTTCTCCCCCTTCCTTCAGGGTAACTTATCCACTTGGAAGACAGGAAATACCAACTCACCTAATTAAAATAACAAAATTGAGAGGCACTTGTGAAGGTCACAACCCAGAGGCACAAGCCCACTAAGAGGGAAGCTTCATCAAGGATTATAGCCTGCCCCTCTCCCAATTTGCCACCACCTGAAGAGGTCTCCTCTATGCTAACAGAATTTCAGGGGAGAAAACAGCAAGCCACGGACTATATTTTCTTTTGTTTCTTTTTTATGAGTTGAGGTTTACTTTTGTTATTTTTTCATATGATAAGCTTTATTTTTAAAGAAGTTTCAGATACAGAAAAGTTACCTTGAAAGTACTAGGGATTCCTATATGCCCTACCCTCTCCTCTTGTTGTAGAAGCTGAGAGAGGTTCAGTTATTTGCATATAGAAAGGCCAGGACTCAGGAATGATTTTGAGAAGGAAAAATGGTTTATTGACAGCTGCCGGACTCCGGAGCTTTCTGTTTTCAAATCCGAGCCTGGAACAAGATTTTCAAGTTCTTTTTATACAGGGTGGGGAGTCAAATGGTGCTTTAATCAAAGAAAACTACTTTCTTTGTTAGTTAAGTCTTTTCCTGAGTACCAGATAGGTGTGAATTAACATATCACCCACATTTCAGGTGAGCTTGAATTAGCATCTAGCCCACTTTCCGTCTGGATGCAACTTAGTCTTACATCCTTCGTGAACATTCAAACCCCTATCACTTAACTGGATTTCTAGAGACTAGACATACTTGGATTCAGAATTAGATGATTTTGAATTTATGCACCCAGGCTTTATTTCCCTTTTGAGGCCAAGTCCAAGTTCCCTTAAGCTTGGGCATCACCACCATCAGAGTTTCCCTGGACTGACTGGTATGTATATAGAGTTTGCATTGCTAAATTGCCTCCCAGGATTGGAGTCATGCCATGATCACCAAGTGCAGGACTGCAACCTTTCACTGTCCCACACCCACAAGTCAGGACACAAAGGGACAAACAGCCTCCCACCCATAGCCCACATCACTCTTTCACATTTTCCCTTATTAATAGCATCTCACAGTAGTATGGCACATTTGTTACAATTAATGAATAAGTATTGAAGCAATACAACCAAGGTCTATTGTTTACCTTATGATTTACACTTTGCACCATACAATTTTATAATTTTTGGCAAAATGTATAATGGCCTGTATCTGTCATTGTAGTACCATGCAAAATATTCCAATGCCTTGAAAATGCCCTTTGTTCCACCTATTATTCCCTCCCCATCCTCTCAGACTTTGGTCTGTTCATTTGCCAGCTCAGACTGTTTAAGGAGTTTTTAGCAAAACCCAGGCACAAAGGGAAGATAAAAACAAGAACAGTAGAAGAAACTGAAACTTCAGACTCTGGTACCTATAGTAAACAATAAACACAGCCTAATTCCTAGCCAGATAAGGATAAATCCTCACACTAAAGGCTTATTTCCCTCCTTTCCTAGTACCTTATAACCAGCCATTAACAAAAATACAAGACATGCTAAAAGGCAAGTGAAAACGGCCTGAAAAAGACAAAGGAATCAACAGAAACAGTCTCCGATATGGCAGACATTTTGGAATTATCAGAATGGGAATTTAAAACAATTATGATTTTTAATTTCAGTTAATTTATTATTTTAGAGAAGCATAAAATACAGTTAAAATAAAACCTATTTTGCTTATTCTTAATTATCTGATAGATAACTGTTCAAAATAATAATGCTTTGTTTGGGTGATTTAAGCTTATGAGAAGTGAAGTGGATGATAGGGATGTTATGTGGGACAAGAGGAGGAAACAGGAATACTCTGTTACAGGTTCCTGCACTACCCATGAAGCAGAATAGAATTACCTGAAAGTGAAGTTACATTAATTGTAAATGTATAAAGCAAACCCTAAGGTTTGACACAATTTTAAAAAGCAACATAATTGATATGTTAAGAGAGGAAAGGAAATAGAATCATGAAGTGTTCAATTAAAACTAGAGAAGGCAGAAAAAAAGAGAAGATAAAAAATAAAAACAAGTGCAGTGATTGAAAACAGCTACAAATATGGCAGATATTAAACCAATTATATCAATTATCAATTTAAATATGAATGGCCTTAAATATACCAATTATAAGGCAGAGACTGACAGTGGATTAGAAAATATAAAGACCCAAGTATAGGTTATCTACATGAAATCCACTTTAAATATAAAGGAAGATTAAAAGTAATATTGTAGAATTTGAGAGAGGTTCAATTATTTGCGTATAGAAAGGCCAGGACTCAGGAATGATTTTGAGAAAGAAAAATGGTTTATTGACTGCCGGCCGGACTCGGGAGCTTTCTGTTGCAAACCCGAGCCCTGAACAAGAACTTTGAGTTCCTTTTATACAGAGAGGAAGGGTCAAATTGTTCTTTGTTTCAGTGCTCAGTAGGCTTGAATTAGCATATATCATCCACATCCTAAGTAAGCTTATAGCATGGACCTTATACATTCTAGATAAGCTTTTAGCACATTTGGTTAGCATTTTCCTTGAATATTTAAAGTTTATAGAGTTTGCACTGCTAAACTGTTTCCTGGGACTGGAGTCATTGCCATGGTCACCAAGGGCAGACATGCAGCCTCTTACCGTTCCACACCCACAAGTCACAGACAGCCTAGGTTATCTACAAAGAGATGAAGAACCTCCCACCTATAGCCCACATCAGTAAAGGAATGGGAAAAAAGAAAGTTAAATGGATGGGGAAAGATATACCAGACTCACAGAGGCTCACACAAATTAAATGAAAACTAGAGTAGGCATATATTATTTTCAGACAAAGCAGATGTTAGGACAAGTAAACTTAATAGGGATAAAAAGGGCATTACATAATCATAAAGGGGTCTATTCTCCAAGAAGACATAATGATCATTAATATGTATGCACCTAAGAACAGAGTGTCAAAATATGTGAGACAAAACTGCTGGAAGTGAAAGGGAAGACAGACAAATCTATTATTTTGGTTGGGGACTTCAACATGTCTCTGTCAGTAATTGACAGATCCAGCAGGCAGAAAAATAATCAGTAAGGATATAGTAGAACCGAACAGCACCATCAATCATCTGGATATAATTGACATTTACTGAACATTTAATCTGACAATAGCAGAAACACATTCTTTTCAAGCTCACATGGAACATTCACCAAGGTAGACCATATTCTGGGCCATAAACACGTATTATCAAATTGAAAAGAACAGAAATCATACAAATATGCTGCCAGACAACAATCAAATCTAAATAGAAATCAATAATGAAAAGATAGCCAGAAAATACCAAAATATTTGGAGATTAAACAACATACTTCTAAAGAAAACATGGGTTAAAGAAAAAATCTCAAGAGAAATTAAAATACCTTTTGAGCTAAATTAAATTTTAAAATAACTTATCAAAATTTGTGGGATAAATTGAAAGCAGGGCTCTGGGAATTTTATAGCATTGAATGCATATGTTAGAAAAGAAGAAAATCTAAAATCAATAATCTGAGCTTGCACTTTAGGAAACTAGTAAAACAAGCAATACAGAACTGAAGAAAGCAAATAAATGAAATAATAAAATTAGAACAGAAATAATTGAAATTGAAAGCAAGAAACAATAGGGAAAATAATGAAACCAAAACCTGTTTCTTTGAAAGATCAATAAATTTGATAAACCTATAGCAGCTTGTCTAACCAAGAAAAAAAGACACAATTACTGATATCAGAAATTAAAGAGTGCTCGCCTAGGCAGCACATATACTAAAATTGGAGAAATTAAAGAGACGTCATCACTACTGATCTGGTGGGATTACAAAACTAACAAAGAAATATTATGAACAACTCTGTGAACACAGATCTGCTAACTTAGATGAAATGGACCAATCCTGTAAGACACAATCTACCAAAACTCACACAAGGAGAAATAGATGATTTGAATAAGCTCATGTCTCTTAAAGAAATTGAATCAACAATTAATAGTTTTCTGAAACAGAAAGCACTAGGCTCACATGATTTCATTGGTTAATTCTACCAAACTTTTAAGGAATAACTGGTACTAATTTTCTAGTTTCTTCTAGAAAATAGAAGGAGAGAGAAATCTCACTAATTCATTCTCCAAGGAGGACAACCTTACCCTAATATCAAAACAAGGTGAAGACATGAAGAGAAAGAAAAAGAACATAGATAGAAAAAATTCTCAATAAAATATTAGCAAATTGAATCTAAAAATATATAAAAAGAATTATATTACACAGACAAGTTGGGTTCATTCCAGGTATGCAAGGTTCAGCATTCAAAATTAATTAATGTAATTCATCATATGAACAAGCTAAAGAAAAGAAAAATTGCACAATCATATCAATAGATGAGGAAAAAAGATTTGGCAAAATTCAGCACCCATTATAAAAACTCTCACCAAACTATGAATAGAGGGGGACTTTTTCAACTTGATAAGGAACATCTACCAAACAATCTACAGCTAACATCTACTTAATGGTGAGATGCTAGATGCTTTCATGCTAAAATTGGGAACAAGGCAAGAGGTGTTTATTTTTAATGTTTATTCAACATCACGCTGAAAGTCCTACTAATGTTTTAATACAAGAATAGGAAATACAGATTGGGGAAATATACAGATTAGGAAGGAAGAAATGAAACTCATTGTGCACAGACGACATGATTATCTATGTTGAAAATGCCCCAAAATTGACAAAAAACCCTCCTAGATTCTAACAAGGTTGCAAGATACAAAGTTATTTGTACAAAAGACAATTGCTTTTCTATATGCCAGCAATGGACAATTGGAATTTGAAATTAAAAACTCAATACCATTTCCATTAGCACCAAAATATGATGCCAGTTCTTCTCAACTTGATGTATAGATTCAGTACAATCCCAGTCAAAATCTCTGCAGTTCTTTTGTGCAAATTCACAAACTCAAAATTTATATTGTAATGCAAATGATCCAGAATAGCTAACACAATACTTAAGAAGAAAAACATCATCAGAAGACAATACCTGAATTTACCACTTACTATAAAGCTGCAACAATCAAAACTGTGGGTATTGGTGAAAGAATTGATAAATAGATCAATAAAATAGAATATAGAGAGTCCAGACATAACCCCACACAAATATAGTAAACTGCTCTTTGACAAAGGAACAGTTCAATGGAAGGACAGTCTCTTCAAAAAGTGGTGCTGTTTCAACTGGACATCTACGTGCAAAAAAAAAAATTTAACCTGGACACCAACCTTACATCTCTTACAAAAATGCAATAAAATGGATCACTGACCTAAATGAAAAACACAAAACTATAAAATTTCTAGAAGATAACAGGAGGTAATCTAGGTGATAGTCTGTTTGGTGATGAGCTTTTAGTTACAACATCAAAAAACATGTTCTATAAGAAAAGCTTAATAAGTTGGATTTCATTACAATTAAAACCTTTTAAGAGAATGAAAATACAAACCACAGACTTGGAGAAATTATTTGCAAAACACATATCTGACAGGGCACTTGTATCCAGCATATACAAAGAGATCTTGAAACTCAACAATAAGAAAATAACCCAATGGTCTGATGATATTATTTCATAACCTGTAACAAATGTTCCACCGGAGTGTGGAGTTATGTGGGAAATTTACACATCTGTATGATTGTTATGTGAGTTCACAATATCTGTAACAAAAATACATTAAAAAAATAGTATGGGTTGGGAGAAAAACACACCAACTGTAAGATAAGGAATATGTTGGTAGTAATATTTTGACAATGCTCTTGCATAGTTTGTAACAAATGTTTCATACCAATGCAAAGAATTGGTGGAGGGGTGATATATGATACCCTTGTGTGATGTTAATGTATGTTTATTTTGTAAGTTCACAATCTTTACTATACACTTATTGTTTATGTGTGTTCATGTCGGAATGATATACTTCAATAAAGAAAAAATGGGCAAAAGATCTGAACAGACACCTCACCAAAGAAAATATATATATGGTAAATAAGCATATGAATAGTTGTTCAACACCAAAATATCATTAGGGACTTGCAAATTAAAAGAACAATGAAATACCACTACATGCATAATAGAATGGCTACAATTCAAACATGACATCACCAAATTCTGGCAAAGATGTGGAACAACAGGAACTCTCTTACATTGCTTGTGGAATGCAAAATGTTAACCATTTTGAAAGACAGTTTGGCAGTTTCTTACAGAACTGTTATCTGAAAATCCACCAATCATGCTTGAGAATGTTTATAGCAGATTTTTTCATATTTATCCCAAACTGGAAACAATCAAGATGTTCTTCAATAGTTGAATGGATAATCAAACTGCGGTACATACATACAATGGAATATTATTGAATGGTAGAAAAAAATGAGCTACCCACCCATACAAAGATGTGGAGGAACTTTGAATGCATATTGCTTCTTGAAAGAAGCTACATACTGTATGATTCAAACTGTCTGAAGTCTGGAAAAGGCAAAAATATGGAGAGAGTAAAAAAATGGGTGGTTGTCATGAGTTTTGAGGATGGGGAGAGGGTGAATAGGTAGAGCACAAGAGATTCTGATGGAAGCAAAACTATCTTCTGTATGATAATGTAATGGCGGATACATTACCTTATGCATTTGTTAAAATCCATTAAATTTACAACCCAAAGAATGAATCTTAATGTTAACTATAAACTTAAGTCAGTAATAACATAGCACTATTTGTTCATTAATTGTAACAAATGCACCACACTATCGGAGGATATTTATAATAGGAGAAATTGTTATCAGAGGAGATCTTTGTAGTACTGTCTCAATTTTCTTTAAACCTAAAACTATTCTAACAGTCTATTAGGTAAGAAAAATATCTTGACTGTCTTCAAGTTCACAGTTTTTATTGGACTTTGCAATCAACTAGTCTGAAATTTGAGAGGGGATGTAAGCACTTTTTAAAAATCTGGAGCAGATACTGCTGGACACGAGTAAAAATTTAGCTCACTTGATGTCATTTAAAAATAAAATTGGTGAGTGTCCTCAGAAAGAATCTCTTCTGGTATAGGTGAGGTGTAGGATATATCACCCGATTTGGGAAAAACAGGAAACACCAGAGGGATCCTTCTCTCCTTCCCCTGCTAGGGGAAGTATGGAAAACCATGGCTTCTAGGGTACAACTCTTCCCCTGAGTGAAGGACAGGACTACCTTCTAGGCCCAGAATTATGGCTGGGCAAGTGTTGGAGTGCTGATGACCATCTGACAACCTCCTCCCTCTGAAAAGGCGACCAAGAGTCAGGTAACAGTCGAACACTGCTAGGAAAGTAAAATAACTTGTTGAGAGACCTTTTATGAGACATAGACCAAAGGAAAGACCTAAAGTTGAAGACAGAGTAGATACTGGGAAAAACCCTCCACCATTCTAGTCACTGCCTTAAACGTAAGAAAATACTATAGAGGAATATGTAGCTTGTGCTACAGAGGGTAAACTTAGTAACAACTATTCCCAAACCTACTCAGCTACTGAGTAGGATGATTCAAACCCAGCACTAGCAGGATAGCCACTCTTAATGAAAGATGTAAATACTATGTACTGAATCTCTACTGTCCTACTTAAGATGTTTGGTTTAAACAAAAATTTACAAGGCATAACAAATTGCAAGAAAAACACATATACATATATACAACACATACTGTCAAAGTATAAAGAATTCAACAAAACAAAACAAATAATAGAACTATCAGACAGGAAATGTAAATAACTATGATTAATATTTTAGAGACTGTTGGAAAAGGTGGACAGAATGTGTATTAGATGGGTAATTTGAGCAGAGAACTGGAAACCATAAGAAAGTGTTAAATGGAAATGTTGGAAATGAAAACATAGTAACAGAGATGAAGAATGCCTTTGACAAGTTCATAAGTATGCTTGCTACAGTTGAGGAATCCTTGAGTTTGAACATAGCTCAACAGAAATTGAACAGACTGAAACACAAAAGAAAAAACAGTTTACAAAACACTGAGCATCAGTACAGATATTCAAGAACTGCAGGACAGTATTGAGCATTCTTATAATTGTGTAATTGTAATAGATAATGAGGTTGTCTTACATATGCATGAGTTTAATTCTAGATAGAGAAAAGAGAATACAGTCAAAGAAATATTTAAAAATATAGTGACAAAGAATTATTCAAAATTGATGAGATACCTTCTTGCTTTGGCTTCCAGTCCAGCTTCACTGTATCGAGGCATAGTGGTTTGGCAGCAGGGTCATTTTAATTTGAGGCTTTTTGTTTTAAAAAGCAGCTGTGGTGTTTACAAAAGAGAAAGAAAAACAGAAAATGCTAACTATGTCTCTATAGCTGAACTTTTGTACGTTCTTTGCCATCCTCTCCCTTTACTACCTTTTCTGTCTCCAGTAATTTCCTTAACCTCTCTCTTGTTTAATTTGATACATCACTGCAAGACCTTAAGAGATGATTCTTAAGGCTACTTCTTTCTGCTCATTCTCCGTTGGTTAACCTTCAAGGTTCCTAGCAAAAAGAATTGAACGTCATTTAAGACAGTGATCATGAGCATTTTTGATGTTCAGCTACATGCTTTGGAAGCGGTGGTGTGAATAAAACATTAAGTAGATTGATGTCTTGGTTGGGCTCCTGTCCCTGGCCTGATGACCCCAGAGAGCTTATGGACAGCCCAGTGACACTGATAATATTTTTAGCATAAAAAAATTATACAGAATTTCTGGCCTGGACTCTTCTAAAGCCAGTTTTTAGGCTGCCCCCCCCTAACCCCTCCAGGCATTAGAGATGAATCATGGAAATACAGAATCTCTAGTATTATCTAAATTTTGCTTGAATGCTGTGAGCTGACAGGACCCACAGGCCCTGACCAGCCTTCTCTGCTTCCGGGTCTATCTACCACCCAGTGCCACAGGAGCTGCTGTATTTTCACACTCACTTCCTTTTCTCAAAGCCTTCCATAAATGTATCATTTTTCTTTCTTCTTCCTGAGTCTGCCTCTTTCTCCTGTGTCTCTTCCTATCCACGTCTGACACTGTTTGTCACTTAAAATCAAAAGATTCGTCTACAGAGAGGTGAAAAGGCAAACAAGTTTTTTGATCGAGTCTGCAGCAAAGGTGTGTGGTCCGTAAGGCTGCTCGGAGTTACTCCTTTTCTTCTCTTTTTTTTTTGCTCCCAGTGGCAGACTCAGGCTAATGGGACAGAAGGACCTCCTAAACTGGTGTTATTTATTCACAATGGCCTATACAGACAGCCGGGGCAGGGTTCTAAGATGAGTGTGGGCTGTGGGGCCGGCCAGGTTCCCAAGCAGCCTCCAAAAGAGGATAGCATCTTAACTCTACAAGAGTAACCTCTGGCAAAAATTGTGTGAGCTACTTTTTGCTATTTTTTTTTCTTTTAATAAGAAACAGAATGAGATCATCCCAGATTCTGTCATTCCAAGGAAAAGAGAGGGGATTTTAACTTCAAGGGTTCTCAGATGTTTTTAGAGTGACTAACTATGAGGAAGGTACAGAGAAAATTTGACTGAGGATGTGCAGTAGGAGGCCAGAGACATTCCCAGGCAGAGGCAGCCCTCCAAGGGTCTCAGGCTACCCTGACGTCATGGGTGGAGTCAGTGTCACTGGCTGTGTGACAGCTATTCTGTCCTTGGGTTCCAAGTACCAGGTCTGTAGTGTAGCATCCCCTGTCCTCCACACTTAACCTCACAGCATGGAGAAAGAAGGTTCTTAAGAACCATGAAATTAGCTTGCTGCTGTCTGCTGTTTTAAGGAAGTAGGGGAATGATCCCTCAAAGAGTTCCTGTGTCTCACCCCTGGTATCATCTGAGAAAGGGGCAGTTTTATTGAGAAATGCTTTATTGTTTAATCTGTAATTTTTAGCAACTCCTCTTGTCTCCACACTCAAAGCTCACTTCTTTTTTTTTTTTCTAGTTCTTCTACCTCTTCTTCTTCATCCCCTGAGGCTTTACTCTTAAGTCCCTTCTCAAAGGGATGCCCACTTGGGGTCACCGGCATTCATCTGGTCCGTGTCCCTCATCCACTTCTCCTCTTCCCCACATAAGCACTCGTTGCTGTACCTGTGCTGAACCGTGCCCCGCTGCAGCTCCTTCCATCCCCCTCCCCTCGTCATTGCCAAGCTCTCCCTGGTTGAGTCTGAGTCTGCTGAAACCACACATATGTCTCTGCCAGTACAGTTTAGAAATATGTCTACTCACACCTAATCCTGATGCACATTATTTGTCAAAAGAAAAGTAAAGATTTTCTTTTCATTTTGAAATTCAACAGAACCGTTCTGGATGCTGTTAAAAACAAGAAGTACGCTTCAGGTGTACATACATTCAGAATGACAATACTTCCTATTTGAGAAAAGAAAATAAAAACAAAAAGGTCAAAAAAAATTGATGAGATACCAAAAAACAGATTAAAGAAGTTCAGGGAATAAGATATATCAATACATATATGTGCATGCACACACATACACATAAGCAAATTATTAAAACTGCTGAAAACCAAAGTCAAAAAGAAAATTTTGAAGACAGCCAGAGAAAAAGATATATAACATTGTTATCTAATGCAGACATTGTGTCAGAATCTATGCAAGCCATAAGACAAAGGACTCACATTGGGGGTGGGGGGTATATGGGACCTCATATTTTTTTAATGTAATATTAAAAAAATAAAGACAAAAAAAGAGAAAGGACTCACATTTTCAAAATTCTGAAGGAAGGTTGTCTACCCAGAATTCTATACATACTGAAATTATTCTTCACAATGAAAGAAAAATAAGACATTTTTGCCAAAAAAAAGAAATTGAATAGATTGCTAGAAAAACCCTGCTGTACCAGAAGTGTTAAAGAAAATTCTTCAGGGAGAAAGAATATGATACCAGGCAAGATCTTGGTATACAAAAACCAAAACCAAAACCAAAAAAAAAAAAAAAAAAAAACCCAAAAAACAAAACAAAGAGCACTGGAAATGGAATGAATAAAAGAAAAAAGTGTAATTAATTTTTCTCTTATTTTACTTCTTCTAAATGATATCTGATTGTTTAAAGAAAAAAAATTATGTATTGTGTGTTTACTGCACATGTAAATATCAAATATATGACAAAAATAGTACAAATGATGGAGTTTGGAGAAATTGGGAATATATTGTTATAACATCCTTACAATACATTGGAAGCAATATACTTATCTAAGGATAGATTAATTAATTAAAGATTTATCATTTAATTCCTAGATAAGTCATTAGATATTTTTGAAGAAAAGGTACAAATAATAAATCAACAGTACAGTGAATATGGAATTATAAAAATACTTTACCAATCAAAAAAGAAGGCAGAGGGACCACCAGCAAGATGGTGGCAGAATAAGGAGCTCCTAGAGTCAGCCTCTGCTACAGGGCAGTTAGTAAACACCCAGAGCTCTCTGGAGCTACCTGAAGCACTTGTTTGGGGGCTCCAGGAGGCCAGAAGAGCATCCTGCAACATCCTTGAAGGAATGGAGGGAGGAGACTGCCCATCTGCAGAGAAGACTCATAAGTAGAGCACTTCATGTCACAGAGGTAGTGCCTATCCTCCACTGGAGGCACAAGCCGCCTCGGGAGCTGTTCCACAGCTGGAATTGAAAGCTCCACTTCCCCAAAACAGGGGAAGAAGAGACATTGGGCACCAACTTCAGCTACTGATGAGTAAATTCAGCAGGCTAAAGTATAATCCTGAGAAGAGCTAAAGTTTGAGCCTGTCCAAGTCAGAAAGAGGCCAGGAGCCACCATCTTAACTCCGCGCCTGGCATAGGGAAAGCAGGGTGGACTGAGAATCCCAGTGCTGGTGGGGACCAGCTTCTTTCCATCCAGATCAGATTGCAGCTCTAGTGTAGGCCCCAGTGCCACCTCCAGCAGGGAGGAAGCTGTGGGGACCTGTGCAGGCCTTTCCAGGAAATCGGCCAAGCAGCGGAGGCCAGTGATTATCCTATTCTGGCAGCATGAGCTGCCCCAAGAGCTATACTATGGCTGGAACTGGAAGCCCCATTTCCCCAACCAGGGAAGTAGTAGATGATTGGTTGCCGATTTCAGCTAATGTTTGGCAGACTCGGCTGGGTAAGATTTAACCCTGGGAATAGCTGGGATGTGAATCTGCCCAAGTTGGAAAGAGGCTGGTAGCCACCATTTTGACTCCTGGCTTCCTCCCAGCCTGATGGAAAACCAGGACCGAAAATCACAGTGACCGTCGGAACCAGTTTCTTCCATCCAGATCGGCCTGCAGCCCTAGCCTAGCTTTCAGCCCTGCCTTGGGCAGGGAGGAGGCTGGCAGACCCTGCACCAACGTATCCACGTAACTGTAGGTACCTTTGCTGGCAAAGACTGAATAATCGGCAGTCTACTGGGGCAATGGCAGTCATCTTGGACCTGCACTGCACAGATTGATACCCACACCTGCAGCTCCATTCCCGCCCCAGGAAGGGGAGATAGGAGTGTGAAGCTTCCTCAGTCTCTCTGCGTAACTACAGTCTAGGCCTGCATGACTTGGATTATTCCACACAGCTGTGATTCTTTCCCTACCCCTGACAAAGGAGAAAGTTAGGAGCCACTTCATTGGTCCCTGGTGCAGTGTGAGCCTGAACAGCTTTTAGCACCAATTACAACCTTGGCTCCTAATACACAACCAGCAAAATGAAAGGGCAGGAAGCCCTAAACTAAAGCAAAAAACTGCCCCCAGAATAAATACTCTAGTAATCCAGATGCCAAGACACAAACCAAAAATTACAATCCACACCAAGAAACAGGAAGCCATTGCCCAGTTAAAGGAATAAGATAAGCCTCCTGATGACATAAAGGAGTTGAGGCAACTCATCATAGATGTTCAAACCAATCTCCTTAATAAATTCAATGAGCTGGCTAAAGAGATTAAGGATATTAAGAAGACACTGGATGAATACAAAGAAAATTTGAAACCATACATAGAAAATTAGCAAATCTTATGGGAATGAAAGGTGCAATAAATGACATTTTAAAAACATTGGAATCATATAATAGCAGATTTGAGGAGGCAGAAGAAAGGATTGGCAAGCTTGAAGATACGGCCTCTGAAAGTGAACAAACAGATGAAGAAAAGAATGGGAAAAATTGAACAAGGTCTCAGGAAACTAAATGACAGCAAAAGGCATGCAAATATATGTGTCATGATGTCCCAGAAGAAGAAGAGATGGGAAAAGGGGCAGAAGGAATATTTGAAGAAATAATGGTAAAACATTTCTCAACTCTATTGAAGGACATAGATGTGCGTGTCCAAGAAGCACATCTGAAAAAATCCAAATAGACCAACTCCAAGACACATACTCATCACAATGTTAAAGGCCAAAGACAGAGAGAATTCTGAGAACAGCAAGACAAATGCAATGCATAACACATAATGGATACCCAATAAGATTAAGTGCTGATTTCTTACCAGAAACCATGAAGGCAAGAAGACAGTGGTCTGATATATTTACGATATTATATGAGAAAAACTTCCAGCCAAGGATCTTATAACTTGCAAGACTTTCTTTCAAAAATGAGAGTGCGATTAGAATATGTACAGATAAAGAGAAACTGAGAAAATTTCTAAGCAAGAGACCAGATTTTCAGGAAATACTAAAGGGTGTGTTAGAGCCTGAAAAGAAAAGACAGGTGAGAGAGGCCAGGAAGAAAGTCTAGAAATGAAGATTATATCAATAGTGTAACTAAAAGTGTCAAAAGAGTGGTGATAATAAAGTATGAGAGATAAAATTCAAATAGGAATAAACTTAACCAATGATGTAAAGCACTTTTATTCAGGAAACTGCAACTCAATGTTAAAAGAAATCAAAAAAGGTCTAAATAAGTGGAATAACATTCCATGTTCATGGATTGGAAGACTAAATATCATTAAGATGTCAAATCTACTCAAATTGATATACAGATTCAATGCAATCCTGATAAAAATTCCACCAGCGTTAAGAAAAAAAAGGAAAACACAATCATCAAATTTATTTGGAAGGTAAGGAGTCCTGAATAGCCAGAAACATCATAAAAAGGAAAAGCAAACTCTCATTTCCAGATACCTAAATCATATTACCAAGCTATAGTGGTAAAAACAGCATGCTACTCACATAAAGACAGATATATAGATCAATGGAACCAAATTTATAGTTCAGAAACTGACCCTCACATGTATGGTCAAGTGATTTTTGACTAGCCTGTCCAACCCACATAGCTTGGGCAGAACAATGCATTCAACAAATGGTGCTGAAAGAATTGGATATCCATAGCCAAAAGAAGGAAAGAGGACCCCTATCTCACACCATATCCAAAAATTAACTCAAAATGGATCAAAAACCTAAAAATAACAGCAAGAACCATAAGACTTCTATAAGAAATTGTAGGAAAATATCTTCAAGCCCTGGTGGTAGGTGGTGGATTCTGAAAGGAGAAAAGAGGAGTACTGGGATGCACTACTGATGTTTAATGTATGTATGTAATATATTTAATTAGCTTTTCTGTAAACCTGTGAAAATGTATCGAGTGGATGGTAACCCATAGTGAATAACAGCTAGTTTATAAATGGGGATGTGACTGAAAATGGTAGTCTAGGGATGTAAATGCCTGTTGACAGAATACTAGGGAATATTCTAGGAACTGAGTAGCACAGTAAACCAGGAGGTGGATGAGAATTGTGGTTGATGGTACAGATGCAAGAATGTCCTTTGTGAGCTAGAGCAAATGTACATCACTATTTCAGGGTGTTGGGAATGTGGAGAAGCATGGGAAAAATATAACTGGAGTGACCTATGGACTGTGGTTAGCAGTAATAATATAATACTCTTGCTTCTATGAGAAAGGTGTACTGTGTTGATAATGAGCCAGTATGGAAAATGTGAGTCAAGTGTACACTATGGACATGGTAACAATCAGATATTATCTCATCTGTAGCAAATGTTACACCACAGTGTGGTGTGTTGATGGAGGTGTGTTGTTTGGGAATTCTACACATATTCCTGATTGTTTTATAAGTTTCCAACTTCTGTCATAAAATATATATTTAAAAAATAATAATAGGTTGAATTGGGGGAAAAGCACACCCAATATAAGATAAGGACGATGATTAGTAGTAAGATTTTGACAATATTCTTTCATAATTCATAACAATTGTCTCACATCAATGCAAGGTATTAGTGGAGGGTTGATGTATGGGACCCCTGTATGATGTTATGCATGTTTGATTTGTAAGTTCACAGCTTTTACTATCCACTTAATTGTTCATGTATGTTCATATAAAATTGATATAAAGATAATAATAATAGTGTTGGTTGGGGAGGAAAATACTTGGGTTAGTAGTAATATTTTGACAATGCTCTTTGATCATTAGTTAAAAAGGTTTAACAACAATGCAAGTTATTCGTGGTAGGATGAGTTATGAGAGTCCTGTATGATGTTATATATGTTTATTTTGTAAGTTCACCAACTATTATCATACACTTATTGTGTATGTTTATGTGTGAGTGATATACTTCAATAAATAAATTTTAAAAAAAAGAAGGCAGAAAATGGGAGATAATGAAAAAGAACAGATGGAACAAATAGAAAACTGGTAGAAAGACCTTAGATAATCCCATCATTTTTAAATGTTAAAATGACATATAACTAAGTTATATACATATAAATGTTAACAGTGTTAGTAATCACTTTAAATAAAAAATATAAACACATTAAATAGAAGAGAATCAAGGATGACTCTTGGCATATAAAAGTAAAATCCAAGTATATAATGTCTATAGGAAACCCAGTTGAGATATATAATTTTAGAGATAGGCTTAAAGTAAAACAACAGGGAAAGATAGAAATTCTAACCAAACTCTAACCAAAAGGAAGCCAGAGTAACAATATTAATACCAGTATAAGTCAAATAATGAATATTAACAAGGATAAATTGTGGCCTTAAGTAATGGTAAAGGGGTCAGCTTTCCAAGAAGACATAATGATCCGGAATATGTATGTCCGTAACACCATAGTTTCAAAATATATGAAGTAAAACTGATAGGAATGAAAGAATAAATAGATAAATCCAGTTATATTTGGAACCTTCAATACTCCTCCTTTTTTTAATTGCAAGAACAACTAGAAAAAAATTATTCAGAATAAAGAAGGCTTGACCAACAAAAACAACCAGTTTGACATAATTGCCATTTATATAGCAGTCCAAGCAACGAACAATATTCTTTTCAATTGCAAATGGAATATTAACCACATTAGATCATATTCTGGAATATAAAATCATCCTTTATATATTCAAGAGAATAGACATTATAGAAGATATGTTATTCTGACTATATGGTAGTAAAACCAGATGTGGTAGTTAGAAGCTAAAATTATTTCCTTAGAGCCAATCCATTTCTCTGAGTGTCAAACCATTGTAGGTGCGATCTTTTGATTATATTACTTCATTCAAGGGCCTTTGATTGGATTACTTCCATAAGGCCTAGCACAGGGTGGGTCTTAATCCACTAACTGGAGTCCTTTATAAAGTGGAGGAATATGGAGAGAGAAACAAAGAGGAAGCCCCAAAAGCTGACAGAGAGAAGCCACTAGAGCAGAGAGAAACCCGCTGAAGCTGAGAGAGGAAACCCCGGAAACCAAGAACCTGACAATGAGACTGGAAGTGAAGGGAATGCCACCATGTGACTTTCGTTTTAATGGAGAAGTCTAGGATTGCTGGCAGTTGGTCACTGGTGAGAGAGCATCACCTGATGCCTTGATTTGGAATTTTTCATAGCTTCAAAATGAAAAGCTTTTAAGCCAATAAACCCTCATTGCAAAAGCCAATCCATTTCTTGTATATTGCTTTCTGCAGCTTTTAGCAGACTAAAACACTAGATATCAACCACAGAGCGACAACTGGAAAATCCACAAATATTTGGAAATTAAACAAACGTGTAAACCATCTATAGGGGAAATAGCAAGAGGAATTTTAAAAATATTTTTAAGGTTGAAATCATAGGAATAGATGCTTATGTGAAAAGCGAAGAAAGTACTCAAATCATTAATCTCCCACCTTAAGAAACTATGTGAAGAACACAAAATAAACCCAGGGCAAGCAGAAGGAAGGAAAAAAATAAAGATAAGAGCAATAATCCATGAAATTCAAATTGGAAAAGCCAAAGAAGAAAACAGTGGAGCTAAAAACTGGTATTTGTAAAAAATCCTTGAAATTGATAAACCTGTAGTCAAACTGTTAAAGAAAAAAAGACAGAACTTGCCAAAATTAGAAATGAAAGAGGTGATCACATACATGAAAGGAATAAGGAGATATGTAATACTCTATTTCCATATATTCAACAATTTAAAATAAATGTCTGGAATAATATAAAACAACAAAATTCACTCAAGAAGAATTAGATTACAGAGTAGTTCTATTCATAATTAAAAACTAATAAGGAACATTCTAGGTTCAGATTAACTGGTTAATTCTTCTAAACTTTTTTTTAAAGGCATAAATAACAAAAAATTTACCCAATCTTTTCCAGAGTATAGAAGAGGAAGCACTTCCAATTCATTTTATGAAGCAAGGATTCATTCAATATTTAAGAAATTGGATTACAATATAAGCACGAATGGTTTAAATAAATAAGTTTTCAGACTAGAAGTAGAGTCAATTCATGAAGTTTTTCTTTCACTTGGTTTTCTCATTGTTCATTATATCTTCTTTTCATTTTCAATATTGGGTGTTTGTATAGCTGTGTTGTTCTTTTATTAGAAAACATTTTATATCAAAATATTATTTGTCATAGAAATGAATACTAATAACATGTAGCTTAACTCTTTTCATATGTCAGAATGGTCCATTAGAAGTCAAATGGGCATTGGAATTTAGTATAAGCTAGAACTTCAATTTGGTCAGATTATATAGTGCATATAATGGTTTAACTCTCTGGAAACTGTTTCTCCATCAATGAACTACAAATAAGACTAACAAGAAAATTAGCAGAAGCCCAACATGCTATGTACAAAAGATAAATATATGACTAAAGAGAATTTTCTTTTTTTTTAAGTAAGAAAATATTGCTGGTGATTATTGGACTTGCAGAATCAACTGTATTTGTTTCAAATTTCAAAATGGCTTAAACCATGATCCGATTTATATGTAAACTCAAACATAATATGTTAGATCCATGAAAGTTGAGATTTTTAAAAATTAATTAATTAATTTTTAAAATTTCTCCCCCCTTCCCCACCCCAGCCCATTTGCCTGCTCTGTGTCCATTCACTATGTGTTCTTCTGTGTCCGCTTGTATTCTTGTTTTGATCGCTATGTTACTTTTTAGTGCTTAGAACAATTCTCAGAACTTGATATCTGATACATATTTGTCGAATGGATGAATCTGATGAAAATACATCATAACCAAATATAACAAAACCATTTTCCATGGTGTGATTTAGAAAAATCTAAAATACATATTCCATGACAATATCTTTCAGTGTTTTAGCTTTATTATATTATAATAGGAAATGAACCTTCACAGTTTAAGGAGAGAAGAAGAAATAATTCTCATTGAGATGAAGGTCTTCTTCCATGGCTAACATTGTAGATACCTAGTAAGTCCTTACTTGTTGATAGACTTATAAATCTGGTTTTCTATTATGTCCTGATTTTATAATTATTTCTTTGTTCCAGTATTTTTAACTTGTCCCTAATAAAAGATGATTGGTTATTTTTACCCAAAGTATATAAAAATATATCATAAAGAAATGTTTAACACAATTTTTGTTTTGGCCCAATAGTTTGCCAGTTATTAGTGTCCAAGTTAAGAAATACTGCTATACATGTCCCAAGCAGATTCCAGTAACTGCCACAGTAAACAAAGCCTCAAGGTAAAGTGCTCCCAAGGGCTCTGGAGATGTTCAGACACTATAAACAAGGCACATAGCCTAATGAAATCAACACACCCTTCGCTAGCCCTATATATATAATAACATAGTTATACTAATTTATAATTTCCCTACTCATGATTCTTCTACTGTTTTATTTGACCCTATAATTATCATTATATTCATTAACTATGAGTCTCAGAGACTTAAATCTTCTACGGACTGTTTATATGCCAGTTGAGTCCTGAATCCCAGCAGCGTTGGAACCATCTCATTCTCTCCAGTTCTTCAGATGTGCCCTGGACCACTAACAAAATGATGATGGTGGACAGGTCCCATGCCAGAAAACAAGTAGATGTATTATTATTTTAGTTAGTATTATGTGGTAATGGAAGAACTTGTAACATTTATAAAGATATAAAGATAGTGGTTACCAGGGGTTCAGAGAGGAGGTGGAGGGATGAAGAGGTGAAACACGGGGCATTTTTAGGGCATTGGAATTGTTTTATATGTTACTGCAATGACAGATATATGACATTGTATGTTTGTCAAAGGCAGTAAAACTGGACAGCACAAAGTGCAAACTATAACATGAACTATAGACCTTAGTAGCAATGCTTCAGTATTGGTTCATCAATTGTGAGAAATGAACTACACCAATATAAGATGTTAATAGGGGAAAATGTATGTATGTGGTAGGTTTATGGGAATCTCCTATACTTTTTATTTTATTTTAAGTTTACTTGAGAAATTTGTGAGTTTACAAAACAGTCATGCATACCCTAAAAAGGATTCCCATACATTGGCCCACCACCAACCTCTTACACTGTTGTGACACATTTGTTAAAATTGATGAAAGAACATCATCATATTACTATCTACAATCTGTAGTTTATATTTGGTGTATTATTCCCACAAACCTTCCTGTTATTAACACCATTTATTGCTATTGTTTATTTGTTATATTTCATGAGAAAACGTTCTTATATTTGTACTATTAACCACAGTCTGTCTTTTACCATGAGGTTCACTGTGTTATATGGTCCCCTGCCTTGTAAAAACTATCCAAAGTGTACACTCAGTGGCTCTCAGTTTCATCACAGGGATGCACTATCATCAGCTCAGTCCATTCCAGAACCTTTTCATTACTTCAAAAGGAAAAATCCCATAAACCCTTATATACCCTCATTATTGACCCCTGGCATTGATGTAGTACATTCTGACATTGTTTTAAAAATACTATGATGTTGCTGTTAACTATACTCACTAAACTCCTTCTTGGTATAGATCATAACATTTCAAGGCTTACCATTTGATTAAGGCAAAACATTGAATAACAGTGGTGACTGAGCATACTGGTCTTGTTCCCAATCAGCATTAAAACGTTCAGCCATTCACTGTTGAGTACACTGTTAGCTGTGTGTTTTTCATGTATGCACTTTACCTTTTTGAGAAAGCTTCCTTCTATGCCTATGTGTTGGAGTGTTTTTGTAAGAAAGGATGCTGTGTTTTGTTAATGACTTTTCTGCATCAATTGAGTGAATCATGATTTTTTTTCTTCAATTTATTAATGTAGTTTATTACACTAATTGAAACACCCTTGCATACCTGGGATAAAACCCACTTGATCATGGTGTTTAATTCTTTTAATGTGCTTTTGGATTCAGTTAGCAGTTATTTTGTTGAAGATTTTTGCATCTGTATTGATAAGAGAAATGTGTTTGTAATTTTCTTTTTTCATAATATCTTTATGTTTTGCTGTGGTATTAGGGTGATGTCGATTTCATAACATGAGTTTGGTAGTGTTCCTTCCGTTCAAATTTTTGGAAAAGTTTTAACAAGATTGGTATTAAATCTTTAAATGATTGGTTCACCTGGGTAGCCATCTGGCCCCGGGCTTTTCATCTTTGGGAGGTTCTTCCTGACTGTGTCAATCTCTTTTCTTGTGATTGGTTTTTTGAGGTATCTTATATTTCTTTAAGGTCAGTGTAGGCTGTTTGTGTGTTTCGAGGCATTTCTCCATTTTTTTCTAGGTTGCCTAGTTTTTTGGTGTGCAGGTATTCACAGTATAGTCTTACAATCTCTTTTATTTCTGCAGGGGCAGCAGTAATGTCTCCTCTCTCATTTTAGATTTTATTCTCGCCTTTCTTTTTCTTTATCAGTCTAGCTAAGGGTTTGTCAATTTTGTTAATCTTCCTGAAGAAGATTTTGGTTTTGTATATTCTCTATATTGTTTATTTGTTCTGAGTTTCTTTATTTCTTCTCTGATCTTTATTATTTCTTTCCTTCAGCTTGGTTTGGTATTATTTTGCTGTTCTTTTTCTAGTTCTCCATGTGTGCAGTTAAGTCTTTGATTTTACCTCTTTCTCCTTTTTTAATGTAAGCATTGGGTTATAAATTTTTCTTAGGCGCTGCCTTTGCTGTAACCCATGTTTTTTTTTTTTAAGAAATAAATTTTATTGATACATATTAATAAAGCAAAAATCCACCCAAAGTGTCCAGTCAGTGGCATTCAGTATAATTGCATAATCGTGTATTCATCACTTCAATCATTTTTAAAACATTCTCATTATTCCAGTAATAATAACATTAAAAAACAAAAATGAAATAAACAAAACTCATCACCTCTCTATCTCTCTGTGCTTCCCCTACCATACATAGCTGCTATTCTGTGTCCTTCTCTGTAATTTATTTGTATTTACATGTTGTAAAAATAGTTTTATATAGCAATGTCACCCATATTCATATTTTACATGAAGTTTCACTGTTATACTACCCATGTTACATTTTTTAGCTTTCCTTTTAGTAATATAAATGCCCTTAGTCTTTTCCATTCAACCACTGTCGTACCCATATAATAGCTCTGCTAGTCACAAACACCATGATGTGCTCTCACCATTTCCATTTATTTCCAAAGGTTTACAAACAACCTTTTAACCATTTCTGCACAGATCAGCTCTCAGCTTTCCATTCCCTACCTTCATTATATTATCTGGTGACCTATATTTGAATTATTAATTCCATGAGTATACATATATATTTAGTTCATAATAGCACAATCATATTTGTGCTATTTGTCCTTTTGTGTCTGACTTGCTCCACTGAACATAATGTCCTCCAGATTCATCCATGTTGTCATGCTTCATGACTTCATTTTTTCTTACAGCTGTATAATATTCCATCATGCGTATACACCACACTTTGTTTATCCATCTCTCAGTTGATGCCATGGATTTTGATATGTTGTGTTCTAATTTTCACTCATCTCAATATATTTACTGATTTCTCATGCAGTTGCTTCTATGACCCACTGATAAGAGTGTGTTATTTAATCTCTATATGTTTGTGAATTTTCCCTTTTTCCATCTGTTATGATTTCCAGCTTCATTTTATTATGATCAAAGAGCACACATTGTATAATTTCAATCGTTTAAAATTTATTGAGACCTGTCTTTGACCCAACATATGGTCTATCCTGGAGAAGGATCCAAGAGCAATTGAGAAAAATGTATGTCATGCTCTTTCATGATACAAGACTCTATAAATGTCTTTTCGGTCTAATTCACTTGTCATATTAGTCAAGCTCTCTGCTTCCTTATTTATCCTATGTCAAGATGTTCTATCCAATGCTGGGAGTGGTGTATTGACATCTCCAACTATTATCGTAGAGACATCTATTTTTCCCTTCAGTTTTGCCCACGTGTGCCTCATGTATTTTTGGATATCTTTTTTATATGCATTATTAATTATTACAGTTACTTTTTTCTTGGTTAATTGTCCCTTTTATTAATATATAATGAATTTTTCATTTCTTATAACAGTTTTTCCTTTAAAATCTCTTTTGTCCAATATTACTATTACTACTCCAGATATTTTTTCGTTAGTTTTTGTGGAATATCTTTTTTCCAACCCTTCACTTTCAACCTGATTGTGTCCTTTGTTTAAGGTGTATCTCTTGCAGACTACATATAGATAGCTCTTTTTTTTTTAAGCCATCTGTCAGTCTATTTATTTCATCCATTTTATTCTTTGGATTTCTATTGTCATATCTTACTATTGTCTTTCTTTTTACCCTTTAAGTTACCTTTACAAATAATCTTCATTTCTACACAGTTCAAGTCTCTTGCACTTGTCTTTTCTTTTCAGGCTGTAGCATACCCTTTAGTATCTTTTGTAAATTTTCTTCTTTTGGTTACATTCTCTGTTTTTGTTTGACTTTGAAGACTTGAAACTCACCCTCATTTTTGAAGGACTATTTTACTGGATAAAGAATTCTTGGCTGGCAGTTTTTCTCTTTTAGTACCTGAAATACATAATACCATTGCCTTTTTGCCTCCATAGTTTCTGATGAGAGCTTGACATTTAGTCCTATTGAGCTTACCTTGTATGGATACATTGCTTACTGTTGTTTTCAGAATCCTCTCTTTATCTCTGGTATTTATCATTCTGAATAGTAGGTTTCTCAAAGTAGGTCTATTTGGATTTTTTCTCTTGGGGTGGAATGTCCTTCTTGGATATTGATATTTATGTCTTTCATAAGGGTTGGGAAGTTTTTGGTAATTATTTCATCAAATAGTCTTTCTGCCCCTTTACCATTCTCTTTTTCTTCTGGGACACCAATAATGCATATGTTTGCATGTTTTGTGTTGTCATCCAATTCTCCGTGACCTGTTCAATTTTCCCATTTTTTCCTGCCCGTTCTGTCTTTTCAAGTTCTGATGTTCTCTTTTCACTTTCACTAATTCATTTTTCTGCCATTTCAAATCTGTTATTATATGCCTCTAATGTATTTTTAATCTCATCCACTGTGTCTTCCACTATAATAAACTTTGTTACTTTTCTTTACAGGCTTTAAATTCTTCTTTATGCTCACCCAGTGTCTTCTTAATATCTTTTATTTCAACTCCTTGAATTATTTAGGAGATTTGTGTAATTACCATTGATTAGTTGCCTAAATCCTGTGTCTCATCGGTGTTTTTGGTTTGTTCCTTTGGCTATGCCCTCTCTTGCTCTTTCTTAGCATGACTTGTAAGTTTTTGCTGATGTCTAAGCATCTGATTATGTTGGTGAATTTACCGTGATGGTTAATTTTTCTCTCTTATCTAGTGGTTTTGTTTCACAGCTCTTCTTTGATTTTTTGTTCTACTTATTCAAAGTCTTCAAAATTTCCCAGCTTAATTTATGAAAATTGGGACAGGGATCCACTAATAGAGCGCAGATTAGTTCCAAGGCTTCTAGGATGAGAAGCTCCCAAAAGCATTTTTTCCTCTTGCAGTTTTCCAGTCTTCCAGTAGATAGTACTCTTTGGTGAATTTTATAACAGAGGTGTCTTTCTCAACCTCCACTTGTCCATTTTTCTGGTCTGGCCAGAATTGACATTAAAGTACGCTCGGTTGGCCAAACTGACTGAAGAGAAACCACTCTCCACCCTCTGCTTTGCTCTTCCTCTTCCCAGGGAGGAAGGCTTCCATTCCTTTCTCATTTTCCTGCAGTGAGCCATGGTTTTTATCCATGATATTTGCCCTTAGGGTGAGGAATTGTTGATTTCCCAGCTGTGGGGGCTAGTATCTCAAGGTTTTCATTTCAGCTTCTTCAGCTTTCTGTCCCTTGCCCTACTGGATGATGCATAGCACTCTCCTGGTCCATAGATCCTGAGGACAACCCCCTCGAGGAGCCAGCTATTTGTCCTCCTGTTTTTTATTTGTAGGAGAGTTGAGCCCTGTCTTCCCTATGCTTTTCTTAAAATTAAAAAAAAAAACTTTATTAAAGGATATCACTCACACATAAACATACATAAACAATAAGTGTATAGTAATAGTTGTGAACTTACAAAACAAACATACATAGCATCATACAGGACTTTCATAACTCATTCTACCACCAGTACCTTGCACTGTTGTTAAATATTTTAAACTAATGGTAAAAGAGCATTGTTAAAATATTATTAATAACCAAAGTATTTTCCCCCAACTCATTATCATTATATCATTTATATATGAATATAGATAAACAATAAGTATATAGTAAAAGTTGTGGACTTACAAAGCGAACATGAATTACATTTTACAGGGCTGTCATACATCAACCCTCCACCAATACCTTGCATTGTCGTGAGACATTTGTTATAATTTATGAAAGAATATTGTCAAAATTTTACTACTAATTATAGTCCTTATCTTATATTTGGTGTATTTTTCCCCCAACCCACCCTATTATTATTTTTTAAGTATTTTTTCTTATGAAAGAAGTGGTGAACTTATAAAACAATCATGCACATGTGCAGAATTCCCAAACAATACCCATCCATCAACCCACCACACTGTGGTGGAACATTTGTTACAGATAAAATAGTATCATCTGATTGTTACCACATCCATAGTATATATTTGGCACACATTTTCCATATTGCTCCATTATCAAAACAGTACATCTTTGTCATAGATGCAAGCATATTATATTATTACTACTAACCACAGTCCATAGGTAACTCCAGTTGTATTTTTCCCATGCTTCTCCACATTCCCACCACTCTGCAATAGTGAGGTACATTTGCTCTAGCTCACAAAGGACACTCTTGCATCTGTACCATCAACCACAATTCTCATCCACCTCTTGGTTTACTGTGCTATTCAGTTCCTAGATTATTCTCTAGCATTCTGTCAATTGGCATTTACATCCCTAGACTACCAATTTCAGCCTCATCTCCATTTATTAATTAGCTGTTACTCGCCTTTTGTTACCATCCACTCTATACATTTCCACATTTTACATTAAAGCTAATTAAAACTTCTACATATATTAAACATCAGCAGTCCATCCCAGTCCTCTTCTTATCTCCTTTAAGAATCCACCACCAGGAACTGGACTTGGCCCGGTGTTTAGGGCATCCATCTACCACTTGGGAGGTCCGCGGTTCAAACCCTGGGCCTCCTTGACCCGTGTGGAACTGGCCCATGCACAGTGCTGATGAGTGCAGGGAGTGCCGTGCCTCTCAGGGACGTCCCCCACATAGGGGAGCCCCACATGCAAGGAGTGCGCCCTGTAAGGAGAGCCGCCCAGCGCGAAAGAAATTTCAGCCTGCCCAGTAATGGTGCCGCACACACGGAGAGCTGACACAGCAAGATGACACAACAAAAAGAAATACAGATTCCCGTGCCACTGACAACAACAGAAGCGGCCACAGAAGAACATGTGGCAAATGGACACAGAGAACAGACAACTGGGGGGGGGGGGAGGGGGGAGGGGGGAGAGAAATAAATCCTTAAAAAAAAAAAAGAATCCACCACCTACCACCAGGGCTTGAAGATATTTTCCTACAATTTTGTCTAGAAGTGTTATGGTTCTTGCTTTTACGTTCAGGATTTTGATCCATTTTAATTAATTTTTGGATAAGGTGTGAGATAGGGTCCTCTTTCCTTCTTTCTGCTATAGATATCCTGTTCTGCCTGAGCTGTGTGGGTTTGACAGGCTAGCCAAAAATCACTTGACCATATGTGTGAGGGTCTGCTTCTGAACCATAAATTTGCTTCCATTGATCTATGTGTCTGTCTTTATGCCAGTACCATTCTGTTTTTAGCACTATAGCTAGATAATGTAATTTAAAGTCTGGAGATAAGAGTTAGCTTTTCCTTTTTAAGATATTTCTGGCTATTCAGGACCACTTACCCTTTTAAGTAAATTTGGTAATTGTGCTTTCAATTTTTAAATAAATGCTGGTGGAATTTTTATTGAGATTGCATTGAATCTGTATATCAATTTGAGTAGAATTGATGTCTTTATGATATTTAGTCTTCCAATCCATGAGCATGGAATGTTCTTTCATTATGTAGGCCTTTTTAAATTTCTTTTAACACTGAGTTGCAGTTTTTTAAATATAAGTGCTTTACATCATTGGTTAAGTTTATTCCTATTTGAGTTTTATCTGTCATATTTTATTTTCCCCACTCTTTTGACACTTTTGGTTACTCTTATTGATATAATCTTCATTTAAGGACTCTCTTCCAGGTCTTTCTTTCCTTTCTTTTGTTTTTAGGCTCTAGCATACCCTTTAGCATTTCCTGAAAATCTGTATTCTTTGTTGGAAATTCTCTCAGTTTTTGTTTATCTGTGAATAATCTAATATCACCCTCATTTTTGAAAGACAGTCTTGCCAGATATAAGATTCTTGGCTGGAAGTTTTTCTCTTGTAGTATCTTAAATATATCAGACCAGTGTCTTCTTGCCTCCATGGTTTCTTGTGAGAAATCAGCACGTAATCTTATTGGGTATCCCTTATATGTTATGCATTGCTTTTCTCTCAGCTGTTCTCAGGATTCTCTTTGTCTTTGGCATTTGACATTTTGATGAGTATGTGTCTCGGACTTGGTCTATTCAGATATTTTCGGATAGGTGTACATTTGCTTCTTGGACATGGATATCCATGTCCTTCAATAGGGTTGGGAAATTTTCTACCATTATTTCTTCAAATACTCCTTCTGTCCGTTTTCCCTTCTCTTCTCCTCTGGGACACCCATGACACGTATGTTTGCATGTTTTTTGCTGTCTTTAATTTCCTTGAGGCCTTGTTCAATTTTTTGCATTCTTTTCTTCTTCTGAGTTTTTATATGTTCACTTTTAGAGGCAATTTCTTCAAGCTTAACAATCCTTTCTTCTGCCTCCTCAAATCTGCTATTACATGATTCCAATGTTTTCTAAATTTCATTTATTGTACCTTTCATTCCCATAAAATCTATTATTTTTCTATGTAGATCCTTCTTCTTTAGGAAGTGGAACTTTGAATTTAGCTGCGAAACAGCTCCCGAGGCAGCTTGTGCCTCCAGAGCTGCTTCTAGGAGCTCCTTAATCCTCCACCATCTTGCTGGTTTTCCTCTGTTTTCCTTATACTTTTATTTTTATTTATTTATATCATTTTAGTAAGTACCAGGGATTGAACCCAGGACCTCAAACAGGGATGCAGACACCCAACCACTAAGCTCCATCTGCTCAACCCCCATGCCTTTGATACACATTTTTCTGTAAAGTAAAACTTCTCTATAAACAAAAATAATTATTGCAAAAAAATATGGAGAAACATGGAAAAAAATACAACTAATGTAACATATAGAGTATAGTTAACATTGATATTGTTAATTTTACAGCATTGGCAAAGAAGATACTGTATTAATGCTAAGATTTAATAATGAGGATTATTAAGGAGCATGAGATTTTTCCTTTTGGAGTAATGAAAGCATTCTAAAGTCTCAGTGATAACATCACAACTCTGTGATGAAATTGAGAACAATGAATATATTGTATGAGGCAGGGGACATATAACATATAACACAGTGCACCCCATGGTAAATCATGGACCGTGGTTAGCAGTGGTTAGCAGTACAAATATGAGAATGTTCTTTCATGAGTCATTACAAATTTACAATACTAATACATGGTGTTAAGAATAGGATGATTTGTGGGAATAATATACCAAATAAAAGCTATGGACTATAGATAGCAATAATATGATGATGTTCTTCCATCAGTTGTAACAAATGTGTCACAAAAATATAAGGTGTTGGTGGTAGGGCAATATATGGGAATCCTGTGTACAGTATGAATGATTGCTTTAAAAATTTGGAATAGAAATAAGTGAGACTGCTATAGCAATAGCGATTTCTGTAGAATCTTTCATCGATTATGAAGTGAGAATATTTTGTATTATATATCCTTTTTGAAAATTGTATATTGATACCTTAACATTCCTAATATTTTCTCATTGCCTAGAAAGCAAACCACAAATTCTGCATTGCAGATATAATCATGGTAAATACTGTTTAATTTTTGCCAAATTTGTAGAATAATTTTAAAAAAAGCTTCTGAGGAAAAAAATGTCTCCCCACAAGTAGTTTATATATCTTGGGTTCCATTCCAAAACTGTAAATCAGCTTTGGCTTATCACTGATTCATTTGGTATACAATATTAATGGCAGACATTTTATATTTCTTGAGGTATACTTTGGGTGACCCATGTGTCTTTGTGTGTGTGTTTATGTATATGTAAAATATAGACATATTTTTCACTTGTTTTCCTCCTGTAAAATATTCAAATCTATATTTAAACCCTTTTGCATCCTTTGGTTTTATCATTTCGATGCACTGAGTAGACTATACTGTGATTAAGAAATATCTTTTATTGGGAGGCAGTATTAATTAATGGATAAAGGTACAGGCCCTGACATCTTGTTCAGATCTTCATCTTGTTCTACTCTTTGCTTCATCTTGTTCTACTCTAGTCATCTGCATGATCTTGAGCAGATTCTTACCCTCTGTGTTTCACTGTCTTCATCTATAAAGTAGAATCAAATAATAATATCTACTTTATAGAATTGTTGTAAGAATTTAATGAAATAATACCTGTACCGAGCTTTAAATGATGCCTGGCAAAAGAAGATGGTCAATGTTCTCTATCATGTAAAGTTGTTTTAATGATATTGCTTAATCAGGGGGAATATTATTTCTGCTTTTTATGTTTCAAAATGATTAATTGTAAAATTTTACTCTTCAGGTAGGCTCTAGTTATTCTTGAAATAGAGAGAAAATGATTTCGTCAGCAGGCTATATGATGAGTATATGAATGTTTTGTGTTCTGCTTTCTTGTTAAAACCTATTCATTGTTATTCACAAGATGCTTGCATCTTCTCTATAATACCATGTGGTAATTTTAAAGAGAACATCTGTTTTTGTAGAAAGTGCTGCTATGAAACTTCATCTGGAGAAAATATAACAAATCCATCTAAAAATTTAGGATTGCAGATAAAGCATGAGATTTTATTGGTTTTGTTTGCTCATTAAGAGTTGAACACAGGAAGTGGACTTGGCCCAGTGCATAGGGCGCCCGTCTACCACATGCGAGGTCAGCGTTTCAAACCCCGGGCCTCCTTGACCCGTGTGGACCTGGCCCATGCACAGTGCTGATGCGTGCAAGAAGTGCCATGCCACGCACGGGTGTCCCCATGTAGGGGAGCCCCACACGCAAGGCGTGACCCCCGTAAGGAGAGCCGCACAGCGCGACAGAAAGTGCAGCCTGCCCAGGAATGGCCCTGTACACACGGAGAGCTGGTGCAGCAAGATGACGCAACAAAAAGAAATACAAATTTCCGTGCCACTGACAACAACAGAAATGGACAAAGGAAAATGAACATGCAGCAGATGGACACAGAGAACTGACAACTGCAGGGGGGCGGGGGAGAGATAAATAAAATAAATCTTAAAAAAAAAAGAGTTGTACACAATTACAGGCTAAAGCACACAGTCAAGACAGATTGATATTGTAAACTCTGTGGTTAACTTGTTCTTTTGTAAAAATGATTGTTTTATTGATTTATGACTGATGAAGGGTCATAGCAAATGTGACTTCTTATGCCTGAATGTTTCTTGATATAGAAATTACCCAAGGTAGCTTAAATGGGGAACTATCCTGACATTTTTGCCTATGTTTTTTTGTTTGTGTTTTTTTAACTTTTTAAAAATGTTTACAATAAGGAGATTATTACTTTTAGGCTTCAGCTTCTGAGAAGTCTGGCCTTTTTTTGAGAGAGAGAGAAATTATCTTAAAGATTTAGAAAATGCAAAATTTTCATTGCTTTCCAATTATACTTTGTATCTCAGAAAATTTGCTGTAGTTTTCTTTCTGGGCAAATATTAAGGCAGAATCGATGAAAACTAATGTAACCACAGTCTTAAATTTATGCCCAAGAAAAAAAGGTGTGCTGTGAATTAATTTATATAAATTATCAAGCTAGTCAGAAAACCTATTGACAAATGAGAAATTCAGAATTACTGATTTATGCTGTTGAGAATATCTGCCTTCTGATACAGAAGAATTTATAAAGCAATGTAGAATTTTTACTGAAACTATAGAAATTATTGTTATGATCTAAAATATGATTTGTATATAGTTACAGATAATATAGGAAATACTAATGCCTTCCAAAATCATGATTTTTGAGATGATGCTTATAATTTACATCTAATTTAAATATATATTTTAGGGACTTGTCTTCTTTGTTTCTGTTCAATCTGTTTCACTGACCAAAAATAAGATTGAATTCAGGTATGATTTTTTACCATTATAAGGCTAGATCTAAGCCTCTATATTATTTCACCATAATTGGTGTCCAGCCAAATATACTGCTAATTTTTTTTTCTCAGATTTTTAAGAAAGTAAAGACACAGAAAGAAAAATTTTAGAATTTGTAACACCTTTGTCAATTTAACAAGAAAACACCTATTTTTTTCAATTAAGGAGCATAACAATGCATTTTCTCCTTGGGCTGTAAGCTTTTATAAGACTTTAGGAACAGATATGTATATATTTTTGTGTCCTATATCTTGAACAGTTAGCCCTTTAGACATTTTAATTCTGTCTTTTCTGTGTTTCCATTAAATTTCATCCCTTGCACTGTGGTTTTATACTTTTGTTTTTTTCATGTTTGTCTTCCTCACTAGTTTGTAAATCTCATACAATAAGCACTGTGATCTTATAAAATTTGTTTCCTTTCATGGTATTGTACCAATTATTTGTTTTGTAAATTTATTGAATTGATTTGAATAGAATTCTTAAAACTGGTATGTTTTATAATTGGTTTATAAAAACCACTATGTAAGTGACATTCTTTCTATGTCTTCATTTACTTTAAATAGACAAGTTCTATGACTTGATTGCAGACCTGTTGGCTATATCGCACAGCTATTAAAAAGAGAAACAAAATCAGTAGTTTGATGAGTGAAAAGAGCATTTGGAGAGGATGAACCCAATAGAACTTGGATTCTACTCTGAATATCCATTGCCAATTAACTTCTCTGGGTCTATTACCTTGCACATCATATAGAAATTATACTTGTCCCATTAATCGCTCAGTTTTGTTTTTAGGATTCATTTTGGAAATATATATTAAGTGCATATCCTGTGCTGCTCATGATTTTAACTATTGAGGGTCTAATCCCTACTGATTTGGTTTGCCAAAGGGCTGCCAATGCAATGGGGATTTTATTTAGGGTAAAACTTATAGATCCCGAGGCTGTGAAATGTCCAAATCAAGGCAACATCTGAGATGCTTTTTCACCAAAGTCAGCTATTGTCGATTCTGGCATCTTGCCACATGGTAAAGCAAGATGGCAGGCAATCTCTGCAATGGTCCCTACCTTCTCCTCCAGAATCCACCGTCTTCCAGAGCTCAGCTGTGGATAACCAGGCAAAGGACTTGACTCTGAACAGATCTCCTTGCTCAGTCCCAGCTGCTCTGCTTTCTTTCCAAATTCAGGTGTGAGCTATCAGGCATATGGCTGGTCTCCTCAGCCTGGACTCGACTCCTCAGACTTGAGCTGCTCCATGGGCCCACACTCTTGGTGGCTTTGTGCTTAAACTTTGGCTGCTAGCAATCCTCACGTCCTCCCTCCACACTGAAGGGTCAAAAATGGGAGTGCTCCCTTTTCCTGTGTGTCTCTCTCTGTCTCTGTTTATATCAGACCCAGCAAGAAAGCAGAGACTTAACCTGAGTCACACCTCACTGACATAGTATCCAGCAAAAGTGTGACAGTTTCACATGCACAAGAATGGATTAATTAAAAAACATAATCTTTCTCTTTATGGGATTCATAAAATAATTTCCAACTGCCACACCTAATTCAAAGAATAATCTTACAATCAGTGGAGAAGAGAAACTGACAAACTCTTTCACTACAATGTTATATGGAAAGACATTTTATGTGATTCCTATTATTTAATCTCAAATGTCTTCACCTCAGAGGGGCATTGCTTGACCATTCATTCTGAAGATATTTCCTAGGAAATATCATAATTATTTTTAAAGTGCTTAATACTATCTAAATTTCTTACTTATTAGTAATTTTTCTCTTTCCCCCAAATGAAATCAGTCCTATGATACTATTTTATTTTGTTTTTTTCTTTACCCTTACCCTTAGAATTATGCCTGACATGTGTTAGGTTTTCATTAAATACTTATTGAATGTAGGAATAAAAGAAGAATATTGTGAAATACTTACACCATGGCAGCACAGATAAGGAGACTTTATTCATTTGGTAAATATCTACTGTGTGCCTACTGTATTCTAGAGGCACACTATTTGCTCCTGGGAATATCATGCTAATCTTATTATGGTAAGGAGACAGACATTTAATTACAAGCAATCGTAAGTGATATGAAGAAATAGGACAGGATATCATAAAAACATGTAACAGAGAACTTGTCACTTAGTATGGGAGGTCAGAATCTCTTTGAGGAGGTGCCATTTGAGCTAAAATCTGAAGGGTTCAGAGAGGTTAACTATGCAAAGGTGAACAGATCATTCCAGGCAGTAAGAATATCATATGCAAAAGTCCTGGGATAGTGGCAGCAGAGCTCTTTCAAGAAAAGCAAGAAGGGCCAGCATGGATGAACTCTAAGTAGCACTCTTTAGAATTAGAAATATGTGACTCCAGTTGCTGGACCAAGAACATGCAAGGCCTAAATGGTAAATTTATAGGTATCAGAAAACAAAAGTATATAGAGGAGATATGTAAGAAAAGGAATAAGTCAGCAAAAAAAGCATCAGGGATGCATAAAGTCTTTGTTCTGTGATATAATTGAGTTTTCTTGGAAAACCAACATTTCTAAAATCTTTTCACTCATCTTTACTGTAAGTATGTTACATATATACCCACTACCCATTTACCAGTAAGATACCTGTCAGTTAACAATTACTTGCTAATCAATTGCTTTTAAACATATAGATCTTTATGAATATAAAAACCTATCTCTCAAACTGAAGCATGATTAAATACCATGTCTAGAGAGAGTATAAAAAGCAAAGAATTGATCAGGTGATATAGTAAACTCATGTAAAAGTAAAAATATTTATTGAGTACTTTGAATAGAAAGAGATAAATAATCCTGTTCTACTTTCAAAAACCTAGCCAAGAATTGAAATTTATATATGTGAAAAGCATGACAGCAAGCACATGCAAATATGTATATTTGAAAGGGAATAGATGAATAAGATCCGGGTCTGTTAAATCATAGAAGAATGTAGAAGTTGAGATTTGAATTGGATTTTGAACAAAGAACATATGTATCTGTAAACAAGAGAGGAGAATGGGGGAGATGTTAATAATAAAGGAATGAGTCCCAAACCATAAAGATAAGAATTAGCAAGATGTATGAATTTATCAATTACATTGATTTTGTGGAAAGACCAAGTTCCAAAGTCATAAAAACAGAGACTTTAATTGAAATCTGCTTTGATAATATATTTTAATAATGTAAGTCTTGGACTATGATTTACAATATGGAAAATTCAATAGCTAATTAATATTCTAGACAAGACTTTAAAACCTATTTATAAAGCATCTTGCTACCATTTATATACAAGTTGAAACTTAAATGTCTTCAAGGATAACAAATATATATCTCATAAAATCATCTTAAAAGTTTTTTTTTCAATTTTCAAAGTAGACATCTTTCTTCTTTCATTAATTCCTGACATTCTAAATTTTTTTTCAAATAATATTGAGAATATATAATATTTTTTAAATGTTTCTATTAGATTTGTTGTAGGTGTAGAGAAAAATAATGAAGAAAGTAGAGTTCCCATATGTCTTCTCTCACAGATGCAGTTTTCCGTATTTTTAATCCTTTGCATTTGTGTGATAATTTTGTTACAGTTGATGAAAAAATTGTCATTATTTATTAACTATAGATCATAGTTTACATTAGGATTCATACTATGTGCTGTATAGTTCTATATTTTTAAAAATTTTTATTCAGGTAACATACATGCATCCTAAAATTTCCCATATTTCCTATGACTATTGAATATCAGTGGTGCTAATTGCATAATGTGCTCCCATCACCATAATCCATTACAAAAGCTTTTTCATCTCCCCAAACAAAACCTCTGTACTGATTAAGCATTAACTCCCCATTCCCCACCCATCTTGCCCCAGGTTACTTTTATTCTAGTTACTAACTCTATGAGTTTGCTTACTCTAGTTATTTCATATACATTAATTCATACAATATTTGCCTTTGTGTGTCTGGCTCATTTTATGCAGCATGATGCCTTTGAGGTTCATCTATGCTGTGACAAGTCTCAGAACTTCTTTCCTTTTTACAGCAGGATAATATTCCTTTGTATGTATATAGTATAATTTTTATCCATTCAACTGTTGATGGACACTTGGGTTGCTCCCCATTTGTGGCAATGGGAAATAATGCTGCTATGCATATCAGTGTGTAAATATCTGTTTGAGTCCCTGCTTTCAGTTCTTTTGGATATGTATCTTAAAGTGTGATTGATGGATCATGTGATAATTCTATACTTATATTTCCATGAAACAGCTTAACTATTTTCCACAGTAGCTGTACCATTTCACATCCCTACAATGTTCCTGTTTCTCCACATCTTCCCCAATTCTTGTTATTTTAAATTTTTTAAAATAGCAGCCATTCTAGTGGGTATTTGATGGTATCTCATTGCGGTTTTGATTTGCATTTCCTTAATGTCTAATAATGGTGACCTTTTTTTTTTTTTTCAAGTGCTTGTTGGCCATATGTATATTTTCTTCGGAGGAATGTCTTAAACCTTTGGCCCATTTTTTAATTGGACTGTCTTTTCACTGTTGGTTTGTAAGATTTCTTTGTATATTGCAGATATTAATTTCTCCCATTTTATAGATTCTTTTTACTTTCTTGATAAAGTCTTCTGATGTGCATGTAAGTAACAATTTTTGATAATACATATATAAAGCCTTCATCAAAAGGCCCTTGAAAATAGCAAAATACTGCTTCCTTTTTACTGAATTGGTAGAAACTTGTGTTTCAGTGATATAATGGATATTATTTTGCCAAGTATCGATTTTCCATTTCATGTTATGGCAATATGTTTTCTTATGTTCTGGGATTTGTGTGGGAGGTTTCAAAAGCCATATGTTGTAATTCATAGTTTGTATTTAAATACTATTGTTACATTACATTAACAAACTCTAACTCACTAAACTCCTTCTTGCTTTATAGATGTTATAGATAATGTTTCAAGGCTTACCATCTGATTAAGGCCTCGAAATTAAGTAATGTTTTAGGTTTCAAGTGAAACATCTGAATTACTCTTACATTTATAAAAATAATTTGTGGATTATCCGTTTTTAGTGGTCCCATCTAATACAGTTCTTTACATGTATTAGGTATTCCTTTATTTGGATTTACTTTTCATGCATCTATTGAACATCCTCTGTGGAACAGTTAGTTATTATGATATTTTCTTGGAAAGTATAGATGGAAAAAATATATGACTCAAACCTTCAAAAAACTTGGGCTATTGGGAGGAGTAATATACAAGGAACTGCGATATGACATGATCAGTGTCACAATAGAATTTGTACAAAAGACTCTCGAATTATGGGAAGGCATGACCACTCTGCCTCTTGAAGTCAGCTAAGGTGACATTTGAACCATTTAAAATATATAGGAATTTATCTGAATGACACAGGAAGAAATTGACATTCTGGTAAAGTCCCTCCCTGTGGAAAAGTTTGGAGACATCAATATTAGCATGGGGATATGACAATGGTGGAGGCTAACCACAGCTTCACTGGATGAGGATGGCCTTTGCTTGCCCTGCTGTAGAGTTATAGTTTGGTGCATTGAAAGAGGTCTAAGAGACAGGGAAGAGTTAGGCACTAATGACATGGGCTGGGTGGGAGTGGGTGAATGACTCAACAACTAGGTAATTGGAAAGGAGAGGCGGGCTAGATGTTAGGACTTTTAAGAAGTGAATTCAGTAGTATTGAATTAGGAGTAGTGAGTGATTGGATGTGGGAAGGATGAAGGGAAAAGTAGGGGAAGGAAGATCGAGGACTATACTCAGGTCTGTCCTGATCAGACACATTGAGTATATAAAGAAAACTTGGCAAACTGAGTTTATAAAGGAAAGCCTGGGCCATGAGCAGCTTTTTTGGAGGATATAATACTTTTAATATATGTCATGTTTAATCTGGGCAGCTGCAAGAGATACAAAGTGAGATACCCCTGTGACTGGTCAGGTCCAGCCCTTGTCTTATCCATTTGGATACCATCACGTAAAAATGGTTGGGATTTACCTGGACGTTGGAAGATGAATGTGCTATGTATAGTATGGGGGAAAGGAGAGGGTGTTTTGGACTGACTGTGAAATGTAGGAAACTGTCTGCATGGCCTGCTATCTTTCCCTGGGACCCACAGATAAACCCTGTGCTTGTAGCAGAGGTGCCAGCCTGGCACAGAGGATGGATGAGGAATGTGGGCTGACTCCCTTCCCAGGAATGCCTGGAGATAAAGCTCATCCCCTAGCAGATAGTGTCCTGCCAGCACATTCCTTCCTATTTTGCCCCAAGCATATGTAAACATATCCTGGAGACTGCTTGGCTTGATTATGTATATTTTATGGCAACTGGCTTACTCCTGCTGCTGTATTTGTTCTTGTGGGAGAAGGGTGATAGCTGAGTCCTTCAATTACAGCACAAAAAGAGTGTGTGTAGAACATCTCCCTGTGTCAGCCATGAGGGACGGCTGCCCAGTAATGAAACAGACCTGGTTTGGTCTCTATGTGAATAAATGTTGTTCCATCCAATGCCTTTGTTGGTGGCCCTGATGCCTGTAAACCATGGAGTAGGTTGAGACTTTAGGATGGCTGTCCCTAGTGGCATTGTCTTGCTCTATGCTGCCCACCACACAGTGAGCCTCCTCCCTGGTGGTGGTGACATGTGTCTCTTTCCCCCCACAGATGACATGTTCTTAGAATAATGAGGACACAGGTGTTACTAAACTTGACAAGTGCCGGGGTAATGGGAAATACGAGATCGTGGACCAAAAGGGTGAGGCCAAATTATGGAGGGTAGCAGTAGAATAATTAAGAACAATGTATTTTATAATTAAAGAAACGTCTAGAAAAGGAGAATGAAATGACACAGTGAAAGAGCTCAAGGATTGCGGCGGCTTGCTCAGTCGGTAGAGGTGGGGTCTGGCTGTGGACGAGGGGTCGGTCCAGCTCAGGACGAGGGGTCGGTCCCGCTTGGGACGAGGGATCGGTCCCGCTTGGGACGAGGGGTCGGTCCGGCAGCAGACGAGGGGTCGGTCTCACAGGGGTTGCGCGGTTCGGCTGACGGGGTCGCCCAGCGAAGCCGGAGATGAGGGGGTCGCCCGGAGAAGCAGGCGACGAACTGGGGACAAGGGAGGCCAGGCCCTTGTCGGGGGCTCTCAGGACTGGAGGGCGCACGGCAGAAGACCTACCGCGGAGACAACGTAAACACGCAAGTCCAACTTTATTGAGGGAGAGGCAACAGTTTTATAGGGGCTGGGGAAGGCTGATTGGTCGAAGCCATGCCCTGTTCTGATTGGTTGCCGGAGAAAGGTCAGTGGGAGGTACTGGAAGGGGGAGGGGTGGTGGTTAGGGATTGGCTGTCGCTGTTGCTGGGGGAAGTGGCAGGGTTTAGGGATTGGTGGTTGCTGTTGCTGGGGTGGAGGGCAGACTGGAGTGTCCTGCCCACGCCTGGCTGTTGCTGCTGTCGGGGGGAGGGGAAAAGGCAGACTGGAATCTTCCGCCCTGCGCCTGCGCAGGGAGAAAGAAGAAGAAGGGTGCCGCCCTACAAGGCATAGTGTGGCGCCATCTGGGAGGAGGGGCGGCCGCGGAAGTATGGCTGCCGAGAAGGGGAGACCCGAGGGCACTCTGCGCCCATGCCGAGCTTCCTTCAGGGGTGGCGGTGAGTCCGACCAGCCACCCTAGCCTACTGCGGCCACTCCCCCGCCAGGCCAGCAAACCACACTTCAGCCCGAGGGGTGACCGCAAAGGATAACTATCAAATAGAGGTGGAAGGGGAGAACTTTATTCCAGTCACCCCCATGTGAGTTTTGGTTGTTGAGTTGGAAAGGACAGGAAAGGAGCATACAGGTATGATAGAAGAGGCAAAGAAAAAGAATGAAATGGAAATTTATATTAAAATGACACAAGAATGATGGTTGCATTCGTGATTTTATTACACTTATGACATGGTCTTTATTATTACCTTGCTGCTTTCTAAGAAAATATTCCTCAGGACCCTTGCTTCAGTCTTATTTCTATTTGGTCTTTTCCTCCTGTTCTGCCTGATTCCCATCTTTTTTTCTTTGTTTCTACTCACCTGCTGAGTAGGCAAAAACTCTGCAGGCAAGTTCTGTTGCTTCAGGAGTAAAGGGGAGAAAAACATGTCTTACAGTTATGATCCTGCTTTCTTACTAGGCACGGAGAAGCAGACTTTCAAATCAAGTGAAAACAACTGCCGTAGATTCAAGATGTCATTTGAGTTAAAAACCAAGAAAATAAACACAAAAAAACAAGCAATAAATATCAAACTAACTCATTTAAAACAGAAGAAATCCAGGTTCTTCATACCTCTTCTCTCACTGATTAAAACAAAGATTTTTTTGCTATCCTTGCATGATTGCCATTAAAACATTTTTTCTCTCTCTAGAAAACATTGTAGAGCTATTGATTAGACCCTGATTGGCATTTGTAGACACAAGCAAATTTCTAGGTGGTTCTGTCCTGACATTTCCCTTTAGGATTAGCACCTGTGGTGCCACCTTTGGCTGGTAGCATTGTTTGTCCTCATAAGTACTGTTGTCCTTTACTGCGCAGCTAAAGTAAATAGAATGGTCTGGCTTTAACAATGGGAATTTATTTGCTCGTGGATATGGGGCTAAGAAAAAATCTAAATCAAGGCATCATCATGCTTTCTTCCCAAAGACTGGCACCCTGGGGCTGGCTGCTGGCTATCCTTGGTCCTGGGCTCCTGTGTCGCAGGACAGTGCACTGTGGCGGTCTTTCCTGGCCTTTGCCTTCTTTTCTAGAGGGTTTAGCACTTGCATCCTGTGGCTTTCAATCTCTCTGTCTAAATTCCTTCTGTTTATAAAGGACTCCAGTAATAGGATTAAGACCCATCCTGTGTGAGGTGGGCCACACCTTAACTGCAGTAGCCTCATCAAAAAGTCCTGCTTAAAATGGGTTCACTCACAGCAATGGATTAAGTTCAAGAACATGTTTTTCTGGAATACATAGAGCTCCAAACCTTTACAACTACATTATGTTTCCTAATATCTGAAATACTCTTCTTTTAGTCCTTCAGGAAAATGTTCTAGGCTGAATAAGCCCCATGTCTTCATAGGAATTGTCCTTGTCATACTTTCCAATTAGTATGTTTACATTTTCTCTGAGTGAAACTTACCTCTGCTGTACTGAAAAGGAGGCCTCTGATGATTTGATGAGTCTTTCTTTTACTATAACTTGCTTTTAAACCTGTAATATTATGTCAAATCCAAGTGCTTTCTTTTCTTATTTTCTTGTTAGTATGATTTTTGTACTTTTTTTGCAGTTTCCATTATTCTAGGCATTTTGGGCACTTTTGCTAAAGCTGGAAGGTGAGTCTCAATAAATGAATAAATATTTAGTGACATCAAATGTGCTTGAACTTTTAGTGATCTTCAATAATGAATGAAATTTTCAAGTAGAGATTGATTTATTAGGAGTTTCTTTAGATCTTACTCAATATAATGTTTTGTTTTGTTTTTTACTTCTATCAAAAAGCAGGTTCTCTGGTCAACATTAAGTGTAGTCAGGATGAGATGCTCTGGTTTCAGCAGACTGAGTCTCTTGGAAGCTGGGTGACACTGAGCAAAATAATTAATGCTTTAAACCTCATTTTCCTCATCTGTAGCATAAGGTAGTAACAGTGGGACCCAATTCACAGAACTGTGATAAGACTGAGTAAACTAATTAATAAAACAGCAACTGTCTTATGGTAAATATTCCCTAAATCTGAGCCATTATTATTTTCCTGAATCCTATTGTTTGCTGGTCTGAAAAATTCTTGGGTTAATATTGTTCCTATTGGAATCTTATGGTGATATTCATTTAAGACAGGATTTGGCACTATTTAGCCATGGCACTGTTGACATATTTGGCTGGGTAATTCTTTGTTGATGGAGGCTATCCTGTGCATTGTAGAATGTTTAATGCATAAGAATGAAAAAATATAAGTGATAACAAAAATATTTTCATTAAAACCTCTATTGGATGAAATGATTTATACCTGCGGCTTATCAGGCATAACTCAAAAGTTTCCAGAAATGAAACTAATTACTACCTAATATTTCTTATGTGCTGTAGAACTTTGTCTGTGGTAGAATTGGAGGTAAGAGAAATAAATTTAAATATTTGGCAAAGTTTGATGCCATATTTCATGACTAAGGGTATAGAAAGATGATATATTTGTGAAATTTTTAAAAGTGCCATAGGGGTAGTATATTACTAGACAAATTAAATATATAGAAGTTAAGTGCATGTAGATATAAATTAGTATATCAATGTGGAAATTATTGTGTTTCCCAGTAGTAAATTTAAAAACTAATACAATGTATTTGCGTAAATCCCAAGTTATAATGATATAAACCAGTTTTTGTCTCTTTGGTATCTCTTTACCTTTGGGTTGGTAAAAATGATTAGCTCCTCCATTACTCCTTTGCTGCTTGTCAGTTACAGTACTTCATCACTAGTCCATGTAGAATACATTGAAAAGTAAATCTTGTGGGTCTGTGGAATTTGTCTTCACTAAATTAAACTATGTCTATAGTTACCATACAACAGAAATGTCAAGAGACAGAGGTACCAAATGGTTCTAGGATTCATGGAGTATACTTGATAGCAACAGGAGATTGCTAGATATCTTTCTCTATTAAAAATTAGAAATACATTTATAGGAACTTTATGGGCCTAATAGAGTTTTTCACATGTAATTGTTAACACATTAGGTTTCCATGCTAATCATAGGTTTCACATAACCCTTTAATGGCAAGGTGATAAGCTAAGGAAAAATAGATTACTTCTTTATTGCTTATTTAGTCCAGAAGTAAAAGTTTTCTTTTGTTGCTACTTTGAAGATCATGTCCTATAGTTTTTAGCAGTCTGACACTTTTTTTTGGTATGATTTCTTACATTTACATTTTGTTAGATGTTTTTTTCTCTGATCAATATGAACACTTCTTTCAAGAAGCTCTATTCAAACACAGTTTCCTTCTTCAATTATATTTAATATTTATTATATTAACAATTGGATTAATTTTTGTGTTAACATGTTATTATTTTAAATATACTGTCAACAAATTAAATTCAATATTTTTTTCAACCTTTCTTTCTTTCCCCTTTCTCCTGATTGCTTTATAGAGTCAACCTTTAAATAAAAAATAGAATTTTAAGAATAATAGTAACTAAAATTTGTGTAATTTCCTCCTATATGATTTAAAAAAAAATCACAGTGATAGGGTAATACAGATGTTATTGCTAATGTATCTATTTTAGTAATGGAAAAACGTGAGCCTGTGGGTTGTTAAAGATTTTCCAGGTGGAACAGTCAGTAGTGAAAGTGGTATTTAATCCTAGTTCCTCTTATTTTAGAGTCAGTACTCTATATGCTACATCACAGTAGCTGCTGGATAAAGTATTTTTTAAATGTATTTTTATTGAAGTATATCATTTATACATGAACATACATAAACAATAAGCGTATAGTAAAGATTGTGAACTTACAAAATAAACATACATAACATCATATAAGGTGTCTCATACATTACCTCTTCACCAACACTTTGCATTTGTTGTAAGACATTTGTTACAAACTTTGCAAGAGTATTGTCAAAATATTACTACTAACTATAGTCCCTACCTTACATTTGGTGTTTTTTTTCCCCCAACCCACCCTATTTTTTAAAAATATATTTTTATTACGAAGGATGTGAACTTGCAAAACAATCATACACCTGTTTAGATTTCCCATACAACACCCCTTCACTGACATACCACACCATAGTGGAATATTTATTACAGATTATGAGATAATATCATCAGACTGTTACCACCAGCCATGGTCCATAGTGTACATTTGGTACACTTTTTCCATACACTTCCTTTATCAACACAGTACTACATCTTTGGCATTGATGCAAGAATATTATAGTATTGCTGTTAACCACAGACCATAGGTCACACCAATTGTAGATTTCATGTTTCTCCTCTTTCCCATTAACCTACAATAGTAAATGTACATCTGCTCTAGCTCACAGAAGGACACTCTTGCATTTGTACCCTCAACCACAGTTTGTCTTCATCTCTGGGATCACTGTGTTATTCAATCCCTAGATTATTCTTTAGCTTTCTTTCAATTTATATTTACTTCCCCAGACTACCGTTTTCAGCCATGTCCTATCTCTAAACCAGTTGCTACTCACTATAATGTGTTACCATCAACTCTCTCCATTTCCACACTTTTACAGTCAAGGTAATTAAAACTTCTACATACATTAAACATCAGTTGTTCTTCTCAACCCTCCTCTTATCTCCTAATAACCTATACTCTAGTTTTTAACTCCATGTGTTTATTCTTGGTATTTAATTCATATTAATGAGACCGTGCAATATTTGTCCTTTTGTGTCTAGCTTACTTCTCATAGTATAATGTCTTCAAGAGTCATCTGTGTTACCATATGTGTCCCAATATCGTTTCTTCTTACTGCAGCATAGTATTCCATCATATGTATACACCACATTTTGTTTATCCATTCATTGGTTTTGGACACTTTGAATCTTTTGGCAATTGTGAATAACACTGCTATGAACATTGGTGAACAGATGTCTGTTCATGTCACAGTTTTAGTTCTTCTGGATTTATTCCTAGTAGAGGAATTGCTGGATCATATGGAAGTTCTGTATTTAGCTTCCTGAGGGACTGCCAAACTGTCTTCCACAGGGGCTGCACCATTTTATAATCCCACCAATAGAGAAGGAGTGTTCCTATTTCTCCACATCCTCTCCAGCACTTATTGTTGTCTGTTTTTTAAATAACAGCCATTCTGTGTTGTGTTAGATGATATCTTATTGTTGTTTTGATTTGCATTTCCCTAATAGCTAGTGATATGGAACATTTTTGTGTGTGCTTTTTTGGCCATTTGTATTTCCTCTTGGGAGAAATGTCTATTTAAATTGTCCATTTTTAAATTGGATTGCTTGCTCTTTTATTGTTGAGTTGTATAATCTCTTTATATAGAATGGAAATTAAATCCTTATTGGATACGTGGTTTTGAAATATTTTCTCCCATTGATGCTGCTTTTTCACCTTCTTGATGAAATCCTTTGAATCACAGAAGTGTTTTAAATTTGAAGAGGTCCTATTTATCCATGTTTTCTTTTTTTGCTTGAGCTTTTGGTGTAAGGTTTAAGAATCCACCACCTACCACCAGGTCTTGAAGATATTTCCCTACATTTTCTTCTAGGAGCTTTATGGTTCTTGCTTTTATATTAAGGTCTTTGATCCATTTTGAGTTCTTTTTTCTTTTTTTTTTTTTAAGATTTATTTATTTATTTAATTCCCCCGGTTGTCTACTCTCTGTGTCCATCTGCTGCGCCTTGTTTCTTTGTCCGCTTCTGTTGTCCTCAGCAGCACGGGAAGTGTGGGCAGCGCCATTCCTGGGCAGGCTGCACTTTCTTTCGCGCTGGGCGGCTCTCCTTAGGGGGCACTCCTTGCGCGTGGGGCTCCCCTACGCGGGGGACACCCCTGCGTGGCAGGGCACTCCTTGTGCGCATCAGCACTGCACATGGGCCAGCTCCACACGGGTCACGGAGGCCTGGGGTTTGAACTGCAGACCTCCCATGTGGTAGACGGACGCTCTAACCACTGGGCCAAGTCTGTTTCCCATTGAGTTCATTTTTGTATAAGGTGTGAGATAGGGATCTTCTTTCTTTCTTTTGGCTATGGATATCCAGTTCTTCCAGCACCATTTATTGAGTAGACTCTTCTGTCCCAGCTAGGTGGGTTTGACAGGCTTGTCAAAAATCACTAGGCCATAGATGTGAGGGTCTGTTTCTGAACCATCAGTTTGGTTCCAATGGTGTATGTGTCTATCTTCATGCCAATACCATGCTGTTTTTACTGCTGTAGCTAGATAATATGATTTAAAGTCTGGAAGTGAGAGTCCTCCAACTTCACTTTTCCTTTTTAAGATGTTTCTGGCTATTTGGGACCTCTTAGCCTTCCAGATAAATTTGATAATTGTGTTTACCATTTATTTAAGAAATGCTGGTGAAATTTTTATTGGTACTGCATTGAATCTGTATATCAATTTGGGTGGAATTGACACCTTAATGATATTTAGTCTTCCAATCCATGAGCATGGAATATTCTGCCAATTATTTAGGTCTTTTTTGATTGCTTTTAGCAATGCATTATGGTTTTCTGAATACAAGTGCTTTAAATTTTGATTAAATTTATTCCTAAATATTTGATTCTTTTAGTTGCTATTGTAAATAGAATATTTGTCCTGACTTCTTCCTCAGATTGGACACATTACTAGTGTGTAGAAACACCACTGATTTTTGCATATTGATCTTATATCCTGACATGCTACTGAAATCATTATTAGTTCTAGCAGATTTGTTATAGATTTTTTGGGACTTTCTAGATATAAGATCATATCATCTGCAAATATTGAAAGTTTTACTTCTTTCTTCCCAGTTTGGATTGCTTTTATTATTTTTCTTGCCTGATTGCTCTGGCCAGACCCTCTTGCACTATATTTAACAATAGTGGTGGCAATGGGCATCATTCTCTTGTACCTGATCTCAATGGGAAAGTTTTCAGTCTTTCACCATTGAGTACAATGTTAGCTGTGGGTTTTTTTATATATGGCCTTTATCATGTTGAGAAAGTTTCCCTCAATTCCTGTCTTTTGTAGTATTTTTATCAAGAAAGGATGCTGTATTTGGTCAAATGCCTTTTCTATGTCAATCTATGAGATAATGTGATTTTTCTTCTTTAATTTATTAATGTGGTCTATTATGCTGATTGATTTTCTTGTGCAGAACCACCTTTACAGCCTCATATAAAACCCTCTTGATAATGATAATTCAATAATTCCTTTAATGTGTTGTTGAATTCAATTAGCAAGTATTTTATTGAGGAATTTTGCACCTGTATTCATTAGAGAAATGGGTCTATAATTTTCCTTTTTCATAATATCTTTATCTAACTTTGATATTAGGGTGATATTGGCTTCATAGAATGAGTTTGGCAGCATTCCTTTTTGTTCAATTTTTTGGAGGAGTTTGAGTAAGATTGGTATTAAATCTTTGAATGCTTGGTAGAACTCACCTGTGAAACCATCTGGTCCTGGGGTTTTTCTATTTTAGGGAGCCGTTTGATGACTGTTTCAATCTCTTTACTTGTGATTGGTTTATTGAGGTCTTCTATTTCTTCTGGGGTCAGTGTAGGTTGTTTTTATGTTCCTAGGAATTTTTCCATTTTGTCCACAATGTCTAGTTTTTTGGCATGAAGTTGTTCATAGTATCCTCTTATGATCTTTCTTATTTCTGCGGGGTCAGTAGTAATTGTTCCCATTTTCATTTTTTATTTCATTTATTTGCATCTTGTCATTTTTTTCTTATCAGTTTGCCTTTTTTGTTAATCTCAAAGAACCAACTTTTGGTTTTGTTAATTCTCTGTTGTTTTTTTGTTCTCAATTTCAGCTTTGATCTTTGTTATTTCATTTCTTCTACTTTCTGTGGGATTAGTTTGCTGTTCTTTTTCTAGTTCCTCCATCTGTGTAGTTAGGTCATTGATTTTATCTCTTTCTTCTTTTTTAATGTAAGCATTGAGAGCTATACATTTTCCTATCAGCACTGCCTTCACTGCATCTCATAGTTTCTGACAGTTGTATTCTCATTGTCATTTTCTTGAGACATTTATTGATTTCTTTGAAATTTCTTCTTTTACCCACTGATTTTGTTGTTTAATCTCCATATATATGTGAATTTTGCCTTTTTCTGTCTCTTGTTGATTTCCAACTTTATTCCATTATGATCAGAGAAAATGATTTGTATGATTTTGATTTTGTTGAATTTATTGAGATCTGCTTTGTGACCCAAGATATGGTCTATCCTGGAGAAACATCCATGAGCACTTGAAAAGAATCTATACCATGTAGGCCCAAAATGACCACGTTGCCTGTGTAAACTGACATAGCACCAGATCCTTACCTGCCAGAGGTGTGAATGGACCTCTGGAGTGCTCAACAGTCTAATCCATGTGGGCTGAATATGCCTGCAGTCACCCCAAGAGGCTGAGGAATTACTGTCCCTTCTACCCTTTATGGATTGGGAATGGAACCACCAACGCCCAGTAGTTCAGTTCCTGTAGGCTGAAAGTACCTGCTGTTGTTCAGAGAGGCTGAAGAAACACCAACCCCCTCCTATCCTATTAGGGGCATGGGGCTGGATCCACAGGCACCCAACAGTTCAGTCCCTGTAGACCAAAAGTACCCACCATTGTCTGGAGAGACGGTGAAGACACCAGATCCCTCCTATCATATTGGGGGTGGGGGTGGATCCATAGGCATCCAACAGTCCAGTAGTTCATGCAGGCCAAAAGTATCTGCTGTTGCCCAGAAGGGCTGTGGAAACACCAACTCCCTCCTTTCCCATTGGGGGATGAGGGTGGATCCACAAGTATCCACCAGTCCAGGCTGTGTGGATTAAAAACACCTGCAATTGTCCTGATTGGCCAAGGAAACACCAGCCCCCTCCTATCCTGTAGGGGGCTGATAGACTCAGTGGTGCAGATAGACTCAGAGGCACTCAGCAAACCAGTTCATGTGGTCTGAAAATGCCTGCCATTGCCTGGAAAGGCTAAGGATATCCAGAACCTCCCCTTTCCTATTGGGGTGTCGGCATGCAGACCCAGGTGACTGACTCCAGGTCTGTGCTGGAGGAGTTGCCTGGAGAGCATGGTGTAGGTCCCGCCAGCTTCCTCTCTGCTGTAGGTGAGGCTGACGCCTAGGCTAGGGCTGCAGGCCAGTCTTGGTAGAAAGAAGCCAGTCCCTAATTTCACTGGATTTTCAGTCAACCAGGCTTCCCCTCATGCAAGGGACAGAGTCAAAATGGTGGCTACCTGACTCTTTCCAACCTGGACAGGCTCAAACCCTAGCTGTTTCTAGGATTATACTTTAGTCAGCCAAATTTACTAATCAGTAGCTGCAGTAAGTGTCACACCATGTCTTCCCCCCCCATTTTTTGGGAAATGGAGCTTCTAACTTCAGTCAGGAATAGCTCCTGAGGCAGCATGCACCACGGGCACCGTCCTCTGTATCATGAAGGGTTGTACTCTTGAATCCTCTCTGCAGATGGCTAGTCTCTTCCTTCCATACTTCCAAGGATGTTGCAGGATACTCTTCTGGTCCTCTACGGCCCCCAAACAGGTACTTTAGATAGCTCTGCCCCAGAGCACGAGCTGACTCCAGGAGATCCTTACTCTGCCACCATCTTGGCTCTCCCCCGGATAAACTTTTATCACTTTTGCTCCTGAGAAAATGAACTTGGACTTCTTCATCACAATGTACAATTCCCTTTGGTGATGTCTGAAAAGACTGATAAAGACAGTTAAAAGTACATGGACTTTTGTCAAAACTTTTAAAATGTATTGTGCAAAGTGTAAACAATGATGTAAACTACAGACCAAGGTAAGTAGCACTGCCTCAATATTTGTTCACCAGTTGTAACAAATGTATCACACTAAAGAAAGATATTATTAATAGGGGAAAACGTGGGGGGGGGAGAGAGGGTATATGGGAATCCCCTATATTTTCAATGTAAATTCTCTATAATCTAAGAATTCTTTAAATATAAAATGAAACAAAAAAAGGTATACGGAGAGTGATTGTACACTCACCCTGCCACACACACAATCTTTTTTATCTTATAAAGCCTTGATGCTGAAAAACATAGCAGCTAATGTATGAGAAAAATAATATTGGAACACAAATTCACAAGTCCACATATTAATAATTAAATGTCATTTATGATGGAATTCTCAGTGAGAGAAAATATGAATAGAATGCTGCTTTCTTTTTGAGTCATAATAATATTGGGATATATATGTATAAGGATATATACACATATAGAGAGAAGAAAGCAAGTTATTGTTTTATGAAAATATAGTGAAATAATTTAATTTGACTATTTTTGTAATTGCCTTTTCTTACATGCTTTTCATCTTGAAAATCAGTTAATCTTCATTTGAGATGTGCTGTGTCCTTACATGGTAACAAACTAGAAATTACTTGAATACAGTGTTGAAAAAGATTATAGATTACATATTATTTGCTTCAGTAAACAAAGCTGAGTTTTTACATCGATTTTATAGCACAGGCAAAATATTTGACCTCTCTCCTCCCAGGATATAGGACAGTATAAACTGAAATACGATTTCTTTACGGAAACATTGGGAGCACTGTGCTAGACTTATGGATTGTGCTCAGATAATGGCCGGCAGTATTTCTAGCTCTCAGTAACATTATCCATCCTATCATCTTGTGGATCAGAGGTTGTCTCAGTGGAAATCAGAAGATAATGCCAAGTAGACACCAAATGTGCAAAATGTCCTGTTCTGTAGAGTACAACTTGTTAAATTTCACTCCTGCTTAAATCTCAATTACTGAAAGAAGCAGGTGGTGAAAAATTATCTCATTCTTTCTTGAAATTGAGGCCTTTAAAATTAATTATTAATTGAGGTTCGAATCAGTGAAAGATTCTATTGCATTGAGTTCTTTTCCTTCTAAATAGAATATACATTCTTACAAGTATTCTTAGATGGGTGGGCAGGTCATTCAAGTGTGTAGACACAAGGTCTTTTCCTTTCTAAATAACGTAAGTTTCACTCCACTGTGTGCACTAAAACCTGTTTATAAGTAGACCATGCTACTCTCTTAGTTAGAAAAACATTTCATTTAGCATCCTGTCATATCCTACTTCTGAACTTTTAAAAATCTGTTTAGATATGATTTTCATTCGTTAAATATTATTTTTGTATTAACTTTTTAGCAAAATCAAAGACAGGAAGCAAGAAACATCAGTTTGAATATTTATTATTTTGACTTTTTTCCATGATTATGTTAAGACTCCTCTGCTCATGTAATCATTCCATCCCACCAGACACTTCTTGAAAATCTTTATTGATATTGATTGATTCTTGAGTAAGTCCAGATTCCTGAACCTCCAGAATTTAATTTCCATGAGGAGTAAACACCTTGCATGTCCTATTTGTGGCTATATTGTCAGTGTTTGCAATTGTGCATGTCTGATAGTAAGTAGTCAGGTGATATTTGTAACAGAATAAATGTCATAAGCAAGACAGTGCAATATCTGACTTCAATCTCTAGGCCCAAGATCATTTCTTTTAATTTATTTCCATATACTGTGTTTCCAGATAAAGTGATTTTTTTCCTGTTCTCAACATCTCCATGCATTTTATTCTTTTCCCAGATTCTCCATGCATTTTATGATCACCTTTTCTGTTTAAAATAGCTTGCTCTCTTCATCTCTGCCTCTTCCCTTTCCCCAACAATTGTAAGAGCTTCCATTTCAAATGTCCTCTTTTCCTAAGGTTTCTTCCATCTTCTCATTTGGAAATCTTTTGTGTGTGCTCTATAAACAACTTGCCTCAGCATTTTATTTGCATTTCTTTTACTAAATGCATTTCTTCTTCTTTTGTCCCAGTTACTGAATATGTCTTTTTTCTGTACTCTGAGGTGAATGAATGTATGCGGTAGGAGAGTGTTTTAACTTCATCGGTGCCTAACGTGAGATCTTCATTGCACTGGTTCTCAGTGATTATTGAATGAACAGACAAATGGCTTCTTTGTTTACACTAAACTGCAGAATTGCTTTTTTAGTTGTCATTTTACCTCTCTAGATGTCTTAAAAACTTCTTGTACCAAGTGAAATTCATTAGGAATTCAACAGAAGTTGACTAGTATCAAAGTTTGAAGAGTAACTTTTGATTTGAGATACATAATGTGAAGGAGCACTGAATTGGGAGGTAGGATCTGAGTGATTCTCTTTCTGATTGAATAAACTTGACCTCAGACTCAGTAAATTAAGGTTAACATTTGCATTAAGATTATATGTAAAAACACCCAAAATGGTTTGTAGCAATAAGAGATGCTTAATAAATGATTCTTTCCTCTCTTCCATACTATTCTTTTCCATAGTTTTATTTTCCTCTTTCATTTCCTGGTCTAGTGTCCCCTTTAAAAGAGTTAATTTCTTAAATGACTTTTAAAGTTTTTTTTGACTTAAAACTTTTATGACCTGGATATTACATTGTCAATTCAACCTTTTTCTTTTACTGCCATTGATTTCCCTTATAGAAAAATAGGGAAATATTCTACTTCATTTATATTAAAAAATGGAAAACTAGTGATGTAAGCTGCTAGGTTGGCAGCATATAAGATATTTTTAAAAATATGATTTCTTAGCAATATCTAGATATTCTGCTATCATCTGCCTTCAAAATTTACTTCAGAATTACCCAGAAATATACCCACTCAAATATGGTTAACTGATTTTTAACAAAGATGCCAAGGCAACTCAATGGAAAAAGGATAGCCTTTTCAGCAAATGATGTTAGAGCAATTGGATATTCATAAGCTGAAAAAATGAACCTGGATTCATATTATGTATCCTATACATAATTAACTATAAATAAAAAACCTCAATGTAAAACCTAAAACTATAAAACTTTTAGAAGGAAACATAGAGAAAATTGTTGTGGCCTTGCATTAAAAAAAGTTTTCTTAGCTTTAACTCCAAACAGAGTCCTCCAGAAATGACAAATACTAAAAAATTTAGCTTTGTCAAAATAAAAACATGTCTTCAGAAGACACGTAATACAATGAAAATACAGGCAACTTATGTTTACAAAAACATGTGTAAACAGATGTTCATATCCAGTTTCAGTAAACTGAAACTGGATATAACCTAAATGTGTTTCAGTCAGTGAAGGGATAACAAATTGTGGAACATCCATGCAGTGGAATACTACTCATCATTTGAAGGAGCTAATAGTTCATAGATGCAAAATATGGATGAATCCAAAATCCTTTATGCTATCCGACAAGAGCTACATTGAAACGGGTACGTGCTATAGGATTCTGTTTATATATAGCATTCTGGAAATCGCATAATGATAGAGACAGAAAACAGATGCATGGTTGCCAGGGGTCTGGGTGGGGGTTGAGATTTTCTACAAAGGGGCACAAGGAAATCTTTGGGACTGATGGAACTGTTTTTTGTCTTGATTCAGGTGGTGGATATATAGATGGGTGTATTTCCCTAAATTCATAGAATTTTACATCAAAATAGGGTCAATTTTACCAAATATAAATTATACTTCAATTTTAAAAAACAAATTAGTTGCTTCCAGCTCATGGGGTAAAGGATATTATCTCTGGTTATCTTGGGATCAAATATTCATGAATCAATATTAAGTAACTCCAGATTAAATAGAAGATTGGTGAGTATAACCCAATGTTGGCAAGGCTGGTGTCATACCTGGGTAATACTAAAATATCTGAGAAAGGAAGATTTATTGAGGAGTGGGTGTTTCTGGTTTGAAACAAAGGGTGAGAGACCAAAGGAACTTTGGAGAATGCTTTGGTAGGTACCCTAATCTTAGTCAATTAATGGCATAGTTTCTCTTAGGTTTTGTGACTTCATTAGTGATGAAAGAGTCAACATGGCTTCTTTACTTACATGTACATAAAAGTCCAGGCAGAGAAATACAGTTCTTTCATATCCTCACAGACAAATGCATCTTAATAAATATGAAGAGGTAAAGAAAAGAAAGTTTCGTTTTTAAAGAGAAAGACCACTTTTTAAAATCACTGTATTGCTTCATAAGCTAAATCACTCAATCACTTAATTCAAGTTGTTTTCATGTGAAACCTTGATAGTCTAGCAAACACTTGGAGCAAGTTTTACAATTATGAAAATTGGGCACATACAAAAAGGTTAAATAATTTACCTGTGCTTGCACAGCTACCAGGTCAGTCTTTTAAGAAGATTAATGATCAAGAGCTCATCCTAATGAGTTAGGCTTACCTTCTTCTCACCTTCCCAAGCTACAGGCTTATTGTGGGTTGAATTGTGTCCCCCAGAAAGATATTGTTGAAGTTAACCCCCATTATCTTAGATGTGACCTTATTTGGATTAGAGTCATTGGAGACAGAATTAGTTAAAATGAGGTCATACTGGAATAAGTGTTCTCTAGGGAAACAGGACCAACAGGATATATCTGTAAATAGTATGAGATTTTAAAAAATTGTCTCACAAGACCATGGGGATGTGGAAGTCCGAATTCTACAGGGCAGGCTGCAAACCAGGGGATCTGGTCTTTGAAGGCCCTTGATGAATTCCCAGGAGATACTGTTTGTCTGAAGTAGAAATGGGCATTGAATGCTGAAATCCCCTCCAACTGATTGCCTAAGATGTCACTCATTTCTGAAGGCAGTCTCTTCCCTTGAGTGTACATGTAATGAGCCATCTATGCAATCAGCTCACTGATGATTAAAATCCATGAAATGCCCTTGTATTACAGTTAGCCCAGTGCTTGCTTGGCCAAACAACTCAGCAACATTACGTGACTGAGTTGACACATTAGCCTAACTATCCCAGTCCTGATCCAATATAACTAACTGGTGTCCTCAATGAATAGAAGAGATACTGACATGGGGGACAAGGCCATGAGATGACCAACGTGGAGATTGGAGCACTGGAGCTGCAAGCTAAGAAATGCCAAAGATTACTGGGAAACTAAAAGAAGCTAAGAAGACGCAAGGTGGGATTCTTCCCTGCCGGTTTCAGAGGGAGCATGGCCCAAGGTACAACTTGACTTTGGACTTCTAGCTTCTAAAATTGTTAGACAAATTATTTTTGTTGTAATGAAATGATAGATCTTATCTGATAGAGTCATTATGAAATAATATATGTGAAGAACAGTGTTTGACACATTATAAGTACTCAATAAATGTATCTGATTTTTATCTAAAACTACTTCTGTTTCTGTAGCCTCCCAGGCCTCTTTTCACTGAGGAAGATACTAAATCTAATACTGAGTTCTGTTTACATTAGGACATTTAAATCCTGTGTCAAAATCTGGAGTGGATATTTATAAATACTAGAATACTTGTAAAGGGCTTTAGATAAACTGTGGCTTTGTGTTTTAAAGATTAAAGAAACCTATCCTTTGAATCTGGACTTAGATGGATGAAAAGCCAGGTTCAGAGTAATTTACAAGGGGACTACATTTCTTGAGAGCTAAATGTCCTACTTTTGTTTCCTTTTCTGACTATATATTTCTTTTAAAAACTAAGAGTGCCTCTATCCGACTGTGTTCTGGTAGTGATAAACACACTTAACAGAGGGCATGGATCTTGCTATTATTGTACTTACAATAGGTGCAGATGTCCTCCACACTTCTCTTCCTCCTTTTATCACTTTCTTGCCTGAGGAACTATGATTTATTTATTTTTCCTTTATTTCATACTCAATGTTTTTTTCTTTGTTTTTACCCTCAGCTTATGAATAAAATGTATTGCTTTTGCACGGAACTTCTTTTTACAAATACATTTACATTCACTTTAAATATTTTATCTTTTGAATCTATATTATGCCAGTGGGAAGTTTTCTGTGTATGATTACAAAGGTTTGGTTCTTTTCCTTGTTTTTTCATTTTATTCCCCCAGATGATTTCTATGCTATTTCTCTTTTCTTCCTTTACTTTTTTCAGAATGCTTTCTGAACAAGTGTATTGTGAATTTCAAATACCCATTCTCATTTTCTTGATCTGAAGTGGTATTCTCTGCCTCTGCTGTTATATATGAGGAACAAAGGTGGAAGAATGAGTAATGGAGCATAAACCCCACCATAGAAGTTATTCTCAATTGAATACTTATTCTACTATTTAAGAGATTTATTCATGAAACATTTTGTATTTTGCGTAAGAAACTTAGGTTAGGTAAGGAAAAAATGCTTATTTTCATTTTTCAAAATTAAGGTCCAGATCATTTCTGAAGGCAAATGCATAATATCTCAGAAATTATTTTCTTCTGTATTAATATTCACAAAAGTGAGTACCCTTTTTACTTATCAACTCCTTCATTGGCAGACAGGAGCATGGGTGCTTTATGTTTTCCTTCATAGGTATCCCTTAAGGAATGCATGCTTGTAGCCAACAAACAACTTTTATGTAGAAGGAAAAGAGATTCAGTCAATTTGAAAACAAAATTGTTGGTAAAACTTTCTTCACAGGAAGCTTCATAAAGTGAAAACTATATCCATTATAAAATATCTTGCATTAGAAATTATGCACATATCATAAAGTGAACTTTAAATGTCCTGTATGATTTAAATAGGGTACATGATATATACAATGTTTGATTATATTGGTGAAATATGATGGTGGGACATAATTTTGTTAAAAGTATAAGAATTCCTATTGTCACTCTTTGCATATGTTTGACAAATTACTTTCTTTAGGCAAAGTTAAGTGAAGAGTTGATCAAATATGTATTCTCTCTGTTTCAGTAAATCTCACGTAATTATTTCACTCCTCATGTGATTTCCAAAATAAGTAAGGCTTTATGCTATAATATTTTTTTGTGTTTTGTTACTTTGCTTATATAGACACAGCTATCACATTGAAGCTGCAGGTCTCTCTATAAACAGGTAGGATAATATCTTTGGTGGTTTTATCCACAGCAGGGATCTCCCTGTTGAGGTATATTTTCCAACATGTGGCATGTTTTTTCCTTTTTAATTGAAAGAGCATGGCTCATAGAATTACAACTGAATGCAGATTGAAGAAAAGACATGCCTCTTTCTGTTGGAATGTTATCTGTCCATTAGTTATCTAGTTTTTATTATCTAGCTACAGAGTTAACAGCAATTTAAACATATCTCTTCTTCTGCAATATGTATACTTTTTTTCAGAAACAAAACAAATACATAATCATTAGGACAGGTATGGATTAAGTGCAGAATTACAAGACTGAATTGAGTTTCAGAGTAACTAATTGGAGAAAGTGTTCTACAACTGCAATTTTAGGGAAGGAATCCCTGTGGATGGTGGGGGATTGCTAGTCTGGGTGCAGTAGACGAGGTTCAGTCTTAAAAATGAGGAGCTAGCAACAGAGACATCACAAGAGCAATCTAGGATCCATTTTCACAGACATACTCTTGTTAAATTGTGTGATTTCTCTCCACAGTTTCATATTCATTCTCAGTAGGAATAGTCCATTTACAAAAAATGTGCCTGTCTAATGAGCCAAGTCTTGGCTGCTCCCTCAGACAATGGAGATTAGTAAAACCTGGATTTTATTGCTAAATAAACCAATAAGAGATCATATGTTAGTGGTTATAATTCTCTGATAAGCTTTTCTTCAAGTTAGAATTACTGAAACCTCATAACAATAAAAAGTTAAGAAAAGTGTGTTAAGCTGATTTTTTTCCTATTGATTAGGGCTGTGCTTTTTTTTACATTGAAAGTTAAAATTTTTTAAAAAGTAAAACCAATGAGTTATGTGTCTGGATAAAAGATGATTGGAAAGCATGTCAGCTAAACATCAATATAACTCTGTTGAGTTTGACATTCCCTAAATAGTCTCTCCATTTTATAGAAATTCCCAAGTTCACCAGGCATTTTATTTTACTGTAATAATTTAAGTATGACTGGGCAACTAGATTTATCTTATTTATCAAAGACATATCTTAGTAACATCTTTACATTTTTAATCTAAGGCAAACTATTGATCAGCCTGTCCCAGGATGTAGTTGATACATTAACTGATAAATTTAGCTGTCCTGATAGCTTCAGATTCATAGATCAAGTACTTTTTATAGTATTTTTAAAAACTTCACATTTCCGTATCTTGTATTTGAATTAATTTTCAGTCTTTCTTCTTATTCTACTTAAAGTTACTGATAGTAGAACCATCACTAAATAAATGGGAATTTGAAATAAAATCTGTAGCTGATACTAATAATACCAACTGCTCAAATTTCAATTAAGCTCTTTAATACATCTTTGCTGGAAAGACCATGACCTCAGTTCTTTGAATTTGTTACAAACTCTAATCCAGTGTTATGATAGTCCAAGGTTAATAGACTACCGAGACAATAAAAGCACTAAAACATTTATATGACCTTTTGAAAATAGGTGACTACCTATCTGTAGTAAAACATTTACATTAGAAGAGTTGAAGACAAAAAATACAAATCCATTCATTTTGTCCTTAGGTTAAATTTTTCATGACTCAACGTTTTCTACAGTGACCTTGTATCTGACTACCTGCATTCAAAGAAGACATTACAAAAATGGCTGGAAGGGAACATATACTTAAAAAAACAATTATAGATCAATAGAAAGTTTCAAAAAACAATGTGCAGAGAGGTCTTAAGCAGTTCCTTATCCCTTTTTTCTCTTCTATTCATTAAATATTTATGCAATACTGACTTAATTAAAGTGCTAAGAAAACTAGGATGAATAAAATAGACCTTGTCCTTGAAAAATTCATAGTCTTTTGTGCAATGGAGACACATTAATAGATAATGGCAATAAATGTATTAAGTGCCCATGGTGGAGCAAAGAAAAGCAGGGCCACATACTTCAGCATTGAGCATAAGGTGGGGGTGGCACATAAAGAAAAGAGAACAGGGGCAAGAGAAGTCTTTTTGGAAGACATATCTATAACTTAATGTGTTTCCTAAAGAATGAATAGAATACTTTCTTATATGTGTGATATATTTGTATAGAAATATTTGAAAAAAGGTTTACCCAGAAATTAGAAATTATTTAATTGTGGCTTTATCACTATCATATTATGATATAAATATGTTTCAGAATTTTTGGCTAATGTATACACTATATATTTACTTGGAAAGATGTACTATTAGAATACACATCAATTCTGTCGGCACTCACTACATATTTGTTTGAATTTAACTCATCAACTCATTAAACAAATATTTGTTTGAACGTCAGCTTTGTGCCAGTCATTGCACTAAGTCACAGGAGGCCACAAACAATAAATTTAGTATATAAATGATAAAGAACCTTATAAGGCCATGACTTTTGTGGAAAAAAGAAAAAAACACAACAGAGAAGATTAGGAAGTGGTGGGAAGAGGGATGTTCTATAACATTAAATGTGCAGGACTCATTGAAAAGGTGACATTTGAGCAAATACATAAAGTTTGTTATGTAGATACTTGGGAGTTGAGCATTCCAGGCAAAGGGAGGAACCAGTGGAATGACCCAGAACAGAGCAGCAAGGAGACCAGTTTGGCTGGAGGAGAGGGAACTTGTTGGAATTGGATAGGTAATGAGTTTGGAGTGGTAATGGGTGTCATTTCACATAGAGACTTTGGGTTTTACTCTGAGTGATAAGAGGAAACATTGTAAGGTCATGAAGAGAAGATTAGCATAGTTTTTCTTACTTTTAAAAGGATACTCTGGTCACCCTGTTAAGGAGACTTCAGGAAAGACCAGGTAAAAGTGATCATATCAGTTCAATGAATATTTTAACAGGTCAGTGAGAGAGGACAGTGGCTGGTGAGGAGGAATGAAGGAGGTAATAAGTGGTCAGATTCAATATTGTGAAGGTAGAAACAATAGTTTTTGCAGATGGATAGGATGTGAAATGTGGGTAAAAGACAAGAATCAAGGATGACTCCAAGGTTTCAAGTTGGAGCAACTTGAAAAGATGGAGTTTACTGTAAACGTCAATGAAAGAAAATTTTGAACTTTTTTACCTAAGCTGCTGATATGATATTCTTTAAGTGGTAGAATTCATGTGACCTTGGTTGAAAATACCTAACAGAGCATTTTCAGAAAACTGGAAGAAAGATAAAAGAAAAATTAGAGACAATAGCCAGGTTTTTGTATTTAAGGTATTTTCAAGCTATTTGAAATTTTATTTTCCCCTGAATTCGTCTTTTAGAGTCTTGACCACAGCTGCAAGGAGAGTGATAAAAGTAATAGTACTGGTAATTTAAAATGGATAGACTTGCTCAGAAATAGCATGGGCTTCATGATGTTTTAAGGCATTGCTTTTTGTCTACATATATAAATTTTTAATTTCTACCAAATTGTATATGCACCATTATGTTAAGCTACTCTATAGAATTCTTTTGAGAAAATGGTTGATGCTATCTCAAAACAATTAAATTAGTTGAATCCATTTTTATCTGTGAAGCAGCCCCTGTAGATATTTCAAAATGATTACGTTTACATACATTCTCAAAGCTGGTTCTAATAGTTTTAGTTTTTTAATGTACGTAGTTTTCAACAAATTTCCAGTATTTAAGCATATTGCATTTTTCATAGCGTTTTTCCCATTAACAGTGTGTCAGATAAGATCCTAGCAGGAGACAGATAACACACTCAGAAAAGAGTGATTGAGGAAGGTTAACTTAAAGGGAATATTTAGAAAATTGTGGGGAAGTTTAAAGAAGACAACAAGGGTTACTGACTTGTGGGGAGTAGGCAGGGGATGCAAGTGCAACGGGGGGAGGGAGGGAGTAGTTTGCAGGTACCTGGAAAGACAGTTTTAGTTTTAAGTGTAGCTTTATTGGTAGGAGAGGGCTGCTCATAAGAAACAGTAAATTTTAGTGAAGGAAAAGCTACTGCACCTGCAGGACCCAGAAGGGGTCCTAACTCTGCTCACACCTGCTGATCCAGCTGGCATTTCTCATTGGCTAAACCCAAGAAAGTACCTTAGAACAGGGGAGCCCAATGAAGCAATCCATACAACTCTGCCTCTAGGGAGACACAGCAGGCTGAAGAGACCTGAAAAATAGACTGGGAAGAATGAAGAAATTCAGCCAATATGAAATTATATTTTGTAAAGGAGGAACTAACTTGCACTGACATCTACAAATATGTCAATATTATGAACCAGCATCTGTCATGATCCTTCTAAGTGAATACTTTACCCTAATTTCTTTTTTTTTTTTAAGATTTATTTATTTCTTCCCTCCTCCCTCGTCTACTCTCTGTGTCCATTTGCTGTGTGTCCTTCTGTGTCTGCTTGTATTTTCATTAGGTGGCTCCGGGAACAGATCCTGGGACCTTCTGGAGTGGGAGAGGGGCAGTTATTCTCTTGCACCACCTCAGCTCCTGGCCTGCTGCATCTCCAGTTGTCTCTCCTCTGCATCTCTTTTTGTTGCATCATCTTGCTGCAGCAGCTTTCCACATGGGCCAGTACTCCTGTGCGGGACAGCACTCCTGCATGGGGCAGCATACCTGTGCGGGACAGCACTCCATATGGGCGAGTTTGCCACATGGGCCAGCTTGCCTTCACCAGGAGGCCCTGGGTACCAAACCCTGGATCTTCTATATGGTAGACAGGAGCCCAATTGCTTGAGCCACATCTGCTTCCCTAAATAATTTCTTCTTCTTTCCTTATGTGTATTTTAAAAATACTTCATTATAAAAGATATTCAAATGTATAGAAAAGTTCCAAAAATAAGAATATTACTTATGATTCCCATATACCCTTTACCCAGATTTACCTAATATTAACATTGTACTACCTTTGCTTTGCTGTTTGCTCTGTCTCTGTCATATTTATGTATATGTATGTATAAATAAGTGCACATACTATAGCTATTAAACTTGCATTAGTCAGCCAAAGGGGTGCTGATGCAAAATACCAGAAACTGGTTGGCTTTTATAAAGGGTATTTTTTTTGGGGTAGGAGCTTATAGATACAAGACCATAAAGCATAATTTACTTCCCTCACCATAGTCTATTTGCACATGTTGGAGCAAGATGGCTGCTGACATCTGTGAGGTTCAGGCTTCCTGGGTTCCTCCCCTCTTGGGGCTTGCTTCTCTTTCCTCTTGTGCTTACTTCCTGTGGTTCCAGCTTAAGGCTTCAGCATCAAATGCCAACATCAAAACTCCACCATCAAAATCCCTCAGCCTATCCTTTGCCATACTTTTTATCTGCAAGTCCCTACCCACCAAGGGGCAGATACTCAATGCTCTACTAACATTACTTAATCAAGTAAACCTCTGAATCCAATATAATCTCATGCCCAGAGGAAAGGACCAGTTTACAAACATAATCCAATATTTCTTTTTGGAATTCATCAATAATATCAAGCTGCTACACTCCATCCTCTGAATTCCAAAAAGACATTACAATATTAAAAAACCTTAAATCAGTTTCAATGCAAGTACTAAATCACATCACAATCTATTTAAAGGAATACAGTTTGTGCTGGGGCAAAATCCTGTCTGCTATAGACTCTGAAACTTACAAAACAGTTCATCTACTTCCAATACACAAATGAACAGAGAAAGGATAAACATTTTCATTACAATAAGGAGAAATTGGGAGGGAAACTTGAGTCATGGGTCCTCTATATTTCAGTAAACCTGAAGGACATCCTCCATTCAATTTCAGTCTGAGAGTCATTCTTAAGATGATGGTTTCTTCTCCTTGGGGCCATATGGGGACTCACCCTTTCCATATACTTGCCCAATGGCCATTTTATTGGTTCCACCCTCATTAAGCATCTGGGTGTTGACCAAGCTCCAGACCTTTCCCTGCAAGAGTGTTGGGGTGATTGCCATAATTTACTCAATCTTTGTATTAGAATCTTAAGCCCCCTAGTACAGTGATGTGAAGACAACATTCCCCCTAACCTGTGGCATGCAGGCTCAACCCACTCAGAGCAATGAATTGACCACCTGGCCTTCCCTAACCCTTGGGGGATAGGTCCACCCCTCTCAAATCTGTAGGGAACTGACAGTAACTGCCCTAATCCTTGGGGAATGTGCTCACCCTCTCTGTACCCTGGGGCAGCAAAACTTTCCCAGAATATTGTACAGGAACATCCACCATCTTCAACTGCTGGGGCAAACTCACACTCTCTGGATGGGTTTCCTTTCTTGGATGGTTTCCTTTGGATGGGTTTCCTTTCTTGGCCCAAGGTGATGTCTGCTTCCATGGTTTTCCTTTTAAAGCTGTTTCTCCTTCAATCTCTCATTTCTATGTCCTTTTTATTCCAGTCTGACAGTGGTTTTGTTCATACAGCTCTCTTAAAAATCTTGTTGGTTTAGCATGCAGGAAGCAGGGGTTGAAGCTATCAGACAGTAAGAATTTCCACAAGTCTTTCTGACATAACTGCATGCTCAATCTTGATTTACCAATTCCAAGTTTAGTTAAGTCCTCCAGTGGGGCACTTTCATCTGGGATGTTGATTTCCAGAAGCTTGGAATTTCCAGAATCAGTTTCTATATACTTTGTACCCAACAGTTAAGTCGTCAGCATATCTCTCTCATCTAGCATTTTGCTATAAGTGGCAAGCAGAAGCCAAGTCACATTCTCTGGGTTTACTTTGGAAATTTATTCAGCTTAATGCCAAGGTTCATCAATTTAAAATTCTGCTTCCATAAACACCAAGAGTTAATATTGCTAAGTTCTCTGCAACTTTAAAACATGGATTGCCTTTCCTCCAGTTTCCACTAATAGTTTCATCATTTCTTTTTTTTTTTTCTTAAAGATTTATTTATTTATTTAATTCCTCCCCTCCCCCGGTTATCTGTTCTCTGTGTCTATTTGCTGCGTCTCGTTTCTTTGACCCCTTCTGTTGTCGTCAGCGGGCGGCACCATTCCTGGGCAGGCTGTACTTTCTTTTGCGCTGGGCGGCTCTCCTTACGGGGCACACTCCTTGCACGTGGGGCTCCCCTACGCGGGGGACACCCCTGCGTGGCGCGGCACTCCTTGCGTGCATCAGCACTGCGCAAGGGCCAGCTCCACATGGGTCAAGGAGGCCCGGGGTTTGAACCATGGACCTCCCATGTGGTAATGGACGCCGTAACCACTGGGCCAAGTCCGTTTCCCATCATTTACTTCTAAGGCATCATAAAAAGTCTCTTTAGCATCCATATTGCTATCAACAGTCTCTTCAGTGCACTGTAGGTATTTTCTTCCAAGCATCTCACAGTTCCTCCAAAAAATACTCCTTACCCATTTATAAAACCATTCCAGCATTTCAGTAATTTCAAAAGCACTTCCCCACTCCTTGGTACCAAATTCTGTATTAGTCAGCCAAAGGGGTGCTGATGCAAAATACCAGAAACTGACTTGCTTTTATAAAGGGTATTTATTTGCAATAGGAGCTTAAAGATACCAGGCCATAAAACATAATTTACTTCCCTCACCAAAGTCTATTTTCATGTGTTGGAGCAAGATTGATGTGGGCTATGGGTGGGAGGGTCTTTGTCTCTTTAGAGATAACCTTAACCTAAGCTGTCTGTCCTGACTTGTGGGTGTGGGACGGTAAGAGGCTGCAGTCCTGCCCTTGGTTATCATGGCAACGACTCCAGTCCCAAGAGGCCATTTAGCAATGTAAACTCTATATACATACCAATCAGTCCAGGGAAACTCTGATGGTGGTGATGCTGAAGCTTAAGGGAACTTGGACTTGGCCTCAAATGGGAAATATAATATAGCCTGTGCATAAATTCAAAATCATCTAATTCTGAATCCAAGTGTGCCAAGTCTCTAGAAATCCAGTTAAGTGATCATGGGCTTTGAATGTTCAGAAAAGATGTAAGACTAAATGTGTATTCAAGGTTGCATCCAGACAGAATGTGGGCAAGATGCTAATTCAAGCTTACCTGAAATGTGGGTGATATGTTAATTCAAAACCTATCTAGTACTCAGGCAAAGACTTAACTAACAAAGAAAGTAGTTTTCTTTGATAAAAGCACCATTTGACTCCCCACCCTGTATAAAAAGAACTTGAAAATCTTGTTGGAGACTTGGGTTTGAAACAGAAAGCTCCCGAGTCTGGCCAGCGGTCAATAAACCATTTTTCCTTCTCAGAATCATTCCTGAGTCTGGCCTTTCTATAAACAAATAATTGAACCTCTCTCAACTTCTACAACAAGATGGCTGCCGATGTTTGTGAGGATTCACAGGCTTTCTGGGTTTTTCCCTTTCTGGGGTTTGCTTCTCTTCCCTCTTGTGCTTACTTCCCGGGGCTCCAGCCTAAGGCTTCAGCATCCAACATCCAACATCAAAACTCCAACATCAAAAATCCTCAGCCCTGTCCTTTGCCATGCCTTTTATCTGCGAATCCCCACCCACCAAGGGGGTGGATACTCAATGCCCTACTGTCACAAGAGTTTACTTGATTACTGAATCCAATATAATCTCATATGCCCAGAGGAAAAGATCAGTTTACAAACATAATCCAATATTTCTTTTTGGAATTCATCTATAATATCAAACTGCTACAAACCTCTAAGTAATTCTGTGTGTATTCTCTAGGAATTGGGATGATCTCTAATAGAACCACAGTGAGGTAATCAATATATTTAACATTCATAAAATAATTTTGTCTAACCTATTTCTATATTTCAATTGGTGAATTCACTCAATAATGTCATGTATATTTTGCTTTCCCCTCTTGTACAGGGTCTAGTCTATGATAAGGTACTGCCTTTAGTTAACGTGTGTTTTTAGACTCCTTTAATTTGGAACATTTCAACATCCTTTCTTTGTCTTTTACAGCATTGATATTTTCAAGAATGTAGTCCCTTCCCCCTTTAATCATACACTATTCTTCATTTTGTGCTAATCTGTTATTTACCCATGAATAGTCTCAGGTGATGCTTGGTTAACCAAAATACTACAGGTTAGTAAAGTGCCATCTGATTAGTGCGTTCCTATTTACATGTATTTCCATCTATTTTGTGTGTGTGTGTTTAATGTAGTCAGCTGTATTATTTGGTGTATAGATATTCATAACTGTTAGATCTTCATTATGAAATGTGAATTTTAACATAAAATATCCTTCTTTGTCTCATTTAATGCTTTTTTACTTTAATATTATGTTTTTGCTATCAGTATCACAACCTCCACTTTTTTATTTTGTCTATTTGTCTGCTAAGTTTTTGTCTATTCTTTTATTTTTAGCCTTTTTTGAATCACCATATTGTAGGTGTATCTCTTATATGCAGTACATAGAATTAGGTTTTTGGTTTGAGTCAATTCAAAGAAATTTTTCTTTTTTTTAGTAGTCAGCAAGATCATATCATTATTGATATGATTTGAAATTTGGTCTCAGTTCATCTTTTTTACCTTTTACAAAAATTACTGTGTGAATTCCATTAAATATATGACATACATGCCGTATTGTTATATACTATACATGTCTCTTCTGTATGAAATTTTGTATTATTATATATCATTTATTACACATACACTATGCTATGGCATGTTTACAGTGTTTCTCTAGCTGGTGTGAAATTTTTGTTTTTTATAATGTTCTCATATTTAGAAAAATTTTAATTCTTTATTATAGTATTTATATTTATATTAGCACTGGTTTTAGTGCTTGAGAGATCTTGTTTCTTATTTAACCTTTACTATGTAAAGACAAATGTAAATCATATCTTTCATGTCCAACCAATAACCTATACAATAGTCAGTGATTCTTTTTTTAAAAAAATTATTTATTTATTTCTATCCCCTCACCCCCCACCCCATGTTGTCTGTTCTCTGAGTCTGTTTGCTGTGTGTTCTTCTTTGTCCGCTTCTGTTGTTGTCAGCAGCACAAGAATCTGTGTTTCTTTTTGTTGCGTCATCTTGTTGTCAGCTATCCGTGTGTGCAGCACCATTCCTGGCAGGCTGAATTTTCTTTTGTGCTGGGCAGCTCTCCTTATGGGGTGCACTCTTTGCACGTGGGGCTCCCCTACACCGGGACACCCCTGCGAGGCACGGTACTCCTTGCGTGCATCAGCACTGAGTGTGGGCCAGCTTCACACCGATCAAGGAGGCCTGGGGTTTGAACCGCAGACCTCCTGTGTGATATATGGATGTCCTAACCACTGGGCCAAGTCTACTTCCTGAGTGATTCTTATATTACTTTACATCATATCCTTCCTTCCCTTCTCCTCTAATTGCTTTTTTACTTGCATTTTTTGTACTTTGTTAAAAATTATAATTCATGCATATTATTCTCTACCCATGATTTCACCTTTGTTTTAGGGCTAGCTCTAAAAGTAAACACATGGAATGCTCACCATCAGTCCATTTGCAAAGTTTTCTAGTTATCTCTCAGTTGAAAAAAGTTCATTCCTCAAAGTAGCTTCCTCAAGAAGAGCACATGTGTACAATGTTCCCTGAGTCCATCCACATTCAGATCTGTTTTTCTTAGCCTTGGTACGTGAAAGAGAATATGATTGAATATAACATCCTTGGATTTCATTTTTATTCCTTAACTCTCTTGAAATGTTATTCCATTTATATCTAGAAATTTTTGTTGTTTTTGAGAAGTCTGATGACATTCTAATTCTCTTGCCTTTGTAAGGTATTTCATATCTGCCTGGATGTCTGGAAGAATTTTTTCTTTATATTTGAACTCTTTTAGGTTTGCTGGCTTATGTGCTAAAGTTTATATACTTCTGGGTCAGTTGAAATGATTGGCTATTTCAATATGTGGAGTCATATTATTTTATTTCTGGAAGATTTTCTTTGATTATAGTTGTAAATATTGAAATATTCTTTCATTATTTGATTTTCTCCTTTAGAGACTCCAATTAGACATAGCTTAGAACTCCCTTGTCTTCTGATTAAAACACTTTTTCTCTGATATATTTCATTAATTTTTGTAATTTTACATTTCAATGATTTCCTTCTTTTACACAATGACCTTTATTAAATTTTCTTTTTTTCCTTCCTTTCTCTCCTCCTTTCTGTATATTTTTTATTCATTTTTAAAAGACACTTAGATTACATAAACTATTACATAAAAGAATATAAGGGATTCCCATATGCCCTACTCCCCACACCTCCTAGTTTCCCCCACATTAAAAACTTCTCTCATTAGTGTTGTACATTCATTGCAATGGATGAACATGTTTTGGAACATTGCCACTAAGCATGGATTATAGTTTACATTGTAGTTTACAGCCTCTCCCACTCAATTCTGTTGGTCATGGCCGTATATATAATGACCCATATCTGTCATTGCAATGTCACTCAGGACAATTCCAAGTCCTGAAAATGCCCCTGTATTATACCTCTTTGTCCCTCTCCTTGACTTCAGCATCTCCAGCAGCCAGGGATGTAGAAAGTAGAATGTTAGGAAAGCCAGAAATGGAGCCTCCTTCACTATTATGATGCTTGAGAGACAAAGACCCACTAGAGCAAAAAGGCTAAAATAACCACAGAATGGTTTAGACCATCCTTTAAACCACTGGAAATAGAGGGTGAGATAAACCTAGCTTTTCATGACTCAGCTTCTCAAACCACCTGCCAAACAGAAGAAAGGCATCCTAATGAGGGAATTAATATTGCAACTTTATATCTAAAGTCATTTTATTTGTAGTGTATAGCATAAACTAATAATGAACAAACAATAGACATACTAACAGATAAGAAAATATGACCAATAAGAGGAAGAGTAGATAGTAGGAGCCACAGAAAAAGCAGAACCCCAAAACAAGTATAAGAGCATGTTATGTTAAAGGAAATAGAATAATGGAAAAAATAAAGAAAAGATTTGAAAATATCAAGACAAAATTGAAATATTTAAAAAAGAATCAAACGTACATTTCAGAACTAAAAATATAATATGTGAAAATAAAAATTTATGAGGCAGATTTAATGGCAAACCAGCACAACAAAAGATAGAATTAGTGAATTCAAGTCAGGTAGTTAGAAAATATATAAACTGAAGCAACAGATTTAAAAAGAAAAAGAAAAGAAAGGCAGGAGAGATTCATTACATGGTCAAAAGGGAAAAAATAGAAGTACTTCAAATCCCAAAAGATAAGAGAGACACTGACTGGGACAGAAGCAATATTTGAGAAACACTGTGTAAGAAACTTCCAAATCTGATGAAGGACCTACAGATTCAAGAACTTTACTGAGGAGAGACGTCAGGCTGAGGTGTGGCTCACGGCAGTGGCAGGGCTCGGCACACGCCAGGCGCTGGCGTGAGCCAGCCCGGGCGTACGGCCCTCTGCCGAGAGGGGAAACCGGGCGCTTTCCCACCCTCCCCTCGCTCCCCCGCCACGATCCGGCCGCTGCCTGCGCCTCTCTCTCAACCCTCCCCCTCCAGGGGCCTCCTCGAGAGGCCGCCGCCATAGAGGAACCCCCGCGCCTCTTCCCCCCCTCCCACAACACGCAAGTGCAGACATAATCACCACTTGCCACACCACTCCTGGCAGGGCGCAGGCGCACCTGGCAGTCACAGCCTGCCAGCCCCCGGCCCGCCCCTTGCTGGCCCCCCCTCTGCCCCGTCTCCGCTCACTGGCCTGGATAGCGACATCTCCCAGCCATATTAGGGCATAAAGTCCATTCCCACCAATCCACACTCGCCCCAGGCCAGCTCCGCCTCTGCTCCCCCAGACTTATATTTGCAAGCACTTCCTCAGTAAACAGACCTGCGCATAGTCCTCGTCTCCGTGGCGTTCTTCATCGCGTCGCGCGTCCCCACCAAACCTGAGCGGCAAGAAGGGGCCTTGAGGCTTCATGCCCGCTCCTCCTCCTTCGCCCGCGCGGCGGCCCCATCCGGAGAGCCCGCCCGCACTTTACCAATCTCTAAGCAGAGTAAACAAAAAGGAAACTCACCAAGGCATAACAGAGCCAAATACTTGAAACCAAATATACAGAGAAAATCTTTAAAAAATAGTCAGAATGAAAAATGCATATACTTTCACAGGAGCAACAATAAGGTCTGCATCTGATATGAAACCAGAAAACAAAGAAAAGATACCTTTAAAGGGCTGAAGGAAAAAAAAGTCCACATAGAATTCTATATTCAACAAAAATATTCTTAAAAGTGAAGACAAAGACATTTTAGATAACAAAATCTGAGTGTCTATAGCAACCTCCACTACAAGAAATACTAAAGAAAAAAATTCAGCCTTAAAGAAAATAATCCCCAAAGGAATCACATAGTTGCAAAAAGGACAGAACTCCAGAGTGGTTTACTATAGATAAATTCACCTTTATATACTAGCAACAAACAATTGCAAAATGAAAATTTAAGAACCTCACTTACAATAGCATAAAAATGGAAATATCCAGGAGTCAATCTAAAATATGTGTTAGATATTTATACTGAGAACCTTAAAACACTACTGAAAGAAATTAACAAAGAGCTAAATAAATGGAGGATATAATTAATCTATAGACTTATTAAAATCCCAGTCAGTATACCAGCATGGTTTTATTTTCATTTTGATGGAAATTGACAAGATAATTCTAATATTTATATGGAAATTAAAGAACACAGCTTAACTTGAATAATATTTATGAGTAAGAGGAACATATACTATGAAATCTCGGGTCCATATATAAAGTTTTAGTATTTAACAGATTATGGGACTACATAGTGATCAATAAGTGGACCAATGGAATAGAAAATAGTGTACAGAAATAGAGCAATACATATATACTATGGAAAGGATGATGTTTTCATGAAAAGCTGTTCTTCTTTTCATACATAAAAAATAAGTTGAAATGGATCACAAACAATATGTGTTACCATTCATTTTCTTTTTTTTTCTTTCTTTAATATATGTATTTTTTATTTATTTCTCTCCCCTTCTTTCTTCCCCCCCAGTTGTCTGCTCTCTGTGTCCATTCGCTGGGTGTTCTTCTGTGACCGCTTCTGTCCTTAGCAGCAGCAGTGGGAATCTGTGTTTCTTTTTGTTGCGTCATCTTGTTGTGTCAGCTCTCCATGTGTGCTGCACCATTCTTGGGCAGGCTGCACTTTCTTTCGCGCTAGGCGGCTCTCCTTACGGGGTGCATTCCTTGCGCGTGGGGCTCCCCTATGCCGGGGACACCCCTACATGGCAGGGCACTCCTTGCACGCATCAGCACTGCACATGGGCCAGCTCCACACAGGTCAAGGAAGCCTGGGGTTTGAACTGTGGATCTCCCATGTGGCAGGCGGATGCCCTATCCATTGGGCCAAGTCCACTTCCACCATTCATTTTCTATTACAGGTGCCTAGTACAGTTCAAGGCACATATTGGATATTGAATAAATAATTAATAAAACAATGACATTTAACAAAAACCTCATTACAGATAAAAATTACATTTTGTACTGCACGAATAGGACCAACACCAAGACTGACCCACAGTTTAGGATCCTAGAAATTTCCTTATTGAAAGCTGGAGGGGTATGAATGAGAACTGAGCCTAAAGGTGTTTGATAAGTGTCTCTAGGCTTGAAATTAGTGGAATTCACAACTGAACTACTACATTCCAGGAATTTGTAGCTCTGCACTTATTGACCCTGTCTTGAAATAGAGTTCTTTAGCTGGTGTTGAGGTGGTCAGGGTGAAAAAGAAATGGAGTGGTGGTTTTTCATGTTGCTTCTGAGTTACTAAATAAGGTAAAACTCATTACATAAGATGATTTGTAAAGTTTCTATTCAGCATGATACTATCATATATTTCCACATATTTATAATTTCATATAAAATAGTTGACTCAAGACATGTTTAATCTAAATTACCAACTTCCTCAATATCTCAGAGGCATATAAAACAACAAAATTTTATTTCTTCTTCACCTTACCCATCTATTATGGGTCAACAGCAGCTCTGTTCTACTTCTTTGTTATAGGACCCAGGCTGAAGAATAGTGTCTATTGGGACTGTCAATCTTAGGGCAAAGGGGAAAGAGAAGGCTGAACCATACAATGACTTAAAACTTCTGTAAGTAAGTGGTTCCCATCACTTTCATTTATATGGGTTTAATCAAAAGAATTAGAAGATCTAAACCAGTTTTAATGGGTGGGAAAATATAATCACTCCGTACAGAGGGGCCACAAATGACTGGATCAGGCATGGCATCAGTGGGGAGGGAAAGTATTACTCTCGCTGTGATGGTTAGGTTTGTGTGCCCACTTGGACAGGTGAAGGTACCCAGGTGTTTGGTCAAGAAACCACTGGTCTAATTGTTGTTTTGAGGATATTTTGTGGACTTAAGTCATCAGTAAGTTGATTACCTCTATGACTGATTACATCTACAATCAATTTAGGAGATTTTCTTCAATCATGAGAGACTTGTTCATTCAGTTAAAAGCTTTAAAAGGAGAAATGATTATTTCAGCAGTCAGAAGAGAGAATTTCCATCTCTACTTCAGCGAGCCAGCTTCTCCTGGAAATTTATTGAAAACCTTCATTGGAGCTCCCAATTTGTAGCCTGCCCTAAGAAATTTGGACTAGTGTATTTCCACAGTTGCATGAGATAATTTTTATAAAACTCACTTCATATTTACAGATATCTCCTGTTAGTTCTCTTTTCCTAGAGAACCCTAACTAATACACTCCTATAAGGCAAGGCAATAAATATTTGGGAACAAGAATATAATCTATCACATTACATACTTCATCTATGAAGCAACTTTGAAAAAGTTTATGTAATTTTCCCAACCTCAGAGATTTAATAAAAGTTGGAACTGGGATAAAAACCCAGGCAGTTCGATTTTGGAGATTGCACTATGGTGCAATGACAGGAGATAAATTATATCCAATAAAAATAAATTAGGACCTCTTTTTCTTTGATAAATACCAAACTGTATGGAATGACTGGACTACTGTTTTAAATTGGGACTATCCCAAGTAAACCAAGCAGTGGTTAACCTAGAAGCAAATTTTAAGAAACTATTTGTACTATTGGGCAAAAATTAAGGACTATGGCAGTTTAGGTGAGGAATACTCATCAACACTTAAAAGGAATCATTGCAAAATACATGAAGTGATACTCTCCAAGGCATAGTAAATTTCTACATTAGTTTTGTATCTTTCTGTATACTATAAATGTAACCTTAACACTTGCAGCATTTCCCAAGATGGCCTCTAAAATCTGTTCTATTTTAAGTTAATTTTAACTACCATTTGAAGTAATAAATATTCTTACAAGATGCCAAATAAAAGTTCTACTGTTTTAATAGGTAGATTAGAATGAATAATAATAAACTTTTACTAAGAACCAGCTAATGTAACAATGAAAAGGAATAAAATGCTTTGACCTGAGATTATGTGCTATTGCTTTGAGATTATATGTTTAGTGAAGGAATTTATAAGTGCAGGTGAGTATACAAACTACAAAACTTCATTAATTTTAGCATTGCTTATTCATGTGCTAAAAACCTTTAGGGAAATTTTGGTTTGCAGGCTTTTACAGGTTTACCGGTTTCATAATTGCCCTGGAATTGCATTTGTTTACCAGGTTCCCATTGGATTGTATCTATTTTTGCAATAGGAAGATTTAAAATGTGAAACCAAAATTTCCTGTGAAGTGATCAAAGGATCTGAATATAAACAGGCAATTACCCAGATATAAAAGGATAATTATCAAAAATGCATTCTATAATATTAGTGGCATTATTTGTGAATAAGAAGATAAACACTGAAATAAGACACCATTTTCATTCATCAATTTGAAAAAGATTAAAAATATAATGATGGTGAGGGTATGCTCAGAAATGAATATTCTCATATACTCCTGGTGAGAGTTTAAACTGATCCAACTTTTGTGGAAAGAAATGTAACAAAAATAGAGCAAGGCCTTTGCAAATGTTTCTAGACATTGACCATCTAGGAACTTACCCTGCGGGACAACTCATAGGTTCTAGTGAAAGCTCTATCTACCAGCGTTATTCATAGTGTTGAACCCTGGAGACAAAAGAAAGGTTAAATAAATTATGGTCTGTTTATACAGAGGAATCTTGCATAGCAATTAGAACATGCTTTCAAGTAATATCTTATACCATAGAATATATTAATTGTTGAATGTTGAGTGACAGTAGTATACAAAAATTGTTAAAGCAGGATAATCGCAATTTTTTAAAAAAGCAAAAATAAAAATTATCAGATTTTTAGCATCACTTATAAACTATGATTGGAAAATCGTTGACTTTTGTTTGCTTATCAAACCTTGGGTGTTTTCAAGCAAAGGATTTTGATTATTAATGTTAAATCAAAACAGTTATTAAATTAAATGAAACAAACAGTAGTTTGAATTTACCAGTAGCATGTTGCTTCTTTGGAAGAGTATATTTAAACTTGCTGGCTGCTATCTGTTTTGGCAAATATCTTTAAATCCAAAGTATATTTTTGTTTTGCTTTTTAATGTGAAGTTCATTTATCCCAGGTGTTGTCTGTTCCTTTGTATTTATGGCAAAAATTATGCTTAATGAATTGTGTTTATGCCAGTAGGTAGAGGAAATTAAAATGATTTTCTCATTGTAGAATCACACTTTTCCTTCTTTTGTTTTTTTTTTTTAAAGATCTATTTATTTTATTTAATCCCCCCCCCGCCCCGCCCCGCCCCGCCCCGCCCCGCCCCGCCCCGGTTGTCTGTTCTTTGTGTCTATTTGCTGTGTCTTGTTTCTTTGTCCACTTCTGTTGTTGTCAGCAGCACGGGAAGTGTGGGCGGCGCCATTCCTGGGCAGGCTGCACTTTCTTTCGCGCTGGGCGGCTCTCCTTACGGGGGCACTCCTTGCGTGTGGGGCCCCCTACGCGGGGGACACCCCTGCGTGGCAGGGCACTCCTTGCGCGCATCAGCACTGTGCATGGGCCAGCTCCACACGGGTCAAGGAGTCCCGGGGTTTGAACCGCGGACCTCCCAAGTGGTAGACGGACGCCCTAACCACTGGGCCAAGTCCGTTTCCCACACATTTTTCCCTCTTGAGATAAAAGGATGTCTCTCAAATAGGCTATAATTCCAAATAAATAAATACATAAATAAAAAGTGAATATTAAATGTTAGTATCCAATTACTGTAAATATAAGTAGGAAGAAGGTCCTTCTTTCGCCTTTCTTTATTCCTGAATAATGTTGAGGTTGATGGGGGTATTTCTGACTACTTTTGTCCACATCTTCTTTGAGAATATAATAATTTTGCCTAATATTCATTTAAATGTACTTATGTTTCCTATTTTTTAAATGTACTATATATGATGACTTTATGAAGTTTGAAGTCATAATTTCCTTTTATTTCTATCTTTCTTAACCAAATACACTACTTAATAAATGATAGAGAATAAATTACTAAACACATATTTGCATTCACACAGACACGCAGTAAACATAAAGGTTGAGAAAGAAGACTTTACTGCCAGATTGCTTGTGTTTGAATCCCAGCATTGCTATGTGACCTAAGGAAAATGACTCAATTTCTCTGTGCCTCCGTTGTCTCAAGTATAATAATATAGAGAAAATAATACTGCTATCTTCAAAATTGTGAGGATTATATGAGTTAATAATTAAGAAGTACTTAGAATAGTGACTGGCACATGACGTGTAGTTATTATTATGTCAAGATAATTCTCTGTTTAAGTGGCTTTAATAACTGCAGCACATGGCTATAGCTTTGAGGAATATATTCAAATATATTCAAAGCTGAGAGTAGTTTGTTGTCATCTCTACTCTTATATGGAAGATAACATATGTAGAGCTAATCATTAAGAGACTTCAGGATATAGAGAAATGTATAACTAAAATGTTTATTAATGCATTTATAATTAGAGATAGAAAATTTATGAATGTTGTGGAATAACATTAGAAGAGGAAATTCTTATTCTTAAGACTGTTTACAAAACAGTACAGTGATATATCTTCATGGGTTAGTATAAAAGCAAGTCTTTGAAACTTGACAGAAAACATTATATAAGCAGTTTTCCTTAATTGAGCCTTTTCTTCTTCCAATTTAGATAATTAGATAAAAAAGAATAATCTTTGAATAGGTAAAATAACTTTTTAAGTAATTTACAAATGTAAGGCATTATGATGATTGGCACTGCTATTCTTATTAATAATACTCAAACATAAAATTTAAAAAATGAAAAATTAAATTACTGTGAACCCTCTTTAACAATGTTGAAAATGTTTCTTGAAGACTATTGAACAAAATGAACATTACGTTTTATTCTTTTGTTTATTTTTAAACATAATTTTCCTCTTAGAAATTGGTAAGAGGAGAAGTAGTTGCTTGAGTTCTAACTTTCAACCTTTTTAAGATTCTCATGATATATTAATGATGTGGCTATATTCTAGGATACATGCAGTGCTCAGTGCACCCTCCTGTACTCTGAAAGTACCTGTCTATTCACTTTCTCCCAAATCCTCTGCCATCCAAATGGTGTTACAAAAGCACCGTGACCAGCTATTTTTCTCCATGAGCTTTGATCTAATGTTAGTTGAAGTATATAACTTGTCATATTCATGTGGAAGGGAAAAAGTGATCAGAAATGTGGTTCCTTGCAGGGAGACTGTAGGGAATGTTGGTTATGAAGAAAGTTTACTTCGAATTTTGCGTTATATTTCCCACAACCTCTAGTAAAAGTCACAATGATATGAGGTCACACTGAAACATTTGGCAGTATATTTTATGTTGCTGGGCTTCTAAGATGTCCCCAGTCTTTGCCCCCACAGACTGAGTTTTATTTTCTCATTGTTTGGAAATAGCTATTAAAGCCATGAAATCCAGCTGATTTTGGTATATGCTCAACAGAGACGTTATAAAGCCTGAGAGTCATCTTTTATCTAAATCAACACCTCTGTTTTCTACATCCTAGCATCTTTCACTTGAATTTGTCAACTTCTATTCACACCTGTATTTTCCTTCTGTACCATCCGTAAGACTCCCATAGCATTAGCATACTATCCTGCCTTTTTGAGACAAAAGCCAGTATTCCTTCTGCCTTCCAACTTCTGCTCTCTGTCCAAGGCTGCCTTTGTTCCAACAGCCCACATCCCTGTCCATCATTCCCTTTATGTGGCATTATTAGCAGTTCTACTCTAGTCCCTTCTAAAATGAGAGTAGAAAAAAGCGGTTATGATAGATCAAACATTACAATTCCCAAGGTACTCCTACCCAAAAACCAGAGCTCAAGTCATAGAGCTGGAACATATCCTGAAATACTTCTCCTGGTTTTCGTCACCCGAATCATGCCCTTATACCCCATACCACAATATTTTTTTTCCTTTACCACTGAGTAACTTCACCATAGGCATAGAAGTTAGCAGAGATCCAGATTTAGTTTGCTTTAAAGGTAAACCATTGTGAAATGACCACTGATTTATCTTAGCTATGCTTTGGTAATATATCTGGTGTTTAACAGTATGAAGTAGCCTCAAACTTTAATGGACACTTGTGGTCCAACCACAATAAAACAGTGTGCTTGTGCTTTGGGGTTTCTTAGTCTCTGGGCTATAATTCAAGCAATTTCCTGTCCATAACCAAAATATTCTTTAGACATTTTATGAATATAACTTTTATTTCAGAAGACTATTGGTTGTTAGTTTCTAGTTAAAATCTAGAAATTGGTTTCCTATTCTCTATCAAAATAGATTCCCTAGGAACAGGCTTGTTCTTCTCTACTCATAGGACTTCTTTATTTCCAGGGGCCAGTGAGTGAAAAGAGAGAACTTTATCATGATTTTATGGTATGCTATTTTATGATGGATTATTCCCTTTGTTTCTTAAAACAATATAATATGCATGAATTTTATTTTCCTCATATACAAAATGAACTCATGCAAAATACCTTATCTAAGATCATAAAACAAAGCTGCAACCAAGCTGAGATTTGTCCCACTGCTGTGTCTTCAAAGCAAGATATTTCTTCTACATTATGTGCCAAAGCATTTGAGATTTATATTTGACATTAAAAATGTCTTCATTTTCATGTCATAAACTTGGAAAATTAATTTTATTGGTGATTCTGTTAATTTCTTTTTACCTCTGTTTCTTAATTTATTAAAGCTTTAAACCATGATGATGTCTAATTTCTAACACTCATTTGTATTTTAAGCATAGCTTATGTGCAGCTCTGTTGTAATGGATATTATGAAGTGTAACAAGTAGTTCCTTTGAGGAAGGGATCAAATGATAAATATTAACTCATTGTTTCAAGGAATAAACCCTGCTGATGTTTAACTCTGAGTTGAAGGTCAAGGAGACTTCCTTGAGGAAGTGGCTTTGAGCAAGGACTTGAAGGTGAGAAAGACACCTTTCTTAAACCTTCTATCTTTGTCCCTTAGTTCCCTCTGCTGGTGACTCACCTTTATAATGACCTGCATCACTGCCTATTAAGGAATGCCCTTGTGTCCTCTGTCCAGACAACCCACATTCCTGCATGACATATATGTGGCTTTAGCAGCAGTTCTATTTTATTCCCTGCTAAAATGAAGACGGTAACTGAAGCAAGGTTCTGGAATGGGGTAACTATGACAGGCTTTAGTATCTAGAAGAAATGGCCAGTGATTGGGAGTGCTAGGAAATCAGTGTTACATGTCATGAGTAATAATTCAATCTTGATGTTTTCATGAAGAGTAGGAAGAAAGAAAGGTCATATTCTGAACACAAGGAATGAAGGGGCACATTATGGGGGAATATCCATCTGGTGGTAATGGAGGATGGATTGAAGGGGTTTGGGACAGTTATACTGTATATGCAAACAAGCTACCTCTGGAATACTAAAAGTAAATTGCATATTTACTGTAGGAGAGATTTAGCTTAAGCACTATCTATTGGTTGTCTTTTTTAGATTCCCACATTATGATGGTCCAAAAGTGCTATTAAACTGGAAATGTTGCTTTTTAGTATAGGTTAAAGAGCTTTACAAAATTATTAAGTTTCTAACATTTGCTTTCCTGGCAATTCTCCCCTACAATATTATTATGAATTTTTATGGAAAATTTATTGTACAACTTGTTCACAAGATTCTTGGTTTCATGGTTTCTACTATACCAATTCAAGCTGAATTTTATATAAATTAGATTGATAAATCTTTGACTATTTAAAACTAAATTGTGTTCCATGAAACAACATTACATTTCTAGGGTAAGCACACTAAATTTCTTGAAATCAATTTTTAAGTCAAGTTTAATATAATTCCTAACTTATTTATGTGTGCTTAGAGAGGTTATGTTATATTCTAAAACTGCTTACTATAATACTAGTGCTCTCATTTGACTCTATCACAAATGCTAAAAACCCCACACATTAAAACAAATCCATCTTTCATGCCAAGTGGAACACAGATATTTGTTTGAACTGAAATGACAAGAAAGGTTTTCATTAATGTTCAGATAAGAGTTCATGCTATCAGTACTGCCTAAGGGAAAACATGTGCATTATAGACATGACTTCTTTGTTCTGTATGTCATTCATTTGTTTTTTACATCTCAGTGCAGACCTATTCTTAGTAACATTGTATTTAAATTGTTTTGAAATATTTTATAGTTAGAGTAATTTACAATGTTCATTAATTTTGAACATTTACATCAATTTTCTGGCCCAAAAAGAAAATTCCTATACTTTCTTTCACTGTACTTTTTTCTTGCTCGCTAAGGGAAATTAATTGCTTTCAAGTAATTTCAAGGTCATGCTTAGTTATTGGCTTTGTACCTGTTCCTAAAGAAGATTTTCTGTAATGAAAATGTCAGAGAACCTGATTCCATACAATTGATCTATATTTATATTCCGGCAGAATTTAGTAAACTGTGCCCCGCCGCCCCCCCCTCCCCCCCGCCCCCCAGCCCCAGGAAGTAGAAATGCTTGGCAAGACTAATTCTCAAATAATAAAATACTCTGTATGGAATAAAAGTTCCAATTTAGATAATTTCTTTGAAGAAGACAGTGTTCTTTATTTTCTTACTTAGTTTTGAAATTGTGGCAACTGAAAATTGTGGATTGGAAATAATTGCTGATTAAAATGAAGGACAATTATAATTTTAATAAAAGCTGTAGAAATCGTGTGTGAATGGCTTTTCTTTGTACATGTAAACCTTTGTTATTTTCAGGTGCAGCTTAGCTTCCCAAGAGCTAATTGTAGGAATAATTACACAACTGCACAAATTGGAGAAAACATAGATAGAGGCTAATTCAAAATTCGTTGGCTTTGTCAGACAGGAGGGTGTGTTAGAAGCTCTAAATGAGGAGGCATGTTTAGAGCAGGGCCTGTGGGCTTTGGAGTCCCTGTAAGTCAGGCGACTTACTTAAAAACTCTGAGCCTGTTTCTTTATTCACAAAACAGAGTTTTTACACAGATTGTAAGTGATATGGATTTTAAGCTTGTGGCCTAGATAGGTTTCTCCTCACTGTCTCCATTTTAATGAATAATTCATGTATGGAAATTATATTTTCTTAAGTTCTTTTTAATCTGACTTGTTTACTTTTGTAGTGCCATTAGTAATATACACTGGAAATTTATTTTGCCTTTTGTTGCCTGTTGTCAGTGGACATTTCAACAAACTCTAATATGAAGATGATAATATGCTTTTCCTTAGGGATATGTTTGTATATTTGGTTTTTTCTTTGCATACATGGAGAGATTGCTTTATATATACCATTATGGGTTTGTCTTAGTTACAGATAGTTGTATTTACGAATTTACAAATGTAATCAGTATTCTACATACTTATTTGCCTACAATTTATTATGTACATCTTAAGTCAGAACACTGTTTTGTTTCCTTTTTAAAAAAATCTTATAATAAATGTAACCTTCCGTCCACAAGAGGATTTACCTTTGTTCGTTTGGGTGATTCTTTAAAATGTGGGTTAACTACTTTAGAAAATTATGATTAAATTACAAATGTTATTTAAAGCAGCCTAAAGCAAGGTATACCTATTTCTAGTTTTAATTATTATTTTATATACACAACAAAGAAGGACCTGACAGACTGATGATCTCAAGAAACAAAGTTATAATACATAAAAAGATGGAATAAATTTATAGATATACATGATATAAAATTTAAACATCTTTCTGGATGCAAAAATCAAATCTGACTTGTGATCAAATGGATAGAATTATTTCACCTCATGGACTCTGTCATCATTAGTGGTTTTGATGAGAGGATTTAGTTATTTTATCAAATTGTTTGCAGTGTGAATTCTGATTTTTGATAGAGAAAAGGAAAAGATAAAATGCTACTCTCTGAAAGGTGAGGATTGTTGACATTGCACAGATTTTATGCTACTGAGAAACCTTGATTGTTTCTCCAAATAAAAAAACCTTTCCTAACAAGATTACATAGAGCATAGTTTTACTTTCCTAAAAACTTGTATTCTCTTTTCTTTCAGGAAGACAAAAATGATTGGTGCAAAGTCCAATATCTCATATTTTTCTATAGATAGTGGAATAGATTTGAAATCAGTGTGATCTTAGATAAACACCATGGGGGCACATGATGTTTTTTTAAGTCTCTCAATTGTTGAGTCTCAAAATATTTCACCTATTAATTGAAGGGTCATATTTGTAGAATTCATAGCATGAATTATATTCTGTAAAGAAGAACCTTTTAAGCATTCATAGATCCCTCTTGGATTTTCTTCAAAATCATTTCATTTAAATGATCCTGTGACTTGGTACATAGTCCATTATAAGTTCGTATGTCTGAATCTGTACTACCAATTTGTCTTCCTTCTCCTGTTACTAAATAGTTGATTTTATTCCTCTAAGATGTGATTATGTTAGCTTGACCAGTAACGTTCAAATATATGTTCACATACCCCATAAAATAAATGTGAAAAATTGTGTGCCCTAAATTAATTGTGAAATATCCTGTGCCTAAAATAATTGTGGAAAAGTGTGTGCCCTCACATAAATAAGTACTTAATGATGCTGATGAATACTATGTGATTTTTGCCATACAACTCAGAAAGATTTTAAAACATTGAACAGCATTGGTATGACAAAGCTTCTTCCATTCCTATCAGCTTGTTCACATGTATATAGATATAAAGTCATTTATAATTACATGAACTTGGCTTACGTTGTTAATAAAATAAAGAGCTGTTGATATAACAGAAAGAATCCTAACTCTGATTAAAGATAGCACTTACGGTATTTGTATTCAGTAGACCACAAAATAATGTATTGAACTGTGGTCCATTTTCTTATCATTTCACTACTAATAATACTATTAATATCTATAAACAAGAGGAATAATCTGGATCACTTTTTCAAGTTAAATGAATGAAATCTCTGTCCCCTCCCAGTTAGTCCAGCTTTCTCCCGCTATCTCTGAAGCTGTGATGGTCTCATTGCCTGCTTCCTCTCCCCCTGTTGCTGTTTTAATTCCAGCCCCTCTCCAGGTGCCCCTGTGCTGGGTCCAATGCTTACTTCTGTTCACTCTCATTTGCTTGGTGTGAACAGAGCCTCTTCTCTGGGCATCACCAACACAAGACCATTGTGGGTCATGTATTGCTTCTGCAGGTACATGTTTCAGAATACGTGTAATTTTGGGAATCATCTTACACTGTAGCAATAATAATACCCACATTTTTCACAGTGATCAAAAGATTGCTATGTACCAGAGATACTTTAAGAGGTTCACTTATATTAACTTTTTATTTCTCATCTTAACACTTGACACTTACTTTTATCCCCATTTCCCAGGAAAGGACCTGAGATTTTAATACGTTTAGTAACTTACCCAAGGTCACACAGTTACTTAGTGTTGGAGCCTGGATTCAAACCCGGGTAGGCATTATAGAATCCTTGTCCTTAATTAAAAAGACATTAATGAATCAATGCATTCTGCCAAGTTCCCATTCTTTTTTTTTCTGTGTTTGGATGTCCAAACTCCTGTCGCTTGGTGTCAGAGGAAAACTGACAATTGATGTTATTTTATAAAACAAGTTTAGCCCCTTTCTCATTCTCAGCCTTTTTGACCTAGACTCTCCGGAAAACTGCTTTGGAAAGTACAAAGGCCTATTTAAGATATTTTTTCAATTGAAAAAGAAGAAAAACAGAGTTCCTTCTTTCAGAGGAATTCTGTATCTTCCTAGAGAAGTGTTTCTTAGTCCATCAGAACCAATACCTTACATTATAAGAAATATTTGATTCTTCTTAACCATTCTTAAGTTAAATGTAAGGAAATTTTACTCATCTACATACATAATTGCAAATAATATACAGTTACCAAGCCATAACAAAAAGGAAAAATAAATAACTTATGATAAATCAGTATATAAATACCCTGGTATAACTATTTTAGAGCACAAAAAGTATTTCTATACTAACCCTAACAGATGATTTGGTCACTCTTGAGTATCATTTATATAGAATAACTGCTTAAACTACAGTTAGATTTAAAGTGAAATATAAAACAAAACTAAACAAAATTCCCTCTACAAATGTACAATTTTACTAATGTTTATAACAGGATGTAAAGTAGTACTGTGATTTCTTAATGTTAAGATTAGTTATCTGAAGTATAGAAATATATCAACTCTGAGATCAAATGTGATTAAACAATAATATCCAAATTTAGTTAATAGTAATTAACCAATGCCAATTTCTTAGTTTTAACAAATGTACCATGAAAATGTAAGATGTTAACAGGATAAATTGGATGAGGGGTTTATGAGAACTCTACGTACTTGGCAGCTTTTCTGTAAAACTAAAATTATTCCAAAATGAAAAGTTTATTTAAGTATGATAATATCCAAAATGCATCAAGAGTTGGATGATGAATGTGTCATTATTTAAGAACATCCTTGAACCCTAGTGTATGCTAAGTACTAGTACTGAAGATGCAAAAATGGATAAAACATTGTCTCTTAAGGAGGTCAGTTTAGTAGGGGAGAAGACAATGTTAACAATTAATTACAATATTGTGTGATATATGTAAAAACCATAGACATTTTAACAAAGGAAATATTCTATATATTAATTAGTAACAAATGTTTTGACTAAATGGTAGTAATGCTTGAACAGGTCAGTAGGTGTTGCAACGTGGCCGAGGAAAAGAAGTGAATTCCAGAAAAGCAGAACTGTATTTTAAGAGTGTATTTATCACAGTGGCAATAATGTTTAGTATAGTCAAGAAATTGTGAGTAGTTCATTTTGTCCATGTAGAGGGTGAATCGTGGTGTTGGTGGAGGAGGGAAGTAGAAGGGAGATGAAAAGAGTTAAAAGACAGTTATGGCTGGGTTTTGCAGTATATTGCATGCTTTGTTGTGAATTTTGGATTTAGTCTTTATCTGCTGGTGGCCCTTGTAAAGCCTTATACTAGGGAGATGGATTTATGTTTGCAATTTAGAAGAATAACTGTAACTAGAATATGAAGGGTAAAGAGCTTATGTATACACTAGATCAGAGACCTTTACTAGAGTCTGAATGAGAGAAAATGAGGGCCTTGTTCCAGGGCAGTATGGATAGAAAGAAAAGGATGGATTTGGGAGAGTTAGATATTGATGACTGATCATACATACTGGTTGGCTTTCCTAAGGCTTCCCAGAGTTTAGTACTTTCCAAAGCAGTTGCTGTCAATCCATATGGTAGGTACAGCAGTAGACTCCAGCCTTAGGAGCTGGGTTTTGAATGACTCCAATGTTACACTTAAGCATATGAGGATAAGTGGAAGTTGACTATATGCCATTCACTTTTCTTAAACGATCAAATTATTAACAAACATAACCGGAAATGTTTGCAAGTTCATATGTAGAGCTCTCTTGCTTTATAATTTATTGAAGTAAAAAAAAAAAAAAATTGGATGAAATTACTCTAAATTAATTTGAGAATACTGCTATTCAAACTAAAGTCTACTGCATTGAAGATTTAATGCTAGAGTGGTTTTTTTCACTTAGGAATAATATATCACAACTCTACTAAAAGAAAGAACATGAGAATATAATATTGAATTTCAAGAAAAAACCATACTAGATTTATATTTGCAAAATGAAATTGAGGAGAGCAAATATCAAGAAAAATTTGACAAAGAGTACTTACTCGTTTAAAATTCCATGTGATTGAGTATAAATCAATATTCACTTTAAAATATTATCCATTATAAAAATAACAATATCAGAAATGTTGTAATATTATATACTGGGATAATTTATATAATTAAAGACCATGTTTAGCATCAGGGTTAATTAACTATCATCTAAAATAGGTTCTTAGCATCATTGAACATTAAGGAATATCAGAAGATTAATGTATTTTTTGCAAATATCTAACTCATATGAATTAAATTCATACACAGTTTCTATGGTGAAGATTTTATAATGAGAGGTAATTAAGATAATATTACTTAGCCAAGTTTATTGTTAAATTTGCTTTTTGACCTCACTGCATATGCAGATAAATAAAAGGAAAATTAATAGGTAAGTTTTATCTGGGTACTTTTCCTACTGCAATGTTCTAATAATTGCATTTCTTGTTACTTGTGGTTGGTTTCTACAGACCGTGAAAACATATACAAATTCTAGATTGAACATTCACTCATTCACTAACCATTGGTAACTTTACTGTGTGCCTGGCTGTGGTTAGGTACTGAAGATGCAGACTTACTAAATATCATACTTTTAGGAACTTTTGATGAATTCAATCAACAGATAGTCTAGTCTTTTCCCAGAGTGTATATCTCTACATCATTTGCCTATCCGCTTTAATGAAAACTAGAAGAATTTTAGCAAATGATTTCAAATTTATCTGGAAAAATAAATGTATGGGACTACCTTAAATATTTTCAAATTATAAGAGTAACAAAGAAATGAATTATTAAGCAATAATTGAAATGTATTATTAAGCAATAGTTTAAAAGTATACTACTAATGTTGAAAAGAATAGGAAAAGCATGTACACTGATTAATAAAGGAACGATGGTTTAGTCAGTATATGGTTTTGATCTAAGGTATTAGCCATTTGCAAAACACTTTACTTATCCTTAGTTGACATATGAAATCAAAATAGAATTCCAGTGAATCAAAGTTACTGAAATGATTTTCTATCTGTTATGTATGACCATGTAAAGATATTCATGGTTAATTGCCTCTAAACAAGTAGTTCAAACAACAATAAATTCAATATGATGTCAAAATTATGCCATCAGAAAGCACAAAAGCATGTGTTGGCTACTTTGTATATGAGTTTGAACTGTATTTTATTTTGGTGTTGTGCCCTCAGCTGCATTCATTACAATATAACTTTTTCTGTTGTATTTATTGTAAGAATATTATTGATTAGGTCATATACCACTTTGCTTATCTAGGGCTTGCTATTAAATTTTCTACCACTACCACCCGCTTTCTCCAAATAGATGAAATACTTTATTCCTTTAAAGTGTGATTTATATTAGCAGGAGTCTTCAAATAATTTTGTTCATGTACATCTTAAAAGAATTATGGAAAATTGTGCACTTTCACATATCTTTATCAGCTGATAAATTATAATAATTAGTAATGATGCTAAAATACTTTGTGATTTTTGTCATGCATCCCAGAAACATTTCAAATAATTGAACAGCATTGTTATAACTTAGCACTTTTTAGTTTCCTAAACTTCATGTCTGTGAGAAATCTCGTTCACATATAAAGAGGTGGAACAGGAAGATTGCCGTGCTAAGGACATTTACTAAGACAAGGAATTAGGGAGTTATTAGAAATATGTCACCAACACCAAACAAAAAATAAAACATACATTTTAACATAAATGCAAAGAAATTGATAATTAAATAAACTTTGCTTGAAATGTTAATAAAACAGAGCTAATAATTCCTCTCTGGGATACCACTTGTAAATGTAGTCTATTTCCCTGTCATTATTCAATATCTCTAGAATGGAGACATGTAGGATAGATTTCTCTCAGACCTTTGTCATAGAATAGGCTGATCTTGCAAACAACAATGTAATTTTTATGAAATAAAACTGTGGAACTTCTATTCACATGATTCTCTTTTCATTGTGAAAAAAGATGGAACTATATTTGTAGCCTAGCTTTAATAATCATGGTGTATCTCATAGCATTTTTTTTAAATTTATTGAAATATATCACTCATACATAAACATCCATAAACAATAAGTGTATAATAGTTGTGAATGTACATAGCAAACATATATAACATCAAACAAACATATATAACATCTCACCCTACCACCAATAACTTGCATTGTTTTTAAACCTTTTTTACTAATGATTAAAGAGCATTGTCAAAATACTGCACTAAACAAAGTAGTTTTCTCCTAAGTAATTTGATTGTTATTATCTTTATATCGTTTCATGTATATGAACATACATAAACAATTACGTGTATAGTAAAAGTTGTGAAATTACAAAGCAAACACTCATAACATCATACAGGGGTCCCATACATCAACCCTCCACCAACACCTTGCATTGTCATGAGACGTTTGTTACAAACTATGAAAGAATATTGTCAAAACCTTACTATTAATCATAGTCCTTATTTTACATTTGGTGTGTTTTTCCCCCAACCCACCCTATTATTATTTTTTAAATATATTTTTATGACGGAAGTTGTAAACTTATAAAACAGTCATGCACTTGTGCAGAATTCCCAAACGGCACCCCTCCATTAATACACCACAATGTGGTGTGTCATTTGCTACAGATAAGATAATATCATCTGGTTGTTACCATGTCCATAGTGTGCATTTGGCTCACATTTTCCATACTGCCTCAGTGTCAACACAGTACATCTTTTGCATAGATGCAAGAATACTATATTATTACTACTAATCATAGTCCATAGGTCACTCCAGCTCTATTTTTCCCATGCTTCTGTACATTCCCATCACCCTGCAGTAGTGATACACATTTGTTGTAGCTAACAAAGGACACTCTTGCTTCTGTACCATCTACCACAATTCTCATCCACCTCTTGGTTTACTGTGCTATTCAGTTCCTAAATTATTCTCAAGCATTCTGTCAATTGGCAGTTATATAACTAGACTCCCATTTTCAGTTACATCCCCATTTATAAATTAGCTCTCATTGTGTGTTACCATCCACTCTATACATTTCCACAATTTTACAGTAAAGCTAATTAAAATTTCTACATACATTAAACATCAGTAGTCCACTCAGTCCTTCTCTTATCTCCTTTAAGAATTCACCACCTACCACCAGGTCTTGAAGATACTTTCCAATAATTTCTTCTAGAAATTTTATGATTCTTGATTTTATTTTTAGTTTTTTGATCAATTTTGAGTTAACTTTAGGATAAGGTGTGAGATAGGGGTCCTCTTTCCTTCTTTCAGCTATGGATGTCCAGTTCTTTCAGTACCATTCATTGAATGGAATGTTCTGCCTGAGCTGTGTAGGTTTGGCAGACTAGTCAAAAATCACTTGACCATACCTGTGAGGGTCTATTTCTGAACCATAAATTTGGTTCCATTAGTCTATTGTGTCTGTCTTTAGGCCATTACCATATTGTTTTTACCACTATAAGTAGGTGTTTTGATTTAAAGTCTGGAGATGAGGGTTCACTATTCCTTTTCATGATATTTCTAGCTATTTGGGACTCCTCATCCTTCCAAATGAATTTAATGGTTGTGTTTTCAATTTTTCTTTAATGCTGGTGCAATTTTTATTGGGATTGCATTAAATCTGTATATCAATTTGAGTAGAATTGACATTTTAATGGTATTTGGTCTTCTAATCCATGAGCATGGAATGTTCTTCCAGTTATTTAGGGCTTTTTTGATTTGTTTTAACATTGACTTGCAGTTTTCTGAATACTTCATTGGTTAAGTTTATTCCTGACTATAGAGTTTTATCTGTCATATTATATTTTCACCACTCTTGACAGTTTTAGTTACTTTTATTGATCTAATCTTCATTTCTAAACTCTCTTCCAAGCCCCTTTCTCCTGTCTTTTCTTTTCAGGCTCTAGCACACCCTTTAGTATTTCCTGAAATACTGGTATTTTGCTTAGAAATTCTCTCAGTTTCTGTTTATCTCTGAATATTCTAATTTCACCCTCATTTTTGAAAGACAGTCTTGCTGGGTGTAAGATCCTTGCTTGGAACTTTTTCTCTTATAGTATCTTAAATATATTAGACAACTGTCTTCTAGCCTCCATGGTTTCTGGTGAGAAATCAGCACTTAATTTTACTGGATATCTCTTATATTTATGTATTGCTTTTCTCTTGCTGTTCTCAGAATTCTCTCTTTGTCTTTGGCCTTTTACATTCTGATTACTATGTGTCTTGGAGTTGGTCTATTTGGATTTTTTCAGATGGGAGTATGTTGTGCTTCTTGGAGAGGGCTATCTATGTCCTTCAATAGGGTTGGGAAATTTTCTACCATTATTTCTTTAAATATTCCTTCCGCCCCTTTTCCCTTCTCTTCTCCTTCTGGGACACCCATGTCATGTATGTTTGCATGCCTTTTACTGTCATGTAGTTCCCTGAGACCTTGTTCATTTTTTCCTATTCTTTTCTTCATCTGTTCTTTTGTATGTTCACTTTCAGAGGCTATTTCAAATCTGCTATTATATGATTCCAATGTTTTAAAATTTCATTTATTGCACCTTTCATCCCCATAAGAGGTGCTTTTCTATGTATGCTATGTATGTAAAGAACAAATTCTTTATTGTGCTCATCCAATGTCCTCTTAATATCCTTAATCTCTTTAGCCATCTCACTGAATTTATTAAGGAGATTTGTTTGAACATCTATGACTAGTTGTCTCAACTCCTTTATGTCATCTGGAGGCTTATCTTGTTCCTTTCACTGGGCCAGAGTTCCTGTTTCTTGGTGTGGATTGTAATTTTTGGTTGGTGTCTTGGCATCTGGCTTACTAGAGTATTTATTCTGGGTGTAGTTTTTCTCTTTAGTTTAGGGCTTCCTGTCAGGTCTCCCTTGCTGGTTGTGCAGTAAGAGCCAAACATTTAGTTGGTACTATAAGCTGTGGAGGCTCAAGGTGCCTTCATTGCACCAGGGACTAATGAAGCTTCTTCCAACTTTCTCCTTTGCCAGGGTTATGGACAGGATCGCAGCTATGTGGAATAATCCATGTGCAGTTCTTGACTGCAGTTGCCCAGAGAGACTGATGAAGCTTCACAACCCTTTCTCCCTTGCCTGGGGCAGGGCTGGAGCTGCAGGTGTGGGCAGCAATCTATGCAGTGTGGGTCCAAATGACCGCAGTTGCCCTAGTAGACCTCTGATTTTCATTCTATGTCAGCCAAAGTTATCTGCAGTTACCTGTGTAGGCTACTGCAGGGCTCCTCAGCCTCCTCCCCGCCAGAGGCAGAGCTGACACCTAAGCAGGCTGCAGGCTAATATACGTGAAAAGAAACTGAGATATTTTTTCAGTGCTGACACTGAGGGTTTCAGTCTTCCTGGCTGCCCCTCAAGCTGGGGGCAGAGTCAGAATGGCAGCTAATGGCCTCTTTCTGACTTGGGTTGGTTCACACCCCCCTGTTCCCAGGATAATCTCTTAGCCAGCCAAGTCTACCAATCACTAGCTGAAATTGGCAGCCAACCGTTTCCTCCTCCCCTGTTTCTGGGAAATAGAGCTTCCAATTCCAGCCACAGAACAGGTCCTGGGCAGCTCATGCCACCAGAGTAGGATGATCACTGGCCTCTGCAGCTTGGCTGGTAATTTCCCGGAGAGGCTGGCACAGGTCCCCACAACTTCCTCCCTGCTGGAGGTAGCACTGGGGCCTATGCTAGACCTGCAATGTGATCTGGATGGGAAGAAGCTGGTCCCCACCAGCACTGGGATTTTCAGTCTACCTGCTTCCCCTCATGCCAAGCGCGGAGTTAAGATGGCAGCTCCTAGCCTCTTTCTGATTTGGACAGGCTCAAGCTTTAGCTGTTCTCAGGATTATACATTAGCCCACTGAATTTCCTCATCAATAGCTGAAATTGGTGCCCAACTATCTCTTCCTCCCCTGTTTTGGGGAAGTGGAGCTTTCGATTCCAGCTGAGGAACAGCTCCTGAGATGGCTTGTGCCTCCGGTGGAGGATGATCACCAGCCTCCAGGGCGTGGAGCACTATACTTATGAGTCTTCTCTGCAGGTGGGCAATCTCCTCCTTCCACTCCTTCAAAGACATTTCAGAATGCTCTTCTAGAGCCAATCAGGTGCTTCGGCTAGCTCCAGAGAGCTCTGGGTGTTTGCTAACTGCCTTGTAGCAGGAGCTGACTCTAGGAGCTCCTTACTCCACCGCCATTTTGCTGGTTCTCTCACAGCATTTTTGATAGTGATTATTCATGGCTTTATGCTACTGACTGTGACTCAGTTTCCATTAATGCTTTTTTATCAGGGTATTTTGTATATGTTTCTGTAAATTGCATCATCCTTTTTGAAAGAGGTATGCTATTAAGAAGTACTTGTAAACAGGTAAGTATAATGTAGTGTAAAAAGATTTCCCATTGGAGTGAAAAATGTCTCATGTATAGCCTTGAATCTTCAGTTGATTTTGCAAATGTAACCATGGCCTTCATCTATTCTATTATGTTCCAATATTCCTTTATCTGCTTTTATCTTAGGAGAAATGAAGACAGAACTATTCTTTAATTTTAACTAGATTCAAGCACTATTTCCTTTTCTTCAGTAATCCTATTTTAACCCTCTATATTCTACATATATTTTTAATATTTGTGCATATTTTTTATCATGCTCTATATAGTTAATCAATTTTGTACAGAGAGAAATAGACTTAATAGAGCTCATTTTAGAATAAAATACCAGATCAATTTTTGGAAACATTCTTGCAAAAAGTATCAGAGTTAAGTTTATTTTTTTCTTCAGCCCATAATACAACTTCTTTGTGGTATAGGTATTTAAATAACAAAATGGAAAAGCTAACTTCATATGGTAGTTTAATTCAACATTTTATCTAATGGTTGGGTTGTAGGGTGGAAAATTATGGTGGGCAAAAAAACAGAGTCGTCGTTATATTCAAATGTAGGAAAAAGAAGAACATTGTTTAAATAAATATTATTACTTAAGTGAAACTGCAAACTTGGAAAGTGATGATTATACAGATTAGTATGCAACCTCAAGAATGAATGCGATATGCAACTAAATGAAAGCATAGGCAAAAGACAAAGAACTACATACACTGTGATTACAGAGGTAGAAGTAATGCATGCATTTGCATGGGGACAAAATGAAAATGCTAAATAAAAAATGATATGTTAAGAAAATATTTTGGGTTGTTTTTAATTTTTAATATTTTCTTTTAGTTTTTAACTTCTGCTATTCCAGTATTATTTGTAAAATAAAATATTGGGTTCAGGACTCTACATTATACTATATGCAGAGTTCATTGCTATTATGTAGCATGTAAAAATGGCTTAATTATTCTTGGATGGTACATTTCTGTCTATATTATTTTTAGCAGCTTTATTTAGACAAAATTCACATGCTACACAATTTACTCATTTAAAGTGTACAATTCAGTAGTTTTTAGTACATTCACACAATCGAGCAATCATTCCACAATTCATATTTTAGAACATTTTCGTCTCTGAAAAGAATCCATACCCATTGGCAATCACTCTTCATTCCAACCTCCCTTTAACCAGCCCTAGACAACCATGAATCCACTTTCTGCCTCTGTAGATTTGTCTTTTCTGGACATTTAATATACATGGGATCATACAATATGTAGTGTTTTGTGACTGGTTTTGTTGTAGAATTTGAGAGAAGTTCAATTATTTGAGTATAGAGAGGCCAGGACTCAGGAATGATTTTGAGAAGGAAAAATGGTTTATTGATGGCCGGCCGGACTTGGGAGCTTTCTGTTTGAATCCCGAGCCCTGAACAAGATTTTCAAATGTCTTTTATACAGAGAGGAAAGGCCAAATGGTCCCTTTGTTTCAGTTCTCAATAGGCTTCAATTAGCATATATATCTTCCACATCTTAGGTAAGCTTTAGCATGGACTCCAGATATTCTAGATAAGCTTTTAGCATATTTTGTTTTTGCATTTCCCCTAAATACTTAAAGTTTATAGCCCTTGCACTGTTAAACTGTTTCCTGGGACTGGAGCCATTGTCCCGAAGCGCAGGACTGCAGCCTCTTACCGTTCCACACCCACAAGTCAAACAGCTTAGTTATCTCTGAAGAGACAAAGAGCCTTCCATCCATAGCCCACATCATTCCCCACTTTTGCCAAAGTTTAACTTGCTAAGCTTTGGCATAATTATTGTTGGAGCTATGAGGTGGATGGCTGTTTGTTGTTTTGATTGATTATCAGTCTTTAGTGCAGCATCCAGGACTGTTTTTAGAAGTTTAGAACTTTTCATTCTGGACAGCAGAATCTTGGGCAGGGGCCTCCTGCAGTTATTCTGCTGCCACTGGCACTCAGGTGGATTTCCAGTCAGGTTCCAGATCCATCTATTACTTTTATTTTACTCTTAAAGAGTTTACACCTTTAATTTAAAAGGGGTGTTGAAGGGAGATGATCTCTTTTCTGTAACTGCTTCCTGCTGGCCATGGGCTGTAGTCATTGCCTAATAAGGTGTAAAACTCTTATTAATTTATTTTAACTGGAGGAAGATGGATCTGGCATTCTGTACGAAGTTGGATGAAGTTTTCATATGGTTAATAAGATGTTCACTCTGAAAGAAACAAACTTAATTAAAAATTCGGAATACCCGTTTTTAAAAGAGGAATTGGAATACAGAGGTAGACAAGGTTAGGTGCCTATAAAGATGGCACTCCTTCTTAAAAGCTGGTGGGAACAGCATATATATTCTTTTTTTTTTTATTTTTTTAAGTTATTTATCTTTAGAGAAAAATTGCAACAGACACTTAGCTTTGTCTGAAGACACATTCCGAGCTGTTCAATGATTGGCACTCATTCGCTCTGTCAGATGCTCCTGGTCAACTGGCATTCCTTGGGCAACTGGCTTCACTCAGGATTAGAACACTAAGTTGGAAATTCTCTTGGTTTTCACCTGTGGAGTGATTAGAACTACAGAATAAAGGTTTTTTTTTTTATACCTTTGTTTTAATTGTATAATTTCTAGCAATTTTGACTTGTTCAATAGGTGACTCAACATCAGCAAGCAAGCCTCACCTTTGCTACACAGCAGAGTACAGTAGAATATAGAAGTTGACTGAGACTGGCTGAGACTGCCACCTTATTCTATAGACATGTTATTAACTGTTTAGAAAATGATTTTACCAGGAATTTAACATGTCTAATATACTTCTGCACTTGATCCAAAATAGAAAAGATAACATTACAATTATTAGGCATATATTTAGTACAGGATAAAAGTACAGCACTTAATATTAACTAATGTATTACTTAATGCATAAGGATTCAGAGTTGCAATTATTAGTTTTGAGTTTCAGGTTTGTAATACCTTACATGTTATCTCTCCATGAGAGCAGGCCATAATGCCAATTGTGTTTAAGTTTCCTTACAGTATCCTGGTATCATGGCTCCACTTAGCATTTTCTTCAACTCAGTGAGCAAGTTGCAGCATCCTTCATTTTAGAGAGATTTTCCAGTATTCTACTAGCCTGGTGCATAGTGCTCTCTGGCACCATGGAACAGTGCCAGTCTGGAGGCGATATCCATTGTACACTTGGCTGTACCGAGTCATTATTGGCTGCTGCAGGAGCTTGAAACTGCAATATAGTTTCCATCGACTTCAGGAGCAGAACCAGAGACTGATATAGCACATATTTTAATTGAGGGGTCAGTGACCAGCCTAGCCAATAACTCACATGGAGAGGCCACCTGTAATGTATTCAAGGCCTGATTTGAATGCACAAGAGTTTGACAATGTTAAAGTTTATTCCTTGTTTTTATATATATTTTAAACAACTTAACACAACACATATATCAAATGACTGTTTACTTACACAATTTTACTATGAAGATAACAGTAGGTACTTTACTGTAGTAATAGAGGAAAAATATTATTTTTCATTCTTAGAATGAAAACAGAATATTTCCAATAGAATCAAGACAACTTTTTATTACCATTTACTTAAATGTGTACTTTGCAGTGGCCTTCAGACAGGTTTATTATCATGAAGTTATTTCTGCTACCAATACCAATCTAAGTTTTTTTAGTTAACAATGACTTCTACAACTAGAACTGTTTAAACATTTTCAGTTTGGAAGATGTTTTACAAACTCTTTATAATTGACTATAACCACATTGACTAGCCACCTCATGTTTAAATAAACTTACTAAATTACAATTACCAATGAAAGAAATTTACTCTTTATTTAAGAGAGCATATCTACAATCTTTTTCCTTTAGCCTAATTTCACCAATGTGAACTTACAATTTTCATTACTGTAAAGATTTTGTACATATAATGTTAATTTAGTTTATAAATTAACTGTGGGAGATTACACTAAAGTTAAATAAAATTGAAACCATAATAGTTTATGCAAGGAATGTTCTCTTTTTCCCTTACAGGAAGTTAAAAACTTCTTTTCTTTGTTTAAGTTATGAAAATTAATAATTTAAAAGCATACTGACTACCAGGTTTTAAAACACATGCATACTGACTACCAGGTTTTAAAACACATTACACAATTACTTAATTTTTAAAAAATCATAACCCAGGAAAGATCTCTCCATAGTTTTTATGGACTTTCCTTTACTTACTGAAATTTGTTAATAGAGCCACTAATTACCTTTATTTTGTTGGAAAGCAATCTTCTGAAAGAAAATAAGGTTCACCAGATCATGGAGAAGAATTTATTCTCAATCTTGCAAGAAGGTGCGCAGAGCCAGATATGGCTGATGCCCCGAACAAAGAAAAATGACACAATTTATACCCCTAAGCCTAGCATGCAAGCTCTTCCTCTGTTTTTCCATAGATTGGATACTTCAGAAGTTACAGCTTATCTGAGCTCTAACCTTCCCACGCAAATGTTTGTGATTTAACTGCTTCCTCTATCACATTCCAACCATTTTAGTTTTTACCTGCTCCCCTTTGTCAAATAAGGAATAGAATTTAGTGCTGAAATGGCATCGACTTAGTCCTTCTTGGGCATCCTTCCACTGCCCACAGGACTGGTCTAAACTGGTCCCCTCCACTGCTGTCCAACCCGGGAGTGGGAGACTGAGGCAGCAGGCCGCCAGGTTACACCAATAAACAATTTTTTCCTTACGTGAAAATTAACCTAATCTTTTTTTTTTTTTTATGGCTGACAAAAGGTTTAAACTGGGAAATTATAGGGCAAACTGATTCTTAATTCCCTAGCCTAGTAGATAGGTTTAATCTGCCACACCTAGTCTTGCCTTTAAAGCTCTTGCAAAGAGGAGGCCCTTTCCCAATTGTTTCTATAATCAGATTTCTATGACTTTTTCATCCTGCTTAGTTTAATTTGGGCTTTAAGAATATTTACAAATATAACTGCATATTTAATTTTTAACAATTTGAATAGAACTCTTTTAAGAATTTTTATTTGTTAATTTGATATTATCCTGATGTATGAAGACATACACTGAGCATTTTTTTTTAAAATGGGCAGACACAAAGAGTTAGACACAAACACAACTCATTGATATTACTTATAATTTGCATTAATTTATATACTGTTAAGCTTAATTAATTAGGGGTCCAGAATAAATATTACTTATATAACTGCATATTTAACCTCAACAATTTGAGCAAATAGGCAGATATAAATAGTTTGAGACAAAAACATAACTTTAATTACTTTAAACTTCTAATCTTTACAAAACAAGTGTGACTGCAAACATTTCAAAGACTCCTGAAACTTTCCTTAATTTGCACTATGACCATGCAGTTTACCACAAGAATTTTCCTTCTTACTTAATGGATTGTAATAACCAAAATGTTCTCAATGCTTTAGCACCATTTTGCTTTAGAACTTTATATTTTACTTTGAAATTAGCAGAATTTTGGATAAGCAACAAGATTAATTTTATATATATTTACTGAGGCTATTTGAAGCCTCAGGGAGACAGACTGCTTTCTCTCATGAATTGCCACTCTTAGGAACACTGGCCGTCAAGGCAGGGGACTTCTCCCCCTCCATCCCCCTTTTTGATTTTGGAGATAATAAAACTCCAGTGGTCATTTAACCTTATTCCATCAGGCAGCAATTTATTTAGTTTACACTTGAATTCATGAGAGAAAGGGTTACTAATACCAGGAGAGGAGACAGTGATGTCCCAGCTCTTCTCTGGCCTATAGGGACAGAAGCTATTATGAAATAACCATAGGCAAAGGCAAGGGGTGAGGTTAGCCTTGAAGTAACTATAAACTAAGGAAAGGTAAAGTTTAGAGTTTACACTTAATAATTTCAAGCTAAATTCACCCAGCTATAATTTCAGTTATTACCTTTCTACTGTTTTATAATATAAATGCATTTATAAATGATTTTAACTCTTAGTTACAGTTTTTATTAATTTTTTTAAAAACCTATTAATTTTATAACACCTTTAAATACCTTTCATTCGACTTATAACATATTAAATGAACTTAACCATTACTTTAATTTTTCCTTTAAAGTAGAAGAATAAATCTCTTGCAGTTAGTTTGAAATAAAAAGCTATTTTTCAGGATTTGATTTCTAGAACATAAATGTTCTTTTAAAAGAGGTAAGACTCTTCTTCAAACACTGAGGAAATGATGAGGTTAAAGCACAAGAAGCTATTTTGTAAAAGATTTTCTTTGTATATTGATCTTACTCAATTTTAATCATAAAATTTTCCTTCCACAAACCTTCTACACTTTCTGTATTCATTCAGGTTCTGTCCCACACTCTACTCTTTCCAATAATCAATCATTTTATCTTAGGACAAAATCATCTTCTGTTTCCTTAACAATAAAAACACATTCCATATATCCCACATACTAAGTTACCAGGCAAACTTCTTACAACATATAATTGCCATTAATACTAAAAAGCTTGTTAAAATAATGAACTTTTCTTCACTTTAAATACTTAGTAGCATGTAATACCAGAAACAGTTTTTTTGGAAGCAAGTTGGCAGGGGAGACTGGCTGCCAAATAAGTTTGTTATAAAATTGCCTTTTATTATTATTATTATTATCAATTCAATTTTTGTTTAATAATGACTTTCTGCAATTTGCCATTTAAATACCTTAATTTAAACAATGGTTTGTAAAACCTTTATAATTATTTATACCTTTAAGACAAATTTTACCTTCACAGAACACATTCTCTTACTTAAAGTTACTACAATACCTTCTAAGAACCTGGGCAGAATGCAAACGTATTTTGGCTTTGACACCCTAAGGAGGGAACTTTACTGCATTTATTCTGATTCTGCTTTTCACCCCCTTCACTCCCCCCGCCCTTCCAGGCAGTCGGGTGCACAACAAACAGGAATGCAGCTTATGAATAGAAGGGTGGACTCACTGGAAAGGGGCAAGCCGCTCCCCCCTTTCCAGCTTTCAGCCAAAATGGGCAGACAGAACCTACTCAAATTTGGCAACTCTCCCGGGGACCCAGCCACCCTGACTGGGACATCCCCAACAAACTTGGGTGCGTGGTGCGAACACAGATGGCCTCCAAGCCCCGGCAAAGGGCCAGACCAGAGACAAGACAGCAGAGCATGCACAAACATCTAGACTCCGCAAACATCCAGACTCCTCAGCTTTTGCCCCAGAATCATTTCACCCCCTTGCCAATGGCAAGGGAGGGCTCCAGCTCAGCTGTAATTCTGCTTTACATAAGGACACAACTCCAACACTAGCATTGAGCTGACACAGACAGAAGCACAAAGGTCACTAAACTGACCCACAAATTTATATATTTATTTTCACCATGGCTGCCCCCACAGCCATCACAAACTTCAGAACACTTAACATTTGGTATAAAGCAAATTCATTCACAAATTAGCACCATAACAAAAGATTTCAGCTAGACTTTTTCCACTGTTTAAACTTTACACCCAGACCAAGCTCCACTAGAAAAGCCAATCCATTTTCCTGTAACCAAGTTTTGTTTTCCTTAATCTAGACCAATTTCCAGAACATTAGGACTGGAACCTATAAATAGCCCTTCCTGTTAAAATTGAGACTCCACTCCTTTAGTGGATATAAGACCAGTACCAGATTCTAACATGCAGTTAGACAAACCCAAAACACCAGGGCTTTTCCCCGGTTTTTCTCCTTTTCCCAAGCCTACAGAGAACGGCTTCCCCCCAACCTTCTGGGGCTACTAGGGTTCTCTCGGGAGGTGATCAGCCTCCCCTTCCTAGCAATTAAAGCTAGGGCCTTCCAGACTGTGCTCACCCGGGGAGTCTTACCTTCTTCCATGTTCGGAGTTCTTTTTCGTTCCCAGAATCTTTCTCTTCAGACCTTCCATTGCCCTCGATTTTTCTCGGGAAGATTCTGGTGGACGCCACATCTTTTCTGGATTAAATTTAATCCAGGGGTGCCCAGATTTGGGGTTCACCTGAGTCCTCCCGGCTTCCTCGGGGATTTGGAAGGGGCAGCAAAATGCTACCGTCTCTGGCGTTCATTTGTTGTCCCACCAGAGTTGCCAAAAATGTTGTAGAATTTGAGAGAAGTTCAATTATTTGAGTATAGAGAGGCCAGGACTCAGGAATGATTTTGAGAAGGAAAAATGGTTTATTGACGGCCGGCCGGACTTGGGAGCTTTCTGTTTGAATCCCGAGCCCTGAACAAGATTTTCAAATGTCTTTTATACAGAGAGGAAAGGCCAAATGGTCCCTTTGTTTCAGTTCTCAATAGGCTTCAATTAGCATATATATCTTCCACATCTTAGGTAAGCTTTAGCATGGACTCCAGATATTCTAGATAAGCTTTTAGCATATTTTGTTTTTGCATTTCCCCTAAATACTTAAAGTTTATAGCCCTTGCATTGTTAAGCTGTTTCCTGGGACTGGAGCCGTTGCCACTGTCCCTAAGTGCAGGACTGCAGCCTCTTACCGTTCCACACCCACAAGTCAAACAGCTTAGTTATCTCTGAAGAGACAAAGAGCCTTCCACCCATAGCCCACATCAGTTTCTTTCCCTTAACAGTAAGTTGTTATGGGTCATGTATTAATATATTGTAGCATGTCGTCATTCCTTTTTATTGCCAAATTTCATTTTATGGATATACCACATTTATTTGTCCACTCATCAGATGGTAGAAATTTGGGTTATTTCTAACTTTTGACTATTGTGAATAATGCTGATCTGAATATTCATGTTTGTATGGACCTACGTTTTCATTTCCCTTGGGTGTATACCTTGGAGTGGAATAGCTGGCTCATATAGTAACTATGTTTAACCTTTTGAGGAACTGCCACACTGTTTTCTAAAGTAGATGCCCATTTTATATTCCCATCAGCAGTGAATGAGGGTTCTAATTTCTTCATATTCTTGTCTACAATTATTATCTTTTTGATCATAGTATCCTAGTGGGTATGAAGTAGTATCTCATTTAATTTTTTATTTTCATTTCCTTAATGGCTAATGATGGTTAGCATCTTTTCATGTGCTTATTGGACATTTAAATAATAATATCTTCTTTGGAGTGTTTTCAAATCGATTGCCCAGTTTTACATTTGGTTATTGTCTTTTTATTGTTGTATTATAAGAGTCCTTTATGTATTATAGATACATGTAAGTCCCTTATCCAGAATATGACTTGCAAATATTATCTCCTATTGTTTGGGTTGTATGTTCGCTTTCCTGTTGGCGTCCTTTAAAAGATAAAGGTTTTTAATTTTGATGAAGTCCAGTTTACTTATTTTTTGCTTTTGTCACCTATGCATTTGGTGTCATGCCTAAGAAAATTGGCCTAACTCAACTTCACAAAGATTTTCTCCTATGTTTTCATCTAAGAGTTTCATAGCTTTAACCTTTACACTTGAATTTATACTCTGTTTAGAGTACATTTTTGCTCATGGTGTAGAGAAGGGGTTGAACTTCATTCTTTTTCATATGCAATCCTGTTGTCCCACCATCATTTGTTTGTAAAACAATTCTTTCTCCATTAAATTGGTTAGGCCCCCTTGCTGAATATCAGCTCTTTCTTTCTTCCTTTCTAGCCTTCTGTCTCTATCTCTTTTTGCTTAGATTCAATCCTTTACTAAATAAGAATTTGGTTTCCCTTTCCCTTCATACCTAAACAAGTTGTCCTATTTATATCTACTTAAACATTGCTTTTGTTCCTGAATCCCTAGTAGAGAATGACACATGCACATTTATCATAGACACACAATAGCAATTCCTTCTTTTTTCATATAATAAACTGTAATTTTAAAGAAGTTTTACATTACAAACAGAAAAATTACTTCTAAAGTATGGGGGATTCCCATATACCCTACCCTCGCCCTCTCCCCCCCCCCCCATTTTCCTGTATTATAATGATATCTTACATTAGTATGGTATGTTTGTTAAAATTGATGAACAAATATTGAAATATTGCTACTAACCAGTGTCTATAATTTATATTATGTTTATACTTTGCACGATAGAATTTTATAAGTTTTGATAAAATGTATAAGGGCTTGTATCTATCATTGCAATATCATGCAGGACAATTCCAATGTCCTAAAAATGCTTCACCTATTCACTTCCCCTCCCCTCAGAATCTCTGGTAACCAGTATTTTTCTATCAGTGTTACAAATTCTTCTGTTACTGCAATAATAATAAGTCTCCTTTTAGACTTATTATTATGGTTACATTCCCCCCTTATGTTTGTTCATTCCTCAATCTTGAGGATTTGGAGATGGTGATAGACGCTCTTATGTCTTTTCTGTGTCCCTTGAATTTCCATGTGAGTTTAATATATTAGTGTAGATTTCTGCAAAGAAGGACAGCTGGAAATTCATAGGGATTGTGATGAATATATCAACTTGGGGAATATTACCCTCACAATAATATTAAGTCTTCTGATCCATGAACATGGGGTTTCTTTCCATTTATATACATCTTTTAAAATTTCTTTCAACAATATTTTATAGTTTTCAGAGTACAATTTTTGGACTTCTTTTGTTTATTTTTTCCTAAGCGTTTTATTTTATTCAATTCTATTGTAAATTGAATGTTTTTCTAATTCCATTTTCAGGTTTTTATTGCTTTCTAGAGAAATGCAATTGATTTTTGCATAGGATCTTGTACCCTGAAAACTTTTTCAAATAATTTATTGATTCTAATAATTTTTGGGGACTTCTTATGATTACTGTATAAAAGATCATATCATCTGCACATAGAAATGGTTTTACTTCTTCTTTTCTAATCTGCATGCTTACTGGTTTATTTAATATTTTCTGGTCTGTCTGTCCTTATTAGAACCTCCAATACAGTGTTGAATAGAAGTGGGCAAGAGTGGACATACTTGTCTTGTTCTTGATCATAGAGGGAAACCTTTTAGTCTTTTGCCATGAAGTATAATGTTAGATGCATTTTTGTATGTGCTATTCATTAGTTTGAGAAAGTTCCCTTCTACTCTTGGTTTGTTGACTGTTTTTATCATGGAAGTGTGTTGGATTTTGTAGAATATTTTCTCTGTGTATAGTAATGATCATACAGGTTTGTGCTTTATTTTGGATATAGTGTATCACATTGATTGACTTTATATATTGATCCAATCTTGTATTCCTGGGATAAATCCCATCAGATCATGATGCATATGCCTTTTTATATATTGCTGAATTCAGATGCAAGTATTTTGTTAAGGATTTTGTGTCTATATTTGTAAGTGATATTGGCCTGTAGGTTTTCTTCCTGTGATATCTTTATCTTGTTTTGGCATTCATGTAATATGGCTTCATATAATGTTTTGGGAAGTGTTTTCCCCTTATCTGTATTTTGGAAGAGTTTATGAAATAGTGGAATTAATTTTTCTTTTAAGGTTTTGGTAGAATTCAGCAGCAAAGCATCTGGACCTGGGTTTTTTCCTTTGTAAGAAGTTTTAAAATTACTATTTCAACCTCTTGTTATAGTTCTAATCCATTTTTTTTTCTTGAGTCAGTTTCAGTACTTTGTGTATTTATAGGAAGTTTTATAGTTCATCTAAGTTATTTAATTTGTTGGCATGCACTTGTTAATTCCATTCTCCTATGATCCTTTGTATTTCTTTAAGATTTGTAATGATGCCACCAATTTTGTTCTTGATTTTAGTAAATTGAGGCTTTGTTTTATTTTCTTGCTCAAACTACTAGTAGCTGAAGGTTTCAATTTTGTCATCTTTTCAAACAAGTAACTTTGGTTTCATTTATTTTCTGATTTATATTTTATTATTTTTTATTTCTACTTGCTTTAGGTTTTATTTGCTCTTTTCTTTCAGTGTGGTAAGGTGTTAGGTTACATTATGGATTTTAGATATTTCTTACAGATAAATAGCTAGATAAATAGATATGGATTTACTAATAGCTATGACTATAGATATAGACACTTTTATAGTGATAATATTCCCTCAACAATGCTTTACCTGTTTCTCCTAAGTTTTGTATGTTTTGCTTTCATTTTCATTCATGTGAAAGCACATACTTATTTCTCTTGTGATTTGTTCTTTGTATTTGACACATTTGATATAGAGGAGTGTATGTTTAATTTCTACATTTATGAATATTCAAAGTCCTTTCAGTTATTGATTTCTAGTTTCATTCCGTTATACTAAAAGAACATATTTTGTAGTATTTTGATCTTTAAAAATTTATAAGTTAATGTTTTAGCAGATGGCCTATCCTGGGGAATATTCCCTATTCACTTCAGAAGACTATGGAATCTGCTGTAGTTGGGTGGGATGACCTATATTTGCATGTTAGATCTAGTTGAATTACATTGTTTTTCAAGTGTTCTATTTCATAGTAATCTTCTGCCTAATTGTTCTTTCAATTATTGAAAGTGAGGTGTTGGAATCTCTCTTATTATTACAGAATTGTTTGTTTCCTCCTTAACTTCTCAGTTTTGCCTTGTGTTTTGGATCTGTTAGGGGCACATAGGTGTTGTTAGGTTTATAATTGTTAACTCTTTCTGATAGATTTATACTTTTTTCATATAGAATATCTCTTTTTCTCTAATAACTATTTTTTTTTTTGTTTTAAAGTCTATTTGTCCAATATTACTAGGATTTTTTTAGATTTCTTTGGTTGCTATTTGCATGATACATTTTTCCCCATCCTTTTGCATTCAACCTATTTGTATTTTTGAATTTGTGTGTCTCCTCTAGTCAATATGCAATTCAATCCTCTTTATCCAGTTGTGCAATTTGTGTTTTTTTTATTGCGTTGTTTAACCCATTCACATTTAATATTATTTTAAATATGGATTTATGTGTGACACTTTACTCTTTTCTCCATGTCTCATGGCATTGTTTGTCCCTCTTTTCTTATTTTTCTCCTTTTCATTAACTGGTCTAGTGCAACATTTTCATTCATTTAATGATTTTTCACTATAATTTAAAACTTATTTTCTTAGTGGTTGCTCTAGTGATTATCATATAAATCTTAACTTATCAGAATATTGTTCAGACTTTTCCTAACCTAATTTCAGGGAGATTTAGGAATATGTATGTACATATTCCATCTATGCTTTTATATTATTATTATTATTATATGTATTTAATTTACCTTTGTTACATATCCTAATATTTATATATTATTGCTTTACATGTAATTTTATGTCTTCTAAAAAAGCTGAGAGATAAAGAGCAATCTGGTATATACATACAGTGTTTGCTGTATTAATTTGCTTATTTATTATTATTTATCACTTCATTCTCTTCATTTGATTCATATGGGTAATTCTGAGGTACGATCTAATGCCATTTCCTTACTCTATTATAGCTTTGCCCCCTTGCATCTCATTTGTGCTGTTATTCTCAAATATATTACACTTCTATATGTTATAGGTCAAATAATACAATTATATACATATTGTTTTATGTAATTGCTTTTTTATGTAAGTTAAGAGAAGAAATATTATAGATTCTCTCATTTCCTTTACCGGGATTCTTTGTTTTTTAGTGTGGATTCAAAGTACTGTCTGGTATCACTTTCTTCGGCTAATCTGCTAACAGTGAATTCTAAATAAATTTATAAATTCTATAAACTGAGAAGTTTTTGTTTATATTGATACTTCTTTGTTTCACATTCATGTTTGCATGATAATTTTGCTGGATATAAGATTCTTTGTTGATAGGTGTTTCTTTTGGTTGTTGCTTTTTTTTTTAATAACTTCATCACTTTGAGTATATAATCCCATTGTCCCTGGCCTCTATTGTTTTTGATGAGATCTAAGCTGTTATTGTAATTAAACTTCCATTGTATGGGATGAGTCATTTATGTATAGCTGCATTCAAGATATTATCATTGCTTTGGCTTCTAAGCATTTTATTATGATGTGCCTGGGTATACCTCACTTTGTATTTATCCTACCTGGAGCTCATTGAGCAACTTGGATATGTAGAATGGTCTTTATAAAATTTGGGAAATACCAGCTGTTGTAGGTTTCAGGTTGTCTGCTCTTTCTTTATTCTTCTAGTTCTGCATTAGCATTTTATATTTCTTTGAAATTCTGTCCCTTTTTCTTCATTCTTTTTATTTTCTTCTGATTTTAAAATCTCTACTGGACTCTTTTTAAGTTTTTAGATTTTTTTCTTTTCATAGTTCAAAGCCACTTTTTAGTTCCTCAAGTTATATTTAAATTTAAATTATTATACTTTCCTATCTCCAGAATTTAAATTTGGATTTTCTTTTTGTAATTTCTCCATATTTATTGGTAGTCTCTATTTGGGTATTATTATTTTAGGTTATTTTAATTTTTAATCATTGGTTTCTTTTATAATAGCCACTTTATAGTCATTCTCTGCTAAGTCTCATAACTGGGCACTCTCAGAGGCAGTTTCCATTGCCTGCCTTTTTTTTCTCCCATGTGTGAGTTACACTTCCAAATTTGTTTGCACGTCTTGTGATATTTTGTTGAAATTCTACATTTAGCTATTATATTGTAGCAAATCTAGACACTGTTCCCATACCCACTCCCAGGCTGGTGCTCGTTTTGTCTTTTCTTTGCTTATTTATTCATTTAGTGACTTGCTATGGCTATTTTAGAGAAGTCTATTTCCCCCTTTTCCAGCCCAGCTCCTGAAGGGCACAGGTTTGGGAGGCTGCAAGACCAAAGAATGCATCAGGCAAAGGGTTAGACATGAGCTTTATTAGGACTTACCAACAGGAGAGACTCTCAGATGGCAACTGGTTGAAGAATGAAGATAGCGTTCCACAATGAGGTGGGAAAAGATGGGACAATATAAGGGGTCAGAACAAAGGCATTCCATAGGATCTGAGAGCAAAGTTTCTGCAAGAGTTACATGAAGTACACAGATAGGTTGCTTGGTGATGTTTTTGCAGGAAGAGAGTATACAGACTTGAGAAGATTAGAGTTTGCAGTACCATCTGTACATTCTTTCTTCCAGGAAGACTTGTTACTTTTTAAATAGTGAGTGTGCAGGCTACACTGGTGTCCATGTACTTCCAGCTGTGTTTCATTTAAGGGAGAAGACAGCCCAGACCCTGGGCTCCTACAATGCTCCCTTATGCAGCAGCTAGCATTGACCATAGGAAAGCATTGCATCCACATTCCACAGCAACAGTAGAACAGACAACACAATAATAAGAATCCTCCACTAAAAGCTAGTAGACCTATGTCTCCAGGGCCAGGTAAGGGAATTAAACCACTCAGATAGGGGGTCACCAGCTAATTTATCAAGGTGTTGCATGTGCTCTTGCATATGATTTAGAGCTTGTGAAATATTATGGGAGTCAGGAATATACACACAACATTAAACATTAATGAGGGCACAGGTACCATATTGTGCTACAGTAAGAGTATCTAAAGCCATCCTATTTTGCACATCTATCTTACACAATTGATTAGTTTTATCATTCAGCAAGGAAATAGCTACCTTAGAATCATTAAGGGCTTGAGTGGTGTGATTATCCAAGGCATTTATATGTTCTTCAGTGACAATTGCAGCACCACCTGGTGCAAAAACAGCTAATGGATAGAACCACCAGGCTGTGTGTTTTGCTCTATAACTTCCTTTAACCATTTCCCAATTACTGGGAGTATGGGGTAATGAACTATAAAAGTGGTGGGGACATAGGGCTGTCCCTACATACATCATGCGGTCCAGTTGAAGGGCAAATATGGCCACTTGTTTTGCCAACAAGCCCATAAACATACTTTAGGGGACAAATAAGCCCCAGTTAGCCTGCCATTGGAAAAGGCTATCATTTTTTATTTTGACAGTGAAATTATATTATTCAGGGTATAATCACCCCATATTACAGATTCCATCCTGTTGTTCCATTTAGATAGGGGCAACATGATCTAGGGTGATAGACCAGCTGTTAACCTTCCTGAACCATCATATACGGTATATCCTAATAAAGGTTTAGACTTAGTTATTTGCTCCCTTACAAGATAACAATATATTAATGAGTCTTGTGGTAAGGTGGTAGCTGGATTTCAGTCTTAAAAGGGAAGGCTTCATTCCAAACTTGTTGATAGGTTGTATTACACTGTAGCAGTTTGATATTGATGAATTGAAAAATAAATTTTGAATTATGTTTGTAAACTGGTCTGTACCTGGGCATGATTAAATTATGATTAGGGCTTTGATTGGGCCATGTCAGTAGGGTGTTGAGTCCCTGCCCCTTGGTGGGTGGGGCTCACAGATAAAAGACATGGCAAAGGACAGAGTTGGAGTTTTGATGCTGGAGTCTTGAATTGGAACCCTGGGAAGTAAACACATAGAGGAGCTTGGTTGTGAGGAAAGAGAAGGCAGCCCTGAGAAGAAAGGATCCCTGAGCCTGGAAAGAAGAAAGCCCTGGGAAGAGAGGAACCCTGAGCCTGGAGATAAGCAAGCCCCAGGAAGAAAGGAACGCAGGGAGCCATCTTGCTCTATCTAACACATGGCAAAAGACTTTGATGAGGGAAGTAATTTATGTTTTATTGCCTGGTAACTTTAAGCTTCTACCCCAGATAAATACCCTGTATAAAAACCAACTGATTTCTGGTATTTTGCATCAGCACCCCTTAACTTGTGACAGTCCTTTGTTCCTATTTCCAAGTTGTGATTGACAGGGGACCAATGAATAGTTAACTCTACATGTGGTCTTTGATACCCTGAGTCTGGGGATCTTAACCTCTGTGGTAGGGGCCGGGTTTCTGCCAGGCTTCCTGGGGGTGCATGGGGGAGCAAGAGAGCAGAAGGCTCCTGGGGGTGGGGCAGCAGTCTTTTCTTTTGTCCTTAGGGAATTTGCTCCAAAGTTTCACCAAAAAGGCATCTGGCTGCCCATTGATTATTTCCAGATCAATGCCCACAGCAATAATCCACATTTGCTTACATGCAGGGTTAGGACCATCCTGTCCTTGGGGTGCCTTTCCTGCTCTCCGAACTCCAGTCCCCTTCCTTTGCAGCCCTTCTGATTCCTCTAGCTCTGCTATCCTGTGCTGGGGACTCAGGATTGACACCAGAGATCCATAGTAATGGTTGGGGGCTGTATTCAGTACAGTATCTTTCATCCTTGCCTTAAAAGCTTCAGCATCAGGCCCCACAAAGTTGGCAGCATAAATAGCAGGCTTCATCCCCAACCCCCCACAAAACATCATGTAACTCTTCAGTAGATTGCCAGTGAGGGGTGGGGTGGGGTATGTCTTCTTCATTAGGCCAGGCAGTGATGTGTATTTTGCCTCATTTGAGGCGGTATCTAGATGCTGTCACAGAGGAGAGTGGGTGGTAATGGAGGCTAATTTGCTCGTCTCCACCCCAGGTAGCATAACTCCTGCTCCAGGGTCCAATAACCTTGGAAGCTGGTTAGGCAGAGATTCTCTAGATTTCTGCCTGTACTTCTGCTCTAAGTCACCTAACGTGGCAGCAGTAAAGTCTCTCATAGTCACGTGCAATTTTCACTCTGGATGTTGGAACTGCTGGGCTCCAAGGGACTTTTCCTGTAATGCCTTCCACTTCTGTCTTACTATGGGATCACCCTTGGGGGCTCCTTATCTTCTTCCACCTCCCACTCCTCCTCCTTTTCCTCATCTGAGGAGGAATCCATAGGATCCCATGCCTTAGGGTCCCATCCAGGGGTTGTTAATATCCTCTGGACCTGGATCTGAGGCAAACTGCAGTCTCTAGAATGAGCATATCTTCACACTAAGGTTTCTAATTAATCGTCAACTCAGCTCAGGTTAGAATTTTTTGTCTCTACCTGTGCTGGGTGCATATCTCTTTCTAGTTTTAATTCCTCCTCTAAGTAGTACATAAAGACTTTCGTAACCTGTTCTGCCTTGGTAGCCACCCACAAGGCTCCTAACAAGGGTCATGCTTTAGCTGCTCCTATGTGGAGGTCTCCCCTTTTCTTCTTTAAATGCAGCTGCTCTGCAACCTGCTGTAGCACAACTGGTACATCCTCCTGAGTCTTCAGGGCATCCCCATATTCTCTTGGTGGTCCCCACTCATCCAGGAGGGCAGCCACCCTTTCCCACATGGACATTATAGGCCAACCTGCGATTTTCCCATGGTTTCTCCCTTCCTGGAGCTCATACCTACCACTGCTAGTGGGCCTTTAGTCTCCTGGCTGATGGCTTACTAATTGTTCCAACCCAGCTCCTGAAGGGCATAGGTCAGGGCAGCTGTGAGACCAAGGAACGTGCCAGGTATAGGGCTAGACTTGAGCTTTATTGGGACTTACCTACAGGAGAGACTTTCTGACGGCAGCTGGCTGGAGAATGAAGATAGTGCTCTGCAAAAACGTCGGAAAAGATGGGGCAATTTAAAGGATCTCAAAATAAAAACATTCCATAGGGTATGAGAACAGAGTTTCTTAAAGAGTTACATGAAGCACACAAACGTTTGGTAATGTTTACGCAGGAAGGGAGTATACAGCCTTGAGAAGATTAGAGTTTGTAGAGTTGGCAGTTCCACCTGTACATTCTTTCCTCCTGGGAGGCTTGTTACTTTTTTTCTTTTCTTTTCTTTTCTTTTTAATTTTTATTAAAGTTAATAGATCACATAGAATGTTACATTAAAAAATATAAGAGGTTCCCATATAAAGCACACCCCACCACCCCACCCCCATCATTTTTGTAAATTGTATTTCTTTGAAGATATATACATCACAAAAAAGGTTACATTGTAAAAAACGTAAGAGGTTCCCATATACCCCCATCCTCCCACCCCACTCCTCCCACACTAACAACCTCCCCCTCGTTGTGACACACTATTTGCACTTGGCGAACACGTTTTGGAGCACTACTGCACCACGTGGATAATAGTTTACTCTGTAGTTCACACTCTCCCCTGGTACAGTCAGTGGTTTATGGCAGGATATATAATGTCCAGCATCTGACCCTGCAATATCATTTAGGACAACTCCAAAGTCCCAAAAATGCCCCCTCATCACATCTCTTCTTCCCTCTCCTTGCCCTCAGCAACTACTGTGGCCACTTTGTCCCCGTCAATGATACAATTTCTTCTATTAGTAGTCACAAAACATTTATAGTAGAATATCAATAAGTCCAGTCTAATCCATATTTTATTCCTCCATTCTGTGGGCCCTGGGATGGTGATGTCCACTCCACCTCTATATCGAGAAGGGGCTTACATTCCACATGGATGATGGATGTAATTCTCCTGCTTGAGGTTGTAGGCACTCTCCGTTTCCTGCTCTGGTGATTGACCATCTTCACCTCCCTTGTTACTTTTTAATTTGTGAGTGTCCAAGTTATGCCAGCAGCTATGTGCTTCAGGCTGTGTTTCATTTAAGGGGAGTCAGCCTAGGCCCTGGGCTCTCACACCCCTTGAGGATGAAGCCATTGATATGCTCCTAAGAGAGTCCAACCTTGAGTGTGCATAATCACCCTTGTGTGACAGTTTGATTTTAAAAAATTTATTTAAATTCATTTATTGATGTATGTCATTCATACATAAACATACATAAACAATATGTGTATAATAATAGTTGTGAAATTACGAAACAAACATATATAACATCATACAGGACTCTCATAACTCACCCTATCACCAATAACTTGCATTGTTGTTAAACCTTTTCAACTAATAACTAAAGAGCATTGTCAAAATATTAGTACTAACTAAACATTTTTCCACCAACCAACCCTATTATTATCTTTTTATCATTTATATATGAAAATACATAAACAATTAAGTGTATAGTAAAAGTTGTGAACTTACAAAGCAAACATGCATAACATCATGCAGGGGTCCCATACATCAACCCTCCACCAACACCTTGTCCAGAGACATTTGTTATAAATTATGAAAGAATATTGTCAAAATCTTACTACTAATCATAATCCTTATCTTACATTTGGTGTGTTTTTCCCTGAACCCACCCCATCATTATTTTGTATTATGTTTTTTTATGACAGAAGTTGTAAGCTTATAAAACAATCATGCACATGTACAGAATTCCCAAACAACACCCCTCCATCAACACACCACACTGTGGTGGAACATTTGCTACAGATAAGATAATATCATGTGATTGCTACCATGTTCATAGTATACATTTGGCTCACATTTTCCATACTGCCTCATTATAAACACAGTACATCTTTTGCATAGATGCAAGAATATTATTACTACTAACCACAGTCCATAGATCACACCAGCTGTATTTATCCCATGCTTCTCCACATTCCCATCACCCTGCAATAGTGATGTACATTTGCTCTAGTTCACAAAGGACACTCTTGCATCTGTACATCAATCCCAATTCTCATCCAACCCTTGGTTTACTGTGCTATTCGGTCCCTAGATTATTCTCTAGCATTCTGTCAATTGACATTTACATACCTTTTCAGCCACATCCCCTTTTATAAACTAGCTGTTACTCACTATGTGTTACCATCCACTCTATACATTGCCACACGTTTACAGTAAAGCTAATTAAAACTTATACATACAAAAACATCAGTAGTCCATCTCAGTCCTCCTCTTATCTCCTTTAAGAATTCACCACCTACTACCAGGGCTTGAAGGTATTTTCCTACAATTTCTTCTAGAAGCTTTATGGTTCTTGCTTTTATTTTTAGGTTTTTGATCCATTTTGAGTTAATTTTTGGATAAGATATGAAATAGGGGTTCTCTTTCCTCCTTTCAGCTATAGATAGGCAATTCTTTCAGCACCATTTGTTAAATGGATTGTTCTGCCTGTGCTTCTGGGTTTGACAGGCTATTCAAAAATCACTTGACCATAATGTGAAGGTCTGTTTCTGAACCAAATATTTGGTTCCATTGTTCTATGTGTCTGTCTTTATGCCAGTACCAAGCTGTTTTTATCACTATAACTAGGTAATATGATTTAAAGTCTGGAGATGAGGGTTTGCTTTTCCTTTTTATGATGTTTCTGGCTATTCAGGACTTCTCACCCTCCCACATAAATTTGATGATCGCTTTTCAATTTTTTAAAAATGCTGGTGGAATTTTTATTGGGATTGCATTGACTCTATGTATCAATTTGAGTAGAATTAACATCTTAATGACATTTAGTCTTCCAGTCAATGAACATGGAATGTTCTTCTAGTTATTTAGGCCTTTTTTGATTTCTTTTAAAATTGAATTGCAGTTTTCTGAATACAAGTGCTTTATATCATTGGTTAAGTTTATTCCTGACTATCTGAGTTTTATCTGTAATATGTTTGTAAGATTTTTAAAAATTTCTCTCTCCTTCCCCACCCCTCACCACCCCAGTTGTCTGCTCTCTGTGTCCATTCACTGTGTGTTTTTCTGTGTCCGCCTGTATTCTTGTCAGCAGCACCTGGAATCCGTATCTCTTTTTGTTGTGTCATCTTGCTGCATCAGCTCTCCACATGTGCAGCACCATTCCTGGGTAGGCTGAACTTTTTTCGCACTGGGTGGCTCTCCTAACTGGGTGCATTCCTTGCACGTGGGGCTCCCCTACGTGGGAGACACCATTGGGTGGCACAGCGCTCCTTGTGCACATCAGCTCTGTGCGTGGGCCAGCTCCTCACACGGGTCAGGAGGCCCTGGGTTTGAATCTTGGACCTCCCATGTAGTAGATGGATGCCCTATCCATTGAACCAAATTCGCCTCCCTTACCTGTCATATTTTTTCCCCACTCTTTTTAACACTTTAGTTACTTTTATTGATCTAATCTTCATTTCTAGACTCTCTTCTAGAACCCTCTCTCCTATCTTTTCTTTTCAGGCTCTAGCACACCCTTTAGTATTTCCTGAAATTCTGGTCTCTTGCTTAGAAATTCTCTCAGTTTCTGTTTATCTGTGAATATTCTAATTTTACCCTCATTTTTGAAAGACAGTCTTGCTGGATATAAGATTCTTGGCTGGAACTTTTTCTCTTGTAGTATCTTAAATATATCAGACCACTGTCTTCTTGCCTCCATGGTTTCTGGTGAGAAATCAACACTTAATCTTATTGGATGTCCCTTATATATGTTATGCATTGCTTTTCTCTTGCTGCTTTCAGAATTCTCTTTTGTCTTTGGCATTTGTCTCTGTGATGAGTATGTGTCTTGGAGTTGTTCTATTTGGATTTTTTCGGATGGGAGTATGTTGTGCTTCTTGGACAGGGCTATCTATGTCCTTCAATAGGGTTGGGAAATTTTCTACCATTATTTCTTTAAATATTCCTTCTGCCCCCTTTCCCTTCTCTTCTCCTCCTGGGACACCGATGACACGTATGTTTGCATGCCTTTTGCTGTCATTTAGTTCCCTGAGACCTTGTTCAATTTTTTCCATTCTTCATCTGTTCTTCTGTATGTTCACACTCAGAGGCCATTTCTTCAAGCTCACCAATCCTTTCTTCTGCCTCCTCAAATCTGTTATTATATGATTCCAATGTTTTTTTTTATTTCATCGATTGCACCTTTCATTCCCATAAGAGCTGCTGTTTTTCTATGTATGCTTTTAAAATTCTTCTTTGTACTCATCCAGTGTCTTCTTAATATCCTTAATCTCTTTAGGCATCTCATTGAATTTATTAAGGAGATTTATTTGAACATCTACGATTAGTTGTCTCAACTCCTTCATGTCATCTGGAGGCTTATCTTGTTCCTTTAACTGGGCCATAGCTTCCTGCGTCTTGGTGTGGATTGTAATTTTTGGTTCGTGCTGGCATCTGAATTACTAGAGTATTTATTCTGGGTGTAGTTTTTCTCTTTAGTTTAGGGCTTCCTGCCCTTTCTCCCTTGCTGATTGTGCAGTAGGAGCCAAACGTTTAGTTGGTGCTTGGAGCTGTGGAGGTTTAAGCTGCCCTTATTGCACCAGGGACCAATGAAGCTTCTTCCAACTTTCTCCTTTGCCAGGGGTAAGGACAGTGTCAGAGCTGTGTGAAATAATCCAAGTTGTACAGGCCTAGACTGTAGTTGCCCAGAGAGACTGATCACCCTTCACGCCCCTTTCTCCCCTGCCTGGGGCTGGGATGGAACTGCAGGTGTGGGCAGCAATCTATGCAGTGCCGGTCCAAGATGACTGCAGTTGCCCTGATAGACTTCCAGTTTTCAATGTGTGCCAGCCAAATGTACCTGCAGTTACCTGGGTGGGCTGGTGCAAGGCCCGTCAGCCCGCTCCATGCCAGAGTCAGGGCTGACGCCTCGGCTAGGCCCACAGGCCACTCTGGGTGAAAGAAACCACTTCCTACTGTCACTGTGATTTTCAGTCAGCCTGGCTTCCCCTCAGACTGCAGGCAGAATCAAAATGGTGGCCACCTGCCTCTTTCAGACTTGGGCAGATTCACACACCAGCTGTTCCCAGGGTTATTTCTTAGTCAGCCAAGTCTATCAATCAGTAGCCGAAATCGGCAGCCAATCATCTCTTCCTACCTTGTTGTTGGGAAAAGGAGCTTCCAATTTCCGCCACAGAATAGCTCCTGGGGCAGCTTGTGCTGCCAGAGTAAGATAATCACTGGCCTCCGTGGCTTGGCTGGTAATTTTCCAGAGATGCTGGCATAGGTCCCTGCAGTTTCCTCCCTGTTGGAGGTGGGACTGGGGCCTAGGCTAGAGCTGCAATCTGACCTGGATGGAAAGAAGCCAGTCCCCATCAGCACTGGGATTTTTAGTCCTCCCCACTTCTGTGCCAGGCACGGAGTTAAGGTGGCAGCTCCTCACCTCTTTCTGACTTGGACAGGCTCAAACTTTAGCTGTTCTCCTTATACTTTAGCCTGCTGAATTTACTCATCAGTAGCTAAAGTTGTTGCCCAGCCATCCCTTTCTCCCCCGTTTTTGGGATGTGGAGCTTACAATTCCAGCCATGGAACAGCTCCCGAGGTGGCTTGTGCCTCCAGTGGAGGATGGGCACTGACCTCTGGAGCATGGAGCCACTACTTACAAGTCTTCTCTGTAGATGAGCAGTCTTCTCCTTCCATTCCTTCCACGATGTTGCAGGATACTCTTCTAGTCTCTGGAGCCCCCAAACAGGTGTTTCAGCTTGCTCCAGATAGCTCTGGGTGCTTAATAACTGCCCTGTAGCAGGAGCTGACTCTAGGAGCTTCTTACTCCACTGCCACCCTGCTGGTTCTCTGACAGTTTGATTTTGACAGCTCTTTTTTACTTTCTCTTTCCCTGATCTCTTTGCTGTCTGTCTTTTTAGGAATCACTCTCAAAGCTATGACTCACCCATTGCCTGCTGATCCCTCTATTGTTTAAAAAATGCCATGCATCATAAAATGCTCCAGAGACTGATCTGATTAAATTTGGGTCATTTTGCTGTGCTCACTATTGAAACCAATATTCGAGATTTGTTCTTAATTCAGATTTCCATTCCTGAATGTCTCTTTATCTTCTTCTAGCTGATTAACCTATAGCTCACTTATTATTTAACCATTGTTCTAGTAGATCTAACAGCCTTCTCTTAACTGAATACTACATAAGTCTCCACTGTTGTTGAAACTTGTCTTAGGCTTGATCGTCTACTCCGTTCCAAACAGTTATTTCCCTTGAGGAAAGCTTTGGCACTCTGAATTTTTTTAGTATTACTTTTTCCCCTGGGCAAAATCTTTGGGTCACATTTCTTTGTAGCTGGGGGCTGGGACAGTAGTCTTTTTCTCTCAGAGTGGCACCCCTGCTTTATTTACAAGCAGAACACTGGGTAAGGTGGTAGCCTCTGGTCATCTTGTCTTGCCTTTCCCAGCATAGAGCTTTCACACTATGAATGAGTTGAGGCAAGGGTAATCAGGGTCTGTTAGGATTGAATTGTATTGCCCCCTGAAAGATACGCTGAAGTCCTAATTCCTAATATTTCAGAATGTGACCTTATTTGGAAATCAGGTTGCTATTGATGGATTAGGCAGGTTAAAATGAGGTCATATTAGATTAGGGTTGGCCCTTAATCCATTATGACTGGTATCCTTCTAAGAAGGGGACAATTGCTCACAGAAAGTTGATAAGCAAAAACACTATGTGACAACTGAAGCAGAGATTGAAGTCACAGAATTACCAAAAACCCACCAGAAGCTACAAAGAAGCAAAGGATTCTTTCCTACAGATTTCAGACTCTAGCTTTGAGAACTGTGATCCAGTAAATTTCTGTTGTCCACCCAGTTTTTGTTACTTTGTCAAGGCAACCCTAGCAAGCTAAGACAGGACCCCACTGTTCTCAAAATGCCAAGTGTTTTCTTGACCTGCCATATCTGGGTAAAACTTCTACCCTAAAATTGGGGGGATAGATGGAGGAAAAGAGTCCCAGGTTTCTCAGCTATTCTTTCCTAGAACAGAACTTCTGCCTGGGAGCAGGGTGAAAAAAATGATGGCAGCTCACTCCTGCCAGAAAGATAATAAATCTATGTGTTGGAGATTTGGACCTGAAGGGTATCGGGAATGAAAGGAAGAGAAAAAGGAGAGGGGGGAAGAGAGAGAGGGAGAGGGAGAGGGAGGGAGAGGGAGAGAGAGAGAGAGGGGGATAGAGATGGGGGGGGAGAGAGAGAAAGAAAGAAAGAAGAAAGAAAGAAAGAAAGAGAAAGAGAGAAAGAAAGAGAAAGGGAGAGAGAGAGGGAGAGAGAGAGAAAGAGAGAGAGGGAGAGAGCAAGAGCAAGAGAGCAAGAGCGAGAGCTGGGATCAGGGGGTCTACGAATAGAGACTCATCAGACAACTTTATTGTTCACAAGGGGTTCTGTGTATACCCCAGTCCATGTGGGTACAAGCAGCAACATGCAGTTAGCCATCAGCATTACTCATAGTCTAAGGAATTAAAAAAAATCTTTTCTCTAGGTACAAAGTCTAAGTGTTCTATTTACTACAACATGTTTTCTACTCATCTTTTCTTTCAGTCTTTAACAGCTTCATCCTGTTTGCAGGGAACTCTTAATTACTGCATTCCCTAGGTTGCAAGCGTAGCCATGGAAACAGCACATCTCTCCTTGCAAGACCACTGTGCCTCAGTTTCCAACACTATGTGCTAGGAAGGGAGGCAGAGAGAGAGCTGTAGGTTCTTGGTTTCACGTGTCTAAAGAGAATCTTCTCTCATGCTCTCAAATGCTATAGTCTTTCAATATTCTTTAAAAGATTTAGTAGTTTTACTCATCTAAATTTTTCTTCATTTTCTGTATGCCTGTAGGACAACTTGTTTAAAAGATAAATACCATAAATGATGTTAATAATATAGACTTTCTGGAATGGTGGGGTAAGGAGCTCTGTGGACCCACTCCCTAGCAAAGCAAAATTTAAAAACCAACAACCAACAAAAAACAACCATTAAAGGTCTCTGAAAATTATCTTAAGGGCATATAGAAAACTCATATTTCTCTTAGTATCTATCATAATTATTGAAAGATGAATTTATCATGGGCGTTTCTCTTGAAATTTTACCTCTTAAGAGGTTAAGAGGTAAAATATAAAGAAATTATTCTATGTTCAAAATGCAAAATGATGTGAGTAGATAATATTATTTGAAAGTTATCTTTGTATCTTTGAATGTGGAATGCTCTTTTGAAGTAATCAACCTATGGTAAAAACGAATTCAATTAAACGCCTGTTAAGTATTTTATTAACGTGCTCTTTTCTGTAAGTAAGTGAAAATACAGAGCAAGGTTTGGACCGCCTTTGACTGTGTAATGTCTTCTCAATTTCTAGTTGAAGATATGAAGATATAAATTAATCAACTCCTTGTTTTACAATATTAAGAAAATATATTGACTTTAAACATTATTTTAATGGAAATCTTTACATTTTCAGCAGTTTAAATTTTATTTTGTCAGTGAAACACCAAACATAAGCCCCTAAAAATATGAAGCTTGATTTACTTATCTATCCTTTTATAAGCCAAGATTTCCTATCCTACAAAATGTATTTCAGCACTTTCCCAAATCTATTTTAAAATAACCTCTGTGATTGAGCTTCTACCACACTCTCAGGAAACTGTTCCATAATTCATTTATTGTTCATAGCCAGGAAATCACTCCAGATATTCAACTCAATTTTTTTTACCATACTTTACTCTATGAGGATATTTTATATTCATATTACTGACTTATGCTCCCAAATTTTTTTCTTGACAGACACTTTTATGTCATATTCATCTGAAATAAATATCTATACATATGTACAATTTAAAATAAAATAAAAATTAAATGCAGCATTTTTTCTTAAATCCAGCCCATAGTATTGGATATGATTTCTTAAATATGGAAAGAAATAAGAACTTTTCTCATTAGAATCTTTTGCTTGTTGACTTAAGGATCTTAATTTCATGAGCCAGAATAATCATTACTTAGTTATAAATATTGTTAGCAGGAATAAAAATAACTAATTCATAAAGAGCCAACTGTTGCTGTAGGTATACATATATATAAAATATCTTAGGTTGCATAAATAGACTGCACTATCATAATGATTTGCTGTAACTGACCGTTTGCTTGTTTTACTGCTAAGGCTACATTTGAAGTCTAGTGCTCAAGATATTTGATGAAATCTGTCATGATAGCTTTGTTGAGAACATCTTCATTTTCGGCTGTAGATAATGGTTAGGCTAAATGGCAGTATATTATATAGGCTCATTTTCAATATTTATATAATTTTATATGCTTTTGTAGATATGTAGATAAGTTAGATATTTACATATGTAGATAAGTCAATATTTAATTGTCTGTTTTTGTTATTGATCTGGATAAAGACAAAAGAGCATGATCATTATGTGTTTAAATATGGTGAAACTAAGGAAATTTCAAAACTCAAAAATTAGAGACTCTAAATAATCTTCAAAGTTGAAGAATATGATCATACTAGTATACATAACCTGTTTTAGGCATTGCAAATTATGCTAAAGCAAAACCATGAGTTATTTCTTTTATCATTTTTACAGCATACATCATAGTTTCTGATTACATTTTAACATAAAATTTATGCTTTTGATAGTTTGAACTAGAAGAATTAAAGGTCATTTATCAAAATTTTCATGCCATTGTCAACATCTGTGTAATAGGACATTATTAAATCAAAACTTTTAAAATTATCTATTTGGTCTATAAACATGTTAATAAATAAACTCATTCCTCAGAATTATGGTCATTTCTTTCAGAAAATAGCATATAATGGTTAAACTGAAAGCTTTTATTTCATAAACTATATTGAGGCAATTTTAAATATGTGTTCAGATATGAGATAGTTAATGACTTCGTAGAGGTATACCATGTGACCAGCATAAGGATCTATAGTCAAATAACTAAACTGGTCATTTAGGTTACAGAATTACTTTGAACTAGTATAAACTATACCCTAACAGTTTATTATTAAAATTTAGATAGGTAGAAGCCCCATATGGCAACCTTGTTACCACAAACTAAGTACAGAAATCTTGCTGCCAGTGGAGGCTTTCATGCTTCATGTCTGCAAAAAATGCTGTAATTTAGCTGTGTACAGTTGTTCAAGTGGTTTCAAGTCAGTGCTTTTGACAGTCCAAGTTCCAGCTGCTCTGGTCTGTGGATCATCCTGTAAAAAACTAAAATCACAGGCAAGTTAACTGCAGTCATTTTTTTTTCTTTTTTTTTTTTTTTTTGTTTTGTTTTCAGTAATTACCAGGGACAGAACCCAGGGCCTCATGCATGGAAGGCAGGTGCTTAACCACTTGAGCTATATCTGCTTCTCGTATCTGTGGTTATTTTGATAGACCTCATCTATATTGGTAGGATTACTGTAAATTGTTCCCTTAAAATTAATTTGGTTTTAAAAATAAGAACATTTATGACAAACGGTTGACATTTTTAATGCATTAGAAATCCCTGTCATTTTTGTGAAGGTGTTTTGCTAGACTAAATGAGATATGCAAAATGCCCTTTTTAATATGGATCTTTTGGAGGTTTGAAGCAACTACTCAATTTGAAATGCATGCTCCATGTGGCTATATCTCCTGTAATGCTGAAAATATCTTCTCCAATTAACTTAATTAACTGAAAACTGTTGAAATTACATTGGCATAGCCAAATACTTAAAATGTAGTTATTCTTATGAGAATCAGAAGTGCTTTAAGGGTACCTAGGAATGTACTCAGGGCTAGTTAAGAGTATCAAAACTAAGTGAAATTCACAGTTGCATGAAAACAACATCCACTCCATAATCAACACTAACAAATGGCATCCTGGTATGAAGTGAGGAAGAGCCTTAGTTTCAGTGAGAAAAATATATCGAAAGTGCTTGTGAAAGAAGAGGCATAAACTATAACAGACAATGTTGTGGGATTCTTCAATGTGCATAAAATGACTGTGGTTTCTGTGCCATGCCCAAGGAAATATCTGATTTGTGCCCAAGTGCTTTTTCAGAAAACAAATGTAGACTGCTCAACACATCTACTTTTAAAGCACTAAAGAGAAAAATTTTAAATATAAATTCAGGTACTTAAATTGAAAGGCTCAAAAGATTTCATGTATCGTTAGATGAAAATAATATGTACCTACTTTTGTCTCAATTGAATCACAATTGCCGAAGAAGTAAAATGATATGAATAAAGAAAATGAGATGTGAAATAGAAAGTAGATGGTGAATATTTATTTAAAATGTTTCTTTTTATAACGTCTTTGAGGGTAGCAGATTCTGTTTTAATTTTTTTTTTTTGTCCTTTTTAGTGGAAGCTATAAATAAAATGATACCAGTGACTGCAGAGGTTATTAAGAGAAACCCAAAAAGCGTGACTAATGTTTGTCTGTAGTAAAGATTAATGCCATTCAGTATTGCTTTTATTTTTCATTTTGGCTTAGTTCAGTTCAACAGCATTTAGTATATCTAATATACCGTTACAAAGATGAATAGTTCCTGTGTGTGTTTGGTGAGGAGGTTGACTTGGCATGTAAGTGTTCTAGTGCATATTGCACAGAGTACTATGAGACCACAAAAGAAGGAAAATAGCATAAACTGCAGGTTTAGAGATGACTTCATGGAAGAGTTACTGGATTCAAGATAAAAGAGTTAAATAATTTAAAACAATAAAATAAAACCATTTGTGAAATGTCCTGTAAATTATAAAGAAGTTTTCCAGAAATTATCTTATTTTTATCCTAGTGGGAATTCCAGGCACTTTATACGATATTTTCTTCATACTGCAAATGACAAAATTTATGATAAAATGCGAACACCCTTGCCCAGTACTAAATAGCTAGAGTATAAATACACAGAGCACAACTCAAACCTAGGTAATCTTGCTCTAAATAGTTTCATTTTCCTTCTACACCATACTACTTGTTAAATTGAACAAAAGCAGCATTAAATATAACAATATAAGGCAAAAAAACGAACAGCCTGTTAACTTTAAAAAGTAACAAGCGTTTTGCAGCCACTTCCTACCTGTAGACCCTGGAACTGTTTAGGGTTTGGCCCAGCTTCACAAGATGTTGTATAAACAGTTATCTCAGAGTTCATAAATGTAAAGTACCTGCAAAACTGGCAATTTGCTCTGTGTAGTTAATTTATGATTATTGTCTTTGGGCTGTTTCTTCTGTTTAAAACCCAATGCTGTTGAATAACCTGTTAAAGCCAGCCTGACAAGTTCCTAAATATTAGACCATGAGACAAAGTTTCTAGGGTCACAAAGTGTTGTTCCTTTCCAAAAAGAAGAACAAAAGGTGCAAGTTTCAAAAGGAAATATTTGGGCATTATCCTGTTCCCCTCCAAGGTTGTTTTCTGTACTTAAACTCTTGCTATAGGGCTTGTTCAGCTTCAGTATGTATTCTTATTTATTCTTCATTGTCTTTGACTTTTATAGTTAATAAGGAATTCATTTTAAAACACAATAGAATATCAAATGGAAGAAAATTATTTGCTGGCAGTAATCTTCACTTTAAAACTGCTGTTTTAAATAAACTCTAAAGGCACATTTTGTTGAGGAAAAAAAAGTATTGGACCAAATAAAAATCAAGATTTTCCCATTTTAATTGGTGTGTATTATTCTCTGTGTGTCTCACTTTTTCTGTATCTTTCCCCAAAGAAATTTCAGTATTTAACTTGGCACTGAGTAATTATGTACAATATTTAATTGCTAGTCAGACTGACTTAACTTTTGAAGGAAAATATTATTCCTTTAACACATTCTCTTGGTTTAAATGTTAACTACTCATTGCTCAGTTTTTCACTTGCACTCCTCATCTTAGATATACTCCATTTTCAGTGCTCGCAACCCCACCTAACCTACATCTTTGAAATGCTGATCCATTTGTTGAATTAAGGTGAAATACTAATTTATTTTATGTTCTAAATAATATAATCTATATTGCTATTTTTGTTATCATATAATGCCTCCTATCCATTACTTTCCCAATATCTGTGTCTTGAATCCAGGATTGCTTGAATCCAGGTCCAGTTTAAAAAGCTGTACTTTTTTTGTTATTTCATAGAAAAATACTTTTATTTGAAAGATGAATTGTTTTCATCAGCTCTACCTTGATGCATAATTGACTTATATGAAACTTACATGGTTTCAAGGTGAGAGTTCTATTGCAGATAAACAGGATTTAATAAACCTGATATTGGTTGTTCATATATAGTCACTTTGATGTTGTTCTTCATGTCTTTCGCTTTTTTGTGGTTTCTACTGCAGTTAGTTTCTTATCCAGATGCTGTTAAATAAAAATGTTTAATTTAGTATTTACTTTCAAATGCCTGCCAAAACAAGCTAGTTTTTGCACCCTACCTCCAATTCATTCATGTTTTCAACTCTGTCTCATTATGTGTAATACATGTGATCTTCCTGTAAAAGGAATAGTGTTTTCTTAATATCTGAATAAAATCTATATTTATTCATGGGCTGTATCCCCCCAAATGGGCTATTTCTTAAACCTGAACAAGAAATGAATAACACGGAATACTTACAGGATAATTGAAAATTTGCATAAATTGCACATGAATGAATTTTAGAATATTAAATAATTCTTACATTTGAAAATAGACTGGGATTTACTGTTTAAATGTTGAATGCAAGGATTTTGCTTTGTATTATATAAAAGACTTCAGGACTAATAATTGAACCCTTATAAGAATAATATTGTCATTTTCAAAATGTGCTCTTGAACTCCCACAAACTACAAATTATGCATTTAAAATAATTGGCTTTATTCTCTTTAGATATCATAGTTACAAATGATGGTTAATAAAAGCCTTATCTTCTTATTAGCAAGGTGCTAGACAAGATAATGTTTTGAATGTTTATTCAGCTCTGAGAACAAATATTCTATTCTATATAATATTTATATACTTATAGAAAGGTAGAATTTTTTTTTCTTTGATCAAAACACATGTTTTTCTGTAGACAAGTAAATAGGTCTTTTGAAGTTTTTCAGTGGAATTTGGATAACGTGTTCTAAGAAACTGAAATCTGAAGCGTTGGACAGTGTTAGTTTGACTTCATTCCTAGTGTTACGTACATACCCACTCACCGTCTGACTACGGCTCTGGCCCATGTCACACTAGCATAATTAGTAGAGTAGAAAAAAGAGACAGAGACTCATTTATTATAAACTAGAAAGATGCTGAGGGTCATGCCACTTTTCCAACTGCCTGTGGGCAGTAATATTGACATGACTCTGGTAATCTCAGAGTCAGTTGAAAATGACAAAAAGATTTCTCAACACTAAAATGATTCTCAAAACTTTTCCTCTCCTAAATAGACAGAAACTCTTAGATTATCATCTCTTAGGTTAACTTTTCAACTGATGTTCTTGCTTCTTATTTTTATTATAAACACACCTCATTCTCCTTGCTACCTGTGATTAACCATAAAAATACCATACTTATACCATGTAAAAGTTCAAGCAATATTAATAACTTCCAATTTAATCCAGGGTAGATCCAAAATTAGTAGCATCACTATCACGTCTTTGGTGGCAATGCCTGAAGAGTACCAATAAATAGCACAATTCTTCCCTGCATGGGCTCTTAACAAATTGAAAAATACAAAAATGGGCACTAAATATCACCTGTTTTTGATTGCTAAAGGGAGCTGATACAAAGTATCAAAAATTGATTGACTTTTATAAAAAGGATTTATTTGGGGCAAAAGCTTACAGTTCTATGGCCACGAAAATTCAAATCAAGGCACCAAAAGAGGTGCTTTCTCACTCAAGTCAGCTGCCATGTGTTGAAGCAAGATGGCAGACAATCTCTGCCTGGTCTCTGCCTTCCTTGCTGGGCTGTAATGTATCCTGGAGCTCAGCTGGAGACAACTGGGCATAGCTGAGGGCAACTGGGCATAGGGCTTTTTTCTTACCAGGCCTCTTCTCTCAGACTTGGCTGCTCTGCTTTCTTCCCGAATTCAGCTATAAGTTTTCAGGCAAATGGCTCATCTCTCCCAGGGGCCTCAGCTGTTTGACCCATTTCTTTCCCTCACATGATAGAATTGAAAATGGCAAAGTTCATTTTTCCAACGTGTCTCTTTTTTTTTTTATCGGACCCAGCAAGTGGGTGGAGACTTAACCTGGGTCATGCCTCACTGAGGTAGCCCGATTGGAAAAAAGCCTCATACCCACAGGAGTGGACCAGTCCACAAACATAACCTTTCTCTTTTGGGGATTCATAAAATAATTTCAAATAGCCACATCATATTTATTAATGATATAGATGAAGTTGGAACACATAGTTTAGCAGGAGATCCAAATGGTCCTGTTAACAGAATCAGAAAATTAGGAAGACCCACCCAAGGGAACACAGAGTACTTTGGCCTGGAATGGCCCTCCTGTATCATCTGGGTGAAGTGTTGCCACAGAGAACCCACTACCTCTTAAGGATGTATGCTCCTAAGTAAAAAAGTAAGCAGATGAGCCACTAGACTTGGAAATCTTAAGGAAAAGTCCTCCTAATTGAAACTAGAATTGGGGACAAAGCATCCCTCACTGAGAGTTGGCAGGGAAGGATTGAAACAACTTACAAAGATGTTTTGAGAGCAGTTCTCAGAAATCATTGAAAATAGGAGGAAACTAAATTGAGAAAAATTATATATATTTTTTGTAATGGATGGTAAGAAACCTAACTGCCTAGCAATAGGAAATTTGTTAAATTATAGTATTTTTACCTAAATTGACATGACAGAACACTCATGACTAACTGACTGGGAAAAGTATAACATAATGGAAGAATATTTATTTAATAGTATGTATTATATATAATACCAAAATATAATTAGTCATTGTCCCTGGGATATGGAATTATTCATTATATTTTTCTATAAAGGATTGCGTGCTTGTCATTTATTTTTTTAAACTAGCTTGCATTAATCTAGCAAAAAGAAAACTGTAATTTAACATTAATGTGTGTATATGGGCATGTGTATGAATTTTAGGCTAGGTTCCCCAAACTGTTGCATGGATATGATTGGAGACTGGGTAGTAACAGTTTTTTTCATAAACATGATCTATGAGAAAAATCTCTGAGCATAGAGTAGAGTCAGCAAAACCTGGTTCTGGCACAAATCCTAGTTTTGTAACCTTGGAACAGGCAGTTACAATTCTCAGTTTGTTTCAGTTTATACGTCTCTAAAATACAGATATCAGATATCGTTGCCTACATCATAGAATATTTGTAACAAAAACATTTAGATAATGTAACAGAAACAACACTGAGATAATAAATATGGCACCACTTAATAAAGCTACATCCTTTGAAGTTACATGCTTTTATGCATTAGTTAAAAAAAGAGAATTTAAGAACATAAGTAAGGGGGGAGACAATGTAAAGAAGCTATTGACATTTAACTTTGGACATAGAGGCTATTTTTCAAATCAGGGAAAGTGATCATCCTCAGATTTCTTGAAGAGTTCAGACTATATAAACAATCTAGGAGTCAACAATATTAGAGGAATGTTTACAAAGAGATGTCTAACTAGAGAAGGAACCCTCCCTGCTCCCCTCTCCCCCCGCCCCAGGGCCTGAAGTAAGACGTGGTGGTGTGTTCTTCCCCTCCAGCTTCTGGAGGAAAAACAGCTGCCTTTTTGAACCGATGAAGGAATGTCATTGAATATTTGAAGGAATATATTTAAGGATTATCAAAAAGAGTAGGGAGAGGAAAGAAACATTTATTGAGAACCTACTGCTTTCCAGGATCTGCTTCAGGTCCAGCTAAAGAATAATTTCTCTATTGTTACAGGTGAGAGAGCAAATGTACAGAAAGATTGATTAAAGTGACTACATCATATAACTGTGGAATATGGTATTCATTCCACTGAAAGACAGGAGGTGGATTTAATAACCTCCAGTGTTCTCCCCTTCTGCATCCCCACTTCAATCTGACTCTTTTCTCCTGATCTTCCAGATATTGTGTAAAATCTTTCCTTCAATAAAAGTATTCATGACTTCTTGATTGGGTGAGGTATTCCTGTTGATTGTTTTCAGTGTTCCTTACTCATCTCCCATCATAATATATACCATCCTTTATTATAATCAGTATTTAATGTTATTCTCCATGAGGGTAGGGGCAAAGACTATTTTTTATTTCAAATTTTTAAAGAGTAATCATGTATACCATACAGGATTTTCCCATTCAGCACCCCTCCACCACCACCTTAAATCATTGTAACACGTTTGTTACAAGTGATGAAAGATCATAGTCACAATATCACTGCTAGCTATAGTTCATAGTTTATATTTGGTATATATTTCTCACAAACCATCCTATTATTAACACCATTTATTAGTATTGTATATTTGTTATAGTTCATGAGGGAACATTCTCATATTTTTACTGTTAACCACAGTCCATCCCTCACCATGGGATTGACTGTGTTATATGGTCCCCTGCCTTGTACAAACTATCCAAAGTGTACATTCAGTGTTTCTAGTTTCATTACAGAGTTGTACTATCATCAGCTCAGTCCATTTCAAAAAATTTTCATTTCTCCTAAAGGGAAATTCCCATATCCCTGTATACCCTAATTATTGACCATTGGCATTGATATCATACTCTTCTTTGCCATTGTAAAAATATTACAACATTACTGTTAACTATGACCTATACATTATATTAGTTGTATTTTCCCCATGTATCTCCATATTCTTAATACCTTGTAATAGGGGAACATTCTTATATTTGTATTATTAACTACAATCATCATCCACCACTGAAATCACAGTTATGCAACCCCTAGATTATCTCTAGCTTTCACTCAATTGACATTAATCTCTCTAAACTATGGCTGTCAGCCACATTCACATTTATAAATTGATAGTGTTGGTTATATTCACTATAATGTGTTACCATCAATTCTATCCATTTCCACACCTTTGCAATCCACTTTATTAAACATTCTACATACATTCAGCATCTGCTCCTCTTCTCAACCAACATTTGATATCTGAGTGACTATACTTTATAGTTTAACTCCATGAGTTTACTCATTGCACTTAGTTCATATCAGTGGAACCATACAGTATTTGTCCTTTGGTGTCTGGCTTATTTCACTCAACAAATGTCCTCAGGGTTCATCCATATTGTCATATGAATCCTGACTTCATTTTTCTTATAACTGAATAGTATTCCAATGTATGTGTATACCAATTTTGTTTACCCATTCATCAGCTGATGAACACTTGGTTTCCACTTTTAGCATTTGTGAATAATGATAATATGAACATGATAATATGTACAAATATCTGTTCACGTCTTTGCTTTCAGTTTTTCTGAATATGTTACTAGTAGCAGGATTTCTAGACCATATGGCAGTTCTATATTTACCTTCCTGAGGAACTGCCAAACTGTCTTTCACAGAGACTATACCATTTTACATCACCACCAACAGTGAAGGAGTGTTCGTATTTCTCTGCATTCTCTCCAGCACTTGTAGTTTGCTGTTTTGTAAATAATGGCCATTCTGTATGGCATGAAATGATATCACATTGTAGTTTTGATCTCCATTTCCCTATTAGCTGGTGATGTTGAGCATCTTTTCAAGTGCTTTTCAGTCATTTCTGTTTCCTCTTTGAAAAAAGGTCTATTCAAGTCCTTTCAAAAATCAGGTTGCTTGTCTTTTTATTGTTGAGTTGTGTGATTTCTTTATATAGTGGAGATGAAATCCTTATCAGATATATGGTTTCCAAACACTTGCTCCCATTGAGTAGGCAGGCTGCCTTTTAACCTTCTTAACAAAGCCATTTAATGCCCCAAAGTATTTAATTTTAAGGAGGTTCCATTTATCTGGGGTTTTTTGTCTTTCGTTGCTCATGCTTTGGGTTTAAGAAACCATTGCCTATGACAAGATCTCAAAGATGTTTCCTTACATTTTCTTCTGGGAGATTTATAACTCTACTTTTATATTTTTAGTTAATTTTTATTTAAGGTGTGAGATGGGATCCCCTTTCTTTCTTTCAACTATGGCTTTCTAGTTCTCCCAAAACCATTTGTTGAAGAGACTGTTCTGACACAGCTGGGTGGGTTTGACAGCCTTGTCAAAAATCACTTATCTGTAGATGTAAGGATCTACTTCTGAATTCTTAATTTGATCCCATTGATCAATATTCTGGTTTTACCACTATAGCTAAGGAATATGCTTTAAAGCCTGAAAGTAAGAGTTCTCCAACTTGGTTCTTTTAAAAGACATTTTTGGCTATTCAGAGCCTCTTACCTTTCCAAATAAATTTGATTATTGGTTTTTCCATTTTTGTAAAAAAAAGCTATTCAAAATTTATTGGGATTGCATTGAATCTGTAAATCCATTTGGGTAGAATTGTTATCTTTATATTTAGTCTTCCAATCCATAAAAACAGAATGCCCTTCAATTTATTTAGATCTTCTTTGGTTTCTTTTAGCAACGTTTTGTAGTTTTCTGAGTACAGATCCTTTATATCCTTGGTTGAGTTAATTTTCAAATATTTGATTCTTTTAGTCACTCCTGTTAATGGTATCTTTTTTTCTAACTTCCTTCTCAGATTGCTCATTACTAGTGTATAGAAATGCTTCTGACTTTAGAGTATTGATTTTGTATTCCACCACTTACTGAGCTCATCTATTCTAGTAGCTTTGTTGTGGATATTTTGGGATTTTCTAGGTATAGAATCATATCATCAGAGTAGCAAAAGTTTTACCCTTTCTTTCCTATTAGGGTGCCTTTTATTTCTTTTTCTTGTCAAATTGCTCTAGCTAGAACTTCTAGCACAATATTGAATTGCAGTGCTGACAGTGGGCATCCTTGTCTTGTTCTCTACCTCAGCAGAAAAGCTTTCAGCCTTCACCATTGAGTAAAATGTTAGCTTTGTTTTTTTTCATATATACACTTTACCACATTGAGAAATTTTCCTTCTATCTTTTGGAATGTTTTTGTTGAGAAAGGATGCCATATTTTATCAAATGTCTTTTCTGCATCAATCAAGAGAATCATGTGTTTTTTCTTCAATTTATTAATGTAGTTTATTACACTAATTGATTTTCTTGTGTTTAACACATGATCACAGTGAATAATTCTGTTAATGCACTTTTGGATTTGATTAGCAAGTATTTCATTGAGGATTTTTGCTTCTATATTCATTAGAGAAATTGAATTGTAACTTTCTTTTTCATGGCTTTGGTAGCAGGATGATGTTGACTTCATAGAATGAGTTTGGCCATGTTCCCTCCTGGTCAAATTTTTGGAAGAGTTAAGTCATTCAGTTATTCATGGTATCCATTATGATCTCTTATTTCTCCAGAGTTAGTGATAATGCCTCCCACCCATTTCTGATTTTATTTATTTGCATCTTCCCTCTTTTTATCTTTGTCAATATAGCTAAGCGTTTGTTAATTTTGTTCTGCTTGAAGAAACAACTCTTGGTTTTGTAGATTTTCTCTATTAGTTTTTTTTTGTTGTTGTTCTCAATTTAATTCATTTCTCTTTAATCTTTGTTATTCATTTCCTTCTGCTTGCTTTGGGATTAATTTGATGTTCTTTTTTTTAGCAACTCTAGGTGGGCAGTCAGATCTTTGCTTTTACCTCTGTTTTCTTTTTTAATGTAGGCAGTTGAGGGCTACATTGCTTTCACTGTATTTCATAGGTTTTGTTATGTTGTTGTCTCGTTTTCATTATCTTGAGATATTTACTGATTTCTCTTACAATTTCTTCTTTGACCCATTGATTATTTAAGAGTGTGTTGTTTAATCTCCATATGTTTGTGGACTTTCCCTTCTTCCACCTGTTGTTGATATCCTGCTTCATTCCATTATTATCAGAGAAAGTGTCTTGTATATTTTCAATCTTTTACATTTATTGAGAGCTGTCTTGTGACTCAACATATGCTTTATCCTGGAGACAGATCTATGGGTACTTGAGAAGAATATATATCCTGCTCATTGGGGGTGTAAGGCTCTATAACTGTCTTTTAGGTCCAGTTCATTTATCAGTATTATTCAAGCTCTCTGTTTCTTTTTTTATTTTTCAAATTTATTGATTTTAAAGAAACTTTAGATTACATAAATGTTACATTAAAAATTTAGGGGATTCCCATATGTCCCACTCCCTCCCTTTCCCACCGTTGCCCACATTAACAGCATCCTTCATTAATGTGGTACATTTGTTACAATTGATAAACACATATTGACACATGGTCACTAACGATGGATTTTAGTTTGTATTATGGTTTACACTCTGTCCTGTGCAATTTTGTAAGTTATGACAGAATATACAATGGCATGACAAAATATATAATGGCCTATATCTGTCATTATAATGTCACACAGGACAATTCCAATGACCCTAAAATGCCCCCATATTATACCTGTTTTTCCCTTTCCCTCAGAACCTTCAGTGGCCAATGCCTCCACATCAATGATAAAAGTTCTTTCATTGCTAAAATAACAATAAGTCTAGAGTAGAATAATAATAAGTCTACTTTAGTCTATTGTTCATTCCCCAGTCTTGAGGATTTGGGGATGATGATGGCCACCCTGCTTCTAATTGAGAGGAGGCTTAGATCCCAAGGGGCAGATGGATGGAACTCTTTTGCTTGCAGTTGCAGACACTCTGTTCCTAGGATGGGCATTGTCCATCTTCTGTTTCTTTATCCATGTCAAGATGTTCTATCCAATGCGGACAGTGGTGTATTGAAGTCTCCAAATATTATTGTAGAGACATCAATTTCTCCCTTCAGATTTTCCATTATGTACCTCATGTACTTGTGGCACCTGACAGGTGCATTAATACTTAGGATTATTATTTCTTCGTGGTGAATTTCTCTTTTTATTAATCTCTTATAGCAGTTTCACATTTAAAATCTATTTTATCTGATACTAGTTTTGCTACTCCAGATCTGTTTGATTACTCTATGCATGTAATGTATGCTTCCAACTTTTCACTTTCAGCCTGATGGAAATCCTTGTGTTTAAGGTAAGTCTTTTGTAGACAGCATATAGATAACTCATTTTTTTATCCATTGGGTTTGCCTATGTCTTTTGATTAGAGAATTCAATCCTTTGACATTCATCATTATTATTGTAAAGACTTTACTTACCTTATCCGTTTTATCCTTTGGCTTTCTATTGTCATACATTGCTATTGTACTTACCTTATCCATTTTGTCCTTTGGCTCTCTATTGTCATAAATTGCTATTGTCTATCTTTTTAACCTTTTAGTTTCCCTTCCTAATAATCTTCATTTCTACACTCTTTTCCAAGTCTCTCACACTTGTCTTTTCCTTTCGGGTTGCCATACTCTCCTTAGAATTTCTAGTAAATTTGATCTTTTAGTTACAAACTCTTTTAGTTTTTGTTTGTCTATGAAGACTTTAAAATTACCCTCATTTTAAAGGACCATTTGCTGTATAAAGGATGCTTGTCTGGCAATTTTTCTCTTCCAGTACTTTATTCCCCCCCTCCCCCCCCCCAGGGCCCACCATGACATCAATCTTCATTACTTGAAGGACCATATTCAGAGATACTTGCAAAAGTGTTGAGGGCTTGACATACTTGACTGCCCTAACCCCCATTTGTAGCCACTGATTCTCCCAAGAGATACAATTCCCTCTGTTTGAGAACATCAGTCCTCCCCAGGATGTGGGTATACCTTCACTCTCATTGTATGGGTCTACACACAATGATATAATCCACTATGACAAAATGAGCACTTACACACTCCCCAGAAGCTTGCCCTGTGTCAGTTGCCACCCCCTTAAGCATCCCAAACAGGCATCCTTCCATATTACTTTGTCTAAAGAGTTTTCTCTGCACCACAATTTCAAACATATACCTGACAATCTCCCATGGTCAAATGTTCACCCCTCCCTCTCCCCAATTTCTTGGGCAATCTGACCTATCCTCCCATCCCTAGCTCCCCTAAAGCCCACACAGCCCCACCCAAAGTTATCCCATGCCCCCATTTTATCCCTTCCCTGTACAAATACTTACCTCCAGCTTATCATAGATTTCACCCAAGTAGCTGTCAGCTTGCAACCTTCCTCTGCCCCCCAACTACCTTTAAGTTTGTCATCCAGTCTCTAGCTTTCTGAGACAGCTTGGTTTACTTATTTCATATCAGAGAGGTCATGTAGTATTTGCCTTTCAATGCCTTCTCCAGTACTTTAAATATATCACACCACTGCCTTCTTGCCCCATGGTTTCTGATGAGAGATTAGTATTTAGTTTTATTGAGCTTCCCTTGAATGTGATTCATTGTTTTTCTCTTGATGCTTTCAGAATCCTCTTTTTATCTCTGGTATTTGATAATCTGAATAGTAGATGTCTCAGATTAGGTCTATTTGAATTTATTCTGTTTGGGGTTTGTTGTCCTTCTTGGATATTGATATTTATGTCTATCATAAGAGTTGGGAAGTTTTCAGTCATTATTTCCTCAAATATTCTTTCTTCCCCTTCTCTTCTCCTTCTGGGACACCTATTACATGCATTTTTTTAATGTTTTGCATTCCCATTCATTTCCCTGAGACCCTCTTCATTTTTTCCCCCATTCTTTTATCTTTCAATGTTCCTTTTTTTTAAGTCAGATGTTCTGTCTTCTAATTCACCAATTCTATCCTAAGTCATTTCAAATCTGTTTTTATATGCCTCTAATGTATTTTTAATATCATTTATTGTATCTTCCATTTCTGTAAGATTTGTTGCTTTTCTTTGTAGGCTTTCAAACTGTTCTTTATGCTCCCCCAATGTCTTCTCAATATCATTTATCTCTTTAGGCATATTTCCCTTCAACTCCTTGAATTGATTTAGGAGATTTGTGTTAACATCATTGATTAGTTGTCTTAAACATCCTGTGTCTCATCAGAATTTTTGTTTGTTCCTTTGGCTGGGCCCTATTTTCCTGTTTCTTAGTAAGACTTTTAAGTATTTGCTGATGTCTAGGTATCTGATTATGCTGGTGTACTTACTTTAATGGTCAATTTCTCTCTCTTGCCTAGTGGTTTTGTTTAGTAGCTCTTCTTTGGTTTTGGCTCAAATTATTCTAAAACTTTAAAATTGTCCAGCTTAAATTAAGCAAAGAGGGGTAGGGATCCTCTAATGTGGCATAGACTAGATTCAATGGTCCTGGGACCTGAAAGATACCAAAATGCTTTTTTTAATTCTTGGAATTTCCCAGAGTATCTGCACTTTACAAATCTTTCCTCGGAGGCTCCTCTTTCATCTGCCACTTGCTGGGCTGGCTAGTTCCAAGTTTCAAAGTGGTCTCTCCTGACCAACTCACTGAAGAAAAGTCATTCTCTGCCCTCTGCCACAGCCTCCCTCTTTCCAAGGAGGAAGACCTTGTTTTCCCTCTCATTTGGCCACAGTGATCCGCAGGCTTTCCTGAGGCTATTTGCCTTGTGGTCTGGGATGTGTGCTGTTCCCAGACATGGGGGCAAATAACTCATGGTTTTCATTTCGGCCTCTTCATCTCTTTTTCCCTTTCTTTCCTGAATGACACACAGCACTCTGCTGGACTGCAGATCCTAAAGCAGCTTCCTCAGACAGTATTTTGCCCTTCTTCCATTGTTTTGGCATGAGAGCTGAGCCCTATTTACCTACTCGGATGCCATCTTTCCTTAAATCTTCGGCAGAGACTATCTTTTTCAGTATTGTATCCACAAGACAGCTCCAACAATTGATCAGATTTCAATAATATTTGTTGGGTGGTTGACTGAATAAATGAACAATTAAATTCTGTATTGTAAATGTGAACAGAACTAGGCCCATTCAAATGAGCTCACCTGGAAATGGATTTTGAATAAATATAGTAGACAACATTCTTTTAAATTGTTACTCAATGAAATAATTGCTGTGATAGTAAGGTATTGTTTTCTCTACCAGTGGAGGCATTCAAACTGAATGACTGGGAAAAATGGAGTTTTACTTTGGGAGACATAGTTTATTTGACATTTGATTAATCCCAAAATACAGATTCACTCATTGTTTGACTCTAGTCACAAACAGACTGTAATTTTATTTCCTATGAAATGTGCATACCTACCTTTTCGCTAGCAAACAGATCTGTTTATCATCTAAGTTTGTTTTTTCATAATAAATCAGCATACCACCCATAATATTTTAATATTTGACTAGATTATATTTACTCTGTTTGATATAATGATACATTTTCTCTTATTTTCATATTAAATATATGTGATAAATACTTTAAGTAATTTTAAATACCCTTTCAAATATATGTATATACACATATACATATATAGGAATATATGTATATACTCTCTTTTTTTAAAAAAGATTTATTTATTTATTTATCTCCCCCGCCCCCCGCCGTTGTCTGTTCTCTGTGTCTATTTGCTGCGTCTTCTTTTTTGTCTGCTTCTGTTGTTGGTGTCAGCGGCACCAGAAACTGTATTTCTTTCTGTTGCGTCGTCTTGTTGTGTCAGCTCTCCGTGTGTGCGGCACCATTCCTGGGCAGGCTACACTTTCTTTCGTGCTGAGCGGCTCTCCTTATGGGGTACACTCCTTGCGCATGGGGCTCCCCTACTCAGGGACACCCCTGCGTGGCAGGCACTCCTTGCGTGCATCAGCGCTGCGCGTGGACCAGCTCCACACGGGTCAAGGAGGCCCGGGGTTTGAACCGGACCTCCCATGTGGTAGATGGGCGCCCTACACACTGGGCCAAGTCCGCTGCCATGTATATGCTCTTTTTTAATCAACTAGTAAGCTTCTTTGATTAAAAAGACCATTCTAACCCTAAGTTGCAAAGAAGAAAAGCATAAATTCCCTTTATTAAAGATTCAGTGAAAGGGCAAAACACTTCAAATAGAAAATATTCTGTTTGAAATAAAAAAACAGGGTTTTAAAATTCTTCAACATAAATAATCAAAACAAATAACAGGAAAAAGGAGCTAGAAATTACAATAAGTAAATTAATGAATGGATGAATATAAATTTAAATAAAGAAAAAAGAATGAAAGGAAATAGACACAAATATGTAAAAAATTAATTAACTATTTTTAAAACAGAGCAGATCCAATACTTAGTAGTTTATTGCCAGTTAGAAAATTTTCATTTTCACAGGGGATTTGTCATAAATTTACACATTTTTTTTCTTTCAAATTAATGCTAATTTATTTCAATGATGTTTTATGGCATTTATATGCTCTGTTTAAAGCATTAGACCATGTTTTATGGGATAGCAGAGATTAGGAAAGCCTGTTTTCCCTTAGGTCATAATCGAGTGGCAAGATGGACACACACATAAAAAAACAAACAATAACACAAAACCTCAGGGAGAAAGCGAAATACGAGATTTCTATTATAGGAAAATGATGTACTGTGACAGTAAGGGGGAAGAGAGGTTAATTTGCTATTCAGCAGTAGAACCTACTTTAAAGAAATGGGTTGTAAAAATTCAGAAATAAGACCAAGCCTATTTTCTGTAATTATCTTGATAAACTTAGTATGGGAGATAATATACACTACTCATTAAAATAATCAAATTATTAAAGCATATCTATAGAAATATTCTGAAGTTTAAAACTTCAATAATCATTGCATTATTACCCTTCACCGGATAATGCAGTACTTCTAATCTTGTTATATATGCCTAAAACTTAATTATTACACCATAAAAGTTCCTTTGATACCAGACCTTAGCTTGGAAAAAATGAGCCCAATAAAATAATAATAAAGTTATCATAACGAAAATTTATTTTGAAAGTAGATCTGGAGGATCTAGGGCAGTGTTGTCCTGCAGAACTATCTGCTATGATGGAAAAGTTTTAAAATTTGTGCTGCCCAATACAGTAGTTATGTGAATATTGAGCATCTGAAATGTGGCTAGTGCAACTGAGCAACTAAGTTTTTAATTTAATTTAATTTCAATTAACTCAAATTTAAATAGCCACACGCAGCTAGTGACTACCCTATAATAAAACAAGTCTAGACTGTATTTCTGAAAACTGGTTGGAGCATTCTTAGTTAATTAATGGGTCAAGAAGCCAAAACTGACAAACCAACGGAGAAACTGATGGACCTTTGCCAACACCTGCAGACCCTTTAGCCTTTCACTCTTCCCCTTCAATGCACAATAATATTTAGTAGGCTGGTACTTGACATTAAAGAAACAAGTAAAGGAATGTGTGATCCAGATGATTGGAAGCATAAAAAATGATGCATGAAGGAGAAGGTAATAGATTGTGAGGTATGGTGAGGGTTACATCCCATTGAACTCCATAGACTCCGTGTCTAATATATGCATGTCCAATAGGAAATATTCAATAATGACTTGTTGAGTAGATCATCAAAGAAAGTGAATATAACTATAAAATTGGAAAAGAGTTTTGTGGTTGGAGAATGTATAGGATTTGTCAATTGATTGAACTGAGAGGATGTTTGGAGAGGTTAGGTACAATCTGACCACAAAGGATGCCATTAAAATAAGTTTCCAGGGGAAGGAGGTATTTGCAGTGCAAGACGAAACTTCATGCTATTGTAATTCTGGAATTTACTTGAAGGTTCTAGTTATATTTGTCTGCTTTAATAATGTTTTCTATCTACTTCATAATAAAATGTTTCCTACTAAAATTTAATGTAATATAGGACCTTTTCTTGTCTTTCTTTTTTTAATATTACTATTGCTTTTTTTCACAATTATGTGTTATACAATTTAAAATAAAGACATTAATTTCATAAGCAAAAGCATATATTAAACATCCAAATGAGAACTTTGATTCATTGTTGTCAGAGCATTAATAAAATATGTTAAATACATTAGTAGGCAGCTATGTCCTTATTTTAATGATGATATTTAAAAGATTCAAGGAGTTTGCCCTTCTAAAATGGCCTTCAGAGAAGATTGGATAGCAATACAACATATCAGTTCCTTTATTTTACATTATAATATTACCTAATTAAAATATTAAATATCCTATATTATATACAATGTTACTATATAATTATTTTATATGTAAAATTATATAAAATTATATTAACCTGTTTGTAGAAACTTCTTGATATCTCTTCCTTTAACATAAGTCTTTTTAGTTATTAATAAGAAACAAAGGATCACAATTTTCCATCTAAATAATATTCAAAATAATTGATTTGTATTAAGCTATTTTTAGGGATTTTATTCTGTTAGTGACAGTCTCATTTTGACTTAAGGGGAATTAATGAAAATATTGAATTTGATTTGGAAAAGAATATTTGAGTGTAAGTTATATATTTTTTTATTTTTCAGTTATAGTTCTTTGAAATGTTTGTTGAATCGAATTGAGACTTGTTAATTTGTTCAACAAAAGGTTTTGGTCAGAAATTAAATTTACTTTTTAGGATGTCATTATTAACAGTGGATGGACTAACTTGGGATGAGGCAGTGAATTCGATTGCTCAGTATTCAGCCTCTAGTTTGTTGAGCATTTATTCTTCAGATAAACTGAAGCAGTTTATATCACAGAACAGAAGTGCCATGAGAAATGAAAAAAATATTTGACTGAAACAAATACTGAAAATTGTGTGGAGACTCAAAAACTGTTTTCCCCAGCTGAATTTGTCTCTGACAAAACCCTTGGATCAGTAAAATGATAAAATATTAATTATTATTAAAAATAGATACAGAATCATGTATTTTTAAAAAGTTAATTCTGTTGCAATTCTATTTAGCCAAAAACTTCAGTTGTTAATATTTTACATTATCATAAAATGCCTAAGCCATGAAGTAGCCCATTCATTATAAATACTTGGCTATATATATTCCTGGGTAAGTGAGAATAAAAACAAACTGAAATGACTTAAAATTGGTAGATTATACAACTATCAATCAGATTGCAAAACAATCTCTGCTTCTTTCTTGTTATAAATAAATGTATATATATGATATAACTTTCTTACTTTGTTTGCCACAGGGCTGCCAATGCAAAGTACCAGAAATGTTCTGGCTTTTATAAAGGGGAATTTTGGGGGGTAAAAGATCTGTCAGAGATGCTTTCTCACCAAAATCACCTATTGTTGATCCTGATGTTCTGCCACATGGTGATCTGGCATATGGCAGAACTTGTCTCCTCAACCTTGAGCTGCTCCTTGGGCCCAGCCCTTCCTCAGCTTCTGTGCTCTACTGGTTCTAGACACTGGGACCTTTCTCAGCCTCTTGGCTCTTCTCTGTTTTCCTGCAGTCTTCTCTCTCACATGACAGGATCCATATGGCTGCCTTCTCTCTCTGTCTCCCTTTATGTAAGTTCCAGCAAGAGGGCAGATACCCAGCCTGTGTCACACCTCACTGATACAGTCCAATCAAAAGCAATCTAATCAAGTCATCTAAAGTGAATCTAATGTAATGCAAGGGTACTACACCCACAAAAATAAATTAGTTTAAGAACATACTCTTTTGGCATTCAAAAAAAGAACTTCAAACTATCCCACTATCATTAAGGTAAAAGCTTTCCAAAATAATTGCCAATATCTATTGAGTACCTGCTATGTTCTGGACTCTGTGCTATATAGTTATGTAAAAAAAAATAAATGAACACACACACATTTTAATTATGTCAAATCAGTTGACTTAACCTAGGCCACAAGATATTAATGGACACATTTTTTCCATGTGGGGTAAGGTTTGACTCTTTCCATTTAGCTTACTCCCCCAGTTATATTATGAATATATAGCACATGCAGTTCAATCAGGTTTTGCTTCATTTATTTCGATGCTCTTTTTTAGGTATGTACATATAACTGTTATGTCTTTTAGAGAATTGACTACTTTATCTTTATGTAATACCTTCTTATTTCTGATAGTTTTCCTTGTTCTGAAGTCTGCTTTTTCTGAAACTAATATAGTTAAGCCTTCTTTCTTTTGATTTGTGTTAATGTTGTATATCTTTCTCCATTCCTTTATTTTTAACCTGAGTCCTTATATTTAAAGTGGTTTCTTACCGACAACAGGGGTGAACTTCTGTTTTTATCCACTTTCACTGTCCCTGTCTTTTAATTGGTGTTTTTAGACCATTCATATTTAAAGTAATTTGGGGCATAGTTGGCTTAATTTTTACCATGTTTGTAACTGTTTTCTATTTGTTATTTTATATCTTTTTTCTCCTCTTTTTCTGTTTTTTTTTTTCTGGTTTTAATTGAGAATTTTATACAATTCCATTATATTTCTCTCTTATAGCATAAATTATACAAAAATTTCTTGATTTATAATTCTTTTTAAAAATTATGGCTGTCTTAGATTTTACAATATACTATTTTAACTCATATAAGTTCACATTCAAATAACACAATACTGCTTCACAGATAGCACAGATATTGATTAGATTAAGATTTCCTAGATAGGATACAAGTGTGCCTTAACAAAATTAAAAACTGTTTTTGAAAATATGCTGTTAAAGACAAATCATCAACAAACAAGGAGAGAACATTTGAAAAACTAATATCCGATAATGGTCTTTATCCAGAATATATAAAGAACTCTTATAACTCCATAATAATATGGCAAACTCTCAAGTAAAACAAATGGAAAAAAAAATCTGAGAAAGCACTTCTCCAAAGAAGATGAAAAAATAAACGCATAAACAGGAACTCAGTATCAAAGTAATTAGGGATATGCAAATTAAACTACATTAATTTAATGCATATCCACTAGAGTGGTGAAAACCAAAGACTGAAAATACAATGTTCTAAAAAGAATAGGGAACAACTGGAAATCTAAATGTAAAAAAAAAAAAAAAGGCAGCTACTTTGGGAAATAATTTGGTAGTTTCTTATAAATTTAACCATATACCTATTATATGACCCACCACTCTTTAGTATTTACTGAAGAGAATATGTATATCCAAGCAAGCACCTCTACACAAATATCGATAGCAACTTTATTTATAATATTCAGTTATTGGTAGTAACCAAATATCCATTAATTGGTGAATGGATTAAACTAGGTTGATACATGTATATTAAGGAATACTATTTAATAATAAAAGAAACATGGGTGTACACTGGAACATGTCTGAATTTCAAAAACATTATGTTATGTGAAAGAAGCTAGACACAAACATTAAAAAAATTAAATAGAGTGTAATTCCACTCGTGAAATTCTAAAAGTGAAAATTTTAGGAGCAGAAAACAATTTCAGTGGTTATCAGGAGCTGGAAGTACAGGAGGAGATTGTCTGCAAATGGGCATATGGAAATTATTGAGGTTATGAAAGAATTCTCTGTTTTGATTTTGGTGGTGATTATACTACTATCTACATTTTAAAAATCTCACCTTAATAAGGATGAATTCTATGATGTGTAAATTATACCTCTATATGACTTTTTTAAAAAGTCAGGGGAATTGATACAACACACATCAAACATAGCCCAACCCTTGTCATCAACCCTTGTCATAAATTTTTACAATAAATGGCCATTTTCCTCAGTATCTGCTGCCCCATGAAACAATTTCAGCTCATAACAAAAAATTACAAGGCATACCAATAACAAAGGAAAAACAAAGTCTGAAGTGGCAAAGTGATCATCAAAACCAGACTCTCATATGATTCATATGTTGAAGGTATCAGACATGGAATTTTAATTTGGTTTATATGTTAAGGACATTAATAGAAAAGGTAGGCAATATGCAAGACAGATAATGATTGGAAATATGGAAAATAAATGAAAATATCAAAAGGAAATGTTAGAACCAATTCCTTGCAAAATGAAGAATGCACTAAATGGGCTCATTAATAGACCCAACACACAGAGGAAGCAGTGAACTTGAATATAGGTTAGTAGAAATTGTCAAACCGAAATGTAAACAGAAAAGAATGTAAAAAGGGTCAGAACATCCTAGAACCATGGGACAAAATCAGAAGTGTACGTACATGTAATGGGACAACTAAAAAAGAAAAAAGAGAATAAGCAGAAGTTTTTGAAGAAATAACAGTTGAAGTGTTTTCAGAATTAGTGATCAACTTCAAACCACAGTTCCAGAAAGAATGCATACTAAAACACACACACACACATACCCCTAGGTATTTGATATTTAAACTGCAAAGACAGAAAATCTTGAAGGCAATCAGAGTGGAAAAGGAAAAACAAATTATGTACAGAGGAATACAAGTAAGAAGTATAGTGTACTTCTTGTTAAAAATCATGCAAACGAAGTGAGCATAGTAAAATTATTAAAGTGTTGAAAGAGAAAAAATCTGCAAATGTAGAATTATGTATCTAACAAAATTATCCTTTTAAACCAGCAAGATGGCAGCAGAGTCAGGAGCTCCTAGAGTCAGCTCGTGCTACAGGGTAGTTAGTAATCATCCAGAGCTATTTAAAGCACTTATTTGGTGGCTCCAGGAGACCAGAAGGGTATCCTACAACATCCTTGAAAGAATGAAAGCAGGACACTGTGCATCTGCAGAGAAAATTTCTGAGAGGAATGCTCCCCATCCTCCACTGGTGGCACAAGCCACCTTGGGAACTATCCCATGGCTGGAATTTAAAGCTCCACTTCCCAAAAACAATGGAGGAAGAGATGGTTGGGCACCAGCTTCAGCTGCTGATTAGTAAATTCAGCTGGCTAAAATACAACCCTAAGAATGGCTAACGTTTGAATCTGTCCAAGTTGGAAAGAGGCCAGTAACTGCCATTTTGACTCTGCTCCTAGCATGAGGGGAAGTCGGGCTGATTGAAAATCACAGTCATGGAAGGGACCAGCTTCTTTCCATCCAAATCAGACTGCAGTCCTAGCCTAGGTTTTAGCCCCACCTCTGGCAGGGAGGAAGCTGAGGGGTCCTGCACCAACCTCACAGGGTAAGTGCAGGTACATTCATCTGTCACAGACTGAATGGACAGAAGTCTTCAGGGGCAACTGTGGTCATTTTGGACCCACATGGCATTGATTGCTGGCCACACGTGCAAATTCATCCCTGCCACAGGCAGGAGGGTAAGGGCATGAAGCTTCCTCAGTATCTTTGTGCAACTAAAATCAAAGCCTACACAACTTGGATTATTACACATGGCTGTGAATCTGTCCCTATCCCTGGCAAAGAAGAAAGTTGGGAGAAGCTTCATCAATCCCTGGGGTGGTGCAGGTAGCTTGAGCCTCCACAGGTTATAGCACCAACTACATCCTCGGCTCCTACTACACAACCAGCAAGGGAGAAAGGGCAAAAAAGCCCTAAACTAAAGAGAGAAACTTCTCTCAGAATAAATATATCTAGTAAGCCAGATGCCAATACATTGCAAAAAAATTACAATTTATACCAAGAAACAGAAAGATATGCCTAATTAAAGGAACAAGCAGGCCTCCAGATGACATAAAGGAGTTGAGACAACTAATCGTAAATGTTCAAACCAATCTCCTTAATAAATTCAATGGGATGGCTAAGGTTAAGGATATTAAGAAGACATTGGATGAACACAAAGTAGTACTTGAATACATTCATAGAAAAATAGCAGATCTTATGGAAATGAAAGGTACAATAAATGAAATAAAAAATACACTGTATTCATATAAAAGCAGATTGGAAGAGGCAGAACAAAGGATTGACGAGCTTGAAGAATTGGCCCCTGAAAGTGAACATAAAAAAGAAAAAGAATGGAAAAAAATTGGACAACGTCTCAGGAAACTAAACAGCAGCAAGAGAAAAGCAAACATACATGTCATGGATGTTCCAGAAGGAGAAGAGAAAGGAGAAGGGGCAGAAGGAATATTTGAAGAAATAATGGTAGAAAATCCTCCAACCCTATTGAAGGACATAGATATCCATGTCTAAGAAGCACAATGTACTCCCATCTGAATAAATCCAAATAGACCAGTTCTGAGATACATTCTAATCAGAATGTCAAATGCCAGAGACAAAGAGATAATTCTGAGAGCAGCAAGAGAAAAGCAATGCATAACATGTAAGGGATACCCAATAAGATTAATTGCTGATTTCTCATCAGAAACCACAGAGGCAAGAAGACAGTGGTGTGATATATTTAAGATACTGCAAGAGAAAAACTTCCAGCCAAGAATCTTATATCAGTAAAAGTAACTAAAAATCTCAAAAGAGTGGTGAAAATAAAATATGACAGATAAAACCCAAAGATCAAAAATGGATGAAATAAGATCTGCCTTTACAGTAATAACATTGAATGTTAATGGATTAATCTCCCTAATGAAAAGACACAGACTGGTGGAATGTATAAGATAATATGAGCCATCTATATGCTGTCTGCAAGAGACTCACATTAGACCCAAAGATACCAAAAGGTTGAACATTAAAAATATTCCATACAAGTTGTAACCAAAAACAACAGCAACAACAACAGCAAAAAAACCTGGAGTAGAACTACTTACATCAGATGAAACAGACTGTAAAAGACACTGGTAATGTGCAATCTGAGGAGGAAGTCAGGGAAAAAAATTCCATTTACCATAGCTACTAAAAAAATAAAATATTTAGGAATAAGCTTAACCTAGGGTGTAAAGCACTTGTATTCAGAAAACTACAATGCATTGATAAAAGAAATCAAGAAAGGACCTAAATAACTGGAAAAACATTCCATGCTCATGGATTAGAAGACTAAATATCATTAAGATGACAATTTTATCCAAGTTGATATAAGATTCAATGCAATCCCAGTAAAAATTTCACCAGCATTTTTTAAATAAATGAGAAACAGAATTATCAGATATATTTGGAAGGGTAATAGGTCCTGAATAGCCAAATATCTTAAAAAAGGAAAAGCAAAGTTGGAGGACTCTCATTTCCAGGCTTAAAATTATATTACCTGGCTACAGTGGTAAAAACAGCATGGTACATGGATCAAGACAGACACGTAGACCAATTGGAACAAATTGATGGCTCAGATACAGATCCTCACATATAGAGTCTAGTGGTTTTTGACAAGCCTGTAAAAACCCACCCAGCTCAGTCAGAACACACCATTTAACAAATGGTGCTGGGAGAACTGGATATCCATAGTCAAAAGAAAGAAAGAAGATCCCTATCTCACACCTTATACAAAAATTAACTCAAAATGGATAAAAAACCTAAATATAAAAGCAAGAACAATACTTCTAGAATAAAATTTAGGGAAACATCTTCAAGTCCTGATGGTAGATGATGGATTCTTAAAGGAGATAAGAGGAGGACTGATGCTTAATGTGTGTAGAAATTTTAATTAACTTTGCTGTAAAAGTGTGAAAATTTATAGAATTGATGGTAACACATAGTAACTGCTGGTTTATAAATGGGGATGTGGCTGGAAAGGGTAGTCTAGGAATGTAAATGTCAATTGAAAGAAAGAGAATAATCTAAGGAATGAAAGACATGATAAAACCAGACGTGGGTAAGAATTGTGGTTGATGGTTCAGATGCAAGAGTGTCCTTAGTGAGCTAGAGCAGATGTATGCCACTATTGCAGGGTGGTGAAATATGGAGAAGCATGGGAAAATTACAACTGGAGTGACCTCTGGACTGTGGTCAACAGCAATATTGTAATATTCATGCATCTATGCCAAAGATATACTGTGTTGATAATAGGGGAAGTATGGAAAAGTGTGCCAAATGTATGCTACAGACCATGCTTAGTGGTAATATTCTTATGATATTATCTCATAATCTGTAACAAATGTTCCACCATGGTGTGGTTTGTTTACGTCTTACAACAATGCAATGTGCTGGTTGTGAGTTGATGTACGGGACCCCTGTATGATGTTATGCATGTTTCCTTTGTAAGTTCACTACTTTTACTATGCACTTGTTTTACTATGCGCTACTTTACTATGAACATGTTTCTGTAGACAGTGAGGATGAGAGGTAGAGGGGGCAACTATAGAAATGTCTAACCTCAGGTAATTGGAAGAAAGATGATAAACTAACACACAGGGATGCAGAGATTAGCTTTTATGATGTCAGAATAGAGAAAGCAGTTTTTTTCATGTGGTCATAAAGGAATCTTCTATAAAGTCATATTTAGTACTAAGGAGCGGATTTAGTTCAAATTGTTTCCCTGTCCAAGCGCTGGCAATGCCTCAGTCTAGGCTCACCCCAAACAATTGCAAATGAGAGGTAAGATGGCAAATGTGGATACACATACTATTTGTCTAAATATTTACAAGTTAGGAATCAATAGCAAACCATTAAATAAAGTAAAATTTATCCTTAAGCAAAAACTAAAATGGAATGTCACCACCGATGCATAAAAAGGATGTGTAGCAACTGAAACTCTCGAACATTGCTGGTGGGAATGTGCGTTAGAAAAAAATTTGTAGTTTCTTATAAAATTGATAACATATTTACCTAGTATCTAGTAATTTCACTCCTAGGTGCTTACTCAAGAAGCACATTCAACAACATAGATAAATTTTTAAAATTATATGCTGAGGTGAAAAAAAATATTTATGGGGTTTGGTTTGTGAGATATGAATATGAATTAAGCATTCTTTTTTTTCTTCTTCATTTTTTTCATTAATAAGGAGACCTTGACTATATCATTGAACTAACCTGTGTTCATCTACATATCTATCTGAACACTAGAGAACAACACCATCAGTAGTTGGAATTAGATGAGATGAAAATGCCTGGATAGAACTTTTTAGGAGTAATGCTTCCATAACTTGTTCAGCTGTCTTTTTCTTTTTTTGAATTTGAAATAAAGCTGTTAAAAAAAAAGAAAAAATATATATGCTAAGGAAAAACAGACACAAAATACTACATATTATCTGATTTTTTGTACACAAATGTTAGAAGAAACAGGTCTAAAGTATAATGAAAACAGATCAGTATGCCAGGGGCTTGGCTGGGAAAGAACAAAAGAAAACTTCTGGAAAACAATGCATATCTTCTGTGTTTTGATTGGAGTGGTGATTTCAGGTGTGCATACATTTGTCAAACGCACTAAAGTGCACACTTAAAATGGGAGTATATTATATTTAAATTAAACCTCAAGAAAAATTAGTTTTTGAAAAAAAAATAGATTTCAACTAAAGGCCACTTAAATAATTACAGGGAAAACTAAATTGTATGACTCTGCCTTTTACCCTTTTACTTCCACTCATAGATTGCTTTAAAGTCACAGAAACGTATTTTTTTTTTTGCAGTATCTCAAGCTAGGAATTGATGACTGTTTTTTCAGTGACTGAACACACATCACCCCCAGGAGCAGTCAGGCCAGTTAATAAGCAAGGCAACAGCAAATTGTTACTATCATGGGATTCTGTTTAGTTGAGCCTGGTGTTCAAAACATAAAGAAACCTTATGGTATCACTTTACCTTCTGTATTCTCCCATTACAATAATTTTCCTGAAACCACATGTTTTTCCTTTCTAATTATCTTAATAGATTTGAATTAAATTTGTAGATTTGCAAGCTAACTTCAACTTAATTTTCTAACTTGGGATAGCTAATGCAAAAGGAGATACTCTGGCTCCAAACAATTCTCTATTCAAACTAATTTTTTAGTTTTAGAAATAAATTAATGATACCTAATTTATTTCCAATCTTGATTTTGTGATTCTGTGATTCTACAAGATATGCAGGTATTTGGGTTTTTGAAAAACTCAAGACATTATGGGCTTAACATAAAACACACCATCCAGGTTGAATCTTCATCCATTTGGTCTCTCATACGAGAATGTATAAATTATCATAGTACATTGAAGAAGAGGCAGAGTAAAGCTGTAGAGCTGAAAGGCAAGGAAACAGTATTGGAGGGATAGTGAAATGGTTTTGCCATACTGCAATGGAAGATGAACAGAAATTTGATTAATAAAGATTCTCAAAGCCCAATTCTAAACAAATACTCATCTTGTAGTTGCAATTTATTAAAAAATCTCATTTGGAATCACTGGAGTGTTTTTACCTTCATTTACTCTAAAATAAAGAAGAGAAATAATTAAAATTAGTTCAACAATGTAGGGAAATAAATATAAATTAACTATGGAACTATAACAATATAATAATACATATTAAATTACTTTTCCTTCCCAATAATATGAATAAAAAGCTATTAAATGTAACTTGCAATGGCATTCATAACCTCTTAGATGACATTAGTCCCTAATACAAAGAGATTTTATTCTGTCTCCTGTAGTCACTGCTACTATTTATTCCTGCAGAAAACTGAATATATTAACAGTTGGAAAACAACTATGCCAGAGCAAACTGCATTTTTTCTTTTAGTTAAAATGAATTCATGGGGAAAATTCCTCAAAAGATTCATAGTGACCTTGAAAATCAAGTGAGAATGTAGAATCTCCAAAAATAGATTTTAACCATTGTAAATTTCAAGTTGTACAAGATTTAAACTAGCAATGATTATGTACTAAAAATTAAACTACATTTCCATATTTAGATGTGAAATGATGGAGATAAGAGCATCAAAAATTATAAAAGAAAAAGTATGAATAAAGACATGTAAGATAGTTTATACATTACCACAAAAAATTCTGGCAATATATGTATAAATATTTTTATACAAATATAAACATATAAATGTATATGTGTATAGTCATACACATATATTATACAGAATCAGACATGTTAAAATTCTAAGACGAAACTATAAAGAAATAGAAGATATGTACTGCCTATCCTCAGATTTGGATTACTGTCTCTTCATGTTGGTTTACTATTTTAATCTGTAACTTGCCTAGATGAACTAGGGCCCACAATATGTTCTGGATCTTATGATGCACCAAAATTCTTTTAAAAGAGCAAAGTTTAGATATTAAAAGCCAGGATATATTTGACAGTATTCCAGATCAGTCATTCTTTATTTTTAGCATGTTATTAGTATCCTGGTTGTTTTTATTAGTATTAAAAAGCACAAAATGTCCAGAGAAATTAGAGAAGTCAAAACTCAGTATAAGTTTAAGACTTATGATGATTATGATTAAATACAAATACCAGCAGTTTGTTTGTACAGCTGGCCAATAAAATGTTGGACTGTCCAAAATACAAGCATAAGGGGTGGCAGTAGGAGGCAGGTAGTGATTACACATGTGATCGCTGTTATTTTGGGAACGTAAGAATTTTTTCTCCTCCTCCAGAAATTGTTTCCATAGAAAAATTATCAAACTATCACTTGGAAAATGCTGCATTTTGCATTAAAGTGCCTCTTAACAACAAATTTACTCAGTTTATTTTGATGGCCTGAAATTTTTGCTAGAACTTCTGGAAGAGATCTAATTTAAGAATCAAGTAACCATTTAGGTAATGGGAAATCTGGGTGTATTACTTGAAAGCAAAATTGAAGAAATGATATAATTTCATAATTCTGGATTTACTGATTAAATATGCAAACTTCCTATCACCTTACATATGATTAGTCTGAAATGCAAAGCTTACAAATCTTTATTGGCCTCATGATGCTTTTAGTATCATGGAGAGTAACATTTTTATAATCCTAATCCAAGGAATAAATTCTTATTAATATTTAAAATAAAATCAAGTAAGAAAATATAATGTTTCCACTATATGTGCTCTAGCATCCTAAACTCCCTGTCTGTTAGAACACCCCCCCTCCAGCCCACATATACTCTCATCACCCCACACCAAAATAAAAACACACATGCCATACCTTAACAGTTCTTATTCTATGAAAAATGGCAATGAGGTTATCAGGAGAGGCAGTAAACTGCACCTACCATTTGAACTTAATTAATATTTTGGCCCTCAGAAATCCTATCCAGTAATTTTCTTTTCTTCTTAATATTGTGTCAATAAGGGTAATCTGTAACAAAGTCAACCACATGCCCAGAATCAAGGTGAGTACCAAAATGAAATAACACCTACATATCCACCAATGCAATGTGATAGCAAAATTGTGACGAGAAGACATGTATGTTATCATCACTTCATCTACAGTTATTTCCAAGTGTCATGCAAGCAATGCAGGAAAACATAAGATGCTTCACTGGGGTGGGAAAGGAAAATAATAGATTTCTATTTATTTTTACCTTATTTAATTTTTCTGTTTTTTGTTTAGACTAATGCATATATTAATTATAAACATTAAAATAACTTATTACAGACATATTCTTACACATTTTTAATGGATTGAGGAACATAATCCCCTCCCCAAAAATGTTATAAATTTGAGGATTAAAACAGTGTTCAATCCAGGGATAATGAGTTAAATATTAACCAATGGACTTAACTGTAGAATTTACCCTATATGAAGGGAAACAACTACAGCTCCTACATTCCTTTTAAGCTCTATGTCAGCAGGAAGCAGATGGCACTCTTCAAGCAAGTAGCTGAGAAGACTATAATGCAGGCATCAGTAGAGTTTAGAGAAATCAAATAGTAATCACGAGATAAGTAATCACCACTCCTGGCATTTACACTGAAGGGGAGGGGAAAATGATCTAAACCAATAGAAAGTAGCTTAGTGGAGAGGTACACCTGACAGGATATGTGACCTTTGCTTTATGGACAGAGCCAGTGCGTGACTACCCCATTATGAAGGAACAGAGAGTGTAAATATTTGGACTTCATTTTTCTCTACTCTCCAAACTCCTATTGGTTTCTTGCATTAGTCAAACTCAACCTGACAACCACAGACCTTGTAGGTCAGTCTACTTGAGCATAGACCAAGACAGGTAAGAATGGAGAGTGGATCAGAGGAGCAAATGGAATATTTCCAGCATCCTAGCCCTTTCCTTTAAGCATCTGCTTTTTTCCTGATGAAAATATGTATCCCTAATACAAGGGACACACAAATGCCATTAACTGCCATTTCAAATTGATGTCAGATCAGCAGTATTCCAAAACACAATCTAAAACAGTATCAAACTTGAGTACTCTTCATTTAAGATAATATAAAGAAATGTAGGAAAAGAAAATCTTAATTAACACAAACTACAGCAGTGATACTTCCTAATTATGTAGCTGGTCATGAAGTTCAAGAAGATAATTATAAATTCTTTCAACACACCCATTAAATGTGTCCCCTAACCACTGCCAGCACATAAACTTTACAGTATTCTTTACCTGTTGATATCATAAGCCTTTGATCAGTCCTACTTTTATTGGATCCATTACCCAGCCTATTGAAGAAGGAAGGTGCTTCAGATGAAATTCTGGCTTCTAGATATAGTTCTCCTTGCCCCAGTATGTGGCAGCAGTATTATTTTCCTTAGAAAATGGCATCAATCACCCCAGCCAATAGAGTGGTCCTTTTCTTTGCCCATGAATTCTACAGCTGGAGGAGTTCATAATGAGCAGATGTCAGATGCAATTTCCACTTTAACTAAACCATGACTATGTTCCCTGGGGAAAGCATTTCTCCTATGGGTACTAGCCCCTTTGTAGTCATAAAGTCCAAAGTTATAGAAATTGAAAGCAAATATTCCATCGATGAGTTATTTAGTGAGAGAGGCCACTCCCATTTCCTTCCTTGGTCCTTGGATCTGTACATTCTGCCTACAGGAGAGATGGAACCACACATTGGACACTAGTTCTTTTAGTCAGCATTCTCTAGGGAAACAATCTGCAAGGGATATCTGTCAATAGTAAGAGATTTTATCAGTCTCTCAAGTGACCATGGGGATGCACAAGTCCAGTTCTGCAGGCAGGCTACAACCAGGGGCTCCAATGAAAGTCCAATGAAAGTACTTGATGAGTTCCTGGGAGACATTGACTGTCCAGAAACGAGCTGGGAAATTCTCTCTGAATGCTGCAATCATTTCCCCTTTTAAGGCATTCAACTGATTGGATAAAGCGTCACTCATTGTTGATGTCAATCTGCCTTATTTATGTAATTGTAATCAGCTATCTATGCTGTAAAGTTAGTGGTGACTAAATTCCATAAATGCCCTTGTATTACATTTAGTCCACTGCTTGCTTTACCAAACAACTGAGGACAATTACCTGGCCGAGTTGACACAGTAGCACAACCATCACACTAGCGTAAGGCCTATAATTCATCCTGTGGGCCAGCATCTCAAATCCATAGTGTTTTTGCTCCCAACTGGTGTTACAATAGTCTTTAGCAAAATATTCTACTCTATCAAGTCAATGGCTTCTATATATAGGGGCATAAGACCAGGTGATTTTTTATGGTGAGCCCATTGTCACAGCTTCCCTGGTCTGAAACAATATTGTGCCAAAAATCAAGACCATAGATAAAGATTTTGGAAGACTACAAATGGTGATACTGATAGAAATGTTGGGGCTAGAGAAGACAAATTCCAGTATCTATCTCTCTGCATATAAAACATTTTCCCCACAATGCTGGAAAGTGTCCAAAGGAATCAACCTCCCACCTGGTGGTCAAGAATTATGCTATAAAAGGGGCTTTCTGGCTCTCTGTTGGCTTCCACTTATTGGCAACCTGGGTGACCATAACCATATCAACCGTAATGAGAAGTTCATGTTGTCAAACCTCTTAGTAGACCTCATCTATGCTACCCTGGCCACTTAATAGCTTTTCCATTGGGCAAGTGCTAGGTTGACTGAAAAGTGAGACTGACTTACTGGTAGCAATAGGACGGATAATTTTGTCCATATGATTATAGTGAAGCTTCTCTATTATGAAAGTCTTCTCTGGATGATTACCTGGAGAATGAATAACCATCTGTTGTGCCCTTTTCAAGAAGACCACTCGTATATTCTTCCATCAGACTGCTTAGTCATCAATAATCTAACCTTGTTCTTTGGAAGTATCTTATAAACTGTAAAACCTGTTAGCCACTGCTCATGAGTTAGTGTAGATACTTATGTCAACTGATAGCTCCCTTTCCACAGTGCTCAATGACTTGTATTCTTAAATTCTGCATAATGGGAGGATTTCCTTTCACCCTCTGGCTTTTAGGACTACCCTTGAGTAGAATTGTGTAAAGAAGATCTGCCATTTGGTGCTAGCATACAGGGGAGATTTTATTTAATACAGACCTGTACTATTTTTTCCTCCATTAACTAGTCATTAGAAACTCCCCATCATTGTAGTTGTGGGTGTGAAAGACAACTCTCAGCAACCACACAGGGAAAGAACTAGGGAAATAAATACCTCAACCTCATCCAGCTCATTTTCTCTACTCTTATGTCACTGGTTTCCTTCCAGAAGCCAGAGGACAAGGGACCTGGTTGCTGTGAGCATAGAGGTCAGCATCTCAGGGGACAGAGCAGGCTGGAGATGATGGAGAGTTAGGCCTTAAGCACCAAACAAAAGATATCCAGCACAACTGCCATCAACAAGTTCTCCCAATCCAGCAGCAGATTTGATTTGATAATTAAGATATTGTATGGTGAGATGATCTATAGCCTTTTCCTGCTCACACCTTATCTAGTATGATTTTATTAATAATTTTAAATGAAGACTTTTTAAGACATTTTATTTCCAATATAAACTTATAATAACCTTGTAAGTAGTATTTCCTTCTCATTTTCTGTGATTAACATTAGTTCATGAATTTGGAAATTTATTAGCTATTAATGTAACTTCATAAAAAAAATAAAACATTACATTCAGAAGTTATTTTTGGAAATTTATTAGCTATTAATGTAACTTCATAAAAAAAATAAAACATTACATTCAGAAGTTATTTTTAAAGCACTTTTCCCCTTCCTCAACTAGATATAAAGTCATTTTATTTTTCTTTTTGACCAAACTGTATGTATTTTTGCAAACTTGATGAAGTATATCCGTGATAATATGTTGAATGCTGAGAGTGTATTACTGTGTTAGGAACAATACAATGAATATTGGGTTATGTAAAAGTCATTCCCCTTGAGATGTCTTATTCTAAAGGGTTTCCCCAGACATCTTTTAGCCAAAATTGGTGCTTCTGTTTGCAAAGAATTCACGTTTTTTCCAAGTTTTTTTTTTTTCCCCAATGTGAGCAGAGAAGGTGAAGATGGGGAGATTTCCTACTTAAAGATGAAGCTAAGGCTATTACTATAGCCATCCCAAAATAAGGGCCTTTTATATACTTTTAAAGAGGAGGCTTATTTTTAATTCAGAAGGAAATAATTTCACATTTCAGCATTACTTTATTACCTTAGAAAATACCTTTAAATACTGAGCCATTTTTTCGAGGAAATATTTATGACTGCAACATGTGCCAAACAACCTCTTACTGTATTTAAGGATAGAATGGTCTTAATAGATGTGTAGAATAGTTTTGTAAGGATGATTGTGAAGGAAAGTTGAAAGTTTTTATGGCAATAAAGTATTTGCTTTATCCTACCTAGTAAGAAAAGACCTTGCTACTTGTCCTTGCTCAGCTACAAAGTACTTTCTTTAAATACTATACGTTGGAACAAATTTCCGTGAGCAACTTTCCTATCAGGACAAACCATAATTTTCTGTGGATAGGTTCTCTTCCCCTGCTTGTCTTTACATACATTAAGTTCTCCTTCAGGAACTCTACTTAACATAGATTCTTTCTTTTTGATGTCCCCAACATTTACTCATTTTGTACCTGTCACTATAAAAACCAAGTCTTCACTGAAGCTAAACTTTTGGTTAATATGTAGTTGAAATTACCTTACTAGGTAATGTTGAACTGATTTAGAAAATACAGATAGAAAGAAAAGATATAAGGTAGACTGTAAATGCTCCTGTTATCTCAAAAACTGCTAATTTTCATTTATATATATATTCATCATATAACTTTATATTACAAAAATGGATTTATTTTTAAGATTGTTTTATGATCTTTTTTGCTAGGGTTAATAGATGACAGCTCTGCACACACGACTTCAGGTTGGAGTGGAGAGACCCTGTGCTATTTTAGTACTGAGACTTTATACACACCAGGGGGAGGGGCCATGCCACTGAGAGCCCCTGCCTCATCAGGAGCTGGAGCTGCACCTTCCCATAAATTCAGGCCTTTTCATAAGAATGGAAACATCTGCACATAATAGAAAAGGGGAGGTGAGATGGGACGGGGTAGGTGAGGTCTGAGGGATGGCCACTAAGTATGCTTACATTCATTCTATTCACTAGACAGTAAGGGACACATCACATTTTTTTGTATGTCCTCAATTCTCATTTAAAAGAGAATGGGAACTCAGTAAATATTTGTGTTCAGACTAAAGGAATAAAATTAAAAGCATACAATATGTCAATTTTACTGAGGATTAATGTATTCTTGAAGGAGAGTTGTGAGAAATCATACTGAAAAAAATGAGTTTCTCTCTAGTTACTCAGGGCCCTGCAGGCAACCCTGAAGAACTGGCTTTCTTCTGTACTCAGCTGGGTTGGATAAAAAGTTTTAAATGTACACTTGACAAAACAAAAGCAATGTTTAGGGAAATTGACTTACTAACGACAGAGTGTGAATATTCAAAGATGATCTTATATTACTGTGTTCTTTAATGGAATAAAACCAATACTCTAAAATCCACTTTAAAATTATCATAAATTTTTATGACAACAGTATAACATGATACATTTACTCCTGCTACCACCGACCAAATATTATCTTCTTACTCCTAAGTAAAGGGAATGGTCACAACTTTGAATATATTGTAAATACCATGCTTAAGTGAGTCTTAATTTGATCTTCATGTCCTAAAATATAGTTGAGTCCCATGCTTTTTCCACTTAGAATAAAAATTTAATCTTATCTGCTTCCTAGCCTTGTACACAGGCTGTTGGCTCTAGGGACTTTCTCTGCAACATGGTATCGTTTTGTTGGAGTTTATAGAGGGCATTGTAAAAAGCTGTGAAGGGTAAATTGCTTTCTTGATTTGTATATATTCTGAAAAAAAATCTAATGCAAAATGCTTTAACTACTCTAATGTATCAAAAAATCAAATTTTTACCAGTAAAAATTATTTAGCCTCTTTTTGTCTGGCATTAAGTTTACAAACTACAATATTTTAAATAAAATTCTAAATCGAGTATCCATGGTCTGTAGGAGTTGTCATATGGTCTGATTATTTTCTTCACTTTAGAATCAAAAGAACTCTATGAGGGAAAGTGACTGTGGCTCAAGTGATAAGGCTTGTGTGGTGGCGAGCCAAGTGCCCATGCAGTGAGCCAAGTGCCCAGGTGGTGAGCCGAGTGCCTGCACAGAGAGCTGAGTGCCCATGTGGGTGTCCATGTTGAGAGCCGAGTGCCTATGCGGCGAGCTAGTGCCTACGCAGTGAGCTGAGAGCCCGCACAGTAAGCCGAGTGCCTATAAGCCAGTGCCTATGGAAGTGAGTCACACACCAATATGATGATTCAACAAAAGAGTGAAGCACAGCAGAGACTAGGAACTGAGGTGGCACAATTGACAGGGAACCTCTCTCCGTATCAGAGTTCCCCAGGATTCCATCCTGGGGAATCCTAGAGGAGAAAGATGAGAAGAGAAGAAAAAAGAGAAATAGATACAGAAGATCACACAGCAAATGGACACAGATATCAAAAACAGCAGGGTGGAGGAGAGAGGAGGGAGAGGGGAAAGAGAAAAAAGAACTCTAGGAGGAACTACAGAAACTCATTGTCAACAAGTTCCCTGAAATTAAAAAAAAAAAAAAAAATCCTTCAAATGGAAAGTACTTTAATGCCTATTTAAGTCCAACCTCTCATCAGATGCAAATTCACCCAAAACCTAACAACTCCATCGATTTTAGGGATAATAAACTTACTAACTCCCAAGATAAATTATTACTGCTAGAATTTTCTTCCTTAAATTGGACAAAATATGCCTGTCTAAAATTCTTGCTATTTCTATTTTTCTTCTTGTAGTGAATAAAACTAGAATTTCTTTATATGAAAATAATTTAAATAGTTTGAGGTTATATACATATCTCTTTTCCATTTTAAGATTTTTTATTTCTTAACTTTTTTTTTTTTTGCAAAGGAGAGGGTTTCCAGACTAATCACCTTTCTGGTATCCATATCTGAAGGTCGTTAGAGGTCCCTATCTTCTTTTATACTCCGATTCATAACACTCCCAAGTCAGAACAGCCTTTCAAAGAGAATAATCAACTGGACGATCAATTGTAATTACGACTATGCCAGTCTTGATGTTTTGTAACTATGCAGGTCAAGTGAAAGGAAACTTTTCTTATTGTGCTCTCTCCTAGTTGTTGTTGTTGTTGCTTTACTATATTCTTTTATTATTTTAGAATTGATATTTTATGAAATGTTATAATGTATAAATGGTTTTCACATGGATTATTCTCTTTAATTTTTTTCAATACTGTAGGGTAGGTTGGGACCAAATATTTGCCCTTGTTTTAAGTAGGTGGGTATGAAATTCAGTAACATTAATTTGTTAGGAACAATAATATCACAAAACATTGGAAGAGCCAAGACTAGAACCACATCCTTTTCACTTTAAAGTAATTTAAGATCAGTGAAAATGGTAAGCTGGGAATACGTAAGCATGTGCTGGGATCTTGCTTTATCTTCTAACATACAGACACTTAAAGCTAGAAAGGACTTTTGAGTAGTGATAACGTGGGGCAAATGGCAAAGACATTAGCTTATATATCAAGAGCCCTGATTTCTCTTAAGGAGTAGTCAAGCGCAGCATATCACTATGAAGTTACAGTTATTTAGCACATAATATCCAATCCAACTTGATATTTGAAATATTCATCACCACCATGAAATTTGTTTTTCAACATTTCAAGATGCTTTAACAAATGAATTAAATTGCTATGGGAAGGAAGGATTATCAACCCTGTTTGCTGTTATGAAGATGTAATAGTAATAGATATGTGAAAGATCAAAGTCTTTAATTAAATGTGAAAATAAATCCATCTTGGTACATTTTCAAACTTTCTTTTTTTTATTTTGTACAACTTCATTTTCCCAATGCTCAACTTCATCATCTCTGATAAATATATTGAAAAGTGTGCTTGAGAAGTTTTAAGTTTTGATGTTTTTCACTGATTAATTGGTAAGCCTTACTGACTAGGTATCTCATATAATCTACCTAAAACTGAAAGAAAACATGCAGCATTAAGCTAATGAATTAAAATTGCTTTAGTATACTCCCTGTTTTATAAGTAATAATGATTTGATGATTATGTTATTAAACAGTACATAAATACTATTCTTTAGAACAGGGAATCCTAACCTTTTTTGTTCCACAGACCCCTTTGCCATTCAGGTGAAAACCATGGTTCCCTTACTAAGTTCTTGCTATACTGTGTATTATTTAATAAATATATCACACCTGCGCCGACACATCCCCACAAAAATAATTTTTTAAAAATTTCAATTCAAGCTCATGGACCTCTTGTTAAGAGCCCCTGCTTTGAATCTAATCCTAGGTATGAATTTATTCAGTTCATTTTCTGTGTGTTTGTATGTATTTGTATACCTGTTTATGTCTTACAGCTGTTATTTCAAGAAACCAAGAAGGTCCAGGAGAAATGGGAAAGGCTGTGCTGATTCCTAAAGATGACCAGGAGAAAATGAAAGAGCTGTTTAAAATCAATCAGTTTAACCTTATGGCCAGTGATTTGATTGCCCTTAACAGAAGCCTGCCTGATGTAAGATTAGAAGGGTGAGTTTCTATGTTATGAAATCTTACAAAATAATAATCCCTATAGTTCATAATATCTCATATTTTCAGCTAATTCATATCACTTCAATTTTAGAACTACATGGTTCTGAATACCTGTTACATAGCAGGGATTTACTATGCATGCTTATAATGAGAAATATGGATTATTTTCTTCTTTGACAGAGCAAAACCTGTTTCTTGCAAATATATTGCTGAATACTCAGACCTAGCAGTTTTTCTTCACGAGCTCTTTTTATTTTGTATTGCTTTATTTTGCCAAGTATAGAGCAAATATGCACTTTAATATATTATTTGCTTGCCTATATAGAAAGCTCCATAAACTGTTTCAAAAACTATATGCTTTGCTATTGCAGTATAAAATCAGACTACTGCTTTATGATACCTTGACCTTTTAAATTATTTATTATGAGTTCCAGCAATTTAGGTAGTTATTAATAATTAGAATGCTCAGTTATTAACCATGTAAATAGATGTAATAAAAATCAGAATATTTAGTGGCATTATTGTCACCCTAATACAGAAAATTCTTGACATTCATAAAATATACATCCTGAGATTTTAGAAAACCTGCAGTTATAAATATGCCCCAGGATCCACTTTTATATAAAGTAAGTTGTTCTTTTATATGCTTAATGTTTTTTTTTCTGTATCTGGTAAATTCATGAGTAATTTAAATAGTTTGTGACTAAAATGGATTATTTTACACTATTATGTGGTTATATTAACATCATATTTACCAAATCAGGGTAACCAAAACTGTTAAGATGGCTAGAGCTGGGTTGTCAGAAGGCTCTTTCAGTAGCTGAGTAGCTGGATCCTCACACTGTTGTAAGTTTTTGAAATGTTTCCCTCAACTAAATCATGAATAACTTCAATGCTCTGGACAGTTTTGGTCCCCAGCAAGTTGTCAAAATATTTAACATTAAATTTGTTCATTCCAAAATCTAATATAAGTTTAGATATATTGTCTACATGTGTATGTATGTTTGTATGTGTATAGAAATATTTTCATCTTTAAAGGTATACAGTAAATATATTCTTCAAAATAATTTTGAGCATTTTAGATGCAAACGTTGATAATGATGTAATGTTAAATTCACTATTTTGTTTTATAGGTCATAGTTTTAAAAATGGGTACATGTGATAGTAATGTATTCAGGAAACACTGTTTAAAATTTTCAGATTAAAAAAATCTTGACATTTAAATATCAGAATATAAATAATTTAAAATTTTATGTCCAGTCTGGGATTTCCCATTAAGGATTAATTTAGCCCAGAACTTTAGCTAAAAAAAAGGAAAAAGCAATATCTTCACTGAATAGCTATTTAAAATATTTTTGGCCAATAGTATTTCTTCTATTAAGAATTACTTATCAGAGAGTTCCAGGAAGATGGCACCAGAGTAGGCAAGCAGGGCTCAACTCACTCATGAAAACAATGGAGAAAGGGCCAAAAGTTTTCTGAAGGACCTGCTTGGGGGTTAGGAGACCAGGACAGTGCTGAACAACCCCCAAGAAGGTGAGGGACAGAGAGACAAAGAACCTGAAACACAAACTTAAGGTATCAAACTCCTGAAGTGGCCAGAAAGGGCACCTGTACCCTACCCTCAAGACTTTAAGCCTGGATAAAACCCCTGGCTCATTGCAGCTGACTGAGAGGGGAACAGATGTCTTCTTCCCTGTCAGCTGTTACAAAGGAAGAGGGAGGGTGGTGCATCAGAGGGCAGAGAGTAGTTTCTTCAGTGAACTCAACCATCAGTAATTGCTTTGAATCTTGGCTCTGGCTAGACCAGAAACATGGGATACTGGAAGTTGAAAGAAACACCTCTGTGTTTCGTTCATGAATGAGCACTGTGAACTGGCCAGCTGGGAAACTGCAAAAAGAAAAACTGCTTTTAGGTCTCTCTTAACCTGAATTCCTGGGAGAAAATTTGTGCCCCATTAGAGAGTTCCTGGCGCAATTTTGATAACCTAAGCTGGGCAATTTTAAAGAATTAGAATAAGTTGAATAAAAAATCAAAACAGAGCTATGAAAAAAAAAATCACTAGGCAAGAGAGAGAAATTGACCATCAGAGTAAATTCACCAATGTGTTTAGAAGCCTAGATATCAGGAAGAAATTACAAGCCATACTATGAAACAGGAAGAGATGGCCTAGTGAAAGGAAGAAACAAAAGATCTTGATGAGATACAGGATTTAAGACAACTTATCAATGACAAACATACAAATCTCCTAAATCAATTAAAAGAATAGAAATAAAATAAGACTTAAAAGACAAAGGATGTAAAGATGACACTGAGTGAACATAAGTAACAATTTGAAGCTTGAAATTAAAAGTAACAGAGTTTATGGGAATAAAAGATATGATAAATGAGATTTAAAATACATTAGAGAGACATAACAGCAGATTTGAATTACTTGAAGACAGAATAAGTGATTTCAAGGACAGAACATCTGAACTGTAAAAGACAGGAGAACAGAAAAAGAAAAGAATAGGAAAAAATGGAACAGGGTCTCAGGGAGTTGAATGACAACACAAACTACACACACATAGGATTTATCTGTGTCCCAGAATGAGAAGAGGGTGAAAAAGGTGCAGAAAAATTATTTGAGGAAATAATGACAGAAATCTTCCCAACCCTTATGAAAGACATAAATATCACTATCCAAGGAGGGCAACATACCACAAACAGAATAAATCCTAATAAACCTACTCTTAGACACCAACTATTCAAAATGATGAATATCAAAGATAAAGAGAGGATTCTGAAAGCAGCAAGAGAAAAGCAAAGCATCACATACAAGGGAACCTCAATAAGATTAAGTGCTGACCTCTCATCAGAAACCATGGAGGCAAGAAGAAAATGGTATGATGTATTTAAGTTACTGAGAAAAAACTGCAGCCAAGAATTCTGCATCTGGGAAAACTGTCCTTCAAAAGTGAGGTAAGTTTAAAGTCTTTACAGACAAACAAAAACTGATAGACTATGTTAGCAGAAGAAGACCAGGATTACAAGAGATCCTAAAGGGAATGCTGCAGCCTGAAAGGAAAGAACAAGGACAAGAGATTGGGAGAATAGTGTAGAAATGAAGAATACTAGGAAGGGTAAATTAAAAAGTAAAAAGACAGAAAATAGTGCAATATGACAATGGAAAACCAAGGCTAAAATGGATAAGGTAAGAAATGTCTTTACAGTAATAATATTGAATGATAATGTCTTGAACTCCCCAATCAAAACACAAAGACCTGATAGAGTGGATAAAAAATATGGACCGTCTATATGCTGTCTAGAAGAGACTCATCTCAGTTGTAAGGAAACAACCAGGTTGAAAGTGAAAGTTTGGAAAAAGATATTCCACGCAAATAGCCACAAAAGAGCTGGAGTTGCAATGCTAATATCAGACAAAATAGATTTTAAATCCAAAACTGTTATAAGGGATGAAAATGGTCATTATATGTTAAATAAAAAGGTAAATTCACTAAGAAGAAATAACTATAATAAATATTTATGAACCTAACCTTGGTGCTCCAAGATACATGAGGCACACACTGGCAAAACCGAAAGGAAAAATAAATGTATCTACAATTATGGCTCAAGATTTCAATATACCATTCTCAGTATTGGATAGAACGTCTGTAAAGAGGATAAAGAAAGAAAGAGAGAGCTTGAATAACAAGATAAATGAACTAGACAATGTAGACAAGATGGGCAAATGCCTAGAAACACATGAACAACCTACAATGACCCTAGAAGAAATAGAAGACCTCAACAAACCAGTAATAAATAAAGAGATTGAAACAGTCAGCAAAAAACTCCCAAAGATGAAGATACCATGACAAGATGGCTTCACAGGTGAATTCTACCAATAATTCAAAGATGATCTAAAAATCCCCAAAATATTGAACAGAAAATAATGCTACTAAACTCATTCTGTGAAACCAATATGATCCTAATACCAAAAACAGATAAACTATGAAAAAAAGAAAATTATAGACCAACACCTCTTAATTAATATAGATGCAAGAAATCTCAACAAAATACTTGCAAACCTAACGCAAAAGCACATTAAAGAATTATTCACTATGATCAAGTGGGTTTTATCCCAGCTATGCGACACATACCTTGGTTAAGCACAAGAAAATCAATTAGTTTAATAAATCACATGAATAAATTGAAAGAGAAAAATCACAGAATCTTCTTGATTAATACAGAAAGGCATTTGACAAAATATAGCATTCTTTCATGTAAAACACTCCAAAATAGAGAAATAGAAGAAAACTTTTTCAATATGGTAATTTTCAAATATGAAAAACCTAGAGCTAGCATTGACCTCAACAGTAAAAGAATGAAAGCTTTCCCACTGAGATCAGGAACAAGACAAGTATTCCAGCTGTCACCACTGTTATTCAATATTGTTCTAGAAGTTCTAGCTAGAGAAATTAGGCTTGAATAAGAAATAAAAGGCACACAAATGGAAAGGAACAAATAAAACGTTTTCTATTCACTGATGAAATGATTCTATATCTAGAAAATCCTGAAAGATCTGCAGTAAATCTACTAGAACTTGTAGACGAATTCAGCAATGTGGCAGGTACAAGGTTAATATGCAAAAATCAGTAGCGGTTTTATATACTGATGAGCACTCTGAGAAGGAAATTAGAAAAAAAAATTTACTTATAATAGCATGTAAAATAATCGAATATTTAAAGATAAACTTAACCACAGGCATAAGGAACCTATATTCAGAAAACCACAAAACATTGCTAAAAGAAACTAAAGAAAACTTAAATACATGGAAGGACATTGCATTTTCACATACTAGAAGACTAAATATTGTTAAGATACTCTTAACATTCAATTCTACCTAAACTGACTTAAAGATTCAACACCATCCCAATAAAAGATCCCGACAACTTTTTTCTGTGTAAATGGAAAAGCTGATTATCAAATTTATTTGGAAGGGTAAAGGGCCTTGAACAGCCAAGTATGCCTTAAAGAAGAACAAAATTGGAAGACTCTCACTTCCTGAATTTAAATCATATTACGTAGCTACCGTGTTAAAAATAGTATGGTTCCTGTCATAAAGATAGGTAGACCAAGAAAACTGAATTGAGAACTCAGAAATAGACCCTAATATCTATAATCAAGTGATCTTTGACAAGTCTGCTAAGCCTTCCCAGCTGGACCAGAACAGTTTATTCAAAAATAGTACTGGGAGAAATGGATATCTATTTCAAAGAGAAAGACAGAGGACCCCTATCTCACACCTTATACAACGATTAACTCAAAATGGATCAAGGACCTAAATATAAAAGAAATAACCATAAAAAGTCCTAGAAGAAAAGGTAGGAAAACATCATCAATCTCTTGGTAAGTGGTAGTTTTTTAAACCTTACACCCAAAGCAAAAGCAGCAAAAGAAAAAATAGCAAAATGGGGCCTCCTTAAAATTCAACACTTTTGCTCCTCAAAGGACTTTTTCAAAAGGATGAAAAGGCAAGTAACTCAATGAGAAAATATTTGGAAATCACATATCCGATTAGGGTTTAATATCCATGATATTTTAAAAAGATACTACAATTCAACAATAAAGAGAGAAATTACCCCTTTAAAAAATGGGCAAAAGACTTGAATAGACATTTGTCCAAAGAAGAAATACAAATGGCAAAAACACATGAAAAATTGTTCAACATCACTAGTGATTAGGGAAATGCAAATCAAAGCTACAATGAGACACCATTTTTCACCTATTAGACTGGCCACTATTAAAAAATCAGAAAAGTACAACTGTTGGAGAGGATATGGAGAGAAAGGTATGCTTATTCACCATTGCAGAGAATCTAGAATGGTGCAGCCACTGTGGAGGACTGTTTGGCAGTTCCTAAGGAAGTTGAAAATAGACTTGCCATGTGACACAGCAATACCACTTCTAGGTATATACTCAGAAGAACTGAGATCAGAGGAATGAATAGACATCTGCACACCAATGTTCATAGCAGCATTGTTCATGATTACCAGAAATTTGAAACAACCTATGTGTCCATCAACTGAAGAACAGATAAACAGATTATATTGTATACACAGGATGGAGTATTATACAGCCGTAAGAAGAAATGAAGTCATGAAGCATATGACAACATGGATGAATTTGGAGGACATTATGTTGAGTGAAGCAAGACAGACACAAAAGAACAAATACCATATGATTATGCTATTATGAGCTAAATATATTGTGTATACTAATGGCACTATTAATTAGAATATAGTTCATCAAAAAATAGAATAAGAGTAAGAATGGAAAGCTAAGGGTTAATCTCTGCAGAATCAGTAAAAAAGGTTGTTTATAAATCTTTGAAAATGAATAGGAATGGTGAAACCACATCATAATGTTTGTAACTAGCAGTGCTATATACGGGTACGAGAGTGGTTGAAAGGCAGAGTCTAAGGTTATGTATATTACTAGAAGGAAAGCTAAAAAACATATAGTGGGACTGTATAATGTAGTGAAACCTCATGTGAAATATAAATATGGGTAATATTGCATATACGAGACTGTTTTTACAAAATGTATATACAAATTAACTAGGGAGATGAAAACAGAGTAGCAGCTATGTACTGTAGGGGAAGTATTGAGAGGTTGAACGGTGTTGAGTTTTTATTTGCTTTTTTATCTGTTTTTTGTTTTTCATTATTATTATTGGAATAAAAACTGCTCTAATTATGATTTAAGTGATAAATGCTTAACTATGTGATTATACCAAATACCGTTGGTCGTAAATTGATGTATTTATACTTTATTATGTATCAATAAAATTTATTATTAAAAATAAAAAAGAATAACTTATCATATTAAGTACTTGAGTAATTAAGACTTACATTGTGGAAATATAGAACATTTAAAATGGAAGATTCATATTGCTTATTGTAAAGATTGCACAAATACCATGGTTTTTTTTTTGTGGTCATTGCTTGAATCCTAAAGGTTTACAAATAGTTTGTGACCTAACCTTAGTGAAATAAATCAGTCTATTTTATTTTTATATAACATCGCTGTGTATGCTAACAGTAAGAAAACAGAGATACCATCCAAAATTCCTAGAAAAGTCAAAGTGTGTGTGTTTCATGAAGGACATTTGCAAGTTGTAGTGAATGACTCAATATTCTGATTACCTGGGAGCAGCTAATGTTGAAAAGCATATCATGAATCATATGTGCAAATTGTTATTTAAAAGATGTTGAAATATGTTAATACTTATTTTATGTAGAAAAATTTTATTTTGGCAGTCAATTACAGCTGAATGCTTTGGTACTTATACTTTAAAAGAGAGAGAGACACATTAAACAAAATGATTGACATAAATTTAAAGATGTAAAAAATGGGATCTACAATAATGTTAAAAATATATAGGTTTAATTTATTTTAGTTGAAAATGAGTTCATATTTAGAAGTGTCTAAACTGCATAAACAGTGGATTCATTAAAATATCTAAGTAATTTTACCATAAGATATGCTTAAACTGGTTTGACTAAATTTAGAAAACTATCCAGACATTTTAACATTTATCAATCTATGAATATTTTAAGATATATTCAGAGAAATAAATCTAAATATCCAGGGTTTTCCCAGAAAAGATAGCAGATAAAAATTCTTCTTTGAGGCAATTTTAGTGAAATCTCAGGACCAGTTGCAGTTAGGAACTGAACATAGTGTCCATCCTTAGGATATTTAAATATTTATATTAATTGTTTAATATACATGTTGTATTAGTGTATATGTAATATATTTATATATTATCCTTAATTATTTTAGGCACATAAAATTATAAAATCACAGATAATCATGGTTCTTGGCTTTTTTAGGTGCAATTAAGACTGGAAGCCTTACTAAACTACTTGTTTTATTGAAGTCGCTCTATTTTTGAGACTCTTCTTATAGTCTATATATATATAAATAGATAGATAAAATTTCAGGGGTGTGGATGTAGCTGAAGTGATTAAGTGCCTGCTTCCCATGTATGAGGTCCCAGGTTCAATCCCCGATGCCTCCTAAAAAACAAAACAAATGAAAAAGCCAACACTCACTGGGGAGTAGATGTGGTTCAGTGGTCGAGCACCTGCTTCCTTTATACGAGGTCCTGGGTTCAATCCCTGGTGCCTCCTAAAGAAAGGAAAAAAATCAGAGAGCTTTAACCAACCCTCTTCTCCTTTGCCCATCCCTCACAAACAAAAATACCATTAACTTCTATGTGATTCAGAAATTTGTAAATTCATATATATAGTTTGTATTTTAGAAGAACAGAGCTTAAATTTTCTATCTGCAAGAAAGTTAATAATTGTCATTTTTATGCTTTTGTATTAATATTTGGTAAGAGGGAGAGGGAGAAGGAGGAGAAAAGAGAGAGAAAGAAGAGTTATGAAATTAAAGAAACACATTAAGAGATATTACATACATATTATTGAGCACCTAATATACTGAAGGAATTTTCTCCATGTTAGGAAGGCAGCAGTGAAAAACTAAGTCCCTGCATCAAAGAATTGAGAACATATAAAAGAGCTAAGAATGATAAGGGTCATAGAATAGTGAAGGAAAGCTTGTGTAAGAAACTCACATTTGAGTAATTTGAAAATACCTTAAGCACATACTATCATAATTTCTACATACTAATACACAGAACTTTTATTTATTTATTTTTGGCTTTTATAAAGGGTATTTATTTGAGGTAGAATCGTACAGTTACCAGGCCATAAAGCATAAGTTACTTCCCTCACCAAAGTCTGTTGCAATGTGTTGGAGCAAGATGATTGCTGATGTCTGCCAAGAGTTCAGACTTCCTGGGTTTTAAATATTTACTGTGTTCCTGAATAGACCACGTTAGAAATGTAAAAGACCTATGGATATATAGAGGTCCAAAAGCAACTGTAGAAAATTAAGCAAATACAGACACACACACACACACTTTGGCACACACATGCAATCTTTTTGAAAGCAATAATTGAATTATATTTCCACAAAAGCCACTGAAAATCATGTTTGGTTTGCTAAAGAAAAGTGATGGTGTAGGCTTCATGGAAGTAGAGAAAGCAATATGATTATGATCATAATCAATGAGGTGGAAATGTGGCTCTAACCCATTATATGCAAAATAAAATAGTGGGAACAAAAAGCTAACTGTTCCCACTAGGGGAAAAGCTCTAGACATGGAGTCAAAAGATCTGGCTCTGTGATTTACTGTTTGATCTTGGGTAAGTCATTAAATTTCTAAGACCCAATTTCCTTTCACTTATTAAACCAACTGATCTATTAGTCAACCAACCAACAAATCCCTGTCAATTACCTAATGCAGGCTTAGCCTTTACGATGAAAAAATGATGATGATTGTGAGGAGTAAAAGGAACTTTTTATGTAAACTAATTGCAATATTGTTTGAACACACCTATAATTGTAAAAATGAACCCAGTAAGAAAGGATTTCCCTGAGTGCCTAGTGAAATGATATATATTTGTATATGAGAAACGATTTGTCAACTCTTTATAAACATTACATTATTATTCTGTTGAATTTTAGCTCCTTTTTTGGTCTAACAGAAACTTATTAAGCCCTTAGCTTCTCCCTTTGCTCTGTACAATTCTTCTGTATGAGAAATTAACAGTAATTATTGGGTGAATTTTTATAAAGGAGCTAGGGGCAATTAAAACAAAATGCTAAAGTTCTTTAGCATGACTTGTATTCAGACACTTAATCACACTTCAAGTTCTGGAACTGAGTTATTTGCAGGTTATAATGCACTTGGCATTTAAATATATTTCATCAGGAAAAAAATATGAGGAAATAGGAAATTTATTTCAGCTATTTATATTCTAGACCAAATAACTGCTTCTTACATATGCACACTTGGAAGCCGATAAAGAGAAAAGGATTCTAGCAGTCTTGCGTTATTAGGGGAAGAAGAGCTATAGCATACAAATTCCGAATAACTTGCTCTCAAAGAACAAAGAGATTGTTTAGTGCATAAAGCTGAAATACACTATGGTATGTATTTTTCTGTGCTCAGTCTCATAAGCATACCTGTCTATTACATAGATAGCCTTCCCATAAATTAAAGTATGATGAATGTAGCATTGATATCACAAAGGAGAAATAGAAAATGAAAATATTAATTGGATTTCTGATCTCTGTTCCACATCTTTTCTTTTTAATTTGAGAATTATTGCAAATTTCATAAGCTGACAAAATTTTTGCCTGCAAAGATAATAATAATAATTTCTACAATACTTTGATTCATGTAATGTGCTCATGTGTGGAATTAATTTTACTACCCAAATAAAAAGTGGTTTGTAAGAATGTCTGTTTGCATTTCTATGTGTGTATATATACACCTATGTATTTGAGGGAGATGGTAGTTCCCTTATCTTTGGGAAATACTGCTACACTAGATTATGTTGTTTTCAAATAAGAAAGTAGAATAAAGCTTGTCCAGGCAGAGCCTGTTCTTGGGACACATATGTGTATCACTGTAAGTGGAAGCCATGCTGTATCACACCATTTACACTTGAACTACCCCTCAAAGATCTCCTTATTCAAATTAATTTTATGACACTATTACTTTCAACTTTTTTTGATGATAGATGCTTTATTCTCATATTTGCAAATTTAGTTTTAGATTTTCATTCACTTATCTTCCTATAAATAAAAAAATCTTTTATTAATTTATATATTCAACATTTATCAAGATCTTCTTGTATATCCATGAAACTGAGAGTACATAGAAATCTCCTTTACAGAATGTTGTACATACAAGACATAAATTATCTACATGGAAGTATGAATTCAGAAATGCGTTTCTGTGAGATAAATATTGTTATGAACATGGATTGTAGAAAGACTTGGTTTTGTACCCTAGCTACTATTTCAAGATAGTAAATGTATTAGTCATCCTCTTAAAAGTATTCATATTCAAGCTGACCAAATATCTTTTTGTTTTCTGTTTTGCAAATTCTATTTGAGAAAGTGGAGAATTAGTTTTCATTTTCTAAATCTGCCATGCTAACTGTATTTTATTGGTATTTCTTCTACTTGCTTATTCCAGACTGAAAGTGTTTTTATATTTACCCACTATTATAGTTATTAGTGTTTCCTTATATTTCTAGTATGTTTTGTTTACTATGTTTTGATTCCCTGCAACATTTATTTTTTATCGTCATTGAAATTTGAAGTCCAAATCCATAAATGTGATAGATTTTGTTCTGAAAAAATAAAGTAAATCTTAAAAAAAGAAAAGAAAAATAATTAAAAATGTGGATGGTGTACATAATTGGGGTTTTGTAAGAAGGCGATTCCTTAGGCAAGAAAAATATGCGGCCTTGAGGTGAGGAGAAAACCCATCTAGAATGGAGATTTGTAACCAGCCAGTCTGGATCATAAACGTAGAGAAGATGATGAAGAATCTTAAAAACAAGACCTCTGCATTTATTTAGTCATGACATGATGGGCGGTTCTGGAGCAGAACCCTGGAATGACGGAAATGATATTTAGGAAAGCAGATTCCTGCAGTGTTTCATAGATATATCACAGATAGGAGAAGCCTGAATTTAAGAAAGATCCCTAGTGGCTATTACATTCACTTAGACATGATTAGTTAAGGAATTAGTTTCGGGTGTTTACCTTAGAAACAAACCAATGTGCATTTGTAGGAATACATTAAAATGATGGGAAATGATACACCAAATTCAGTGTAGCTGTAGGAGGGACTGGAATGTTTATGAATTTTCAGCTGTATCTGTTTGTGGTAGGGAAAGGGGTTTTGTGTTTTTGTAGGTTATTTTTAACTTGAAACAATTGGGAAGGAAGAGAAGGAACTGTAAACAGAGATTATCCCAAATATATTTTGAAGTGATATTTCAGAATTGATGACTGATTGGATATAAGGAAAGAGAAAACCAGGAAGTCAAAAGGTGATTCTAATATTTCAAATTTGGATTCCTGGGAGATTGATACACATACATACATTCACACACTTGCAAATGTAAAAACACACAGTTATACTTACACATCACTTTTAATTTTAATCTGGGGAGTGAAATTAATTCCACACATGAACACATTACAAATATCAAAGTATTATAGAAATTATTTTCTTTGTAGGCAAAAACTTTGTCAGTATATGAAAGATGTAGCAATTCTCAAATTAAAAAGAAAAGATGTGGAGCAGAGATCAGAAATCCAATTAATATCCTCATTTTCTATCTCTCCTTTGTGAATACAGTTATCTGTACAGTTTTAGCATAATTGTGCTAAGAATAATGTTAATTTTTTTCGGATTCTTAATATTTCTCAAATGAGTCCTTGGAAAGGTAGCCTTTTATGGTTAACATTTTAGATTCTATTTACCACATGAAAAAAATCTAATTTAAAAAGTAAAGATGGTTTCTTTACAAACATTTGCTGACTGTTTCAACTTAAGAAAACACTGAAGGAATATTTGCTGTATAAAATTTTCTTCTCTGTTTTTTCCTATAGACATATGTTTTCTGTATACATAGTGTCTTACAGGAAGGTTAAATTGTCTAATGCCAATGTATGATGTTTCTGAGGAAGAATTTGATTTCATAGTTAATGTAGTTTGACCCATAACATAGAACGTAGTTTTATTGACCTGGGAGATGTTGGCAAATATTGCAACATTCTCATTGTATAACATAATATCCTCATTAACTTGCACAGTCTCCTAATAGACAGCAATATACTTTCTGATTAATAATTGCTGTGTAAATCAGAAAAGTTGTGTCTGAGCTTTGAATTTTTTTTTAAAGATTTATTTTATTTATTTCTCTCCCCTACCCCCACACCCCGCCCGCCCGCCCGCCCCAGTTTTCTGTTCTCTGTGTCCATTTGCTGCATTTGTTGCATGTTCTTTCTCTGTCCGCTTCTGTTGTTGTCAGCGGCATGGGAATCTGTGTTTCTTCTTGTTGCGTCATCTTGCTGTGTCAGCTCTCTGTGTGTGCGGTGCCATTCCTGGGCAGGCTGCACTTTCTTTCGTGCTGGGTGGCTCTCCTTACGGGGTGCACTCCTTGCACGTGGGGCTCCCCTATGCGGGGACACCCCTGCATGGCACGGCACTCCTTGTGTGCATCAGCACTGCACATGGGCCAGCTGCACACGGGTCAAGGAGGCCCGGGGTTTGAACCGTGGACCTCCCATATGGTAGATGGACGCCCTAACCATTGGACCAAGTCCGCTTCCCTGGATTTTAATATTTTGATATAGCTATGTAATTTTATTACATGAAAACAATGTCAAAATGTATATACATTTCATTTATGTACTTTAAGTGCAACTTGAAATAAATGGAATATGTATAATTGTTATAATTTTGGCATAAAAATATATGTATACAAATATATTTTCCACCATACTTCTATTTCACTTATAGTGCTTTATTTTATTTTTCCTGAGGAAATGCCTTCTTTCTGCTCATGTTATATCTTTTCCTTTGTGAAGTGATGATATACTATAGATGTGGTTAGAGACATTTTTACTAAAATGTAATAGGAAGCTTTTCAGGCAAGTATATGTAATAAGAGTGTTAATTTTCGGCTATAGTGTTCCATCTTAAATCCAAATGGAAGGACCCACTATTCAAGTTCATTGCCTAATACTCCCCATCTCTTGAATCATTAATTCTCTTCTCTTTCTTGGATTACTTCTGTGTGCAAGCATGCTGCTTTCTTCTCCCTTAAAAATAAACATATAAACAAAATACCTCTTTTGAAAACACTTTTCCTTACAGATATATCAATTTCTCTTCTTTACTTATTAAAAAAAAAATAACTTCTTGAATGTGTTGGCTCTACTCACTCTTTTGTACCTCTGTCTCTCTAACCCCATTTTGTCTTGAACTCAACTTCAGTTAACTCTCATCCCAACAAAATTGGTAAAACTGCACTTGGAACAATTACTAATGATCTCTGTACTTTCTGTTTCCTCAGTCTGGTACGTTTGTTCCCTGAGTATCCAAGTGGTTTGCTCTCTTACCTCCTAGTTCTTTACTAGTATGACTGATTTTGTAATCAAAATAGAACTTTTTAGGTTTCCAGAGGATATTGAAATGAAAAAGATCTTATTGGGCTAATAGCAACTTTGTCATCTTTTCTAGGAGAGTTTAGTCTGGTCTATAGAATAAGGAAAAAAAAGGAAATTTGAAATAGCTCTATGTTGGGGATTACTACAATTTACTCTATAAAATACAAGAGCAAAATTGAAATAGTTGTTAAAGTTGAGGGTCCTATTCTTGTTTTCCTTGTACTAAGCAACGTTTTGACCCAGTCACTATGCTTGGTGCTTATATAATTCATCCATCAATAGTCTTCCTTTTCAACTTTCAAATTAGGATTAAAGAATTGGTGAT